>NC_090444.1:1514820781-1516070781 GCF_031143425.1 Pleurodeles waltl | reverse complement strand
CCTAGAATTTGTAGTTAACAAATGGGGTTCGTCAAACATATACCTGAGCCCTAGCTTCTCAAAGGAGTTTCGCAGAAACTTAAGCCAGGGAATCCTATTTGAATTGTCTAATTGTAGGCAATCAGAAATGCAGTCTTGAACAAGTTTTGCAGCGGGGTTTAACCAGCATCTAATGCAGAATAGTAGGGGAGCAAGAGAGACCCTGTCCTCCAAAAAAAGCTGACCCATTTCTTCGTGGCAGATGATATTTGCTGTACATTTTGGAACCATCAATAATCTATCCAGGAATTTATTTTCAACGCTCTGGAGAGAGGGAATTTTGTTATAGCCCCAAACTCCTGCCCCGTATAGGACTACTGCAACGCACTTGAAGTTATAGAGTGCTTTCATCTGTGCAGGGGGTCTGTGGCCTAGTTTACTAGTAAAGTGAAAAATCGCTTCATATTCCTTGTCAGCTGTTGCAGCTTGAAGTTAATATGTGTCTTCCAGGACAGAGAGGAACTCATATACAAGCCTAAATAACAAAACTTATTCACCTTATTTAAAATATGACCTCCCATAATAAATTGTTTGGACTTTGTGTTACGTGGGCCACATGTCATAACAAAAGTCTTTGAATAATTTACTTTCAGATCAAGGTTCAACATAAAATTGTGAAATAGGTCCAAAAGTCCCTGTAAACCATTTGCGGTGCGAGCAATTAAAACTGCATCATCAGCATATAATAAAACTGGGAGTGATCTCTGGCCCATCTTTGGTACATCCTTTGCATGTTTTACCAGCGAGTCATAGAGCCCATTTAAGTAGATCAAAAAAAGAAAGGGCGCTAAGATACATCCCTGTCTTACGCCCCTTGTTGACGGAATGGGAGAGGTTCTCTGCCCATGTAAACCAGTCTGAACAGAAACCGTTAAATCTGTGTGTAGCCATTTAATAAGCTCCAAAAGGGATGTATCGTAGCCTAATGCTCCTAAGATTTGCCATAGCTTCGACCTATTAACCATATCAAAGGCACTAGTTAGATCAATAAATGCCAAATGAATGGACTCTTTTTTGACTATCACATATTTACTGAGTATCAGATACAGATTTAAAACTTGCTCAACTGTACCTACACCGGGTCTAAAACCAAATTGAATAGGGGACAAAATCTGGGCCTCAGTCCCCCAATCTTCTAAACGGGATAAGATCACGCTTCCTAAAATCTTTGCGGTTGAATCAATAAAGGAAATTGGTCTGTAACAGGAAGGATCTTGTCTGTTTCGTTTTTTGAAAATGGGAACAATAATAGCCGATTTCCATGAGATGGGTACATTACTATTTACCGCACTATTTAGCACATTTGTAACTAGCGGGCCCCAAAGGTCAAATTCAGATTTAAAAAGATCAGCAGGAACACCATCAGGGCCAGGAGCCTTTCCCTGCCTTGATCGATGGCATTTAAGACCTCATGGAGATCAAAGGTAATATCTAGGGCCTTAGTATTAGGGTCTAAAATAGAATGTGCTATAGATTATCTTCTATATACAGGTTCTCATTATTTTCTGGACAAAAAACTTTCCTAAAATGGGTTACGCAGACGTTCTTGGCAATAAGGCAATCATCAACCTTAGTATTATTATCTGAAAAGTAAGGGTGATTTATCACTTTCCAAAATTTGGACGAATCCTTTAGCTCAGAGGCAGTCAAAAGTTAATCCCAGGCCTTAGACCTAATTTCCAGTTTCCTTTTTTCTAGGGCGGCCTTATAATCGGCTCTAGCTAGTTTAACTAGTTGGCGGGAGAAGGGAACTGCTTTGAGAGCAGCTTTAAGTTTTTTATGGGCAGATGAGCACTCAGAGTCAAACCATCTGTGGGCCACTGGCCCCTTCAAGGCCCTGTCCGCCACCAAAGCTTGCAAAATATCAGTACTTAGAGATTAAAATTCACGAACTATACGTTCAGGATCTAGCTGCTGGGACAAACACATGTGAATAGAGTCTGACCTACTTTTTACAATTTCATGATTAAAAAATTTAGGATCTATTTTGGCCCATTTTAAGCATAAAACACAATTTGGATTATAAACAGTAGTAGCTCTCAAACTTTTATTCTTAGGAACCTGATTGATTTTTAAATCCAAGTTAATACTAAGGGGATTATGGTCACTGGCACAGTGAGGCGTGATCTTAAATTCTTGAATTAGATAATAATCAGAGGAGCCAATAAGTATAAAATCAATAATGCTCCCCTTCAAATTCCCTGTGAAAGTTGGTATTTTACAGGCGTCAGCAGCCAGTTTCTCTATAACGTGAACCAGATCAAACTTACAAATGATAAGATTTAGAGCATCTCCTTCATTAGTATGATTGAAATGAATTCATGACTTTCTACCCTCAGCAGGGAAAGCACACAAGTCCATGTGTTCCTTGCTACACAGAGGAGTATTGAAATCGCCCACCCATAGAGAAATTAGATCACTATTCTGCAAAACATTTGATGAATCTACAAGGTCCGTTAACTCCTCCAAGTGACCCATAAGAAGACCCTGAGGGATATTATTATAAAAAATTTAAATTAAGATATCTTTTTGTCCCCTAATAGAAACTAAAACAACCATGAAGTAAGGGGAAGACCAAATTAAGGACGCGTTTAAAAGTGGAAGATGTAAGGAAACAAGAACTAGTAGGCCACCACATGCTCTCCCCGTTTGGGAGGTTATTGCCGGCTGAGACAAAGAAGTAAAACCGTTCAGAAGGAACGTATCCTTAGACCAGGTCTCCTGTAGACAAACTATGTCATAAGAAGAAATAAAGCTCCTCCAATCCAAATTGTCAGTTTTGGATCGCAACCCTGCTATATTCCAGCTAAGCAGGGTTAGTGGTCTAGACCCAGAACATGGAGTTAGAACTCTAGTATTTATAAGAGTTAGTGAGTCCAATACAGGCATTTCTGTGTCCCAAATACGTTCATTGTGAACATTCCCTGCTTTTGGTCTCTCCATATTTGAGGAACAAGGGTAGACCAAGGCCGTCAGTCAATTGTTTTCGGCAAGGTGGTTAAGAGCCGAAAACCGGTTGCTAGTGGGTACTTTTACCTGTAAATGGGACCTTTCTGGGTCAGGTCTATAGGTACTTCGATTAGTAACAATGCGTTTTGGTAGGAGCGCAGGGTCATAAAATTGACATAAGGGATGTATTTGAATCCTATTACATGACCTATTACATTGTTCCGGGTTGGTCAAGAGATAGTCCACCGAACGAGGATTTGCAAAATTCAGAACAACATAATCTCCCTCCTCCATTTTCTTTAAATATCCAACCCTCCTCACTCTACGGGCCATAAGAATCTTGTCATTATGGTAAAAATTTGATTTAATGTTGGATTTCAACCAGTGACCAGCTTTCCTAATTAGGGAGTGGGTATCTTCTTGCTTGGAGCTCTCCAAAGGGGGAACATTTCATGGAACCAAAACATACGGATTGCAATCAGGAGGTAGATGTAAAGAATCTGCGTAACTTGTAAATTTAATTGGTCTCATGTCTTGCAACCTAGAGGAGTGAACTTCCCTTGACAGCCCCTGTAAAGGGTCGGCAGCTGAAATTTCTTGGCCAGAAACAACCTGTAAATCTAGCAAAGGATTGCTTGCTCCTTGAGATACCAAAGGAGGAGGGATGGTTTGATGAGCCGGTACTTGACTATGAGATATTCCCGTACTTAATAATCCTGGCTTGGAAAAATTAGATAAAATGCTGGTCACATCGTTACAAAAGCAATCAAGCTTCCTAGTGATCAAAGTGATATGTTTCGCCTCTAAAGTTGCACAAAAAGATTTGAGTGTCAAGTCTATAAGGCTAGAAAAGTCTTCAGGGGCATCCCTGTTCAGAAGACGATCGGGGGAGGAAACCAAGGAGACTGAAGCTTAAACATTTAAAGCCGGGAGGGTGGATAAACTCTTTTTGGGGCCCAAGGCCTTTTTTATATTTTGGGGCTTTTTCCCGGCTCTCCTCTTCTTCGAAGGAGGAGAATCGGCCTGAGAACAGGAGCTTTCCAGAGGTGGAAGAACTAGTGGAGTAGAAGAATTGATTTGGTCAGTAGGTGGTAGTATATCGTGGCCCGATTGTCTAATACTCGAAGGCAGGGTCGGTGGTAAAGGACCAGTTCTTTGAGTAGTGGTTATGTGAACAATAGGTTCCAAAGGGGGGTGCTGTACAGTGCTTTGGACAGCCCCAATCCTTTCTTCTACTTGTTCTAATTAAGATTCAATAGCCCCCATCACAGAGGATAAATAACTAGTAATGGAGGACTGGACAGAGCTTTTCCCCTTTTGAACATTGTTCTTTCTTTTCCCTATTATAGATAATGGACTCACACAGTGCCTTTCACAGCTTCCGGAAGAAAATACTGCAGGCGGGAGGAAGAGGCGTTAGAGGGGGGGCCCAGCCTCTTCCGGTCGATGACGGGCGAAGGACGGGCCTGCCCTTGGCCCGGGCTTTGCCCGGGCATCGCCCGCGCACGTCCCGCGAGGCGGGAGCACAAGGCTGGATTTAAAGGGCTCCTGCCCTGTCAGCTGCTGTCTCCGCCTGCTGCCGCCCACAAAAGCGCGTCCCCCGTTTTCAGTCATACATACACTGACATGAAAATCACCAAAGACCACATATAACCAAAGAAGAACAGAGGCCTCCAAGTATATTAATGACTATAAACCTGTAATTTAAACAATATGGAACGCTAATATGGACATGCAATTTATTGCAGACAACTCCTTTGCTGTGGCTCAGTATGTCATGCCATACATTACAAAATCTAAAAAGACAGATATGAAAGAGATGTGGGAGGAGATTTCTGTAGAGAACACACTCAGCAAAACATTTTATTCCTTCAGCTTGAAAATGCTTTCTTATGGAGAAATGGGATCCTATGAAGCCTGTGACAGGTTGAGTTAGGCAAGTGTGTTCTCAACATCAAAAGGAATTGTCTGGGTAAGTCTTGGTCTAGCTAGTATATAAAACATAGGCCCTCATTTCAACCCTGGCGGTAAATCCCGCTTTCCGCCGTGCAAAAGACCGCCAACATACCGTTGTGGCCACGGAATTCCGCTACAGGTATCACGACCCACAGCTCGGAATCCGCCACAATACAGATACCCACACAAGTCTGCCACATCAAAGGTCAGTGATAAACTGGCGATACCAAAACCGACACCGACACTGTCACGCCAACAGGAATACGCCCACAGTATCATGACCCACAAATCAATGCAGCAGTCTTTCAACCGCGGTATTCCATTGGTGGCACAAACTGCCACGCTCAAAATACACACACATTTACAAAACACAACCACATTGGACAATTCGAAATACACACACCTGATACACATACACACCACTTTCACACACCCAATACAATATAAAGCACACACCTGCATCACCCACAAACCCATGCTACCAAAATTTGGAAAGAAGAACTGAGAGCGAGACTACCTAAAACAACACCAGCATCCACAGACACACAACACCATCACTTACACAACATCCACGCACCTCAAACAACACATACCAACACTTCCCTTCACACATCACAATAGACACCACCTCACACATCACCCACACCACATCATGGCACCTCAAAGACACCCCAGGTTCTCTGAGGAGGAGCTCAGGGTCATGGTGGAGGATATTGTCCAGGTAGAGCCACAGCTATTCGGATCACAGGTGCAGCAGACATCCATTGCTAGGAAGATGGAGCTATGGCGCAGAATTGTCGACAGGGTCAACGCAGTGAGAAAGCATCCAAGAACATGGGATGACATCAGGAAGAGGTGGAATGACCTATGGGGCAAGGTACGTTCCGTGGTATCCAGACACCAGATTGCTGTACAGAGGACTGGCGGTGGACCCCAACCTCCTCCCCCACAACTAACAACATGGGAGGAGCAAGTCTTGGCAATTATGCATCCTGAGGGCCTCGCAGGAGTAGCAGGAGAACTGGAATCTGGTAAGACATATCTTTACTACTTAATCCCGACACCCCACCTGTATGCCATCACATACTGCCACCCTTACCCTCACACCCATCACCCCAACAACCCACAGATACCCCACTAACACAGCCCACACATCCCAAAATCAAGCCCTACATGTAACACCAATGCATGGATACCCATCACCAAAGCATGTCCAGTACAGAGACTCACTCATGCCCCAAAATCACCAATCATACAAGGACCAAGCCAATAATGAAAGCACAGGAGTAGAGGGTCACTCACCCATTGCTCAAGATGGTACACACAGATACAATAACTATGCATTTACACCCCAACAGGACCCAAACCCAACTTCACCGGATAGGAGGTGCCAGACATATCCAGTCCCCCCACAGAAGAGATCAACAGTAATGACAGCAGCTCTGCACACCAGTATCTAGATGACCAGCCCAGCCCATCAGGGACCTCAGGACAGTCGGTTCCACTGACACAGTCACATACCACCACAGAGCCTCCCTCCTCAGGAAACACCAGCACAGCACGCACCCAGCGGGCCCATCCCTTTGTCCCCAGGACATGTCAATCGGCAGTGTGTCCACCACTACAGGGACCCCAGGCAAAACCACTAACACAGGACAATCAGGGACCTAGGGTCAGTGGTAGTGGGCACACAGTTCAGGGGACAGAGGCACAGGATAACAGGGAAGCTGGGAGAACTGCTGTGCTACAGGGGGGACAGGCCCAGGGAACCCACTATCCACAAGGCACTCTCCAACATCATGGGAGCATGCCACCATTCCCAGGAGACCATGGGCACGGTACTGGCCAAGTTTCAGGAGACCCAGCGGCTGTAGGAGGAACAGTACCTGGGGATCAGAAAGGACTTGAAGTCCATTAACACCACCCTGGTCACCATTGCAAGGGTGCTGGCAGACATGGCCAACACCACAGGGAGACAGTGGCAGAACATGGGGCCCCTGACACTAGCCTGAACGATGAATAGCCCTCCACCTCCGCCGGCCCTAGTGGACAGGAGGTCCCGCCACAGGACCAACAGGCCACCAGCACCCCACCCCCCGCAGAAGGAGAACCACCCCAGAAACGGTCCCTGAGATCCAGGAATAAGACAGAGAACATTGCCAAGATCCCCTGACAGGAAATAAGACTCTCCTGATTGTCACCCTTCTGTCCCACTATGTCACCCTGACAATCTTGAACTGCCATTACTCCACTTCCTAATCCCCCTTGGATGATGCACCTGTGATACCAATAGACTAGACTCCACCATGGACATTCCTCCACCATCACCCCAGCCCATTGCACAGCCCCCTCCACTTATTAGCACTGAAATAAACACCCTTGAATCACAAATCAATCTGGAGTCAGTCTGTACTTTCACAAATGTGTTATCACAACCTCTCTGAAAAATAGCAATGTCAATGTTCATTTTCACATACCAATATTCAACGGTTGTTGGGTAGCAGTAAACATAGCAGAAGGCAGAAAGTGGTACCCAGATCTGTGAAATGGAAAATCAAAGTGAACTGTCAGGGTCCATACACAGAGGCAAAAAGCCAGAATCATGCAATGTCCTACTGTAGTCTGATATGAAAGGAGCAGTGCCAGTCTCTTACCTGTGTCTCACTGGAAGTGTTGCATGATGATGTTGTTTCGGTTGTCTATATCTTCTTCTTCAGCCTCCTCTTCCTCACTGTCCAGAGGCTCCACAGCTGCCACAAGACCAACATCAGGCCCATCCTCCTGCAGAAAAGGCACCTGGCGTCGCAAAGCCAGGTTGTGCAACATGCAGCATGCCACGATGATCTGGCACACCTTCTTCGGTGAGTAGTATAGGGAGCCACCTGTCAGATGAAGGCACCAGAACCTGGCCTTCAGGAGGCCGAGAGTCTGCTCTATTATCCTCCTAGTCTGGCCATGTGCCTCATTGTAGCGTTCCTCTGTCCTTGTCCTGGGATTCCTCACTGGGGTCAGTAGCCATGACAGGTTGGGGTAACCAGAGTCACCTGCAAATATAGAGGGATAGCTGTTAGACACACACCAACCATTAGGGACAACCCCATACCCAGACACCTATTTAAACTGTGTGGTGAACTTAGGCTCACCTATTAGACACACACACGGTACCTCTGGAGTTGGCCCATTACATAAGGGATGCTGCTATTCCTCAAAATGTAAGCGTCATGCACTGAACCAGGATTCTTGGCATTCACATGGGAGATGTATTGGTCTGGCAAACACACCATCTGCACATTCATGGAATGGTAGCTTTTGCGGTTTCTGTACACCTGTTCATTCCTGCGGGGTGGGACAAATGCCACATGTGTGCCATCAATTGAACCAATGATGTTGGGGATATGTACTAGGGCATAGAAGTCACCTTTCACTGTGGGCAAATCCTCCACCTGAGGGAAAACGATGTAGCTGCGCATGTGTTTCAGAAGGGCAGACAACACTCTGGACAACACGTTAGAGAACATTGGCTGTGACATCCCTGATGCCATGGCCACTGTTGTTTGAAAGGACCCACTAGCCAGGAAATGGAGTACTGACAGGACCTGCACTAGAGGGGGGATTCCTGTGGGATGGCGGATAGCTGACATCAGATCTGGCTCCAACTGGGCACACAGTTCATGGATTGTGGCACAATCAAGTCTGTAGGTGATGATGATGTGTCTGTCTTACATTGTCGACAGGTCCACCAGGGGTCTGTATACCGGAGGATGACACCATCTCATCATCTGCCCCAGCGGACGTGACCTATGGAGGAGAAGGGTGAGCAGAGAGTCAGACACCACATAGGTTTCACAAGGGTTTTTTGAACAATTGTGATGTAATCGATGTGTGGGGCTGTCTGTCCATATTCCTGCATAAAAGTGATGTGACACAGTTAGTTGCCCTGAAATGGCGGCTGCCTGACCTGTAAGGAGGGACAAGGGGAAATGAGGTAACTACGCTGGCGTGCAGTGTCGCGGTAGACGGACGAAGACGGCAGCGCAATTCAGCATTGGTTATCATTGGGCCCTATGGGTTCCAGGAGCCAATGCCAATGTACGCCGGTGGTGACGATACATCACGACGCGGACATGACTGCCATTTTATATCTGTTCACTCACTTGATACCTGACCTTCAACAGGAGAGGACCTACACTGCAAGTGCTGCTGTGACCTGAGTCTGGAAGCGACAATGGCTACAGTGCCTGGGGAAAGGGCCCCTGCCTTCACCGTGGAGGAGTTGGACAACCTGGTGGCTGGGGTCCTCCCCCAGTACACGCTACTCTACGGTCCTCCAGACAAACAGGTGAGTACGCTATGAGCATGATGGATGGGACCTGAATGTATGGAGTGGCGTGGATGGAAGATAGAGGAGGGAGGTGGGCAGAGGCCAGCATGTGACGATGGTCAGTGTATGTGCATCTGGGCCAGGGTGGGAAGTTGTGGCCAATGAATAAGAAGAACCAGATGGGGAAGTAAAATCCATTTTTACTTCACTTTTCCTCCAGGTCAACGCCCACCAGAGAAAGGGTATTTGGTGTGCCATCGCCAAGGAAGTGCGGATCCTGGGGTTCTACCATAGACAGAGCACCCACTGTCACAAGAGATGGGAGGACCTGCGTTGCTGGAGCAAGAAGACGGCGGAGGCCCAGCTGGGGATGGCCTAACAATGTGGAAGGGGTGCCCGTTGCACCATGATCCCCCTGATGTTCCGGATCCTGGTGGTGGCATATCCGGAGTTGGATGGGCACTTAAGGGCATCACAGCAGCCACAAGGGGGTGAGTACAGTCTCATTCAGCGGACTCTGCGTGCTTCATGAGGTGTATGGGTGGGGGAAGTGGCCTGTGGCCAGGGCAAATGTGCCAAGGTAGATCCATTGTTAGGCAGGCTCTGTGACACCTCAACCCCACAAGTGGTAGTGGCCATCCACACCTAGTCAGGCTCCTGTGGGTTCCAGGTGTGCATCAAATGGGTCTAGGCACAGTCACCCATGGGCATATGATCTTCCCCTGAACTGTTAGTGCATGGCAGCCATTGTCCCTGTGTCCAGCCTCCCGCCTCCAACTTCTACTACCCAGACCCAATCCCCTCTACCTCAGCCTATCCCAAGCACACCATCAGACCAGCATCCACACTCATCAACACACAAGAGTGGACATGGCAAACATAAGCACCACACATCCCACAGGCAATCACACAAGCACCAACCCATGCAGACACACCAACATCCACTGCCTCCACTGTGTCCCCCTCTTCTACGTCCTCCTCCTCCATCCCAGTCTCGTCTCCACTCACACCTGCATGCACTACATCCTCAGCTACTACCTCCATTACCAGCACGCCCATCACCACACACCGCTCACGTGCAATCACCACCCCCACTACAATTCTCCCAGTGTGTCTGTGAGCCCTCCTCCCAAAGTACACAAACGCAGGTACACACCCACTCAACAGCCATCCACCTCACAACAGCCTCCAGCCCATACACCCTCACCCAAACTCAGCAGATGTACACCTCCTATAACCACTAACTCTTCCTCCATTCCCAAACCACCTCCATCTTCCCGTCCCAGTATGTCTAAAAAACATTTCCTCACTAACATTGATCTCTCCCCTACACCTCCCCGTCCCCGTCGTTCCCCTAGGGCCAGGATGTCCAGATCCCAGCCCAGCACCTCAGCCACTAAATCCTCGAGCACTGTGGGCGGTCCCTGCAAGTCCAGTAACATCGTGGGCGGCACCCATCAGGGCTGCCAGAGTGCCACCTAGTGAGGCCAAGGATCAACCTATTCCGCCACCTGCCAAGGTGAAGAAGGGGCACACATGCCGTAGGAAAAAGCCGCACCAACCACCCAGCAAGGCCTCTGTCAAGGCAAAAGAGGACAGTGCCAAGGTCCCAGCAGCGAGCCTCGGGTGAGGGACTGGTGTCACCCCTTCTGAAAGACAGAACAACAACCTGTACAGCGGTGGCCACCGCCGCAACCATCGCCACCTGCACCACCACCTGCACTGCCACCTGCATGTCTGCTGCCTCTGCTACAGTCCCCAGCATCACACCCAGTGGGCTGTAGTCCGAGCCTGCAGGAGACGTCCTGCTGTCTCCCTCCACAGGTGCTGATACATGCACCACCGGCAGCATCTCCGCCGCAGACACTGCCACAGACACCGCCACAGCCACCATCACCTGCCCCACGACGTGCTCAGACAGTGCCACCACAGCCGACATGAACATCATCCCCAGTGGGCAGTCGTCTGAGGCTGCAGGAGACGTCCTGGACCCTGCACACACTACATGAGGCACCACAACCAGCACTGGTAGTACCAGCAGTTGGCAGGCAAAGTTGCTGCAAGGTGGAGTGTGTCTCTATCATGCTACCTGTTCCCAGAAAATCTTGTGGCTCTGACACCCAGGTGAGGGAATGGGAACTGCCACACACCATGTGCAGCACTCTGGGCACCATGGCCCCTCCAGAACCAGTGGCAAAAAACATCCACTCACCCAGATGAAGCATTCTGGGCAGAAAGCCCCCTCCAGAAACAGTGGAGAACAATATCCACTCACCCTATCCTTGTCAGGATGAAGCAATCTGGGCACAAAGCCCCCTCCAGAACTAGTGGAGAACAACATCCACTACCCCAGTCTTTGGCAGGATGAAGCACTTTGGGCACAAAGCCCCCTCCAGAACCAGTTGAGAACAACATCCACTACCCCAGTCCTTGGCAGGATGAAGCACTCTGGACACAAAGCCCCCTCCAGAACCAGTGGAGAAAAGCATCCACTAGAGAGACTGTGGCCTTGCACTCCCCAGGACCGAGCAGTGGAGAAGCCATCTACCTGAGAGACTGTGGCCTTGCACTCCCCAGGAGCAAGCAGTGGGCAAACCACCCACTTGAGAGACTTGAGAGACTGTGGCCTTGCACTCCCCAGGAGCAAGCAGTGGGCAAACCACCCACTTGAGAGACTTGAGAGACTGTGGCATTGCACTCCCCAGGAGTAAGCAGTGGGCAAACCACTGACGTGAGAGACTGTGGCATTACACTCCCCATGACCAAGCAGTGGAGAAGCCATCCACTTGAGAGACTGTGGCCTTGTACTCCCCAGGACCAAGCAGAGGGCAAACCACTGACTTGAGAGACTTGAGAGACTGTGGCATTGCACTCCCCAGGACCAAGCAGTAGAGAAGCCATCCACTTGAGAGACTGTGGCCTTGCACTCAAAAGGAGCAAGCAGTAGGCAAACCACCCACTTGAGAGACCTGAGAGACTGTGGCATTGCACTCCCCAGGACCAAGCAGTGGGCATGGAGTCCCCTCGTGGAGCAGTGGAGTCGTCCCCCCTCCCTTTTCCCCTGAGGTGCCTGTTTTTTTTTAACCTGATGCCCCAGCAGTGTTGTCTCAGTTTTGAGGCAGGTATCATGTGTGGGCTTTGCCCATGCATTTTGGCACCACTGGTCCACGGACATTGAATGGAACACTATCCGGACTTGTGTAGTTGCTGTACATATTTGTATATATTGATCTTTTACAGACATCTTGGCCTATCTGGATTTTCGATGATTACACTTGTTACAATCATTTCATTTGGTCCTTGCGTTCTTCCAGAGGGTTACGGGGTGTATATGTTATGTGGATGCATTTATTTGTGTGTATGGTGTTGGGGGTGAGGGTGGACGTGGAGGTGTTGTGTGTTGCATGTGTCACTCTCTTTTTCCTCCCCCTTCCCCTGTGTGCTAGGTGCAGCACTCACCTTGGTCGTCGCTGCCGTATTTGATGCTCCTGATAGAAGAGGAGGTAAACCAACATTGGTAACACCTGTAGTTCAGGCTCCATGGCGTCCTGGTTCCTCGTTGGGTGTCAAGAAGTGAGTGGTTTCCATTCCAAGTCCTGTTTCCACTGTGCTTTTGTTGGCATCGGTACCGCTCCGGAAAAGCTGGCGGATTGGTGCCTTGTAATACAGTGGGCAGTATATTGTGTTGCGCCTGTCTGTTGGCGGTTACCGTCACGGTGTTTGTCTTTACCGCCGTGGTGGTCGGTGTGTTAAAGTGGCTGTCTGTGTTGGCGGTTTCCGACATGGTCGTGATTCCATTTTTTTTTCAGCCGGCCTGTTGGCGGTATTACCGCCGCTTTAACACTGACTGCCAGGTTTTTAATGAGGGCCTATGACTGCTACGAAGATTCTTTTAATGCTGTCAAAGATACTATTCAGTAATCCATTTTCACAAACTATTAAAAATGTTTAAATATTGAGATACAACAAGAAGAAACGATTGCTGCTGAGGTAGCTAAGGATAGTTCTCAAAGGAGCCCAAGTTCAGCATCACTAAGTCAGGATCCTCTTTGACAACCTATTATTGAAAGTGATCCTACAATAGCTATAACTGAAGAGGAAACTGCAATGGATCAAGCAATCTGGAACAGTTAGTCGCACAACTCAGCAATGAACAGAAAGACATGTATATAGATGTAAAAGACAAAATAGAACATGGATTTCTACATTGACCTCTGGGGAGGGTTCATCCAAAGACTTGTCAGCTAACAGACCATCTAGTGAAACCGGTAGTGGGAGGGAGTCACACACTAGTGGGGCACCTTTCACTCCAAAAGGCGAGGTAACTAAAGTCCAGCCAAATAGAGATAGGTCCACTTCTGCTAATTCCCACATTTCCTCTGTGTCTCAGAATTCCCAAGCCTCCCACCCTGAGAATGACACCCTAGATAGGGAGCTCAGAAAGCTGAGGTTGGAAGAGGCCAGACTGAAGCAGAGACAGCAACAGTTGGCCTTATACAGGGAAACTCTGGATGTAGAGAGGGAAAGGCAGAGGTTGGGGTTAGTTCCCCATGGTGGCAGCAGCAGTGTTCTTGATAGTAATCCTGTAAGAGAACAAGATTCTAGGAACGTGCATAAGATAGTCCCTTCTTACAAAGAGGGGGATGACATAAATAAGTGGTTTGCTACACTTGAGAGGGCCTGCATGGTACAGTTGGTCCCTCAAAGTCAGTAGGCTGCTATCTTGTGGCTATCTTTCACTGGTAAAGATAGGGATGGGCTCCATACTGTCAGAGAAAGTGATGCCAATAACTAAAAAAGTTTGGAAGGATGCACTCTTAGATGGATTTGGGTTAACCACTCAACAATACAGGATAAAGTTCAGAGATACCAGAAAAGAATCGTCTCAAGACTGGACAGACTTTGTAGACTGTTCAGTGAAGGCCTTGGAGGGATGGTTACATGGCAGTAAGGTGATTGACTATGAAAGCCTGTATAATATAATCCTGAGAGAGTATATTTTGAATAATTGTGTGTCTGACTGGTCGCATCAGTACGTGGTAGACTCAGATCTGACCTCTCCCCAAGAATTGGGAAAGAAGGCAGACAAATGGATCAGAACAAGAGTGAACAAAAAAGTTCAAACAGGTGATGACAAGGATGGCAAGAAGAAGGATGGTAAGTCTTCTGACAAGGGTGGGGACAAAGATAAAAAACATTCTGAGTCTTCATCAGGCCCACAAAAATCCTCTGGGGGTGGATGGTCCAAATCCTCTTCCCACAATCAAAAGAAGCCATGGTATTATTTATGTAAGAGATGAGGCCATTGGGCAAGTGATTCCACTTGTCCAAAGATAAATATCAAGGCTCCCACTACCACAACCACAAATGTGTCCTCTAGTGCCCCTATTAATAGCAGATGTGGTGGGAAGTCTACTACAAATAGCCAATATAAGGGTGTAGCTGGGCTCACCATTGGTAGTGTAGTTGGGATTGGTCTTGTTAGGGAGACCACAGAAGCTGTTTTAGTCTTTGATGGTGGTATTAACTTTGCCATCATGGTTGCTTGTCCCCTAAATATGGTTAAGTACAAGCAACTTCCCCTATTAAATGGTGTTGAGGTTGAGGCCTACAGGGATGCAGGAGCCAGTGTCACTATGGTGATTGAGAAACTGGCTCACCCTGCTCAAAACCTACTTGGTCAACAGTACCAAGTGACAGATGTTCATAACAACACTCTTAGGCACCCCATGGCTGTTGTGAATCTCACCAGGGGGGTGGGGTTACTGGTCCAAAGAAAGGTGTGCTAGCCACTGATTTACCTGTAGACTGCTTACTAGGCGTTGATTTGGAGACATCAGCTTGGGCTGAAGTGGAGTTGGAGGCTCATGCAGCAATGCTGGGCATTCCAGGGCATATCTTTTCTTTGACAAGGGCTCAGGCCCAGAAGCAAGGAGGATAGGGAAGCTTGGATCCTGGAACAATGGACCAAGTGCTCCCAAAAGCTAGAGGTAGAAAGGGTAACTCCTTACCCACTATCCCTCCCTCTCCAGAAGATTCCCCTTTTGAGGACGAGGAATCCTCTCCCTGTGCAGAACCTACACCAGATGAGCTGGCAGGAGACACTGCTGAGCTTTTGGGTGCTCGGGGGCCTGATAGGGAAGAGCTGAGTGTGGCACAGCAGACCTGTCCCACACTACAGGGTGTTTTAGGACAGCAAGCTGTCAAACAGCATACTGTGGATATCACTGATAGCCATTAGGTCTATTGGAACGATAACCTTGTTTATACTAAGTCAAGGGACCCTAAACCTGGAGCTGCCAGGAGATTGGTCATCCCTTTGCAGTATAGGGAGTTTCTTCTGACCTTGGCACATGATATTTCTTTGGCTGTTATTTGGGCCAGAGCAAACCTTAGGACAGACTTGTTCGATTGTTTCACTGGCTGCATATGTCAGATGACACTAAGGAGTTTTGTCGCTCCTGCTTGACCTGCCAAGCCAGTGGCAAGACTGGTGGCACACATAAGGCCCCCTTAATTCCACTCCCAGTGGTTGGGGTGCCCTTTGAAAGTGTAGGGGTTGACATAGTTGCCCTCTTGACCCTCCTACAGCTTCAGGCAATAGATTCATCCTTGTGGTAGTGGACCATGCCACTAGGTATCCTGAAGCAATTCCCTTAAGGACCACTACATCTCCTGCAGTGGCAAAAGCCCAAATGGGAATCTTTTTCAGAGTGGGTTTCCCTAAGGAAGTGGTGTCAGACAGAGGTAGTAACTTCAGGTCTGCATACCTGACAGCTATGTGGAAGGAGTGTGCTGTAACTTATGAGTTCACTACTCCTTATCATCCACAGACAAATGGTCTGGTTGAGAGGTTTAATAAAACTCTCAAAGGTATGATTATGGGACTCCCTGAAAAACTCAGAAGGAGGTGGGATGTCCTGTTGCCATGCCTCCTTTTTGCTTATTTTAAGGTACCCCAAAAAGGAGTGGGCGTTAGCCACTTTGAGCTTCTCTTTGGGCATCCTGTAAGAGGTCCCCTTGCACTTGTGGAGGGGGGTTGGGAACAACCTTTAAAAGCTCCAACGTAAGACATTGTGGACTATGTACTTGGCCTGAGATCCAGAATGGCTGATTACATGAAAAAGGCCAGTAAAAACCTTCAGCCCAGCATAGAGCTCCCAAACCAATGGCATGATCAGAGGCTGACCTGACTCAGTACCACCCTGGATAGAAGGTGTGGGGCCTGTGGCCCCAAGAGCACTCCAGGACAAATTGAGTGGACCCCATCTCATTGTTGAAAAGAAGGGTGAGGTCACCTATTTGGTAGACCTGGGCACTGCCAGGAGTCCCCTTAGGGTGCTCCATGTCAATCTCCTGAAACCTTACTATGACAGGGCTGACTTAACCCTGCTCATGGCAACTGATGAGGGGAAGGAAGAAGAGAGTGACCCTCTCCCTGACCTCTTCTCCATCACTGAATCTGATGGCTTAGTGGAGGGAGTTGTGCTTGCAGACTGCCTTACTGCTAAGAAGAAGGACAGCTGTATAAATCTCCTATGCCAATTCTCTGACCTCTTCTCACTGATACCAGGAACAACTACCTGGTGTGAGTACACAATCAACACTGGAGACAGTTTACCTGTCAAAAGTGAGATTTATAGGCAGTCTGACCATGTCAGAGATTGCATAAAACAAGAGGTACAGAAAATGCTGGACTTAGGAGTGATTGAGGCTTCAGAAAGCCCCTGGGCTAGTCCAATATTGCTTGTCCCAAAACTTCACAGTGAAGATGGTAAAAGAGAAATGAGGTTTTGTTTTGACTACAGAGGTCTCAATCAAGTAACCAAAACTGATGCTCACCCTATACCCAGGGCAGATGAGCTCATTGATACACTGGCTTCTGCCAAGTATCTAAGCACTTTTGATTTAACTGCAGGGTATTGGCAGATTAAATTATCAGAAGATTCTAAACCTAAAACTGCATTTTCCACCGTTAGAGGGCACTATCAGTTCACTGTTATGCCCTTTGGTTTGAAGAATGCACCTGCCACTTTTCAGAGGTTGGTGAACACAGTCCTGCAAGGTTTGGAAGCTTTTAGTGCAGCATATCTGGATGATATATCTGTCTTTAGCTTCACCTGGGATGAGCACCTGGTCCACTTATGGAACGTTTTGGAGGCCCTGCAAAAGGCATGCCTCAATATCAAGGCTTCAAAATGCCAGACAGGGCAGGGGAAAGTGGTTTATCTAGGCCACCTGGTAGGTGGGGAACAGATTTCACAACTGCAGGGGAAGATCCAAACCATTATGGAATGGGCTCCCCCTACAACTCAAACCCAAGTGAGAGCTTTCTTAGGCCTTACAGGGCACTATAGGAGGTTCATTAGGAATTATGGCTCCATTGCAGCTCCTCTTAATGACCTCACTAGTAAGAAGATGCCTAAAAAGATACTGTGGACAGCTGTCAAAAGGCTTTTGATGAGTTAAAATAGGCAATGTGCTGAGCACCTGTCCTAAAAAGCCCTTGTTACTCCAAGAGATTCATGGTCCAGACTGATGCTTCTGAATCAGGGGTGGGGACAGTGCTATCACAGCTTAACACTGAAGGCCAGGATCAACCTGTTGCTTTTATCAGTAGGAGGTTGACCCCTAGAGAAAAGCATTGGTCTGCCATAGAGAGGGAGGCCTTTGCTGTGGTCTGGGCACTGAAAAAGTTGAGACCATACCTCTTTGGTACTCAATTAATTGTTCAGACAGACCATAAACCTCTATTATGGCTTAAACAAATGAAAGGTGAAAACCATAAATTGTTGAGGTGGTCCATCTCCCTACAGGGAATGAACTATACAGTGGAACATAGACCTGGGATTACCCACTCCAATCCAGATGGACTCTCCAGATATTTTAACTTAGACAATGAAGACTCATCTGGGCAAGGTTAGCCTTATTGTCCCTTGTTGGGGGGGGGGAGGTTGTGTAGGAAAGTACCATCTTGAATGGCATGTTACCCCCATTTTTACTTGTGTGTCAGTTTGTTTTTGTCTGTCTCACGTGGATCCTGCTAGCCAGGGCCCCAGTGCTCATAGTTGTGGCCTGAATGCGTGGTCCCTGGGTGGTGCCTAACTGTGTCACTGAGGCTCTGTTAATCAGAACCTGCAGGCTAGTTACCATTTTTACCAATTCTAATTGGCACACTGGAACACCCTTATAATTCCCTAGTATAGAGTACCTAGGTACCCAGGGTATTGGGGTTCCAGGAGATCCCTATGGGCCAAAGCATTTCTTTTGCCACCCATACGGAGCTCAAACAATTCTTACACAGGACTGCAACTGCAGCCTGAGTGAAATACCGTCCACTTTATTTCACAGCCATTTTATACTGCACTTAAGTAACTTTTAAGTCACCTATATATTTAACCCTCACTTAATGAAGGTTAGGTGCAAAATTACTAAGTGGGAGTGCACCTGGCACTAGCCAAGGTGCCCCACATGGTTCAGGGAAATTTCCCTGGACTTTGTGAGTGCGGGGGACACCATTACACGTGTGCACTACATATAGGTCAATACCTATATGTAGCTTCATAATCGTAACTCTGAATATGGCCATGCAACACGTCTAAGATCATGGAATTGTCACCCCATGCCAAATCAGGTACTGGGGTGCCAATGCCATGCATCCCCGGGGCTCCAGCATGGACCCCAGGTACTGCCAAACCAGCTTTCTGGGGTTTTCACTGCAGCCACCGCTGCTGCCAACCCACAGACACGCTTCAGCCCTCCTGGGGTCTGGGCAGCCCAGGAAGGTAGAACAAAGGATTTCCTCTGAGAGAGGGTGTTACACCCTCTCCCTTTGGAAATAAGTGTTAAGGGCCTGAGAGGAGTAGCCTTTTCTGGCCTGTGGGAATGCTTTGAAGAGCACAGATGGTGCCCTTCTTGCGTAAACCAGTCTACACCAGTTCAGGGATCCCCCAGCCCCTGCTCTGGTGCAAAATTGAAAAAAGGAAAGTGGAGTGACTACTCTTGAATGCAGAGGTGTGAAGGCACAATGGAGGCCTCTAAGTGGCCAGTGCCAGCAGTTGACGTCTGAGACCCCCCCTGATCGGTGTTTACCTGATAAGGTGGCCAATCTTCCTCTGAAGGCTATTTAGGGTCTCTCCTGTGGGCTTCTCTTCAGATAACGAATGCAAGAGCTCACCAGAGTTCCTCTGCATCTCCCTCTTCGAGTTCTGCCAAGGATCGACCGCTGACTGCTCCAGGACGCTTGCAAGACTACAACAAAGTAGCAAGAAGACTACCAGCAACATTGTAGCACCTAATCCTGCCGGCTTTCTCGACTGTTTCCTGGTGGTGCATGCTCTGGGGGCTGTCTGCCTTCACCCTGCACTGGAAGCTAGGAAGAAATCTCCTGTGGGTCGACGGAATCTTCCCCCTGCTACCGCAGGCACCAAACTTCTGCTTCACTGGTCCTCTGGGTTCCCTCTCATCGTGACAATCATGATCCCTGGAACACAGGAGCTGGAGCCAAGCGATCCCGACAGTCCAGTGGTCCATCTGTCCAAATTTGGTGGAGGTAAGTCCTTGCCTCCCTATGCCAGACAGTAATCTTGTGTACTGCGTGAACTGCAGCTGCTAGGGCTTCTGTGCACTTTTGCAAGGAATCTTTCATGCAAAGCACAGTCCAGGTCCCCGGCACTCTGTCCTGCATTGCTCAACTTGCTGAGTTGACCACCAGCTTCGTGGGACCCTCCTTTGTAGTGTTGAGACGACTGCCATGTACAGTTTTCTTGAACATGTTTTCAAGTACTTCTGCGGGTGCTGCCTGCTTCTGCATGGGCTTTCTGCATTGCTGAACACCCCCATTGTCTCTTCTTCCACCCTTGCACCCTTTTTCTTCAACCGCAACCTTTGCAACTAGCAAGGCTTGTTTGTGGTGTTTCTGCATAAAAACAACTCTGCATCCTCTAGCATGCTGTGGGACATCTTCTGTGCAAAGGAGAAGTTCCTGGCATCTTTCGTTGTTGCAGAATCTTCAGCTTCTTCCACCCGGAGGCAGCCATTTTTTACCTTCAACCGGGGTTTAGTGGGTCCTGCCCTACCTGGACACTTTCGTGACTCTTGGACTTGGTCCCCTTCCTTTATAGGTCCTCAGGTCCAGTAATCCATCTTCAGTGCTTTGCAGTCAGTTGTGGTCTTTGCAGAATCTCCTATCACGACTTTAGTGTTTTTCTGGGGAAGTAGGATCACTTTACTCCTAATTTTCAGGGTCTTGGGGTGGGGTATCTCGGACACCCTTAGTGTTTTTCACACTCCCAGCAACCCTGTACACATTACACTAGGCCTGGGGTCCCTAAGTGGTTTGCATTCTACTTTCTTAGTATATGGTTTGTGTTGCCCCTAGGCCTATTGCATCCTATTGTATTCTACAGTGTTTGCACTACTTTTCTAACTGGTTACTTACCTGATTTTGGTTTGTGTGTATATTTTGTGTATTTTACTTACCTCCTAAGGGAGTATATCCTCTGAGATATTTTTGGCACATTGTCACTAAAATAAAGTACCTTTATTTTTAGTAACTCTGAGTATTGTGGTTCTTATGATATAGTGCTATATGATATAAGTGGTATAGTAGGAGCTTTGCATGTCTCCTAGTTCAGCCTAAGCTGCTCTGCTATAGCTACCTCTATCAGCCTAAGTTACTAGGACACTACTAATCTGCTAATAAGGGGTAACTGGACCTGGCACAGGGTGTAAGTACCATCAGGTACCCACTATAAGCCAGGCCAGCCTCCTACACCAGTTACCTACACAATACTACAGAATCAAACTTAGGCCCATATTTATACTTTTTGACGCTAAACTGCGCTAACGCAGTTTAGCGTCAAAAAATTTAGCGCCGTCTAACGCCATTCTGAAGCGCCATGCGGGCGCCGTATTTATGGAATGGCGTTAGCCGGCGCTAGCAGACCGGCGCTGCCTGGTGTGCGTGGAAAAAAACCACGTAGACCAGGCAGCGCCGGCGTAGGGGGAAAATGGCGTTAGGGCGTCTTAAAATGGGGCAAGTCAGGTTGAGGCAAAAAAATCGCCTCAACCCGATTTGCGCCATTTTTTCGACGCCCAGACGCCATTTAAATGACTCCTGTCTTAGTAAAGACAGGAGTCATGCCCCCTTGCCCAATGGCCATGCCCAGGGGACTTATGTCCCCTGGGCATGGTCATTGGGCATAGTGGCATGTAGGGGGGCACAAATAAGGCCCCCCTATGCCACCAAAAGAAATAAAAAAAAATAAAAAATTATACTTACCTGAACTTACCTGAATGTCCCTGGGATGGGTCCCTCCATCCTTGGGTGTCCTCCTGGGGTGGGCAAGGGTGGCAGGGGGGGTCCCTGGGGGCATGGGAGGGCACCTGTGGGCTCATTTTGAGCCCACAGCCCCCTTAACGCCTACCCTGACCCAGGCGTTAAAAAGTGGCGCAAATGCGGGGGTGTTTGCCCCGCCCACTCCCGGGCGTGATTTTTGCCCGGGAGTATAAATACGACGCATTTGCGTCGCCGTCATTTTTTTAGACGGGAACGCCTTCCTTGCATCTCATTAACGCAAGGAAGGCGTTCACGGAAAAAAATGACGCTATTTGCCCATACTTTGGTGCTAGACGCGTCTAACGCCAAAGTATAAATATGGCGTTAGTTTTGCGCCGAATTTGCGTCGAAAAAAACGACGCTAATTCGGCGCAAACGGAGTATAAATACGTGCCTTATTGTGTGTAGTAACCGCACCTACTAGGTTAGCTCCACACAATATCGAAGGACTAACCTTACATAGACTACTCATGCTACCGGTTGAACACAACAATAATCTGGAATATCAGAAGTTATCTGGTGAAGCTTGTCATGAAGTGGCAAGAGGTTTTAAGAAGTTGAAGCTTTTAAATATTGATGAGGTAAGCATGGTTCAAATGTAATGCTTGCTTTTGTTCATCTGAAAATGCAACATATTTTAAAAACTGAATTTGACAAATAGTTTGGAGGAAAGCATGTAATTCTTTTTGGTGATCTACTACAACTTACCCCTGTGGAAGGACAACCTGTTTTCAAATCCCTTTTCACATGAAGAAACTCAGATCTAATGAGGAAGTACTGGTAATGTAAACATTTGGCAATATTTCAAATACAAGGAACTAGTCAAAAATATGTGTCAAGCTTCTGATATGGAATACTCAAACATTCTAAAGTACATTAGAGTAGGAGTTCTGACAGAGGAGGCAAAACATACCTTGGCAAATCAACTTGTTAAGAAACTGTTTTCACCTAACAGCAGAGCAGCAGAGCTAATGTTTAATTTTTGTAAAGAAGGGAAACCAATTGTGTGTTTAATGCCTACAGTTCGGATTGTGCTGATTTTAATGAACAATTACTGAATATAGAGAAAGAAGACATTTTGGAAATTACAGCTATTGGCAAAATGGAATTCCAGGGAGTGACATTGCTGCTGAGTGAAAAACTACAAGAAAAGTTTAATTCTATGGAGAAATCTAAGTCCAGGACTGCTGGACTAGAAAAGTGTTCACATGTCTGAAAAAACTGTTGAGTTATTTTCGATCTTTTTAAATGTTGAAAAAGGATTAGTAAATGGTGTGATGGGAAAAGTTATTGATTTCATACAATTCCCTAACCAAGATGAAGTTGAATACTTAGTTATAAAATGTGACCAGGTTGATGACACAAAGCAAATTGGTTGATATGTGTTGTACGCTTTTTGCTTGTAAAAGATTTGTATGTGTGGTTGAAGCAATTCTCGATTTGCCTTGTGTATGCTGTACCAATCCACAAATCATATGGTTTGAGTATAGTTGCTGCATTTATTAACACTGAAAGTATAGTATTTAACTAAGGAATGTCATATGTAGCTTTTTCACAAGTTCAAACATTGTCTTGTTTGCTTCTGGTTGATTTTGATGATAAGAAGGTTAGTGCAGATGCAAGTTGTGTTAGAGAGTATAACAGATTAAGAAGCATATATGCTCCTCATTTGGGACAGTATCCAGTTTATGAAAAATTGATATTATGTCCTAAGTGGAAACTTTTAAAAGATACAATGCATATTCCTGAAAAGATGGCAAAGAAGGACAAACAAGAGCCTATTAGGGAAAGAAAAGTGGAAAATGATGGAGATCTTGTTGGTTAACAGTCAGATAACTCTAATGGTGTAAACTGCTATGCTAATGTTGTTCTCAATGTTCTCTTCCATCTGTCACATGTTGTACATGCAGTTCTTGACAAACCACAGAACACATTGTTCAGAGCATTGTTTAATTGCCTTCAATGTTTATCTCATGGCAGAAGTGTAATGCATTCTGCTTCAGGCATTGAGAACTAGTAGACAAATATAGTGGATCAGTAGTATTTAGACTGAATGCTCAGCAAGATGCATATGAATTTATTACGGTGATCCTTAGAGTTTTAGAAGAAGAAGATGTGAATATCGATGACATATCTGGACTGAGTTATACATGGAACCATGAGTGCGAAGATTGCTCTTTCTCATCTACCACTGAAAAAACTCTGAGCTATTTCTGAATTTAACTCTTCCAGATTCTAAAAGTGTGTCTTTTGATAACCTAACAAGAAAGAGAGACCAAAATATGACCTGTTTAAGTGGTAAATCTAATTTATTGTCTACATTGCTTATTAGACCTGACAGCCTTAGGGCAGTCATCCCCCAACATTTTTCCTGCCTCCCCTTACTTTTCTGACACTGTTTTTGCTGGATGTAGGACTCTGCACACTTTACCACTGCTAACCAGTGCTAAAGTGCATATGCTCTTTCCCTTAAACACGGGAACATTGGTTCATTCCCAATTGGCTTGTTTGATGTACTTGTAAGTCCCTAGTCAAGTGCACTACATGTGCCCACGGCCTGTAAATTGAATACTACTAGTGGGCCTGTAGCACTGGTTGTGCCACCCACATAAGTCCCCTTAACCATGTCTCAGTCCTGCCATTGCAAGACTTGTGTGTGCAGTTTCACTACCACTTCGACTTGGCATTTAAAAGTACTTGCCAAGCCTTAAATACCCCGTTTGCTACATATAAGTCACCCCAATAATAGGACCTAGGTAACCCATAGGCCAGGGTGCTGTGTAGGTAAAGGGCTGGACATGTACATGTGTATTTTATGTTTCCTGGTAATGGAAAACTCCTAAATTTGTTTTCCACTACTATGAGGCCTGCTCCTTTCATAGGATAGCATTAGGACTATCCTCATATACTGTTTGAGTGATAGATTCTGATCAGAAAGGGGTAACCAGGTCATATTTCATATTGCCAGAATAGAATAGTAATAGAAACTCCTGCTTATTGGTGGGGTTGGATTTTATATTGCTATTTTATCTGTGCCTTACAGCCTGTCCCTAATCAACGTCTGGGCTGGGCTGGTTGACAGCTTCTTTGTGCATTTTACCCAGACAACCACAAATACAGAGCACTCAATCACACTCATGCACTCATCTACATGCTGAATGGGTCTTCCTGGGCTGGGAGGGTGCAGGGCATGACACTTACATTTCAAAGGCTAGTGGTCTACCCTCACACAATGGACTGCAAGGCCCCCTACTGGCACCCTGGCAGACAGACTTGTACTGAAAGGAGAACTTGTGCACCTACAAAACCACTCTTTGAAGTCTTCCCCAATTCAAAGGCATTTTTGGGTATATAAACGGGGTCCCCGACCCTACCAACTCATGCACTTCTGAACCTGAACCTGCAACCTGGAACTGCTTGGCTCTTCAAAGGACTCATCTGGACTGCTTTGTTGAGAATGACTGCTGCCCTTCTGCCCTTCTGTTGCCCTGCTGCCTTGCTGACCTCTGACTTTGCTGAGAAGTGCTCTCCAGGGGCTTGGATTGAGCTTGCCTCCCGTTTTCTGAAGTCTCTGGGCCAAAAAGACTTCATCTCTTCAAGAAACTCCTTGTGCGGCAAACATCAACGCACAGCCTGCCGAAAACGATGCACAGTCTGTCTTGTGACTGAGAAATCACCGCACAGCCGAACTGGAATGACACAGCACAACTTCCCGAGTGGAAATTCGACACAGCGCCTGCCTTGTGCAGAACATTTGACACACCACCCAACCGGTTCAACGCAAAGCTGAACCAGAATGGCGCAGCCAATTACCTGAGTGTAAAATTGACACAGCACCTGTGCAAAAAAGAAAATTTGACTCATTGCCCTCCCGGATCAACACAACACCTGTGACTTCTTCCAGCGCACCCAAGATTTCCCCGCATTGTCCCTGGGCATCAAAAAGATCCCAGCATTGCACTGAGGTACCAAGACTGCGCATCAAAAAACAACGCAAGCCCCTTGCAGCGTGGAAAGAACCAGCACAACATCTGTGCCGCAGCAGAAGATCTGGCGCACACCTTATTTTTCCATGCATCTCCACCTGTGCGATTTCCGTGTGTGTTATTTTGTGATGCAAACTAGGTACTTTGTGTAGTCAAGAGACAACTGTTGATTTCTAAGATTTAAGTCTCTTTTTAAACTTGCAAAAGTGATATTTCAACTTGTACTTATTGAATCTTTGTCGCTTTGACCTTATTTTGTTCAGATAAATACAATCTATTTTTCTAAATCTGTGTGGTGTATTTTTGTGGTGTTTTCACTGTGTTACTGTATGATTTATTGCACAAATACTTTACATATTTCCTTCTAAGTTGAGTCTGACTGCTCTGTGCCAAGCTACCAGAGGGTCGGCACAGGATAATTTGGATTGTGTGTGACTTTCCCGGACTAGGACTGTGGTTCATACTTGGACAAGGGTGTATACCTCTGGGAACTAAAGACCCCATTTCTAACAGTTGCTTTTACAGAGTAGTGGTAAATACATTATAGCAATGTTGTAACGATGTAGAGCAGATGGATCCAAATTGGACACCAAGATTACTACCTTTAAAGCTGGACAAATATCAATTTCTGGTAGAAAATACTCTACTTTAGTTATCATCCTCCATGAAGTTCTCAATATTACATCAGGACACTAAACTCTATATTTAAAGACTCAAACTGAATGGACAGAATGTAATGACAGCAGTTAAACAGAAACTTCAATTCAAACTTCATCATTTTTACTTATTGTTTCTTTAACCAAAGTTGTAGTGAGGATGTGGGCAAAGTATATTGAAAAATGAACCCTTGATTAAAAATGAGTATACAGCCCTTCCTCTACGTGGATCATTACTGTTTAACACAATATTCAGCCTATTAGGACTCATTTCTACAAAATATTAGCCAAATTTATATGGTGGATTATATCTTTTTGTAGTTTTGTACCTGGTATAATAATAATTAACATGTTTTTAACATACATACTTTTATTTAAGTTAGTAATTGTAGCTTAATGAACTTATAGTGATTGCAAGTCACTGTAACAGGTATTTGGAGTTACTCAGATACCCTATCACTCACCCAGACAGTCACTCATACACCCAGTCTGACACTCATTTAGGTACTCTTACACTCAGATACCCATACACCCACTTATTCACCCACTCACTCACCTAACAAAGCACTCATGCACCGTCACTCACCCATACAACTGCTCGTGCACTCACTCACTCACCCATACAGCCACTCATACACCCAGTCTGTCACACAGTCACGTACATAACCACTCATGCACCCTCTAGCTTATGCATACAGGCGTTCACTCGCATATACAAGCACTCGTGCTCCCTCACAGTCACATATACAGCAATTCATACACCCACTCACTCACCCATGCAACCATTCACACACTCCCTCACTCATCCTTACAGCCACTAATTCTCCTAGTCACTCACTCATGGAGCTACTCAGATACCCTATCACTCACCTAGACAGTCACTGATACACCCAGTCTGACACTCATTTAGGTACTCATGCACTCAGATACCATAAACCCACTTACTCACCCACTCACTCACCCATCAAAACACTCATGTACCGTCACTCACCCATACAACCGCTTGTGCACTCACTCACTCACCCATACAGCCACACGTACACCCAGTCTGTCACACATAGAACTACTCATGCACCCTCTCTCTAACAGAGACAACCACTTATGCACCCTCTTACTCACCCATACACCAATTGATGCACCCACTCACTCACTCATACAAACAGCCAGTCATGCTTTCAGTCAGAGAGCCACTCATGCATTCACTCACTCACCCATACAGCAATTCATCTACCCACTCACTCTTGCAACTACTCAGGCCCTCTATTACTTACTCAGTCACTCATGCACCCAGTCAGTCACCTATACAGCCATTCACACTCTCAATTACCTATCCACCCAGTTATGTACCCATTCCCACATTGAAGCACTCATGCACCCTGTCATTAACCCATACACCCACTCATATACCCTGTCTCTCACCTATACAGCTACTCATGCACCCTATTACTCACCATGTACCCACTCATGCACTCATTCACCCCATTCAACCACCCATACTGCCACTCACACACTGACGCACCCATGCATCCTCTTATGCACCCACTGACTCGCCAGATACCCACTTATGCACTCATTCACCCATGCATCCACTCATGCACCCACTCACTCACCCAACCAGTCACACACCCTCTCACTCACCCATACAGCTCACTCACTAATAGAGCAACTCAGACATCCTATCACTCACCTATACAATCAGTAATGCACCCAGTCAATCACATATATAACCATTCATGCACTCAGTCACTCACAGATACAACCACTGACTTACACACCCACACTTCCACACTTTCACTCACCCATACAGCCACTCATACAAACAGTCTATCACACATAGAACTACTTATACGCCCTCTCACTCACCCATATACCAACTGATGCACCCACTCACTCACTCCGAAAAGCACCCCAGAATGCTCTCACTCATCTATTCAGCCACTCAAGTATACACTCACTCATACAACAACTCACACACCCACTCACTCAGTCATGCAACTACTCAGACTCCCTATCACTCACTCAGACAGCCACTCATGCACCTACTCAGTCAAACATACAGCCACTCGGGCTCTCAATTACCCATATACCCACTTATGCACTCATTCACTCACCCATCCAAGCACTCATGCACCCTGTCACTGACCCATGTACTCACTCATGCACCTAGTCACACACCTATAAGGCTACTCATGCACCCTATTACTCACCATGTACCCACTCATGCACTCACTCTCTCACCCATATACCCATTCATGCACCCACTCACATACCCATACAGCCAATCATACACTCATTCACTGGCCCCCACATCATCTTATGCACCCAGTCACTCACCCATACAACCACTCACATACCCTCACACTCACCTATATACCCACCCATGCAAATACCCATACAACCAGTCTCACATCCTGTTAACCACCCACACACCCACTCATGCACTAATTCACTCACCAATACAGCCACTCACACACACCCTCACTCACCCACAGCCACTATGCACACACTCACTCACTGAGCTACTCAGACACCCTATCATTCACCCAGTCATTCATTCACTCAGATACCAATACAATTACTTATGCATCTACTCACACCAATAAAAGCATTCATGCACCCTGTCTCTCACCCAAAAATCCACTCATGCATCTGTCACTCATCTAAACATCTACTCATGCACCCTATCATTCACTATGCACTCACTCATGCACTCAGTCACCCATACACCCACTCATGTACTCAGTCACCCCCATACAGCCACTCATGTACCCACTCACTCACCCATACACCCATTCATGCCCCAACTCACACACCCACGCACCCACTCATAAACTAACTCCCCCATACATCCTCTTATGCACCCACCCACTCACACGTACACCCAGTAATGCACTCAGTCACCCATTTACCCACTGATGTACCCACTCACTCATCCATGCAATGACTCACACACCCCCTCACTCACCTATACACTCACTCATACACTGACTCCCTCACTCACTCATAAAACCACCAATGTATGCTCTTACTCACTTATACATCCACTCAGACACACACTCACTTACTCGTAGAGCTACTCAGACACCCTAATTCTCACCCAAACAGTCAGATAAGCACCGAATCATTCAACCATTGACCAGCCTTGAACTCAGATACACATAATCCACATATGAACTCACTCACCCATCAAAGCATGCAAGCACTCTGTCACTCACTAGTATAGCCACTTGTGCATCCTGTCACTCATCTATACAGCCACACACGTACCCTATCATTCACCATGCACCCACTCATCCACTCAGCTACTCACCCATACAGTCACTCATGTACTTACTCACCCATGCAGCTACTCATGCACCCACTGACTCACCCACACACCCATTCATGCACCCACTCACACACCCAAACAACCACTTATACACTCACTCACCCATTCATCATCTTATCAACCCCCTGACTCACCCATACAACCACTCACACACCCTCTCACACACATGTACACCCACTCATGCACACATACATCCATACAGCCACTCATGCACCCACTCTTTCACTCATGGAGCTACTCAAACACCCTGCCACTCACCCAGATAGCCATGCATGCACCCAGTCAGTCAGCCATGCAGTCAGTCATGCACTCAATTACCCATAGACCAACTTATGTAGACTGTGTCAGTGAGTGAATGTGTGTATGAGTGAATGCATGCATAATTGAGTGGCAGAGTCAGTGACTGTATGGGAGAGTAAGTGGATGTGTGAGTAGGTATTTGGTGAGTGAGTGGGTGTGTGAGAGTTGCATAGGTAAGTGAGTGGGTGTGTGAGTAGTTGTAGGGGTGACTGCCTGGGTGTGTAAGTAGCTGTCCATTAGTGAGTGGCTCTGTCAGTGTCTGCATGGCTGAGTGGTTGTATGTATGAGTGAGTGGGTATGTCAGTGGCATTTGTTAGTGGTTTAGTGGTTGTATGGATGCATGAGTGGTTGTGTGAGTCGCTGTATGGGTTTGTGAGTTACTTTGTGAGTAGCTGTATTAGTATGTTTAAATCTGAGTTAGTGCTGTATAAGTGAGTGAGAGGTTGTGCCAGTGGCTGTATGAGTGAGTGAGAGGGTGTGTGCTAGTAGTTCCATGGGTCTGTGAATGAGTATGTGAGTAGTTGTGTGTGTGGATGTACAAGAGTAAGTATGGGAGTGTGACTGGGTGTGTGAGTGGTTCTGTGGATATCATCATTGATATCATTTGAGATGTCATCAGTGATGTAATCAGCAATGTCACTGACCATGTCATGAGTGATGAAATAGGTGAGGGTATAAGCAGTGCATTACAAAGGTGCAAATTATAGTTAGCTCAGGGAACTATAACTGCTGAATTTCTATGGTTTTATATGTGTCAAATGCAAGCATAACTATAACATCCCTGTAACCTTTGTTTTTTTCGCAGATGCACAAGATAGTTATATGGTGAATTTCTATGGTACATTTCAAATGTAAGCCTAACTATAAAGTCCTCATAACCTTTGTTTTTTTTCAGTGAATTTCTATGTTTTTTAAAATGTAAAGTCATTTTTATTAATACAGGTTAATCCAAACACCACCATGCACGGCCTTCGGCCATGTGTGGCAACTGTTGGCTGCAGGGTCTGGCCCCCTAACCTCCCAACCCCACTCTGCACATGGCCTTTTGGCCATTCACAGAGGGAGTTGCCTGCGGCCTATCTCTTTGGGTGTGAGAATAGGTGTGAGAGGGTGTCTCTGGGGGTTGAGAGTGGCTGTGAGAGTTTTTGGATATGAGAGTAGGTGCATCAGTGTCTTATTGGGTGTATCAGTTTCTGTGTGGGTCTGTGAGTGGGTGCATGAGTGTTTCAGTGGGTCTGTGAGTGGGTGTGTGAGAGTCTAAGTGGGTCTGTGAGTGGGTGTGTGAGTGTCTGAGTGGGTCTGTGAGTGGGTGAGCAAGGGTCTGATTGGGTCTGTGAGTGGGTGCCTGACTTTCTGAGTGGGTCTGTGAGAGGGTCCATAAGGGTCTGGGTGGGTGTGTGAGTGGGTGAGAGACTGAAAAAGAGAAATTGAGAAAGCGAGAGAAAGAGAGTACAAGGAAGAGAGAAAGAGAAGGTTTTAGACTTGGGCGAATGATATACCTACAATGAGGTATTTGCCAATTATTTAGACCCTTAAACTTTTCAAGACTGAAAATAAATTAAAGTAGGAAAATGAACACAGACAAACCTGGACTACAACCCTTAGTGTGAGGGTCTGTGATCTTGAACCATTATGACTGTGAGTCCTTGCTTTCTCAAGTTATTGCTTGGAGAGACCATTGCAATTATTATCTCTCTGTCTCTTCCATCTCAATATTGGATGGAAGAGAGAGAGAGAGAAACTCAAGGCCCCCGCAGTCCTAGCTGGCTCCCCGCATCTTGCGGGAGCCAGCATCGCTCCCACAAGCAGGGAGCTGCTTTTAATAGCAGGTCCCTGCATGTGGAAGCAATGTTTTGATCTGTATTTTCTGCACGTGTAGCTGCATGCAGGGAAGACATGAAAACTTTGCTTTCTACAAGTGAGAGCTTGACAGCTCTCACTTGCAGAAAGCAAACAGCTATGTCATGCAGGCGGGCACCCCTGGACATAGCAGGAACAGGACCTGGGGAGTGGTGGTCCCGAGGACCATCTGTGACTCTTCGGGTGGAAGGTCGTAAAGCCCCCTCCAACACTGCATTTAGCCAAAGGGAAGTGGCAGTCCCCAAGGCTGCTGGGTTCCAAAACAGACCCCCCTGCCTCCTTTTTTCATATTTGCCCCAGAGAGGTGGGGTGCCCGGGGCTGCAGGGGACTGGGCAGCCCCTGCCTTTAATTTGATTACTGCACTGAGGATGTGGTGGTCTCCAGGGCTACAGGGGGCAAGGGTGGCCCCCTTTGCATTTTCAAAATCATAAGCCCTGAGGAGGTGGTGGTCCCTAGGGCTGTAGGGGGTTGGGTGACTACCCGCACACATTTTGTTTTATTTTTTATATATTTTTTAGCCCCAGGGAGGTGGTGGTCCCCAGGGCCGGAAGACACCTGCATTAAAATGTCAATGTCCCCGGGACTTGGCCCACCCAGGGGCTCCTTATAAGACAAGCGCAGGAGCCAGTGGCACCAAAGATATTCATCTACAAAGTAGGTCCTAACTATAACTTCCTAGTGGTGACCGTCACTAGGTAATATATATATTCATATTCATATATATATATATATATATTTATATATATATTGTAGGAGGCTAGCCTGGCTTATAGTGGGTACCCTGTACCAGGTTCAGTTCTCGATTATTAGTAGAATAGAGGTGTTTCTAGCAGCTTAGGCTGATAGAAGGTAGCTATGGCAAAGCAGCTTCGGCTGAACTAGGAGACATGCAAAGCTCCTACTATACCACTTGTATCATATGAACAATATCATAAGAAAACACAATACTCAGAGTTACTAAAAATAAAGGTACTTTATGTCTATGACAATATGCCACAAGTATCTCAGTGAGTACCCTGAGTAAGAAGGTAAGTAATATACACAAGTTATATGTACACAAACCCAAAACAGGTAAGTAAGAGTCAGAAAAGTAATGCAAACAGTGTAGAATTACATTAGGTTACAATAGGCAAACATAGGTCTAGAGGCAACACAAACCATATACTCCAAAAGTGGAATGCAAATCACGAATGGACCCCAGACCTATGGGAGCTTATAGAGGGTCGCTGGGACTGTAAGAAAACAGTCAGGGTGTCCAAGATACCCCACCCCAAGACTCTGAAAAGTAGGAGTAAAGTACACCTACTACCCCAAAAGAATACAATAGTCGTGATAGGTGGATTCTGCAAGAACCACAAACACCAGCAAAGCACTGAAGACGGATGCCTGGACCTGAGGACCTGCAGGGCAAGGGGACTAAGCCCAAGAGTCGCAATAGTGTCCAGGGGGGGCAGGAGCCCAGAAAACCCCAGATGAAGGTGCAAGGAAGCTGCCTTTGGATGGAAGAAGCTTGGAATTCTGCAACAACGAAGAGGACTAGGAACTTCTCCTGTGGATGGAAGATGTCCCATGTCGCGATGAAGGTTGCATAAGTGTTTCCAGGCAGAAATAGCGCAAACAAGCCTTGCTAGTTGCAAGGGTCGTGGTAGAGGTTTTTGGGTGCTGCTGGGGACCAGGAAGGACCAGGATGTCGCCCCTTGGAGGAGGAGACAAAGGGGGTGCTCAGCAACTCAGAGAGCCCCCACAGAAGCAGGCAGCACTCGCAGAAGTACCCAAACAGGCACTTAGAAGATTTGTGAACCGGAGCTGGCTCAGAGTCACAAAGGAGGGTCCCATAACGCCGGAGGCCAACTCAGAGGGTTGAGTACTGCAGGACGGAGTGCTGGGGACCAAGGCTGGGCTGTGCATGAAGGAAGCTTCCGTCGACCCACAGGAGATTTCTTCTTGGCTTCCAGTGCAGCGTGAAGGCAGGTGACCCCCAGAGCAGGCACCACCAGGAAACAGTCAAGAAAGCCGGCAGGATTAGGCGCTACAATGTTGCTGGTGGTCATCTTGCTACTTTGTTGCAGTTTTGCAGGTGTCCTGGAGCAGTAAGCGGTCGATCCTTGGCAGAAGTAGAAGAGGTAAGTTCAGAGGAACTCTGGTGAGCTCTTGCATTCGTTATCTGAAGAATTCCCCAGAGGAGAGACCCTAAATAGCCAGAAAAGGAGGTTTGACTACCAAGAAAGAAGGATTGGCTACCAAGAAAGGTAAGAGCCTATCAGAGGGGGTCTCTGACGTCACCTGCTGGCACTGGCCACTCAGAGCAGTCCAGTGTGCCCCCAACACCTCTGTTTCCAAGATGGCAGAGGTCTGGGACACACTGGAGGAGCTCTGGGCACCTCCCCTGGGAGGTACTGGTCAGGGGAGTGGTCACTCCCCTTTTCTTTGTCCAGTTTCGCACCAGAGCAGGGCTGGGGGATCCCTGAACCGGTGTAGACTGGCTTATGCAGAGATGGTCACCATCTGTGCCCATCAAAGCATTTTCAGAGGCTGGGGGAGGCTACTCCTCCCCAGCCCTTCACACCTATTTCCAAAGGGAGAGGGTGTAACACCCTCTCTCAGAGGAAATCCTTTGTTCTGCCTTCCTGGGCCAGGGCTGCCTGGACCCCAGGAGGGCAGAATCCTGTCTGAGGGGTTGGCAGCAGCTGCAGTGGAAACCCCAGAAAGGCAGTTTGGCAGTACCCGGGTTCTGTGCTAGAGACCCGGGGGATCATGGAATTGTCCCCCAATACCATAATGGTATTGGGGTGACAATTCCAAGATCTTAGACATGTTACATGGCCATGTTCGGAGTTACCATTGTGACGCTATACATAGGTAGTGACCTATGTATAGTGCACCCGTGGAATGGTGTCCCTGCACTCACAAAGTCCTGGGAATTTGCCCTGAACGACGTGGGGGTACCTTGGCTAGTACCAGGGTGCCCGCACACTAAGTAACTTGGCACCCAACCTTCACCAGGTGAAGGTTAGACATATAGGTGACTTATAAGTTACTTATGTGCAGTGAAAAATGGCTGTGAAATAACATGGATGTTATTTCACTCAGGCTGTAGTGGCAGGCCTGTTTAAGAATTGTCTGAGCTCCCTATGGGTGGCAAAAGAAATGCTGCAGCCCATAGGGATCTCCAGAAACCCCATTACCCTGGGTACCTAAGTACCATATACAAGGGAATTATATAGGTGTACCAGTGTGCCAATGACATTTGTTAAATTTAGTCACTAGCCTGCAGTGACAAATTTAGAAAGCAGAGAGAGCATAAACACTGAAGTTCTGGGTAGCAGAGCCTCAGTGATACAGTTAGGCACCACACAGGGAACACACACAGGGCACATACTATGAGCACTGGGGTCCTGTCTAGCAGGATCGCAGTGACACAGGGGCTAAAACATACATACATACAGTGAATATGGGGGTAACATGCCAGGCAAGATGGCACTTTCCTACATATATACATAATACAACAAAATGGTCCTCATTGTGGTGCACATTTCATGCTGGTGCAGACGTGAGGAATGGACCTTTCCTCTAGATTATGTCAATACAAACAACTGGCAACAATTGTCGCACTGCACTCCAGGAGAGTTAATATAATTTTTGTATTCCAGTCATATATATCACCAACCAACACCTCTGACACGTTTCAACCTCACGGTCTTGCTCACAGGGGCATTCTAAGACATACATAACAAACGGGCTATTACAGTGGATAAATCTGGTAATACTTCTGGTCTGACAATGTAATTTCTGTTAGTGTGTCAGGATTTACATGTACCACAAATAAAAAAAACCTTAAGGGATTTCCCCCCAAGACTGATGGTATCCACTTTCCTACTTATGTCTGCTTTTACTATCATGCATGGATTTAACTTTATGATACGTGACTCAATGTCTTTCTCCTGCCTCATTTCCCAGTATCGGGTCAAATTTCAGCATATACCAGTTTTTATTCAAAATCTCACATACACTCCCTGATCTCATGTTATATGTAGTGATGATTCTCATATCACTTTCTTTCACCACCTTCTTTGTAACCTCTTTCTCCATATTAGTGCCAAAAAGAATTTCTGTCCTGGTGCGTTTGTCAACCCTTTGACTTGCTTTTTCCAGTACACATCTATGATACCCCCTGCTCAGAAAACATTATATCATTACTTTGTTTTCTTCTTCCAAAGGAGTAGTGTCACTATAATTTCTCTTGGCCCTAACAAATTCCCAATATGGGATACTCCATTTCAGTTGACTCAGGTATCTGCTTAAAGCATGAAGTAGGCTGATACCACTTGCGGCTTTATGGTGTAATTTGGACATCATTTTGTCTCCCAGCAGTTGTAATTCTACATCCAGAAATACTATGCTGTCAGTGCTATAGTTTGCTGTAATTTCTAGAATAAAACTATTGTTATTGAGTTTGGCTATGAACTCCCTTGCCTCTATTTTACTACCCTGCCATATCAAAAATAAATCATCAATAAAACATAGCCATAAAACAATTTTATCCATTGCCTGTGTCTGGTCCGAAGCTCTGGACAGCTGCTCCTCCCACCTGCCCATGATTATATTTGTCTAGCTGGGGGCAAGGCTAGTGTCTATCGCAGTCCCTTTTTCTTGTCTGTACAGGGTATTATCAAACAAGAAAATATTGTTGTTAAGGCAGAATGTCATCATCTCCAAAAGAATCTGTGTATGTGACTATAGACTGGTAAAACATATTCACAAGCTTTAATACTATCAGTGTGACATATACTCATATACAATGATTTTACACCTGAAGTTATCAGCACATACTCTGGGTCCCAGTCTACAACATAAAACCTCCTCAAAAAGTCCCTTGTAATTGCAATATGTGATGGGAAGGCACTGATAAATGGCATCATAAAGGAATCAATATATTTTTTTAGAGGCATTCTCCAGTAGGCTGCCTATAGAGGAAATGATCAGCCTACTCAGTATGTTACTCATTGACTTGTGAACTTTTGGCAAGAGATATAGGCCCTCACTACGAACATGGCGGTCCGTTCTGCTACGCCGGTGGTGGAGGTAGAAACCGCCAACAGAGGAGCGGTCCCGACCGCCAAATAATGTTCCAAATGAAACACACGCATCCCGCGAACCACCCACCGGCAGGAAAGGAGTCCCGCCGACGACGGCAGAGTTCACCCACAGGCCGTCGGAAAGGCCCAACCGGCCATCAAATTATGAACCACCATTCCGCCGCCAGTTCCGGGGCGGGAACCACCGCCACACAAAGCCAGGCGGAAATGAACCAAATATAAGGAAGCACTCACCGGAGTTTGACAGAACGTGGAGCTGCTGATCATGGCAGCCCTGCTCCTTGCCATATACCTACACAAATGAGACCGCAGACGAAGACTACGATGGTAAGTACCGCAACCTACGACACAAGGGAGGAAGGGCACAGTTACATAACTGAGCAACACTGTAGGAAAGTACCATCTTGCCTGGCATGTTACCCCCATTTTTTCACTGTATATATGTTCTTTTAGTTGTATGTGTCACTGGGACCCTGTCACCCAGGGCCCCAGTGCTCATAAGTGTGCCTGAATGTGTTACCTGTGTAGTGACTAACTGTCTCACTGAGGCTCTGCTAATCAGAACCTCAGTGGTTATGCTCTCTCATTTCTTTCAAATTGTCACTAACAGGCTAGTGACCAATTTTACCAATTTACATTGGCTTACTGGAACACCCTTATAATTCCCTAGTATATGGTACTGAGGTACCCAGGGTATTGGGGTTCCAGGAGATCCCTATGGGCTGCAGCATTTCTTTTGCCACCTATAGGGAGCTCTGACAATTCTTACACAGGCCTGCCACTGCAGCCTGAGTGAAATAACGTCCATGTTATTTCACAGCCATTTTACACTGCACTTAAGTAACTTATAAGTCACCTATATTTCTAACCTTTACCTGGTAAAGGTTAGGTGCAAAGTTACTTAGTGTGAGGGCACCCTGGCACTAGCCAAGGTGCCCCCACATTGTTCAGGGCCAATTCCCCGGACTTTGTGAGTGCGGGGACACCATTACACGCGTGCACTACATATAGGTCACTACCTATATGTAGCTTCACAATGGTAACTCCGAATATGGCCATGTAACATGTCTATGATCATGGAATTGCCCCCTCTATGCCATCCTGGCATAGTTGGCACAATCCCATAATCCCAGTGGTCTGTAGCACAGACCCTGGTACTGCCAAACTGCCCTTTCAGGGGTTTCACTGCAGCTGCTGCTGCTGCCAACCCCTCAGACAGGCATCTGCCCTCCTGGGGTCCAGCCAGGCCTGGCCCAGGATGGCAGAACAAAGCACTTCCTCTGAGAGAGGGTGTTACACCCTCTCCCTTTGGAAAATGGTGTGAAGGCAGGGGAGGAGTAGCCTCCCCCAGCCTCTGGAAATGCTTTATTGGGCACAGATGTGCCCAATTCTGCATAAGCCAGTCTACACCGGTTCAGGGGACACCTTAGCCCTGCTCTGGCGTGAAACTGGACAAAGGAAAGGGGAGTGACCACTCCCCTGACCTGCACCTCCCCTGGGAGGTGTCCAGAGCTCCTCCAGTGTGCTCCAGACCTCTGCCATCTTGGAAACAGAGGTGCTGCTGGCACACTGGACTGCTCTGAGTGGCCAGTGCCACCAGGTGACGTCAGAGACTCCTTCTGATAGGCTCCTTCAGGTGTTGCTAGCCTATCCTCTCTCCTAGGTAGCCAAACCCTCTTTTCTGGCTATTTAGGGTCTCTGTCTCTGGGGAAACTTTAGATAACGAATGCAAGAGCTCATCCGAGTTCCTCTGCATCTCTCTCTTCACCTTCTGCCAAGGAATCGACTGCTGACCGCGCTGGAAGCCTGCAAAACTGCAACATAGTAGCAAAGACGACTACTGCAGCTCTGTAACGCTGATCCTGCCGCCTTCTCGACTGTTTTCCTGGTGGTGCATGCTGTGGGGGTAGTCTGCCTCCTCTCTGCACTAGAAGCTCCGAAGAAATCTCCTGTGGGTCGACGGAATCGTCCCCCTGCAACTGCAGGCACCAAAGAACTGCATCACCGGTCCCTTGGGTCTCCTCTCAGCACGACGAGCGAAGTCCCTCGAATCCAGCAACTGTGTCCAAGTGACCCCCCAGTCCAGTGACTCTTCAGTCCAAGTTTGGTGGAGGTAAGTCCTTGCCTCCCCACGCCAGACTGCATTGCTGGGAACCGTGACTTTTGCAGCTACTCCGGCCCCTGTGCACTTCCGGCGGAAATCCTTTGTGCACAGCCAAGCCTGGGTCCACGGCACTCTAACCTGCATTGCACGACTTTCTAAGTTGGTCTCCGGCGACGTGGGACTCCTTTGTGTAACTTCGGGTGAGCACCGTTTCACGCATCCTTGTAGTGCCTGTTTCTGGCACTTCTCCGGGTGCTCCCTGCTGCTAAGAGGGCTTCTTGTCTTGCTCGACGTCCCCTCTACCTCCTGGTCCAATTTGCGACCTCCTGGTCCCTCCTGGGCTACAGCAGCATACAAGAATGCTAACCGCACGATTTGCAGCTAGCAAGGCTTGTTGGCGTTCTTTCGGCGGGAAAACCTATGTGACCTTGTAGAGGGTCGCTGGGACTATTAGAAAATAGTGAGAGTTAGAAAAATAACCCTCCCCAAGACCCTAAAAAGTGAGTGCAAAGTGCACTAAAGTTCCCCTAAGGACAAAGAAGTCGTGTTAGAGGAATAATGCAGGAAAGACACAAACCAACAATGCAACAATGCTGGATTTCCAATCTGGGGTACCTGTGGAACAAGGGAACCAAGTCCAAAAGTCACAAGCAAGTCGGAGATGGGCAGATGCCCAGGAAATGCCAGCTGCGGGTGCAAAGAAGCTTCTACTGGACAGAAGAAGCTGCAGTTTCTGCAGGAACGCAAAGGGCTAGAGACTTCCCCTATGGAGGACGGATCCCACTCGCCTTGTAGAGTCGTGCAGAAGCGTTTTCCCGCCAAAAGAATGCCAACAAGCCTTGATAGCTGCAAATCGTGCAGTTTGCGTTTTTGGATGCTGCTGTGGCCCAGGAGGGACCAGGAGGTCGCAAATTGGACCAGGAGGTACAGGGGACGCCGAGAAAGACAAGGACCCCTCTTAGCAGCAGATAGCTTCCAGAGAAGTGCCAGAAACAGGCACTACAAAGATGCGTGAAATGGTGCTCACCCGAAGTCGCACAAAGAAGTCCCACGTCGCCGGAGAACAACTTAGGAGGTCGTGCAATGCAGGTTAGAGTGCCGTGGACCCAGGCTGGACTGTGCACAAAGGATTTCCGCCGGAAGTGCACGGAGGCCGGAGTAGCTGCAAAAGTCGCGGTTCCCAGCAATGCAGTCTAGCGAGGTGAGGCAAGGACTTACCTCCACCAAACTTGGACTGAAGAGTCACTGGACTGTGGGGGCCACTTGGACAGAGTTGCTGGATTCGAGGGACCTCGCTCGTCGTGCTGAGAGGAGACCCAAGGGACCGGTAATGCAGCTTTTTGGTGCCTGCGGTTGCAGGGGGAAGATTCCGTCGACCCACGGGAGATTTCTTCGGAGCTTCTAGTGCAGAGAGGAGGCAGACTACCCCCACAGCATGCACCACCAGGAAGACAGTCGAGAAGGCGGCAGGATCAGCGTTACAGAGTTGCAGTAGTCGTCTTTGCTACTATATTGCAGGTTTGCAGGCTTCCAGTGCGGTCAGCAGTCGATTCCTTGGCAGAAGGTGAAGAGAGAGATGCAGAGGAACTCGGATGAGCTCTTGCATTCGTTATCTAAAGTTTCCCCAGAGACAGAGACCCTAAATAGCCAGAAAAGAGGGTTTGGCTACCTAGGAGAGAGGATAGGCTAGCAACACCTGAAGGAGCCTATCACAAGGAGTCTCTGACGTCACCTGGTGGCACTGGCCACTCAGAGCAGTCCAGTGTGCCAGCAGCACCTCTGTTTCCAAGATGGCAGAGGTCTGGACCACACTGGAGGAGCTCTGGACACCTCCCAGGGGAGGTGCAGGTCAGGGGAGTGCTCACTCCCCTTTCCTTTGTCCAGTTTCACGCCAGAGCAGGGCTAAGGGGTCCCCTGAACCGGTGTAGACTGGCTTATGAAGAATTGGGCACATCTGTGCCCAAGAAAGCATTTCCAGAGGCTGGGGGAGGCTACTCCTCCCCTGCCTTCACACCATTTTCCAAAGGGAGAGGGTGTAACACCCTCTCTCAGAGGAAGTCCTTTGTTCTGCCATCCTGGGCCAGGCCTGGCTGGACCCCAGGAGGGCAGATGCCTGTCTGAGGGGTTGGCAGCAGCAGCAGCTGCAGTGAAACCCCAGGAAGGGCAGTTTGGCAGTACCAGGGTCTGTGCTACAGACCACTGGGATCATGGGATTGTGCCAACTATGCCAGGATGGCATAGAGGGGGCAATTCCATGATCATAGACATGTTACATGGCCATATTCGGAGTTACCATTGTGAAGCTACATATAGGTAGTGACCTATATGTAGTGCACGCGTGTAATGGTGTCCCCGCACTCACAAAGTCCGGGGAATTGGCCCTGAACAATGTGGGGGCACCTTGGCTAGTGCCAGGGTGCCCTCACACTAAGTAACTTTGCACCTAACCTTTACCAGGTAAAGGTTAGACATATAGGTGACTTATAAGTTACTTATGGCTGTGAAATAACGTGGACGTTATTTCACTCAGGCTGCAGTGGCGGGCCTGTGTAAGAATTGTCAGAGCTCCCTATGGGTGGCAAAAGAAATGCTGCAGCCCATAGGGATCTCCTGAAACCCCAATACCCTGGGTACCTCAGTACCATATACTAGGGAATTATAAGGGTGTTCCAGTAAGCCAATGTAAATTGGTAAAATTGGTCACTAGCCTGTTAGTGACAATTTGAAAGAAATGAGAGAGCATAACCACTGAGGTTCTGATTAGTAGAGCCTCAGTGAGACAGTTAGGCATCACACAGGGAACACATACCTATAGGTCACAAACTTATGAGCACTGGGGTCCTGACTAGCAGGGTCCCAGTGACACATAACAAACATACTGAAAACATAGGGTTTTCAATATGAGCACTGGGCCCTGGCTAGCAGGATCCCAGTGAGACAGTGAAAACACCCTGACATACACTCACAACCAGGCCAAAAGTGGGGGTAACAAGGCTAGAAAGAGGCTACTTTCTCACACAACCCCCCCCCCAAACGAAGGACAATAAGGCTAACCTTGGCCAGTTGAGACTTTATTGTCTAAGTGGTGATAAGTAGAGAGTAGCTCTGCAATAGACTGGTTACTCCCTTTATCGTCCACTATATGGTTACTTCCCTGTGGGGATGTAAACCACCCTGTTTGAAGTTTTTTAGCTAAGCAACAATGTGAAGATGTATTTTCGGAGTTTCTATCAGTAAGTTTTAGTTTAGAGCAGTGTGAATTGTCCACTGAACCTATTTGTAATGATGGAAATGTCAGACAGGAATGCTGTCTCAGTAAAGCCATAGCTGGGCAAAAACTTTGTCCATATGGCTGGAAGAGAGAACAGGGATGCTGTTTCTCTTGAGTTGGAGCAGGGCAGGGATGCTGTCCTATGAGCTCCACACTAGGGCAGGGATGCTGTCCTAAGTGTTGTGAGGCAGTGCAGGGTTTCTGCACTAAAGTTTCTCTGGGAGGGTTGGAGGGATGCTCCATGTTAACTAAAATGGTGCTCTTTTTCTCACCAATGTTAGTTATCCCACAGAGAGGTACTTCTACCTCAGGGAGTCCAGCTTTGCCAGCTGATGATTCCCTTGGAACAGGCGCCACCCCAGGAGAGGTTTCTCCCACCACAGGAATGGTATCCTGAATGGTAGGGTGGTTAGGGGGTACTGTGATACCCTTTTTACCTGTTGATGGAGAGGGATCCTGAGTTTTCAGGCCTTCTCTCCTTTGCTTTTTCATTTCAGTAGAAATGAGAGGGAACAATTCCTCAGGGATGCCCAGCATGGCTGCATGGGCATAAAACTCTACATCAGCCCAACCTGAGGCCTCTAGGTCATTACCTAAGAGACAGTCTACAGGTAAGCTAGGTGATACCACCACCTGCTTAGGGCCAGTAACTCCACCCCAACTAAACTGAATTAAAGCTAAGGGAAGAAACTTAGTGGAGTTATGGACATCAATAATCTTATACTGTTGTCCAATGATGTGTTGATCAGGGTGCACTAGGTTTTCAGTCACCAAAGTGATACTGGCACCTGTGTCCCTGTAGGCCAAGGCCTCAACACCATTTATTGCAACTGTCTGCCTGTACTTATCCATTGTAAGGGGACAAGCAGCCAGTGTGGCAAGGCCAATGCCACTAGGTGTGACAGAAACTGTCTTGGGACTGACTACCCCAGTTTCTACTATGGACCCATAAGTGAACCCAACTACACCCTTAGCTTGACTGTTGCCAGCAGTCCCACCACTAGTACCACTACTGCTAGGGGCACTAGAGCTTGATGTATTAGTGGTGGTAGGCTCAGGGGGTTTACCTGGACAGGACTTATCCCCTGGCCTATGGCCTCTATTTTTACACACAAAGCACCAAGGCTTTTTAAATTGTGTAGGTTGAGAAGAAGAGGAAGAATTTGTTTTATCCCCACCCCCTGAAGAGTGTTTAAGATTTTAAGTGGGATCTTTGGTTTTACCCTTATCCCCATGCTTATCTTGAGATTTTTCACCATCTTTCTTCTTAGTGTTCTCTTTGTCACCCCCTGTATGAACTTTTCTGTTCACCCTTGTTCTGACCCATTTGTCTGCCTTCTTTCCCAATTCTTGGGGAGAGGTCAGATCAGAGTCCACCAAGTACTGGTGCAACAAATCAGACACACAATTATTAAGAATATGCTCTCTCAGGATCAAGTTATACAGGCTGTCATAATCAGTAACTTTACTGCCATGTAACCACCCCTCCAAGGCCTTCACTGAATGGTCAATGAAATCAACCCAGTCTTGTGAAGACTCCTTTTTGGTCTCTCTGAACTTTATCCTGTACTGTTCAGTGGTTAAGCCATAACCATCCAGGAGTGCATTCTTAAGAACTTTGTAATCATTAGCTTCATTTTCTTTCACAGTAAGGAGCCTATCCCTACCTTTTCCACTAAATGATAGCCATAGGATAGCAGCCCACTGCCTTTGAGGGACATCCTGTACAACACAGGCCCTCTCAAGTGCAGCAAACCACTTGTTAATGTCATCCCCCTCCTTATAAGGGGGAACTATCTTGTGCAGATTCCTGGAATCATGCTCTTTTGCAGGATGACTATGGGGAATACTGCTGCTGCCACCATGGGTTTCTAAACCCAGTTTCTGTCTCTCCTTCTCCACTTCTAAAGTCTGTCTATCCAAATCCAGCTGTTGCTTCTTGAGCTTCAGTCTGGTTTGTTCCACTCTCAATCGATTGAGCTCCCTTTCTAACAATCTGTCATCAGGGTGGGTGGGAGGGACATGTCTTGAAACAGAAGTATGGTGAGAATGGACAGAAGGAGACCTGTCCCTTACAGAGGGCACCCTAACAGCTTGGCTAACAGAAACATCAGTACCACTGTGGTGAGAATAAATGCTTTTGCTATGATGTGAGACAACACTTTTTGTATGGTGTGGCTCTTCATCATTACCAACTATGCTAGACTGTCTAGTGATGGGCAGGCTAGGAAGTTTCTTTCCTGAACTTTTTCCTGGGGGAGTCCCTGGATCAGATTGGGAACCATTAGCTACTTTTTCAACAGATGGGGCACTTTTAGCCTTATCTTGTTCTCTAAGCATGTTAAGTAACAGTTCCAAGGAAGGATTCTTCCCTACACTCAAACCTCTCTCTATGCAGAGACTCCTTGCTCCTTTCCAGCTAAGGTGATCATATGCAAGTTTAGACAGATCAACATTTTGGCCTGTGCCAGACATTTTTAGAGAGAGTTAAAGTGATAGCAAAAGATAAAAAGTTTGTCAGAACTTTTAGAAAGACAGAGAAAAACACTTTTTAAACTTTTTAGAACTTTTTAGAAAGTTAGAAGTATTTTTCAGCACTTAGAAAAGAGTGAAAAGAGGAAATGCAAAACTTTTTGGCTATGTGTATATACACTGAACTTGTTTTGTATATTTTTCTCTTATGAAAAGTACAATGACAAGAGTGGTAAGTAGTCTCAAAGCACTTATCCCACCGCTGCACAACCAATGTAGGAGGCTGGACTGGCTTGTAGTGAGTACCAAGGGGTACTTGCACCTTGCACCAGGCCCAGTTATCCCTTATTAGTGTATAGGGTGTCTAGCAGCTTAGGCTGATAGATAATGGTAGCTTAGCAGAGCAGCTTAGGCTGAACTAGGAGACGTGTGAAGCTACTACAGTACCACTTAGTGTCATATGCACAATATCATAAGAAAACACAATACACAGTTATACTAAAAATAAAGGTACTTTATTTTTATGACAATATGCCAAAGTATCTTAGAGTGTACCCTCAGTGAGAGGATAGGAAATATACACAAGATATATATACACAATAGCAAAAATATGCAGTATAGTCTTAGAAAACAGTGCAAACAATGTATAGTTACAATAGGATGCAATGGGGAAACATAGGGATAGGGGCAACACAAACCATATACTCCAAAAGTGGAATGCGAACCACGAATGGACCCCAAACCTATGTGACCTTGTAGAGGGTCGCTGGGACTATTCGAAAATAGTGAGAGTTAGAAAAATAACCCTCCCCAAGACCCTAAAAAGTGAGTGCTAAGTGCACTAAAGTTCCCCTAAGGACAAAGAAGTCGTGTTAGAGGAATAATGCAGGAAAGACACAAACCAACAATGCAACAATGCTGGATTTCCAATCTGGGGTACCTGTGGAACAAGGGGACCAAGTCCAAAAGTCACAAGCAAGTCGGAGATGGGCAGATGCCCAGGAAATGCCAGCTGCGGGTGCAAAGAAGCTTCTACTGGACAGAAGAAGCTGCAGTTTCTGCAAGAACGCAAAGGGCTAGAGACTTCCCCTTTAGAGGACGGATCCCTCTCGCCTTGTAGAGTCGTGCAGAAGTGTTTTCCCTCCAAAAGAACGCCAACAAGCCTTGCTAGCTGCAAATCGTGCGGTTAGTGTTTTTGGATGCTGCTGTGGCCCAAGAGGGACCAGGAGGTTGCAAATTGGACCAGGAGGTAGAGGAGATGTAGAGCAAGACAATGAGCCCTCTTAGCAGCAGGTAGCACCCAGAGAAGTGCCAGAAACAGGCACTACAAGGATGCGTGAAATGGTGCTCACCCGAAGTTGCACAAAGAAGTCCCACGTCGCCGGAGAACAACTTAGGAGGTCGTGCAATGCAGGTTAGAGTGCCGTGGACCCAGGCTGGACTGTGCACAAAGGATTTCCGCCGAAAGTGCACAGAGGCCGGAGCAGCTGCAAAAGTCGCGGTTCCCAGCAATGCAGTCTAGCGAGGTGAGGCAAGGACTTACCTCCACCAAACTTGGGCTGAAGAGTCACTGGACTGTGGGGGCCACTTGGACAGAGTTGTTGGATTCGAGGGACCTCACTCGTTGTGCTGAGAGGAGACCCAAGGGACCGGTAATGCAGCTTTTTGGTGCCTGCGGTTGCAGGGGGAAGATTCCGTCGACCCACGGGAGATTTCTTCAGAGCTTCTAGTGCAGAGAGGAGGCAGACTACCCCCACAGCATGCACCACCAGGAAAACAGTCGAGAAGGCGGCAGGATCAGCGTTACAGAGTTGCAGTAGTCGTCTTTGCTACTATGTTGCAGGTTTGCAGGCTTCCAGTGCGGTCAGCAGTCGATTCCTTGGCAGAAGGTGAAGAGAGAGATGCAGAGGAACTCGGATGAGCTCTTGCATTCGTTATCTAAAGTTTCCCCAGAGACAGAGACCCTAAATAGCCAGAAAAGAGGGTTTGGCTACCTAGGAGAGAGGATAGGCTAGCAACACCTGAAGGAGCCTATCACAAGGAGTCTCTAACGTCACCTGGTGGCACTGGCCACTCAGAGCAGTCCAGTGTGTCAGCAGCACCTCTGTTTCCAAGATGGCAGAGGTCTGGACCACACTGGAGGAGCTCTGGACACCTCCCAGGGGAGGTGCAGGTCAGGGGAGTGCTCACTCCCCTTTCCTTTGTCCAGTTTCGCGCCAGAGCAGGGCTAAGGGGTCCCCTGAACCGGTGTAGACTGGCTTATGAAGAATTGGGCACATCTGTGCCCAAGAAAGCATTTCCAGAGGCTGGGGGAGGCTACTCCTCCCCTGCCTTCACACCATTTTCCAAAGGGAGAGGGTGTAACACCCTCTCTCAGAGGAAGTCCTTTGTTCTGCCATCCTGGGCCAGGCCTGGCTGGACCCCAGGAGGGCAGATGCCTGTCTGAGGGGTTGGCAGCAGCAGCAGCTGCAGTGAAACCCCAGGAAGGGCAGTTTGGCAGTACCAGGGTCTGTGCTACAGACCACTGGGATCATGGGATTGTGCCAACTATGCCAGGATGGCATAGAGGGGGCAATTCCATGATCATAGACATGTTACATGGCCATATTCGGAGTTACCATTGTGAAGCTACATATAGGTAGTGACCTATATGTAGTGCACGCGTGTAATGGTGTCCCCGCACTCACAAAGTCCGGGGAATTGGCCCTGAACAATGTGGGGGCACCTTGGCTAGTGCCAGGGTGCCCTCACACTAAGTAACTTTGCACCTAACCTTTACCAGGTAAAGGTTAGACATATAGGTGACTTATAAGTTACTTATGGCTGTGAAATAACGTGGACGTTATTTCACTCAGGCTGCAGTGGCAGGCCATTGTAAGAATTGTCAGAGCTCCCTATGGGTGGCAAAAGAAATGCTGCAGCCCATAGGGATCTCCTGGAACCCCAATACCCTGGGTACCTCAGTACCATATACTAGGGAATTATAAGGGTGTTCCAGTAAGCCAATGTAAATTGGTAAAATTGGTCACTAGCCTGTTAGTGACAATTTGAAAGAAATGAGAGAGCATAACCACTGAGGTTCTGATTAGCAGAGCCTCAGTGAGACAGTTAGGCATCACACAGGGAACACATACCTATAGGTCACAAACTTATGAGCACTGGGGTCCTGACTAGCAGGGTCCCAGTGACACATAACAAACATACTGAAAACATAGGGTTTTCACTATGAGCACTGGGCCCTGGCTAGCAGGATCCCAGTGAGACAGTGAAAACACCCTGACATACACTCACAACCAGGCCAAAAGTGGGGGTAACAAGGCTAGAAAGAGGCTACTTTCTCACACACAGGCAACTCGGTGGGGAGCAGAAGGGAGGGCGGTGATGGTATGGGGGTGGCGGAAGATCTCACGGTAGTGGTGTGTGCACTAGGGTCTGCCACCACTGGGGGACCCCCATCGGAGGAGGTCTCAGAGACACTACCTCCTGTGGTAGTAGCCTCCCCCGTGGAGGTCCCCTCCCACCCACTGGTCCCCTGGGCGTCCGTTGTCTCTTCCTCGGAGGATCCGTGGGCCACTGCCTCCCCACTTGCCGATGCCTCAGCTCCCTCGCCTGATGTTGATGCTGTACCAAACCAACGCAAGAGATCAGGGATTGGAGACAAAACAGGAGAGATACTTGTAAATAGCTGAATGCTGATACACAATGGCCAGACATGCACTCACCCTGCAAACACATCCAACAGGCAGCACCATACACTATGCCCATGGCCATGCCCCTGACTACTGACCAGAATACTACTCTACACTCATCCCTGAAATACTTTTCGAGCTAAGGTAGGTGAAACCTGACAGGGACACCCCTACACCCTTTGGGGAACATACAGTAGATGGACACCAGTCAAATTCCCTGCTCTAAGCAGCATGAGCCCTATTGCACACCCTGTCATCCTTCCAGACTGAAGTATGTGAAATGAGTATTCACCCCCTTGTGACTGCTGTGCAGCCTTCAAGCGCCCATCCAGATCTGGGTACGCCACCGCCATGATCCGTCGCATGAGGGGGGTTAGTTCCCGATGGGCACCCCTTCCACATTAGGAGGACTTCCTCTGCTGGGCCTCATCTTTCGCAGCCAGCGCTGCAGGTCCTCCCACCTCTTTCGACAGTGTGTGCTCTTCCAGTTGTAGACCCCCAGGGTCCGCACCTCCTTGGCGATGGCATGCCAATGTGCCTTCTTCTGGTGGGCGCTGACCTAGAAGGGCGACACAGCAATGGAACACAGAGGTCAGGCACTTGCACGATAGGAACAGTTGGCAAATTGTCCAACATAGGACTGACAGCACTCTCAGACATGCAAGGCATTCACACACAGCATTCCATGTACCATGGCCCATGCAAGTTCAGAGGAGCACACATATGTGCAATCCACACCATCCATTACATACACACTGCCCCCCAAACCCAGACTCACCTGTACCTCTGGCCTTCCATAGAGTTTGCCGTACAGGGCCAGGAACCCGTCCACTAGCTTCTCCAGTTCTTCCTGGGTGAAGGCCAGGGCCCTTTCACCTGCCCCACGTGGCACATCCATAGCCAGAGACAGGCGACAGAAGTACACAGAGTGGAGTACCTGTCCGCATGAGATCAGGGAGTCAAGTGATCAAACGATAACGAACACGCGTAAGTTCTGCGGCGGTATGGACTGTCACCGCCGGCGGCAATCATGATACTCCAGGATTCCCCATTGGCATCCATATTAGCCAATGAGGGTGCGAACAGGGGTCAACACTGCCTTACGCTGTGACGCCAGCTGCTAGCGGTATGAGGTCACTTCCATAAAGAAGGGGCAGATCTACAATGGGCAGACATTTTTCCATCACCTACACATCTTGTAATTCCTACTACTCACAATCCAGGGCCTACTAGCCACATGAAGTACCTAGGCCTCTATCCATTCCGTATAATTGCACACATGAATTACTCTGTTCCCTCCTAGTGATGTACATGTATATCTGTCAGGTAGCGGTTATTGTAGAGACACTACAATGAACAATTCAGTGCATAAATGTTGCAAAGTGTGCCTATGTATGTGTGTACATCACTCATTTTTGTAACCCCTCTTAGGTACCGACCCTTGTGGCGAGGAAGGTCACCATCGGTGCACAGACCACTTGTGGATATGGGGACCATGGTGGAGCGTCAGATCATAATCACTTCCAGACTCACACATGCAACTATTCAGGACCTTTGTGCATTACTGAATCTTGCACTAACTCCGGGAAATCGTAATCAACATGCCATTCCAACTGAGGTGCAGGTGCTCTCCGCACTCCATTTCCTGGCCACAGGATCTTTTCAAGTGACAGTGGGCATGGCTGCTGATTTCTCACAGCCAATGTTCAGCCAGGTACTGACAAGATTTCTGAATGCATTTGCACAACATCTGCAATCTTATGTGCAATTTCCCCAAAGTACTGACCTCCCTGCCATCAAGGCTGACTTCTATGCCTTTGCAAACATTCCCCATGTCATAGGTGCCATCGATGGCACACACATAGCTATCATCCCCCCAACAGTGAGTGAACAGGTGTACAGAAACAGGAAGAACTTTCACTCCATGAACATCCAATTGGTGTGTACTGCAGACCAGTACATTTCCCATGTGAATGCCATGTTTCCGGGTTCAGTTCATGATTAATTTGTGTTGAGGAACAGTAGTGTGCCACAGAAGATGGAACAACTACAAGAGGACAGAGGGTGGATCATACTTAAGTTTGCCTGTCACTAACTGACACAATGCAGAAAACCATCCTGTCTGACTAAGGGACATTACAATGATGCCTCTGTATTGAACCATTTTGTAGGTGATTCTGGCTATCCAAACTTGTGCTGGCTCCTGACCCCAGTGAGGAATCCCAGGACGGATGCAGGGAGGAAATACAATGATGCCCATGGACGTACTAGGAGGGTCATAGAGCGCACTATAGGTCTTCTGAAGGCTAGATTCCGGTATCTACATATCTCTGGGGGTTCCCTGGCCTATGGGCCTGATAAGGTGTGTAGAATAGTGGTGGCCTGCCTCATGCTGCACAACGTGACAGTGAGACATTCTATCCCCCTTTTGGAGTGGAGGGTGCAATAGGTCCTGATCAGCTACCTCAGAGAGGTGAGGAGAGTGATGGTGAGGATGAGGAAGGGGAAGTTGTCAATTCCAGGAACTAACTGATACAACCCTACTTCCAATAACTGTGTGGGACTTAAGCCTGTCATTGGGGTTAGTGACTAAAACTGTCAATGTGCTCTGTCATATGGGGGGATTGGTCATGATAGGCGATACATGAACCACTTCTGCATGGTACTGACAAAAAATATATGCATTCCCTCCTTGCCAAAATTTGGCCACACAGTACCACCACTAAGCACAAATTGACAATGAAGCTGTTCTCTGCCAGTTGCATCCATACTCCACTTTGTTCACTATTGAAGACAGGGGACAGTGTTACAGGTGTGAAATGTGTTTTATTGGTAGAATTGAGTGAATTGTGCTATATACAGTGATGGGAGTCGTAAGGGTTGGGTGTCCTCAAAACCACCTTGGTGGCAGCCCTGTTGGATGTTTTAGATGGGTCCGTTTTGTAGAACGGTACTTCAGTTTGCCTTCAGCTAAGTGCTGTTGGTGAATGGGTGGGATGGCTGCTTTGCATTAGTAGCAGTGTCAATTGCTGGAGGAGGCCTTGTTCTTAGCTGGGTTTCCTGTGCCATATCTTGGCTACATTATGGCGCCTGCTGTGGAGCTTCTTGGGGTAGCATGGTTGGCCCTTGGGTTTCCTGGGAGGGTATTTCCTGTGATGTTTCTGCTGCTTGGGTCATCAGTTGCTGGTTGTCCTGGGCTGTTGTGGGGGCCTCTTATCCAGTGTGGGTGTCAGACAGTTTTTTTACCAACTGCAGCAGTGCTCCAGCAATGGTGCCCATTGTGGCATTGTGCTCTTTCCACAGCTCCATGGCCTGTTGGTGGTGTTCCTGCTGCATCCTCTGACTTTGCTCCAGGGTGGACACAATCTGTGCCAACCTGTCTTGGGTATGTTGGTAGGCCCCCAATACCTCTGCAATAACGTCCTGGGCTGCTGTATCCATCCGGTGGCCTCCCCACTGACCCACTGGGACACTTGAACTTGCCCTAGCTCCCTGTGCCTGTATCCCCTGCACAGGTCTGGTAGTGCCACTTGTACTGGGGCCCTCGCCTTCCTGCATGTTGGGAGTGGGAGACAGTGGCCTCTGTAGCTGTGTTCCACCAGTCTGCACCCTGGGTACAGTGGTGTGGGTACGCCTCCCCTGGCCTGCTGGCCTTGACTGGGTGTTTGGGGTGACAGTGGTTTCTTGGGTGGGGCTGGTGCACGGTGAGAATCCAGGACTGTGTGAGGGGCCTGCCTGCTCATCAGTGTCCAGGGATCCTTTGCCAAGGTCTTGTGAGGTGCCTCTGTCTCCCTGGTGGGCTGTGGCACTCCTTGTCCCCTCCATTAGGGTTGCATGGGTGGTGGTGCCTGTTGGGGGACATACTCATGCCTGTTACACATGCATGTAGGTTGGAGGTGTACAGGACTATGCTGGTGTTAATTTCAGTGTCCTTCCAGGGTGCCTTTGTGAGATTGACATTGCATTTAGTGGCAGTGGTGGGGTTGCATTGTGGTAGGGGGTATTATTCCATTGTGGGTACGTGCAGGAGTGGGTGGCTGTGCATAGCAGGAGTGATGTGGGTCTGTTAGTGGGTTGTAGGTGATGCCGGGTGGTGGATGTGGTGGGTAATGGCTGGGTGGGGTGTAGGTCCAGGTGGGTGTTGGTGGGGTGGGGTGGTGCATGCATTGCAGATGTGTTGTATATGGGGTAATTCTAGATGACTTACCCGAGTCCATTACTCCAGTGAGTCCAGTGAGTCCCTCTGGGTGCAGGATGGCGAGGACCTTCTCCCATTCTGTGTAGTCGCGTGGTGTTGGTGGTGGTCCTCCCCCAGTCTTCTGCACTGCGATGTGGTGCCTAGATGCCATGGCCCTGACCTTCCCCCGCAGGTCGTTCCATCTCTTCCGGATGTCGTCCCTGGTGCGTGGATGGTGTCCCACTGCATTCACCCTGTTGACAATGGTCTGCCACAGCTCCAATTTCCGCGTGATGGGTGTGTGCTGCACCTCGGACCCGAATATTTGTGGCTCCGCCTTCAGGATCTCATCCACCATGGTCCTTAGCTCCCTTTCGGTGAAGCGTGGATTTTTTGGGGGGGACATGGTAAGTGTGGTGGATGGCGTCAGGACTGGGGATGGGGTATGGATGCTCCTCTGTGGGTCGATATGCGAGTCATGTATGCTGCTGTTCGCTGTCTGGCTCTGGTGCTCTCCATCTTCTGGTCCTTGTTTCATTCCAAGGGATTGTGGGGTGTGTCTAGGGGTGTCTTATGGGGTTCTGGATGTGTGTCAGGTGTGTGGGTGATACGCCTATCCAATGTGTGCACTTGTTGGTGTTGTGTCCACTTGCCACCCGTTGTGGTCGCAGCTGCCAATGGTCATCTGGCCTCCACTGTCCGCTGAGGTGATTTGTGCATCATTATTTGGAGGGCGGGATGTGGGTGTGGGTGTGCTTAACGGTGGCGGGTTGGGGTGGGCCGGGATTTCCCACTGACAGAGTCCTGGTGGGGAGTGATGGTCTGGGAATGTTTGGCGGGGTTGGTTTTTTTTCGTTCCTTATATGGCGGGTTTCCATTCACCGCCAACAGTGGGATTCTGTTCACCACCGACATGGCAGTCGGCGGTCTTTCCCGCCATGTTCATAATGACCGCCATAGTATCAGAACTTTAGTCTGCAATTTTTTTGTAAATTGATATTTTTCCAGCTCAATCAAACACTTATTCTTCCATGTATTCAATTTTTCCCAGAAGTTGTTAATGTCTCTTTAGATTCAGATATGGATGTTACCAATTAATATTTTTTATCACCCAATTCTCTCAGTGCTTCAGATATATACATGTCCTGTGGTACCACTACTACATTACCCCCCCTTGTCTGCTGGTCGGATTACAATGTCCTTATCTTTCTTTAGGCACTCTATTGCCTTTTTCTGTGACCACGAATGGTCACATGAGTATGAGTATATGTAGAATAAGTGCTTGATTGAGCTAGAAGAATATCAATTTTCAGCATTGTAACAACTGTTTTCCATTATCTGTCAGTACCTCATGATGATGGTTTCTCATCTCGATAGAATTCTGAAGTAAGGGGGCCCCATTGAGGCTGCATTCAATGTGGGCCCAGTCTAGCATCTCCAGCTTGTTTTGAAATTGATAGCTGTATGTAAGAGGCTGGCCTGGCTTGTAGTGGGTAAAAAGGGTACTTACACTCTGTACCAGGTCCAGTAATCCCTTATTAGTGTAGAAGAGGTGTTTCTAGCAGCTTAGGCTGAACTAGGAGACATGCAAAGCTCCTACTATACCACTGGTGTCATATGCACAATATCATAAGAAAACACAATACACGGATATACTAAAAATAAAGGTACTTTGGGGGTCATTACAACATTGGCGGTAAAAGCCGCTTACCGCCATGCAGAAGACCGCCAACACACCGCCGCAGCCATGGAAATCCGCCACAGCTATTATGACACACATCTCGGAATCCGCCGAAATTCAAACACCCACACAACTCCGCCACACCAAAGGTAAGTGTTAAACTGGTGAAAACAATTCCTCCACCGTCACGCCAACAGAAACACGCCCATGCAATTACGACCCACGAATCCACGTGGCGGTCTTTCAACCGCGGTATTCCATTGGTGGTACACACCGCCGCGCTCAAAATACACACACATCTCCAAAACACCGTCACATTGGACAATTCCAAATACACACACCTGATACACATACAAACACCACTCCCACACACCCAATTCAATATAAAACACACACCCACATCACCCACAAACCCCTACCACCAAAAATTGTGAGGAAGCCGAGAGACAGAGAGCACAGCAATTGAGAACCCCACCCCACAGAGGCACACAACACCATCACCCATACTACATTCCACGCTCAAAACACCACACACCACTACACATCACCACACACATCAACACTTACACCACCCCACACATCACCCACACCACCCCATGTCACGCCAAAGACACCCCAGGTTTTCGAGGAGGAGCTCAGGGTCATGGTGGAGGAAATCCTATGGGTAGAGCCACAGCTATTTGGCTCACAGGTGCAGCACACCTCCATAGCCAGGAAGATGGAGCTATGGCGCAGAATCGTGGACAGGGTCAACGCTGTGGGACAGCATCCAAGAAATCGGGAGGACATCAGGAAGAGGTGGAACGACCTACGGGGGAAGGTGCGTTCTGTGGTCTCCAGGCACAACATCGCGGTACAGCGGACTGGCGGCAGACCCTCACCTCCTCCACCACAACTAACAACATGGGAGGAGCAAGTCTTGACCATCATGCATCCAGCGGGCCTCGGAGGAGTCGGTGGAGGAATGGACACTGGTAAGTCAAATCTTAACTATCATATCCCCCAACCTACCTGCATGCTATCACACACCCCCACCCTCACCCCCTCCCCTATCATTACAACTCCTCAATAATGTACTAATAACACAAACCACTCATCCCAACACCAAGCCCTACATGACACAACTAAGCATGCTCACCCCTCACCAAAGCATGCTCACTGTACATACCCATAACAACCCCCTAACCATCATCACACAAACCCACACACAGGAAGCTTGCACTGGGGTATACGCACACCCACCCATTGCACACCATTACACACACATATGCAATAATCATTCTCTTATATCCCTGCAGGACCACTACGGAACGTCACCACACAGGAGGGTCCAGACATCTCCACTCCACCCACAGAAGAGGCCCACAGTGACGACAGCAGCTCTGCCCTACTGGATCCTGATGACCAGCCCAGACCATCGTGGGCCTCGGGACAGTCAGTTCCCCTTTCACAGGCACAGCCCAACACTGACCCTCCACCCTCTGGTAACACCAGCACAGCACCCACCCAGCGGGCCCATACCTCCTTACCCAGGACACGTCAATCAGCGGTGTGTCCACCACTACAGGGAACCCAGGATAACCCACCACCCCAACAACAACAGGGACCTGGGGGCAGTGGTAGTGGGCACACGGTCCAGGGGATGGAGGCACAGGAACACAGGGGAACTGGGAGGGCTGCTGTGCGACAGGGGGCGGACAGGCCAAGGGAACCCACCCTCCTTAAGGCCCTCTCCTCCATCATGGGAGCATACCACCACTCCCAGGAGACGATGGCGACGGTCCTGGCCAAGTTTCAGGAGACCCAGCGCCTGCAGGACGAACAGTATTTGGGGTTCAGGGAGGAGCTCAGAACCATCAGCTCCGCCCTGGGCACCATCGTAGGGGTGCTGAAGGACATACAAAAGACCATGAGGGACACCGTGGCACTCGAAGGGGCCCCTGACACTAGCATGGACGATGAACTGCCCACCACCTCCGCCGGGGCTAGTGGACAGGACCCCCGCCACAGGACCACCACACCAGCACCCCACCCCCTGCAGATGGAGAACCACCCCGCAAACGGTCCCTGAGATCCAGGAACAGGACAGAGCAAGATGGCAAGACCCCCACCAGGAAATGAGACCACCCTGATTGTCCTCCCACTGTCCCACTTTGTTACCCTGGCAACATATTCGAACTGCCCCAGCTCCACTTCCTATGCCCATATGGGCAGTGCACCTGTGTGACCAATAGACTGGACTCTGCCACGGACATTCCTCCACCATCACCCCTGACCATTTTACAACCCCCCTCCATTTTTGAGCTCTCAAATAAACACCCTTGAAGCACAAAACAATCTCTAGTCAGTCTGTGATTTGTTAAATTTGTATTATGAATGACAGTGTCAAAATGCGTTTTCAATTGTAAAGCCAACATACCTATGTCACACATCACAAGTCTATGAAGGATGCAAGCAGATGACACATGTTGGTAACCACACCTGTGAAACCGTAATGGAAAGGTACAACTCAGTTACCAAATACTGCTACTAAATTACAGACAGGATAGAGGTAGAAGTGTGAAAGTGAATGTAATAGTAAAATAAAATGTTCTCACCTGTGCGTCACTGGAAATATTGCTGTATGACTGATTCCCTGTTGTCTATATCTTCTTCCTCAGCTTCCTCCTCATCACTGTCCACAGGCTCCACAGGCTCCACAGCTGCCACAACACCGCCATCTGGACCATCCTCCTGCTGAAAAGGCACCTGGCGTCGCAAAGCAAGATTGTGAAGAATCCAATAGGCGATGATGATCTGGCACACCTTTCTCGGTGAGTAGAATAGGGAACCACCAGTCATATGGAGGCACCTGAACCTGGCCTTCAGGAGGCTGAAGGTGCATTCGATCACTCTCCTAGTCCGCCCATGGGCCTCATTGTAGCGTTCCTCTGCCCTGGTCCTGTGATTCCTCACTGGGGTCAATAGCCATGACAGGTTAGGGTAACCAGAGTCCCCTAATAGCCACACACGTTGCCTCTGGATTTGACCCATCACATATGGGATACTGCTATTTCACAGGATGTAGGCGTCATGCACAGAGCCAGGGAACATAGCATTTACCTGGGAGATGTACTGGTCCGCCAAACATACCATCTGTACATTCATCGAATGATAACTCTTCCGGTTCCTGTACACCTGTACACTCCTGTGGGGGGGGACAAGAGCTACATGGGTCCCATCAATAGCACCTATGTCGTTGGGGATATGTCCAAGAGCATAGAAGTCACCTTTAACTGTAGCCAAATCCTCCACCTGAGGGAAAACGATGTAGCTCCTTACATGTTTCAGCAGGGCAGACAACACTCTGACAACACGTTGGAAAACATAGGCTGGGACATCCCTGATGCCATGGCCACTGTTGTCTGAAAAGACCCACTTGCAAGGAAATGGAGCACTGACAGCACCTGCACGTCAGGGGGTATTCCAGTGGGATGGCGGATTGGTGACATCAGGTCTGGCTCCAACTGGGTACATAGTACCTGGATAGTGGCACAGTCAAACCTGTAGGTGATGATCAAATGTCGCTCCTCCATTGTCAACAGGTCCAGCAGCGGTCGGTACACCAGAGGATTCCGCCATCTTCTCAAATGTCCCAGCTGACGGTGCCTAGGAAGGACAACAGCGACCACAGAGTCAACAAATTCCCAGGTATGTACCCACAGTTACACAGAACAAGACACAAAACACAAAACTGTTCATGTATGTGTGTTGAGTGTAGGCCTAGGCATGTGTGACGCAGTACTAAATGAAGCCATGTGGGCCCCTGAAATGGCGGCTGCCTGACCTCCAAAGTGGGACAATGTGATGTGAGGTATCTGCGCTGGCGTTGTACACCGTCGCCGTAGGCGGTCGTAGACCGCTGCACAATGCTGCATTGGTTAACATTGGACCCTATGGGTACCAGGAGCCAATGATGAAGTGCGCAGGTGGTGATGATACGCACCGCCGCGGACGTCACCACCGCGGACGTGACTGCCATTTTCTATCTGTTCAATCACACGATACCTGATCTTTGACAGGAGAGGACCTACACTGCATGTGCTGCTGTGACCTCGGTCTGGAAGAGACAATGGCTGCTGCATCTGGGGAAAGGGCCCCTGCCTTCACTGCTCAGGAGTTGGAGAAGCTAGGCGACGGGGTCCTCCCCCAGTACACGCTACTCTACGGTCCTCCAGAACAACAGGTAAGTACACAGGGAGCACATTGTATGGGCTATGCCTGGGTGGAGAGGGCTGGATGTGAGTTGGAAGGGGGCAGAGTTCAGGGAACATGAAGGACTGTGAATGCATGTGCCACATGGCAAGGGTAGGGATGGGGGCCACTCACAACGACGGTGCAGTTGGTAATGACTTTTCTTCCCCTGTGCATGTAATGTAGGTCAGCGCCCACCAGAAGAAGGACATTTGGCGTGCCATCGCCAAGGACGTCCGGACCCTGCAGTGAAACCCCAGGAAGGGCAGTTTGACAGTACCAGGGTCTGTGCTACAGACCACTGGGATCATGGGATTGTGCCAACTATGCCAGGATGGCATAGAGGGGGCAATTCCATGATCATAGACATGTTACATGGCCATATTCGGAGTTACCATTGTGAAGCTACATATAGGTAGTGACCTATATGTAGTGCACGCGTGTAATGGTGTCCCCGCACTCACAAAGTCCGGGGAATTGGCCCTGAACAATGTGGGGGCACCTTGGCTAGTGCCAGGGTGCCCTCACACTAAGTAACTTTGCACCTAACCTTTACCAGGTAAAGGTTAGACATATAGGTGACTTATAAGTTACTTATGGCTGTGAAATAACGTGGACGTTATTTCACTCAGGCTGCAGTGGCAGGCCTGTGTAAGAATTGTCAGAGCTCCCTATGGGTGGCAAAAGAAATGCTGCAGCCCATAGGGATCTCCTGAAACCCCAATACCCTGGGTACCTCAGTACCATATACTAGGGAATTATAAGGGTGTTCCAGTAAGCCAATGTAAATTGGTAAAATTGGTCACTAGCCTGTTAGTGACAATTTGAAAGAAATGAGAGAGCATAACCACTGAGGTTCTGATTAGTAGAGCCTCAGTGAGACAGTTAGGCATCACACAGGGAACACATACCTATAGGTCACAAACTTATGAGCACTGGGGTCCTGACTAGCAGGGTCCCAGTGACACATAACAAACATACTGAAAACATAGGGTTTTCACTATGAGCACTGGGCCCTGGCTAGCAGGATCCCAGTGAGACAGTGAAAACACCCTGACATACACTCACAACCAGGCCAAAAGTGGGGGTAACAAGGCTAGAAAGAGGCTACTTTCTCACACAACCCCCCCCCCCAAACGAAGGACAATAAGGCTAACCTTGGCCAGTTGAGACTTTATTGTCTAAGTGGTGATAAGTAGAGAGTAGCTTTGCAATAGACTGGTTACTCCCTTTATCGTCCACTATATGGTTACTTCCCTGTGGGGATGTAAACCACCCTGTTTGAAGTTTTTTATCTAAGCAACAATGTGAAGATGTATTTTCGGAGTTTCTATCAGTAAGTTTTAGTTTAGAGCAGTGTGAATTGTCCACTGAACCTATTTGTAATGATGGAAATGCCAGACAGTAATGCTGTCTCAGTAAAGCCATAGCTGGGCAAAAACGTTGTCCATATGGCTGGAAGAGAGAACAGGGATGCTGTTTCTCTTGAGTTGGAGCAGGGCAGGGATGCTGTCCTATGAGCTGCACACTAGGGCAGGGATGCTGTCCTAAGTGTTGTGAGGCAGTGCAGGGTTTCTGCACTAAAGTTTCTCTGGGAGGGTTGGAGGGATGCTCCATGTTAACTAAAATGGTGCTCTTTTTCTCACCAATGTTAGTTATCCCACAGAGAGGTACTTCTACCTCAGGGAGTCCAGCTTTGCCAGCTGATGATTCCCGTGGAACAGGTGCCACCCCAGGAGAGGTTTCTCCCACCACAGGAATGGTATCCTGAATGGTAGGGTGGTTAGGGGGTACTGTGATACCCTTTTTACCTGTTGATGGAGAGGGATCCTGAGTTTTCAGGCCTTCTCTCCTTTGCTTTTTCATTTCAGTAGAAATGAGAGGGAACAATTCCTCAGGGATGCCCAGCATGGCTGCATGGGCATAAAACTCTACATCAGCCCAACCTGAGGCCTCTAGGTCATTACCTAAGAGACAGTCTACAGGTAAGCTAGGTGATACCACCACCTGCTTAGGGCCAGTAACTCCACCCCAACTAAACTGAATTAAAGCTAAGGGAAGAAACTTAGTGGAGTTATGGACATCAATAATCTTATACTGTTGTCCAATGATGTGTTGATCAGGGTGCACTAGGTTTTCAGTCACCAAAGTGATACTGGCACCTGTGTCCCTGTAGGCCAAGGCCTCAACACCATTTATTGCAACTGTCTGCCTGTACTTATCCATTGTAAGGGGACAAGCAGCCAGTGTGGCAAGGCCAATGCCACTAGGTGTGACAGAAACTGTCTTGGGACTGACTACCCCAGTTTCTACTATGGACCCATAAGTGAACCCAACTACACCCTTAGCTTGACTGTTGCCAGCAGTCCCACCACTAGTACCACTACTGCTAGGGGCACTAGAGCTTGATGTATTAGTGGTGGTAGGCTCAGGGGGTTTACCTGGACAGGACTTATCCCCTGGCCTATGGCCTCTATTTTTACACACAAAGCACCAAGGCTTTTTAAATTGTGTAGGTTGAGAAGAAGAGGAAGAATTTGTTTTATCCCCACCCCCTGAAGAGTGTTTAAGATTTTAAGTGGGATCTTTGGTTTTACCCTTATCCCCATGCTTATCTTGAGATTTTTCACCATCTTTCTTCTTAGTGTTCTCTTTGTCACCCCCTGTATGAACTTTTCTGTTCACCCTTGTTCTGACCCATTTGTCTGCCTTCTTTCCCAATTCTTGGGGAGAGGTCAGATCAGAGTCCACCAAGTACTGGTGCAACAAATCAGACACACAATTATTAAGAATATGCTCTCTCAGGATCAAGTTATACAGGCTGTCATAATCAGTAACTTTACTGCCATGTAACCACCCCTCCAAGGCCTTCACTGAATGGTCAATGAAATCAACCCAGTCTTGTGAAGACTCCTTTTTGGTCTCTCTGAACTTTATCCTGTACTGTTCAGTGGTTAAGCCATAACCATCCAGGAGTGCATTCTTAAGAACTTTGTAATCATTAGCTTCATTTTCTTTCACAGTAAGGAGCCTATCCCTACCTTTTCCACTAAATGATAGCCATAGGATAGCAGCCCACTGCCTTTGAGGGACATCCTGTACAACACAGGCCCTCTCAAGTGCAGCAAACCACTTGTTAATGTCATCCCCCTCCTTATAAGGGGGAACTATCTTGTGCAGATTCCTGGAATCATGCTCTTTTGCAGGATGACTATGGGGAATACTGCTGCTGCCACCATGGGTTTCTAAACCCAGTTTCTGTCTCTCCTTCTCCACTTCTAAAGTCTGTCTATCCAAATCCAGCTGTTGCTTCTTGAGCTTCAGTCTGGTTTGTTCCACTCTCAATCGATTGAGCTCCCTTTCTAACAATCTGTCATCAGGGTGGGTGGGAGGGACATGTCTTGAAACAGAAGTATGGTGAGAATGGACAGAAGGAGACCTGTCCCTTACAGAGGGCACCCTAACAGCTTGGCTAACAGAAACATCAGTACCACTGTGGTGAGAATAAATGCTTTTGCTATGATGTGAGACAACACTTTTTGTATGGTGTGGCTCTTCATCATTACCAACTATGCTAGACTGTCTAGTGATGGGCAGGCTAGGAAGTTTCTTTCCTGAACTTTTTCCTGGGGGAGTCCCTGGATCAGATTGGGAACCATTAGCTACTTTTTCAACAGATGGGGCACTTTTAGCCTTATCTTGTTCTCTAAGCATGTTAAGTAACAGTTCCAAGGAAGGATTCTTCCCTACACTCAAACCTCTCTCTATGCAGAGACTCCTTGCTCCTTTCCAGCTAAGGTGATCATATGCAAGTTTGGACAGATCAACATTTTGGCCTGTGCCAGACATTTTTAGAGAGAGTTAAAGTGATAGCAAAAGATAAAAAGTTTGTCAGAACTTTTAGAAAGACAGAGAAAAACACTTTTTAAACTTTTTAGAACTTTTTAGAAAGTTAGAAGTACTTTTCAGCACTTAGAAAAGAGTGAAAAGAGGAAATGCAAAACTTTTTGGCTATGTGTATATACACTGAACTTGTTTTGTATATTTTTCTCTTATGAAAAGTACAATGACAAGAGTGGTAAGTAGTCTCAAAGCACTTATCCCACCGCTGCACAACCGATGTAGGAGGCTGGACTGGCTTGTAGTGAGTACCAAGGGGTACTTGCACCTTGCACCAGGCCCAGTTATCCCTTATTAGTGTATAGGGTGTCTAGCAGCTTAGGCTGATAGATAATGGTAGCTTAGCAGAGCAGCTTAGGCTGAACTAGGAGACGTGTGAAGCTACTACAGTACCACTTAGTGTCATATGCACAATATCATAAGAAAACACAATACACAGTTATACTAAAAATAAAGGTACTTTATTTTTATGACAATATGCCAAAGTATCTTAGAGTGTACCCTCAGTGAGAGGATAGGAAATATACACAAGATATATATACACAATAGCAAAAATATGCAGTATAGTCTTAGAAAACAGTGCAAACAATGTATAGTTACAATAGGATGCAATGGGGAAACATAGGGATAGGGGCAACACAAACCATATACTCCAAAAGTGGAATGCGAACCACGAATGGACCCCAAACCTATGTGACCTTGTAGAGGGTCGCTGGGACTATTCAAAAATAGTGAGAGTTAGAAAAATAACCCTCCCCAAGACCCTAAAAAGTGAGTGCAAAGTGCACTAAAGTTCCCCTAAGGACAAAGAAGTCGTGTTAGAGGAATAATGCAGGAAAGACACAAACCAACAATGCAACAACGCTGGATTTCCAATCTGGGGTACCTGTGGAACAAGGGGACCAAGTCCAAAAGTCACAAGCAAGTCGGAGATGGGCAGATGCCCAGGAAATGCCAGCTGTGGGTGCAAAGAAGCTTCTACTGGACAGAAGAAGCTGCAGTTTCTGCAAGAACGCAAAGGGCTAGAGACTTCCCCTTTAGAGGATGGATCACTCTCGCCTTGTAGAGTCGTGCAGAAGTGTTTTCCCTCCAAAAGAACGCCAACAAGCCTTGCTAGCTGCAAATCATGCGGTTAGTGTTTTTGGATGCTGCTGTGGCCCAGGAGGGACCAGGAGGTTGCAAATTGGACCAGGAGGTAGAGGAGACGTCGAGCAAGACAATGAGCCCTCTTAGCAGCAGGTAGCACCCAGAGAAATGCCAGAAACAGGCACTACAAGGATGCGTGAAATGGTGCTCACCCAAAGTTGCACAAAGAAGTCCCACGTCGCCAGAGAAAAACTTAGGAGGTCGTGCAATGCAGGTTAGAGTGCCGTGGACCCAGGATGGACTGTGCACAAAGGATTTCTGCCGGAAGTGCACAGAGGCCAGAGTAGCTGCAAAAGTCGCGGTTCCCAGCAATGCAGTCTAGCGAGGTGAGGCAAGGACTTACCTCCACCAAACTTGGACTGAAGAGTCACTGGACTGTGGGGGCCACTTGGACAGAGTTGTTGGATTCGAGGGACCTCGCTCGTTGTGCTGAGAGGAGACCCAAGGGACCGGTAATGCAGCTTTTTGGTGCCTGCGGTTGCAGGGGGAAGATTCCGTCGACCCACGGGAGATTTCTTCAGAGCTTCTAGTGCAGAGAGGAGGTAGACTACCCCCACAGCATGCACCACCAGGAAAACAGTCGAGAAGGCGGCAGGATCAGCGTTACAGAGTTGCAGTAGTCGTCTTTGCTACTATGTTGCAGGTTTGCAGGCTTCCAGTGCGGTCAGCAGTCGATTCCTTGGCAGAAGGTGAAGAGAGAGATGCAGAGGAACTCGGATGAGCTCTTGCATTCGTTATCTAAAGTTTCCCCAGAGACAGAGACCCTAAATAGCCAGAAAAGAGGGTTTGGCTACCTAGGAGAGAGGATAGGCTAGCAACACCTGAAGGAGCCTATCACAAGGAGTCTCTGACGTCACCTGGTGGCACTGGCCACTCAGAGCAGTCCAGTGTGCCAGCAGCACCTCTGTTTCCAAGATGGCAGAGGTCTGGACCACACTGGAGGAGCTCTGGACACCTCCCAGGGGAGGTGCAGGTCAGGGGAGTGCTCACTCCCCTTTCCTTTGTCCAGTTTCGCGCCAGAGCAGGGCTAAGGGGTCCCCTGAACCGGTGTAGACTGGCTTATGAAGAATTGGGCACATCTGTGCCCAAGAAAGCATTTCCAGAGGCTGGGGGAGGCTACTCCTCCCCTGCCTTCACACCATTTTCCAAAGGGAGAGGGTGTAACACCCTCTCTCAGAGGAAGTCCTTTGTTCTGCCATCCTGGGCCAGGCCTGGCTGGACCCCAGGAGGGCAGATGCCTGTCTGAGGGGTTGGCAGCAGCAGCAGCTGCAGTGAAACCCCAGGAAGGGCAGTTTGGCAGTACCAGGGTCTGTGCTACAGACCACTGGGATCATGGGATTGTGCCAACTATGCCAGGATGGCATAGAGGGGGCAATTCCATGATCATAGACATGTTACATGGCCATATTCGGAGTTACCATTGTGAAGCTACAAATAGGTAGTGACCTATATGTAGTGCACGTGTGTAATGGTGTCCCCGCACTCACAAAGTCCGGGGAATTGGCCCTGAACAATGTGGGGGCACCTTGGCTAGTGCCAGGGTGCCCTTACACTAAGTAACTTTGCACCTAACCTTATAGGTGACTTATAAGTTACTTATGGCTGTGAAATAACGTGGACGTTATTTCACTCAGGCTGCAGTGGCAGGCCATTGTAAGAATTGTCAGAGCTCCCTATGGGTGGCAAAAGAAATGCTGCAGCCCATAGGGATCTCCTGGAACCCCAATACCCTGGGTACCTCAGTACCATATACTAGGGAATTATAAGGGTGTTCCAGTAAGCCAACGTAAATTGGTAAAATTGGTCACTAGCCTGTTAGTGACAATTTGAAAGAAATGAGAGAGCATAACCACTGAGGTTCTGATTAGCAGAGCCTCAGTGAGACAGTTAGGCATCACACAGGGAACACATACCTATAGGTCACAAACTTATGAGCACTGGGGTCCTGACTAGCAGGGTCCCAGTGACACATAACAAACATACTGAAAACATAGGGTTTTCACTATGAGCACTGGGCCCTGGCTAGCAGGATCCCAGTGAGACAGTGAAAACACCCTGACATACACTCACAACCAGGCCAAAAGTGGGGGTAACAAGGCTAGAAAGAGGCTACTTTCTCACACACAGGCAACTCGGTGGGGAGCAGAAGGGAGGGCGGTGATGGTATGGGGGTGGCGGAAGATCTCACGGTAGTGGTGTGTGCACTAGGGTCTGCCACCGCTGGGGGACCCCCATCGGAGGAGGTCTCAGAGACACTACCTCCTGTGGTAGTAGCCTCCCCCGTGGAGGTCCCCTCCCACCCACTGGTCCCCTGGGCGTCCGTTGTCTCTTCCTCGGAGGATCCGTGGGCCACTGCCTCCCCACTTGCCGATGCCTCAGCTCCCTCGCCTGATGTTGATGCTGTACCAAACCAACGCAAGAGATCAGGGATTGGAGACAAAACAGGAGAGATACTTGTAAATAGCTGAATGCTGATACACAATGGCCAGACATGCACTCACCCTGCAAACACATCCAACAGGCAGCACCATACACTATGCCCATGGCCATGCCCCTGACTACTGACCAGAATACTACTCTACACTCATCCCTGAAATACTTTTCGAGCTAAGGTAGGTGAAACCTGACAGGGACACCCCTACACCCTTTGGGGAACATACAGTAGATGGACACCAGTCAAATTCCCTGCTCTAAGCAGCATGAGCCCTATTGCACACCCTGTCATCCTTCCAGACTGAAGTATGTGAAATGAGTATTCACCCCCTTGTGACTGCTGTGCAGCCTTCAAGCGCCCATCCAGATCTGGGTACGCCACCGCCATGATCCGTCGCATGAGGGGGGTTAGTGCCCGATGGGCACCCCTTCCACATTAGGAGGACTTCCTCTGCTGGGCCTCATCTTTCGCGGCCAGCGCTGCAGGTCCTCCCACCTCTTTCGACAGTGTGTGCTCTTCCAGTTGTAGACCCCCAGGGTCCGCACCTCCTTGGCGATGGCATGCCAATGTGCCTTCTTCTGGTGGGCGCTGACCTAGAAGGGCGACACAGCAATGGAACACAGAGGTCAGGCACTTGCACGATAGGAACAGTTGGCAAATTGTCCAACATAGGACTGACAGCACTCTCAGACATGCAAGGCATTCACACACAGCATTCCATGTACCATGGCCCATGCAAGTTCAGAGGAGCACACATATGTGCAATCCACACCATCCATTACATACACACTGCCCCCCAAACCCAGACTCACCTGTACCTCTGGCCTTCCATAGAGTTTGCCGTACAGGGCCAGGAACCCGTCCACTAGCTTCTCCAGTTCTTCCTGGGTGAAGGCCAGGGCCCTTTCACCTGCCCCACGTGGCACATCCATAGCCAGAGACAGGCGACAGCAGTACACAGAGTGGAGTACCTGTCCGCATGAGATCAGGGAGTCAAGTGATCAAACGATAACGAACACGCGTAAGTTCTGCGGCGGTATGGACTGTCACCGCCGGCGGCAATCATGATACTCCATGATTCCCCATTGGCATCCATATTAGCCAATGAGGGTGCGAACAGGGGTCAACACTGCCTTACGCTGTGACGCCAGCCGCTAGCGGTATGAGGTCACTTCCATAAAGAAGGGGCAGATCTACAATGGGCAGACATTTTTACATCACCTACACATCTTGTAATTCCTACTACTCACAATCCAGGGCCTACTAACCACATGAAGTACCTAGGCCTCTATCCATTCCGTATAATTGCACACATGAATTACTCTGTTCCCTCCTAGTGATGTACATGTATATCTGTCAGGTAGCGGTTATTGTAGAGACACTACAATGAACAATTCAGTGCATAAATGTTGCAAAGTGTGCCTATGTATGTGTGTACATCACTCATTTTTGTAACCCCTCTTAGGTACCGACCCTTGTGGCGAGGAAGGTCACCATCGGTGCACAGACCACTTGTGGATATGGGGACCATGGTGGAGCGTCAGATCATAATCACTTACAGACTCACACATGCAACTATTCAGGACCTTTGTGCATTACTGAATCTTGCACTAACTCCGGGAAATCGTAATCAACATGCCATTCCAACTGAGGTGCAGGTGCTCTCCGCACTCCATTTCCTGGCCACAGGATCTTTTCAAGTGACAGTGGGCATGGCTGCTGATTTCTCACAGCCAATGTTCAGCCAGGTACTGACAAGATTTCTGAATGCATTTGCACAACATCTGCAATCTTATGTGCAATTTCCCCAAAGTACTGACCTCCCTGCCATCAAGGCTGACTTCTATGCCTTTGCAAACATTCCCCATGTCATAGGTGCCATCGATGGCACACACATAGCTATCATCCCCCCAACAGTGAGTGAACAGGTGTACAGAAACAGGAAGAACTTTCACTCCATGAACATCCAATTGGTGTGTACTGCAGACCAGTACATTTCCCATGTGAATGCCATGTTTCCGGGTTCAGTTCATGATTAATTTGTGTTGAGGAACAGTAGTGTGCCACAGAAGATGGAACAACTACAAGAGGACAGAGGGTGGATCATACTTAAGTTTGCCTGTCACTAACTGACACAATGCAGAAAACCATCCTGTCTGACTAAGGGACATTACAATGATGCCTCTGTATTGAACCATTTTGTAGGTGATTCTGGCTATCCAAACTTGTGCTGGCTCCTGACCCCAGTGAGGAATCCCAGGACGGATGCAGGGAGGAAATACAATGATGCCCATGGACGTACTAGGAGGGTCATAGAGCGCACTATAGGTCTTCTGAAGGCTAGATTCCGGTATCTACATATCTCTGGGGGTTCCCTGGCCTATGGGCCTGATAAGGTGTGTAGAATAGTGGTGGCCTGCCTCATGCTGCACAACGTGACAGTGAGACATTCTATCCCCCTTTTGGAGTGGAGGGTGCAATAGGTCCTGATCAGCTACCTCAGAGAGGTGAGGAGAGTGATGGTGAGGATGAGGAAGGGGAAGTTGTCAATTCCAGGAACTAACTGATACAACCCTACTTCCAATAACTGTGTGGGACTTAAGCCTGTCATTGGGGTTAGTGACTAAAACTGTCAATGTGCTCTGTCATATGGGGGGATTGGTCATGATAGGCGATACATGAACCACTTCTGCATGGTACTGACAAAAAATATATGCATTCCCTCCTTGCCAAAATTTGGCCACACAGTACCACCACTAAGCACAAATTGACAATGAAGCTGTTCTCTGCCAGTTGCATCCATACTCCACTTTGTTCACTATTGAAGACAGGGGACAGTGTTACAGGTGTGAAATGTGTTTTATTGGTAGAATTAAGTGAATTGTGCTATATACAGTGATGGGAGTCGTAAGGGTTGGGTGTCCTCAAAACCACCTTGGTGGCAGCCCTGTTGGATGTTTTAGATGGGTCCATTTTGTAGAACGGTACTTCAGTTGTCCCTCAGCTAAGTGCTGTTGGTGAATGGGTGGGATGGCTGCTTTGCATTAGTAGCAGTGTCAATTGCTGGAGGAGGCCTTGTTCTTAGCTGGGTTTCCTGTGCCATATCTTGGCTACATTATGGCGCCTGCTGTGGAGCTTCTTGGGGTAGCATGGTTGGCCCTTGGGTTTCCTGGGAGGGTATTTCCTGTGATGTTTCTGCTGCTTGGGTCATCAGTTGCTGGTTGTCCTGGGCTGTTGTGGGGGCCTCTTATCCAGTGTGGGTGTCAGACTGTTTTTTTACCAACTGCAGCAGTGCTCCAGCAATGGTGCCCATTGTGGCATTGTGCTCTTTCCACAGCTCCATGGCCTGTTGGTGGTGTTCCTGCTGCATCCTCTGACTTTGCTCCAGGGTGGACACAATCTGTGCCAACCTGTCTTGGGTATGTTGGTAGGCCCCCAATACCTCTGCAATAACGTCCTGGGCTGCTGTATCCATCCGGTGGCCTCCCCACTGACCCACTGGGACACTTGAACTTGCCCTAGCTCCCTGTGCCTGTATCCCCTGCACAGGTCTGGTAGTGCCACTTGTACTGGGGCCCTCGCCTTCCTGCATGTTGGGAGTGGGAGACAGTGGCCTCTGTAGCTGTGTTCCACCAGTCTGTACCCTGGGTACAGTGGTGTGGGTACGCCTCCCCTGGCCTGCTGGCCTTGACTGGGTGTTTGGGGTGACAGTGGTTTCTTGGGTGGGGCTGGTGCACGGTGAGAATCCAGGACTGTGTGAGGGGCCTGCCTGCTCATCAGTGTCCAGGGATCCTTTGCCAAGGTCTTGTGAGGTGCCTCTGTCTCCCTGGTGGGCTGTGGCACTCCTTGTCCCCTCCATTAGGGTTGCATGGGTGGTGGTGCCTGTTGGGGGACATACTCATGCCTGTTACACATGCATGTAGGTTGGAGGTGTACAGGACTATGCTGGGGTTAATTTCAGTGTCCTTCCAGGGTGCCTTTGTGAGATTGACATTGCATTTAGTGGCAGTGGTGGGGTTGCATTGTGGTAGGGGGTATTATTCCATTGTGGGTACGTGCAGGAGTGGGTGGCTGTGCATAGCAGGAGTGATGTGGGTCTGTTAGTGGGTTGTAGGTGATGCCGGGTGGTGGATGTGGTGGGTAATGGCTGGTTGGGGTGTAGGTCCAGGTGGGTGTTGGTGGGGTGGGGTGGTGCATGCATTGCAGATGTGTTGTATATGGGGTAATTCTAGATGACTTACCCGACTCCATTACTCCAGTGAGTCCAGTGAGTCCCTCTGGGTGCAGGATGGCGAGGACCTTCTCCCATTCTGTGTAGTCGCGTGGTGTTGGTGGTGGTCCTCCCCCAGTCTTCTGCACTGCGATGTGGTGCCTAGATGCCATGGCCCTGACCTTCCCCCGCAGGTCGTTCCATCTCTTCCGGATGTCGTCCCTGGTGCGTGGATGGTGTCCCACTGCATTCACCCTGTTGACAATGGTCTGCCACAGCTCCAATTTCCGCGTGATGAGTGTGTGCTGCACCTCGGACCCGAATATTTGTGGCTCCGCCTTCAGGATCTCATCCACCATGGTCCTTAGCTCCCTTTCGGTGAAGCGTGGATTTTTTGGGGGGGACATGGTAAGTGTGGTGGATGGCGTCAGGACTGGGGATGGGGTAAGGATGCTCCTCTGTGGGTCGATATGCGAGTCATGTATGCTGCTGTTCGCTGTCTGGCTCTGGTGCTCTCCATCTTCTGGTCCTTGTTTCATTCCAAGGGATTGTGGGGTGTGTCTAGGGGTGTCTTATGGGGTTCTGGATGTGTGTCAGGTGTGTGGGTGATACGCCTATCCAATGTGTGCACTTGTTGGTGTTGTGTCCACTTGCCACCCGTTGTGGTCGCAGCTGCCAATGGTCATCTGCCCTCCACTGTCCGCTGAGGTGATTTGTGCATCATTATTTGGAGGGCGGGATGTGGGTGTGGGTGTGCTTAACGGTGGCGGGTTGGGGTGGGCCGGGATTTCCCACTGACAGAGTCCTGGTGGGGAGTGATGGTCTGGGAATGTTTGGCGGGGTTGGTTTTTTTTCGTTCCTTATATGGCGGGTTTCCATTCACCGCCAACAGTGGGATTCTGTTCACCACCGACATGGCAGTCGGCGGTCTTTCCCGCCATGTTCATAATGACCGCCATAGTATCAGAACTTTAGTCTGCAATTTTTTTGTAAATTGATATTTTTCCAGCTCAATCAAACACTTATTCTTCCAGATATTCAATTTTTCCCAGAAGTTGTTAATGTCTCTTTAGATTCAGATATGGATGTTACCAATTAATATTTTTTATCACCCAATTCTCTCAGTGCTTCAGATATATACATGTCCTGTGGTACCACTACTACATTACCCCCCCTTGTCTGCTGGTCGGATTACAATGTCCTTATCTTTCTTTAGGCACTCTATTGCCTTTTTCTGTGACCACGAATGGTCACATGAGTATGAGTATATGTAGAATAAGTGCTTGATTGAGCTAGAAGAATATCAATTTTCAGCATTGTAACAACTGTTTTCCATTATCTGTCAGTACCTCATGATGATGGTTTCTCATCTCGATAGAATTCTGAAGTAAGGGGGCCCCATTGAGGCTGCATTCAATGTGGGCCCAGTCTAGCATCTCCAGCTTGTTTTGAAATTGATAGCTGTATGTAAGAGGCTGGCCTGGCTTGTAGTGGGTAAAAAGGGTACTTACACTCTGTACCAGGTCCAGTAATCCCTTATTAGTGTAGACGAGGTGTTTCTAGCAGCTTAGGCTGAACTAGGAGACATGCAAAGCTCCTACTATACCACTGGTGTCATATGCACAATATCATAAGAAAACACAATACACGGATATACTAAAAATAAAGGTACTTTGGGGGTCATTACAACATTGGCGGTAAAAGCTGCTTACCGCCATGCAGAAGACCGCCAACACACCGCCGCAGCCACGGAAATCCGCCACAGCTATTATGACACACATCTCGGAATCCGCCGAAATTCAAACACCCACACAACTCCGCCACACCAAAGGTAAGTGTTAAACTGGTGAAAACAATTCCTCCACCGTCACGCCAACAGAAACACGCCCATGCAATTACGACCCACGAATCCACGTGGCGGTCTTTCAACCGCGGTATTCCATTGGTGGTACACACCGCCGCGCTCAAAATACACACACATCTCCAAAACACCGTCACATTGGACAATTCCAAATACACACACCTGATACACATACAAACACCACTCCCACACACCCAATTCAATATAAAACACACACCCACATCACCCACAAACCCCTACTACCAAAAATTGTGAGGAAGCCGAGAGACAGAGAGCACAGCAATTGAGAACCCCACCCCACAGAGGCACACAACACCATCACCCATACTACATTCCACGCTCAAAACACCACACACCACTACACATCACCACACACATCAACACTTACACCACCCCACACATCACCCACACCACCCCATGTCACGCCAAAGACACCCCAGGTTTTTGAGGAGGAGCTCAGGGTCATGGTGGAGGAAATCCTATGGGTAGAGCCTCAGCTATTTGGCTCACAGGTGCAGCACACCTCCATAGCCAGGAAGATGGAGCTATGGCGCAGAATCGTGGACAGGGTCAACGCTGTGGGACAGCATCCAAGAAATCGGGAGGACATCAGGAAGAGGTGGAACGACCTACGGGGGATGGTGCGTTCTGTGGTCTCCAGGCACAACATCGCGGTACAGCGGACTGGCGGCAGACCCTCACCTCCTCCCCCACAACTAACAACATGGGAGGAGCAAGTCTTGACCATCATGCATCCAGCGGGCCTCGGAGGAGTCGGTGGAGGAATGGACACTGGTAAGTCAAATCTTAACTATCATATCCCCCAACCTACCTGCATGCTATCACACACCCTCACCCTCACCCCCTCCCCTATCATTACAACTCCTCAATAATGTACTAATAACACAAACCACTCATCCCAACACCAAGCCCTACATGACACAACTAAGCATGCTCACCCCTCACCAAAGCATGCTCACTGTACATACCCATAACAACCCCCTAACCATCATCACACAAACCCACACACAGGAATGCTTGCACTGGGGTATACGCACACCCACCCACTGCACACCATTACACACACATATGCAATAATCATTCTCTTATATCCCTGCAGGACCACTACGGAACGTCACCACACAGGAGGGTCCAGACATCTCCACTCCACCCACAGAAGAGGCCCACAGTGACGACAGCAGCTCTGCCCTACTGGATCCTGATGACCAGCCCAGACCATCGTGGGCATCGGGACAGTCAGTTCCCCTTTCACAGGCACAGCCCAACACTGACCCTCCACCCTCTGGTAACACCAGCACAGCACCCACCCAGCGGGCCCATACCTCCTTACCCAGGACACGTCAATCAGCGGTGTGTCCACCACTACAGGGAACCCAGGATAACCCACCACCCCAACAACAACAGGGACCTGGGGGCAGTGGTAGTGGGCACACGGTCCAGGGGATGGAGGCACAGGAACACAGGGGAACTGGGAGGGCTGCTGTGCGACAGGGGGCGGACAGGCCAAGGGAACCCACCCTCCATAAGGCCCTCTCCTCCATCATGGGAGCATACCACCACTCCCAGGAGACGATGGCGACGGTCCTGGCCAAGTTTCAGGAGACCCAGCGCCTGCAGGACGAACAGTATTTAGGGTTCAGGGAGGAGCTCAGAACCATCAGCTCCGCCCTGGGCACCATCGTAGGGGTGCTGAAGGACATACAAAAGACCATGAGGGACACCGTGGCACTCGAAGGGGCCCCTGACACTAGCATGGACGATGAACTGCCCACCACCTCCGCCGGCGCTAGTGGACAGGACCCCCGCCACAGGACCACCACACCAGCACCCCACCCCCTGCAGATGGAGAACCACCCCGCAAACGGTCCCTGAGATCCAGGAACAGGACAGAGCAAGATGGCAAGACCCCCACCAGGAAATGAGACCACCCTGATTGTCCTCCCACTGTCCCACTTTGTTACCCTGGCAACATATTCGAACTGCCCCAGCTCCACTTCCTATGCCCATATGGGCAGTGCACCTGTGTGACCAATAGACTGGACTCTGCCACGGACATTCCTCCACCATCACCCCTGACCATTTTACAACCCCCCTCCATTTTTGAGCTCTCAAATAAACACCCTTGAAGCACAAAACAATCTCTAGTCAGTCTGTGATTTGTTAAATTTGTATTATGAATGACAGTGTCAAAATGCGTTTTCAATTGTAAAGCCAACATACCTATGTCACACATCACAAGTCCATGAAGGATGCAAGCAGATGACACATGTTGGTAACCACACCTGTGAAACCGTAATGGAAAGGTACAACTCAGTTACCAAATACTGCTACTAAATTACAGACAGGATAGAGGTAGAAGTGTGAAAGTGAATGTAATAGTAAAATAAAATGTTCTCACCTGTGCGTCACTGGAAATATTGCTGTATGACTGATTCCCTGTTGTCTATATCTTCTTCCTCAGCTTCCTCCTCATCACTGTCCACAGGCTCCACAGGCTCCACAGCTGCCACAACACCGCCATCTGGACCATCCTCCTGCTGAAAAGGCACCTGGCGTCGCAAAGCAAGATTGTGAAGAATCCAATAGGCGATGATGATCTGGCACACCTTTCTCGGTGAGTAGAATAGGGAACCACCAGTCATATGGAGGCACCTGAACCTGGCCTTCAGGAGGCTGAAGGTGCGTTCGATCACTCTCCTAGTCCGCCCATGGGCCTCATTGTAGCGTTCCTCTGCCCTGGTCCTGTGATTCCTCACTGGGGTCAATAGCCATGACAGGTTAGGGTAACCAGAGTCCCCTAATAGCCACACACGTTGCCTCTGGATTTGACCCATCACATATGGGATACTGCTATTTCACAGGATGTAGGCGTCATGCACAGAGCCAGGGAACATAGCATTTACCTGGGAGATGTACTGGTCCGCCAAACATACCATCTGTACATTCATCGAATGATAACTCTTCCGGTTCCTGTACACCTGTACACTCCTGTGGGGGGGACAAGAGCTACATGGGTCCCATCAATAGCACCTATGTCGTTGGGGATATGTCCAAGAGCATAGAAGTCACCTTTAACTGTAGCCAAATCCTCCATCTGAGGGAAAACGATGTAGCTCCTTACATGTTTCAGCAGGGCAGACAACACTCTGACAACACGTTGGAAAACATAGGCTGGGACATCCCTGATGCCATGGCCACTGTTGTCTGAAAAGACCCACTTGCAAAGAAATGGAGCACTGACAGCACCTGCACGTCAGGGGGTATTCCAGTGGGATGGCGGATTGGTGACATCAGGTCTGGCTCCAACTGGGTACATAGTACCTGGATAGTGGCACAGTCAAACCTGTAGGTGATGATCAAATGTCGCTCCTCCATTGTCAACAGGTCCAGCAGCGGTCGGTACACCAGAGGATTCCGCCATCTTCTCAAATGTCCCAGCTGACGGTGCCTAGGAAGGACAACAGCGACCACAGAGTCAACAAATTCCCAGGTATGTACCCACAGTTACACAGAACAAGACACAAAACACAAAACTGTTCATGTATGTGTGTTGAGTGTAGGCCTAGGCATGTGTGACGCAGTACTAAATGAAGCCATGTGGGCCCCTGAAATGGCGGCTGCCTGACCTCCAAAGTGGGACAATGGGATGTGAGGTATCTGCGCTGGCGTTGTACACCGTCGCCGTAGGCGGTCGTAGACTGCTGCACAATGCTGCATTGGTTAACATTGGACCCTATGGGTACCAGGAGCCAATTATGAAGTGCGCAGGTGGTGATGATACGCACCGCCGCGGACGTCACCACCGCGGACGTGACTGCCATTTTCTATCTGTTCAATCACACGATACCTGATCTTTGACAGGAGAGGACCTACACTGCATGTGCTGCTGTGACCTCGGTCTGGAAGAGACAATGGCTGCTGCATCTGGGGAAAGGGCCCCTGCCTTCACTGCTCAGGAGTTGGAGAAGATAGGCGACGGGGTCCTCCCCCAGTACACGCTACTCTACGGTCCTCCAGAACAACAGGTAAGTACACAGGGAGCACGTTGTATGGGCTATGCCTGGGTGGAGAGGGCTGGATGTGAGTTGGAAGGGGGCAGAGTTCAGGGAACATGAAGGACTGTGAATGCATGTGCCACATGGCAAGGGTAGGGATGGGGGCCACTCACAACGACGGTGCAGTTGGTAATGACTTTTCTTCCCCTGTGCATGTAATGTAGGTCAGCGCCCACCAGAAGAAGGACATTTGGCGTGCCATCGCCAAGGACGTCCGGACCCTGGGGGTCCACCAGAGACAGGCACCCACTGCCGGAAGAGATGGGAGGACATTCACCGCTGGAGCAAGAAGACGGCGGAGGCTCAGCTGGGGATGGCCTCCCAACGTGGGAGGGGTGCCCGTCGCACCATGACCCCCCTGATGTTCCGGATCCTGGCGGTGGCCTACCCTGAGCTGGATGGGCGCTTGAGGGCATCACAGCAGACACAAGGGGGTGAGTACAACATCATTCAGCGGACTTTGCGCGCAGTGGAGGGGTCTGGGTGGGGGAGGAGGGCTGTGGGTTTCCCTAGGCCAGGGCGAGTTCTGTAGGCTAGGCCCCTTCGTAATGCAGGCCATGTGGCACTCCACCCCACCTTAGTAGAGTGCTAAGTACAGGTATACATGCCCCCGTGGCATCTATGTGTGCAGATGTCCACCATAGCCATGTAGGCCAATTCCCAGGAATTGCATCTGTAGAGGCCAAGAGCACGGCGTAGTGCAGGGGGCTGCTGTGTCTGTATTGTCCGCCAACGGTAGCGGTAAGCCATGCACTCAACCTGTCTTTCTTCTGTCGTCCCCCCTCCCCTTTTTCTGCTCTCCCTGTTCTTTTGTGCATCAGCATCATCAGGCAGAGATACAGTGGCACCGGAGCACGAGGGAGCTGCATCCCACATGGCCCTGGAGGGCCACACCACAGACTCTGAATACACCAGTGGGACGGAGGGCGAGTGGAGCTTCACGTCGGTCACAGGATCACCAAACAGTGACACGGACTCGTCCACCGATGGGAGTTCCCTTGTGGTGGCTGCACCATCTGTGCCCCCCACTTCTTCAGGTACAGCCGCCACCTCCCCTACCAGCACCGCCCTCCCAAAAGCCCCTCAGCGTTCGCCCCGTGCCCGCTCACCCTGGAGGGTGGGCATCACCTTCGCCCCAGGCACCTCAGCCCCTGCCCCTGTCACCCCTGCTGCCCTCAGTGAGGAGGCCATTGACCTCCTCAGGTCACTCACTGTTGGGCAGTCTACCATTGTGAATGCCATCCAGGGTGTAGAAAGGGAGTTGCAACACGGTAATGCATTCCTGGAGGGCATTCATTCTGGTCAGGCTGCCCTTCATGGAACCCTGCAATCTCTGGCCTCAGCACTGATGGCAGCCATTGTCCCTGTGTCTAGCCTCCCCCTCCAACTTCCTCCACCCAGACCCAATCCCCTGAACCCCAGCCTATCCCAAGCACACCATCAGACAAGCATGCATACACCTCAACACACACAAGTAGCTCAGGCAAACATAAGCACCACACAACCCACAGGCACTCACACAAGCATCACCCACACACAGACACAGCAACATCCACTGCCTCCACTGTGTCCCCCTCCTCGTCGTCTCCCTCCTTCCTCCCAGTGTCGTCTACACTCTCACCTGCATGCACTACATCTACAGGTACCAGGACTCGCACCGGAACACCCAGAACCACACCCCGCTCACGTGCACTCACCACCCCCACTACCATTTACACGTCCCCTGTGTCCACTCTCAGTGTGTCTGTGACGCCCCCTCCCAAAGTACACAAACGCGGCCACTCACACACCCAACATCCATCCACCTCACGACAGCCTCCAGTACCTGCACCTGCACCTGCACCCAAATCACCTAAAGTTATACCTCCTACAACCACCTCCACTTCCTCCACTCTCAGACCCCCTCCAACTACCCATCCCAGTCTTCGTCAGCAACTCTTCTTCAGCAACGTTGACCTCTTTGCCCCCACCCTCACCCCTCCAATTGATAGGTCCCATAGTAGCACCTCAGCCAAAAAAAGTCCTGTACCAGTGGTGTGTGTCAAAGGTGTGTGGAGTGCACCGGCCACCAGGGCAGCCAGTGTGACACGGAGCCAAAGCACTGCCAGTCAACCCCCTGTAAAGCACCTCAAGTTGGAAAGTGGCCGACGGGACAGGGTGAAGACTCCTGGCGGAAAACCTGCTCACAAGGGTCCCAGGGGGAGTGCCGAGTCAGCTGTGACTCCTCCAAAGGTGGTGAAGGGCCAGAGGAAGTCTGCACAGTCTGGGAAAAGTAGCACGGCGGAGAAGGGCGCCATCCTCCCCGGCGGCCGGGACGCCACGGCCAGTATTGTCGTCACTGGTCCTGAGACCACCGCCGGAGTCAGTGCCCAGGAGAGCAGCAGTATCGTCACTGGTCCTGAGACCACCGCCAGAGTCAGTGCCCTGGAGGGCAGCAGTATTGTCACTGGTCAGGAGACCACTGCCGGAGTCAGTGCCCAGGAGGGCAGCAGTATCGTCACTGGTCAGGAGACCACCACCGGAGTCAGTGCCCAGGAGGGCAGCAGTATCGTCACTGGTCAGGAGGCCACCGCTGGAGTCAGTGCCCAGGAGGGCAGCAGTATCGTCACTGGTCCTGAGACCACCGCCGGAGTCAGTGCCCAGGAGGACAGTAGTATCGTCACTGGTCAGGAGACCATCGCCAGAGTCAGTGCCTTGGAGGGCAGCAGTATTGTGACTAGTCAGGAGACCACCGCCAGGGTCAGTGCCCAGGAGGACCCCGGCAGCCACAGCCCCGCTGGGCAATGAGGGACCGTCATGCCACACACCAATGCACAGGTCAGAGACCGCCATGGCAAAGCACCGCTGAACAGGTCAGAGACCGCCATGGCAAAGCACCGCTGAACAGGGCAAGCACCGCTGAACAGGGAAAAGACCACCATGGTGAAGACTGCTGAACAGGGCAAAGCACCACTGAACAGGTCAGAGACCACCATGGCAAAACATAGCTGAACAGGGCAAAGACCGCCATGGTGAAGACCGCTGAACAGGGCAAAGCACCGCTGAACAGGGCAAAGCACTGCTGAACAGGGAAAAGACCGCCATGGAGAAGACTGCTGAACAGGGCAAAGCACCGCTGAACAGGGCAAAGCACAGCTGAACAGGTCAGACACCGCCATGGCAAAGCACCGCAGAACAGGAAAAAGACCGCCATGGTGAAGACCGCTGAACAGGGCAAAGCACCGCTGAACAGGTCAGAGAACGACATGGCAAAGCACCGCTGAACAGGGAAAAAACTGCCACATTAAGCATCGTTATCCCATGTGCAGCTGGGACAGTGACGGAACAAGAACCGTCACGGGGAACCTGATGAAGTCTGGGCACCATTCCCCCTCCAGAACCAGTGGAGACTGTTATCCACTTGAGAGACTGTGGCTTTGCACTCCCCAGGATGGTACAGTGGGCAACCCACCCACTGTAGAGACTTGAGAGACTGTGGCTTTGCACTCCCCAGGATGGTACAGTGGGCAACCCACCCACTGTAGAGACTTGAGAGACTGTGGCTTTGCACTCCCCAAGATGGTACAGTCGGCAACCCACCCACTGTAGAGACTTGAGAGACCGTGGCTTTGCACTCCCCAGGATGGTACAGTGGGCAACCCACCCACTTTAGAGACTTGAGAGACTGTGGCTTTGCACTCCCCAGGATACATCAATGGGCATGGAGCCCTGTCGTGGATCTGGCATGGTGATGTAATCCGGCTGAGGTGCCCCCCTTTCCTTCCCCCTGAGGTGCCTGTTGTATTTCTATTTGATGCCCCTGCAGTGTTCTCTCCGTTTGTGGACAGGTATCTAGTGTGGGCCTCGCCCATGTATTTTGGGCCCAGTGGTGCACGGACATTGATATGTGCATACCTGCACTACTTCTCGTAATGTATAAAATTTGGAATGTGTATATATATCTGTATATATTTGGTAACTGTATTTTGATACATTACAATATTTGAACTGATTTCCTTTTGTCTTTGCATTCTTCTGGGGGGGTTGTGGGTTGTTACTGTGATGTTTGGAAATGCATTGGTGTGTGTGTTGTAATGTGCGAGGGTGGGGGTGGTGGTGTTGCGTGTGTGTGTCCCTGACTTTTGCCTCCCCCCTCCCCTATGTCGTAGGAGCAGTACTCACTGTTGTCTTCGGAGTCGCCGTTGCTGTTGTTCGTAGATGAGCAGGAAGACAAGGGCAGGGAGTATTTATAGTTCCGGCTCCATGGTGTCCTCCTTCCTTGTGGAGTGTGTTAAGGTGAGCGTTTTCCCATTGCAAAAGCTGTTTCTGCCGTGTTTTTATCCACGGTGAATCCGCCCCGGAAAAGGTGGCGGATTGGCGGGTTGTGATACTGTGGGTGGTACATTGTCTTCCGCCTGTCTGTTGGCGGTGACCGCCGCGCTGCTTGTCTGTACCGCCGTGGCGGGCGGAGTGTTAAAGTGGCTGTCTATGTTGGCGGTTTCCGCCACGGTCATAATTCCCTTTTTTTTCCCGCCGGCCTGTTTGCGGTATTACCGCACCTTTAACACCGTCCGCCAGGGTTGTAATGACCCCCTTTATTTTTATGACAATATGCCAAAAGTATCTCAGTGAGTACCCTCAGTACGAGGATGCCAAATATCCACAAGATATATGTACACAATACCAAAAATATGCAGTAATAGCAAGAGGAAGTAATGCAAGCAGTGTAAAGTTACAATAGATTGCAATAGGATCAAATAGGTGTAGGGGCAACACAAACCATATACTCCAAAAGTGGAATGCGAACCACGAATGGACCCCAAACCTATGTGAGCTTGTAGAGGGTTGCTGGGGCTGTAAGAAAACAGTGAGGGTTAGAAAAATAGCCCACCCCAAGACCCTGTAAGGCAGGTGTAAAGTGCACCTACAACCCCCAGAGAGCACAGAAGTCATAATGGGGGATTCTGCAAGGAAAACCAACACCAGCAATGCAACAGCAGTGGATTTCCAGATCTGAGTACCTGTAAGACAAGGAGCTGCTGCTGCTGCCAACCCCTCAGACAGGTTTCTGCCCTCCTGGAGTACAGCCAGGCTTGGCCCAGGAAGGCAGAACAAAGGACTTCCTCAGAGAGAGGGTGTTACACCCTCTCCCTTTGGAAAAAGGTGTCAGGTCTGGGGAAGAGTAGCCTCCCCCAGGCTCTGGAAATGCTTTGATGGGCACAGATGGTGCCCATCTCTGCTTAAGCCAGTCTGCACCGGTTCAGGGATCCCTCAGCCCTGCTCTGGCGCGAAACTGGACAAAGGAAAGGGGAGTGACCACTCCCCTGACCTGCACCCCCCCTGGGAGGTGCCCAGAGCTCCTCCAGTGTGCTCCAGACCTCTGCCATCTTGGAAACAGAGGTGCTGCTGGCACACTGGACTGCTCTGAGTGGCCAGTGCCAGCAGGTGACGTCAGAGACTCCTTCTGATAGGCTCCTTCAGGTGTTGCTAGCCTATCCTCTCTCCTAAGTAGCCAAACCTCCTTTTCTGGCTATTTAGGGTCTCTGCTTTGGGGAATTCCTTAGATAACGAATGCAAGGGCTCATCAGAGTTCCTCTGAATCTCTCTCTTCACCTTCCGCCAAGGAATCGACTGCTGACCGCGCTGGAAGCCTGCAAAACTGCAACAAAGTAGCAAAGACGACTACTGCGACCTTGTAACGCTGATCCTGCCTCCTTCTCGACTGTTTTACTGGTGGTGCATGCTGTGGGGGTAGTCTGCCTCATCTCTGCACTAGAAGCTCCGAAGAAATCTCCTGTGGGTCGACGGAATCTTCCCCCTGCAACCGCAGGCACCAAAGAACTGCATCACCGGTCCTCTGGGTCTCCTCTCAGCACGACGAGCGAGGTCCCTTGAACTCAGCAACTCTGTCCAAGTGACTCCCACAGTCCAGTGACTCTTCAGTCCAAGTTTGGTGGAGGTAAGTCCTTGCCTCCCCACGCTAGACTGCATTGATGGGAACCGCGTGTTTTGCAGCTACTCCGGCTCCTGTGCACACTCCGAGGATATCCTTTGTGCACAGCCAAGCCTGGGTCCCCGGCACTCTAACCTGCATTGCACAACCTCCTGAGTTGTCCTCCGGCGTCGTGGGACTCTCTTGTGCAACTTCGGGTGAGCACCGATTTACTCCACTTCGTAGTGCCTGTTACGGCACTTCTGCAGGTGCTGCTTGCTTCTGAGTGGGCTCTTTGTCTTGCTGGACGCCCCCCTCTGTCTCCTCATGCAATTGGCGACATCCTGGTCCCTCCTGGGCCACAGCAGCATCCAAATACCCTAACCGCGACCCTTGCAGCTAGCAAGGCTTGTTTGTGGTCTTTCTGTGGGAAAACACTTCTGCACGACTCTTCACGACGTGGGACATCCATCCTCCAAAGGGGAAGTTTCTAGCCCTGGTCGTTCTTGCACAATCCTCAGCTTCTACCATCCGGTGGCAGCTTCTTTGCACCCACAGCTGGCATTTCCTGGGCATCTGCCCACTCCCGACTTGATCGTGACTTTTGGACTTGGTCCCCTTGTTACACAGGTACTCTCGTCTGGAAATCCATTGTTGTTGCATTGCTGGTGTTGGTCTTTCCTGCAGAATTCCCCTATCACGACTTCTGTGCTCTTTGGGGAACTTAGGTGCACTTTGCACCCACTTTTCAGGGTCTTGGGGTGGGCTATTTTTCTAACCCTCACTGTTTCCTTATAGTCCCAGCGACCCTCTATGAGGTCACATAGGTTTGGGGTCCGTTCATGGTTCGCATTCCACTTCTAGAGTATATGGTTTGTGTTGCCCCTATCCCTATGTGCCCCCATTGCATTCTATTGTGACCATACATTGTTTGCACTGTTTTCTATTGCTATTACTGCATATTTTGGTATTGTGTACATATATCTTGTATATATTTGCTATCCTCATACTGAGGGTACTCACTGAGATACTTTTGGCATATTGACATAAAAATAAAGTACCTTTATTTTTAGTATATCTGTGTATTTTGTTTTCTTATGATATTGTGCAAGTGGCACTAGTGGTACTGTAGGAGCTTCACTCACTCCTAGTACAGCCTAAGCTGCTCTGCTAAGCTACCTTTTCTATCAGCCTAAGCTGCTAGACACCCCTCTACACTAATAAGGGATACCTGGGCCTGGTGCAAGGTGTAAGTACCCCTTGGTACTCACTACAAGCCAGTCCAGCCTCCTACAAGCACCCAGGGCCAGATAATCCTGTGCTTTGTATTAAAGTTGATTCTTTGCAAGCTATTGTCATTATTGAGAAGCATTGATCGTCTAAGTGCAGGTTCTAGGGGTGAGAACCCAGAGGCCCAGAAGACATGATCAGACAGTCCAGCCACCATAATGCTGCAACCTGCTGTCTTTGTTATCAAAGCAGTAGTCAGTGCTCCATCCCTTAGCACCCCTCTGAATGGGGGGAGTCAAGATTCAAGTCTCATCTAGGGGTGGTAGGTTCTGTATTTGCAGGGAAGAAGTCAAAAGTGGATCCCATTTGCCTCTCCTGTTTCTATTGTGGAGCCTCTCATATCCAATAGAAATTGGTCCAATTCACTAGGGTCAGAGAATTATCTGGTCTTACTATTGATTGACAGTATTGTACCTACTGGATCCATAAGTCTGTATTGGATGTTAAATACCTTCAGTCTAGGGAGTAACACCAAGAATGCCTTCCTAGTCAGGCTGGTTTCATAGGAATAGTTAACAATAATGGAGTTAGTTTGACCTTTGTTGCAAAATTGGACATTTTGTTTAGAGGCAGTGATCAGCTGCTTGGCTTGTTGGTGTCTCAATAAACAGGCAATAATCCGTTTTTTTTTTACCTCATTGGAAGCAGGTTAAGATTTAAGCCTTTGTTTTTCTGAAATTAAAAGGGAGGATGAAAAACAAGGCCCGTTATTTGAGGTAGATAAGTTGTCAGTGTAACATGGTGACTTTAACGTCTGGCTCGGGAAGGTCAAGAATTTAAATATTGTTCCTTCTACACCGTCCTCTAAGTCAGTGATCATTTGCTGGAGGCACCACAACTCATCATCCCAATCTGGAGCATTATAGAATTTTTCTTTAAAGTCTGAAATACTGTAGGAGGCTGGCTCTCTATATAGTATATGAAAATGATGAGCACTGTGCAGAGAGTCAAAGCAACCCCACCTTGGTATCCAAAGGTAAAAAGCAAACCAATTAATGCTATATTTTTGTGGTTGTGTGTGCGAGCAGTTAGGCTAGTCCAGGAGATGTGCTGATAATTTGTTGTACTCACAGTATCAATAAATGTAGACACACACTCTGAAGAATAACTCAAGATGAATTTGCAAAAATACTTTGGACTTTTATGAAATGTTTAAGACCAAGATCATCCAAATATTGTAAGTTTTTCTTTTCATATGAATTTTTAAAGTTTAGAAAATGTTCAGTTTTTTTGCATAATTACGGACCCTAGGAAACAATGGGAAAATATTTAGAAATGCATATCAAGTCAGGCAATGCTCTTACTCATGTCACCTTCTATTTTTAGGTCGAGGTCATCAAAGTGCCCAATGGACCAACCAGAGAACATCTAGCAGTTCCTGGTTCAAGCAGGAGCAGCGGCTGAAGGTCTTGGAGCTGGCGTCCACAGCAGAAGGGGACCACTTGCAAACAAACTGCAAAGTTGGACTTAAAGGTAAGTCAGGTGAGTCCCCTTGGAGGATGGATGTCGCAAGGGGTTAGGGATCTCTAGAACACAGCTGTTTGGTTGATGCAAGGACCAGGGAGGCCAGTGCACCACAGACAGGTCTTTGGAGTCAGGAGCAGGTGACTTTGAGGGTAGATTGCAGGTCAGCAGGGCCACTCTGAGGGTGGTTCTTGGGTGACCTGAAGTCCCTTGACTGGTGTTTGCTTCTGGGCTTTTGGGAGTTTGGATTGGACTTTGCTTCTGCGTTTACGATGTTGGGGGTTTAGCACCCTTGATAGTAGTACGCCACAGCCCCGGAGAGTTGTAGTGCCACCAAACTTGGCAAGGTGGCAGTCCTTGTCCTTAAGGGCTGTTGTACAGAGTTTGGTTGAGCTGTTGGGTCCTTGTCACTGATCAGCAGCTGGTCACTCTACCAGACTTCATGGGTTCCTTGCCTGCAGAGTGCAGGGAGTAATACTTTCACTAAAAGGGACGTCCTTGGGAATTCTTAGAAAGCTGCAGGTGTTCCAGGTTTCCAGGTGACACCTCAGTGATGATTGTCGAGTCATTGGAGTGGCAGGTAGGTTTTGGCACTTTTTTCGTTGTGCAGCAGGACTTCAGTTCTCTTGCCTTGGGTCTTCTTTGTTTCTGGTCTTCTTGTGTCTGTTGAATCTAAAGACTTGGTCTAGGGATGCTCTCCAAATACTGCATTTAGGGGGTGACAGAGGTAGTACCTGGTAGTGGCCAATGGACCACCTACCTTAGGGTGGCTACACCCACTAAGTGTCCACTTTTTGTGGGAACGGGTCATATGCCTAACCCTGATTTGCTTATTTTCTACCTTCCAAGATGAAGGAAACTAAAATGGCGTGGTCACCTTGCCTGCCACACCTGAGGGGCAGTGCAGGCTGGGGTTGGCCACTCCTCCTCTCCTTGCTAGGTTTCTAACTAGTCTTCCCACCTGAAATCGGGAAAAACCATTGGGTAGCCATCTGCTGCTAGCAGCATGGGTGGAGGTCTGATTGTAAAGGCGGCAAAGCCTTTAAAGCTGACCACCGGTGCAGGGTGCCTGCCCAGGGAAGGAGGTGTAACACCTCTGCCCAGAAATGTCTTTGTGTTCTGGATCCTGAGAGCACAGGCTCTCACCCCAGGAATCCAAAATCATGTCTGGTGGTGGCAGACTGGTTACGATCAGTCAGCAACGATGCCAGGGCTGTTTGGTTTTTCAGTGGACACTTCTGGGGTGCCCTCTGAGTACATCTCATAATAAATCCAACACTGGCATCAGTGCCAGCATATTTTTATGAGTTGTTTGATACCAAACAGCCCAGTGTCCAGAGAGGCCATCATGTAAGTGGGGAACTCATACTGACCAGTGTCCAACACATGCATTTGCTGTGGCTTTCCTGTACATTTACTATGTCTAAGAGTTAGCAAAGACCCAATAGGGGCATATTTGCTCATGCACCCTTATGCCCTCACATGAATTATAGTGCACCCTGCCTTGGGGCTGTAATGCCTGCCAGAGGGGTGACTTACATATATTGCTTGCAGTGTTAGTGGACATGGCACTCTGAATGAGTACCATGTCGAGTTTGCAATTTTGAGTTTACCTTGCCATGCACTTGCAATGGCAGTCTGCATGAGGCTGGTGTGGGTCTTCTCAGAGTGGCACAATTGGTGCTTCAGCTCTGAGGAGCCCTCTCCAGTACCCATGCCCTAGGTACCAGATATACCATTTACTAGGGACTTACAAAGGTGGCTGAAGTGCCAAACATAGTACAGTTTCGGGGAAAGAGGTTCGGCCCTGGCAACAAATGGCACTTACAGTTCGAAACCACATCATTTTCCAGGCACAAAGTAGGGGGCTAACCATGTCAAAGATGCCCTTTCTCACATACATATTTTTCAGAACATTGCAATTGTGATTTATACTGCACCAGTTTTTCATGGATTACTTTGTGTTCTTTGTTAGCTGAGGTAATGGTGGCTTTAACTAAAACAATGGACATTTTAATCCCTTTGAAATCCACAATGAGTGTATCCAAAGTGACAGGCGCCTTATCTCTTTTCATTGGCACTTATTCCAACTAGAGGATTTAGCGATGTCTTAGAAAATGGAAGTTGGTGCAAGGATTTAGAAGTAGACATTTGCAGAGTGTCACTATTGTCAATGAAGCAATACAAAGTCTCTGAGAGCAAATCAGATCTTTAAGATGAAATAAGCGGTGTTGCAGGTTCATACCATAATCATGCAGCTGGCCAAAAGGTGATAGAGATGAGTGAGTTAGTTGTGCATAGAAATAACAGAAGGACAGTGACATGTGGGCCTGCCAGTGGCAACCACATTGAAGCAGGGAACAATCTTCTTAGCAACCAATAGAGGGAGTCAAAGACTTACGAAATAAAAAGAGACAGGCAAGATGCAAGTAATGCAGTGATAGCCAGTGGGAGTGGAATGGGTCTTCAGCAGTGCAGGTCTCTTGTGAGATTCACACTGAGCCAAGGTTGTTGTCACCACTCAAGTGTCTGTGTGCGCTTAAATCGTACCTGGCCAGAGCATGGGGATGCAAGGCAGCTAACCTTATCACTGTACCTTGCGGTGTCCGGTAGCACCTCAGCAGTTCTGAGATGCCCCTACCACTTTAGTCTTTGATCTTGGTTATAAAGAGGGGACGAAGAGCCCCCACACCCTCACATGCTGAGATCAGTCTCAAGACAGTGCTGTCAGGTCTTGCACACTCGTGGGAAGCTAATGTTCAGTAGAAGTTCTGCCCATCATCCTGTGCTATATATCGAAAAATCCATCAGGTTGCCATAGGGATCTTCAAAAAGAAGCAATAACCACTCCAATCTGGATAATGTAAGCAGCTGGACCAAGGAGCACCTTCAGTAGTCATCCATTTTGCTGCTGGCCAAGCTCTCCCTTCCAAATGACCAATTCAGTTATGTTGATCCTCAAAGCCACGGGAGTCCTCATTTACTGAATGACTTCCTAAATTCCAGAACCTGAAGGAGTGGGTTGCATTATCTTTTGAGAGAAGGACTGCTGTCTGTCATAGTCAATACTAACTGGCATAATTTCTATGAACTTCAGTAACTGATATAGTAAAATTTAGTTCTGCTGTGTTCATTCATAATTACTTTAAGAGGGGGTTCATTGCTCCCTGCTCTGCATAAGCATAAATCAGCTGTACAAGGAGTTGCTTCATTGGCATGATAAAAGGTAAATTCTGTTCTTGTAGATGTCATAGACAAACACTATCTTACAAAACAATGTATGAGAACCAAAATATTTGAAAACTCATTTTGCCTACAGGAAATACGAATTTATAGAAATACACTTTGATTCAAAATATAGAAAAACTGAATGCACATAATGATCAACACTTAAAAGTATATGGAGTTTTAAAAAGAAAATAAATGTAATGGACCACATATCAAACCTCAGTTAGTGGAAAGCATTTTAATATTATCAAAAGATAGTAAAAAAAAAATACAAATCCTTAGAACAGGAATCGATTAACTGTGAGAAACATGGATCGGAGGGCACCAGGACAGTCATGGGGTACTGTACCCCAACTGTAATAACTGGGGTAATTTGAAACTGGTCCACTCTGGGCCAACAAGATGGGAATCAAGTGCACCTTTTTAGCAATTTTCTCTCAGTGTGGTGAGGCAGAGGAAACCTGGATTACTTGGGGAAAGTGCTGTAGACTGGCATTCCAGAAACCCAACAAACAACACATAATACATTGCTATCAATGTTTTTTCTTGTGAAACTAAAACAGACTTTATTACACACAGAATTAAACTTCACTCACAAATTAACAATTATACAAAGTGGAATATGGCAACTTCTCTGGAGACACCCTAAGATGGGCCTCACAACCAATAGGAGGAGCACACTAAAGCAAAGTCACTTAGGTCTTGTACCCCTAAATATATCTTGGACCTCCTAAAATGTAGGCACTCTAGTCGCCCGCACTCCAGCAAGTCTGAATCAATAAAAACACCATACCCCCCCCATGTGCCTTACACAAATGAGAGGTGTACTAATAACAAGCCAGGCTTAATGGTTTTGTTATGTCATAATATTTAAATGCAAAGTAGAAGTGTGTTACCCATAAATAAAAGATGTGCACATAAAAGTCATGATTACTGTCACAGTGCCATAGTGCCCAAATCCAAAATATAAATCCTTCAACCTTAACCTTTCAAGATGTTACTACTTTTCATTGACATCAAAAACAGATGACCTGATTTAGGTCTTGACGGTGTTGCTGCAAAGCCGCGTCGGTGGCGGACCACAAAAGACCCTCAATTCAACGATGTTCCACCCTCCGTATTTAGATGTTACAGCTCTGCAAGCGGTAGACACAGGATGGATTGTTGATGGAGGGAGACAATGGCGGGCCCTAATGGACTTTGTACAATGGTAGGGGATATGGAATAGAGGTAAGTGACACACACACACACACACTGTCCCTTAGCCATATGTGTCCCCCTGCACTACAAACAACACAACATACCACATACACACCATCATCCATTACAATTACAACACAACACAAAACGTACATGCAGAAAACACACACTGAAATACAGCTATGATGCTATATACAAACTATTGACACTGCACCCACACATGACCCAACCATAACAACTAAGACACCTACACACCCATCTACACAAACAAACTCACACAAAAGCACAACTACACACATCACAGCAACGTCTGCCACACAACAAAAACACTCACCTGAATGTGCCACACAGCCACACAACATACACAACCACATTGATTTCACATGCAAGTGACACACATATAAACACAACCACACCACCCACTCCAGCTTCCTCCACCTCAACTAGTCAATCCAAACACACACACATGCATACTGACACATATACACAACAGATGGCAAAAACCTACCAGTACAGATCCCCTTGCAATGCACGCACATGAACACACATGAACACCATTGGAAAGTGTCAATGTATCGACATTGTGGTGCCAGCAGTCATTTGGCAATGAATACCGACACCACTATGACATGTGCGATATGCGTGTTGTGCCAGTGTGTCCCCAGCCAAGTGTGACATAAAACTGATGGATTAAACCCAGATCTGTGACTGGGGGAGAATGTTTGATTTGCTCTACATTCCTTCCATCATCTGTTGTTTTGCATTTGTCACCCCAAGTGGCAAGGGTATGCCCAGAAGTGGGTCCTGTGCTTGTTATGCCACCAGATTTAAGCTGGCATGGCTGATGAAGGGTGATAACCTGAAACCGGTCCCAGGATGCTTGTTTCTGGTCCTAGAAAACACCTAGCCTGGCAGTTCAGGCTGGACTGTTTCCATGGGGAACAGAGTCAAAAAAGATTTGCATATGGGTGGGTCCAAACTGGAATGGCATGGCAAGCAAAAAAACTGATGGATTAAAGCCAGATCTGTGACTGGGGATGAATGTTTGATTTGCTTGCATTCCGTCCATCATCTGTTGTTTTGCATTGGTTGCCCTAAGTGGGAAGGGTTTTCCAAGACGTGGGTTCTGTGTTTGTAATGCCACCAGATTCAATTTAGTCTGGTTGATGAAGGGTGATACCCTGAAACAGGTTCCAGAATGCTTTTTTTTTGTCCAGGGAGGACCTGGCTTGGAAGTTCGGGCTGGACTGTTTCCATGGGGAACAGGGTCAAGAAAGATTTGTATGTGGGTGGGTCCAAACTGGAATAGCATGGCAAGTAAAATATATGATGGATTAAACCCAGATCTGTGACTGAGGGTGAATGTTTGATTTGCTCTGCATTCTGTCCATCATCTCTTGTTTTGCATTTGTCGCCCCAAGTTAGAAGGGTATGCCCAGATGTGGGCCCTGTGTTTGTTCTGCCACCAGATTCAAGCTAGCCTGGCTGATGAAGGGTAATACACTGAAACCGGTCCCAGGATGCTTGTTTCTGTTCCAGGGAGTACCTGGCCTGGCAGTTCAGGCTGGACTGTTCCATGGGGAACAGGGTCAATAAAGATTTGCTTATGGGTGGGTCCAAACTGGAAAGGCATGGCAAGCAAAAAAACTGATGTATTAAACCCCAATCTGTAACTGGGGGTGAATGCTTGATTTGCTCTACATTCCGTCCTTCATCTGTTGTTTTTCATTTGTCGCCCCAAGTGGGAAGGGTATGCCTAGACGTGGGTTCCTTGCTTGTTATGCCACCAGATTCAAGCAAGCCCGGCTGATGAAGGGTGATACCCTGAAACCAGTACCATGATGCTTGCTTCTGGTCCAGGGAGGACCTGGCCTGGCAGTTCAGGCTGGACTATTTCCTTGGGGAACGGGCTCAAGACTGATTTGCATAGGGGAGGGCCCAAACTGGAATTCCACCACATGCAAAAAAAACGATGGATTAAACCCAGATCTGTGACTGAGGGAGAATGTTTGATTTGCTCTTACTTCCGTCCATCATCTGTTGTTTTGCATTTGTTGCCCCAAGTGGAAAGGGTATTCCCAGACGTGGGTCCCGTACTTGTTATGCCACCAGATTCAATCTAGCCTGGTTGATGAAGGGTAATACCCTGAAACCGGTCCCAGGATGCTTGTTTCTGGTCCAGGGAGGACCTGGCCTGGCAGTTCGGGCTGGACTGTTTTCATCGGGAACATGGTCAAGTCTGATTTGCATGTTGGTGGGTCCAAACTGTAATGGCATGGCAGGCAGAAAAACTGAAGGATTAAACCCAGATCTGTAACTGGGGGGGAATGTTTGATTTGCTCTGCATTCCGTCCATCATCTGTTGTTTTACAATTGTCTCCTCTAGATAAGCATGTCACACAGATTGAAAATAATTACTGTGACATGTATATGCCTGCAGTCGTCCCAACCTCTTGTGCAGGTCAGACTGCCTCTTTTTTGCTTGGCAGTAAGGCACATCCAAATCTGCATGGCACAAAGTGTGGCTGGGGTCCAACTGGCACACACTTTTCCCTCTCCCACCTTTGACGCAGGTGGTGTTTCTTGGCAAAGAAGGTGGTACCAATGCAGACTATGGGGCCGCTAACATCTAAATTCTTCTGGCAGACCGCCACTGTGGCAGATGCGTTTTCAGTCGAAAACTCAAAGGCAGGTCTATTACCGACAACATCTAATTCAGATCCAGACTCTGTGATGTTAACATTCAAAAGTGGACATGTCAGTAGAAATTTTAAATGTTTAATAAATCAGTATCAGAGTTTTTTTCATTTAAAACAATATACTAAACAATCACAGAGCTTGACAACACAGGTCTATACATGTCACCGTGTCTGAACAAAGATTCAAGCAACATCAGTGGGACAATCTCTCAAGTCACTGTTCCAGTAAGCTGGGAGATTTACGGTCAAAAGAGTTGAAAGTAAAAGTGAAACTCCAGAAGGGGCCTTTAGCTCTCCTGACATCTTCCAGACCCATGTGTTCCATTGGTGATGCCCCTGCATCTTCCGGGGCAACACTTCAACAAAGTATGCAAATGCCTGAAGGATCAGTCTGTTGTTACGAGTCAAACATTTTCCTAGCCCTTTGATGCAGTCTCCACTCAGCCAGGAAATCTTTCGGTTTCATTTGTTCTTCTTTAAGTGAAAAGGACCTGCTTTAGCAAGAAGGATCTGCTCCACTTTCTCCTTGACAAAGTGCACACTTGGTTACCAGGTGGTTCCTGGCCACATAGTCCGGAGCGACCATACATCCCCGCACTCGCTCCTTCTGTGTTGAGCGTGGGTCCTCGCAGTTCTTCCATATATCACAGATCTTTTCTTTTTCTCCTCTCAAAGACATTGGGGACAGCCTGCAGCACCACGCCTTAAAGGCCTCTCGAGCAAGGCATCTGGCCTTGTAGGCAAGTAGGAGTCCTTTGTCCTGCTCCTCTTCTCCAAGGAGATATTTTAAAATCACAGTACACCTGGAGTACTGGCTCTCAAGGGTGTGTGCAGGAGTCCTAGGTAAGGAGACCTCACGTATTCTATGTCTGATCCCACCAGGATGCTGGCCCTCATTGGAGGAGTAACTACTGATTCACTTACGTTGTTAAGATTTTCTCGGCCACATGGCACTGGGAACCCGACAGGCCCGCTTAGGCCTAATTAAATGGGAGCTGGTGTGTTTTGTAAGGGAAGGCCCTATATTCATGCTGTTATCTTTATAAACAAAAAGGACGGGAGTGGCTTGCAGAAAAATACCAGAGTGACAGAGAAGAAATTGATTAACTCTCTACCCACATACAAGTGCTTGAGATGTGTCAATCTTTTGAAACGGGCAGAATTCTAAACAACACAGTGTAGTATTTTTAAGATCATATCTCTCGCGCTGATCATTTTCTCAATAAAGAACGTAACAAAGAACGCTTAGGGTAATCTAATTCAACGACGCAGTTCCTGCTTACATCACCAACATTTAACTTCACATTGAATGGTATATGCATCCCTGCTTATTAAGATGTAATGTGTTTTTAACTTTTATTTTTAATGCAACGTGTGCGTCATGCATCATGTATCCGTTTAGTGTCCGGGTTTCACGGTGTGTATGGGTGTTGACGCACAAATAAGAGATAACATAGAGAGGATTTCTCACACTGCCTTTCAAACTAAATGCTCATTCTGTTCTCGATATCTTTTCAGAGAGTACAGAGTGATTGGCACATACGTACAACTTTAATGAAGGTTTTATGGGGAGGTGGGTGAAGGAGGTTCACAGCTGTAAATAAGTATTGACAGCAAAGAAAAAGAAAATACAGTGGCGTTGGAGGGGTTGTGTGAGAGAGACAGGACGGTGAAGTGGCGGAGACAATAGGAAGGAAGTAGAAGCAGACGAAGATAATTACAATACCGCAATTAAGAGAAAGAAGATAAAGTGTGAGACATGCAGTTAGTCGGACTTCAGAAATAGTGCTGTCTCAGTAAAAGGGATCCAGTGATTAACTCAGAGGAAAGAATTGCAGATGTAAGGGATGTGAATTGGAGAACAGGAATGAATGAGCCACTCAGAAGAACATTGCAGACCTTTATAACGTTAATTCACAACCTCATATTTAAAGATTTTTCCACATCATCATCTTTTCAGAACTGAAGCATTTTCAGTCAGCATATTCATCACTATATTGGTTATAAGGCTGTGTTTGATCATGAATACTCGTGTTAATAAGCACTGACAAAGTTAAATGGCCTCACTCGTTCTAAGTGGATGTTTTCGTTGCAGTGTGATAGGTTTAGATGCACCAAAGGAAAACAAATACATGCATCCATTACTTCTCAAGTGGCATACTGTGCCAAGCACAGGATTCTAGCTTACATATTTTATACCACTTGTTTAAGTTCGCAACCATGGCTCTTGTGAACGGTTCCTATTCACAGTGTTTGGGCCACATGTTGTTCACAGATCCTTTTCCTCCACTTTTTTGGTCCCATTTAAAGCATCCCCTTTGCATTTAAAAGCATGAGCATGCCGATAGACCACTTGTATCCCATTGGTTAGGGAGGAGTCAAGATGACCCTCTAACAACTAGGTAGTGCCAACCATAGATGCGGCACCCAAAGCACCCAATCAGAATACTTTCTAGGCCTGCAGGTACTCAAAAGAGAACTGAACCCTGCTTGTTATAAGCTGAGAGGAGCTGTGAGGGACTTGGCCTGCTCCTCTCTGTACCCAGGAGAAAAAAGTGGACTCCAAGGATCAGTTGGTAGCTCTCAAGTGGCCTGAAAATTCTACAATGGCCTCCCATTAACCACAATGGCTTCTTATTACCCGAAGAATAAAACTTAAAGTTTTGATGATCATTTTTAAGTCCATCCAAATTCAAGGCCCGATGTACATCTGTGATAAAAATTAAAAGATGCCAACCCTGCAGAGTACTTCACTCAGACAATCATAACTTGCTCTCAATTCCTAAGATGAACAATGCAAGAGCAGGTGCTCCTTTTAATATTTAGCCCCAAAACTTTGGAACCTTCTCTCTGAGCATGTTAGGAGCTCAACTTCAGAGGGTTCCTTTAAGATCCGTTCAGGACCCTCCTCTTTAGAGGGTCATAGGGCCTCATTTAGATCTCCATGGAGGGATTACTCTAACACAACAGTGACGGATATCCCGTCTGCCAAAATCTAAATATCATAGAAAACAATGCTATTTAGATTTTGGTGGACCGCTGTGACAGAGTAACCCCTTCGTCGAAATCTAAATCATCTAAAGCCTTTCCTTTCTGTACTATTACCTAGCGCTGGGGCACTCCCTTTGAAGCAGCTGTCATGCTTTATAAATGTTATTCATTCATTCGAGTTGTAGCTACAAAGACACAAGCTGCAAGAACACTTCTGTCCTGAAGTGATCAGTTAACGACTACCAACCCGATATGGAATGGACCTAACTGGTAGCCTCTAATGGCATGAGTCCTGGAATCCAGGTGCTTGTCCCGAGGTCATGTGAGCATTGGAAGTGGTTCTAAGGAGTTACTCTGGAAACCTGAAAAGTTAGGACTTAGAAAATGTTTGGACTTCCAGAACCTTGGGAGCTGCAAGAGGGAACTTGTGGCAAAGGAGTCCTATTTCAAAGTAACTTAATTGGAGAAAGCTTCAGGCTTTCCCTGCTGGAGGATTTTGAGTTCCATGTAAAAAGGTAATGAGGAGGTAAAGTCTTTGACTGGAATGATCTGGCTTGGTGAATCTGACCCAGGCACCATTGTGGTTGGCCTGAAGTTGTGCTTAGGCCCCGGTCTACCACATCCATAGCCTATCATTAGTGTTTAGGGTTTTTTGCTGATATATTTAGTTAAGATTTTAAAAATTCATACCCATGGGTTCACTTATTGGATTTTTGTTCTTTTGTTGTTATTTTGAAAAGTAACATTTACCCTATATTTATAATTCAGTTTGGGTTTTCTACTGTTTGGTGTTTTGATTTTAACACTGTTTATGTCTACATCAACACTTTACATATTGCCCTACATTAAGTCTGTCTGGTATGTGCCATTGCTTCCAAAAGTTTGAGGTCACATTAATTTAGTGACGTTTGAGGTTGACCCTGATAGAATATTGTTTTTATTCTGTGAGGTGAACGATGGCCTACCTTTAATAATATTAAAGTTTCTTACATTATTCCTCCAAAGTTCTAGGACCCTACTAGTCATATAACCTGAAGCACTAAAGAAACTGAGGCACAATCAGTACACATTAAACAGTTCCTGACACATAACCTCTTCACAAAGCATCTTTATGAGATATTACAGTAATTTCCCCTAAAAAAGTCGCCCATATGCCCTGCTGGTGAGTGGAACTACAGCACCATGGGAACTGAGGGGGAATCAGTATGCCATGCAATGCTTTTCTGTTCTTTAGCATGGCTGTCTCCCATCTCAGGCATTTCCATCAAAGGCAGGCACAGACAGTCTGCACCATCACCGCAGGCGGTCATCGTCATTGGTCCCCGTTTCCCATGGACAAGAATGTTAACCAATAAGGAGTTGCACAGCCATGACAACATATGCTGGAGGGATGAGCTCACTGTAATTTTCCTCTGCATGCAGGACAGGCAGCAGCCATTTTACACATCTATTGTCTAGTTTACAGTCCTACATGTCCATCACAGCTGGTACAGGCAATGTACATGCCAAGCAGAAATGGTGGTGAGCAATGTCAGTCATATCTAGTCAGTTGTACCGTCAGAGTAATGAGGAATATGTTGTTGACTCATTAACAGCCTATAATTGTGTAGTAAGTGAAAGGGTGACTGTGCATTAATATGGCCTGACACCAGACGCCACTAATATATGGTGTATGTACTCCAGATGACATCAGTGGGTTGTCACATTGTTGGAACAGTCTCTCATCAAATATCCAAGTCTGAGTCAGGAACTTGTTTTCAGGCATTGGCGATATATTGTCACAAAATGGGACCAATGAAGTGTAATTGTGCTCACACATGTGTTGTTTCGGAAACCTAGATACCGACCACTGTGGAGGCAGGGACATGCATCTGTGTACCGGCCCCTGGTTGACCTTGCCACATGGAAGACAGACACATCATACTCACCCATCATCTCAACAGTGCAACTCTCATGGAACTGTGTAGCCAGTTGGAGTCAAATCTGCTGCCAGCCATATGACAACCTACAGCCATTCCTCATACTGTGCAGGTGCTATCCGTCCTCTACTTTTTTTGGCCACTGGCTCTTTTCATGGGACTGTGGGATTGACAGCAGATATGTTTCAACCTATGGTCAGTAATGTGTTGTGGAAAGTCTTGTCTGCTCAGCTGAAACATGTTGACAGCTACATTAACTTTCCTCATCCTGAATATTTCCCCCATGTGAAGGCTGACTTCTGTGCAATGGGGCATATCCTCATGTAATAGGGGCCATAGATGGTACCCATATTGCATTGGTACCACCCAGGGACAACGAGCAAGTGTATAGGAATAGGAAGAGCTATCATTCTATGAATGTGCAGATGGTCTGTGTCGTAGTTGCATGTTTGAGTCAGGATTGTATTATAAAGAAATTCTGAATATGCAAATTATTGTTAATTCGTCTTCTTTTATTGACGATAGACAACTCAACTGTTTTGTTGTTCTTCTCTTATAGACTCTCTTTCTCTTGTTCTGATTTAGCAGTTACTCTTGTCTTTCTTTGCCTTTTTATTGGTGCTCCCATTTTCCTTCTTGTGACTGACTCCTTTATCTCTTCTCTCTTACAGGTGTCTTTGTGGCTGGTGCATCACTCTCCGTGGTATGGAACCCAAGGGACATAAAAATAGGGATGAGGTAAGTCCTTTACTCTTCCCTGGATTTTTTCCTTCTATCTCTAAGGGGGAGGGGGTGAGGGTATGAGAACCAAGTGAAGATCCTAACTTTCTTATTCAAGTGCTTCAGTGCTGGTGCTGTGCTCAAACAATCTCCTTTCGAGTGCTTTGGTTCCCTTTTGTGAACCTTCTCCTCCCCCTCCCTTATTCCCCATAACCAATGTATACAAATATGACAGGCGTGCTCATACCTGTATTAGCGGTGTTGTCCTCCTTTATTTAGTCTTTAGTGGTAGGCTCCATGTCGCGGGTCTCCTCCGTCGGTTTGTTGTCCCCACACCACTCCTTTACTGCGATGTATTCTCTGTCTTCGGGTCCGATGTGGTCGCTCTCAGTCTGCTGCTCTCCGTCCTCGATGATGCCCGTTTTCCCCGGCGTCTGTCCTTGTGCCTTCTTCCTCTCTGCGTAACCCTCCACTTCTGGGTTCACACACATAGGAATCGTTGCTTCCCCTTCCGAGGCGCCCCTCGGGAACCTGTCTTTTGGTCCTGTGTAAACAGTAGGGGGGCCCATAACAGCCACTCTGTTACAGTCTGCTTAGCAGACCTATATATCTCACAGGTGACAGCTAAGTTTCCTGGCTCTGTTCATGATTCCCACATCCTCAGGAACAGCTGTGTCCCACATACGATGGTGCAACTACAGAGGGAGAGAGGCTTCCTCATTGGTGAGTATGATGATTGGGTGTACAATCATTGTGACCACAACAAGCCTACACTTTCCACTCTGAACATAGCAGGACTGTAATAGTTCTTTCCACTATCCACAGGTGATTGAGGGTATCCTAATATGTCCTGGTTACTGACACCGGTGAGGAATCCAAGGACCAGGGCGGAGAATCAGTACAATGAGGCTCATGGGAGGACAAGAAGGGTCATTGAGAGGAAATTCGGTCTTCTGAAGGTGAGGTTCCGGTGTTTGCACATGTCTGGAGGTTCCCTGCTCTACTCACCTCAGAAGGTGTGCCAGATTGTTGTGGCCTGCTCATGCTGCACAATTTGGCACTAAGGAGGCATGTGGCATTGCTGGAAGTGGAGGGTGTGGAGGATGTACTGGTATCGGTAGAGGGAGCAATGGACAGTGACGAAGATGGGGACAAGGACGATGTTTTCACAAGAACTCAACTCAACCGCCAATACTTTCAGTGACATTCTGGTGGGTTTCTATCTCAATATAACACTTATCATGCTGAACTACAGTTTGACTGTTATTTGGAATCTATCTGTGATGTGAGCAGTGTCATGTCTGAGTTAGGTACAGCAGTACAGTGTACCTGATAATTAGGCAATAATGGGCTGAAGTACTACTGCCATTGTTATTGTCAGTCTGTATGAATTGATTTCACTAACTATCCAAATCCCTTACATGCTGAATTTTCTGTGAATTATTTGGAAGTGGCAATAGAATGTACCTTCTTCACAGCTGTCCTCATACATCACCTCATGGTACAGTTTACCCAAATTTCATTTCTCAGTTTTGTCATCCTACCAGTGGAGGATAGCACTCCATTAATTGTGATGGACAGCATTTCACTTATGTGTCATGTCACCAAGACAGGAATCTTGTGATATGTTCAGTATTGTTAAAAAAAAACACTTTTCATCTTGTTATTAATAGGTATGTTATTTGACACTGACTATTGGAGGTGCATGTGGTATTGCTTTGATATGGTGATCTATGATAATAGATTGTTTGTTGAAACCTTTACACAGGAGAACTATCAGTGGATGTTGAGTTCCCTTCCCTCTCTGCTACCTGTGGACCCAGAAATGTGTTGACATTGACACTGTTCATCTGACAACGAGTTATATGGACAATGGCTTCACAGATTTAACTTTTCGCACAACACTTGAACACTACACAACATTATTGTTTGTTCATTGTCACTTATTGAATTCACAAAACCAATTGTGTTAAAGTATATTTATTGTGTTTCCAATAGGATGGGTTGGTGCTAAAGAGTGGGTCAATGTTGTACAAAATCACCAGGTTGTTAGTCCAAGCATTCGGTAGCACAGCTCAAGTTTCCAGGAGTCATGGGTAATGGGGATATGGCAATAGTCAGTCTCCAGGGTGTCCCTGTGTAACACAAGGGAGACAGTTCCGGAGAGGCTCATTTTCTGGCAGTGGTGTTGGTCTTGGCTGAAGTTCCTGCAGGATGTCTGGGTCTATGTCCACATTTGCACGGGGGTTCCTCATCTACCGGGGGAGGGTCACCTGTGGCTTGTGAGCCTACAGGCAGGGCCATCATCCCAGTAGCTGCAGCAGATGTAGAGGGCTGCTCAGGACTGCGGCTACTTGTAGGGGTCTGGTGGTGGGTGGAGGACGTATATTAATTCTGCCATGAACCCTTTGATAGAGGCCATGGTGGCATAGTGTTCCTGCCACTGCTGCATGGCCTCCTGGTGGTACTGGGTTTGCAGCCTTTGTTGTTCCCTCAACCCAGTGACTATCTGTCCCATCTTGTCCTGGAATTGGTGGAATGCTCCCAGGATCTGTGCAATGGCCTCCTGAGCAAATAGCTTCCTGGGTTGCACCAATCTTTGCCGCACAGATGCCCTATCACTGGACCTAGCCCCTTGTGCCTGTGTCCCCCGCACAGTGTGCCCACTTCCACACACACCAAGACCTTCATCCTCCTGAGTGGTGGGTGCTGTCACTTGCCCCTGTACAGGTGGGCATACCATTGATTGACATGGCCCAGGGACACTGGTTTGGGGGCGTTGGGCAACTGCTGTCATGGCTGCTACAGTAGTCGGGCACTCTATCGTGGTCTGGGTAAGGCTAGTGGAGGGAGACTGCCCAGAGGTGCCAGATGGGCTAGGGAGGTCATCCAGTCCCATACAATCTGTGTCACTGTCATCACTGGGGTCTTCCCCTGGTGGAGGACTGGGTGTTCATGGCACCTGCTAACAGATGACATTATCAGTAGTACCTGTGGGTAACAGGGATTGTTATTGACATCTACTGCATCTGTTTTACATAGGCTGCTACGTGAGTGCTATTTGTCATGCTGCAGTCTGCAGGGCTTCCTAGGTGAGGGGGTGTGTGCATTGTTAGGTTGATAAAGAGTGATGCATTGTGGGATTCGTCGTGCTTCATGCTGAACATGCATTAGGTGCATTTGTGAGAGCAGATTTTGGATAGGTGTTGGTGGGGTTGGGTGGGCATGCAGGGAATGGGGATGCATGCGATACAGGTATACTGGCTGCAAGTTGATTATAGGTGACTTACCAGTCTCCAGTCCTCCAGGGATTCCACTGAGACCCTCAGGATGCAGAATTGCCAAGATCTTGTCCTCCCATGATGTCAGCTCGAGGGGAAGAGAAGGGGTTCACCATCAGTCTTCAATTTGGTGCCTGGCCACCATGGATCTGACCGTTCCCCTCAGGTCATTCCACCTCTTCCGTATGTCGCACCTTGTGCACAGATGCCTTCCCACTGAGTTCACCTTCTCAATGATTTGCTGCCACATCTCCATCTTCCTATCTATGGATGTCTGCTGGATATGTGCATCAAATAGCTGTGGCTCTACCCTGATGATTTTGTCCACCATTGTCCGCAACTCGTCTTCTAGGAAACGGGGGTGCCTTTGTGGGGATATGGTGGTGGTGAGGTGTGTGTTTGTGTGTAAATATATAATGTGCAGTGTGTTGCGTGAGGGGTGTGCAGGTGGCTGTGTTGTGTGTGTGGAGTCCGTAGAACTGGGTGGCTGTTAAATGTCTCCTAATTGTTTGTAGTAGCAAAGGGTTGTGGGTTGTGTGTTTTATGGTGGTGTCTGGGTGGTGTGGTGTGTGTATGTGTATCAGGTTTGGGGTATTCAAATTGGCCAATGTGGTGTGGTGTTGTTGTGGAGGTTCCTTTTCAACTGCAGCAGTCCACACCGCCATTGGCTTACTGCTTTGTTTCAACCATTGTGATGATTTGTGTGTAGTATTATGGTGGGCAGTCTGTTTTTGGCGTGACAGTGTGACTGGTGTTAACACCTCTCTCCCGCTGTCGTTCAGCCTGGCGGTGTAGGATTTGTGGCTGCATTCCGGTGATTTTTTTTGTGAGTTGTATTAGGGTGGGCAGATTACCGTTGCAATGGCAGTATTGTGGCGGCTGATGGCAGGCCGTATTTGGAAAATACAGCCAAAGTCATGATAAGGGCCATAATCTTAGAAATAGAGAAAATATAAAATCTCCTGACATATATATAGATTCATGTCCCTCTCGTTCCTTTCAGGACACACAGGGATAGATGTAGCAAGAGAGTAGGCTAGTCAGATCAATGTCTTGACTATGTGAAATAGAAGAAAGGCTCACAATTGTCTTCAGACAAAAAAGAAGATAAGTCCCCACAACAAAAGCCACAGTTTAAAAAGAAAAAGGTGTCAGCATTGTGAATTAAAAATGCCGGTATACTTTAGAATATTGCTGAAGAACAAGATGTAGGGCTGTGATACTGCTAGACAGTGCAGCAGAAGTCACAATATGTCCCAGAGTTTGAAAGATCATCTGGATGAGAGCGCAACCAGCATCCTTACTGCAGTCAAGACTATAGATGGGCGCTTTCTCCCACCCAACAGGGTTTATGATTTAAACATCCAAATTGAGGGAGACATAGAGCGCACCATTAGTGTCATATTCTGGGATAAACTTAGGTGTCATATCCTATTGGCTGAGAGAGACTGGCCATCTGAGCACATCCGTAAGCTACCACATGGGGAAGAAGTAATTTTGCCTTCTTTCATCGACCTTGTTCCAGAAGCAGTAAAACAAGCCTACACTGTCAATTTTGCTATACACACACATATGCAATACAAAATTCGCACAGTATTATTTGACAACATAGTGCGTAAAAAATACAAAACAACATTGGATATCTCCAATGATTTTTTTCTGCCAAAACGTAGCACACATAAGTCGGCACCTGAGTGCATTCCCATTTGGCTCACAAAAAACGCTTTTGTCATTTGCCCCAGGCTATGAGACCAGCCAAGGGCTGTTTTCATCCTGTGTAACATCAGTATTGCATGATATTGATCCTGAGATGTTGTCTTATTTGGATGACATCTATCTCACAGATGACTATCTCAACATTCATCTGGCCAGGGTCGATCGGATCATTCTAGGATTCACAGCCCTCTGTTACAAATTTAATTTTAGGAAAACTAAAATAGCCTTTATCAGCATATTGTTCCTGGGATATGAGCTATCAAATGAGGGCAAGAGCCTGGCCCTGCACGTTTTATAGAAGTGTGCTCAACTCCAACCACCAAATACAATCAAGAAATTACAGGCTTTACTTGGTTTCTTTAACTTTGGCAGAACTTACATTCCTGACTATGCAAAACGTATCAGGTCACTCTATGACTGAGTACTCCCTGATATTTCTTGCAGACACTGGACAGTAGAACACACACGCAGCCTTAGAGGATTGGAACAGGACATGCTAAGAAGCAAAACATTTATACACCTGTATATTATCGTTATAGATTCTTGTTGGTATGGCCTCAGCATTCAGCTGATGTACGAACTGTCATAAAATAATTGCTGATCTTTCTTGGTACATAGGCAGTTGCAGCATTCCATTTGGACCAGGGCCCTGCCTTTGTCGTTAAGGCATTCAGGGACAACATAAGGACAGTGGGTGTTGAACTCCATTACTCCTCACCCACCATCCCGGGGGAAATTCAGTTCTGGAGAGGAGGAATCGAGATCTAAAAAAGTCCTTAACAGCTGGAGTACTAGGTTCTGTCTGCAGCTGACTTCATCACCTATATGGTGTCCAGAGAGTACTGACTAAACTGCCAAGAAGATCACTGGGAGGATGCACTCCATATGATGCTCTCTTTGGGATACCTATTTATGTCCCACATCTAGCTAGCCCTGGTTTGGTGGCAGCAGATACACCTTTTGACATAAATGAATGTCTCACTGTCTTACAAGAGCTTCAGCAATTTTGTGATGATAATTCATCTGCCAATGCTGCCACTTTAGGAATAAGGGATTTGCCAACAAATTCTACTGGCTGGATTCCTAAAGTAGGGGATCTGGTTCGTGATTGTTGTGAAGAAGGAATTCAGCCCATCCTACAGAGCACCGGTCCAAGTCCTGGGAATAAAATGTACCAGAACTGTCATCCTACCACAGCTGCCTGGTTCCAAAGCAAACAGATTTGCCTCAATTGACAACATCAAACTTCACCATGTGGCTGATCCAGCATAGTAGACCCAGAGGTCCCTCGGGTAGTTCCTGGTCCCCTCTAACTACCTAACAGGACATACCTCTTCAAAGAAGAAAAAACAACACTTATGACTTCAACAGCATGTCCAACAATGCTACAAATGCCTCCTCGAGCATGGGGAGGGAAGAAAATTAGTATTTGCTGATTCCTGTTACCACTTCAACGACAACACCAGTCCAAGATGTGGCTGTCTTCTACTCCAATACCACACAAACTGACAACATTGTCTACTATGACTCTCCACATGAAGTGGATCCATCCACCAGTAATGCACCGGCTCCTATATTTGCAGAGAGTGCTTCTGGTTATTTCATCAACCTTGAGTATTTTTCCTCAACTTTATCTGCACCTGCTACTGAATCTGTTTCAAAGACAAGTAAGCTGTACATATGGCTTAAAAATAACTATTTAATGTATCCATGGAACTATCGGTGGATATTTTGGATATTCCTTGCATTTTTATTATGAATTGGTTTAATTACTGTTTTCATTTTCCTGATAAATGGTCATTATCTTCCTGAACGCTTCTCTGTTGAGCTTGTGGATTAAGTCTTAACTCCATATCTTTCCTCACAGAAGGTCCAAAGAGACTTGTCCCTTGTGAACATTTCAGCAGTACCAATTCCTGATGGGATTGTGTTGGATAAAGTTCCATTTGATATATACGGGCCTACTGAGGTCATTCAAATTCCATATGTCTTTAAAATTTAAATGACTGGTGTAATTACACCTGGTGTTTCCGATGACTGGGATTTTACAATAGTTGATTCAATGTTAGCTGAATTAAAGAATTATACTGTATTTGAAAGTGATGATGTGTACACTAACACAAAGAATTATGGGGAAATGTTCTGTTATAACAGTTGGGGACATTACTACCTGCACCGTGCAACTAGACACAGAACAGTAGTTAATTACACATAGTGGGACCACTGTTCAACTCCGCCATAGGGGACCCCAAAACATGATTCAGATAAATTCACATATTTTTCTGGCCATGGGATTAAGAAAGCAGAAAAGCACTTTTTCAAGTTACCAACTTCTAAAATTAGGAACATTTTGCTAACAAACACAAAATTGATTTATTCAAATTCCTTTGTTTCCCAACTTGCAGTTGAAGGCTACGAATACTGGAAGAACACTATTGATGTAAAGAGTGTTTGGGGAACACAAGATTGGCAAATTCAGTGTAGGGAAGCTTTAATTAGAGCATACCTTATTCCTGTGCAAATGATCTTTTTAAACAACACAATTCAACAGACATCCTGCTAGGGTTAGCAAAAATGGAGGAAATGAATGCGCCCAGTATCCCTACACAGGGAAATTTCACCAGTTGGCAGTCCTTCCTGAACGTCACTGAGGAAGAATTAGATGCAAAGATTCAGGCTGGTACATATAAATCTTCACTTTCCAGTCCGGGTGGGTAGTTATTATGGACAATAGACAAAAATTAGTGTCAGGTGCGTTTTGTGAATTCGTCAGGGGGTTTCGACTTTAGCCAGCCGGACCCTCACTTTATCTCAGTTTAAAACTTGGGTAGAGTTACTACATACAGTGTGGGTAAGCTGTGTCAACAGTGGTTGCAGACTAAAAACTTAACGGCAGTTGAGTAACATCTTAGTACTCTATCTGAAGATACAGACTTGCAGGACTTATTGTTGGGTCCAAGAAAACCACACTTTAAAAGATTCATCTATGCCATATACAATGAGATCTGGAAGCTTTATTGAATGGAAGCAGCTGCATATTTAAGGCAGATAGATAAGGACAATTTGGAAAAGGCTTTAGCTGCTGTCGATAATGACATGACCCCTGTGTCCAACAGAATATACTCCCTTAATAACATACGCCCTTAATATGACATTGGCGGTAAATCCCAATCACCACCACGCTGGCTGCCGCCAACATTCTGCTACCGCGCTGGATATCCGTTCACCATATTATGACACACACACACACCAATCCATCACTATTCAGCCACATACACAGTTCCGCCACACCAAAGGTCAGTGATAAACTGGCAGTATCAAAACCCTCACCGTTACGCCAACAGAACTATGCCCATCACATTATGACCCACGAATCACCACAGCGGACATTCAATGGCGATAAACCATTGGCGGTACATACTGCCACGCTCATAATACACACACACAAACAAAACAACACCACATTGGACAATTCAAACAACACACACCTGACACCCATACACACATCACACCCACACACCCACACCACTATAAAACACAAACCTGCATTACCCACAACCCTTTATGACTACAAACAATTGGGACAAAACAGACACCAGGACCACAGACAAAAACCAGAGCCACACGCTACCTACGCCTATACACCACCCACGCACCCCACATCACACACCCCAACACATAACCCTACACACCCTCACCTAAACAACTCACACAACACCCATGGCATCACAAAGACACTCAGAGGAGGAGCTAAGGGTCATGGTGGAGGAAATCATCAGGGTAGAGCCACAGCTATTTGGAGCACAGGTGCAGCAGATATCGATAGCTAGGAAAATGGAGCTATGGTTGAGAATCATGGACAGGTTCAATGCCGTGGGACAGCACCAAAGAACCAGGGATGACATCAGGAAGAGGTGGACGACCTACGGGGGAAGGTACGTTCCATTGCAGCAAGACACCAGCTCGCTGTTCAGAGGACTGGTGGTGGACTCCCACCTCCTCCCCCACAACTAAAAACATGGGAGGAGCAAGTATTAGTCATCATGCATCCTGAGGGCCTGGCCAGAGTAGGGGGAAGACTAGACTCTGGTAAGTCAACTCTCTGCTACCATTACCTCCCTACCTGCATGCCATCACATACCACACCCCTCACCCTCACTCCCATCACTCCATCACTTCCCACACACCACACTATCACATCTAACTCATCCCAATGCCAAGCCCTGCATGCCATACCAATGCATGAACACCACTCACAGCCCTGCATGGACACCTATCACTAAAGCATGCACACTAGAGAGAATCAGCTAGCCCACAACATACCAACGCACACAAGTGAAAACTGCTAGGGCAAATACAACCAAAGAGGGCAAGCCACGGATGCACAATATGTCAGACACAGAAACAATAATACAGCATTTACATCCCCACAGGTAATCCAGTTTCACCGGAGAGGAGGTGCCAGCAATATCATGCCCCCCCACAGAAGAGGCCCACAGTGATGACAGCAACTCTGGTCTTCAGGATCTGGATGACCAACCTGGCCCATCAGGGAACTCTGGACAGTCAGTTACCCAGGCACAGTCACACACCACCACAGAGCCTCCCCATCAAGAAACACCACCACAGCACCCACCCAGCATACCCATACCTCTGTCCCCAGGACATGTCAATCAGCAGTGTTTCCACCTCTACAGGGACCCCAGGGCGCACCTCAAACACAAGACAATCAGGGACCTGGGGTCAGTGGCAGTAGGCACACCATTCAGGGGATAGAGGCACAGGCCAACAGGGAAACTGGGAGGAGTGCTGTGTGCCAGGGGGAGGACAGGCCCAGGGAACCGACTCTCCCGGAGGCACTCTCCGAGATCCTGGGAGCATATCAACATTGCCAGGACATGATGGGCCAGATCCTGGACAATATGCAGGCGAACAGGCGGGTGCAGGATGGACAGTACCAGGGGATCAGGTAGGACTTGCATGCCATCAACGCCACCCTGGTCTCCATAGCAGGGGTGCTGGAAGGCATGGGCAATATAGTGAGGGAGGCAGTATCACAACAGCGGGCCCCTGCCACTAACCAGACATTTTAACTGCCTTCCACTGCCGCTAGTGGACAGGACGACCCGCCACAGGACCAACAGGCCACTAGCACCCCTACCCCTGCAGAAGGAGAACCACCCCGCAAACGTGACATGAATACATGGGGTAGTGTGTGTGAAGGCCGCGGATGAGGGGGTGGGTGGATGTCCTCTGGGAAGCGTATTGGTTGTATGCTGGGCCATGTGTGTGGAAATTGTGATGTGAAGGGGTATGGTAGGCCATAAGTGTAACAAGCAGGACTGTCTGATTAATACTCTTTTCCTGTGTGTATTGCCTCTGCAGGTCAGCGCCCATCAAAAGAAGGGTATATGGCGTGCCATCGCCAAGGACGTGCGGACCCTGGGGGTCTACAGCAGGTGGAGCACCCACTGTCGGAAACGGTAGGGGACCTGAGATGGTGGACATGGAAGACGGTGGAGGCCCAGCTGGGGATGGCCTACCAATGAGGAAGGGGTGCCCGTCGAACCAACCCTGACCCTCCGATGGCCTGCATACTGGTGGTGGTCTATCCAGAGCTGAATGGACACTTGAGGGCATCAAAGCAGCTACAAGGGGGGTGTACAGTGACCATCATTACTACTAACGCCTGGTGGGGAGGTATCCAGGTGGTGGATGTGTGTCAGTGGGTGCCCTTAGGCCAGGCCTGACATTGCAGTGTAGGTCCCCTGGTGGAAAGGGTGCAGAAGGGCAAATTTAGCTACCTAGCCCTTAGGCATCCACTACTGGTCAGGGCTGCGTGTGTCCCAGGTGTGCTGGACTTGCTGGTGTGTGCCTCTCCCCATGCCTTGGTGGCTAGCAATATCACTGGTAGTGCAATGCATAGTGCGTAGGCCTGTTCCCTGTTTGTGAGAGTGCTGTGTACGCCAACGGTGGTGTCCACCGACGGCGAGGGCACCAGTGGGACAGAGGGTGAGGGGATCACCATTGCGGAGACTGGAGGGGACAGTTCAGACACAGATACCATCTCCGATGGAAGCTCATTAATGGAGGCGGACACCTCTGTGACCACCCTAGCTACAGGTATAGCTGCCACCCCCGTACCAGCACTGCCCTAACAGCAGCCCCTCATCGAGTTGCCCGTGCCCGCTTACCCAGGAGGGTGGACATTTCCTTCGGCCCAGGCACCTCAGGCTCTACCCCAGTGAGCCCTGCTGCCCTAAGTAAGGAGGCTATTGACCTCCTGATGTCCATCTCTGTAGGGCAGTCAACCATTGTGAATGCCATCCAGGTCCTGGCAGCCCAGATACAACAGACTAATACGTTCCTGGAGGACATTCACGCTGGCTTGGCGGCCCAACAGAGATCAATCCAGACTATGGTCTCCTCTCTGATGGCAGTCATTGTCCCTGTTTCCATCCTCCCCCGCCATCTTCCTCTTCCCAATCCCATTCTCCTCAACACCAACCTATCCCAAGCACACAGGCAGGCGAGCATGCACACAAGACAACACACAAGAGTGGGTCAGGCAAACACAAGCACCACACTTCATCCCACAGGCACTCACAAACATCATCCAGATGCAGACATACCAAGATCCACAATTTACACGGTGCCCCCTCCGCCACCTCCCTCCCAGTTCCGTCTACACTCACACCTGCATGCACTTCACCATCATCCACTACCAGCATCACCACCACACCTAGCAGAACGCACACCTCACTGGCAGACACCTTCACAACAGCCATGCACACGTCCCCTGAGTCCTCTCCCACAGTGTCTGCCCCCCTCCTAAGGTACACAAACGAAAGCACTCAGACACCCAACAGCCAGTGGGCAGCCATCCGAGGCTGCAGGGGATGGGCAGGAGCCTCTCCCCACCAGCAGCACCAACCCCTCCAGTGGGCAGCTGTTTGCGGCTGCAAGGGATGGGCAGGAGCCTCCCCCCACCAGCAGCACCATTGAGCAGCCGTCACCGCCAGAGAACGGTATGTAATCTGGCCTCCATGGGCTGCTGTGCGGCCTGCCCTCTGCAAATCCAGTGGGTAGGACACCCACCTGAGAGACTGTGACCATGCACTCCTCGGAATCAAGAGCACAGAGCATGATGCCCCCTCCAGAACCAGTGGGTAAGACACCCACCTACCCCAGCCTACCCAGGATCAAGAGCACAGGACACAATGCCCCCTCCAGAACCAGTGGGTAAGACACCCACCTGCCCCAGCCTGCCCAGGATCAAGAGCACAGGGCACGAGGCCCCCTTCAGAACCAGTGGGCAAATCACACACTTGAGAGACTGTGGCCTTGCACTCCCCAGGACCAAGCACAGGGCATGTTGCCCCCTCCAGAGCATGCAGGCAAATCACCCACTTGAGTGACTGTGGCCTTGCATTCCCCAGGACCAAGCACAGAGCATGTAGTCCCCTCCAGAGCCAGTGGTGTTGTTCTCCCGGCTGAGGTGCCCCCCGTCCCGCTGAGGTGCCTACCTATTTGCCAAATGATGCCCCTGCAATGTTCTCTGTTGATGCAGGTGACAAGTGGGGGGTTGTGCTTTGCCCTGTGGCCACGTGGCCCATGCTAACTGAGGACTGGGCAGTGTCCCTTGAACTGTAAATTTGTAGATATCTGTTACATTGGCTAAATTATTATTTATACTGTATTGATCTTATTACACTCACATTAGTAAATTTGTTTTGTCCTTGCATTATTCGTCCGATTTAGGGGGAATAACTTGTTATGTTGTGCATTTGGTTGTGTGTATGGGGTGTGCATGTCAGGTGTGTGTGGTGCGTGAGTGTGTCACTGTTGTTTTCCTCCCTCCCTCCCTTGTGTGCAAGACAGCTGTACTCACCGTCGTTGTCTTCGCCGTCGTTAGTGTTAATGTTGGAGCAGCACGTAGAAGAGCATGGGGAAGACATGCATCTCGGGCTCCATGGCGGCGTGGTTGTTCCCTGTGTCTCCAATGGTAAGTCCTTTCACTTCTATGCAGTGTTTCCGCCAGGCTTTTGATGTCGTTGGTACTGCCCTGGAAAAGGTGGCGGATTGGCATGTCTTTATATGTTGGGCGGAACATTGACTTTCGCCTGGCTATAGGTGGTTACCGCCGTGGTGCCTGTTGTTTCCGCCCTGGCAGTCGGTGTGGTAAAGTGGCTGTCTATTGGAGATCTAACCGCCATGGACTTTGCCGGTATTACCACCACTTTTGCACCAACCACCAGGGTTGTAATGTGGACCATAGTGTCATCTACAATCAACATCATACAGAATAACGTCTTTTTACACCATGGACAAAGTCAACTGCGTTCCATCATGCAGTTAGGTTGGACACTACAGAGTCTTTAAAATGGTTGTGTTCCTTGGAAACATATTAACAGTAGTGACCTGTTTGCTGCTTTGAGTTTATCCAGGGAACAACATACAGGCTAAAAGGGAAGCAAGTTTCGCCATGCTTCATACAGAAAAGTTGCCTTTCAAGGTTGCACACAGTCCATTGAAAGTATGGCTCTCACATGGCATTATAAATCTGCCCATTTCCACCTTTCAGTTTTTGAAATGCTTGAAACATCTTGCCGTGGGCAGATATGAGCGGCTAGGCGATAGCTATATTAAAGAAGAGTGGGAGTTGCCCTTTCAAAATATATGTTTGAACAGCGAAGCAGAGGTCTTTCTCAGCGGAAGCAAATGAGAGACTTCTGTTAGTCATTCAATGAATTTCAAACAGGTGTCCCTCCATGGCCTTTACAATGCAGGGGTCACAAACTTGGCCTGTTTTCTGAAGCGTTATCCCAACCTTTTGATTCGTGAAACATTTCATATACTTTCGAATGGAAGTTATATGGTCCTGAATGAACAAAGCTGTTGTGGTATGAGACCAGGAATTGCCTATGCAATATCAGTCTCTATGATTGTAAGGTGTTGAGGACATGTTTTATTCCCCACCCCATAAGAGATAAGAGTGGAAGAAATGTGGCCTCACATTGATACTACTAATGTAAATTATGACAAGCTGAGGAGACTAAAGGTGCTACTGTTCCAGAAACATGTTGCTTTGACATTGGCTAGATAGACGTATGGTCTCCAGAAAGAGAGATCATCAGCCGAATTACAATCCCTATTAAATATCAACTTCACCAAGCACTTTGGAGAACTGGTGTCCAGAATTGTCAACTTTTCGAGCACTACAGGGATTGTCAACTTCTTTAAGGCTGTCGGTCTGGATTGTGTCCATCTTCCAGACTGTCTTCGGAATCATTCCTTCAGACATCCATTCACTTTTTTCAATTGTGTTTGGAGGCTTTCTTGTGACTTTGGCATTGATTGGATGGATACTGGAACTGTTGTTCCAAATTTGCAGTGGTTGCACCTTCCCCGCTAAGGGGAGTGATGGAGCTACTACCACCAGCCCAGCTGTGCCGTGACCGCATGGTGCAGTTCTTTGGTGCTCTGTTGCTAGAAGAATAGGAGTATGATTGGTCACTATCATTTCGGCCTATGGTATGTGGAACCAGTCTTTCGTTGCACCTGGTGCCTGTTTGAACATCTACCTGTGGTGTGCCTTGGTGTTCCGCCAATGCCTCCTTTGGACAATGAACTGCTGATGTTCCCGATGAGAGTTCATTCACGGTTGTGCCCGATGAGACTGAGGCTGATTCATGAGGTTTTTGGACTGTCTGGCTCCTTTGGGCATTTTGGATGGTGCTGCCCTCGCGGGTGATCCTGCGCCTTAGGCTACTGCGCACTACTGCTCCATGGATCCATCTACCAGTCCTGTCATTGATCTAAAATCTGAGATGTGGTCTCTTTCCTGAATGCCCTTACTTTCGATGGCTTCGAAGACATTCTTCAAGATCATGACCACTGTTAAATAAATTTGACCATAGGTCTGTTCTAAAGTTTGACAACATTGCCTTTGACTTTGGCCTGCTGTGCTGGTCATGGTCGACATTTGTATGTTTTATGTTATTTTACCAAGTTTTTAATTAGATTTTAGGTATGTCTTAATATGATTTTAGCTTGTTTGAGTCCAGAGCATTTTAGCTTGGGTTTATTCACTTTCTAAGATGTTATCATTATGGCATCATAATTCTTCTGGCAATGGGGAAGGTGTAGTGGATCTGATTTAGTTTTATGGGAATCAGGAGTTTAGATTAGCCTTCTGGCTTGCAGGCCTGTGCCACAGTTACCTAGTGACTCTTAACCTACTTAGCTTGCTCTGTTTTAGCACATTTATTTAATTATTTCTTCCAAAATCGCTGCTATATTTATAGTTAGGAAGATGTTTTAACTTCACATTATCAGTGCCACTATGTAAAGGCGTCACTATCAGCGTCAAAGGTAAATGATATAAGTAGGTGTTCACATCATGTAGGTTCCCACGTTCGTGTGACAGTAACATAATATACCTTTTCATGGAATTGTTTTTATAATTGCCACCCCAAGCATGTCTTCTTATCTATTGTTGGGGAACATACCTCCGTCAAAGGGTCCTACAAGATCAGTATAAGTACATCTCACACAGAAAAGATTATCAGAGGGATTCCTACCAGATGCCATCAACACTCCAAATGCTACACATCGCTTGATGCAGACCCAGCCTTCGAGTCACCACAGAGCCTGATCTAGAGCCCTCATTCCAAGATAGGGCAGGTTGGGGGATTCTTCTCATGGACATGGTGATGGCAGATTAGGATTATCTAGGTTAGAGATTAGGTTAATCATGCTACGCATTAGGGTTCATTTCAAACCTACTTTAAATTTTATGTTATTGCAAGATGGTGGGTTTTTTTGTTTTCATGACTCTTGCTTTTACCATTCTGTTTCTTGCATTGTTCATTGTCTTAATCATTGCAGCCCATGCAACTTACAGTAGATTGCAGTCTTGTCAATTAAACCTATTGACAACTTTAATGCCTCTCCTTCATTGCCTGTGTGTGACATGTTGCTCATGTGAAAAAAGGGTACTCTCTGTTTAACCACGACTCCCCTGAGATGTCACATTATTGGGTCCATGAGTAAAGCCTGCAACAAATCACCTTTTACTGTTTGGGTTTTTGGTGAGGTACTGCTTGTTAGCCCTGATGGTTGGGCCAACAGTTGCGACTTGTTGTAGGATTGGCCTGGTCACCTACAAACAAAAGTGCTGTTATCCCTAAACCAGCAGTCATGCCTAGAGCAAGAGACCATCTACGACATTATTGCTATTTATAAATAACACTCAGACACTCAAACCTCCTATCTGGATAACTAGATGTAAAATAATATCATACTAATAATATGAGTCTAAGTAGGCTTCAAAAATAACATAAAGTCAAAACTAGGCTGAGAATTAAATTACATACAGGCACAAAAACTGTGATAATATATGGCAATAAGAAAAAGAAAATCATTTTCTATGATCTGCAACCTGAAGCCCCAAGTTCAGAGCTTAATGAAGACAAGAATAGAAGATGCCAACCACCTCTCAAAAAGGAGGCCCTTGCTAGTCCCCTGAACAAAAATCATGAAACTGAAGATTAGCATAAAAATAATAACCACTAGTCAAAGCAGTATATATTCAAGAGATTACAATCTGAGAAATGCAATTTGGCAAACTGACATGCCACAGGATAATAGGTGTCTTTCTTTTCCATGCCCTTATGTCCTGGAGTATCCACTTTTTTAATGGGTGGGTAGTACCTTCCACATACAGTTTATTACAGGGGCATTCAAGGATGTAATTTACATAACTAGATTTTTGTAGGTTATGAATTAATCAATTTGTTTCTCTCCTCGACCTGATGATACTGGGAAGGTTTTCGTGCTGGTACAATGTTTGCAAGCCTTACATTTGCCACATACACAAAAGCCTTTCAGGCCCAGGCTAACTACTATATTAACCTTTTTCTATATATATCACTATGAACCAAAGAGTTGCGTATGGTATTACGGTACGTAACTTTGGGTTGTACGTTAATGTGACTGTCAATGGTACAGTTTATGATTTGTTAGCTTTTTTTAAGCATACCGTGTACCTTACCTTATTGTTGTATTGAAGGTAGTAGTCATACAGATTTCTCATTCCAATGGATGCTCCATGTTGCCCATTTCCCTGCAGAATAGTGTCCATTCTAGTTTTTTTTAGACACCCTTCTCTGAGCATGTTCTAATACCCATGAAGAGTACCCACTTTCTTGAAATATTTCTAACCATAGTCTACAGCTCAATTTCAAAGGCTTTGTAAGAGCTGCAGTGTCCTCTTGACCTTACTATTTTTCCATCAAGAATTTTCCAATTCAGGAGCTTAGGATGGCTGCTACGGTCATATAAAAGGCTATTGAAAGCTGTGGCTTTGCAATAAAAGCTTGTTTTTAGATGATTGTCACATACTCCCATATTTACATTTGAAATATTATGTGGCATTTGCTGATTCTGCAGGTAAACAAGGGATTCAATATAGATTGGTCTTAATTTCTTTGACAAAAGCCTTTGTTGAGGACAATCTTTAATGTACCTCAACTATAAAATCACACTTTCCATATCCTCAGCCATATCCTGTGCCATGCACAGCTGACCCTTCCACAAACAAATAAGCAAATTTGAGTAGTTAGGAATCTTTTTGTACAGAACAATGGAAAAATGTTGATTTCAAGGTAGTATCTTATCATTTCAATGATCAAATTAGAGTGTGCTTAATAGGGTACGGGCCTCAATCTGAGAAAGTGCTTGCATGCTTCTATTCCTGTATCTTGTTGTTTACTAGTATAGAGTGAGACAACATTTAATGTCATTAAAAGAAAATCATCCTCCCCGGGTATATCCTCAATCCTTCTAAGCAAGTTTTTAATATCCTGTACATGTGATAGTAACACCATTAAAAGGCCTAAGAAAACTGTCAAAGCACTTGGAGGTATTTTCTAAAAACCTGCCCGGGATGACACTGGATCTTTCTGGTGGGTTATCACAGCCTTATGCACTCTGGGAAGAAGGTAGAGTACTTGAATACTAGGGTATTTACATTTGAGAAAACAGTATGAATTCTGAAATGCATCTGAATATTGAATACTCAAAAAGCCCAAAGTCGACCCGAAGCCCTCAAAAACTACTGACCTATCTCCCTACTCCCCTTCCCCGCAAAGGTAATAGAGAAGATAGTCAACAACCAACTTTCCCGCTTCCTGGAGGACAACAGTCTACTCAACGTCTCCCAGTCTGGATTCCGCAAAAACCACAGCACCAAGACCGCCCTCATCACCTGCACCGATGACGTCAGGACCGGCCTCGACAAAGGTGAAACCGTTGCCCTCATCCTCCTCTATCTCTCCGCAGCCTTAGACACCATATGTCACCAAACCCTTTGCACACGCCTCTTTGACGTCGGAATTCACCACAAAGCCCTGGACTGGCTCACCTCCTTCCTCTCCAAGAGAACACAAAGAGTTTGCCTCCCCCTGTTCGGTCAAAGGCCACCAAAACCATCTGCGGAGTACCCCAGGGATCCTCACTCAGCCCCACCCTCTTCAATATCTACATGGCTCTGCTTGCCAACATCATCCGATCCCATGGCCTCAACATAATTTCCTATGCTGACGACACTCAGCTCATCCTCTCCCTCACAAGGAACCCCGAAACCACCAAGAACAACCTCCACACCGGACTCCTCGCTATTGCCAACTGGATGACAACAAGCCACCTGAAGCTGAACTTAGCAAAAACCGAGATCATCATCTTTGGCCCTAACAAGTCAGCATGGGATGACTCATGGTGGCCGGCCACCCTGGGATCACTCTCAATACCCACCACCCACACACGCAACCTCGGCTTCATACTAGACTCTTCACTCTCCATGACCCAACAAGTCAACGCCATCTCGTCCTTATGCTTCAACTCCCTTCGAATGCTCCACAAGACGTTCAGGTGGATTTCCGTAGAAACCAGAACGGTCACCCACGCCCTCGTTAGCACCAGACTGGACTACGGCAACGCCCTCTATGCGGGAACAACGGCTAAGCTCCAGAAAAAACTCCAGCACATCCAGAATGCCTCAGCACGTCTCATCCTCAATCTCCCTCACCGCAAACACATCTCTGCCCACCTCAAGGACCTCCCCTGGCTACCCGTCGACAAAAGGATTGTCTTCAAAATCCTAATCCACGCTCACAAAGCTCTCCACGACAACCTACCTCAAGGATCGACTCAACTTCCACATCCAGGCACGCCAGCTCCTCTCCCCCAACATCGCCCTCACAACTGTCCCTCGAATTCACTGTACCTCAACCGGCGGCAGATCCTTCTCTCACCTCGCAGCTAAAATCTAGAACTCACTCCCTGTCAACCTACGTAAGACCCAAGACCTGCCGACCTTCAGGAAGTGCCTCAAGACCTGGCTCTTCGAGGAGTAGCACCCCCGAACCCCCCCAGCGCCTTGAGACCCTTCCAAGTGAGTAGCGCGCTCAACAAATAATTTGATTGATTGATTGATTGATTGTAATGGGACCTTTAATTTTGTGACTAATGCTTTTTCGTGCTCATTTGGTTTTTATGTTTTGTGCCAGATGTATTTAATTTATTGCATCATGTCCTCCATTTGTTTGCTATTTTGTCATTTTTTGTTCACTATCCCAACAGCTTTTTGTATCCTTTATAGTATGTTGCTTACTTTGTGGTTGTTTTTAGTCCTTCCGCTATGTCCATGTACAGTTAACAATTTAAAAGTTAGTACCACAGTTTTTTTTATACATAATCTGATCAAAGGCATCATTTAAGATTAAAAAAACATTGCATATAGAACATCCATTTTGACATGTGGAAAAATTACTTTTAAATGTTCAGTCGCTAAAACAGTAATACTGCCAGCGTCCATCTAAAGTGCAAAAATAGTCTAGATAAATTAAAAAGACCACAGTAAAGCATATATACACAGAGATATAGAAAGTATATAACAGTAGGCACACAAAAAAGTGTATAAAGCTGTAAGGTTTCATTCTAGAGAGGCATAATGGTTATCAAAAGTATTTCAGTGCAAATAACAAGTTATAACAGGGACCAATATTAATACTGATACAAACCATAATGCTGATTGACATCATCAAGTGTGCCTCAAAACAGCAAATATAAAGTTCATTAGCATTTATTTGGGCCGGATCTTAGCTATGGAAACAGACAACAGAATGAATACCTAGAGTGCTGGGTGGGTGGTTAGGTACAGCTTGCCAAAGCACCAATAACAAAAGCAAAAATCTGTCAACAATGTACTTCCTCACCACTATCCATTACATAGCTTACAATATACTACTCATCTAACCTGTTGGAAAATGTGACAACAGGCATCCAAATGGTGACATACCTCTCTAAAATGCCCATCCACCGAGCATGAGCTTTCTTAAAGGTCAAAGTTCACTTCATTTTAGCCAGGCAAGCCTTAACTATGGGGACATTAGTAGACCTCCAGAAAGAGCTGCTGATACAAAGTGTTGTGCATACACACTCAGTTTCTGAGTAGCTTGGGAGAACCCAAAAAAGATTAACATGGCTTCTAGCGCACGTCTGTTCTGTAGACATTAACAATAAATTTGAAATACTCCTTGCCAAACGAGGACCAGCTTTGTACCAAGCTAAAAAATATTAAACCAGTCCCCTTTATTGTGCTAAGCACACCTGAAGCACTGGTTTAGAATGCTGTGAAACATGGATAGCATATGGAGTAGAATATGCCAGCCACCTTAATAGAAAGTCCATCCTCTTAGAGTTTGCTGTTCTAAGAGACTTGTACCCAACCACTGAAATATGTCCCCATTCACTTGGGGTCACTCGACAACCAGTTTGCTCTTCTAATTTATTCAGATGGTCATTAACCAGCCAGGGGTGAATGGGAGAGCTTTCTGTGGGCCCTCTACCAGTTGCCCTCTCCTGTCAGTTTTGTATAAAATAAAAACTTAACCAGAGTCTGGCTTGTGTTGCTCATTGTCTGACAGTTGCTTGTCAGGAATCTAGAGCTCTGCAAGAACTCATACCAGAAACAATGTCATATTGGCCCTTAATGCTGCTGCAGCTCCTCCCAGGTTATCAACTAATTACCAATATAAAAATCACCCAGTGTAGGGTACCTACGGAATCCACAGGAGTGCCAAAAACCAAGTGCATGCCTAGAGCTTTACAGTTACAGTTTACCTGTGGCAGACCAGCACTTGTCACACTTAAAAAAAAAGCTTTAACACAACCTCAGAATCCACAAGCACCTTGTACCAGACTATTTTCTTAGGCATCTTCAGACAAAAAAGAAGCTCAATACCTACTTCCTGGACCAGTATAGCTAGTAAGAAATTGTCCAGCCCCCTCCCTAAGACCTTTCCTTTACAGGCTGTAATAATGAGCCATGTGGCCTGATACTAAGAAAAAAATCTGATAGACAGTCTGCCTTGTTCCTTTTCTAGTTGAAGAATCGAGCACTTCACCCAGGAAGTTTTGCCATTCCTCAAACATCTAAAAAAAAGAGAATCTAGTTCTTGAATAAAAGCCTTATTAATTTTTAAGGGAAAGTTTGAAAAAAGAAAAAAAGTAGCGGCAAAATCAACTTTTTAATTAGGGATATTCTCCCAACTAATTTCAATGGCAGAAACACCCAAATAGCAGGGATAATTCTAATTGTATCTAGCATAGCTCTGTAATTCAGATTAAACAAGTCCGATTACTTATTTGTTACAAAAATCCCTACATACCAAGCCGGGTGCTGCAAATTAAATTAGTCTTTTAAATCTGGAGGGAGAATGGTCAATTAAATAAGAGGGACTCAGTTTTACTGGGGTTGATCTTATAACCCCCTAACTTTGTGTATTCCTGAGTTAAGTCATTAGCAGTTTCAATATTTGCTCTATTAGCTTTCAAATAGAGGGCCATGCAATTAGGAAACAACATCATTCTAGACGTACTCTCAATTGGGGGCCAAACAGAGCCAGCGCCTTGGATGCTTGCCCCAAAGGGCTCGATAAATAGGGCAAAGATAATAGGCGATATTGGGCCCTTTTGTTGGGTACCTCGATGGATCTTCACCAAACCAGCTTCCCTTGCATTAACTCTAACACAAGCCTCTATGCCCTGAAATAAATTGTGAAATGTATCGACTACGGTGTTAGACCTGACAGCCTTAGTGGTCACCCTCAACTTTTTGCCTGCCTCCCTGCACTATCTAACACTGTTTTTGCTGGTTTTAGAACACTGAACACGTTACCACTGCTAACCAGTGCTAAAGTGCATATGCTCTCTCCCTTAAAACATGGTGACATTGGCTCATACCCAATTGGCTTATTTAATTTTCTTATAAGTCCCTACTAAAAGTGCATTACATATGCCCAAGGCCTGTACATAAATGCTACTAGTGGGCCTGCAGCACTGATTGTGGAACCCACAGAAGTTGCCCCACCCATGTCTCAAGCCTGCCATTGCAAGGCCCGTGTGTACAGTTTCACTGCCAAATCGACCTGGCATTTAAAGGTACTTGCCAAGCCTTAAGCTCCCCTTTTTCTACATATCGGTCACCCCTACGGTAGGCCCTGGATAACTCATAGCGCAGGGTGCTATGTAGGGAAAAGGCAGGACATATACTTGTGTAGTTTAAATGTCCTGATAGTGTAAAACCCCTAAATTCATTGGACACTGCTGTGAGGCCTACTCCTTTCGTAGGCTAACATTATGGCTACCCTCATATACTGTTTGAGGGGTAGATCCTGATCTGAAAGGAGTAGCCAGATCATATTCAGTATGGCCAGAATGGTGATACAAAATCCTGCTGACTGGTGAAGCTGGATTTTATATTACTATTTTAGAAATGCTACTTTTAGAAAGTGAGCATTTTTCTACACTCAAATCCTATCTGTACCTTCAACCCATGTCTGGCTAGGTTTAGTTGACAGCTCCCTTGTGCATTCACTCAGACAACCCCAAACACAGGATGCTCAGTCACAGCTGCACACATCTACATAGTGAATGGGTCTTCCAGGGCTGGGAGGGTGGAGGGCCTGCCACTTACTTGTCAAAGGACAGTGGCCTGCCCTCACACAATGGACTGCTGAACCCCCTACTGGGACTCTGGCAGACAGGATGGAACTGAAAGGGGACCTTGTGCACTTCTGTGCCATTCTTTGAAGTCTCCCCCACTTCAAAGGCACATTTGAGTATTTAAATAGGGCCTCTGACCCTACCAACTCAGACACTTCTGGACCTGAACCTGCAACCTGTCAAGATGAACTGCCTGGTTGCCCAAATGACTCACCTGACTGCTTTTCTGGAAAGGACTGCTGCCCTGCTGTTGCTCTGCTGCCTTGCAGCCCTCTGGCTCTGCTGAGAAGTGCTCTCCAAGGGCTTGGATTGAGCTTGGCTCCTGTTTTCTGAAGTCTCAGGGCCAAAAAGACTTCATCTCTGCAAAGAACTCCTTGTGCTGCAAAATTTCGATGCACAGCCTGCATTGCGGTGAGAAAATCACTGCATGCCGAACCTGAATGACGCAGCCCGGCTCCCCATGTGGAGATTGACGCAGTATCAGCGTTGCGACCGGAACTTCGACGCACGGCCCACTGGATCAATGCATAGCTATGTCGGAACGATGCAGCCCAACTTCCTGCAAGAGGAATCGCCGCAGCGCCTGCCGTGCAACAGAAATTTTGCTGCATCGCTCACCGGATCGACGCAGCTCCTCTTACTTCGTCCTGCATGCCCAGGATTTCTCTGCATCGTCCCCAGGGCATCCAAATACCCTGCAACCCGAAGAGGATCCAAGTCTGCACACCAGAAATCAACGCAATGTCCTTGGTGCGTGAAAAGGCATTGACGCATCGTCTGTGTGTGCCCAGAGAAACCGACGCACACCTCCCCGTTTTCCACGCATCTTCTCCTCTGCGGTCCCTTGTGGATAATTTAAACTCTTTTTATTATTTTCTAAAGTGATATTTCAACGTGTACTTATCAAATCTTGATTGGTTTGACCTGCATTTAATCAGATAAATATTCTATATTTTTCTAAACATGTGTGGTGTATTTTTCTGCTGGTTATTCTGTGTTATTGCAAGTTAAGCCTGACTGCTCAGTGCCAAGCTACCAGAGGGTGGCCACAGGATAATCTGGATTGTGTGTGACTTACCCTGACTAGAGTGAGGGTCCTTGCTTGGACGGAGGTAACCTGACTGTAAACCAAATACCCCATTTCTAACATATGGGATCTGGGAACTTGAACTTTTTCAGTGTCAAAAATAAAGCATCCCACTTCACCAAATTGAGTGCCTTTTCGGCATTGAACATTATGATTGTTGCTGCTTCTTGATGGTTGGAGAAAAAATCAATAGCATGGGTCAAACAGGTTGGTCGCCATCAGTCTACTTGGCTAAAAATCATTCTGGTCTTGATGAATCAATGCCTGGCCTAAGTTGATGATGTGCAATGCCCACACTTGCGAATAGCTTGTAATCAGTATTTAACAAACGGATTGGATGGTAAGAAGTCACATTGCTAGGTTTTTTATGTTTTTCTAAAAAAACTCATTATTACCACCTCTTTGAAACTGGACGGCATTACCTCGCCATCCCTGATTTAATTGAATAATTCTGTCAGAAAGGCAACAAGATCTTCTGAGAAAGTTTTATACACCTCTGTAGGCATACCATCACTCTCGAGACTTTGCACTAGGCATATTCTGCAAGGCTACTGCCACTGTGTGCATTGTAATACTGGCTAAAACTTTCACTTTTGTTCTACATCCAGGGAGTCGAATTGACCCAAAAAACTCTTCAAGGCTTACTACTGACACTGCATAGGCACATTGATAAATGGTCCTGTAGTGCTGAAGGAACACGTCAGCTACATCATTATCTCCAGTCTGGGTTGTCTTTGAAACCAAGTCTACAATTTTTGATATATGTTGATACATGTTTTGTTTTTGTAAGAAGGACCTAGAGCCATCGATCTCCTCGAGAAAGAAAAAGTCCCTTATCTTCTTTTTTGCCACAAAAACTTGTGCTTCTAGCCTTACCCTATCCCCAGACCTTGCCCTGCCTAGGGCCTCCTGAGACTTATCGACTGATATCTGCATCTCTCTTATTCAAGCATTGCACTGTTTATGCTGTTTGGACTTATATGCTATCACTCGGCCCTGGAACATAGCCCTGGAAGCCACCACTCTGCGGAGAATGAGGCTGTCTTTTGATTTAACTCAAAGAACTCCTGAATGAAAGACTTGAACAGCCAAACCTGGTCTGACAGGGGAGTTTTATCAAATTGTCATCTTGGCCCAACATAATCTAATATTTCAAGCTCCAATTGAATGTGTACAATGGAGTGGTCAGAGAAGGCATTGATGAATGAGACCGAATCATGCCAGCTAACAGTCTGCAACACTAGAAAGAAATCTATCTATGATGCAGAGTTAAATTGGTGGGAAAAAACACTTAAACACACAAATGACATTGCCTGAGGATGATCTACTCACCAGGGGTTGTCCGGGTTGAAATCCTGCATCATTATAGCAAGAGTTGCAGCACTATTGGGTTTGCACTGTTTCGGGGTTTTGTTGGAGGTATCCAGCTTCAGGTCTTGGATAAAGTTAAAGTCCCTTCAGAATATCATAGGTCCATCTGCCCCCATTGCTAGATTATAGAGATCTCTCAGAGGGGCTACATCATCAGCTATAGGGCCATGATAGTTAACTAAATTGAGGGGAAATGCTTGCACTCTACCCTTCAGCGAGATCTCCCTCTGTGCATGTCCCTAAAAACGTCTGTCACTTCCCAGTCTATTGATCTCACAAGGTAGAGTACTACAGTAAGCATACACAGCCAACGGATGCAAAAAAAAGCATGAGACAATTTCTTGGGTATAGCAAATTTAGGGCTGTTTTCTTTGAGATGTATCTCTTGCAGGAAGGTCTGCTACACCTAGTGAGTTGCACTGGTCAAAGTTTTGACCTTGTTTCTACTTTTGGAGCTCAAAGATTTCCAGTATAGTAAAGTCCACTACATTGTGTGGATTTCTTTGCCAAAAGCTATAATCAGGTCGAAGCTGAATTTCCTACCCACAGAGGTCCACGTTCTTACTTCAAGGCTTAGTAACCTTTTTGGTTCTCAAAATCTAAAAGTGAGGTAAGGCTGGAAACTGTGGCTGGGAGGAGCTCAAGGATGCTGGATACCCTTAACACAAGGTACCATAGAACCTGTTTCTAGTGTGGCTGGCAAAAAGCTATGAGCCAGCCAAAACCTGACTTTCATACCTGCTGAAAGTGTATCCCCAAATGTGAGAGTCCTATTTTAATACAACTGATGGCCACTCTTGAATCTCTTGCACCCACAGGGGGGCTTTTATGAATGAGGTCTCTCCCCAACCAAGTCTTCTGTAGGGCTCAGTTTTCAGTGGGCAGCTGAGTCAGGAATCCTTCTTTTGGTATCCCAGGACAGGCAAGGAAGAGGCTAACCAATTAACTTTTGTTGTTCAGCTCTGGTCTCCAGGTGACAGCAGGTGTGATTGGAGAATACCTTACCCTGAATCCTGGCTACCTTCTCATAAATTTCCCACCTCATTTAGCATCACTTCTTGGTTCACTGAAAACATTTCCATGAGCTCCAAAATAAGATGGATCACTTCTTAAAGTTACTGGCCATTACGATTATCAAAAAATACTTTCACCATTCAGTTTGATTTTTTTTTAAGTGAAAAATAATTTGTCATCATTTATATGGCATTTTTTCAAGTAGATATGATAATGATATATTTATAGCCAGACCTTCATTGAAATACAGCTGTACCTACACATTGAAAACAGCTTTCTGATAATTGTTCACTTGAGTGCAGTTTATTCATAGCATGTAGCTTGTCTCATATTTTTATAATATGTACTTAGCCCTGTGGGTTTGCAAGGCACACTTTATTGGTGGCTTAAAAATATATTAAAAAGGTTTTAATTTGTGAAAATGTCACATTTTCACACCTGGTATGCCTCAGAGTAGTACTTCTCCAGGTTTTATCACAGACAAGCCCTCCCAGTCATACCTTGTGGGCTTCGTCCTCAGTGAAATGCCAACCATTGCTGGTACACATGCAGAAATCAGTACAGCAGCACTGATTTATGCATGTTAGACCCCCTTTCCTAAGGGGACTACAGGGTATTACCTTGCGGTCCTTTGGTATCAAAGATCCCTACCTTATCAATTAAACATAGCATGTTATCAGCTCCAGGAAACCTTTGTTACAGTACCAGTATATAACTGTAAGAGAAGCATCTGGCATAAATACTGTGTGCTTAATGTTGGTTACAAAAATATTGCCCCTGTGGAAATAATAGTAGAATGTAGACACCCAATGGGATGATGTATTTATAAGCAATATTTTGAACATGATATTTCTGTCATAAATATTTCTGGCAATGCTATTCTAACTTTCAACAAAACTCAGGCTACTAGCACTGAGCCCATTAGTGCTGATTACTCTATTCAAATTGACCGTATTGAGAGAAGCAGCCAATTAGCAATGAAGTTAGTGAACATGCATTGGTCAGCCTTAATCTAAGCATGTACTTCAAAGTCAGCACCCTGAAAAAAGGGAACTTCAACTGGGTCTATGTAACAATGTTTTACTTTCAATGGATGCCCTCAGTTTCTTTTCCATGAAGTTTCCACACATAAAATCAAATGAATCTTACGGTATTGATTTTAATGATTGCAAACTTCTGCACATATCAGGCCGCATCCCATGAGAACTGGATCTGTCTGTTAATATTTCTCTATAATAAGCCTTGAAAGAGCCAACAAACTCACAGCTAGATACTTTTATTTTATAGACATTTTTCACCAACCCCAGTGCTTTAAGAATCACATATAAACAGCATTGACATTTGGAATTAATTCATGTTAGGTGGTTGTTTATTTTTATCTTACTTAGGATTTTACCACCTATTTCACAAAGGGAAATGTTGAGTGATCAGTTTTCAGTTCTAGAGTTCTAGAATTTATGTACAGTTATACTTTTCTCTTTTAGTTAATCCCTTTAGGCTTGCTTGCGTAACCACTCACTAACTCAAAATTTCAATGACTCACTTGTATAACACCTACAATGGCACCCCCTCTCATTTTTTGGAGTGTTCAAATATTGAGCTGGCCATAACTGGTAAAAGAGTGAGATAGGGGCACCTCAAAGAGCTTGGTTAATCTCTATTTGTGAACAGAATCTGTCATCTGTCCATGTGTAATCTTCTTCTACGACTGCAGATTAAGGGGGTCATTACAACATTGGCGGTAAATGCCGCTTACTGCCGTGCAGAAGACCGCCAACAAACCGCCGCGGCCGCTGAATTCCGTGACAGCTATTATGACCCACAGTACGGAATCCGCCAAAATGTAGACACCCACACAAGTCTGCCACACCAAAGGTCAGTAATAAACTGGCGATAACAAAACCGACACTGTCACGCCAACAGGAATACGCCTACACTTTCACGACCCAAGAATCCACGCAGCGGTCTTTCAACTGCGGTATTCCATTGGCGGTACACACGCTGCGCTCAAAATACACACACATTTACAAAACACTACCACATTGGACAAATCGAAATACACACACCTGAGACACAAACACACACCACTCACACACAACCAATACAATATAAAACACACACCCACATCACCCACTGTCCCTTACGACCACAATTGCGACTGAAGGCCAGAGAGACACCACCATCTCCAAACTAGCATCCACAGGCACTCAACACCATCACTCACACAACACCCACGCACAAAACACCACACATCCCTAAACATCACCCCACACATCACAACACACACCACCGCACATATCACCCACACCACCCCGTGGCGCCGCAAAGACATCCCAGGTTCTCTGAGGAGGAGCTCAGGGTCATGGTGGAGGAAATCATCTGGGTAGAGCCATAGCTATTCGGATCACAGGTGCAGCACACCACCATAGCTAGGAAGATGGAGCTATGGCGCAGAATCGTGGACAGGGTCAACGCAGTGGGACAGCACCCAAGAACACGGGATGACATCAGGAAGAGGTGGAACGACCTACGGGGGAAGGTACAGTCCGTGATCTTAAGACACCACATTGCAGTTCAGAGGACTGGCGGCGGACCCCACCTCCTCCCCCACAACTAGCAACATGGGATGGGCAGGTCTTGGCTATACTACATCCTGAGGGCCTCGAAGGAGTAGCTGGAGGAATGGACTCTGGTAAGTCAAATCTTAACTATTACATCCCCCACCCTACCTGCATGCTATTACATACCCCCACCCTCGCCCTCACCCCCATCACTCCAACTCCTCACATATGTCCCACTATCACAACCCACCCATCCCAACACCAAGCCCTGCATGCAACACCAAAACATGGACACCCATCACCAATGCATGGCCACTGCACATACCCACACACACCCCTAAACAATTATCACACTAGGTCCCACACAAGAATGCAAGCACTGGGGTACAGGGTCATCCACCCATTGCACACCATGGCACACACAGATGCAATAATCATGCCTTTACACCCCTGCAGGACCCATACCCAACGGCACCAGACAGGAGGGTCCAGACATGTCCACTTCACCCACGAAGAGGCCCACTGTGATGACAGCAGCTCTGTCCAGCTGGATCTAGATGACCAGCCCAGCCCATCTGGGACCTCGGGACAGTCGGTTCCCCTCACACTGGCACAAGCCACAACAGAGCCTTCCCCCTCTGGAAACACCAGGACAGCACCCACCCAGCGGGACCATACCTCTGTCCCCAGGACACGTCAAGCAGCAGTGTGTCCACCACTGCAGGGAACCCAGGCTAACCCACCACCCCAACAACACCAGGGACCGGGGGGCAGTGGTAGTGGGCACACGGTTCAGGGGACAGAGGCCCAGGAACACAGGGGAACTGGGAGGGCTGCTGTGTGACAGGGGGAGGACAGGCCCAAGGAACCAACTCTCCACAATGTCCTCTCCAACATCATCCCCCATCCACCATTCCCAGGAGACAATGGCAACAGTACTGGCCAAGTTTCAGGAGACCCAGCGGCTGCAGGAGGAACAGTATTTGGGGTTCAGGGAGGAACTCAAATCCATCACACCACCCTGGGCACCATTGTAGGGGTGCTGAAGGAACTCATCAACACCAGGAGGGACACTGTGGCACAACAAGGGGCCCCTGACACTAGGCTGGACAATGAACTGCCCACCACCTCCGCCAGCGCTAGTGGACAGGAGGCACCGCCACAGGACCACAACACCAGCACCCCACCCCCTGCAGATGGAGAACCACCCCGCAAGCGGTCCCTGAGATCCAGGACAAAGACAGAGAACAATGCCAAGACCCCTCCATGAAATGAGACCACCCTGATTGTCATCCTTCTGTCTCACTTTGTCACCCTGTCCATCCTTAAACTGCCCCAGCTCCACTTCCCATGCCCCTTTGGACAATGCACCTGTGAAACGAATAGATTGGACTCTGCCATGGACATTCCTCTACCATCACCCCTGACCATTTTACAACACTCTCCAATATTTAGCACTTAAATAAATACCCTTAAAGCAAAAAACAATCTGGAGTCAGTCTGTGCTTTCGAAAATATGTATTTGCAATAACTGTGTAAAAATGCTATATCCACTGTATTGTCAACATACCTATGGCACACAGCTCTAGTCCATGTGGAAACAAAACAGATGTCACACAGTGGGGCCCACATCTATGAAATTGAAAAGGAAAGTGACAACTCAGGGTGCATACACTGGGTGAAAGTGACAGACAGATGAGATGTCGAACAATTATATCAGATGTAGCAGGCAGTGATGTCTTATTACCCGTGTCTCACTGGAAGTATTGATGAATCACCATGTTTCTGTTGTCGATCTCCTCTTCTTCTGCTTCCTCTTCTTCACTGTCCACAGGCTCGACAGCTGCCACAACACCTCTATCTGGACCATCCTCCTGCAGAAAAGGCACCTGTCATCGCAAAGCCAAGTTGTGAAGCATACAGCAGGCCACGATGATCTGGCACACCTTTGGTGAGTAGAATAGGGAACCACCTGTCATATGGAGGCACCTGAACATGGCCTTAGGAGGCCGAAGGTCCTCTCTATAACCCTCCTAGTTCACCCATGGGCCTCATTGTAGCGTTCCTCTGCCCTTGTCCTGGGATTCCTCAGTGGGGTCAGTAGCCACGACAGTTTGGGGTAGCCAGAGTCACCTGCAAATGTCGAGGAAAATCTGTTAGACACACAATAACTCTTAAAGACATCCCCAGACCCAGACACCTAGTCATACTGTATAGGCTCCATGTCCTCACCTAAAAGCCACACACGGTGCCTCTGGAGTTGCCCCATCACATACGGAGTGCTGCTATTCCTCAAAATGTAAGCGTCATGCACTGAGCCAGGAAACTTGGCATTCACATGGGAGATGTACTGGTTGGCAAAACACACCATCTGCACATTCATTGAATGGTAACTCTTCTGGTTTCTGTATACCTGTTCACTCCTGCGGGGGGGTACCAATGCCACATGTCCCATCAATGGCACCTATGATGATGGGAATATGTCCCAGGGCATAGAAGTGACCTTTCACTGTTGGCAAATCCTCCACCTGAGGGAAAACGATGTAGCTGCGCATGTGTTTCCGCAGAGCAGACAACACTCTGGACAACACGTTGGAGAACATAGGCTGGGACATCCCTGATGCTATGGCCATTGTAGTTTGAAAAGACCCACTTGCCAGGAAATGGAGTACTGACAGCACCTGCACTAGAGGGGGAATTCCTGTGGGATGGCGGATAGCTGACATCAGGTCTGGCTCCAACTGGGCACACAGTTCCAGGATTGTAGCACGATCAAGTCTGTAAGTGACAATTACATGTCGCTCCTCCATTGTCGACAGGTCCACCAGCGGTCTGTACACCGGAGGATGCCGTTACCTCCTCACCTGCCCTAGCGGACGTGCTCTATGGAGGAGAACAGCAAGCAGAGAGTCAACCAACACTGAGGTACGTAAACACAACTTTATTCCTCAATTTTTTCAAACCGTTTTGTGCGTGTATTAGTGTGTATGCACGATGTACGCAGACAGTGACGGTACGCACCGCTGTGGACGTCACCGCCATTTTCTCTCTGTTCACTCACTTGATACCTGATCTTCGACAGGAGAGGACCTACACTGCAAGTGCTGCTGTGACCTCAGTCTGGAAAAGACAATGGCTCATGTGTCTGGGGAAAGGGCCCCTGCCTTCAGCACGGAGGAGTTGGAGAAACTAGTGGATGGGATCCTCCCCCAGTACACGCTACTCTAACGACAGACCAATGCATACCTGGAGGGTATTCATTCTGGTCAGGCAGCCCAACAGCAAGCTTTTCAGACTCTGGCCTCAGCACTGATGGCAGCCATTGTCCCTGTGTCCAGTGTCCCCCTCCAACTTCCTCTACCCAGACCCATACCCCTGTACCTCAGCCTATCAGTTCAGCATGCACACACCTCAACACACAAGGAAGCTCTAGCAAACATACGCACCACACATCCCACAGGCACTCACACAATCATCATACCAATGCACACACACCAACATCCACTGCCTCCACTGTGTCCCCTTCCTCCTCGTCTCCCTCCTCCCTCCCTGTCTCATCTCCACTGACACCTGCATGCACTACATCTTCAGCTACTACGTCCATCACCAGCACACCCATGACCACACCCCACTCACGTGCACTCACCCCCCACTACCATTCACACATCCCCTGTGTCCTCTCCCTGTGTGTCTATGAGCCTACCTCTCAAGGTACACAAACGCAGCCACACACCCACCCAACAGCCATCCACCTCATGACAGCCTCCAGCCCATGCACCTTCACCCAAAGTCAGCAAACGCACACCTCCTACAAGCACTACCTCTTCCTCCACTCCCAAACCCCCTCCATCTACCCGTCCCAGTGTGTCCAAAAAACTTTTCCTGTCCAACCTTGACCTGTTCCCCTCACCTCCCCCACCCCTTCAGTCCCCTAGGGCCCACCTTTCCAGGTCCCATCCCAGCACCTCAGCCACAACACTAGCGGGAACAGTGGTGCCAGCAGTAATCAGCTTCTGGAGTGCGCCAAGCAGCAGGGCAGCCAGTGTGCCAAGGAGCCGGACCACGGACAGTCCCTCACCTCAAAAGCATAAAAAGTTGCCCGGCGGGAGAAAGGCAAAACATCTACCGCCAAAGCCTCTCCCAGGAGTACAGTTGGGAGTGGGAAGACAGCTGTGCCTACATCCAAGGTGGGGAAGGGGCACAGAAAGACAGGCAAGTCGCTGAAAACCTGCACGGCGGACAAGACTGCCACCAGCACCGCTGCCAAGGACACAGCCGCCACCAGCACCGCTGCCAGGATACCGCCACCACCAGCACCGCTGCCAAGGATACCGCCGCCGCAAGCACCACTTCACAGGACACCGCCGCCACCAGCACCGCTGCCAAGGACACCACTGCCACAAGCACCACTTCACAGGACACTGCCGCCACCAGCACCACAGGCCAATGAGCACCAAAATCTCCAACGCTACTGGGGCCGCCACAAGCAGGAGGAAGCAATCTGGTCACCAAGCCCCCTCCAGAACCAGTGGAGTATCACATCCACTACCTCAGTCCTCGGCAGGATTACGCACTCTGGGCACCAAGCCCCCTCCAGAACCAGTGGAGACTGTTATCCACTTGAGAGACCATGGCTTTGCACTCCCCAGGATAAAGCAGTGGGCGACCCACCCACTGGAAAGACTTGTGAGACTGTGGCTTTGCACTCCCCAGGATAAAGCAGTGGGCAAACCACCCACTGGAGAGACTTGTGAGACTGTGGCTTTGCACTTCCCAGGATAAAGCAGTGGGCAAACCACCCACTTGAGAGACTTATGAGACTGTGACTTTGCACTCCCCAGGATAAAGCAGTGGGCAAACTACCCACTGGAGAGACTTGTGAAAATAGTTCTTGGGGCCTTGCTGCTGTAAGAACATTTTTCACATTAAACAGTTACATGTCCTGCTTTGAAGCACCCAGAAAATTCAACAATGAAAAATCAAGAAACACACTCATCAATTTATAAATTAATTAAACATGGTACAACATATCACCCAATATATACACTCCAAAGGCCACACAAAGGACCTGATATTTTCAACATCACTAGCAATTCAATGCAAGCCTCCCATACACATAGATCAGACATAAGGCAGAGCACCTCATGATCCTCTTTATCCTGCTCAACATCCAACCAACATATCGAGGTCAAACCAAATGAAATCAGCAAACATTCATATCCTTCAATCTCTTTTTATAGATAACCTATAAGTCACAATCATCTCTCATTCTGAAATCTCCATGCCTCAGGTCATAGCTCTTCCAAACTAATTCAAAGATTTTTTAGAAACCCATGTGAATGCCCGTGCTCCAACTAAAACATAAAATTGCAAGCTGAGTGTATAACACCCTTGTACTATAACAACCTTACTTACAGCAAAAGTTCCATTTACAGACAGGAATAAAAATGGACAAATAAAAGAACCTCTGACAAACTTGCAGTGGTGAAGTCCAAGTGCACAATATTTGGATATCTTCTTATATCAGCCAAGCCCAAGTACTACTCAAATACCATCAGTAAAGTTTGCATTATAAGCATAACACTCATCAGAACAACCAAGCACTGCAGCATTTCCTGTTGCACGGACAAGTGCAGTTCCATTAACCACATATCAAATTGAAAAATGCAAAATATACAACAGCACATTGAAGAACACTAAACTTGCTTCACCTCTGAAACCTACTTCTCCACTCTGCACTCCACAAAGGTCATCCATTAAATCACTTTGACTCAAACCCCGATATCCTCAACTCCCACCATGTATGAACATGATGTCTTGACCTCCTACTTCACCCTTATTCACCATTGTCAATGCCATCTCTTACTTAAGGCATCTTCCCCTGAAACTTTGGACACAGTCCAGATCCTCCCACTCCTGCACAAACCAACAGTAGACTCTTAATAGTTCATCAATTTCTAGTCCATCGCTCATCTAAAATCCATCAGAAAGACTATGAAAAAGCAGTCAATGCACAACATATCTTCTTCAGATTATTCTTCAGCATGGAGACAGCTACTATAGAAAACATTAATGACACCTTCCTGACCACAGATAAAAAGGCACCCTGACCCCTGGTATTATTGGCTCTCTCATCTGCCTTCAACACTGTCAAACTCTCCACCTAAATCCACACCCTTAAGTCTTGAATGGGACTCCATGGAAATGTCCTATACTGGTTCTTCCAGTACTTTTCCAACTGACAGCAGTTCATTCATACAGACTCTTCCGGGTCCTATTAAATTCAGGTAACCTACAAAATTCGCCTAGGTTCCAACTTGTCTCTCAGCATCTTTAAACTCTACATGGTGCTTATTGGAACTCTACTCATAACACCATGAAATTCACCAACATGTTGACAACACTAAACTGCATTTTAAAATCTCCTCTGCTTCAGACATCAAATTCCTCAAATGCTACCTGAATCTAATTCATAACTACCTGTAGCATCTCGCTAAAACTTAATCCCCCCAAAACAGTACTCTCGATATGAACCCAGAAGAAAAAAAGGGACACCTAGTCCATACTAGGTTTACTGATTGAGATCAAAGTTCAATTTACTCCCAATGTTAAATCACTCCAATTTATTGTGGATGCCAATTTCATCATCACAGAACCGTTGCCAATATAACCAAGATGGCCTGTTAACTGCTTCTTCTCCTTTAGAGACTAAAACCATCCCTCCTAGAAAATGTCTTCAGAAATATTGTTTAAGCCCTAATACTCTCACATCTGGATGATGCAAAGCCCAGCTTGAAGTCTTCCCAGTCTCTACACTGACTCCCTCAAGCGCATCCTACAGGCTTAAGCATGCCTCCTTAGGGCCGGAAGATGTATGATACATCATCCCTGATGGCACCACTCTAGCTCCCCTGGCTAGCCTACGCCAATTTCAAAACCAGTTGCATCTACAAAGCCACCACACCCGGCACACCTGCCTACCCAGCTGACAAGTGCACTATCTCTGGTAGCGCTCGGCAGAATTACAGTCATAAAGATAGAGTCTGGTCACGAAGAAGTGCAAAAAAACAAGAAACAAGGGACCAGGCTTTCTCCATCTATGTACCTAAAATCAAAACAACCTTTCCATATCTCTTAGGATTTTATCAAACCTTCTCCAATGCAGGAAAGAGATGAAATTTGACCCTTTGAAAAAGCAGTAAATTATGCATAATCAGTCCACAGGCCAGCTTCTTATCCCATATTGCCTGTGTATTGGTATTTGACCTTACACAGAGCTCTTCTGAATTTTGGTGAGGTTTCTTCTTTTTAAATGCCATATTTGTACATATACAAAGACATAAACATTAGAGAAGTTATCTAATTAAGGGGAATGTCCCATCTCGCTACATTTGTAAATAAACGGTACAATATCACTTTGATTAATTAAAAGCACTATAGTTTTAATGCAAACGGGAACAGATTATCTAAACCAGGGGTCCCCAACCTTTTCTCTAGTGAGAGCTACTTCTGATCAGTGAAAATCATTGTGAGCTACTGAAGGCCAAGCTTCTTGTTTACCGTTACCAGACACCCCTACACCCAGCTTTCTTGACTTAAAGCCTAAGGTCCAAAGAGCCAGTTACTGTGGTTTGAGCAAAATACTTTGACAAGGGCCACTATGAGAGGGCAGCCATGTGTGCCAGTGACAGCGTAATCTTTGGGGATATATGAATATGTGTGTGAATAAATGGGATATATTTGTATGGGTGACTGCAAACCTCTGTTGTATGTACTTGCAACACAGGACATACCTTTCAGGAATATGTGGCACCATTACATGTACACACATTCAATCTTTTTTTTCCGACCGGAGAAATTTAAAAATGCAGAAAAATATACTGCAAAAATGTTCATTATGTGGCACACTTTTCTGCACTTTAAATTTTTCTCATTTAAAAACAAATGACTGTATTTTTCAGTTATACTTATGACACAGTGGCGGTCATTCTGACCCTGGCGGTCAAAGACCGCCAGGGCGGAGGACCGCGGGAGCACCGCCGACAGGCCGGCGGTGCTCCAATGGGGATTCCGACCGCGGCGGTAAAGCCGCGGTCGGACCGGCACCACTGGCGGGCTCCCGCCAGTGTACCGCCACCCCATTGAATCCTCCAAGGCGGCGCAGCTTGCTGCGCCGCCGAGGGGATTCCGACCCCCCCTACCGCCATCCAGATCCCGGCGGTCCGACCGCCGGGATCCGGATGCCGGTAGGGGGGGTCACGGGGCCCCTGGGGGCCCCTGCAGTGCCCATGCCACTGGCATGGGCATTGCAGGGGCCCCCGTAAGAGGGCCCCTACATGTATTTCACTGTCTGCTGCGCAGACAGTGAAATACGCGACGGGTGCAACTGCACCCGTTGCACAGCTTCCACTCCGCCGGCTCGATTCCGAGCCGGCTTCATCGTGGAAGCCTCTTTCCCGCTGGGCTGGCGGGCGGTCTGAAGGCGACCGCCCGCCAGCCCAGCGGGAAAGTCAGAATTACCGCCGCGGTCTTTCGACCGCGGAACGGTAACCTGACGGCGGGACTTTGGCGGGCGGCCTCCGCCGCCCGCCAAGGTCAGAATGAGGGCCAGTGTCTATTGTCTCCATGAAGTTGGAGAAAATTAAAATGAAGAGTTAACTTAAACATTAAGGTAACTTTTCATTTTAATTTGCAATCAGAAATATACTTTTGTTCACAGCTCCAATATTGAGTTGGCAAGGATTTTTATTTAAGAGTTAAATACCTCAGTGCTTCAGTTGCTCACCTTTGTGCTCCAACTCAAGACTGCTATCTGCAGTTTGATGATAATCATGTAAAATAAACAGCCTTTCCTTATCTTTGAAAGGAAAATTTGACCTTTTGCTTATTTAATAATGAACTCAAGGCTGTGAGCTACTCTGAAGGTATCTGGGAGCTACTGGTAGCTCGCAATCGACTGGTTGGAGACCCGTGATCCAAACACTTTAACAAGGAGACTTTGTTTCATTCTTAGAGGAAGTTTTTTTTACAAAGCCTGGACTTTAAAATACTTTAAAAAAGAATGATGGGAATAACAGTATAGATTGTTGTTTTTCCTTGAAATTCCCCGTGTGAACCTGCATTTCAATGCGTGCAGAATGTGAACCTATAGTCAATAATGAGTAGTTCAGTGAGCAAAAGACTTCACTGAGTTAAGGAAAAGGAAGACAGAAAAGGTCCTTTACATGTTTGACCCAATTGAAGAAGGAAATAGAATTCTGATTTATTACTGATGTTTTTTCAATGTTGGTTCCATAAACTATAATCCATAGCGGAACGAAGCAGAAAATCAAAGAAAAAAAGACAGTAGTTAAAATTAAGATTCCTTTTCTGTTAGAGAAAGACCTATCTGAAATTAAATACTGCCTGCAGCAAACACATTATCTCCTTAGCTTTCCTCAGCTCAAAAACCATAGACTTAAAACCCTATCTGCAAACTGAAGATAAATCCACATTAATGAATAGTTAATCAACAACCCTTCAAAAGAAGAGTCGCAATGTTCTGTGCAAGCAGTATTTTGTTTTCAAGGGTAAAGCAGGTCTCTCAGCGTGCATAAACAGGTTTTATTAGAATGCCATATGTGTTCATATGAGAGACTCTGGTCTGAGTTTTGCTAATATGGAAAGTCAAGTGCTGATTACTGGCGACCCTTTCCCCAATTACAGAGCCTTTGGCTAACACAATAATACTTAAATCCCAGCCAAGTAACGGACTTGGCACACTATCCTATTAGTTGCAAGATGTGCAGTTTCATGTTGCTTTACTAATTAGTAACCCAGGTTTTCATACAAATATGTTTTGGGTAGTCTACATTTCATGGAACTGAAGCATAGATGTTTTATTGATTATTTTTGACCTGGAACTACCACAAAATGAGTCTGAAAATGTGCAAACTGTTTTAGAACTGAAGGTTCTCTGAGGGACCCCTCATGGGCAAAAAATGGCCACAAACCTTTTTTAAGGCATTCAGGGATCCGTGGATAATTTGCAGCTCTCACCACTGCCCCAGTGTAAATCTGCCATAGATCCAAAAAGTACAGACCCTAATTAGGAAAAAATATGCTGACTCAAAGACCCACTCACATACTCTCTCACACTCACGTTCACACAGACACACACACAGATCCACAAAACCATTATCACAGCCAGTCACAGACCCACACAGTCACTAACACACACACTCACACACCAACTCACATGCAAACTTATCTACTCACACACCCACACAGCCACTCACACAATCCTTAGCTACTCATCCACTTACACACGAACACAGCCTCTCACACACATACAGCCTCTCACAGACCCATACATTCACTCACACAGCCACACAACCACTCACAAATCTACTCACATTCCCATAGTGGAACTAAAACACCTACTCCCAGATCCACCATACCCTTCACAAAGGCAAATAGACACACCCACTCATGCACTCACACACCTACGTACACACCCACACACACCCAGTCACATACCCATACAGGCACTCAGACACCCACTCGCAGACCCACTTAGAGGGTCTGGCTAGATGTGAGAGGTTAGCTGCAGGGCCTGGCCTGCAGACAGGGCTTGAGGCCAACCCCCACCATGCACAGCCCAAGTCTGTGAGCAGCGTAGGGTTGCCTGCATGCAGGGGTTGTGATAAAAGGCCTTTTTTTTACATGGTTAGCCCCCACCTTTTGTCTGATGTTTAATGTAGCCTACAAATTGTAGTGCCCAGGGCCCCGACTAACCAGGTTCCTTGGGCCAGAGTGCTTTCCATTAAACTGTTGTGATGCATTGGCACAATTGGATACACCCTTAGCTACCACTATAACTCCCTAGTAAAAGGGTACTTAGGTACTTAGGGCATAGGGTACTTTGAATAGGCCCCTGAGGGCAGCACCACTGATTGTGCCACCCACTAGGGCCATGCATCCAGATGCACACAGCACTGCCATTGCAGGCTGAGTGTCCTGGTGCAAACCTAAAACACACACTTGACTTGGTTTACTGCCTGTGTGCCCTGTCCACCATGCATTGCATTTACTATGGGAAAGACACCCCTCTGGCAGGCCTTACAGCCCTAAGGCAGGGTGCACCATATTATATGTACAGGCATAGCTGCAAGAGCAATATGCCCCCACAGTGTCTTTGCCAAACCAGGGACATAGTGAGTGAACAGAGCAGCCAAGTTAAAACATGTGCTGGACACCGGTCAACTTGAGTTTCCAGCTACATGTTAGTCACTCTGAACCCTCAGTAGTTTGGTATCAAACAACTCATAATGATAAATCCAAACTGGTACCAGTAGTGGATTTATCCTTAAATGTACCCAGGGGTCACCTGAGAGGTGCCCCTTGCAAAAGCTAACTAGCCCTGGCATGGTTGCTGACTAGTTCAATCCAGCCTGCCACCTCCAGACACGCAATCTACAAACTTTGGGGGAGAACCCTGTCTCTCTGTTTTGCAGAACAATGCCATTCCTGAGTGGAGGTGCACTGCCATGGCGGTGAGCTTCAAAGGGCTTACCACCTTTGAAACTCATCCCCTAGGCCTTCTGCTAGCAGCAGATGGTCAACCCCTTTGCAAACCCCCACTTTTGGTAGGAGCAAAGCTGGGAAACCACACAAAGATGAGGGGGAGCGGCCCCATTTGACATGCACCAACCCTAAGGTGTTGTTTACGAGGTGGATACCCCATTTCATTTTCCTCCATCTTAGATGGAAGTAACGTAACCAATCAGGGATAGGGAAGTGACTATTCCTACAGGATGTGGTCACTGAAGTGGGTTTAGCCACCCAAGTTAAGTGTCCCATTGGACATTACCAGGTTCCCCCTAAAACGCTCACTACATTTTCTATTTAGTAGGCACCCCTTAACCTAATAAGCAGATTCAAAGGACACAAAGAAGACCAGCACAAAGAAGTTCCAAGACACGAGAAATGTGGACCTGGGCACAAATAAAAGGTGCCAAACCTTGGCTGCTGCACCCAGGACCTGACACTCACTGCTGCGGAGAAGCTGGACACTGGACTGATATCAAGAAACCCAGAGAACCTCCAGGCTTGACCAATCACCCAAGAACTCCCTCCAGAATGGAGCTACCACTCTGCAACAAAGAAGAAACCAGCAAAACAGAGAGGGTCACTTCACTGACTGGCCATTAACTCCCGAACCAGAAGTTGAAGCTGGACCTGACAAAACCCTAACAATCACATGGACAAACCCTGTAAGTATGCCAAGTTTGGTGCCACTGCACCCTCCAATGGCTGAACCGTACCAATACCCTGGGTACTGCTGAACTGACGTCAGACACCAAGAAAACCAGCCCGCCCGGGACTGAAAAAGTACCAGGAGGAAGCCCCAGTCGTGGGACTTCAGGAACACCCCAAACCTCCCACTAGAGTGCCCCCATTGTCCTGGAAGTGACCCTTGAAGTGACTTACCTCCAGATCCCAAGGGCATCTTTGCGGACTGCTCCTGGATCATCAATTAGCTCTGCATCCAGCTGCCCTGGTCCCTGAAACAAAGAACCTGCTGTGTCTTAAGGGTTCATCACCCCTTGCAACCTCGACACTCCAAGGGGACCCCAAGTAACCACCTCTAAACTTACCTACACAGACCTTTTGCAAGTGGTCCCCCGCAGTGACCCTGCATCAGCTCTAGAGACTTTTCACCACTGCTCTCACCGGAACTGGGAGCCTCCTGAACTTCTCAGCTGGCAGAGTGTGCCCACCGAAGACCTTGACCAAACTGAAAAAGAAGAACTTGATAAAGTAATTGTGTGACCTTATCTGTATTTTTAAAGGTGACCTTCCATTGATTCCTATGGTGCAAAATTACACACAAAAAGACTATTTTGATTAAACTTCAAAAATCCATATCTCCAAAAGTACTTAACCAACTATGACAATCTTGGCCTTAAAGATTATATAAAAATATGAAGTATTTTTATAAATTGGTCAAATGCCTTGCACTTCTCCAAGATTGGCCTGACTGCTCGACCAAGCTACCATAAAAATTAGAGCATTAGGTGGTCTAGTTTGTATCCCTGTAAACCAATGAGTAGTTGCCTGGACCCCCTGCACAGTGTGCCTAGCGATGCACACTAAATAGAGGGCCAGCCTCAAACATTTGGTGGATCAGCTGTGGGATTCAGACTTTGCATTTGCTGATACAAAGTTGTCAATTTTGTAAGCATACGGATAATTCTCCAAATTGCCTTTAGTTAATTAGTTTTGATGTTTAATTGATTAAACATTTTTTGCAAATTTTTTAAATAATTGTTAGGGCCCTGATTAGGCCTCTACAACTCTAACAAAACATTTTAAAAGTCCTTACTTTAGTGGGCCTATCCAAAAAGGGGATTCTAAAAGTTGGACACTGGACTGACCTTAAGAAACCTAGAGGACCTCAGACTTCACCAGTCACCTAGGAACTCCCTCCAGAGTGGAGGTACTGCTCTGCAACAAAGAAGAAACCTGCAACCCAGTGAGGGTCACCTCACTGACCAGCTGCTAACTCCTGAACCGGAAGTTTCAGCCAGACCAAATGATATCCTAGCAAACACAAGGATAAAGTGTGCTAAGTTTGGTGGTACTGTGCCCTCCAGTGGCTGAACCATACCAATATTCTGGGTATTGGTCAGCTGATGGCAGACACCCATAAAACCAGCCCGCCTGGGACTGAAGGATCAGGAAGAAGCCCCAGCCGAGGAACTTCAGGAACACCCCAGACCTCCGGCCATAGTGTCCCCGTTGTCCTGTAACCAAACCCAACCCTTAAAGTGACTTACCCCCAGATCCCAAAGGTATCTTTGCGCACAGCTCCTGGCTCACCAATTCGCTCTGCACCTGGCCACCGTGTGCCCTGCAACAAAGAACCTGGTGTGTCCTAGGGGTCCCTGTCAGAAAGTAGCCTCTTTCTATCATGGTTACCCCCACTGTTAGCCTGTTTGAAAGTGTGTGTCAGTGTGTTTTTACTGTCTCACTGGGATCGTGCTTACCACAACCCCAGTGCTCATAATCAAAACTCTATCTGTCAGTGTGTGCTGCCTGTCTCACTTGAATCCTGCTAGGCAGGACCCCAGTGCTCATAGTTTGTGGCCTATGTTTGTGTTGTCAGTAGTGCTTAACTGTGTCACTGAAGTCTTGCCAACCAGAACTCCAGTGCTTATGCTCGCTCTGCTTCCAAATTAGTCACTAAAGTGTAGTGACTTAATATTCCAATTCCAATTGGCACAATGGACCCTCCTTATAAGTCCCTAGTATATGGTACCTAGGTACCCATGGCATTGGGGTTCTAGGAGATCCTTATGGGCTGCAGCATTTCTTTTGCCACCCATAATGAGTTCAGACAAACCTTTCTTCAGGACTGCCACTGCAGCCTGAGTGAAATAGTGCACACACTATTTCACAGCCATTTTCACTGCACTTAAGTAACTAATAAGTCACTTATAAGTAAGTAAAAAGTAAGTAAAAAGGTTTTTTGTTTAGTTACTTAAAACCAGAACAAAAGTGAGAAAAGAAAGGAGATACACTATTTAAAAAAGAAAATACATTTCTAATGTTACTAAGTATCCATCGAGCGATTGTTCACATTGTACAGATGTTTTGTTTGTCAGGCATTGATCTGTGAGCTAACCTCCTGTGGATCACAGGGGTGGCAGTACTGATTAATTAAATCTTGCTTTTGTGACACCTGCATTAGAAACTTCCCCAAAGCACAATTCAACTGCAGAACCCCAGGTGCAAAGCACACCATTACTGTTTGTCTCTGTGTCCGCATACCTTTTTCATTAAATTTGAATTTTAGTAGGGCCTTTCGTTCTGGTGGAAGATGGATGCATGAGCAGAGGACATGGAGGAGGTCTTCTGTGTCCTCACCACACAGGCGGCAGATAGAGTTGGTTACGTCCCTAAGCCAGGGGGCCGCATTTAAAGCAAGTGGTAGGAGACCTAGTCGATACCTTAAGAATGCGTCCTTTGTACGTCTTGAGAAGCCCTGGCCTAGGTATGACTGTGGTGTCAAGGACGTGTGCAAAGTCATTCATGTATGAGACCTCCGTGAGAAAGCTGCTTTGTCCTCCAGTAGTGACTGAAGCCTAAGTGATTTTCCAGCTGCTTTCTTGAAGATGTTGTGCGGGATTGGGGTCCTCCACAAGTCGGTGAGCACCATCTTCTTAAGTGAATCATCTAAATGGATTCTGAATGGGGAGAAGTTCTTGCGTTCAATCTCTTGCCACATATTATAGTTAAGACTGCCCAGAGAGGCACCACAGGCTTTGCTCCAGAAGTTTATGTAGGCAACGTGTCGAGCCAGGGAGTGGTTCAACAGACCAAACTCCAGTCTCAGTTGGGCAGGTAAGGTGTATCTGGGATGTTAAAGATTGTCCGGTAAACTTTGCTCACTGCACGGTTTAAGATGTCAGAGTCCCTACCTCTTTGCACTTTGTTCCCGTATGTTATTGTAGGGAGGAGCTTGGCATTTAGCACTTTTAAGAGGGGGTGTACAAGGGCCCATTCAGGAGGGTTTTTAGTCTTTTTAGAGATAGTGCCATGGCTAGGCTTTTTCCCATTAGGCTTTTTCTTTGGTGCAGGAGTTCCCCGATTTGTCAATAACGACTCCAAGATATTTATACTTGTCTGTTTGAACAAGTCATGTCTCACCCCAATGCCAGGCTTTCGAGGGTGCCTTTGGTCTAATTGACAGTATGCGAGTTTTAGTAAAGTTTGCTGTCAGGGCATTAGTGGCTCAGTAGTGCTGAGTGGTGTTTAGTAGTCTCTGAAGGCCTATTTCTGTGTGGCTGATCAGTACGAGGTCATCGGTGTACCTGCGGCATGGTAGTTCAAGGTCCCCAATTTTTGGAGGGTGCGAGTTAGTGAGTGTGAGTGCACCCGCTAAGTCTTCTAGGTATAAATTGAACAGTGTGGGGGCCAGAACACAGCCCTGTTGTAGGCCTTTTGTGGTAGGGATCCACCTTGAGAGATGAGTGCCTGCACCCAATTTTATCTGGACCCATGAGTCTTTGTGAAGGGCTATTACCAGATGTAGGAGTGAATATGGAAGCCCCCAGGTTTCAAGCTTTTTCCACAGCAAATTCCTGTACACATGGTCAAATGCAGCCTTGAAGTCGACAAAGCATAGGTGGAGCTGACGTTTCAGTGTTACAGCTTTGTCGGGTAACATGGGAATGGCCATGATGTTCATGATAGGCCATTAGATCCCGGGGCGCCTTCTCTCCAGCCCGTGGCTATCTGATTTTTTATAGTGACCGAGTCAGTGAGTAATGGGAGCTTAGTCTTTGGTGAGAGCCTGTGTGGGGGAAGACTTCCCGGCCAGAGCGTGCTTTGTGTGACCATGCTAAGTGATATTGGTCTGTTGAAATTAACTCCAAGATGTTTGGCCCAGACGGCTTCTGGTATGTGCGATGTAATGGCACCATGATGTGGACGTGTGAGGTTGCTTATGATACGCCAGAAGTGTGCGCTGTTGTTACTCCTTACATCCGAGTGTAGCCTGGCCCACAGGTCTTCATAGCGGCTCCTATTGATAGCCCATATGAGCTTTTTCAGTGCCTGTTTGTGGTGCCTAAGGATTGTCAGAAGGTCTGGATTGCCCGGGCTGCCACGAAGTCGCCTTATACTGGAATTGATTTTTCTCTTTGCATCTCATAGTGCTCTTCTGTCAGCTTGTGCCAGGTGAGTTGCGGCTGCAGGAGAGAGCGGTCGCCTGTTAGTGATTCGTTCTGTAAAAATTCCACAAAGCCTCGTCGTGCCCATTTCTGCACTTCGCTGTCATTGTTTGTTTCTTGTTCAAGTTCGAGATCCATTGCTGCTTTGATGACTTGATCAATGTTCGATTGCCCACATTTGACACGTTTACAGTCTGTGGTGAAGGTGGTGAGTGTGCAATATTCATTTTCTCCATTTTGGTAATCCCCAGGAAGATGAACAGTTCCTGTGGGCAGTGATCACTCTCGCTCATGTTGCCTAGCTGGAAAGAGGCTACTTGCTTGAATAATAGAAGGGAAACAAACGTGTAGTCAATTGTGGTAGAGACTGTGGTTGAAAAATATAATGCAGCTGGATGCAAGTCCTCAGTAAATCTGCCATTCAGGGCTCTTAGTTGTAATGATTCTAAGCCATTGAGCAAAGTCCTGCTGATCTTTGTGAGATGGCCATGTTCATTGTCTCCTTGTATGGGAAGGTCCCAAGTGCACGAAAGAGCAATTGTGCTTTCATCTGTTGCGCATCCTAGTAGATTAAAATTGAAGTCGTCTGAGACGATGTCGGCTGTGTCGCTATAACACTGCTGCTTATATAGTTCTCGAGTAGAGCCACTAGATTGTTGCCATCACTAAGTTTGAGTTTGGGGTGAAGGTATGTGTGTACAAGAACTATCTCTGCTGTGGGTGGATTCGTTGTGGCAGCGATTGACACAATATTGATGGAGGAGGAGGTGGGGTGCAGAGGGGTGACTGGCTGAAAGTGCTAAAGAGACATAAGTGGCCAGGCCACCTTTTGGGTGTCCGAACTTCACCTTCCTGGTTGCTGGAGTGATGAAGTACATATAACCCTGCAAGTGATAAGGTTCTTCCAGCCAGGTTTCCTGCATTAATATTATGTCAAAAGTGCTGATGTATTGGCTAAAGTCAGAGTCCAGAGCTTTGGAGAGGAGGCCATTTACATTCCATGAGCACAAGTGGAGAGTCTCCTTTGTCAATATAGAGCCCATCTTTTTATCTGAGGTTTGTCACCATTGCCTATTGTAGTTGTTGATTGTTTTTGAAAAACCACCTGGAATCATTGTTGTTTGAAGAAAAGTAGGCTGAGGAGATGGATTTTTGGGGCCGAGATGCGCCCCTTGTAGTCGTGGAAGAACTTGAAAGTGCCAGAGAGAAGCCTCGAGCATTCCTGAGTAGAGAGCGTGTTTCCCTATGTGTACTGCATGTGTGCACTACATATCAATACCTATATGTAGCTTCACCATGGTAACTCTGAATATGATCATGTGAGGTGTCTAAGATCATGGAATTGTCCCCCATTCCAAATCCGGTATTGGGGGGCCAATCCCATGCATCCTAGGGTCTCCACCACGGACCCCGAGGACTGTCAAACCAGCTCCCTGAGGCTTGGATTGCAGCTACAGCTGCTGCCACCTCACAGATAGGGTTCTGCCCTCCTGGGGTCTGAGCATCTCAGTCCCAGGAATGCAGAACAAAGCATTTCTTTTGGGAGGAGGACGTTACACCCTCTCCCTTTGGAAATAGGTGTTACAGGCTTGGGAGGAGTAGCCTCTCAGAGCCTCTGGAAATGCTTTGAAGGGCACAAATGGTGCCCTCCTTGCATAAGCCAGTCCGCACCAGTTCAGTGACCCCCAGTCCCTGCTCTGGCGTGAAACTGGATGGAGGAAATGGGAGTGACCACTCCCCCGTCCATCACCACCCCAGGGGTGGTGCCCAGAACTCCTCCAGTGTGTCCCTAGCATTAGCCATCTTGGTTTCCAAGGTGTTGAGACACTCTGGAGATCTCTGAGTGGCCACTGCCAGCAGGTGACATCAGAGACCCCTCCTGATAGGTGCATACCTGGGTAGGTATCCAATCCCCCTCTCAGGGCTATTTAGGGTCTATCCTGTGGGTTCCTCTTCAGATTCAGCTTGCAAGTTTCCTCCAGGAATCCTCGGCATCCTCTGATTCAGCTTCTGACCATCAGATCAACCGCAGACTGCTCCAGGAACCGCTGTAACTGCAACAAAGTATCCAGAAAGGCTACTGTGACCCTGCAACTTAAGCTCTAGCTAGCAACTGCAACAGTTTCCAAGGTGAGCACACTCTGAGGACTACCTGCTTTCCAACTGCACCAGAAGAACCAAAGGAATCTCTCGTGCAGTGACAGAGTCACTTCCTTGCTCCTGCAGGCACCTACCCAGACGACAGCCGGTTCTCTGGAACTCCTCTCCTGATGACGAGAATGCTCTCTGGAACACAGGTGGTGGAGCCATCTGACCCAGACTGTCCTAAGTTCAAGCTGTCCAAATTTGGAGGAGGTAAGAGCTTGCCTTCCCTGTTTGCGACAGTACCCCTGTGCACCACGTCATCTCTAGCTCCTTGGGTTCTGTGCACTTCTTCCATGAATCCTCCAGTGTGTCCCTAGCATTAGCCATCTTGGTTTCCAAGGTGTTGAGACACTCTGGAGATCTCTGAGTGGCCACTGCCAGCAGGTGACATCAGAGACCCCTCCTGATAGGTGCATACCTGGGTAGGTATCCAATCCCCCTCTCAGGGCTATTTAGGGTCTATCCTGTGGGTTCCTCTTCAGATTCAGCTTGCAAGTTTCCTCTAGGAATCCTCTGCATCCTCTGATTCAGCTTCTGACCATCAGATCAACCGCAGACTGCTCCAGGAACCGCTGTAACTGCAACAAAGTATCCAGAAAGGCTACTGTGACCCTGCAACTTAAGCTCTAGCTAGCAACTGCAACAGTTTCCAAGTTGAGCACACTCTGAGGACTACCTGCTTTCCAACTGCACCAGAAGAACCAAAAGAATCTCTTGTGCAGTGACAGAGTCACTTTCTTGCTCCTGCAGGCACCTACCCAGACGACAGCCGGTTCTCTGGGACTCCTCTCCTGATGACGAGAATGCTCCCTGGAACACAGGTGGTAGAGCCATCTGACCCAGACTGTCCTAAGGTCAAGCTGTCCAAATTTTGAGGAGGTAAGAGCTTGCCTTCCCTGTTTTCGACAGTACCCCTGTGCACCACTTCATCTCTAGCTCCTTGGCTTCTGTGCACTTCTTCCATGAATCCTTCATGCACAGAGAAGCCAGGGCACCCGCACTCCATCCTGCAATACACAACTTGCTGAGTTGTTCTCCGGTGGCGTGGGACCTTCTTTTGTTCTGCAGCACCAACTGCAATTTGCACCTTCTTTGTCCCCATGTCCTGGGACTCCCGTGGGGTGTGCCTTGTCACCTGTGGGCTCTCTCCAGTGTTGGGAGCTCCCTCTGCCTCATCAGTCTGAGTTGAGGTCCCCAGGTCCCTCATGGGTCCAGGAAGAGCCATTTTGATGCAAACTGCAACCTTGCTTGAACCGAGGCTTGCTGAACGAATCGAGAGACGCAAACAGCCTGCATCCAACGTCTCAGTGTGGGACATCTCCTGCACCATGCAGGAACTTGCAGCCATCTTCTTTAGTGCTTTTCTGCAGACTTCTTCTAACCGGAGAATCCTCTTTTGCACCATCTTCTAGGTTGGTAGGCGCTCCTGTCCTTCCTGGAAACTTCTGAGAATTCTGGACTTGGTCTCCTTCTTCACAGGTCTTCAGGTCCAGGAATCCACCATTTGTTGCTTGCAGTCTTGTTTGGTTCTTTCAAAAACTCTTATCACGACGTGTAGTGTGTCCTGAGGAAACTTGCAGTACTTTTCCCCCTACTTTCCTGGGTTCTCGGGTGGGGTATTTTACTTACCTTTGGTGTTTTCTTTCACTCCCAGCACCCTTCTGCACATTATACTTGCATATTGGGGAATTTGTGATTCACATTCCACTTTCTTAGTATGTGGTTCGTGTTGCCCCTTGGCCTATTGCATTCTATAGTATTTTCTACTGTTTGCTCTATTGTATGACTATTTACTTACCTGATTTTGGTCTCTAGTGTATATATTGTGTATAATACTTACCTCCAGAAGGAGTATTGCCTCTAAGATATTTTGACCTGTGTCACTAAAATAAAGTACCTTTATTTTGGTAACACTGAGTATTGTCTTTTATTGTGTATAAGTACTGTCAAACTAAAGTGGTATTGCAGGAGCTACAACACTGACTGCAATTCACTAATAAGGGATAACTGGACCTGGTGTAAGGTGTAAGTACCTAGGGTACCCACTACAAACCAGGCTAGCCTCCTACAGTCCCTCACACCCAGGGACCTTGACACCCCAAGGACACCCCAAGGAACTAACTCTAAACTTACCTACACAGACCTTTTCCAAGTGGTCCCCTGCAGTGGCCCTGCACAAGCTCCAGAGACTTTTCACCACTGCTCCCGCCAGAACCGGGAGCCTCCTGACCTTCTCCACCTGACACAGTGTGCCACTGATGACCTCGACCAACCTGCAAAAGAAAAACTTATTAAAGCAATTGTATGATTTTATATGTATTTTTAAATGTGACCTTCCATTGATTCCTATGGTGTGTAATTGCACACAAAAAGACTATGGCCCTCATTACAACCCTGGCGGTCGGTGATAAAGCAGCGTGATACCGCCAACAGGCCGGCGGTAAAAAAAATTGAATCACGACCATGGCGGAAACTGCCAACACAGACAGACATATAACATTCCGACCGCCACGGCGGTAGCAACAAACACCGCGGCCGTAAACGCCAACAGACAGGCGGAAGACAATGTACCGTCCACAGTATTACAAGACACCAATCTTCCAGCTTTTCCCGGGCAGTACCAATACCATCAAAAGCACGGCGGAAACAGGACTTGGAACAGAAACCTCTCATCTCTCGACACCCAACGAGGAACCAGGATGCCATGGAGCCCGAGTTACAGGTGTTACCAATGTTGGTATACCTCCTCTTCTATAAGGAACATCAAAGACGGCGGCGATGACCACTGTGAGTACTGTACCTAGCACACAGGGGAGGGGGGTGTAGGAGTCTGGCCTGGCTTATAGTGGTACCTTGTGGTACTTACACCTTGTGCCAGGTCCAGTTATCCCTTATTAGTATGTTAGAGGTGTTCTAGCAGTTTAGGCTGATAGAGGTAGCTATAGCAGAGCAGCTTAGGCTGAACTAGGAGACATGCAAAGCTCCTACTATACCACGTATATCACTTAGTACTATATCATAAAAAAATACAATACTCAGAGTTACTAAAAATAAACGTACTTTATTTTAGTGACAATATGCCAAAAAGTATCTCAGAGGATGTTTAAGCTTGGGCCTGGCCTCTTCCAATCTCAGCTTCCCTTTCCATTAAGTTATCCTCAGGGTGGGAGGCTTGGGAATTGTGAGACACAGAGGAAAATGGGAATTAGCAGAGAGAGACCTGTCCCTAACTGGCTGGACCCTAGTAACCTGGCCTTTAGAAGTGAAAGGTGCCCTACTAATGTGTGACCCCCTCCCACTATGAGTGTCACTAGGTGGCCTGCTAGCTGGCAGGTCTTTGGAAGAACCCTCCCCAGCATCCTCAGGAGACTCCCCTGAGTCTGGCTGGGTACCCCCCTCATCTACCTCCTGTTCCTGGGATGGGCCAGACTGGTTCTGGTCATTTTCAAGGCGAAGGCTAAAGAGGAAGTATTTGGTAGGATTCTTGCCAATGCTTAAACCTCTTTCTATGCAGAGACCCCTCAAACTTTTAAAGTTTAAACTCTCATATGTTGCTTGAACAACTGTGGGAGTAAGCTCTACTGCAGACATGATAGAAAAGGTTTAGGACAGAGAAAAAACGTTTTTAGAACTTTTGAAAGCACAGAGAAAGAAACTTTTTCAAACTTTTTGAAAACTTTTAAAAGTTTTCAGAAATTTTCAGAAACGTTGTTAAAAGTTTTAGGGAAGGAAAGTTAAACTGTTTAGTTCGATGTGTATATCTTGAATTATTTGGCATATGTTTTTCTCATGAAAAGCACCAATGACAAAGTGGTAAAGCAGTTACAAGTACTTATCCTACCGCTGCACCACCAATGTAGGAGGCTGGCCTGGCTTATAGTGGGTACCTTGTGGTACTTACACCTTGTGCCAGGTCCAGTTATCCCTTATTAGTAGATTAGAGTGTTCTAGCAGCTTAAGTTGATAGAGGTAGCTATAGCAGAGCAGCTTAGGCTGAACTATGAGACATGCAAAGCTCCTACTATACCACTTATATCACATACTGTAGCACTATAACATAAGAAAACACAATACTCAGAGTTACTAAAAATAAAGGTACTTTATTTTAGTGACAATATGCCAAAATTATCTCAGAGGATATACTCCATTAGGAGGTAAGTATTATATACAAAATATACACACACAAACCAAATCAGGTAAGTAAACAGTTAGAAAAGTAGTGCAAACACTGTAGAACACAATACAATGCAATAGGGAGAAATAGGCCTAGGTGCAACACAAACCACATACTCCAAAAGTGGAATGTGAACCACAAATTTACCCCAGGCCTAGTGTAGTGTGTAGAGGGTCACTGGGAGTGTAAGAAAACACTAAGGGTGTCCAAGATACACCACCCCAAGACCCTGAAAAGTCACAGTAAAGTTACCCTACCACCCCAGAAAGACAGTAAAGCCGAGATAGGGGATTCTGCAAGGACAACAACTGACTGTTAAGCACTGAAGACAGATTCCTGGACCTGAGGGCCTGTAAAGGAAGGAGACCAAGTCCAAGAGTCATGCAAGTGTCCAGGGGGGGCAAGAGCCCACTAAACCCCGGATGAAGGTGCAAAAGGGCTGCCTCTGGGTGGAAGAAGCCAAAGATTCTGCAACAACGGAAGGTACCAGGAACTTCTCCTTTGGGCAGAAGATGTCCCATGGCGTTCTTGAGGATGCAGAGTTGTTTCCACGCAGAAAGACTGCAAACAAGCCTTGCTAGCTGCAAGAGTTGCGGTTGAGGATTTTGGGTGCTGCCAGGGCCCAGGAAGGACTAGGAGGTTGCCCATCGGAGGAGGAGACAGAGGAGGCGCTCAGCAACACAAAGAGCCCATGCAGACAGCACCCGCAGAAGCACCTGAACAGGCTCTTAGAAGATCTGAGGACGACGGTCGACTCAGAACAACAAAAGAGGGTCCCACGACGTCGGAATCCAACTCAGTGAGTTGGGCAATGCAGGACGGAGTGCTGGGGACCTAGGCTAGGCTGTGCACAAAGGAAGTCTTGCAAAAGTGCACAGAAGCCCGAGCAGCTGCAGTTCACGCAGTACACAGGATTACTGTCTGGTGTGGGGAGGCAAATACTTACCTCCACCAAATTTGGACAGAAGGGCGCCTGGACGGGCGGGGACACTTGAACCCAGCTCCTGTGTTCCAGGGACCATGCTTGTCAGGATGAGAGGGGACCCAGAGGACCGGTGATGCAGAAGTTTGGTGCCTGCATTGGCAGGAGGAATATTCCGTCAACCCACAGGAGATTTCTTCTTGGCTTCCAGTGCAGGGTGAAGGCAGACAGCCCTTAGAGCCTGCACCACCAGGAAACAGTCGAGCAAGCCGGCAGGATGAGGTGCTACAATGTTGCTGGTAGTCTTCTCGCTACTTTGTTGCGGTTTTGCAGGTGTCCTGGAGCAATCAGCGGTCGATCCTTAGCAGAAGTCGAATAGGGAAGTGAAGAGGAACTCTGGTGAGCCCTTGCATTCATTATCTGGTGAGATACCAACAGGAGAGACCCTAAATAGCCCTCAGAGGAGGATTGGCTACAGAGAAAGGTAAGCACCTATCAGGAGGGGTCTCTGACGTCACCTGCTGGCACTGGCCACTCAGAGCTGTCCACTGTGCCCTCACACCTCTGCATCCAAGATGGCAGAGGTCTGGGACACACTGGAGGAGCTCTGGGCACCTCCCCTGGGAGGTGCTGGTCAGGGGAGTGATCACTCTCCTTTCCTTTGTCCAGTTTCGTGCCAGAACAGGGCTGGGGGGATCCCTGAACCGGTGTAGACTGGCTTATGCAAGGAGGGCACCATCTGTGCCCTTCAAAGCATTTCCACAGGCCAGGAAAGGCTACTCCTCCCAGGCCCTTCACACCTATTTCCAAAGGGAGAGAGTGTAACACCCTCTCTCAGAGGAAATCCTTGGTTCTGCATTCCTGGGACCAGGCTGCCCAGACCCCGGGGGGCAGAAACCTGTCTGAGGGTTGGCAACAGCGGTAGCTGCAGAGAAAACCCCGGAAAGCAGTACCTGGGCTCTATGCTGGAGACCCAGGGATGCATGGAATTGTCCCCCAATACCAAAATGGTATTGGGGTGACAATTCCATGATCCTAGACCTGTTACATGGCCATATTCGGAGTTACCATTGTGACGCTACATATAGGTATTGACCTATATGTAGTGCACGCGTGTAATGGTGTCCCCGCACTCACAAAGTCTGGGTAATTTGCCCTGAACAATGTTGGGTCACCTTGGCTAGTGCCAGGGTGCCCACACACTAAGTAACTTTGTACTTAACCTTCACTAAGTTTCTACTTGTCCATGCTTCCCGTTAAAATACCTTTGAAATTCTTGAAATCTTTTAATAGTGTACTTACGACTCTTATGGAATAAATGAAAAGCATGCATTTCCTTATTTTTGCTCTGCCAACCTAAGGAAATTGGTGGAGTTAAATTGCCTAATCTTCGCCAGTATCACTCTTCATTCTTATAAAAGCAGGTTTTACCCTCTATAAATTCTTCTTCTGACGTCTCTCCTCCGATTTGGTACAATTTAGAAGACATTATAGTCTCACCTTTTCTATTCAACTCTCTACTTTTTTTTATCAAACTCCCCTAAAGTTCACTTCTCCCATTGTTAAACATTCTGTCTCAATCACTTCTCCATATTTTCCCAAACCTCTATCATCTTTACATGCATTTCTAGACTTCTCCATTCTGCATAACAAAAATATTAAGTTATCCAATTATACTCTTTTTTGGACACAATGGATGGGTAAAGAAATCCTATAAGTCAAGCAACTATTTCAGAACATGCAGCCTCTCTCCCCGTCTGAAGTCCAATCCAAATGTAATCTTTCTGCTTCTCACATGCTTAAGCATCATCCTTTGAGAACCTTTCTTTTGCAACACCTATCTATCCTAACGCAAAACTCTTCACTCAGTCCATCTTCATCTTCCTTGCAGTTTCCTTCTTCCACCCCTACTAAAGCCTCTCTCTTATACAAATATATTCATTATCAGCTCTCAAATTGTCCCAAACATGAAATAGATCTTATATGAGAATCTGACCTTCATTGCCCATTCTCTGTCCAAACATGGAACCTTACATGGTCCAAAAATTCATCATACATCTTGTAATGCTAGCACCACACAAACTATTTACTATTTCTAGCACAGACATTATCTGTCTCCTCTCCCTCTCCAAATATTATCCAACCTTTTCTAACCTCTTCTGGTCTTGCTCTAGTTCACCAGGTACTCATGTGCATTTCTTTTTAATGTGGCCAGTTATTGTTTCCTTTTGGCTCAAAATATGTAATACAATTGCCCTCATATTTAATACTGATTTCCCTTTTGAAATTAGTAACATTTTTATGGCAGGTTCTTCGCCTGTTTGGATTGGTAATCGTAAAATGAGCCATCTGGTTGATTAGTTATTGCTTTAGCATTTTAAATAATCACCTCGTAGTGGAAAGATGCCACGAATACTTTATTTAATGGATCGTGGAATTTACTCTGTCATCACCACAGACTTGATAGAGCATCGGCTAAATCCACAAGTCAACTGTTTGGAAAAGACTCCTTGTGGTCTCCTTTTGCCACCTATTTATGTCATCAATCTGCTCAGTTTCAAAACAGGCATTTCAACTTCCAACCTTAATGAATTACTACATTTTGACAAATTATAGCTTCTAATTGTTTTTTTTACTGTTATAATTATGTGACAAATTGTGTTTTTTTTTAGCTAATGACTGTCTCTGGTAAAGGTTGTTTTTTCTTCTGTGTTCCTATTCTTTTCTTTCTCTATTTCTCTCTTTTTCTTCTTGCTCCCTCTATCATTATCTGGAAATATAAAATATAAAATTTGCAGTTTTTAATACTGGTACATTTTATGCCCATTACTTATTGTGTATATTAGTTTTATACTTGTACACGGTTTGTTAATATTTTGCTCATTATACCTTCCTGTATTAGTACCTTGTTTGTTCTCTTGTACTCTTTCACTAAAGCATTTTCAAACTAAATCATTGTGCTAAACTAGGTCTGACCTCCCCTATTTCCCCGACTGGAAGAAACTGCATACAGCTTTCCTCATTGTGGGAACATCCGCCAGTCAGCCCAGGCTATGAATTAATGTACATTTTGTTCTTGTAGCCCCCTTTTTGAGTTTTCCTACCTCTAGGATTATGATTCCCTCTTATTATTATCTTTGTAGGTGACTAAAGCACTGTGTTAGGCTCGACATGGGTGACTTTTGCCTTAATGGGATAAGATAATTTACAATTTATATATATAAATAATAATACTAATAACAAATGCAAACTCACGGTCTTTAGCCACTTTATTCCAGATACCATTATCCTTTACCAAGATGAGGACCTTGAATTGCTCAAATTGTAACAACTACCAGTATGTATACCAATTTAGATACAAATTTCCCTTCTTTGTTTTTTGCTCAATTATAGTACACTTTTAATGACTATCCTTCCTGTTAGTTCCACAGGTCATTGTTGTCCTGATAAGACCCTGGTACCCATTGCGAGGGTCAAAACATCATTGGCAGTCTAATGAGACAGACCTCCTATGCTTTGCTGTGACTGATAAATATTTGTATTGACAAATGTACTCCATAATCCATTAAGAGGCTGTCTTCTCAAGCTACACCAAGGATTACAGAAATACAAGCAATTCCTTTTATTGCCTTTTGTTGTGGTGTCTCATGTTCACTTGAGGAGCAAGCCTACTATTCTCTTCACAGTTTTGATTACATGAGGGATATTTTATGAAATGGCATGTTTTTGTCACACAAATAAACATGTGTTGCAATATATGTTCTGGTACTGGCTTCAGTGGACTATTTTTGGAAATATTTATGACACATGATGTTCATCTTCATTCAGGAATTGTGGAGTGAATAAGTCAGTAGCAGGATATTTCTGTTACAGTATAAAATAATTGATTGAAAATAAGTTTCACATGAATATGTATTACATGCACATTTTTATGGTAGCTTGGTCGAGCAGTTAGGCCAATCTTGGAGAAGTTAGAAGCATTTATTGTACTCAAAGTATCAATCATGCAACTTACACATTAGAAGGAATAACTCAAGACCAATTTATAAAAAAATACTTCAGATTTTTATATAATCTTTAAGACCAAGATGGTCAAAATTGGTTAACTACTTTTGGAGATATGGATTTTTGAAGTTTAATAAAAATAGGCCCTCATTACAACTCTGGTGGTAAATCCCGCTTACCACCATGCTGACGGCCGTCAAGATACCGTGGCCGCGGCGGAAATCCGCTACAGGTAATACGACCCACATCTCGTAATCCACCACAATACAGACACCCACACAAGTCCGCCACACCAAAGGTCAGTGATAAACTGGCGATAGCAAAACCCACAACATCACGCCAACAAGAATATGCCCACACTATCACAACCCACGAATCAATGCGTTGGTCATTCAACCACGGTAAACCATTGGCGGTACACACCGCCGTGCTCAAAATACACACACATTTACAAAAGACAACCACATTTGACAAATCTAAATACACACACCTGATACACATACACACACCACACTCACACCACTATAAAACACACATCCACATTACCCACAACCCCTTACAACTACATTTTTTGAAGAAGCACAGAGAGAGAGAATAGCAAACACAACACCAGCATCCACAGGCACACAACACCATCACTCATACAACATCCACACACCTCAAAGAACACACACCAACACAACACATCACACAGCACAGCAAACACCACCTCATACATCACCCACACCACATTATGGCACCTCAAAGACACCCCAGGTTTTCTGAGGAGGAGCTCAGGGTCATGGTGGAGGAAATCATCTGGGTAGAGCCACAGCTATTTGGATCACAGGTGCAGCAGACGTCCATTGCAAGGAAGATGGAGCTATGGCGGAGAATTGTCAACAGAGTCAACGCAGTGGGACAGCATCCAAGAACACGGGATGACATTAGGAAGAGGTGGAATGAGCTACGGGGGAAGATGTGTTCCATAGTATCCAGACACCAGGTAGCTGTACAGAGGACTGGTGGTGGACCCCCGCCTCCTCCCCTACAACTAACAACATGGGAGGAGCATGTCTTGGCGATCATGCATCCTGAGGGCCTCGCAGGAGTAGCAGGACGACTGGACTCTGGTAAGTCAAATTTTACTACATTATCCCCCCACCCTACCTGCATGCCATCTCAAACTCCTACCCCTACCCTCACACCCATCACCCCAACACCCCACAGATACCACACTATCACAACCCACACATCCCAATACCAAGCCCTGCATGTAACAATAATGTATGGACACCCGTCACCAAAGCATGTCCAGTATAGAGACTCACACAGGCCACAAAATCACCAATTACACAACGGCCAAGCCAATAATGCAAGCACAGGAGAAGAGGGTAACTCACCCATTGCACAAGATGGCACACACAGATACCATAACTATGCATTTACACCAGATCCCCTACACAACGCCACCAGACAGGAGGTGCCAGCCATATCCAGTCCCCCCACAGAAGAGGCCCACAGTGACGACAGCAGCTCTGCATGCCTGGATCAAGATGACCAGCCCAGCCCATCAGGGACCTCGGGACAGTTGGTTCCCCTGCCACAGTCCAAACCACCATTGAACCTCCCCCCCTCAGGTAACACCACCACAGCACCCACCCAACGGGCCCATGCCACTGTCCCTAGGACACATCAATCAGCAGTGTGTCTACCACTACAGGGACCCCAGGCAAACCCACTAACCCAAGACAATCAGGGACCTGGGGTCAGTGGCAGTGGGCACACGGTTCAGGGGACAGAGGCACAGGATAACAAGGAAGCTGGGAGGACTGCTGTGTGACAGGGGGAGGATAGGCCCAGGAAACCCACTCTCCACGAGGCACTCTCCAACATCATGGGAGCATACCATCATTCCCAGGAGACCATGGGCATTTGTACTGGCCAAGTTTCAGGAGACCCAGAGGCTGCAGGAGGAACAGTACATGAGGATCAGGGAGGACCTGAAGTCCATTAACGCCACCCTGGTCACCATTGCGGGGTGCTGGCAGACATAGCCAACACCATGAGGGAGACAGTGGCACACCAATGGCCCCCTGACTCTAGCCTGAATGATGAACAACCCTCCACGTCCGCCAGTGCTAGTGGACAGGAGGTTCCACCACAGGACCAACAGGCCACCAGCACCCCACCCCCTGCAGAAGGAGAACCACCCCGCAAACGGTCCCTGAGATCCAGGCAGAAGACAGAGAACAATGCCAAGACCCCGCCAGGAAATAAAACTCTCCTGATTCTCACCCTTCTGTCCCACTATGTCACCCTGACAACCTTGAACTGCCATCACTCCACCTCCTATGCTCCCTTGGACAATGCATGTGTGATACCAATAGACTGGACTCCCCCAAGGACACTCCTCCACCATCACCCTGTAGGAAAGTACCATCTTGCCTGGCATGTTACCCCCATTTTTACTGTATGTATGTTTGTTTTTGCGTATGTCACTGGGATCCTGCTAGCCAGGACCCCAGTGCTCATCAAGTATGCCCTGTATGTGTTCCCTGTGTGGTGCCTAACTGTATCACTGAGACTCTGCTAACCAGAGCCTCAGTGTTTATGCTCTCTCTGCTTTTAAAATTGTCACAGCAGGCTAGTGACTTATTTTACCAATTCTGATTGGCACACTGGAACACCCATATAATTCCATAGTATGTGGTACTGAGGTACCCAGGGTATTGGGGTTCCAGGAGATCCCTGTGGGCTGCAGCATTTCTTTTGCCACCCATAGGGAGCTCTGACAATTCTTACACAGGCCTGCCACTGCAGCCTGCGTGAAATAACGTCCACGTTATTTCACAGCCATTTACCACTGCACTTAAGTAACTTATAAGTCACCTATATGTCTAACCTTCACCTGGTGAAGGTTGGGTGCAAAGTTACTTAGTGTGTGGGCACCCTGGCACTAGCCAAGGTGCCCCCACATCATTCAGGGCAAATTCCCCGCACTTTGTGAGTGCGGGGACACCATTACACGTGTGCACTGTACATAGGTCACTACCTATGTACAGCATCCAATGGTAACTCCGAACATGGCCATGTAACATGTCTAAGATCATGGAATTGTCACCCCAGTGCCATTCTGGCATTGGGGGGACAATTCCATGATCCCCCTGGTCTCTAGCAGAGAACCCGGGTACTGCCCAACTGCCTTTCCGGGGTCTCCACTGCAGCTGCTGCTGCTGCCAACCCCTCAGACAGGTTTCTGTCCTCCTGGGGTCCAGGCAGTCCTGGCCCAGGAAGGCAGAACAAAGGACTTCCTCTGAGAGAGGGTGTAACACCCTCTCCCTTTGGAAATAGGTGTGAAGGCTGAGGAGGAGCAGCCTCCACAACCTCTGGAAATGCTTTGATGGGCACAGATGTTGCCCATCTCTGCATAAGCCAGTCTACCCCTCAGCCCTGCTCTGGCGCGAAACTGGACAAAGGAAAGGGGAGTGACCACTCCCCTGACCTGCACCTCCCAGGGGAAGTGCCCAGAGCTCCTCCAATGTGTCCCAGACCTCTGCCATCTTGGAAACAGAGGTGTCTGTGGCACACTAGACTGCTCTGAGTGGCCAGTGCCAGCAGGTGACGTCAGAGACTCCTTCTGATAGGCTTTTACCTCTCTCAGTAGCCAATTATCCTTCCTAGGCAGCCAAACCTCCTTTTCTGGCTATTTAGGGTCTCTGCTTTGGGGAATTTGTTCAGATACTGAATGCAAGAGCTCACCAGAGTTCCTCTGCATCTCCCTCTTCACCTTCTGCCAAAGGATCGACTGCTGACTGCTCAGGACGCCTGCAAAACCGCAACAAAGTAGCAAAGACAACTACTGCAACCTTGTATCGCTTCATCCTGCCGGCTTTCTCGCCTGTTTACTGGTGGTGCATGCTCTGGGGGTAGCCTGCCTCCTTCTTGCACCAGGAGCTCTGAAGAAATCTCCTGTGAGTCGACGGAATCTTCCCCCTGCCACCGCAGGCAACAAAAGACTGCATCACCGGTCCTCTGGGTCCCCTCTCAGCACGACGAGCGTGGTCCCTGGAACTCAGCAATTCTGTCCAAGTGACTCCCACAGTCCAGTGACTCTTCAGTCCAAGTTTGGTGGAGGTAAGTCCTTGCCTCCCCACGCTAGACTGCATTGCTGGGTACAGCGTGATTTGCAGCTGCTCCGGCTCCTGTGCACTATTCTAGGATTTCCTTCATGCACAGCCAAGCCTGGGTCCCCGACACTCTAACCTGCAGTGCACAACCTTCTGAGTTGTCCTCCGGTGTCGTGGGACTCCCTTTTCTGACTTCGGGTGGACTCCGGTTCACTCCTCTCCTAAGTGACTGTTCTGGTACTTCTGCAGGTGCTGCCTGCTTCTGTGAGGGCTCCCTGACTTGCTGGGCGCCCCCTCTGTCTCCTCCTCCAAGTGGCAACATCCTGGTCCCTCCTGGGCCTCAGCAGCACCCAAAATCCTCTACCACTACCCTTGCAGCTAGCAAGGCTTGTTGGCAGTCTTTCTGCTTGGGAACACCTCTGCAAGCTTCATCGCTATGTGGGACATCCGTCTTCCTAAGGAGAAGTCCCTAGCTCTCTTCTTTCTTGCAGGACTCCAAGCTTCTTCCAACAGGTGGCAGCTTCCTTGCACCCCCAGCTGGCATTTCCAGGGCTCCTGCCCACTCTCGACACTGTTGCGACTATTGGACTTGGTCCCCTTGTCTTACAGGTACTCAGGTACGGAAATCCACTGTTGTTGCATTGTTGGTGTTTGTTCTTCCTGAAGAATCCCACTATCACAACTTCTGTGCTCTCTGGGGGTAGTAGGTTCACTTTACACCTACCTTTCAGGGTCTTGGTGTGGGCTATTTTTCTAACCCTCACTGTTTTCTTACAGTCCCAGCGACCCTCTACAAGCTCACATAGGATTGGGGTCCATTCGTGGTTCGCATTCCACTTTTGGAGTATATGGTTTGTGTTGCCCCTATACCTATATGTTCCTATTGCAATCTATTGTGATTCTACACTGTTTGCATTACTTTTCTTGCTATTACTTACCCAAGTTTGGTTTGTGTACATATATCTTGTGTATATAACTTATCCTCATACTGAGGGTACTCACTGAGATACTTTTGGCATATTGTCATAAAAATAAAGTACCTTTATTTTTATTACTTCTGTGTATTGTGTTTTCTTATGATATTGTGCATATGACACCAGTGGTATAGTAGGAGCTTTACATGTCTCCTAGTTCAGCCTTAGCTGCTTTGCCATACCTACCTTCTATCAGCCTAAGCTGTAGAAACACCTCTTCTACACTAATAAGGGATAACTGGACCTTGCACAAGGTGTAAGTACCTCTGGTACCCACTACAAGCCAGGCAAGCCTCATACATTAGGTGATCTTGTTTTTACCCTTGTAAACCAACGTGTGGTTGCCTTTACCCCCAGCACAGTGTGCCTTGCTTTGCACACTACATAGAGGGTCAGGCTCCTACAAGGGTGGAGAACTGAGCCTGACCACAGGCCAGGCCTTGTGTTTAACTCCCCCACTGTGCACGTCCCAAGGATGTGCACAGTGTTAGGTTGGCCATGTGCGGCTGCAGTAAGTATGGGATTCAAGTATTATGTTATGTTAAAAAAAATGAAAAAAGTTGCTGACAAAAACAAAGGTTACAGGGACATTATAGTTAGGATCAGACTGTACACCTACAAAATCATAGAAATTCAGCATTTGTAGCTACACTTATCTCAGGGAACTACAGCTCGTTCCTTAAGGTAACTAAACATTGTGTCGTCTTTCTGCACTGCTACTTACCTCTCATATTTTTACACCAGTCATGACATCTTCTGTCTCATCACTGATAATATCACTGCACCATTGCAGTGAAATGAATGAGGAGAAACGTGTGCATGGCGGTGCCACTAGGAAGTTATCGTTAGAATCATCTGTCCATAGGATATTCATTTTTTGTGTTGCTACTAATGTTTACTCTGTTTGATGAATTACCATGACATTTCCCAAAAAATGACTACTTTTTGACTAGTTTGTGAATGGAATGGTTCAATCAAATATGGAAGAAAGATAGATCTAGGTTCAGAAAGAGTGCTTTTTATTGTTTGGTGGAAATACGTTCAGTATTTTTGAGCAAATAATGCTCAAAAACACTGTGGATCCTGATAGATCTCAAGCTGAGATCTGATTGGTTACCATCACCTCAAACAGGAAGTGGTGGCAGCCAATTTAGGACTCGGTACTCTGTTCTTAGTACTAAAAAAGTGAACACAAAACACACAAGGTGGCAAGGTAGGAAGACACTGACCCCCTAGACCTGGTGGCGGGGTCCAGAGGGATCCTGTCTGGGGACAAAAAATTTTTTTTTTTATTAACCATAAATTCAAAGAGTATCCATGAATCTGCAGAAATGTTTTTTAAAGTGCAGGGATTTGTGCCTGTTTTTCAAAAAAAACACCGGGATGGGCCAGGGAGGGATGGAAAGCATTTTTTTGGGGGTACACAGGATCCCCCTTCTCAGGCTAGTTTCAGCCCCAGGGCCTGGTGCATTTTTGAGAGGTAGAAGGGCACACAGCACCCCTCTATGTGACAATTGTGGTCCTGGAGACTCCATTTCCCAAGGCCGAGTGAATTTGGAGGGTGGAGAGGCCACACAGGTCCCTTGCTCGGGCCACATTTGTCCCCAGCAACCCATCTCCCAGGTGTTTTTTAAAGGGAGGGGACCTTGCAGTCTCTCTCCCTCGGCCTCTAAAGGTCCCGGCCAGGCCACCCCAAGGACCATGAAATGAAAGTAAAAGAGAGGAAGGTCATGTGTCCCCAGGTACAGTAGACCCCCACCCCTGTGGCTAGCTCACAAGTTATGTCCTGGGGAGCCCACCCCCAGGACATAGCAGTTATCCTGCCAACAGCGGCATGGGTGGGGAATCCTGTGTTTTCTCTCACTTGGTAAAAGTATTTTCAAGACTCCTGCCAAACACGAGGAACCACGACTTCTGCTCCAAGCAGGCAGAGCTTCAAAACTGCTTCTGCCCACTGGGAGTAGGCTTTTGATTTGTTTATCTGCTCACACTGAAGCGGGCAGGGAAACAGATCAAAAGATTGCTCCGGCCACATGGGAGCAGCAATGCTGGCTCCCACTGTGTGCGGGGAGCCGGTTGGGTCCACAGGGCCCTTGGGCCTTCATCCGTAGCCTCCAATGACAGTTTTGTGCGCTCTGCGTAGGCACCAAGGCACCTACATTTGAGTATAAGGGCCTCGGAGAACGGTGTCCCCAGGGCGAAAATCAGCCCAGGGAGGGGAGCTGTGGCCCCTTTCCACCTCCGGAGCATACCAGGACCTGAGGGATGGGATCCCAGGAGTTGAAATCAGCCCAAGAGTGCTCCCATTCCCTTATAATTATACCTGGCCCGGCAAATGGGATCTCTGGTGCCAAAATTGGCTCAGGAAAGGGCCTCCTCCCCTTTATTTTTACAAATGGTCCTCGGGAGGAGGTCCCCAGGTCATTGCAAGCTCAGGGAGGTGGCCTTGTGACCCCCCTCCCCTTCAAAGTAAATAACACCCTTTGGATGGGGTCCTCAGGTCCTAAAGAGGCTCGGGGAAGGAGGCCATGCTGCCCCATCCTCTTTAAAATGTATATGGCCCTTGAAGATGGGGTCACCATGGCCATAATAGATTCAGGGAGGAGGACCACGTGGCCCACATATTAAAAAAAGGCCCTGTGGGAAAAGGATCCCCAGGGCCAGGTCCTAAGGCCAACCCTCACCACACATGGCCAAAGGCTGTGTGCAATGTGGGGGCTGTGTGTCTGATGGGGGTTGGCCAAGGACCACTCCTCGTTGCCCCCTCCTCAAGCTCGTTAGAGCCCCCTGGACCACAAACCTCCCTGGGGCTCCTCATGGCCCTCCTTTATTTTCTACATAAAGCACCAGTGAGCTTTGTGATCCTCGGGGCTCCATAGAGCCTCAGGTGGGAGGCTCCATGCAACCCCTTCTCACTGTTTCAAATCTGGGCATGCCCCATGGACCTAGCCTATCCAGGGCTAAACTATAAACAGGCACAGGAGACTGTGCTTGTTAATTTTTTTAAAAACTACTCTGCAGTTTCAGAGGAATATTCGAATACAAAATGCATTTTGGCCCTGCTGGGGTGCCTGGGGGATACCAGCACCAGGCCCAAGGGGTCAGGGTGCTCCTACCAAGCTCCCTTTCCTTTATTTTTAATTTTTTGGGGGGAGACTCTGCTGAGTCGAGTCCCAAAATGGCTGCCAACACTTTGTGGTTAAAGTGTTGGCAGCCAGATACCAGCATGTGGACTGTCAGATCCACATCCCTAGATACCTATATATTTTTTGCTTTAATATCTCCAAAACTACTGAACAGATTTACACCAAATTACAAAAGACATGCTTTCTGGACAAAAACCTAGCTATCTGCCAAATTTGGTGTAATTCTGTCCAGTGGATTGGGCTGTAGTCATGTCTAAAAATCCCTATGGAAATTTAATGGGGAAGAAGCATTTTAGGATGCCTCCTTTTCCCGGCTGCTGCTTGAAGAAGCACCCTGAAACTTACAAGATGGCAGCTGAATTGGGTGGTGTACTGATTTAGAAAGTTTGTAAATATTCATCAAACAGTCACCAAAGTTATTTGTGAAACAAAAAACGGTTTTCCTATGGAAAGTAGGTCCTAACTATACTTACCTACTGGTGACTACCAGTAGTTTTTATATGTAGATATAGATATATATATATATATATATACATATATATATATATAGATATATATATATATGTGTATATATATATATATGTACACTGAAAAAAACAAAGGTTACAGGGACGTTATAGTTAGGTAATAAATAGAATTTAAAAAAAACATAAACATTCTCTTAAAAAAACAAAGATTACATGGACCATATAGTTAGGCTCACAATTTAAATGTACCCTAAGGTAACTATAACTCGTGCCCCCCACCATGCATAGTTTTTTTGTCTAAAATGTTACTGCAGATATGAAATTGTTATTATCAACAATGTTCTCAAAGATGTCATGCGTGCCGTAATTGGTGGGGTAATTAGCAGTGCATGGCGAGGGTGCAAGTTATAGTTACCTTAGCACATGTATTATAGTTACTTGAGATAGCTCTAACTATAACAGTAATATATATATATATATATATATATATATATATATATATATATATATATACTGAAGAATACAAATGTTTAAGGGACTCTATAGTTAGGTGAAAATGTTACTTAATGCGCATGCCATTTTAAATTGAAAAAAAAAAAACACTGAAATTTGCCAGTTATGGTTCTCTGAAGTAACTATAACTCATGCCACAAGGTAACTATACTTTGCGACCCCACCATGCATAGTGTTGTTGTGAATAATGTCACTTCAGATGTTGTAGTCATTTTATCATTGATATCATAGAACATGTCATGAGTGATGTGAAAAGGTGGTCATAAGCAGTGCACGAGTTATAGTTACTTTAGGGCACAGGTTTTGCATGTCTAAGGTTTTTTTTAATGCAAAGTAACATATAATTCCCAGCCAAAGTATCATGCATCTGTTGTGAGGTCAAATCATTAAGGATTGTAGGTAGACCAATATAATGAATTGTTCTTCTCTTTTGTTTTGTATTAATCGCTGCCAATAACACTTGATGGGGCAGCGTGCAGGAGGGATTAAAACATGTAAAACAACTTACCTACTGCTGCTGTTTGCCACCCCTGTGCACCTCTGTTCCCGCTGCCTCTGTGCTTTGCTTCTCCTCTCCACACCCAATCCAGATGCTGTTCTCGTGCTGGTACCCAGCATGAAAGAACCACCAGGATTGGCCTGAGTGGAATGAAATGTCACTCAGTTGGGGACTGGGAGCCTGCGCTGGTTCACCACCCGTCTGTGCAACACAGCTAGGGTGAAGAGTTCTAAGTGTGTATGTCTGTTTTGCCATCCTAAGACGGTCGGCCAAACCGTCATGCACACTTACCAATCCCCTACCACTACTCCCTTGCTGCTACTGATGCAGACGATGGCCCTGTCCTGCCCTAGACTCAGCTGACTTGCTGAGTAAATGAAAAATGATAATAAAATGATTTTATCATCATTTTTATTTTTCTGCTGCCCTTTAGCATTGGGGCGATGCTCCCCTGCCATAAAAGAGGGGTTGGCCCTCAAAAAAGTAGTCTGTAATTCAAGGCAAGTTGTTAAGCATGAAGACAAAAACAGGCAGTATGAAAACCATCAAACATCCCTTCTCATCTCACAGAGAGTCAGCTTTCAAAAGCGGGCAGGGGCAGCATATACCTTTGCTTTGTAACATATGTAGAACTGATGTCCTTAAAGGAAATTATCTTTGCTGCACTGACACGAAAAAGAGGCGAGCGGATTTTCAGAGAGTTCTGTGCATGCATGATCCTGGTGATATGCTGTGGAGAATAGGATAACTGCCCTGCAAAAGGGGCCCTGTCAACTTTCTATAATAAGCAGAGTAGTTGAGCTCCAACTGCCCTAAACATATTAACAGGATCTACTTCATAAATTCTGTGGTTAGGACATATTGGTTAGTGAGTGGGATTTAATGATGCATGTGCAAAATGCTTGAAAATAAGCATAAAATATAGGATTTTAACTGTGTTGTGAATGGTTATGTGGCTGATATGATTCATTTAAAATGTAGGCGCCACTTTTAAATGACCTCAAGGAACGCATTAGTGACAAAGAGGCTCATTATGAACACAGCGGGAAACCCCGCCATGTTCATTCTGGTGGTCTTTTCATCGACCGCCAGCTCCCTTGAGACCCTGCCAGCTGAATTACAAACATTCTGATGGGCCGGCGGACAGAAACAGTGTTTCTGTCCACCGGCCCAGCAGAATGCAGGGCTGGGATATTGCTGATTGCTCCACATTGAGCCGTCATCAATGCCTCAGTGCTGCGGGTGCAGCAGCACCCGTTGCGCAGATCACTGCCCATGAATTGGACAGTGACCTACGCGACGGGGCACTGCACGGAGGCCCCTGCACTGCCCATGCCAAGCACATGGGCAGTGCAGGGGTCCCCAGGGGGGCCCCAGAGCACCCCTTCTGCCAGCCTTTGTCTGGTGGGTGAACCTGCCAGGGAAAAACTGGGGGAAACAGGGATCATTATCCGGAGGACGGCGCTGCTTGCAGCGCTGCCCTGTCGGATAATGATATCCACCATCATCAGGCTGCCTGTCGGCAGTAGCCTTTCGGTGGCGGAGGGCCACCACAGGCGGCCCTTCCTGTGTACATAATATGGCGGTTCAGACCGCCATGCTGGTGGCTTTATTTACCGCTGCCGCCGGCATGGCTGTCTGAACCGGCGCGTTAATAATGAGCCCCAAAGTATTGCAAATGCAAGGTCTGCCAGTTTTTCCACAGGCATAACGTGCAACGATAGTCTATACACGCCCCTCTGAAATTCCTACACATTCATATAAAAAATATTAAATAGTTTAAATTGTTTAGAGATACAATTGTAACTCTAAAGAAATCAATGCATTTAAGTCTGACCTGTCTGTCCCAGGCTGCCTCCCCTGCCTGGCTTTGAGCATGAGATGGAAGCAAGGCAGTAAATCAACTTTCTACACTGTGAAGCATGATGAGGGGCACACTGCTCTAAATCCCTTCATTTTCATTGTGGTCTGTTGCATTATCCACTATAGGCCAGTGACCCTTTTATCATCATGATTTACGGTGTCAGATTCTTCATCCCTGCGTGAGGGCAGCTTTTTGTCATTCAAAAGCATGGATCCCATTGTTTTCCCATTCATCACGCAATAGGAGTGGATGCACACATGTGTGATTTAGTGCCTTGTCTTCAATAACAGTATTATAATGCTAATCTTGTGTTATTTTTTTTGGACCCCTTGTCATGCTAACCTCCCTCATGTGACACCCCAATCCATGGTTGCAGATCGGTAGCTCTTTTAGAAATGGAGTTGCTCTATTTGTTCCTCGTGAAACTGTTTCAAACTACGAGAACGGTTCTTGCTCCCTTGCGAAATTGATCCAAATATCTGAGTCAAGCACAAGGTGAGAAATATGTCCTTACAATAAAGGCAGTTATCTGCTGTATGGCATTAAAACTGGCCCTATCTTCATGCCCTTAACATTAATGCCACAAACATGGATTGATAAGCGAAAACTGAATGTTAAAATGTCTGTATATGTTTACTTGATGTTGCATTCCCCAAGAGAGCTACTTCATCATGCTGTGTTTCTGTGCTTTGTATTACTCTTGCATAGTGCATATTTTGACTCGTACCAGGTGTTTATGAGGTGCTTTGATTGAGAGCGCTGGTGCGGAGGCTGAAGGCAGAGCAAAATGCCTCACAGTGGGTTTGTCTCTCTGCAGAGCACTCCAGTTGCAAAAGGCTTTCAGTGTAAATGTGTGTGAAGGGGTGCATAGAGATCAAAATATTTAGAAGGCAAAAGCAAAATGAAATAAAGTGCTTGAGTGCAGTATATGTTTGGGGTGGTAAAATGGGGAAGATCCAAGGGACCACATTCAGGGGAGAGGGAAAAGAAAGTGCTGAAGAGGAAAAGAGAGGAAATTGAAAATTTCCAGACAGATAAGATGTGAAGAGAAAAAGGGCATACATATGTAACACCCATCCTCCTTCCACAGGCCTCAATAATATTTAATTAAGTCTTACAATTTCAGAACTGAAACATTCCCAATGTTAATTATTTATCATTGTTTTTACCCAGATATTTTAAACAGCTAACAACCATTGACAAAGCCAATAGTACTGACAGATTTTAGGTGTATGTCAGTTGTTGTGTTATGTTTCTGGATGCAATAACATCTCAGAGAGAAACCAAAATACAGGCCGGATGGCACATTATGGGAATCACAGAAGTTTACTTTACATATTTCCTTTTAGAAAGCCCCCTCTTTTGCCATCCCTCTTAAAGATCTGTCTGCAAATTTTTCTGTAAGATTGATTGCAGCCAGCAGCTGTAGGGGCTTCCTAATTCCTGGAGAGCACATTTTCTTCCAAAGTTGAAGCTGCTTGCAGTGCAAGCCACTGGGAAAGCACACACTTTAAAGGGCCTGAAGTTGTTTTGCTGTACAATTTGCACATTGAAGTAGCTGTTGAACGTATTAATGCAGTAAGATATGGGGCAGTTTTGAATGTGTTTAGTATTTCAAGACTATACGTTTCCACTACTTTATAAATCTTGCATTATCACTAAATGTATTTGCCTTCAAATGTGCCATTTGTCAATATTTGTAAAAAAAAATCTTGGGAGGAGGACTTTTGTCCATTAAGCATGCTCACTTCACTCACTAAATAAAAATCATTCCCAACTTTTAAGCCTCACCACGTTCAAATGTCACGAGCTGCCACTGTGATTTTTACTGGTAAGATCATGCTGTAATTAAATGTCCATATGAAAAGAGCACAATAGAAAATCATAAAGAAAACTGGAGAAAATACTGATAGGTAGAAAACTAATTAGGCCCCTGGAAGGTTTTTCAATTGAGAAAAGACTGGAGAGGTTTAATATATTCTGCAATCAGGAAGGAAGGATGAGAGAGATATGACAGAAATGTAAAATGGGTAGTTTGGTAATTGCTAAGAAAAGCGAAGACATGTTTAAAGAAGTACTACTTGATCATTCCTGACTAACTTTAGCAATTTAGGAAGAGTACATGTGATTAAAATGTCCTTTTGTCATGACATTTTCAAAGTAGCTGTCCAGCTGGAAATGTTTAACAGAATAACTACTTCAACACAATGAGAATACATTCTGCTGGTCATCAAAGTCGAGCAGGGCTATAAACCGGCTTTTATTGTGCTACCCTAGTACTTGCGAGTCGTCCTTTATGTAACTCTGGGCGATTTTACACCAGAGCTGGACAATTGTTCTGTGACATTTCGATAACTCTCATTTTCACCTACTGACGTCTGCATTTTTAATGCAACACATTTTTGAGAATGAGGAACGAAAAAATAGATAAAATTCAAGAGATGTTGGTATTTTTTTTAGATAGATAGTCTTCAAAGAGGAATTGTTAAATGAATGAATGAAAGAATGAACAAAAGGAGCAATAAATTAATGAATCATTGAATAGATGTCACATTTGTAGAACATACAGCTCCACAAGAACAGGGCAACCTGAAGCTCGAGCAGACACTGCTTGCAAAGATGTTAAGGGGAATAAAATAGGTGATGATTTTAGATGTTTCTGAAAGGAATGGTTTTCCGGCCACACAGTGAGAGCGGAAGACTTCTATAAGCCTTGTTGTTGATAACTGAAAAGTTACACCCACCGGACCATGACCGTTTGAATCTTGGTGCCGATTAAAAGTGAGTGTTAGATGATTGAAGGGCAGGAGCAGAATTAAAAAAAAGCAAAAAAGATTCTGTGCATAGACTTGAGCAAGGCCATAATCAGTCGCTTGGCAAAAGCACAGAGACTTAAAGGGATTACATTGGTGAACAGGAAGCCAATTGTGTGGTTTCAGACAAGGTGAACTGTGAAGGGTGGGGGGGTTCAGCCAGTATCAGACTGGCTTACACATTCTGGATGGGTTGGAGTCTAGCCATAGCACCACCTGGGAGTTCGAGATATAGGGGCACACGTACATACCATTTTTCCTGTCACAAACATCCCAATTCGCAGAATCGAACCATTTGCAACAGGAAAAAAACATTTTGGTATGTACATAGCCTATTTTTCCATTCGGTAATCTATTAAATGAATCGCAACATAGGTTTGCGAGTCGCAATTAGGAAGGGGTGTCCCCTTCCTAATTGCGAGTGGCACCACAATGGTGCATCATTTTGTGAGCATGAATGCCGTCACAAAACAATCGTAGTTAGCACCAGTTTCAAATTGGTGATAACCCATTCGTAAGTGGGAAGGGGTCCCCATGGGACTCCTTCCCCTTTGTGAATGGCAACGAAAATATTCTTTCAGAGCAGGCAGTGGTGCCTGCTCTATAAAAATAAAAATACAACTTTTCATTTTTGTTTTTGAAATGCATCTCGTTTTCCTTTAAGGAAAACGGGCTGCATTTAAAAAAAAACTGCTTTATTTAAAAGCAGTCGCAGACATGGTGGTCTGCGGTTTCCAGCAGGCCACCATCCCTGTTATGGCGGCCATTCCCAATGGGTTCGCAAATTGCAAGCTTCCTCATGAATATTTATGAGGTGGGTCATTTGCGACCCCATTGTACATCCGATTTTGCGACTCGCAAATAGCAAGTCGCTAAGACTCGCAGTTTGCGAATCCCAAAACAGGATCTTTTGTACATGTGGCCCATAGTGAATTACAGGAATCTACTCTACACTACACTACAGAACTGTAAGAGTTGGTGTGAGGGAAGGAGAAAAGAAAAGAAAAACCCTCATGAAGAATACACAACAGGAGGAAAGGTGGTGGTGATGTGATGTGAAGATAAATGCTTGCTAGTGATCCATGAGGATCCCCACTTTGTTGGCAGAATATGCAGAGGTTGGGCATCCAATAAAACGGGCCATTAGGAGAGGCTCATCTCCAAAGGCCAGAATGAGTGGATGAAAGGTGAAGTTTTGCCAAAAAGAGGAGCGTCTATTTTATCTGAATGTAGCGCATCCAATGAGAAATAGCCCACATTCAGTGACTAAACTGAAATTGTTTCAACATGGGATTGCCATCAAGTCTCATAATAAGCTACCTCTTGTCCACCTGAACATAAAGTTTAGAGTTAAAAGCTGTGGAATAACAAAGAGCCCTGCAGTACTCGTGGTGCGGGAGGGCCCTGAACTCCGGTGTGCCCCCTCAGCACAGAACTCATGTGTATGGGAGGAATGCTCCTTACTGAGTCCATGGAAAAGGGGACACTCTCCAGGTACTTTGTAGGGGGACCCACTTATTTTGTTACACCACTGACTAAAAGATTGTGTCAGGGTAGTAGGTGGGGCATCATTGATAATGAAATGGGTAGAGCTCAGGGTTACCACAAGAAATGGATTTAAGAGACGGCTTGGGTCCTCCCCATCAAGAAAAGAGTTCTTCAGTTTAACTATGTGCCATAATGCAACTGAACTTAGATGGTCCAGAATAACTGAATGAGATACCATATTGAATGCCAAAGAACAGTCTAGGAGGATAAGGGCCACATTTCTGCCTGCACTAAGAATGATGTGAATATTGTTGGCCTGAGTGATCAAAACAGACTCTGTGCTGAAGGATGCATAAGCAAATTAAAAGGGCCTTAAAATGTTATGCATCCCAATGTGTGCTGAAAACTGGAATTCATAAAACTCTCTTTAATTTATGCCAGAAAATACAGGAGAGAGGTGGGTCTATAATTCACAGAGATTGAAGAGTGGTGCTTTTATTCCATCTGTTTGAAGTGTTTTTGGCTCGCTGACCAAATGGGAGAACCAAGAAGCAGAGGAATTAGAATGCCTACCTGCATAAGGTCTAATAATAATAGTAGAATCCAAGGTAGCAGTCATTCAAGAGTGTGTGGGAGCTCATGGATTTAGCTTAAGTGTCTTTCAAAGGGAACAGTCGTAATAAGGTGCATTCTAGAATAAAGATTCCAAGCAGAATATTAGTTATTGATATTAGATTTTTGAGGTGTGACTGAAATAAGGGATGGTTAAAAAACCAGGATGGGGGTCTAATCTTAACCAATGAACAGACACAGAATTGTGCACTGTATTCATTTCCATCTGATATTTTGGAAAACCCATACCCAATGTTTGAAATCAAAGTAGATTACTTAGAAAGATAATGGATACTACTAAATGCCACCAAAAATGAAAATAAAAATTCCAAGAAAGATCTTTCCTGAAAGAGTTGGTTGAAAGAGCTCCCAGAAAGCTCAAAATATTAATCAATTACTACAAAATGTATTAAAAACTGTAAATAACAGACATATTATATTTCTACTTCACAAATAGTCACAAAACAAATATAATTAAAAGAGCATTGTTCAATACTTCAAAATAATGAGGAGCTACAAGACGTGTTCCGAGACTGCATCTAAATGATAATCAACATATATGAGATATGATAGCATTGATGACACCGGTGGTAGAAAATTGGCACCAAACATAGTTCAATGCCCCCAAGAAAAGGATTTTATTGTTTACATTACACATACTGTAACAATGTCATTCAATTAAGCGGCATAAAAATATCCCAAAACAGGAAAACCGGTTCTATTAAGCTGTTTCTCTACTTGCAAAACAATGAACTGAATAGACACCTGCAAGTAGACATGGAGGCTTTAAAATATAGGATAAACCAGAAGGATGACAAAAACTCAAAAGACCCAACATAAAGGGTATATTCAAATGAAATGTTTCTTAAGCGAGACATTTCTTGAACATGCCAAAATATTAGTCAAAGAAGATTTCAAATATTGGACACCATTTAAAATAGAGTTCAAGATATGCTAGCTATGATAAAATTAATACTTAGGCATGAAACCTAATGGATGTAGGAATTGGATGCAATATCCCCATAAGGTTTGAATCAGAGAGGGGAATGGACGGTGTCAGAAATGTGGTTATCAATTTTGGAGAAGGATGAACCCTACCAACTTAATATCAATTTTCGGTTTAGGTCAAAGCACAGCTCTGAACGAATCTCTCCTCAACACCTGGATATTGTGGCACAAGCAGCAAAACAATTTCCAGAGACGTTTGTGTTAGTTTCAAGTAGTACCAACCATTTAAAAATAAATAACAAAATATAATAAAATTCTCAAATCAATAAAAAAAAAAAAAATGAAAGATAATCAAGTGATCGTAAAGCCACAAATGTATTAAAATAACTTTGGGGGCTAGAGTTTTGGATTTTATTTAAGAACTTTTAATGCAAACAGCAACAAGAAAAAATAAAGCGCTATTGAAAAACTGCACTTTTTTGGTTGACTGAGACGTAAGCATGATTTCAAGAGGCCCATGATAGACAGCAGCCCAGCCAGAGCACAGTGAGCTTCTGGCAGTCATAAGTTTTTGTCATATGTGCAAGTAGTGTAAGTTCACACTGTGGCCCGCATTTGCAATTTATCTCCCATGCCATTTGTTTGTTTTTGCTCCATTTACCATAACCTTACAAGAAGGTTAACTAGACCTCTACGGTCTGGAAAAAGGCAAACAAATCTGGAATTATCATGCAGAAAACATGAATTCTCTACTTTTGTCACAGGTTTTCGTCCTACATGTTCAACATAAACATAGCAGACCTGAAAATGGTAAAGCTCTACAGAATGGTTTAGGAGCAGACCTTTTAAATCTGAAATCTAGTTTTCTCAGTGAGCCTTGAATATTTTCCATATTTCACTATCCTCATGGCTGTAGCGTACAACAGAATTTCTACATATAAAGTATGGCGAATTCCCCATTATAGAACACTTGCTGTGGATTGCTCTAGTGTAGCCAGTCCCTCTACAATTATGTGCATTTTCTTCTACCCTATCCAATTCTCCTTGTGTGCTCACCTGCAACTGTCCTCTGTCTAGTTTTTTTCAGTATTAGTTGTTAATAGAGCTCTCCCTGTTGGAACACTTATGGTACATGATGTGCTATACATCGAAAGATTTCCTTATAGTGGACCTATGTGATTTAATATTAAATATAATGTGTACACTTTTGATTTTGATTTAAACTTGGCATTGAATATCTGCATATTTATGTAGAATGTATGTGCATTTTTTGTAGACGATATAAACACAAATGTAAAGAATCAGTCAATATGTTAGCAGAACTAGAGCATAATCAAATTGAATTGTAGCATAATTGATGAGCATACATTGTGTGGTACACAATTGATATACAAAGAACAGCATTCCATGCTTTGAGGATGGGAATACCCATGCATCCATCCATGAATGTCGGCAAATTCTAGGTTTACAAAGACTTTTTAACATGTGAATTCATCAAAAAAGGAGAAATATTTGTATTTCTCTTAGTAATTTTCTCTTTCCATGTGTTCTGCATTTTGAAGCACATATGGAAAGGGAAAAACATTGTTGATTGTGGTGTTACTTCCTGCGCAAACAAATCCTGCCTGTAGAGCAGACACGTTTTCACCATGGTGTAAAGCTGACTAAGTTGGCACTAGGCTGCACACAGTGTGTCTGCACTACGAGGCAGTAGAAATTTGCCATAACTTACTTGATATAGCATATTTCTGCTATCTCCCTTTCAAGCAATGCAGCGCAGCAACTTTTCTTGCTGCCCTGTTTTGTAGGAAATACTTATAAATCTACCCCACATTATGCTATTATAAGATCTGGGCATACCATGTATTTTTATATTCTTTTACTTGAAAATAGCACTAATTCTTTTTCCCTTCTGATATGTAGGATTATGACTATGTTTATGTGTTTCTTCCATAATTCTTTGAATTTGTGTATGTCTGTTTGAAAACTCCCTGCCATCGGCACAATGCGAAACTTGCACCACAGGGGCTGAAGGGGGATACATTACTCCTCTTCCCCGGCATATATCTGCTAAGCTTTGAAATTGAAATTGACAATCCTTATCTTCCATGTCTGAAACGAGTTTAGAACAATCCATTGTTGTTATATGAATCAATGATGTTGCAAATAACAATCAAGGAAGGTATTTCCAGTATAAGGAGTGGTAAAATATCATCCATGCCTAAAATAAATTAGGGGTGGGCAGAACTCATAGAGTTCAACTCCACATAATTCTGCAGAGTTACCTAAAAACTCTACAAGTTTCTGCAGAGTTCCACATGCCTGAACACAAATATTTAATGATGCACCCATAACTGGTAACGTTTAAAATATCTCCTACTGTCTTCCTGCTGATACTGAACGTCCTAAGGCCAGAGAGCAAGACAAGTGCAGCCTATACGTGGTGCATGGCCTGAAACCTGTGGAACAAGTGGAGGGGCTGGTGCATGGTACAGCTCCGGAACAGTGTTGCCGCCTCATCTAACAAGCACAACCCACTTCTAGAACCAGAAAACAAGCACAACTCCTAACAAAAGAAGTTCAAAATAAACCCAACCCCCAAATGAATAACAAGGCTTCACCGGCTGCACAAGGAACATAAAATTCTCATAAAAGCAGTGCTGTTAGTGTGGGGGTGGGGGCAGAGTTTGGCACTCCACTGGTGGAGGAGAACTGCAGGAAGTTGGAGGGGAACAGAAACATATGTCTAGGTTGTATCAAGAAGAGGTGTTTGTTGAGAACTGAGATGGAAGCGTCTGCTCTTATCTCTTGTAGGATTTTATTCCACATTCTGGGCAGGTTATGCAGTCTCTAACTCATTCTGAGATAAATGGGTTTCGTACATATCATGGAATGCTGGGGATGTGCAGGAGGTGCAGTAGGTGGGTACTCTTAGGGACTGTATCCCCTTCCACCCACACACCCTTAAGGCACAGCAGAGGCCAGGATTATTTGCTTTTACTTTGAACATTGTCCCAGCAGTGCATCCGCCTGAGTGAGTGCATTCCCGGTGCAACCCATGCATGTATCGCAGTCCTGTAGAGGGAACCCCCATCTGCCAGGCCTGTCGAGGTTGTTGCCATGTGTCCAGTATTTGGGAGTACCTGCTACACTTCCATAGTGGGTACACATTTAAACAGATGTCTGAGTACTGACACACAAAGTAAAAACATGTGGCCTCCGAAAAGATTGGTGAAAATCACATATCTTTTCTGTCACATGCTTGTGTTTCTTCAGTGAGGTAGCGCCTAGATGCATCACAAGTGCCACGCTTCTTCATGGACCCACCCAAACGTTCATCTACATATTACCACTCCTCCCATCCCACTCTCCCCCACACACACATTTACACATTCGTACTCCACTCATATATGAGTCTGCAATCCTATCAATGCCACACAACTCATTAAGTCATGCCCACACCACACCCCCTTCATTCATCTGCGCATACACTCCACTCAACCTATTCATTCATCCATTCACACCATGTAGCTTACTTATTCACCTCCACAATACACCGCCAATTCATTGATCTATACACCACAAACCTACTTCTTTTATTACAAACTACACCGTCCATCATCACTTGTGCAACCCAGAGCCTTAATCCAGGTATTTCACTCCAGAAAAGAGACATCCTATGCAATTGATTCCATATATGCCACCCTACAATCGTCTTCATACAACAGGCCACCCTGGTATTGTCTTCTTTCCACAGGCCACCTTGCAATCATATTCAAACCACATATTCGCCCTGCTATTGTCTTCTTTCCACAGGCCACCCTGCAATTGTCTTCTTACTACAGCCAACCCTGTTATAGTCTTACTACCACAGGCCGGCTCGAAGCGCTACACCTAAAATTTCATACCAAACAATGAAATGACCTCTTGAATCACATGCACACCACACAAACACCTGATGCCACTGGCCCTCAGAACAGACAATATCCTGTGGTCAACCTCCATCACACTACATAGGCATCCACTGGCCTTATTACTGCAGTTTACCACAGAAAATGAGATATTACTACCAAATTATCTACACACCACAGTCACCTGCAGTGCATGTGGTCAGGAGAGTACACCTCAGAGAATAGAGACATATCATGTGGTCCGCTAGACCGCTATACAGCACCCTGCAGTCACCTACACACACCAGATCTCTCTGAAACCTAGTACCGGGCCCAGTGTATCATAAGCCCGGGTGCAAAAGAGGAAATGTACCTCTGATTGTTGTTTGAATCATAAGATACAGCAATAGTCAAGTTTACTCCGAACCCTCAGGCCTCTGGCTCCCAGTGTCACTGCACATGCTACACCAACAGAAGTTACACTCCCACTGCAGAAGAGTTGTTCCTTGCGATCATCCGTACACCACGGAGCTGCCTGCCAGACTTTATCTGGAAATTTCATCCCAGAAAAGAGACATGGTGGCATTCTCAAAGCAATACACCACCATCCTTTATTGTGCCCCCGAAATAATATATGGATCACACTCCTCTAATCAGCACTTTGCCACCTTGACAATGTTTCATGTCATCAGATTGCATCATTACAGTATGCATCACTTATAGTGAAATCATGTGACCGTCTGAGTTCTGCACAGTGTGTCAAAGCGTAGCGTTCTGCAAGCACATACTCTTGGCACCCTATTGAGATATTCTGAAAAAGTTTAGTCAAACAGCTTTTTGTCAAAATAAAGAAAAAGAACCTGGAGTCCGGTACCTACGTTCTCCTGTCAGAGAGGCTCTTCTAGACAGATGTGTTTGATGATATTTCCAGAATGATGTTATTTTAACCATCTTGATTACCATAAAACGCGCTCTTTTCCCACAAGCCGTCTTGTAAATACAACTTATAAAAATAACAAATGTACAAATATAAATACTTGGGAGAGGTTACTGTCACCGCCTTCCATGTGATAGCATTGGGTTCGTCGTCAGATCCAACACTTGTGATGTTATGGTTCGTCAAATCCTTTCAGTCTGATAGGGGCAATCCAATGTGCATGTCATAGACTTCTTGTGTGATCTGAGGCAAGTGAGCTTCAGCAAAGCTGAGTGGCAGCTAAGAAAGAACAGTGAATGAGTGACTATGATGGACGGTAAACTCCACTATGCGGCGGTTGGTGGAGTTTTTTGCCGATCTCCACACTCCAAGCAGAGCGGACAAAACTCTAAGAATTCCTCCGACTGAGCGTAGTTTACCACCGACCCCTAAAATACAGCCTGAAGTTCCTCTATTCAGGATAGGCTTTGATGGAATTTTGTCACTTCATATCCTAAAACTATGGGCCTCATTACGGCCCTGGCGGCCGGCGGTACACTGACGGTAACACCGCCAACAGGTTGGCGTGTACCGGCAGTGAATTATGACTGTGGCGCATTAGCCACCGGCCCCTCCAACTGACTGCCAGGCTACCGCCAGGCGGTCATAATCCCCAGGACAGCGGTGCAGGCATCGCTGCTCTGGGGATTATGAGTCCTGGGGATTATGAGCCTGTCCGTGGCGGTGCACTGCCCATGCTGACCCAGCAGAAAAGTCACTTCAACATTGCCGCCGGCTCATAAGAGAGCCGGCGGCAATGTTGATGTGCAGCAAGTGAAGCAGCACCCGTCGCTCATTTCACTGCCCGAAACGCAGTGAAATGTGCGACGGGTGCTGCTGCACCTGCTGCACATCAACATTGCTGCGCGCTCTATTATGAGCCGGCTGCAATGTTGATGTGACTTTTCTGCTGGGCAGGCGGAAAAGTCATAATAGGTGGCCAGCCATACCACCAGCACTGACAGTATGTTGGCTCCCGCGGCTTCGGCGGTCTTTTTTAAAGACCGGCGAAGTCGTAATGAGACCCTATATTTTTTGGACTCGTGTTTCCTAAAATAATTTCATACTTAAGCGTTCATTTAATTGTTTTCCGCAGTTTTCACAATTTAAACTCGTGTGAAAATGCTCTAAATTCATCCTTTCAATATGAATTTTATCAACAGCTTTCCTTGTAAAATACCGAGGAACAGTTGGATGTTATTTGATTGATTTGTTTAGCTTTTCAAAGGAAAGCCTGTACTTAAGTAAGCGTCAGTTGTTACTTTCATACTGAAATAAAGCGATTGGATGAGTGTTGCACAATACACAAAGTAACTCTGTCCCGAATCTCAATAATGGTTACTTTAAAAAAGAAGGCTAGAATGAAAGATCTACTGCAATATTAATACACTAATGAAACGTGCTGTTTAGCTGGCAATGTCGAGTCAAGAAGGTAAATAGCAAACTCTTGTTATTTTTATGTTTCACTGATCAATTTAGTTTTTATATATTTTTAAAGAGTATGTGTGGAGTCTATTTCGACGTTAAAGGTTCGTTTTTCAATTCTTTAGGAATTTATATTTAATTTTAAATTGCTGAAAGGATGCTGCCTAAAATAAGGAATAGGTTTCATGATGCCGCTATATTCCGAGTCCAAAAAGTCAGAAAGAATTTTCCACTAAATTATTGGCATGTGAAAAGAAGAATGATAATACGCGGTATGCTGCCCGCTGGGTAAACTTTACCTATTTACCACACTTAGAGGTTGTTGTAGACGTACAGGGGGACATTTGGATGTGTCAGTATCTGCGGACCAAGTGCCGTTTAAAAAAAAAAAAACTGAAATTTGGGCTGACACCACTGTAGAGATTCAGTTTTCAGTCCACTCTCTAAAACTTGTCTAAAGATACAGTCCTGTTTCAAAAAGCACACAGATGGCGCGCGTTGCACCTTTAGCAGTAGTAGTAGTAGTGGTAAAAATTATAAACAAGTAATTAAAATCTTACAAACCTGTGTTCCGGGTTTCTGCATTGAAATAAAAGAAACTGTAGAACTTTTCTGCAAATATCAGTGATATCTGATTCACACTCTCTCAAGAAAACCAACAGGGAAGGGCACACAATATATTATTCTTGCAAAAATTCCTCATCTAGAACATACTGGTTTCAATTGTACACACTAACCCGAGACATGCAACAATTGTTAGCAACTTAATGAGATTTCTTTTGTACTGGTGTTTTGGTGTCATGTCACTGGTTCTGAAAGTTTTAGTGACCTTTATCAGTCTATGGGACAGATTTATGGAAAGTGGCGCTGCACCCAGTGCAGCGCACTTTCTTTGAGTCCCTTAGTGTCCGCCTACTGCCACCATGTGAGCACCGTATCTAAGATATGGTGCACCATGGTCGAGTGTGGGGGGCAATAGCATCAACATTTTAGACGCTATTGAAGTACTGTTCAGGGTTAGTGCCAAAAGTTTGGCGCTAACCTTGAACAGTACACAATGGCCCACTGTAAACAATGGTGTGCCCACCTTTTAATACCTGCTCTGAGCAGGTGTTAAAAGAGCCTGAAAAAATGATGCAAAGGAATTTCTTAGATTTGTTTGCACCATTTTTTTGCCCCCCCCCCCATAGCGGGGGAATGCCCCCTTTGCATATATTATGCTTGATGCATGCAAAATGTAGCGCAGAGGGTTACAAAGTGGCGCATACATTGCACCACTTTGTAAATTTGGCATGGGAAAAAGGACACCTTAGCACTGCCTTACCGTGCAAAAAATGATGCTAAGGCAGCGCTAACGTGGCGCTAGGCCCTCTTAAAACTGAGACTATGTGTTTTTGTAACACAGCTTCCTGACAGAGTGGCAATTTTATCCAACATCAATAACCCCGCTTAAGACAAGGCATTTCAGTGGCATGTAATCAAATATTATTGCATTCTGTAAAGTAGGCCTGAAAATTCCTTTTGCTCGTTAGACAATTAGGCCATGTTCAGAGGCATTCTGGATAGTCTCCCTTTTACAACATCATTTTTTCTCTTTTTATATTGATTTGAGTGGATTGTGACAACCTTCTGTCTAAATGCTCAGTGTGTACATTGCAGACCTGCGGAGTGAGACAAACAAAATACATGCTTCGGTTAGCAATCGTATACCAATAAAGCTTTCACAAAACCATAAGAAATATCCCAACCTCACCTGGAGCAACAGTGCTGTCCTGAAGCACCAAAAGGTTTTTCAGTTGAAAACCTTGTGATTTACAAAATCTTGAGCCTTGCAACAGCAACAAGCATTTTCAATGCAACGGGTCTCGCGTTTGCTCATGTTAGAGCTGATAGCGTTGTAAACTCCTAACCCGACTTTTCACCTATCGGCAAAAGTGCATTTATGTACGTAACCCAAAAAAGTGCAATTAACTGTGTAAAGCGCTCGACTTCTGCCAAGCAAAATCGCGCTAGGAAAATAGAGAAAAAGTAGTCCACGAGCCGGACAGAAAACAGCGAGCCTCGCATGTTTTCTGTACTTGGTCGATGAGCTCGAGGAGGGCTAGCCACCGGAAAAGGCATGACGTATGCATGCCTTCGACTAATGAAAGCAAGCAGATTTTAATAGGCAAGCCCACGACCCAATGAAAGACACTGACGTGACGTCAACAGGGTTCCGAACCCTTTTCTAATACCTAAAGCGTCTCGCTGTGATACGCATGCGTGAGCGCATGCAACGCAGGCTCGACCCTAAAAAGGGAGCTGCAACGTGAAACGGGTCAGAAATGTACGCTTTGAGAACCTCTGTGAATTGGTAAGGGGGGCTATGAAATGGGTTTTGCACTCCTCCAAACGATTCACACTTAAATACATTACTGGTTTACAGCCACTTTGTACAGTAACAAACAACATGTCAGTGTAAACTCAGTAAAGGGGATAGTAGCCCATTGACAAAGTCAAAGCTTTCTCATGGGTCAGCTTCCCTGTTGGAATGTGTGTGTGTCCGTTTGCATAAACTGGAGAAGACAGTGGTGTAGGCCTGTAGGGGACCAAAGTGTCTACTCCAAAGCCATTTACTGAATATTATGTTTTTTTCCAAACAGCGCTTGTCTCTTTAATGAACAGGTGCTGCTTTCATTAAAAGGTTTTACCATTCTCCGACTGCCAACGTAGGGGTGGAGGTTTACTGTACTTCCCAGGCCTCCATCCTTTCATCCACAGCAGTTCCCCGGAGTAACAAAAAGACTTCGACCTCATAAATATTAGTGATGCAGAGTTTTTTGCATCTTCCTATGAATGGGTGTTTTGCGATGCAACCCATAAGTACATCCTTCGCATTGTTCAACGAAGGAAACGTCTTTACAGCTCCAGCTTACACCCATTGTCTCCATTTTTATAGTAAAGGTACTCTTCAATCACATTACCTGCATTTTAAGGGCGCGTATGTGAGAAATAAATATATAATACTTCCTAATGTTTTCAATGCATATCGTAGCCTTTTTATCTTACTGTTAATGATGGCATGTTCCATGGAGAACATTATTTTGTCCCTACTTTCCATCGTCTGTTTTTTTCTTCCGTTGAACAATGTGCCCCTGATTCACCCTAGTTAGTAAATTATTGTACCATACACATTTGCCTGCAGTTTGTATAGATGTACACACTTTCGGGGATTCACAGAATCACCGCGTATACTGAATAGAATTATAACACATTCAAGATTTACAAATGCACTTGTCTCCCACATTTTAATTCTAAGTGGTGGTGCACATTCTCATCAGAGTACAAGTGAAAATAACTAACTCTTACGCAATCAAATCACTTGTAAGCTCAACGCTTAATTTCAAGACTGCTCACATATTTATTTTTTGTGGTTTATGCCACATTGCACCACCTGAACCAGTTTTCTACTTATTACATTGTTATGAGTGCTGTGTGTGAAGAATACCTGCTTTTAAAAGTCCTCAAATTCCAAAATCGTGTAAAGAACACTGTGAAAAACATTATTTTCAAATGTAAATAAAAGGCAGGGGAGAGCTAAACAATGCACAAAGTGGAGACAAACAACATAGACATTTATCATCCTTCACTGTACTCAAGTTATGATGTCAAATATTATGTCATTTGTCAAAAAGGCATCAGTAAAATTCAGCTAAGAAGCAATAGCCTTTTATAAATGCATTGGAAAGTCAAATGCACGCAATGGTCCCATGTGAAATGCTGCATGTATTTTTCGCAGAATAAACGCTTTGAATAATTAACCTGATTCTTCTTCGTCTCTCGGCTCTTACATCATGAGTAGTATCCACAGCTCGGAGACGGGCACCTTTCTGCCTAACTTACGTCAAGCAAGCGTAACAGCGTCATCCGTACACTAAGGCATCATACCAGAAATAACAAAGTCCAGCCACTGAGTGGGAAGAACTGAACTCAGAAGGCAAATACTCCCCATGTAATTCAATACAAATTGACAAGTTCTACAAGCCCAAAAGCAAAAGACACAACCGTCATGCTCAAAGAAGTTTGCCTCAGGAGAACAGACACAACTCCAGTACAAGCAAAATGAAAGTACAGGAGCGAAACCACCAATGACCACCAGGGACAGGAATTCCAAACGAGAAAGTCAGAAGACTGTGTGAACCCTTACCTAGGCCCAAAAACAAAATTAAACACCATGCACCCCGGGAAGTAAACACATTCCTGTTTCAAGTCCAAAACAGGAGGAACAAGAGCACAAGTGCCCAGGCAAGCTAGCAACAGCCAACCACTGAGGAAACGTGAAAGAACGGACAATAGTCACCCATGAGGAAGTGGAACCATAGCCAATATCTTTAAAGAGGAAAGTGTAGATCAGATTCATTAAAGGGAACCAAAACCCAAGAAAGACCTAAAGATAAATAACAGACTCATACACAAAGTCCAGAAACCAGATGGGAAGCCAGACGGAACACACAAACGCAGATAGTAAAGAGTAATACTAACCACCAGATTCGCCTACCCACTTCCAAACAAATATATGGCCCATTAAGTGCAGGATCTCAATGTAGACAATGCAAATGTGTGCTGAAAGAACAGAGAGTCTTAAGCTAGGATCCTTGGAACCCTGGTCATGAGCAGCTTCAGAATGTGTCACGTGCCTCACAGAATTCGAAGTAGAAATCATTTGACCTACCACCACATAAAGAAAGGCAGAAGAGAGGGTGCACAAAGTTCCAACAAGAAGACATTCAACACAAGGCAATGCATAAACAGGGCAAGCCAAGCTTCATACTCAACAAAATAAAATGGGGGAGTGCACAAACACAACCCACACAAAATAGGGAATGGCAAGCACGGCCAAGTATAAATGTTGGGCCAAACAGAAGAGTCATGCTCAGGGCACTTCATAGCTCAAATCTCACGGTCCAACAGGTAGCTTGCATCACAGAAAAACTGAGGGACCACCACTAGTAGAGGTGGAGAACACCGCAAACATAAGGGTAGGGAGTGAAGAGTTGTAAAACTCAGCACGTAGTTTGTGACTACTAAAAAGTAATAAACATACACAAACATGTAAGTTTACCTTTGTGAATCAGGCTCAGAGTGTTTAACACGACAAGATACTGGACTTATTACTTGTGAAGGAGTCATATCCTCCCCAACTACTAGCACATTTTCTTACACAAAAATCATGCAACAAGCCCAAAAGGGACGAAAAAGACACCCGCCAGAAGGCAAAGATTCAAACCAGTCCACATCAGGGAACAAGTATCCATCTCATGGGCCAGGCCAAGCCTCAAGGGAAACAAAGAGCATATCTACACAAAATACAAACACCTTTAAAAATGGATTCAGAAAGCTATATCAGAAGGCAGCAATCACACAGAAAGAAGGAAGCTACCACCAATTTATATAAGTTCGAAAGGCAAAGATGGTAGAAACGAAAGCACTATGAAGGAGGGTAACAGTGCTCATGTGTAGCAGCCCTAATCGCAGCCCAATACAAAAGAAGCAAAGGGTCTATATTATCATCTCCAGCATTAAACCAAAAAGGGAGTTGGCATGATGGCACATAGGGTGAATGAAGGAGTCATACCCCGTACCCCAAAAACACCAAGCCAGAAGAGGTACATGAAAAAAAGATAACACAACCATAAATGAACAGTCAAAGCAAGAGTTACTTAACACATAATTAAACGCAAGAGAACTAGTTTTCCATAATACTCCACAACAAGCAATAAAGATAGCAGGAAAGTCCATAGAAAGGGAGTTAGGGGGATCCCATCAACTGCAGAAAACTGCTCCACACAGCCCTAATCTCAGCAAAGGTACAGGGCCACAAAGCTTTGTCACAATTCGAAAATATAGGTTTTTGATAGATGTTATGTTGACCATTTCTGATCTACTGATTTCATACCTGCACAACAACTTAATAAATGTAATCAAATCACCTAGGATTTTGTCTCCTGAATTATACATAGTTCAAACTTGATTTGCTCATATTTGATTAATAGAATAACTATCATGTCACATTTGACTAAATGATTGAGATGAACATAAGAGTTTGATCTGATGTTTTAATGGATCAAAAACTGGATGTGACCACTTCATGAAATAGAATATTGAGATATGCAAATTAGGTTTCAGTCTTGCAAAACAAAGAAGTAATGAAAGAGAGCATTCTTAGGTGACAGGGGATGTGACGTATCTTGAATCATTGTACCAAACATCTGCCATACAGCAGGCTAAAACTGTTTCACTAAGGTTTAGAAGTTTAGACCCTTGTATTATATAAACATGAATTTCAGGCTTGAATTCCTTTGCTTGTGATTTTCAGCATAGCAACGAGATTAAGGACTCATGAAAGGGATCTTCTGACAGTCTAACTAACTTTGGCCAGGTCCAGGAAATAATAATATAGTTCCAGCAGAAACCATGGGCCAGATTTACAAGAAAGTGGCACATCTGTCCTGATGTGCCACTTTTCTTGCTTGCCCCTACCGCCACCTAACAACACCATAGTTGCACCCGTAGTTACAATACAGCGCACCATGGTGCATGTTAGGGCAATAGCGTCAACATTTTTGATGATATTGTGGCACTTTGCTGCACTAGCATAAAAATTTCTGACGCCAGTGCAGCACAATGTAAGGAGGTCTATTGATTACAATGGGAGAGCCGCTTCAACACCTGCATTGAGCAGACATTAGAAATGATGCCAAAAATGGCACAGTGAAATCTGGATTTCACTGTGCCATATTTGTGAGCCTTCTAACGCTGGAATGCCTCCCTTGCATACATTATGCCTGACGCATGCATTGCTCCACTTTTTTTATTACGTCGCAGCAAAAATTGCCTCCTTGAGCCACATTAGCATAAAAAAACTAATTACACTAATATGGCACAAGGAGGCACTAGGGCTTTGTAAATGTGGCCCCATAAATACTAATTCTTGAAGCAGTGCCTAATGTAAAAAATAATAAAGCAGAGGGCCCAGACTTTTGGTCAGAAACCTACGGGAGCTGCTACTGACTATTGGCAGTACCAACTACCAAGGTTTTCTTGCCTTGATTCCACTTCCAGACTCTTTCATCCACCTCCCTACACTCCCAGCCCCTTTATCTCAGTATTTCAAGTTCTTTTTCATCCCTGCTTTGTCTCTTTGTCACTGTTTTTAATCTTTCTTTTGCTCCTTCTTTAAATCTTTTTTACCTTTCTCTTTATGTTCTGTGTCAAAGCCTGACTATGAAAAATAAGTCCAGGTCCCCAAAAATGAGTGCTGGTGAGCCCTAACTGCAATGACTGGCTCAAAATAAGTACTGTTTGAAACATTCTTCAAAAATATCTCTAGCTGGTTTCATAATAGAGGGGCTCTGCTCTCACTAGCTTTCTCCTTCTTCTTTTTTGCACAAAATCCTCTTCCTAATGAAAAAAATTATGAAAAAATTGGTATTGATTATAACACCATTAAAGTGAATCCAATAAGACAGGAGTCTTCAAATTGGGGGGCTGGCCCCCGTAGGGGGCCTCAAGTGATCCCTAGGGGAGTGTCAGCATCTGGCCTTAAGAAACATTGTGCAAATAAAAGGGCTTTGTTAAGGTGAAAAAAATGAGCAGCAGTAAACCGCTCTTTAGTGGGACATCAGTAGCATGTTTTGTCATTTATATTTAAGCTGGGAGTATGTGTCAAAAGGAAAGGGGCTCCAAATAATCTTTGGAATCTTTAAAACCCGCACTGCCACTTCTAAGAATCACATTGTGAATGTTTTTACATGTTAGTAAAGCCTGGCTGACCAGAATAGCAGGTTTGAAATCATGTATTACAGGGAGTGCAGAATTATTAGGCAAATGAGTATTTTGACCACATCATCCTCTTTATGCATGTTGTCTTACTCCAAGCTGTATAGGCTCGAAAGCCTACTACCAATTAAGCATATTAGGTGATGTGCATCTCTGTAATGAGAAGGGGTATGGTCTAATGACATCAACACCCTATATCAGGTGTGCATAATTATTAGGCAACTTCCTTTCCTTTGGCAAAATGGGTCAAAAGTAGGACTTGACAGGCTCAGAAAAGTCAAAAATAGTGAGATATCTTGCAGAGGGATGCAGCACTCTTAAAATTGCAAAGCTTCTGAAGCGTGATCATCGAACAATCAAGCGTTTCATTCAAAATAGTCAACAGGGTCGCAAGAAGCGTGTGGAAAAACCAAGGCGCAAAATAACTGCCCATGAACTGAGAAAAGTCAAGCGTGCAGCTGCCACGATGCCACTTGCCACCAGTTTGGCCATATTTCAGAGCTGCAACATCACTGGAGTGCCCAAAAGCACAAGGTGTGCAATACTCAGAGACATGGCCAAGGTAAGAAAGGCTGAAAGACGACCACCACTGAACAAGACACACAAGCTGAAACGTCAAGACTGGGCCAAGAAATATCTCAAGACTGATTTTTCTAAGGTTTTATGGACTGATGAAATGAGAGTGAGTCTTGATGGGCCAGATGGATGGGCCCGTGGCTGGATTGGTAAAGGGCAGAGAGCTCCAGTCCGACTCAGACGCCAGCAAGGTGGAGGTGGAGTACTGGTTTGGGCTGGTATCATCAAAGATGAGCTTGTGGGGCCTTTTCGGGTTGAGGATGGAGTCAAGCTCAACTCCCAGTCCTACTGCCAGTTCCTGGAAGACACCTTCTTCAAGCAGTGGTACAGGAAGAAGTCTGCATCCTTCAAGAAAAACATGATTTTCATGCAGGACACTGCTCCATCACACGCGTCCAAGTACTCCACAGCGTGGCTGGCAAGAAAGGGTATAAAAGAAGGAAATCTAATGACATGGCCTCCTTGTTCACCTGATCTGAACCCCATTGAGAACCTGTGGTCCATCATCAAATGTGAGATTTACAAGGAGGGAAAACAGTACACCTCTCTGAACAGTGTCTGGGAGGCTGTGGTTGCTGCTGCACGCAATGTTGATGGTGAACAGATCAAAACACTGACAGAATCCATGGATGGCAGGCTTTTGAGTGTCCTTGCAAAGAAAGGTGGCTATAGTGGTCACTGATTTGTTTTTGTTTTGTTTTTGAATGTCAGAAATGTATATTTGTGAATGTTGAGATGTTATATTGGTTTCACTGGTAATAATAAATAATTGAAATGGGTATATATTTTTTTTTTGTTAAGTTGCCTAATAATTATGCACAGTAATAGTCACCTGCACACACAGATATCCCCCTAACATAGCTAAAACTAAAAACAAACTAAAAACTACTTCCAAAAATATTCAGCTTTGATATTAATGAGTTTTTTGGGTTCATTGAGAACATGGTTGTTGTTCAATAATAAAATTAATCCTCAAAAATACAACTTGCCTAATAATTCTGCACTCCCTGTATATTGCATTATTAAAACAGTAGCAGAACAACTGGAATGTTTAAATAAGTGTGGACATATTAAAACATTGCCAATTTGATTGAATAATTGTGAAAAATTCAGATAAGGGCAATTGTTTACGGGGGCACAGTATTAAAAAATTTGAAGACCACTGCAATAAGACATTCAATCAATATTGAAAAATGAATTAATCAAACAAATGCATTTAATGCAGAAAATGTAGTGTTTCCATGATTCATTATATCTAGGACTGAGTCCAACTCACCATTACACACAAAAACACATATTTTATGTACACATTATTCAAAGACAAGTCCTTATTTGCTTGTCTTCTCTTGGTAATTCATATTATAGGCATCAAAAAATTAAGTCCATGCAAAAATCCAACACAGTGGTAGTCAATCAGGAAAACCCAATATCCTCTACTTGTTTCTCCTTGTCTTCCCACTCCTTGGTTGGATAATCTGTAATAGACTCCTCTAGGTACCATCTGGCCAAGAAGAGAAAAGAGAATAAAGATATGATATTTTTTCAAAATAAACAAATGACTGACAGGAACATTGTTTTGACTTTGGCTTCAAGTTGCTCTTGTACTGAAAGGTCTTTACAGCTACATCAGAAAGCTTGAGCAAATTGCCTTCTACGTTTTGGTTTGAAGTATGATGATGTTTTTCATCTATCTGGCAGATGGTTCACATGGTGGAAATATGACACACATACATCTTCTAACGCATCAACTTTTTTCTCACTTGCTCCTTTGTCATGTCGGCCATTGTTTACAGCTTCCAGCATTACACCATTGAGTTGAAACTATACATTCTGATCATAGAAATTGCAAGAGGCCTATTTTTGAGAGATTTGTGACTGTATGCAATGTGGCAGGCTCTTTATGTAAGACTCAGGAAGAGCTTTTCTGAAATCCCCTTCTCTGACATAGTATGCAAGAGGTATATCAAGACTTGAATGATCCACTATAGTGAAGTCTGGTGGCTTTAGGCTGCCCTATTGCAGTCTATGTTGTCAGACATACAAGTTTATGCATGGTATTTCTATGAAAAGCTAACAGTTTCAAAACAGTTGCGTCCTGAATAAGGAAATACAAGGACTCACTAGATGGCTATTGTATCAAGGAGCATTCCTACGTCTTGTCTAAACAATGTTTTAAAAATAGACTAGTTGTCTCTTATTTTTATGGTCTGTTTCTGTTGCATTAGATGGCTGTTCCTTGATGATGACCTTTAGAATAATTGCATATACATCTCTCATAATGTGGCAGAGCCTATTCCTAGTGGTTGGTTGACCTTTCCTGATAGTTCTGTTATCCAAAGCCCTGCTGTTGATGTAAGGAGATCAAGTTATGCTTTTGGTGGCGAGAGGTCTGAGGGCTCGATTCACAAAGGTAAACATACACTTTTGTGTAAGTTTGTATTTGTTTTGATATCTACAAACATGGAGTTAATAGTAAGTTTACAACTGCTATGAATATGCAGTCGGGGTGGAGAATTCCACACAAAAAAGATAGGAAATGCCTATATTTTTATGTGCAGAGGCCCAAATACGTATTCTCTGCAGTCATAAACTTACTATTAACTACGTTTTTGTGAATACCAAAACAGACGTAAACTTACACAAAATTTTAATTTTTCCTTTGCCAATCAGATCCTCACTTTAAACCTGAAGTGTAAGTTTAGACCTGAAATCTAAGGTCCCAATTCACAAAGGCAAATTTTAACTTCACTTCTAAATTTACCTTTGTGAATTGGACCCTTAGACTTCAGGTTCAAACTTAGACTTCATGTCTAAGTTTACCTTTGTGAATTGGGCCCACAGTAAATATCTGTGTTCCATCCACAGGCCAAGCACACATACACACAGACCAAAACAAACACATGTAAACATATGTGAACACACAAAGCACAAGAACATGCAGTCAGGCACACACAGACTAATACGCATACTATGATTTATTTACATACAAGCAACACACATAGAGGAACACATTGAAAGTCAAACAAGATACATGCATGCGCTTTTGTATTCATAGACTACATTGATACCAACACTCAGTCATACACAGAGGAATGCATTGCTGTTAAAGGGGATAATTATCAATGGGGGTGGACAAATGGATGGCTAGATGGATTGTTGGATGGATACTTGGAGGAATGATCATATTAGAGTGGGTTGGTAGACAGGCAAATGAAAGAAAAATGTATAATTGTGTGGGTGGATAACTCAATCATTATCCTCCCATGCACTTATACTCATCCATTCATACATCCATGTAATTCCCTCTTTCACTATTTAATCCATCCACTCTCTCATCCATTCCTCCATTCAGACAATCACCAATACACCCATTCACAGATTCCTCACTCCCTACACGTATTCAGTCTTTCATAATCCCATCCATCCACTCATCAGTTCACCCATGCATTCTGCCACTCATTTGCCCATTCATGCATGGATGGAAGGTTAGCTGAGTGAGAAGGTTGACGGCCTGATGTGTATGTGTGAGTGAGTTGGTAGACAGACATATTTGAAGAAGAATACATAGTTGTGGGTGGGTGAATAGCTTAATCATCATTCATCCATGCGGATCCAAACATACTGATCCATTGATACATCCATGTAACTCCCTCACACACACATTCTTCCACCCACCCACTAACCCATTGCTCCATCCGTTCACGCAGCAGTACGTCCACTCATCCATTCATCAATCCACGGATTCACACATCTTTTCAAAGTTTCAGGCACTATCATCTATTCATCCAGGCAGTCAGCTACTCGTATTCTTCTTTTTCATGTATTCACTCATTTAACCATTTATTGAACCACTGACCCACTCTCCCTCCACAGGTTCACAAAAACTGTCCAATCAATTAAGAAGTATTTTAAAAGCCAGATATTTTGGATTGTCAAACAATATATTTTCCCTTTTCCCAGTTCTTTTCGGAGCAGCACATAGAAAAACAACAACTTCCAAAATAAGCACTCTGACGATTTTTTATATGGGCGTCATTTTGACTGATGATAGAGCCACCCACTCGATTGTATAATGAATAACTTAACTCCTATAGGTTAATGACTTTCAAAATTGTAATTTCCCGGCTTCTCCCTTGACAATCATACGTCGTGATTTTAAGCGTCGATTCTAACGAGAACCATAACAACAACAGGAATGTAGTAGCAGTAAAGTGCATTGAATAGTTTCTCCACACCAGTAACATGGAAAGTATCAGTCGAAAGTGTTCTTCTACAAAAGTATATTTCTGGAGTATCTTTTATATGGGTAAAATTGCTGAGCGATTCCATATATGTAAAAATGAGTATCCCTATGATTCTGCCATGTACCCATTCATTAGATGGTACTTTCGTCAGGTTTATGCCAGATATGGAATACTGCATGCCATCATTTTCTCTGTGTGTTTTGATATCCTAATCATAGAACAAATATTATATTTTGTATTTCTATTGGTTTTGTATTAGCTATTCAGATAATTTTAACACTAACTCATTCCCAAGATTAATTTACTTTATCCACCATGATTAGAGAGCCTGGGAGCCTATGATCGAACTAGCCAACAGCTATGCCAAGCATGAACTCATCATCATCTCCCCTTTACTAGCCATACTGCTTATTCGAGAGCTAACATTGTTGAGTGTGCACATCAAATGCCTGCTTCTTTTAACAGGCTGTGAAGAATGCTTTCCGATGCCGACTAGTTCGTTGTCACAGTAATGCGTCCTTTCCGTCCATTAATGTCTCCAAGCTTATTCTATATTCATAGGTTTCAAAGTGGGTCAGCTGTCCATCAAACTTGCTAATGTGAAATTTAAATATTTGTTGTGCACTTTAAAGCTTTTAATTTTAATCTGTTGGATCACTTAGCTTCTCTTGGCATCTGTGCATTATTCCCTGTGAGACCTGAAATGTATATAATATTTAAGTGCAAATGTCACAGAAAGTTAGACCCGCCATTTTAACACTCTTATCTTGTTTTTTTTTTAAGTAAACTATGTCACACATGTATAAAACATAACTTGGTACATTGGTGGCCATCAACATTTGCCACATTAAAAGACTTGGCAATCATAACCGAGGACTCTCTGGGAAGTATTAATAAAACAAACAAAGGCTCTTACTAAAATGTGATCTGGAAGTTGGAAGACATCGTATAAATCAATTATGTTCTTTCCACAGGTCGGAAAACCGAGAAAGCATTCGAGCCTTTAAGAGCATAGTTGTAAGCCACGGCCAGGACAAGGGGGGAATCTAGCACGTCTTCTGTAGTTCATTTGCCAGAAACATTCCCGCCTTGAATCCTGTCTGCTGCCAACAGGCCTAAAACGACTGAGTTTAATTCGGCATTATTATGCCATTAGTCGACCTACGCTATTCCTTTTTGTGTAAAATGACATCAGCTAGTATTAAAAAATAATAATTACGCAATAAAGGGACAACACATCAACGTACAATCTTTTCCTTTAAAGTGTTTAGGTAAATACCGAGCGAAGTGCATTATGTTTTTAATGCTTTAACACCTTGTTATTGAATGTGATGCACCTGATTCCAACGGAGTAATCAAATTTGGTACCAGATTCCAATATAGTTTATTTCCATTGAGTCTTATAAGGTGTTATGTTGTACTGTTGCACCTACAAAGCTACAGTACACGGAGAAAATAATAAATATGAACAAAATACCATAACGAGTCTGTTAGTTTGTGGAAGTCTTGAATTTTCTAAGAAGTGAAATGGAAAAAATGTGTCATGAATGATACATTAAAAAGGAGACTGGTGTGCAGAGAAACATACACACAAATATCGCAACATTACACATACACACAACACAAACTTACAAACTCTCCCACACCAACAGCGTGGATACATGCACCACACAGGCTGTGTGTAGATACATGTACTTGTATTTGTGCATATTATTTTAAATACATATATGCCTGTAGTGTTATCTGTTTGTGCGTAGTCTCTGGGAAATCTATACCTTATGGCTTTACCACTGCTTCATGCAGTGTTTCATATAGCATTTCAATGAGCTGTAAAGAGTTACAAAAATTAAATATGTGGTCACAAAACATCCACTGAAACGCAAAGATTGGCCTTAAAATGAGGTGTGTTGCAAATAGCCGATTCCTCAGGGTCACTGCAAACTTTTTGCCTTCCTCCTCCTCCCTTTCTGACCTCGTTTTTTTTGGCTTTACCACAGCTAACCAGTACTGAAATGCATCTGCTCTGTCCCTAAATTGTGGTAACATTGGCATGTCCACAATTGGCCTATATAATTTGCTTGTAAGCCCCGAGCAAAGTTCCCAATATGTGTACAGGACCTGTAAATTTAATGCTACTAGTTGGCCTACGGTCTTGATTGTGTAACCCGCTTAAGTGGTCCTTTAAGTATGTCTAAGACCTTCCATTGCAGAGCTTCTGCAGTTTCACTGACATTTCGACTTGGCATTTTATACCTTTGCCAAGGCTTAAACTACCTTTTATTACATATGTCACCCCTAAGGTAGGCCCTAGGTAGCCCATAGGGCAGGGTGCTATGTAAGTAAAAGGTATGTACTTCTAAGTTGTACATGTCCTGGTAGTGGCAAACAGCCAAATTAGTTTTTCACTACTGTGAGGCCTACTCCTCTCATAGGCTAGCATTGGGAATTTCTAAAAAAAACACTTTTAAAATGCAATTCCTGATTAGAAAGGAGTAGCTGAATCATGTTTCATATCTTTGGAAAGGTAACGATAAATCCTCTTTACTGGTGAAGTTGGATTTATCGTTACTATTTTAGAAATGTTACTTTTAGAAAGTAGGTATCTCTTGGCTCTTATAGCCCTGAGGGCCTGCAGTCTGTCTCATATACACGTCTGGGGTGGTTGACAACTACACTTTATGCATTCCCTATAGACAGCCTCAAACACAGGAAGATTAGGTATGTCTGAGTATTAATCTGCATTCATTGCATTCTGATGACTCTTCCTCGCAGGAAGAGTGGGAGGGGATGACCCTTACACCTGAATAGATAGAGCCTGTCCCCACACAAAGGGCTGATTACCCCCTACTGACAGTCCGGAGCCAGGGCTGGGAAGAAAGGACCTTTGTGCACTGCAAAAACCCTCTTTTGAAGTCTCCCCCACTTCAAAGGCACAACTGGTTATATGTACTGGGTCTCTAACCCCACCAAATCAGACACATCTTGACTTAAAACTGGACTTTGCCAGAAGAACTACTGTGCTGCAACAAGGACTGTTACTCTGCTGGACTGCTGACCTGGAAGGACTGATTTTATGCTGTACTGCCCTGCTGCCTGTTGATCTCTGTCCCTGCTGAGGTAGAGTTGGACTCTGCCTTACACCACAAGTGATCTTTAAGGGCTTGTTGACTCGCCTCCTGTTGCATGAGACTTAGGGATATCAAAGTTTCTACCTCGATTCTGTTCCTGGTTCACTGGAAATCTGTACATCTCTGGTCTGCATGTAGCAGAACTGGTGCATCAACCCAGTTGCAGGAGTATAATTGGCACATCACTCACCGACCCACTACATTGCCTTGAGATCTTGACGCATCAGAACTGCACTTCACCCCAGCAGCAGTTTTTGGAGAGCGATGCATCCCTTTACTGCGTGGAGAAACCCAGCACATTACACTTCAGAACCAATGCATCTTGGCTCCAGGGCTTGTCTTTGGAACTGACGCATCACCATCACTGCGTGGGACATATCGATGCATCTCACCACACATCTTGTTGTTGCAACTAGGAAATGTACATTTTCATTGAGGTCTGCGTGGGTCCTGTAGCTGGCCAGTGTTCCATTGCTGTTGGCTTGAACTTTGACTTTGTCTCAGTCCACCATGACTTAAAGTAACCTCTAAAACGCTATTTGCTTCTAAGAGCTAGTTAACATTTATTCTTTAAAAAAATCCTAAATTGACTTCTGGTCTTATTTTATTTATAAAATCATAATCTATTTTTCCAACCTGGCATCAAGTCTTTTTTGTGTTTTTTTCGCTGTATTGTATGAGTTATTGCACAAATACTTTACTCATTGCCTTCTAAGTTATGCCTGCCTGCTCTCTGCCAAGCTACCAGAGGGTGAACACAGGATCATTTAGGTTGTGTTGTGACTTACCCTGGCAAAGACTGTGGTCCCTACTTGGACAGGTTGCGAATCTCCGCCAAGTAGAGACCCAATTTCTAACAGTGTGCCTGTAAAAAGAGCATAAAAAGATGAAAATGTTGATTGTGCCAAGAACTCCATTCAATAGGTTTAACCGCTGCGGAGTGCAGCCTTGATGATTCCTGTATCGCTCATCCTCCGAACACTGCCTGTGCTGCCTCTGCTTGTAAGGTTAAGTTACAGCTACAGGGTGGAGCAGCAATGAGCTGTGAAGCGGTGAAGCAGAGGAGCTCGCAGACCGCTGTTCATCATCAGCCACCTGCACTCGGCAGATCGCTGCATCTATCCCCCTACTGGCCCCCCACTATCAAGGAGGTCAGGAGAGGCCGCGAGGATAGAGGAGGGAGAGGAGAGAGAGGTGAGGTGAGTTAAAGGGGGTGAGGGGTGGCAACGAGTTAATTGCAAGGTGGTTGCAGCAGTGTGGGATTGTAGCGTGTGGGGTTCAGGGGGTCCGAGGGGAGCCGGGCTGGTCTGAGGTGGGCTGTGTGGGCTGTGTGGGTGGGGAGTGTGGCTGCGGGAGGCCCCAGGAGACAGGGGACACAGGGCTGGTGGGGCAGGGCTGGGCCTGCGGGGGACTCACTTGTGGGCTAAGGTCTCACTGTCACTCACCTGGATTGCTGTCTCTGTTGCCACTGTTGTCACCTGCCTCCCCACCTGCACCACCAGCCCCTTCCTGCTCGGCTTCCCACTTCTCTCTGTCCCCTTCTCTGCTCCTCGTCTCCATGGTTGGCGGCCTTGCTACTCCTTGCTTCATGCCTCATGCCTCTCTCCTCGCACCCTCAAGCCCCATAGCTCCTGAGTCCCTGTGCCTTCACGCCCCGGCCAAGTATCTGGTAGAGTGGACAAGCAGAGGGGACAAGAAGAGGGGAGGAGGTGGCGGAGGGGGACAGGGCTGGTGGAGGCAGGTGGTGGAGTGGGAGGTTGCTCTCCCGCCCATGCCCTGGCCTTGATCACCCCCACCACCTGCCTTTCCCCCCTAGCGCTTCCGCAGTTCAACAGAGCCATTGGTCCTTCATGTCTGGATCTCTCGGCCCCACCTGGCCTGGATGCCACAATTCTGAGCAATCGCTACTTCGTCTTCAGCTCCACTGGACCATCCTTGGAGCAATTAGACCCAACCTTTAGTGCGCAGGTGACAGGTGAGGGCGGTGACTGTACTCAGCCACCACCAAGCGTGTGCCCCAGCATCCACTGAAGTGGGCCACTTAGTGTGGGTGCAGCTGGCAGAGGACTAGTGAGCTTCACTTGCCAATCCAGCAGCACTAGTAGCACCAGGATTAGTTCTTACGGCGCACTCTTCAATACGCATCCACCTCTGCTCCTGCGGAATCCAGCATGACCTTGTGTGACAGACACAACAGTCAACCGTCAATTCCTCTGAGCCACTACTCCTACTATCTCCTACTATCTTCAACACCTCATCAGCTCAAGCCTATGGGGCTCTCAGTCAGGCAAAACAAGAAAGTCTCCCCAAACAAAACTTCAACGGGTAAAGGAGAGGAGACCTCAAGCTCCGGACAACCATCTGGTGGAACAGGGGAGGACCTGCTTGTCGCTTACTCCCAAGATTCCCCTTAAGCTGCTCGATTTACTTTAGATTCCGGTCAGCCATCTCCCAATAACAGTGTAAGGATCAGTGCGACCATTGATACAAGCACTCCAGTTCCCAGTCAGCTGCCTTCTGATGGTGTAAGGATCAGGGCAAGTACAGATATAAGCGCTGCATTAACAACTGATCAGGATCATGTCACAAACTGCCACAATTGACCTGTGGATGGCGCCTGGGCCTCCTTGCTCAAAACTATGCAGCTTCTAGTCGAAGTTCTTCATTATCAATTGGACAAAATGGACGTTCAGCTAAATCTTCTCAACACCTTGGCAGTATTCGTAGCAGGAATAGATGAGAAACAAGGTGATTTCAAATCCCTCCTCACGCAGGCACAAAAAAAACCCACAAGCACTTTCACGAGCTGCTTATGTGGGCCAATAATAGACAAACTATCTACGCTACCCTCCATGCTTACCAGCCTCTGTGCGTCGCTAAAAGTGGAAGCTTCCAGTCATCTCACACACTCCCACCCCAAATCTGACCCTTTAGCACATGACTTGGAAATAATCGACTGGGGTTCACCCTAGACTACAACCAACGGTTCGGGAACAAGAAGTGAGGACAAGAAAAATGGTTACAACCAGGTGTCTCCTGCAATAGCAACCCCACCCATCTTGAATCCAACAGTAACTACCCCACTACTTCTAAGGAACCAGCACCCAAATGACAGTCCTGTAGGCAGCAACATCATTGTGAAACCCAAAGCCAAGCAGAAACGCACCAAGCAGAAGAAAGGTCGCAATAAGGGACTTGCAGGGAACAGAGAGAACCTGGCAGCTGACCCCAAACTAACAACTCCCGCCATTTGGTCCCCCAACTAAGTCATGTCTCCCGGGTAACCTGCTCCAGTGACAATCTCAGAGGACCCGTCCTCAAATTTGGCTATCAATCAGGGGAACACGGCCAGAAATTACCCCCCGGCCAGCTGAGGGGGTCGGCAATGCCAGGGCACTGCAATTCCAGCACTCCTGCGTACCGCTGCAGCTTTAACACTCAGAAGTTAAAGTCAACCTATACAATCAATTTCCTCAATCCCTTCCCTCGCCTATATAATGGACCCGCTTCTACAGGAACAAGGAGCGATCATCACACCGCCTAGCCCTACACATCAAGTACAAGTGGGAATTCTTCAATCAACAGGTTCAACAACTGCTGGAATCAGGGCGGGGGTGCCCCTCCAGGCCAACCTCTGCAGAAATTAGAAACCTGACCAGAGCCCCCTACCACCAATACACTAGTTTTTCATCCTCACTACAAATCCAGGGCAACTGGTGACATTCTGAATAGGGGGAATATTCTCAGGCTTCTATCACACAAGTGGCCTGAGCACAACTGATCTCATAGCAGTAGAATTTGTCCACCCAACCATTGCAACTGCCCTCGAGACAACCAAGACCACATGGAAATCAAGATTAATCGCCCACACAATCCAAGAAGAAAGCACAACTTTTAAACGCTGGGGTATCAGCATCACCACGCACCGTGAGGTTGGCTACCCGACCCCTTTACTAAAACCGGGTCCTATCTGTAAATGAGACCCTCGGAACAGGGAAACACGCTCCAAACTTAGAAGCGCCCAGGGATGTTCTCCTACAACCTCAAGCTTCTCCATTACTGCCATGGACGAATCCCCGGTGCCAAAGTTGCTCACTTCAACCGATTTATCTCAAAATAACAATGACTTAAGGTGGTTTTCAAAAACAATTAACAACTGCAATAGGCCAAGGTAACAAACTCAAGACAAAAAGCGGGGCCCCATATCATCCAAGGAGACCCTCTGCCTGTGTTCTTGGAATGTAAATGGCCTCCTTTTCAAAGCCTCGGACTTTGATTTCATCCAATATATCAGCACCTTCAACATAATGCTAATACAGGAAACATGACTGGATGAACCATTCCACTTGCAGGGCTACATGTGCTTCTCCACCCCAACAATGAGGAAGGCGAAGCATGTTCACCTTTAGAGTGACCTGGCTACTTACATCTCTTTAGCATTATCAGTCAGAGCCACCCCTTTGGTCTCCACCTGCTCCTTTATCATATCAACATTGTGACAATGGCCACCCCTACGAGCAGGCCCACAACAGAGATAATCCTCGTAAATACCTACCTCCATCCTAAACTTAAATGCAGTGACGCTAACAAACCAGTGGTACAACTCAAGAACTATATAAGCGGTGGTGACATAGCTGATACGGCCGATATCCTCATCTCAGGTGACTTTAATTTGCATTTACTAGGACCCTCCACAGATGAAACTGCAATTGCCCTCTCTAGCACCTGGGACCTTCCTACACAAGGGGCCAACAAACACGGCCATCCCACAAAGACCAGCAGGTCATTGCTCAATGGCTTAGAACAGTTACAGCTAAGAGCCCTGAATGGCAGATTTATAGAGGACTCGCCACCTGCAGCATCATATTTTTCAACCACACCCTCTACCACAATTGACTACATGTTTGGCACTCTCCCACTGTTCAACCAAGTAGCTACCTATCACCTAGGCAACAGGAGTGAGAGCGACCATTGCCCACAGGAACTAGCCATCAACCTGGGGATCACCAAAATGGAAAAAGTGAGTATCGCACACATTACCACCTTTACTACAAACTGCAAATGGGTCAAATGTGGGCAATCAAACAAAGATCTTGTCACCGAAGCAGCAATGGACCTGGCACTTGAATTAGAAACAAACAATGACAGTGAAGGGCTGAAATGGGAACAACCAGGCTAAGTGAAAATTTTGCAGAGCCACCCCCCAACAGGGAACTGCCAGCCCCCACAGCATCAACTCACCTGACGCAGGCCTACAGGTCAGCATTACGAGATGCAAAAAGGAAAATAAACTGCAGCATAAGGCGTCTCCATGGCAGTCCTTGGAATCCAGACCTGCTTGAAACTCTAAGGCACAATAAGCAGTCACTGAAAAAGCTGAAATGGGCAATTAACAGGAATCGCAGTGAAGACCTGTGGGCCAAGCTACACTCAGATGCAAGGAGCAACAACAGCGCACGCTTCTGGCACACAATTTGCAACTTCACACGCCCTTACCACGGTGACATCACATCGCATATATCAGAAGTTGTCTGGGCCCAACACCTTGGAGTCCACTTCATTGGTCAGGCATCACTCAGCATGTCCACACACAGCAGGACATCTCCTGGAATCCATCTCCCACACAGACCCCCAGAGAAGACCCGCTGACACTACTCACTGATTCTGTCATGATAAAAGACCAGATAGCCAAGAGCAGGAGAGAAGGCACCCCCAGGCCCCAACAGACTTCAGCCTGCAATTCATAAGCACAACAGGCCCTTCTGGGAAAAGATTTTCAAACCTCTCTACCTGGAAATATATCTGACAGGAATTATCCCACAGTCCTGGAAGGGGTCCATAATCTCTCCTAATTTTAAAACCGGGCACAGGTTGCTCCCTAATAACTATCGTCTTATTGTCTTAATTGACAATGATGCAAAATACTTTGCAGGTCTGCTACTGGATCATCTGTTTGCATGGAATAAAAAAAGGAATAATCCCCAAGATCCAAACAGGATTTTCTAATCAAACTGGCACCATCACGAACATCATGGCCATTGCCCTCTTAATCGACATAGCTAAAACACTGAAACGTCAGCTCCATCTTGTTTTGTTGATTTCAAGGCCGCATTTGATCATGTGGATAGGAATCTGTTGTGGATGAAGCGTGAAAACTGGGGACTTCCATATTTACTCTTATGCCTGACAATAGCCCTGCATACAGACACATGGGTCCAGATAAAATTGGGTACAAGCACCCATCTCTCAAGGAGGATCCCCACTACTAAAGGATTAAAACAGGGCTGTGTTTTGGCCCCCACACTGTTCAATCTATACTTAGCAGACTTGGCGGGCTCACTCACACTCACAAACTCGCACCCCCCAAAACTTGGAGATCTGGAACTACTGTGCCTCATGGGTGCGGATGACCTCATATTGATCAGTCATACGGAAATCAGCCTTGAGAGACTATGAAACGCTAATCAACATTACTCAGCCACCAACACCTTGACGGCAAACTTCAGAAAAACACGCAACTTATCAATCAGAATTGTGGCACCTCCAAAGCATGGTTTTGGGGCAAGACACAACTTGCCCAAACAGACAAGTATAAATAACTTGGAGACGTCATCGATAAATCAGGGAACTTTGTGTATCAAAGGAGGTGCCTAATTGGAAAAAGCCTAGCTCTTGCACTATCCTTAAAAAGACTAACAACTCATCTGAATGGTCCTTCATACACCTATCTCCTAAAAGTACTAAAAGCCAAGCTCCTTCCCACAATAACATACGTGAGTGAAGTACAAAGAGGCAGGAACATAGATATCCTAAACGCCGCAGTGAGCAAAGTGTACCGGATGATCTTCAACCTCCCCAGATTTATCTCTCCCGTTCAACTGAGACTGGAGTTTGGCCTACTGGATCAATCTCTGGAATGACGTGGCGCATATATAAACTTCTGGAGCAAAGCCTGTGGTGCCACTCCTGACACTCTCAATTACCATATGTGGCAAGAGCTTGAACATAAGAACACATCCCCGTTCAGAATCCACCTAGATGACTGTAGGAAGGTAGCCTCTTTCTAGCCTTGTTACCCCCACTTTTGGCTTGTTTGTGAGTATATGTCAGGGTGTTTTTACTGTCTCACTGGGATCCTGCTAGCCAGGGCCCCAGTGCACATACGTTTGTGGCCTATATGTGTTCCCTGTGTGATGCCTAACTTTATCACTGACGCTCTGCTAACTAGAACCTCAGTGTTTATGCTCTCTCTGCTCTTAAAATTGTCACTGCAGGCTAGTGACTAATTTTACCAATTCTGATTGGCACACTGAAACACCATTATAATTCCCTAGTACATGGTACCTAGGTACCCAGGGTATTGGGGTTCCAGGAGATCCCTATGGGCTGCAGCATTTCTTTTACCACCCATAGGGAGCTCAGACAATTCTTACACAGGACTGCCACAGCAGCCTGAGTGAAATAATGTCCACGTTATTTCACAGCCATTTTACACTGCACTTAAGTAACTTATAAGTCACCTATATGTCTAACCCTCACTTAGTGAAGGTTAGGTGTAAAGTTACTTAGTGTGAGGGCACCCTGGCATTGGCCAAGGTGCCCCCACATTGTTCAGGGCAAATTCCCCGGATTTTGTGAGTGCGGTGACACCATTAAACGCGTGAACTACAGATAGGTCAATACCTACGAGTAACTTCACAATGGTAACTCCTAACATGGCCATGTCTAGGATCATGGAATTGTCATCCCAATACCATTCTGGTATTGGGGGGGAAATTCCATGCATCCCTGGGGCTCCAGCATGGACCCGGGTACTGCCAAACTAGCTCTCTGGGGTTTTCTCTGCAGCTACCGCTGCTGCCAACCCTCAGACAGGTGTCTGCCCTCCTGGGGTCTGGGCAGCCTAGTACCAGGAAGGCAGAACAAAGGATTTCCTCTGAGAGAGGGTGTTACACTCTCTCCCATTGGAAATAGGTGTTAAGGGCTGGGGAGGAGTAGCCTCCCCCAGCCTCTGGAAATGCTTTGAAGGGCACAGATGGTGCCCTCTTTGCATAAGCCTGTCTACACCGGTTCAGGGAGCCTCCAGCCCCTGCTCTGGTGCAGAATCGAACAAAGGAAAGGGGAGTGACCACTCCCCTGTCCATCACCACCCCAGGGGTGGTGCCCAGAGCTCCGCCAGTGTGTCCCAGACATCTGCCATCTTGAATGCAGAGGTGTGAGGGCTCAATGGAGACCTCTGAGTGGCCAGTGCCAGCAGGGGACGTCAAATACCCCTCCTGATAGGCTCTTAACTGATTAGGTAGCCAATCTTCCTCTGTGGGCTATTTAGGGTCTCTCCTGTGGGTTCCTCTTCAGATAACGAATGCAAGAGCTCACCAGAGTTCCTCTGCACTTCTCTCTTTGACTTCAGCCAAGGATTGACCGCTGACTAATCCAGGACGCATGCAAAACCGCAACCAAGTAGCAAGAAGACTACCAGCAACATTGTATCACCTCATCCTGCCGGCTTTCTCGACTGTTTCTTGGTGGTGCATGCTCTGAGTGCTGTCTGCCTTCGCCCTGCACTGGAAGCCAAAAAGAAATCTCCCGTGGGTCGACGGAATCTTCCCCCTGCTAACGCAGGCACCAAACGTCTGCATCACCGGTCCTCTGGGTCCCCTCTCATCTTGACGAGAGTGGTCCCTGGAACACAGGAGCTGGATCCAAGTGTTCCCGACAGTCCAGTGGCCTTTCTGTCCAAATTTGGTGGAAGTAAGTCCTTGCCTCCCCACGCCAGACAGTAATCCTGTGTACTGCATGAACTGCAGTTGCTAGGGCTTCTGTGCACTTTTGCAAGACTTCCTTCTTGCACAGCACAGCCCAGGTCCCCAGCACTACGTCCTACCTTGCCAAACTTGCTGAGTTAACTCCGACTTTGTGGGACCCTCTTTTGTTGTGCTGAGACAACCGCTGTGCTCAGATCTTCTGAATGCCTGTTCAGGTGATTCTGCGGGTGCTGCCTGTTTCTGCTTGGGCTCTCTGTATTGCTGAGCACCCTCTCTGTCTTCTCCTCCAAGGGGTGACCTCCTGGTCTTTCCTGGGCCCTCGCAGCACCCAAAATCCTCAACTGCGACTCTTGCAGCTAGCAAGGCTTCTTTGCAGTCTTTCTGCGTGGAAACAACTCTGCATCCTCCAGCATGCCGTGGGACATCTTCTGACGAAAGGGGAAGTTCCTGGCACCTTCTGTTGAGGGTTGAAACCAGCTCTACCTGCGGTCTATGTGGTGAGGGCACAGGAGATCTTTTACATGTCCTCTGCTCATGCGACCGCCTTGCACCAGAATGAAAAGCCTTACTAAGGAACAAATTCAACTTAAGAGGCATATGGACAAGGAGGCAAGTGGTGCTGGCGTGTTTTTCACCTGGAGATCTGCAGCTGAATTGTGACTTAGTGAAATTTCTATCGCTGGTGACCCAAAACCAGCATTTCATAAATCGGCACCACCCTCCCTCAGACTCACAAGAGGACAGCTCACAGCCTAACGCTTAATATTGGTTTCTTACAGTATAAAGAGATGGAGCGAGCAAGGTATTAAGTATCCACAATGGAGCGAGCAAGGTATTAAGTAGTGATTGACTCATGTTTTAAAATGTGTTTTACATGCTTACGACAGAGCACATTTCCAAGTAACTGGAGAACGTGCAAATCCATTAGATGGTTCATTATGATTTTGTAATACCTCTAATGTATCTCCAACTTTTGTTTTCACTTTGTTATGGTTTTAGGTAAACAATAAACCCTTACCTACCTAATTGTGTTACAATAGGGTAACTCACAAATGGCAGATTAGCAAAGCACAATAATTGAGAGAAGAGAAATAAATTAAATGAACATCGTTGGCTACATAACCCCCATAAAAGTCAGCTTGACCAGGTAGACCACACCCAAGGTTGGCCAGGAAATCAGACGGAACATATGTCAAAAATGAGTGCCAAACAGCATCACAACCGACATTTATGCGTTGCATTGTGCTAGGGGAAGAGAGAAACACAGAGCCTTATCTACTACTATATGGCACTGCTGCTTTCTTCCACAGTGCAGGCTCTTCTTAAGGCTGCTTAACACAATGTGCACACCTTTGCACTGAAGTGCAAAGGTGTGTGTGTTGTCTACCTAATGTTTTGCAATTGTAGGGCAAAATAATATGCGTAGACTACCTTTAAAACATTTCCTATATTTTATGTATATGTGCACATATACAATGTTAGAAAACTTTAGGATAAATACAATCATTTCTAACTCATCATATCTGCCTCAAGGAGGTGTTATTTTTGGGGACAGGCATTTTCTAGCAATTTTAGTTGATAGATGTTAGAAATGGGGTCTCTAATTGGCAGAGGTATACACCCTAGTCCAAGTAGGGACCACATCCCCAGTCAGGGTAAGTCACAACTCAATCCAAATAATCCTGTGCCCACTCTCTGGTAGCTTGGCACTGGGCAGTCAGGCTTAACTTAGAAGGCAATGTGTAAAGTATTTGTGCAATCAATCATACAGTAACACAGTAAAAACACCACAAAAATACACCAGACAGGTTAAGAAAAATTGATAATATTTATCTGAATAAATTAAGGTAAAAACAACAAAGATCTCATAAGCACAAGTTGAAATATCACATTGAAAAGATTTAAGATTCTCAAGCCTTAGAAATAAATTGTTGTCTCTTTGTTACACACAGTACCAGGTATGAATCAACCATAACGACGCGTGGAGACCGCAGAGGAGGAGATGTGTGGAAAATTAAGGTGTTGAGACTCCACAACTGTATTCTCTTTTCTATTTCTATCTTGTGGAATGTTCATGTGACTATGATGTATGTAATGTTCTTGCGTAGAATCCTGGTTGCCAGGTGAAAGCAGACCGTTCCTGCTCTTCGTCTGGTAAGCAGCGATTCTCCGTGGGTCCTGATGCTTTCTGCCTGCGGCCGTGTTCCGGGAACCACAGGATTTCTTTATTGACTGCATGTTTGAGAAAATAATAAAGGTGTCTTTCCCCTTTACAACTGTGGCCCTTTTATGTTTTTCAACTTCAATGTATTAGAAGAACCTGGCGCAGGTCTGTTTTTACCTGGTTCCAGTATTCCGGCAAACACTGCCTCATTCAACGTGTTGCCCAGGTTCTCTTCAACGGTCATTGCCCTGCACGCGCTGGTGCTGTGCGCGTTGTTTCCTCATGCACCCTGACACTGTCACTGTTGTCTACTGTGTGTTTATTCCGGTGCACGCTTCTTCTAATTTACGGCTGGCAGTTATGTGATTGGATTTAAAGGGACATCGCCCTTAAAATTGAATCCCTATTTTCTTCGGCTGCATATAATCCTTAAAGGCGCATTCTTGTATGAACGGTGACACGCACACCCGTGATTGAAATCAAATGGCCATCGCCCTTAAAAGTGAATTCCTGTTATCGCCCTTAAAAGTGAATTCCTGTTATCGCCGGTTTCATATCACCCTTACAGATGAACTTCTGGTTTCTTGTCTGTTTTGTGGAGAACAGCTAACAGCGCCATGACGCGCACACCATTCAGGTGAAATACTGTTTGGAGAACAGTTAACAGGCGGTGATGTGCACACCATTCAACATCTCTTCTGCTTTGTGGGGCACATTTAACAGCGCGGTGACGTGCACACCTTCTGGAGAACTATTTGTTAATTATTTTTTAACAGCAGTGATGCGCACACCTTACTAATAATTCATATTTTATCTGGATGAAGGTGTACATTTCTCCTGCTTCGACTTAATCTTTGCAAGTTTATTTTCTTGTATGTTATAATTGCTTGCTCCTTTTGTGTTGCATTATTTCTTTTCATTTTGGCTTTTGTTACGTACCTATATCATGGCTACCAATGAAAATGTGATACATCCACCACCATTTTTGCAAAAATCTGGCAAACCTGAAATCAAATGGAAGCAATGGGTACGTATTTTTGAGAATTATTTACTAGCTATTGATGCTCTCCATTACAGTCCTGCCAGGAAATTGGCCTTGTTATTTAGTCATTTAGGTGTTGAGGGACAAAATGTTTTTGACAATCTTCCTCTGTTAACTAATCCTGGTGGGGTTGGTGACTGGGATGTATATTTAGAAGCCAGGGAAATATGAAAAAACAGTATTCTGATGAGGCCAGTGTACTCTTAGAAAGTCACAGTTTTTAAAAACGGAAGCAGTTCCCTGAGGAGTCAGTCGGGGAATACACAGCTGCTTTGCACATTTTTGCTCCATCTTGCAAATTTGAAAGTAGTGTAGACACGTATATCAGAGATCAATTCGTCTTTAATTGTTTTTCTAAAGAAATGCAAGAAAGACTACTCACTTGCAGGAACCCCTCATTATCTGAAGTCATAGACATTGCTAAAAGTACAGAAATGTCTATAATCTCTACTCAGGCTATGAACAGTCATGAAGGTCTCTCACCACTTTCCTATATTTCTGAGAATGATTCTGTTTCTGCCATAACTATGAGGACAACTAAAAACAGAAAAAAACAGTTTATATGTTATCGCTGTGGTTTCAAAAATCATTTAGGTAATAGTTCCACATGCCCAGCCATTGGTAAGAAGTGCACTAGGTATAGTAAAATGGGGCATTTTCAAGCTGCCTGTAAGTCCCATTCTGCAGGGTCAGTCAGAATACACAATTTTAATGTTCCTAGTGATGATCATAATAGTGATATTCAGGAATACACCAATAAATCTTCGAATGTGCTTCTCACCATTCAAAATGTTTGAAAATAAATTAAGTTTAAAGGTCCCATGTGTCAAACTCTCATTAATTGTAAATCCATTACTGTGATGGCAGATTCAGGAGCGCCTATTATGGTTTTGGCAGATAAAACGTTCTTCTCATTGTGGCATAGTTCTGTCAAATTACAGCAAACAGACATTAACCCTAAAGCGTTTGGGGACAAGGAAATTGAGTTATTAGGTTATTTTCCTGCACATCTCAACATTCTTGGTAGGGACACCTGGACTAAGGTGTATGTTGCTGTTAATGGCAGAGATTTGGTAGGTTGGATGGATTTAGCAAAATTAGGTGTACAACTAAAACCTGGTGAAGATAAACCCATTGTTGTGGGAAATATGCCAGTTTTATCCTTGGATATTGAGAGTGATGTTCTACCCATATTGATTTCTAAGTTTCCTAATCTTTTTAGAGTTGAGATAGGCTCTATGAAGGGTTTTGAACATGTTATCAGGTTGAGGAAGAATGCCGTTCCTGTAAAACATAAGGTGAGGCCAGTACCTATCAGTGTACGAAATGATTTTAATAAACTCTTGGGGGTTCTTACTAACGAAGGAGTTATTTCCGCCACAGACTCTTCAGAATGGGTTTCACCTATTGTTTTAGCCAAAAAATGTCTGGAGTGCTATGTCTCTGTGTTGATTTGAGATCCTTAAACAATAATATTATCATTGACTGCCATCCTTTACCGCGCATTCAAGAAATGTTAGCCAATATTGGAAGTGCAAACTATTTTTCCCTGATCGATTTACACTCAGCTTACCATCAAATAGAATTGAGTGTGGAATCTCAGGAACTCACCACCTTTGTAACACCTTTTGGAGCTTGCAAATATCTCAGACTTCCTTTTGGGCTGGCCTCCACTACAAGTGTTTTTCAAAAGACTATGGATGTTTTGTTCTCTAATATGACTAATGTTCAGGCGTTCCAGGATGATATTCTTAATTTTACTGATACCAAAGTACAACGTTTTGAAATTTTGGATAAGGTATTACGTATATTGGAGGTCACTGGTGTAACGATCAAGCCAGAAAAATGCAAGTTTTTAGTCCAACAATTGGATTACTTAGGGCACACCATCTCTGCTGAAGGTATGAAACCTAAATTCCGCAACTTAGAAGCAATTCTTAAGGCACCGGCTCCTGATAATAAAGATGCTCTCAGGTCCTTTTTAGGATTATGTGAGTATTATGCTCGTTTTGTAACTGAGTATGCCATGGTGGTACAGCCATTAAGGAACTTATTGAAGAAGGTGCTAAATTTACTTGGACCTCTGAAATTGATTCTGAATTCACCAAGATAAAGGATCTTGTTTGTGATGCTCCTGCCTTAAGCCCCTTCATTCCTGAAGGGAAATGCATCATTGCTGTTGATGCTAGTGCAAAAGGCATTGGAGCAGTTTTCAATCAATCTGTCAATGCAAAATCCTCACCATAGCTTTTGCTTCCAGAGCTCTGTTAGAGGCAGAAACTAACTGCAGTACCACAGAAAGGGAAGCACTAGCTTGTGTTTGTGCTGTTCAAAGATTCAAAACATATTTATAGGGTAATTCATTTGAAATACACACTGACCACAAACATCTTGTGATTTAATTGAGTGGTGATGGGCTAGGCAAGGCATCCGCTCATCTCGTACATTTACTTTCCAAAATGCAAGAATATGACTTCACTATTAAGTACATTCAAGGAGGGAAAAATGTTCAGCCCGATTGTCTTTCACGTATGCCCCTACCTCTTCCAGAAAGTATCCAGGAGGAATATGAATGTGTCGTTGCTGCGATTGATGCAGTTGGTGATCTTAATGGTTCAATTTCTGAGATTGAATGGGTGAATGCTACCGCACACAATGAAATTTTAGTGAAAGTTATGGATTTTTAAAAATGGTTGTTTTATTCCAAAGTTGAGGGAACCTTATTGGTGGCCGTCCATGAATAAGCATTTTGAGAATGTTATTAATTTGTGTCCCCAATGCTTAGTTTCTGACAAACATTGGAGTACCGTACAGAAACCTCTTCAAAATGTGCCCTGGCCTGATCAGCCCTGGTCTAAGGTAGCATTCGATTTTGTGGGTCTGTTCAATTTGCTCCCTGCAACCAAAAGATTTACAATAGTTTTGATTGATTATTACTCAAAGGATATTACTCCTTTGTGGATTCTCCTTCCACTAATTCAGTTATTTCATTTCTTGAAAAAGTTTTTGCATTGGAGGGAGCGCCAAAGGAATTTGTGACTGATAATGACACTCATTTTGTTTCTAAAATGATGAAAGCCTTTCTCATTAATCATAACATCTCCCACATACAAGCTGCACTGTATAGTCCGTCCGCGAATGGTTTAGTGGAAAGGGCAAACCGTTTTATTAAAGACGGTGTGCAGTTTGCCCTTTCTTCCGGTATTGCTGTTGAGGATTTCCTTAGGATAAAGATTGCGGGGTACCATTCTACTCCTCATTCCACTACTGGAGTTAGTCCCTTTGATTTGCCGAGAGGAAGAAAGTGTAGATCAAGGGTGGTGCCCGGTTGACTGGACTCTTTGCATTTTTCAAACACTAAACATAATAATTCTGCAACCTCCATGAGGGAAGCAGTGCAAAACAGACAGAGTAAACAAAAATAATATTTTGATTTCTTAAAGCATGCTAAGGATAAGGGATTTTGTGTGGGAGATTGGGATCTTATTAAAAAACCTTTCAAGGTGAAGAAAGGCGAATCTCTATTTACTCGTCCTCTTAGGATTGACAAGATCACTAAAAATGCTGTCCTAGTACGTGACAAAGGTTGGTGGAGTAAGTCTAGATGTTTTCCCATTTCTCATGAACAGGCACAGGTATATAATAGAACAAATGTTGGTACTAATGATGGTTAAATTTTATTTGAAGCTCAAGAGACCAGTATCAATAACAGTGTAATTCCTGATGCAACTTCACCTCGTGATCCTTGTAACTTGAATGTGACAGAGGGTGTTTCTTCCACCCCAGAGGTTGTTCAACGCACGTGTAGTGATTTTGTGCGTGATCATTTTGTTTCTTCTTTATCTCATTCCAATGCAGTGAATACTCAAAATGTACCTGAAGTTATTGATAGCAAAAGAATTTGTAAATTGACTGTACGTTTCCAAGATTATGACTTAACTTGATTGTTTTTATGGGGAGGGTGTGTTGAAGTATCCACAACTGTATTCTCTTTTCTATTTCTATCTTGTGGAATGTATATGTGACTATGATGTATGTAATGTTCTTGTGTAGAATCCTGGTTGCCAGGTAAAAGCAGACTGGTCCTGCTCTTCGTCTGGTAAGCAGCGATTCTCTGTGGGTCCTGATGCTTTGAAAATAAACTCTTCAAAAGAAAGCATTTCCTCCTTCTTCTGCCTTCCTTTGGATTCTACAGGCACAGAGGATGTGTCATTGCTTTCCACGCTGCAAGGGATTGGGTCATTTTTTGGCATGCAGTCTTGGTTCCTCACTTCAATGTGGGGATATTTTGACACCCAGGGATGATGCGTTGAAAATCTTTGATGTGCTGGAAGAAGGCACAGGTGCTGTGTCGATCAGGTAGGTGATGCATAAAATTTTCCATCGCAAGGTGGGCACTTTGTTGAATTTCCAGTCGAAAAGTAGGGGCTGTGATGTTCCGGTCGGCTGTGTAGCCATTTCTCAGTCGCAATGCAGGCTTCGCAATGATTTTGGTAGGTGTTGCGTCTATCTTTACATGCACAGGAATTTATTGAAGAGGCAAAGTCTTTGTTGGCCCTGAGACTTCAGAAACAGGAGGCAAGCTCAATCCAAGCCCTTGGAGAACACTTTTGGGGGAAGGCAGAGTACTTCCAGCAAAGTCAGAGGCCAGCAGGGCAGCAGGGCAACAGCAGGGCAGCAGCCCTTCTCAGCAAATTATCCAGATGAGTCCTTTGGGCAGCCAGGCAGCTCCTCTGACAGGTGTAGGTTCAGAAGTGTATGAGTTGGTGGGGGTCACAGACCCAGTTTATATTACCAAAAATGCATTTGAAAGGGGAGACTTCAAAGAGTGATTTAGAAGTGCACAAGTTCCCCTTTCTGCCAAGTCCTGGCCTCCAGGGTCCCAGTGGGGATTTATCATACCCTTTGTGTGAGGGCAGGCCACTGGCCTTTGAAATGTAGGTGTGAGGCCCTCCACCTTTCCAGCCCAGGAAGACCCATTCAGTATGTAGATGAGTGCAGGTGTGGCTGAGTGTTCTGTGTTTGTGGTTGTCTGGGTGAAATGCACAAGGGAGCTGTCAACCAGCCCAGTTGTGACGTTGATTGAAGACAGGCTGTAAGGCACAGATAAAATAGTAATATAAAATCCAAGCTCACCAATACGCAGGACTTTCTATTACCAATCTGGCCATGCTAAATATGACCTGGTTACCCCTTTCTCAACAGAATCTACCACTCACACAGTATATGAGGATAGCCCTAATGCTAGTCTATGAAAGGAGCAAGCCCCACAGGAGTGGAAAACGAATTAGGAGTCTTTTACCACCAGGACATATAAAACACGTGTACATGTCCTGCCTTTTAAGTACATAGCATCCTGCCCTGTGAGATACTTAGGGCCTGCCTTAGGGGTGACTTACATGTAGAAAAGGGGGAGTTTAAGGCTTTGTTGTATTCTGAATACTGTGTGTTGTTATGGGGATTAGAATTCTGTATGTTGTTATGGGGATCGCGGCATTCGGGAACCCGAATGCGGCTTGGAGAGCAGTTTCTGCCTGCTCCGTGTGCCGGCCGTGGGTCTCCTCTGGTGATTAAAGCTTTTCTCTTCAGACTATCTACGCAGTTCTGGTCTTCATTACGAGCCTTTACCACTACAGTTTGGTGACGAGTGGTGTTGTCTGGAGACCCACCGACCCTGCACTCTGCTTCGTGTCAACTCTCCGACCCTGCACCCTGCGTTCTGTTGACTCATCGACCCTTCCTATAGGATTTACCTCATCGGCTCTACCTAAAGAGGGAAGTCAATATTCTTCTTACTTCTATTATCTCCGGCTCCTGATTTAAACAGAAACATTTTTCTTCTGTGCGCTCCTCGCATGCCTCAGTCGTTTCTCCTTACGTCATCTGACTGCCGTTCCTCGCGTACAAGCTACACCGCCTTTAGAAAGATTTATTTTTGCTTTGGCTGCCATTTTAAGTCTTTGGGATGATTTCCATTCTCTTCGTCTTATTCTGTGTGCGTATCTTCAGTGCCACACATACCTTTGACTGTTAATTCTCTGAGGACTATATTCTTAGAAGAAACTAAGAAATTAGCTCTCGGAATTTAGTGATATTTAAAAAAAATATATATATATATATATATATATATATATATATTTTTTTTTTTTTTTTTTCCTTCTACAATGGCAACAGCTCAGGTTTGTGTTCAGCCTCCTCCTTTTCTTCAAAAACCTGGGAGACTGCCAGTTCCTTGGAGAACGTGGTTACGCATTTTTGAAAATTATTTGGTTGCTATCGACGCTTCCAGGTACAATGCTGCACGCAGAGCTGCACTCCTATTCAACCACTTAGGCGAAACTGGTCAAGAAGTTTTCGATAACTTACCAGCCATAGTTGCACCACTGGGGGATGAATCCTGGGATGCATCTATTAAAGCTACAGCACGTATGGCTAAACAGTATTCTGATGAACCTTCAGTAATATTGGAACAACATCATTTTTTAAAAAGGAAACAGCTTGTGGATGAAACCATAGAAGATTTCTTGGCAGTCCTAAGAGTTCTTGCTGGGAAATGTGAATTTGGTTCAAATATAGACATTTACTTGCGTGATCAATTAGTTTTCAATTGTTATAGCAAAAATATACAAGAACGTATTTTAACTTGCAAGAATCCGTCGTTGGGTGAAGTCTTGGACATAGCTAAGAGCATTGAACGCTCTCTCATCTCTTCCAAAATTTTAACAGACGGTGTTAAAGCTTCTGCTCAAGTTTCTGCTGTCCTGCAAGCCGATTGTTTGGAAGTTAATGCTGTATCCAGTAGGAGCAAAGCCAACAAAAGTGTTGATAAAAAGAACTGTTCTGGTTATTGTTATAGATGTGGTTCAAAGACTCCTATGGGAAATAGTCCATCATGTTTAGCTCAAGGGAAAAAGTTTAATTTTTGCAAAAAGTGGGCCATTTCCAAAGTGTTTGTCGTCTAGCTAAGGCTAAAGCTAAGATATCTAAAATTGATATAGTTGAAGAAGAACTGACTGAGTCTTTTAACAATGTGTTGTTAACTATTGATACTGTTGGAGCTTCTCAAAACAAATGTAAAGGACCCATTTGCTCTGTAACTATAGGCTCCGTTAATCTGGACGTTATGGCTGATTCCGGTTCACCAATTACTATCCTGTCTGACGTGAAGCAGCTTCAACGAACTGATGTCAATCCAAAGGCTTTTGGTGAGTTTGACATTGCTATGAAGGGCTTTTTCATGGATATTCTTGATTTTAAGAGCAGATGCATTAATACTAAAATTTATGTTGCTGAACGTGGCAGAGATATTTTGGGCTGGCAAGATCAGGCTAAGTTGGGTATTATTTTAAGACCAGGTCACTCTGTGCCTGCAATTCTTGGTAATGTGCCTGTGCTAAGTGTGATTGAAGGAAAATTACTACTGGATCATTGTTCAGTTGAAAATCTGTATGCAAACTTTCCTAGGGTCTTTAAGAAAGATATTGGTCTTATCAAAGGATTTGAATATCAAATCAAGTTAAAAAAAAGATGCAGTGCCTGTCAATCAGAAGTTTAGACCGGTTCCATTTTCGGTTAGACAGGATCTTAAACATTTACTTCAACAAATGTGTGAACAGGGCATTATCACTCCAGTTGATTCCTCTGAGTGGATTTCGGCAATTGTTCTTGCTAAAAAAAAGGGTGGAAGTATTCATCTCTGTGTTGATTTGCGCGCACTTAATCACAACATTCTCGTAGATGTTCATCCTTTGCCAAGAATCAATGATTTATTGGCAAATTTGGGTAAGAGTAGGTACTTTTCCACCATTGATTTAAGGTCAGCTTATCACCAAATTCCCTTATCCAAAGATTCTCAACCTTTAACTTCATTTGTGACGCCCTTTGGAACTTTCATGTATTTGCGTTTGCCTTTTGGTTTGGCTTCTGCCGCTAGTCTTTTTCAGAGATTGATGGATGCTTTGTTTTCGGAGGAACAATGTGTTCAGGTCTTTCAGGATGACATTCTCATTCATACTGCAACTAAAGAAAAACATTTTGAGACATTACTTCGAGTATTTAGGAAGTTGGAGACACATAATATCACTGTCAACAAAGATAGATGCAAGCTCTTTTCAGATAGTGTTGACTTTTTAGGGCAGAACATTTCTGCTAGAGGTATCGCGCCCAAGTCATCTTTAGTCAAAGCCATAGTTGAGGCCCCTGTTCCAAAGGACAAGGATTCTCTCAGATCTTTTTTAGGTTTGAGTGAGTACTACTCCAGATTTGTGTCTGGGTATGCTATGGTGGTACAACCTCTACGGGCGTTGCTGAAGAAGCATGTCATGTTTGCTTGGACTGATGAGGCCCACAGGGCTTTTGATCATTTGAAACAACTCATTGTGGATGCCCCTGTTATTAGACCTTTCTCTCATGGTGTTAGGAGTATTATCACAGTGGATGCCAGCTCTGTGGGCTTAGGCGCTGTTTTGAGTCAATTCGTAGATGGTGTTGAAAGTACTGTGGCCTTTGCGTCACGCATGTTGAGTGAAGCAGAACAAAAATATAGTACAATTGAAAGAGAAGCGCTTGCATGCTCTTGGGCAACTGAGAAGTTTAAAAAGTATATTTGGGGTACCAAATTTGATTTGTATACTGATCACAAGCCTTTAATATTCTTGCTTGGAGACAGTTGCTCTAACAAGACGTCCTCTAGGTTGGTTAGGCTTATGTCCAAATTACTTGAGTTTAATTTTGATATAAAATATATTCCTGGAGGAAAAAATATAAGGGCTGATTGTCTTTCTCGATTGCCAGTTGTTGAAAATATCACTGAATTGCCTGTTGAAGAAGAATGTGTGATGACAGTTTCTGATGCAGCTTCTGCTTTCAAAATTTCAGAAGAAGTTTGGAATAAGAGTTCTGACAATGATATTTCTCTAGCCAAAGTTAAGGACTTCCTTGTTTCTGGTTGGCCTCCTGACAGGAGCTTAGACAAAGAGTTAAAATCGTTTGCTCAGGTTGCATCTGAATTATCGGTGGTTAATGGTATTGTTATGAGGCAGAGTATGTTTGTGCTACCTTTATCCCTGAGGGATGGCATTATTTCAGTGGGACATCTAGGACATTTGGGCATCTCTGCTACCATCCAGAATATTAAGCAGCATTACTGGTGGCCTGGTTTGGACTCTCAAGTAAGGTGTTATGTGGATAAATGCCCTGAGTGGTTGTGTTCTGATAAACACTGGAAAATGATAACTAATTCTTTGTGTTGTACAGAATGGCCCAAGAATGCTTGGGTGAAAATATGGTTAGATTTTGCTGGTCCATTTAACATGCTTAAGAATGAGAACAAGTACATGATTGTAGCTATTGACTATTTCTCCAAGTGGTTATATTTTACCTTTTCTAGCACTGCTGATTCCAATGTGGTCATTAAATTTTTGAAACGTTTGTTTCAAGTTGAAGGTCCTGCTAGAGAGGTTGTCACTGACAATGGAACACATTTTGTCTCCAATGAAGTGACTCATTTTTGTTCTTAATCACTCAGTGAAACATATCAAGGTCCCTCTTTACAGTCCTTCTTCTAATGGATTGGTTGAAAGAGCGAATCGTTTGTTGAAGGAGGGAATACAAACTGCCATTTCTAATAACCTCAATGTTGCTGACTATGTGGAACAGAAAGTTTGGTCCTATAACACCACACCTCATAGTACTACTGGGGTTTCTCCTTTTATTCTTTTAAGGGGAAGGAATCCTGTTACAGATTTAAGACCTACCTGGTTGGATGATGTTACTGGCCTCTCTGCTGATTCTGTTGATCTACGTCAAGTTTGTATGCGGGTAAGAGGCAAACAAGAGAAGTCTAAGGACTATTTTGACAGAGTGAAGAGTGTGAAAGATTTGGAAGCGAAACCCGGGGATTGGGTATTAGTTAAAAAACCTATGAGGATCAACAAAGGTGATTCGAAATTTTCTGAACCGGTCAAGGTCGAGAAAGTCTCTAGAAGAGCGGTCTGCTTACAGGGCAAGGGTTGGTGGAACAAGAATGCTGTAGTGAAGATAACTTGTGAGCAAGCTGATATCATTAAGAAAAAGTTAGAAGATGTGCCTCTCCATGACAACTTTGAATGCTATTTCTGGGATGTTGTCTATGACAAGGAGACTCATAACAGGGATTTTGGGTCTCCACTTCCTGAGTGTTCCATTGTTCAACGTAATGTTGTTGACTCCTCTGTTGACAAGAATGTGAACAGGACCTGTAGAGTTAGGAATGCTCCTGTTAAATTCAAAGATTTTGTCAGATATGAGTATTCTCTGTAGAGTTAGATATGCTTCTGTTAAATTTATAGTTTCTTGTCAGTATTAGTATTTCCTTGTTATTACCGTGTTTTCTTTATTTCTGTTTTTTTTCTTCTGTTTTGTTTTGTTAAAAGGGAGTAGGTGTTGTATTCTGAATAATTTGTGTTGTTATGGGGATTAGAATTCTGTATGTTGTTATGGGGATCGCGGCATTCGGAAACCCGAACGCGGCTTGGAGAGCGGTTTCTGCCTGCTCCGTGTGCCGGCCGTGGGTCTCCTCTTGTGATTAAAGCTTTTCTCTTCAGACTATCTACGCAGTTCTGGTCTTCATTACGACCCATTACCACTACAGGCTTTTCAAGTAATTTTAAATGCCAGGTTGAAGTGGCAGTGAAACTGCACACACAGGCCTTGCAGTGGGCGGTCTTAGACATGGTTACGGGGCTATTTATGTGGGTGGCACAATCAGTGCTGCAGGCTGGCTAGTAGCATCTAATTTACAGGCCCTTGGCACATGTAGTGCACTTTACTAGTGACTTATAAGTAAATCAGATATGCCAATTGGGGATGAACCAATGTTACCATGTTTAAGGGAGAGAGGATATGCACTTTAGCGCTGGTTAGCAGTGGTAAAGTGTGCAGAGTCCTAAATCCAGCAAAAGCAGTGTTAGAAAAATGGAGGGAGGCACGCAAAAAGTTGGGGAATGACCACCCTAAGGCTGTCAGGACTAACAATACGTCTTTGAAACAAAAACCATTTGTGATTACATAGGAACACCAATGTACCACCTATGGGATGCCTTGTTAATGCAAAGTAGCACAAAGTTCTATTTACATTGCTCTAATGGTACTTTCCAGCAGAAATATAATTTTGCACTGAAAAGTAAATACTTTGTGCCACTTTGCATCATTTTGTGTGACTTTGCAGCAGAGCAAAATGTTAATGAATCTGCTTCCCCACAGGTTCATCCCGCTCTGAGAATTTTGATGTGCTGAAAACTGGTTCCGTATGAACTCAGAGAGAAGGGATCCAGTTTCATGGAACCCTGTGCAACTTCTGATTTCAGCTTTGCATCACTGGATTATTCTGACTTCCAAAAAAATGATTAAGGCCTAAGATAAAACAGTGGACCATGGTGAGGTAACAAATCCACACAGCCCACAAAGACACCTCACTGACAATGAAAACCACATGTTTGGCTCTGAGCTTTTTGTGCTAAAACCAATAACTTCTTCTGGAGCTCAGCGTAAATATATCTATCTTCTAGGAACTCTTGCTGGCCACAGCCTTAAACCCTGTCACGCTGGAGGATTTAGACTCCCATTTCATAGACAAGACAAAAGTCAAAAACATTGTCCCGTTTTCCTCATTTGGTGTATTTGACCTCTGCTCCATCATGGTCTGCCGGAAATCGAGCCTTGATCCAAGTGAACTGTTAACTGTCCTTGATGATTGACTTTGTTGTGTTGGTGTTTTTTTGGCACTAAAACCTAAAAAAAAATGTCTCCTATTTCCAATAACTTATTTTAAACATGTTGCTGTCTTTGTGCTCAGCATTATGTTCTTAATTTTTCTAGATTGATTTAGTAATTTTATTGGTACTGCTTGCACTTAACGTTCACTTCTCTGATGAGGGCCTGCTGCTTGTGTTACAGCTGCCAGGGGGTTAAACAGAGATTCTCTCAGAATTGTGTTTTCACCTAACCAGAGAGGGTTTATTAAGTTGGTATATGTAGTCCCTTTCAAAATCAACAATCCTATTCCTGACAGCCACCACGGGCAATTCACATTGGCACGCTAACTTCGCAAAAAGACAGCCCCTGAAAGAGTTTTCACACCTTATGCTACCTTAAGAACATATCCTAAAAACATAAAGACACATCCTCAAACACAACTCTATTAGGGATACACAATGAAAAGTAGCAAAGATGTTATGAGAAACTTTAGATCAACTGCCGTAATACAACAAAAAGGGACGTAAACATCTAGAAAAGGGAATGGGGAATAAGGCTCTGGCATAGTGAAGGGAGTCATGCCATATGACTAAATTGCATTAATGTCAATGTATCAATTGCTGCCACCTCCACTTACACAAACATTCCCAGACATTGTTGAAAGTGATTCGTCTGAGTTCACAACAAAACAAAAAAAAGAGAATAGGAAAGAAGCACTGCTTCAGAAGTGATTTACAGTGCATTTATTTATCCATGAAACACAAGTCATGCCCAGGACGTGCTGAGATGGCAAACTTGTCGATAGAGCTTCATGATGGGAGACATCATCTACAACCCATCCGCAGCAGGTTTCACGTCATGTGGTAATGGCTGCCTATCTCCCTCAATGAGCTACACATTCAGTGACAGTAGGAAATCAAGTATCTGTAAACAATGCAATAGAAAAAACACTGTGATTGTCGCTCTGTCAAAGCAGGCAGACATTTCTGTAAGTTGAAAGCATCTGGTTTCAGGGAGGGCAAAAGTTCAAGGCCCAGCTAAGCAGATTTAGCCATCCATATAGGTCGGTTAAATTGGCATTTTAACCCCTTCGCTGCCAGGCCTTTTCCCCCTCCTGTGCCGAGCCTTTTTTTGGCTATTTGGAGCAGTTCGCGCTTAGGCCCTCATAACTTTTTGTTCACGTAAGCTACCCACGCCAAATTTGTGTCCTTTTTTTCCAACATCCTAGGGATTCTAGAGGTACCTAGACTTTGTGGGTTCCCCAGAAGGAGGCCAAGAAATTGGCCAAAAAACAGTGAAAACTCCATTTTTTTAAAAAAAAATTGGAAAAATGGGCTGCAGAAGAAGGCTTGTGGTTTTTTCCCTGAAAAGGGCATCAACAAAGGGTTTGCGGTGATAAAATCACCAGCTTCCCAGCTTTCAGGAACAGGCAGACTTGAATCAGAAAACCCAATTTTTCAACACAATTTTGGCATTTTACTGGGACATACCCCATTTTTACGATTTTTCGTGCTTTCAGCGTCCTTCCAGTCAGTGACAGAAATGGGCATGAAACCAATGCTGGATCCCAGAAACCGCAACATTTCTGAAAAGTAGACAACATTTTGAATTCAGCAAGGGGTAATTTGTGTAGATCCTACAAGGGTTTCCTACAGAAAATAACAACTGAAAAAGAAAAATATTGAAATTGAGGTGAAAAAAACATCAATTTTTCTCTAAGTTTTACTCTGTAACTTTTTCCTGCAATGTCAGATTTTCGAAAGCAATATACCGTTATGTCTGCTGGACTCTTCTGGTTGTGGGGATATAGAGGGCTTGTGGGTTCATCAAGAACTCTAGGTACCCAGAGCCAATAAATGACCTGCACCCTGCAGTGGGTTTTCAGTCTATGCCGGGTATACAGCAATTCATTTGCTGAAATATAAAGAGTAAAAAATAGCTATCAAGAAAACCTTTGTATTTCCAAAATGGGCACAAGATAAGGTGTTGAGATGCAGTGGTTATTTGCACATCTCTGAATTCCGGGGTGCCCATACTAGCATGTGAATTACAGGGCATTTCTCAAATAGACGTCTTTTTTACACACTGTCTTACATTTGGAAGGGAAAAATGTAGAGAAAGACAAGGGGCAATAACACTTCTGTTGCTATTCTATGTTCCCCCAAGTCTCCCGATACAAATGATACCTCACATGTGTGGGTAGGCCTAGCGCCCGCGACAGGATATGCCCCAAAACACAAAGTGGACACATCACAGAAAACAGAGCTCTTTTTAGCAAAGTGACTACCTGTAGATTTTGGCCTCTAGCTCAGCCGCCACCTAGGGAAACCTACCAAACCTGTGCATTTCTGAAAACTAGAGACCTAGGGGAATCCAAGATGGGGTGACTTGTGTGGCTCGGACCAGGTTCTGTTACCCAGAATCCTTTGCAAACCTCAAAATGTGGCTAAAAAAACACATGTTCCTCACATTTCTGTGGCAGAAAGTTCTGGAATCTGAGAGGAGCCACAAATTTCCTTCCACCCAGCGTTCCCCCACGTCTCCCGATAAAAATGATACCTCACTTGTGTGGGTAGGCCTAGCGCCCGCGACAGGAAACGCCCCAAAGCGCAACGTGCACACAACCAAATTTTTGAAGGAAAACAGAGGTGTTTTTTGCAAAGTGCCTACCTGTAGATTTTGGCCTGTAGCTCAGCTGCCACCTAGGGAAACCTACCAAACCTGTGCATTTCTGAAAACTAGAGACCTAGGGGAATCAAAGATGGGGTGACCTGTGTGGCTCGGACCAGGTTCTGTTACCCAGAACCCTTTGCAAACCTCAAAATGTGGCTAAAAAAAACATGTTCCTCACATTTCTGTGGCAGAAAGTTCTGGAATCTGAGAGGAGCCACAAATTTCCTTCCACCCAGCGTTCCCCAACGTCTCCCGATAAAAATGATACCTCACTTGTGTGGGTAGGCCTATCGCCCGCGACAGGAAACGCCCTAAAGCGCAACGTGGACACAGCCAAATTTTTGAAGGAAAACAGAGGTGTTTTTTGCACAGTGCCTACCTGTAGATTTTGGCCTGTAGCTCAGCCGCCACCTAGGGAAACCTACCAAACCTGTGCATTTCTGAAAACTAGAGACCTAGGGGAATCCAAGATGGGGTGACTTGTGTGGCTCGGACCAGGTTCTGTTACCCAGAATGCTTTGCAAACCTCAAAATTTGGCTAAAAAAACACATGTTCCTCACATTTCTGTGGCAGAAAGTTCTGGCATCTGAGAGGAGCAACAAATTTTCTTCCACCCAGCGTTCCCCCACGTCTCCCGATAAAAATGATACCTCACTTGTGTGGGTAGGCCTAGCGCCCGCGACAGGAAAGGCCCCAAAGCGCAACGTGGACACAGCCAAAGTTTTGAAGGAAAACAGAGGGGTTTTTTGCAAAGTGCCTAACTGTAGATTTTGGCCTGTAGCTCAGCCGCCACCAAGGGAAATCTCCCAAACCTGTGCATTTCTGAAAACTAGAGACCTAGGGGAATCCAAGATGGGGTGACTTGTGTGGCTCGGACCAGGTTCTGTTACCCAGAATCCTTTGCAAACCTCAAAATTTGGCTAAAAAAACACATGTTCCTCACATTTCTGTGGCAGAAAGTTCTGGAATCTGAGGGGAGCCACAAATTTCCTTCCACCCAGCGTTCCCCCACGTCTCCCGATAAAAATGATACCTCACTTGTGTGGGTAGGCCTAGCGCCCGAGACAGGAAACGCCCCAAAGCGCAACGTGGACACAGCCACATTTTTGAAGGAAAACAGAGGTGTTTTTTGCAAAGTGCCTACCTGTAGATTTTGGCCTGTAGCTCAGCCGCCACCTAGGGAAACCTACCAAACCTGTGCATTTCTGAAAACTAGAGACCTAGGGGAATCCAAGATGGGGTGACTTGTGTGGCTCGGACCAGGTTCTGTTACCCAGAATCCTTTGCAAACCTCAAAATTTGGCTAAAAAAACACATGTTCCTCACATTTCTGTGGCAGAAAGTTCTGGAATCTGAGAGGAGCCACAAATTTCCTTCCACCCAGCGTTCCCCCACGTCTCCCGATAAAAATGATACCTCACTTGTGTGGGTAGGCCTAGCGCCCGCGACAGGAAACGCCCCAAAGCGCAATGTGGACACAGCCAAATTTTTGAAGGAAAACAGAGGTGTTTTTTGCAAAGTGCCTACCTGTAGATTTTGGCCTGTAGCTCAGCCGCCACCTAGGGAAACCTACCAAACCTGTGCATTTCTGAAAACTAGAGACCTAGGGGAATCCAAGATGGGGTGACTTGTGTGGCTCGGACCAGGTTCTGTTACCCAGAATCCTTTGCAAACCTCAAAATTTGGCTAAAAAAACACATGTTCCTCACATTTCTGTGGCAGAAAGTTCTGGAATCTGAGAGGAGCCACAAATTTCATTCCACCCAGCGTTCCCCCACGTCTCCCGATAAAAATGATACCTCACTTGTGTGGGTAGGCCTAGCGCCCGCGACAGGATATGCCCCAAAACACAACGTGGACACATCACAGAAAACAGAGCTCTTTTTAGCAAAGTGCCTACCTGTAGATTTTGGCCTGTAGCTCAGCCGCCACCTAGGGAAACCTACCAAACCTGTGCATTTCTGAAAACTAGAGACCTAGGGGAATCCAAGATGGGGTGACTTGTGTGGCTCGGACCAGGTTCTGTTACCCAGAATCCTTTGCAAACCTCAAAATTTGGCTAAAAAAACACATGTTCCTCACATTTCTGTGGCAGAAAGTTCTGGAATCTGAGAGGAGCCACAAATTTCCTTCCACCCAGAGTTCCCCCACGTCTCCCGATAAAAATGATACCTCACTTGTGTGGGTAGGCCTAGCACCCGCGACAGGAAAGGCCCCAAAGCGCAATGTGGACACAGCCAAATTTTTGAAGGAAAACAGAGGTGTTTTTTGCAAAGTGCCTACCTGTAGATTTTGGCCTGTAGCTCAGCCGCCACCTAGGGAAACCTACCAAACCTGTGCATTTCTGAAAACTAGAGACCTCGGGGAATCCAAGATGGGGTGACTTGTGTGGCTCGGACCAGGTTCTGTTACCCAGAATCCTTTGCAAACCTCAAAATTTGGCTAAAAAAACACATGTTCCTCACATTTCTGTGGCAGAAAGTTCTGGAATCTGAGGGGAGCCACAAATTTCCTTCCACCCAGCGTTCCCCCACGTCTCCCGATAAAAATGATACCTCACTTGTGTGGGTAGGCCTAGCGCCCGCGACAGGAAACGCCCCAAAGCGCAACGTAGACACAACCAAATTTTTGAAGGAAAACAGAGGTTTTTTTTGCAAAGTGCCTACCTGTAGATTTTGGCCTGTAGCTCAGCCGCCACCTGGGGAAACCTACCAAACCTGTGCTTTTCTGAAAACTAGATACCTAGGGAAATCCAAGATGGGGTGACTTGTGTGGCTCGGACCAGGTTCTGTTACCCAGAATCCTTTGCAAACCTCAAAATTTGGCTAAAAGAACACATGTTCCTCACATTTCTGTGGCAGAAAGTTCTGGAATCTGAGAGGAGCCACAAATTTCCTTCCACCCAGCGTTAACCCACGTCTCCCGATAAAAATTATACCTCACTTGTGTGGGTAGGCCTAGCGCCCGCGACAGGAAACGCCCCAAAGCACAACGTGGGCACAGCCAAATTTTTGAAGGAAAACAGAGGTGTTTTTTGCAAAGTGCCTACCTGTAGATTTTGGCCTGTAGCTCAGCCACCACCTAGGTAAACCTACCAAACCTGTGCATTTCTGAAAACTAGAGACCTAGGGGAATCCAAGATGGGGTGACTTGTGTGGCTCGGACCAGGTTCTGTTACCCAGAATCCTTTGCAAACCTCAAAATTTGGCTAAAAAAACACATGTTCCTCACATTTCTGTGGCAGAAAGTTCTGGAATCAGAGGGGAGCCACAAATTTCCTTCCACCCAGCATTCCCCCACGTCTCCTGATAAAAATGATACCTCACTTGTGTGGGTAGGCCTAGCGCCCGCGACAGGAAACGCCCCAAAGCGCAACGTGGACACAGCCACATTTTTGAAGGAAAACAGAGGTGTTTTTTGCAAAGTGCCTACCTGTAGATTTTGGCCTGTAGCTCAGCCGCCACCTAGGGAAACCTACCAAACCTGTGCATTTCTGAAAACTAGAGACCTAGGGGAATCCAAGATGGGGTGACTTGTGTGGCTCGGGCCAGGTTCTCTTACCCAGAATCCTTTGCAAACCTCAAAATGTGGCTAAAAAAACACATGTTCCTCACATTTCTGTGGCAGAAAGTTCTGTAATCTGAGAGGAGCCACAAATTTCCTTCCACCCAGCGTTCCCCAACGTCTCCCGATAAAAATGATACCTCACTTGTGTGGGTAGGCCTAGCGCCCACGACAGGAAACGCCCCAAAGCGTAACGTGGACACAGCCACATTTTTGAAGGAAAACAGAGGTGTTTTTTGCACAGTGCCTACCTGTAGATTTTGGCCTGTAGCTCAGCCCCCTCCTAGGGAAACCTACCAAACCTGTGCATTTCTGAAAACTAGAGACCCAGGGGAATCCAAGATGGGGTGACTTGTGTGGCTCGGACCAGATTCTGTTACCCAGAATGCTTTGCAAACCTCAAAATTTGGCTAAAAAAACACATGTTCCTCACATTTCTGTGGCAGAAAGTTCTGGAATCTGAGGGGAGCCACAAATTTCCTTCCACCCAGCGTTCCCCCACGTCTCCCGATAAAAATGATACCTCACTTGTGTGGGTAGGCCTAGCGCCCACGACAGGAAACGCCCCAAAGCGTAACGTGGACACAGCCACATTTTTGAAGGAAAACAGAGGTGTTTTTTGCAAAGTGCCTACCTGTAGATTTTGGCCTGTAGCTCAGCCGCCACCTAGGGAAACCTACCAAACCTGTGCATTTCTGAAAACTAGAGACCTAGGGGAATCCAAGATGGGGTGACTTGTGTGGCTCGGACCAGGTTCTGTTACACAGAATCCTTTGCAAACCTCAAAATTTGGCTAAAAAAACACATGTTCCTCACATTTCTGTGGCAGAAAGTTCTGGAATCTGAGGGGAGCCACAAATTTCCTTCCACCCAGCGTTCCCCCACGTCTCCCGATAAAAATGATACCTCACTTGTGTGGGTAGGCCTAGCGCCCGCGACAGGAAACGCCCCAAAGCGCAACGTGGACACAGCCACATTTTTGAAGGAAAACAGAGGTGTTTTTTGCAAAGTGCCTACCTGTAGATTTTGGCCTGTAGCTCAGCCGCCACCTAGGGAAACCTACCAAACCTGTGCATTTCTGAAAACTAGAGACCTAGGGGAATCCAAGATGGGGTGACTTGTGTGGCTCGGACCAGGTTCTGTTACCCAGAATCCTTTGCAAACCTCAAAATTTGGCTAAAAAAACACATGTTCCTCACATTTCTGTGGCAGAAAGTTCTGGAATCTGAGAGGAGCCACAAATTTCCTTCCACCCAGCGTTCCCCCACGTCTCCCGATAAAAATGATACCTCACTTGTGTGGGTAGGCCTAGCGCCCGCGACAGGAAACGCCCCAAAGCGCAATGTGGACACAGCCAAATTTTTGAAGGAAAACAGAGGTGTTTTTTGCAAAGTGCCTACCTGTAGATTTTGGCCTGTAGCTCAGCCGCCACCTAGGGAAACCTACCAAACCTGTGCATTTCTGAAAACTAGAGACCTAGGGGAATCCAAGATGGGGTGACTTGTGTGGCTCGGACCAGGTTCTGTTACCCAGAATCCTTTGCAAACCTCAAAATTTGGCTAAAAAAACACATGTTCCTCACATTTCTGTGGCAGAAAGTTCTGGAATCTGAGAGGAGCCACAAATTTCATTCCACCCAGCGTTCCCCCACGTCTCCCGATAAAAATGATACCTCACTTGTGTGGGTAGGCCTAGCGCCCGCGACAGGGTATGCCCCAAAACACAACGTGGACACATCACAGAAAACAGAGCTCTTTTTAGCAAAGTGCCTACCTGTATATTTTGGCCTGTAGCTCAGCCGCCACCTAAGGAAACCTACCAAACCTGTGCATTTCTGAAAACTAGAGACCTAGGGGAATCCAAGATGGGGTGACTTGTGTGGCTCGGACCAGGTTCTGTTACCCAGAATCCTTTGCAAACCTCAAAATTTGGCTAAAAAAACACATGTTCCTCACATTTCTGTGGCAGAAAGTTCTGGAATCTGAGAGGAGCCACAAATTTCCTTCCACTCAGCGTTCCCCCACGTCTCCCGATAAAAATGATACCTCACTTGTGTGGGTAGGCCTAGCGCCCGCGACAGGAAAGGCCCCAAAGCGCAATGTGGACACAGCCAAATTTTTGAAGGAAAACAGAGGTGTTTTTTGCAAAGTGCCTACCTGTAGATTTTGGCCTGTAGCTCAGCCGCCACCTAGGGAAACCTACCAAACCTGTGCATTTCTGAAAACTAGAGACCTCGGGGAATCCAAGATGGGGTGACTTGTGTGGCTCGGACCAGGTTCTGTTACCCAGAATCCTTTGCAAACCTCAAAATTTGGCTAAAAAAACACATGTTCCTCACATTTCTGTGGCAGAAAGTTCTGGAATCTGAGGGGAGCCACAAATTTCCTTCCACCCAGCGTTCCCCCACGTCTCCCGATAAAAATGATACCTCACTTGTGTGGGTAGGCCTAGCGCCCGCGACAGGAAACGCCCCAAAGCGCAACGTAGACACAACCAAATTTTTGAAGGAAAACAGAGGTTTTTTTTGCAAAGTGCCTACCTGTAGATTTTGGCCTGTAGCTCAGCCGCCACCTGGGGAAACCTACCAAACCTGTGCTTTTCTGAAAACTAGATACCTAGGGAAATCCAAGATGGGGTGACTTGTGTGGCTCGGACCAGGTTCTGTTACCCAGAATCCTTTGCAAACCTCAAAATTTGGCTAAAAGAACACATGTTCCTCACATTTCTGTGGCAGAAAGTTCTGGAATCTGAGAGGAGCCACAAATTTCCTTCCACCCAGCGTTCCCCCACGTCTCCCGATAAAAATTATACCTCACTTGTGTGGGTAGGCCTAGCGCCCGCGACAGGAAACGCCCCAAAGCACAACGTGGGCACAGCCAAATTTTTGAAGGAAAACAGAGGTGTTTTTTGCAAAGTGCCTACCTGTAGATTTTGGCCTGTAGCTCAGCCACCACCTAGGTAAACCTACCAAACCTGTGCATTTCTGAAAACTAGAGACCTAGGGGAATCCAAGATGGGGTGACTTGTGTGGCTCGGACCAGGTTCTGTTACCCAGAATCCTTTGCAAACCTCAAAATTTGGCTAAAAAAACACATGTTCCTCACATTTCTGTGGCAGAAAGTTCTGGAATCTGAGGGGAGCCACAAATTTCCTTCCACCCAGCATTCCCCCACGTCTCCTGATAAAAATGATACCTCACTTGTGTGGGTAGGCCTAGCGCCCGCGACAGGAAACGCCCCAAAGCGCAACGTGGACACAGCCAAATTTTTGAAGGAAAACAGAGGTGTTTTTTGCAAAGTGCCTACCTGTAGATTTTGGCCTGTAGCTCAGCCGCCACCTAGGGAAACCTACCAAACCTGTGCATTTCTGAAAACTAGAGACCTCGGGGAATCCAAGATGGGGTGACTTGTGTGGCTCGGACCAGGTTCTGTTACCCAGAATCCTTTGCAAACCTCAAAATTTGGCTAAAAAAACACATGTTCCTCACATTTCTGTGGCAGAAAGTTCTGGAATCTGAGGGGAGCCACAAATTTCCTTCCACCCAGCGTTCCCCCACGTCTCCCGATAAAAATGATACCTCACTTGTGTGGGTAGGCCTAGCGCCCGCGACAGGAAACGCCCCAAAGCGCAACGTAGACACAACCAAATTTTTGAAGGAAAACAGAGGTTTTTTTTGCAAAGTGCCTACCTGTAGATTTTGGCCTGTAGCTCAGCCGCCACCTGGGGAAACCTACCAAACCTGTGCTTTTCTGAAAACTAGATACCTAGGGAAATCCAAGATGGGGTGACTTGTGTGGCTCGGACCAGGTTCTGTTACCCAGAATCCTTTGCAAACCTCAAAATTTGGCTAAAAGAACACATGTTCCTCACATTTCTGTGGCAGAAAGTTCTGGAATCTGAGAGGAGCCACAAATTTCCTTCCACCCAGCGTTCCCCCACGTCTCCCGATAAAAATTATACCTCACTTGTGTGGGTAGGCCTAGCGCCCGCGACAGGAAACGCCCCAAAGCACAACGTGGGCACAGCCAAATTTTTGAAGGAAAACAGAGGTGTTTTTTGCAAAGTGCCTACCTGTAGATTTTGGCCTGTAGCTCAGCCACCACCTAGGTAAACCTACCAAACCTGTGCATTTCTGAAAACTAGAGACCTAGGGGAATCCAAGATGGGGTGACTTGTGTGGCTCGGACCAGGTTCTGTTACCCAGAATCCTTTGCAAACCTCAAAATTTGGCTAAAAAAACACATGTTCCTCACATTTCTGTGGCAGAAAGTTCTGGAATCTGAGGGGAGCCACAAATTTCCTTCCACCCAGCATTCCCCCACGTCTCCTGATAAAAATGATACCTCACTTGTGTGGGTAGGCCTAGCGCCCGCGACAGGAAACGCCCCAAAGCGCAACGTGGACACAGCCACATTTTTGAAGGAAAACAGAGGTGTTTTTTGCAAAGTGCCTACCTGTAGATTTTGGCCTGTAGCTCAGCCGCCACCTAGGGAAACCTACCAAACCTGTGCATTTCTGAAAACTAGAGACCTAGGGGAATCCAAGATGGGGTGACTTGTGTGGCTCGGACCAGGCTCTGTTACCCAGAATCCTTTGCAAACCTCAAAATTTGGCTAAAAAAACACATGTTCCTCACATTTCTGTGGCAGAAAGTTCTGGAATCTGAGAGGAGCCACAAATTTCATTCCACCCAGCGTTCCCCCACGTCTCCTGATAAAAATGATATCTCACTTGTGTGGGTAGGCCTAGCGCCCGCGACAGGATATGCCCCAAAACACAACGTGGACACATCACAGAAAACAGAGCTCTTTTTAGCAAAGTGACTACCTGTAGATTTTGACCTCTAGCTCAGCCGCCACCTAGGGAAACCTACCAAACCTGTGCATTTCTGAAAACTAGAGACCTAGGGGAATCCAAGATGGGGTGACTTGTGTGGCTCGGGCCAGGTTCTCTTACCCAGAATCCTTTGCAAACCTCAAAATGTGGCTAAAAAAACACATGTTCCTCACATTTCTGTGGCAGAAAGTTCTGTAATCTGAGAGGAGCCACAAATTTCCTTCCACCCAGCGTTCCCCAACGTCTCCCGATAAAAATGATACCTCACTTGTGTGGGTAGGCCTATCGCCCGCGACAGGAAACGCCCTAAAGCGCAACGTGGACACAGCCAAATTTTTGATGGAAAACAGAGGTGTTTTTTGCACAGTGCCTACCTGTAGATTTTGGCCTGTAGCTCAGCCGCCACCTAGGGAAACCTACCAAACCTGTGCATTTCTGAAAACTAGAGACCTAGGGGAATCCAAGATGGGGTGACTTGTGTGGCTCGGACCAGATTATGTTACCCAGAATGCTTTGCAAACCTCAAAATTTGGCTAAAAAAACACATGTTCCTCACATTTCTGTGGCAGAAAGTTCTGGAATCTGAGGGGAGCCACAAATTTCCTTCCACCCAGCGTTCCCCCACGTCTCCCGATAAAAATGATACCTCACTTGTGTGGGTAGGCCTAGCGCCCACGACAGGAAACGCCCCAAAGCGTAACGTGGACACAGCCACATTTTTGAAGGAAAACAGAGGTGTTTTTTGCAAAGTGCCTACCTGTAGATTTTGGCCTGTAGCTCAGCCGCCACCTAGGGAAACCTACCAAACCTGTGCATTTCTGAAAACTAGAGACCTAGGGGAATCCAAGATGGGGTGACTTGTGTGGCTCGGACCAGGTTCTGTTACCCAGAATCCTTTGCAAACCTCAAAATTTGGCTAAAAAAACACATGTTCCTCACATTTCTGTGGCAGAAAGTTCTGGAATCTGAGAGGAGCCACAAATTTCATTCCACCCAGCGTTCCCCCACGTCTCCCGATAAAAATGATACCTCACTTGTGTGGGTAGGCCTAGCGCCCGCGACAGGATATGCCCCAAAACACAACGTGGACACATCACAGAAAACAGAGCTCTTTTTAGCAAAGTGACTACCTGTAGATTTTGACCTCTAGCTCAGCCGGCACCTAGGGAAACCTACCAAACCTGTGCATTTCTGAAAACTAGAGACCTAGGGGAATCCAAGATGGGGTGACTTGTGTGGCTCGGACCAGATTCTGTTACCCAGAATGCTTTGCAAACCTCAAAATTTGGCTAAAAAAACACATGTTCCTCACATTTCTGTGGCAGAAAGTTCTGGCATCTGAGAGGAGCAACAAATTTTCTTCCACCCAGCGTTCCCCCACGTCTCCCGATAAAAATGATACCTCACTTGTGTGGGTAGGCCTAGCGCCCGCGACAGGAAAGGCCCCAAAGCGCAACGTGGACACAGCCAAAGTTTTGAAGGAAAACAGAGGGGTTTTTTGCAAAGTGCCTACCTGTAGATTTTGGCCTGTAGCTCAGCCGCCACCTAGGGAAATCTACCAAACCTGTGCATTTCTGAAAACTAGAGACCTAGGGGAATCCAAGATGGGGTGACTTGTGTGGCTCGGACCAGGTTCTGTTACCCAGAATCCTTTGCAAACCTCAAAATTTGGCTAAAAAAACACATGTTCCTCACATTTCTGTGGCAGAAAGTTCTGGAATCTGAGGGGAGCCACAAATTTCCTTCCACCCAGCGTTCCCCCACGTCTCCCGATAAAAATGATACCTCACTTGTGTGGGTAGGCCTAGCGCCCGCGACAGGAAACGCCCCAAAGCGCAACGTGGACACAGCCACATTTTTGAAGGAAAACAGAGGTGTTTTTTGCAAAGTGCCTACCTGTAGATTTTGGCCTGTAGCTCAGCCGCCACCTAGGGAAACCTACCAAACCTGTGCATTTCTGAAAACTAGAGACCTAGGGGAATCCAAGATGGGGTGACTTGTGTGGCTCGGACCAGGTTCTGTTACCCAGAATCCTTTGCAAACCTCAAAATTTGGCTAAAAAAACACATGTTCCTCACATTTCTGTGGCAGAAAGTTCTGGAATCTGAGAGGAGCCACAAATTTCATTCCACCCAGCGTTCCCCCACGTCTCCTGATAAAAATGATACCTCACTTGTGTGGGTAGGCCTAGCGCCCGCGACAGGATATGCCCCAAAACACAACGTGGACACATCACAGAAAACAGAGCTCTTTTTAGCAAAGTGCCTACCTGTAGATTTTGGCCTGTAGCTCAGCCGCCACCTAGGGAAACCTACCAAACCTGTGCATTTCTGAAAACTAGAGACCTAGGGGAATCCAAGATGGGGTGACTTGTGTGGCTCGGACCAGGTTCTGTTACCCAGAATCCTTTGCAAACCTCAAAATTTGGCTAAAAAAACACATGTTCCTCACATTTCTGTGGCAGAAAGTTCTGGAATCTGAGAGGAGCCACAAATTTCCTTCCACCCAGAGTTCCCCCACGTCTCCCGATAAAAATGATACCTCACTTGTGTGGGTAGGCCTAGCACCCGCGACAGGAAAGGCCCCAAAGCGCAATGTGGACACAGCCAAATTTTTGAAGGAAAACAGAGGTGTTTTTTGCAAAGTGCCTACCTGTAGATTTTGGCCTGTAGCTCAGCCGCCACCTAGGGAAACCTACCAAACCTGTGCATTTCTGAAAACTAGAGACCTCGGGGAATCCAAGATGGGGTGACTTGTGTGGCTCGGACCAGGTTCTGTTACCCAGAATCCTTTGCAAACCTCAAAATTTGGCTAAAAAAACACATGTTCCTCACATTTCTGTGGCAGAAAGTTCTGGAATCTGAGGGGAGCCACAAATTTCCTTCCACCCAGCGTTCCCCCACGTCTCCCGATAAAAATGATACCTCACTTGTGTGGGTAGGCCTAGCGCCCGCGACAGGAAACGCCCCAAAGCGCAACGTAGACACAACCAAATTTTTGAAGGAAAACAGAGGTTTTTTTTGCAAAGTGCCTACCTGTAGATTTTGGCCTGTAGCTCAGCCGCCACCTGGGGAAACCTACCAAACCTGTGCTTTTCTGAAAACTAGATACCTAGGGAAATCCAAGATGGGGTGACTTGTGTGGCTCGGACCAGGTTCTGTTACCCAGAATCCTTTGCAAACCTCAAAATTTGGCTAAAAGAACACATGTTCCTCACATTTCTGTGGCAGAAAGTTCTGGAATCTGAGAGGAGCCACAAATTTCCTTCCACCCAGCGTTAACCCACGTCTCCCGATAAAAATTATACCTCACTTGTGTGGGTAGGCCTAGCGCCCGCGACAGGAAACGCCCCAAAGCACAACGTGGGCACAGCCAAATTTTTGAAGGAAAACAGAGGTGTTTTTTGCAAAGTGCCTACCTGTAGATTTTGGCCTGTAGCTCAGCCACCACCTAGGTAAACCTACCAAACCTGTGCATTTCTGAAAACTAGAGACCTAGGGGAATCCAAGATGGGGTGACTTGTGTGGCTCGGACCAGGTTCTGTTACCCAGAATCCTTTGCAAACCTCAAAATTTGGCTAAAAAAACACATGTTCCTCACATTTCTGTGGCAGAAAGTTCTGGAATCTGAGGGGAGCCACAAATTTCCTTCCACCCAGCATTCCCCCACGTCTCCTGATAAAAATGATACCTCACTTGTGTGGGTAGGCCTAGCGCCCGTGACAGGAAACGCCCCAAAGCGCAACGTGGACACAGCCACATTTTTGAAGGAAAACAGAGGTGTTTTTTGCAAAGTGCCTACCTGTAGATTTTGGCCTGTAGCTCAGCCGCCACCTAGGGAAACCTACCAAACCTGTGCATTTCTGAAAACTAGAGACCTAGGGGAATCCAAGATGGGGTGACTTGTGTGGCTCGGGCCAGGTTCTCTTACCCAGAATCCTTTGCAAACCTCAAAATGTGGCTAAAAAAACACATGTTCCTCACATTTCTGTGGCAGAAAGTTCTGTAATCTGAGAGGAGCCACAAATTTCCTTCCACCCAGCGTTCCCCAACGTCTCCCGATAAAAATGATACCTCACTTGTGTGGGTAGGCCTAGCGCCCACGACAGGAAACGCCCCAAAGCGTAACGTGGACACAGCCACATTTTTGAAGGAAAACAGAGGTGTTTTTTGCACAGTGCCTACCTGTAGATTTTGGCCTGTAGCTCAGCCGCCACCTAGGGAAACCTACCAAACCTGTGCATTTCTGAAAACTAGAGACCCAGGGGAATCCAAGATGGGGTGACTTGTGTGGCTCGGACCAGATTCTGTTACCCAGAATGCTTTGCAAACCTCAAAATTTGGCTAAAAAAACACATGTTCCTCACATTTCTGTGGCAGAAAGTTCTGGAATCTGAGGGGAGCCACAAATTTCCTTCCACCCAGCGTTCCCCCACGTCTCCCGATAAAAATGATACCTCACTTGTGTGGGTAGGCCTAGCGCCCACGACAGGAAACGCCCCAAAGCGTAACGTGGACACAGCCACATTTTTGAAGGAAAACAGAGGTGTTTTTTGCAAAGTGCCTACCTGTAGATTTTGGCCTGTAGCTCAGCCGCCACCTAGGGAAACCTACCAAACCTGTGCATTTCTGAAAACTAGAGACCTAGGGGAATCCAAGATGGGGTGACTTGTGTGGCTCGGACCAGGTTCTGTTACACAGAATCCTTTGCAAACCTCAAAATTTGGCTAAAAAAACACATGTTCCTCACATTTCTGTGGCAGAAAGTTCTGGAATCTGAGGGGAGCCACAAATTTCCTTCCACCCAGCGTTCCCCCACGTCTCCCGATAAAAATGATACCTCACTTGTGTGGGTAGGCCTAGCGCCCGCGACAGGAAACGCCCCAAAGCGCAACGTGGACACAGCCACATTTTTGAAGGAAAACAGAGGTGTTTTTTGCAAAGTGCCTACCTGTAGATTTTGGCCTGTAGCTCAGCCGCCACCTAGGGAAACCTACCAAACCTGTGCATTTCTGAAAACTAGAGACCTAGGGGAATCCAAGATGGGGTGACTTGTGTGGCTCGGACCAGGTTCTGTTACCCAGAATCCTTTGCAAACCTCAAAATTTGGCTAAAAAAACACATGTTCCTCACATTTCTGTGGCAGAAAGTTCTGGAATCTGAGAGGAGCCACAAATTTCCTTCCACCCAGCGTTCCCCCACGTCTCCCGATAAAAATGATACCTCACTTGTGTGGGTAGGCCTAGCGCCCGCGACAGGAAACGCCCCAAAGCGCAATGTGGACACAGCCAAATTTTTGAAGGAAAACAGAGGTGTTTTTTGCAAAGTGCCTACCTGTAGATTTTGGCCTGTAGCTCAGCCGCCACCTAGGGAAACCTACCAAACCTGTGCATTTCTGAAAACTAGAGACCTAGGGGAATCCAAGATGGGGTGACTTGTGTGGCTCGGACCAGGTTCTGTTACCCAGAATCCTTTGCAAACCTCAAAATTTGGCTAAAAAAACACATGTTCCTCACATTTCTGTGGCAGAAAGTTCTGGAATCTGAGAGGAGCCACAAATTTCATTCCACCCAGCGTTCCCCCACGTCTCCCGATAAAAATGATACCTCACTTGTGTGGGTAGGCCTAGCGCCCGCGACAGGATATGCCCCAAAACACAACGTGGACACATCACAGAAAACAGAGCTCTTTTTAGCAAAGTGCCTACCTGTAGATTTTGGCCTGTAGCTCAGCCGCCACCTAAGGAAACCTACCAAACCTGTGCATTTCTGAAAACTAGAGACCTAGGGGAATCCAAGATGGGGTGACTTGTGTGGCTCGGACCAGGTTCTGTTACCCAGAATCCTTTGCAAACCTCAAAATTTGGCTAAAAAAACACATGTTCCTCACATTTCTGTGGCAGAAAGTTCTGGAATCTGAGAGGAGCCACAAATTTCCTTCCACTCAGCGTTCCCCCACGTCTCCCGATAAAAATGATACCTCACTTGTGTGGGTAGGCCTAGCGCCCGCGACAGGAAAGGCCCCAAAGCGCAATGTGGACACAGCCAAATTTTTGAAGGAAAACAGAGGTGTTTTTTGCAAAGTGCCTACCTGTAGATTTTGGCCTGTAGCTCAGCCGCCACCTAGGGAAACCTACCAAACCTGTGCATTTCTGAAAACTAGAGACCTCGGGGAATCCAAGATGGGGTGACTTGTGTGGCTCGGACCAGGTTCTGTTACCCAGAATCCTTTGCAAACCTCAAAATTTGGCTAAAAAAACACATGTTCCTCACATTTCTGTGGCAGAAAGTTCTGGAATCTGAGGGGAGCCACAAATTTCCTTCCACCCAGCGTTCCCCCACGTCTCCCGATAAAAATGATACCTCACTTGTGTGGGTAGGCCTAGCGCCCGCGACAGGAAACGCCCCAAAGCGCAACGTAGACACAACCAAATTTTTGAAGGAAAACAGAGGTTTTTTTTGCAAAGTGCCTACCTGTAGATTTTGGCCTGTAGCTCAGCCGCCACCTGGGGAAACCTACCAAACCTGTGCTTTTCTGAAAACTAGATACCTAGGGAAATCCAAGATGGGGTGACTTGTGTGGCTCGGACCAGGTTCTGTTACCCAGAATCCTTTGCAAACCTCAAAATTTGGCTAAAAGAACACATGTTCCTCACATTTCTGTGGCAGAAAGTTCTGGAATCTGAGAGGAGCCACAAATTTCCTTCCACCCAGCGTTCCCCCACGTCTCCCGATAAAAATTATACCTCACTTGTGTGGGTAGGCCTAGCGCCCGCGACAGGAAACGCCCCAAAGCACAACGTGGGCACAGCCAAATTTTTGAAGGAAAACAGAGGTGTTTTTTGCAAAGTGCCTACCTGTAGATTTTGGCCTGTAGCTCAGCCACCACCTAGGTAAACCTCCCAAACCTGTGCATTTCTGAAAACTAGAGACCTAGGGGAATCCAAGATGGGGTGACTTGTGTGGCTCGGACCAGGTTCTGTTACCCAGAATCCTTTGCAAACCTCAAAATTTGGCTAAAAAAACACATGTTCCTCACATTTCTGTGGCAGAAAGTTCTGGAATCTGAGGGGAGCCACAAATTTCCTTCCACCCAGCATTCCCCCACGTCTCCTGATAAAAATGATACCTCACTTGTGTGGGTAGGCCTAGCGCCCGCGACAGGAAACGCCCCAAAGCGCAACGTGGACACAGCCACATTTTTGAAGGAAAACAGAGGTGTTTTTTGCAAAGTGCCTACCTGTAGATTTTGGCCTGTAGCTCAGCCGCCACCTAGGGAAACCTACCAAACCTGTGCATTTCTGAAAACTAGAGACCTAGGGGAATCCAAGATGGGGTGACTTGTGTGGCTCGGACCAGGCTCTGTTACCCAGAATCCTTTGCAAACCTCAAAATTTGGCTAAAAAAACACATGTTCCTCACATTTCTGTGGCAGAAAGTTCTGGAATCTGAGAGGAGCCACAAATTTCATTCCACCCAGCGTTCCCCCACGTCTCCTGATAAAAATGATATCTCACTTGTGTGGGTAGGCCTAGCGCCCGCGACAGGATATGCCCCAAAACACAACGTGGACACATCACAGAAAACAGAGCTCTTTTTAGCAAAGTGACTACCTGTAGATTTTGACCTCTAGCTCAGCCGCCACCTAGGGAAACCTACCAAACCTGTGCATTTCTGAAAACTAGAGACCTAGGGGAATCCAAGATGGGGTGACTTGTGTGGCTCGGGCCAGGTTCTCTTACCCAGAATCCTTTGCAAACCTCAAAATGTGGCTAAAAAAACACATGTTCCTCACATTTCTGTGGCAGAAAGTTCTGTAATCTGAGAGGAGCCACAAATTTCCTTCCACCCAGCGTTCCCCAACGTCTCCCGATAAAAATGATACCTCACTTGTGTGGGTAGGCCTATCGCCCGCGACAGGAAACGCCCTAAAGCGCAACGTGGACACAGCCAAATTTTTGATGGAAAACAGAGGTGTTTTTTGCACAGTGCCTACCTGTAGATTTTGGCCTGTAGCTCAGCCGCCACCTAGGGAAACCTACCAAACCTGTGCATTTCTGAAAACTAGAGACCTAGGGGAATCCAAGATGGGGTGACTTGTGTGGCTCGGACCAGATTCTGTTACCCAGAATGCTTTGCAAACCTCAAAATTTGGCTAAAAAAACACATGTTCCTCACATTTCTGTGGCAGAAAGTTCTGGAATCTGAGGGGAGCCACAAATTTCCTTCCACCCAGCGTTCCCCCACGTCTCCCGATAAAAATGATACCTCACTTGTGTGGGTAGGCCTAGCGCCCACGACAGGAAACGCCCCAAAGCGTAACGTGGACACAGCCACATTTTTGAAGGAAAACAGAGGTGTTTTTTGCAAAGTGCCTACCTGTAGATTTTGGCCTGTAGCTCAGCCGCCACCTAGGGAAACCTACCAAACCTGTGCATTTCTGAAAACTAGAGACCTAGGGGAATCCAAGATGGGGTGACTTGTGTGGCTCGGACCAGGTTCTGTTACCCAGAATCCTTTGCAAACCTCAAAATTTGGCTAAAAAAACACATGTTCCTCACATTTCTGTGGCAGAAAGTTCTGGAATCTGAGAGGAGCCACAAATTTCATTCCACCCAGCGTTCCCCCACGTCTCCCGATAAAAATGATACCTCACTTGTGTGGGTAGGCCTAGCGCCCGCGACAGGATATGCCCCAAAACACAACGTGGACACATCACAGAAAACAGAGCTCTTTTTAGCAAAGTGACTACCTGTAGATTTTGACCTCTAGCTCAGCCGGCACCTAGGGAAACCTACCAAACCTGTGCATTTCTGAAAACTAGAGACCTAGGGGAATCCAAGATGGGGTGACTTGTGTGGCTCGGACCAGATTCTGTTACCCAGAATGCTTTGCAAACCTCAAAATTTGGCTAAAAAAACACATGTTCCTCACATTTCTGTGGCAGAAAGTTCTGGCATCTGAGAGGAGCAACAAATTTTCTTCCACCCAGCGTTCCCCCACGTCTCCCGATAAAAATGATACCTCACTTGTGTGGGTAGGCCTAGCGCCCGCGACAGGAAAGGCCCCAAAGCGCAACGTGGACACAGCCAAAGTTTTGAAGGAAAACAGAGGGGTTTTTTGCAAAGTGCCTACCTGTAGATTTTGGCCTGTAGCTCAGCCGCCACCTAGGGAAATCTACCAAACCTGTGCATTTCTGAAAACTAGAGACCTAGGGGAATCCAAGATGGGGTGACTTGTGTGGCTCGGACCAGGTTCTGTTACCCAGAATCCTTTGCAAACCTCAAAATTTGGCTAAAAAAACACATGTTCCTCACATTTCTGTGGCAGAAAGTTCTGGAATCTGAGGGGAGCCACAAATTTCCTTCCACCCAGCGTTCCCCCACGTCTCCCGATAAAAATGATACCTCACTTGTGTGGGTAGGCCTAGCGCCCGCGACAGGAAACGCCCCAAAGCGCAACGTGGACACAGCCACATTTTTGAAGGAAAACAGAGGTGTTTTTTGCAAAGTGCCTACCTGTAGATTTTGGCCTGTAGCTCAGCCGCCACCTAGGGAAACCTACCAAACCTGTGCATTTCTGAAAACTAGAGACCTAGGGGAATCCAAGATGGGGTGACTTGTGTGGCTCGGACCAGGTTCTGTTACCCAGAATCCTTTGCAAACCTCAAAATTTGGCTAAAAAAACACATGTTCCTCACATTTCTGTGGCAGAAAGTTCTGGAATCTGAGAGGAGCCACAAATTTCATTCCACCCAGCGTTCCCCCACGTCTCCTGATAAAAATGATACCTCACTTGTGTGGGTAGGCCTAGCGCCCGCGACAGGATATGCCCCAAAACACAACGTGGACACATCACAGAAAACAGAGCTCTTTTTAGCAAAGTGACTACCTGTAGATTTTGACCTCTAGCTCAGCCGCCACCTAGGGAAACCTACCAAACCTGTGCATTTCTGAAAACTAGAGACCTAGGGGAATCCAAGATGGGGTGACTTGTGTGGCTCGGGCCAGGTTCTGTTACCCAGAATCCTTTGCAAACCTCAAAATGTGGCTAAAAAAACACATGTTCCTCACATTTCTGTGGCAGAAAGTTCTGTAATCTGAAAGGAGCCACAAATTTCCTTCCACCCAGCGTTCCCCAACGTCTCCCGATAAAAATTATACCTCACTTGTGTGGGTAGGCCTATCGCCCGCGACAGGAAACGCCCTAAAGCGCAACGTGGACACAGCCAAATTTTTGAAGGAAAACAGAGGTGTTTTTTGCACAGTGCCTACCTGTAGATTTTGGCCTGTAGCTCAGCCGCCACCTAGGGAAACCTACCAAACCTGTGCATTTCTGAAAACTAGAGACCTAGGGGAATCCAAGATGGGGTGACTTGTGTGGCTCGGACCAGGTTCTGTTACCCAGAATGCTTTGCAAACCTCAAAATTTGGCTAAAAAAACACATGTTCCTCACATTTCTGTGGCAGGAAATTCTGGCATCTGAGAGGAGCCACAAATTTCCTTCCACCCAGCGTTCCCCCACGTCTCCCGATAAAAATGATACCTCACTTGTGTGGGTAGGCCTAGCGCCCCCGACAGGAAAGGCCCCAAAGCGCAACGTGGACACAGCCAAAGTTTTGAAGGAAAACAGAGGAGTTTTTTGCAAAGTGCATACCTGTAGATTTTGGCCTGTAGCTCAGCCGCCACCTAGGGAAATCTAACAAACCTGTGCATTTCTGAAAACTAGAGACCGAGGGGAATCCAAGATGGGGTGACTTGTGTGGCTCGGACCAGGTTCTGTTACCCAGAATCCTTTGCAAACCTCAAAATTTGGCTAAAAAAACACACGTTCCTCACATTTGTGTGGCAGAAAGTTCTGAAATCTGAGAGGAGCCACAAATTTCCTTCCACCCAGCTTTCCCCCACGTCTCCCGATAAAAATTATACCTCACTTGTGTGGGTAGGCCTAGCGCCCGCGACAGGAAATGCCCCAAAGCGCAACGTGGACACAGCCAAATTTTTGAAGGAAAACAGAGGTGTTTTTTGCAAAGTGCCTAACTGTAGATTTTGGCCTGTAGCTCAGCCGCCACCTAGCGAAACCTACCAAACCTGTGCATTTCTGAAAACTAGAGACCTAGGGGAATCCAAGATAGGGTGACTTGTGTGGCTCGGACCAGGTTCTGTTACCCAGAATCCTTTGCAAACCTCAGAATTTGGCTAAAAAAACACATGTTCCTCACATTTCTGTGGCAGAAAGTTCTGGAATCTGAGAGGAGCCACAAATTTCCTTCCACCCAGCGTTCCCCACGTCTCCCGATAAAAATGATACCTCACTTGTGTGGGTAGGCCTAGCGCCCGCGACAGGAAAAGCCCCAAAACACAACGTGGACAGATCACAGAAACAGAGCTCTTTTTAGCAAAGTGACTACTGATGACGCAGAAAATGAAGGTTTTCATTTATTAGCGCTAAAACGTAGTGTGAAATAATCATGTGTGACTTTAACCGAACTAATAAAGATTGTAAGGGGACAAAATGTGCCCTTAGAGTAGTTTGCCAACATTTATAAGCTTGCTTTATATAACGTGATGTATTAAAATTGTATTAATCCGACATAATCATAAACGTGTGCTATGATTTGCTTGTTTGAAATGTTTTAGCTTAGCATAACTTTAGTGGAGGCTTCGGCCTAGTTGCCTGGTCTCACGATTTAGATGCTCGTATTTTTCAAATGTGCTAATAAACGTGTATTTCTGCTTGAAGCTGTACTTTTCCACTGAGATCGTTCACATGCTTATCTTAAGGTTTCGTGCCAGCCTGGCATTTTTCTCTTTGCTCCAAGGTCAATCTGCAGGTGCGGACAATGGAAGCTCTGAAAGTGAGTTAATTGGTATAAAATGTTGCAACTTGCGTACCCGTCTCCAAGGATAACGTATGCTTAAGTAAAAGCTTGAGAACTGTTGTTTTTGATTGGACAATTTGAAGTCAACCTATGAACCCTCCAATGGAAGACCCTACTGGATTTGAACTGTTGTCTATTTAAACCAGGTGCACGAGAGGAAAGTGAACATTATTGGACATCCCGCCATTTTGCAGGACATTGCAGCTATTATGGCCCACCTTGCTGCGACGCCATTTTGAAAGAGACTCTGATGCTTTCTCTAATCGAGAGAAAGAGACTTTAAGAAATTCTCGCCCTAGAGACTTTAACTTTGATTTGATCCCTTACATGAAGTAGTAGTTTTATTTTGCCGCCGTGAGGCAATTGCCCCGTCCACCCCTGCCCCTTTGCCCCGTCCCATGCTGATCGAGAAACAGTACCTGTGAGACGAAGACTTCCTTGAATGCTGATTGAAATTGGTAAATATGAAAGGAAATTGTACAATTGCATTGTGTTTCTTTTAGGTAACCAACTGCTGATTTTTGATAAGAGCCCTAGCTAGGAGTTTTCCAAATTAATGTTGCTAAATTGTTTTTGCATGAAGTCCCACATGCCGATGCTAATTTGAGGTTAGATGAGAATTCCTTTTGTTGCACGATGCAATTTGAGACCTTGGTATGCTGACTAATGTATGCAATTAGCTCATTACAGATTATAGTTTTAGTGATTTGCATTGCTATTATCGAATGCCTTGTTATTCAAATGCTGCATAGATTGCATCTGTTTCGTCGTTATGGACAGCTATTAATGTTCATTTACATATATCATTTGGTGCTGAGACACATTTATATTGTGCTAGCTTTGTTAATATAGGGAAATAAATTCACTAACTTTGAATAAACTGGTGTGGTTATTCCTGACTGAAAGGTCAGGGTTCGCCGAAATGTATTCTGGATTAATTGTTAAGTGTTATGTTGATCAGGGCATTGCTTATGTTCGTTATTGATTATTGATCACATTAAATTGACTGATCTCGGGTGAAGAGAGTCCCACTTAGCCAAAAGATTCATGGGCCAAAAGAGCGTCCAAATACAGGTAAATTATTAGTACGGAACGCTCTAGCAGTAGATGGTAGCAGAGGACGGTTTCGCCCTTTGGGACCCCTCACTCTTAAAGTACATGGTGTTGAATTAACGGTTTGGCATTTTGGGATCCCGCTCGAGAGGTATATGGTGTTGAATTAGATTTTTCTTGGGTAAAACAGATTAAGAAAATGATGATGGGCTAGGTCCACCGCGACTTTCCCGGGATCTCGGAGCTTGCGAATGGAGAGAATGGAGGTGTGGAATCGGCGTTGGCGGTACTAGTGATGGTATGAGTGAAGTTAGGGTTTTGCGCTTCCACAGCTTATTGCCGCAGATTGTGTGAAAAGGTTGCGAGGATTTTAGAGGATAGCGGAGGTGTGACTCCGAGTGTAGAAGTAGGGAAGTCGTCGAACTTCATAGAAATAGCGGAGGTGCGGCTCCGAGTGTGAGAGTAGGGAATTCGTCGAACTTCATGTGCATGTGGTGCTTCGTGCATAAAAAGGTCCACGTGGTTGTTGTTGTTGAGACGGGCCCTGCGAGGTCAAGAGACTCCGGAGTATGTTGTTTTATGTTGTGGTCTGGTCGGTTTAGTAGGTTGACCGGGCGTGGTCAACGAGTCGGTACGTGTGTTAAGGGAGTGAAAGAAACTTCGACTTCGGGCTTTGACAAAATTCTAAGTGCACTAGAATAGATCATTGACAAGTTGAGAGTAGGTCTGCGGGTCAGATTTGCTTGCGAAAGTGGGGACCGAGAAAGATGGAATAACTGCCGAGGCTAGTGAAAAATCCCTAAGGTCCTGAAGCGATTGTGTTACCCTTCCTGTAGTAAACCGACAGATCTGTTTTATTATAATTTTTTTTTGGTAGCTCGCGATACATGCCAGAAGTTGTTCCGAGAGGAGCTGAATGAAGGAGGATTAGCCGCGAGGCTTTGTCAGCCGCAGTGGGTGTGAGTGTGACGTCACTAGGAGCCGCGCTGGGATAGGTTGGTTGTAGAGAAGGGTCGCGCACGGATTGGACGCAGTCCGTGGGGCTCGATTGGAAGGGGAAAGGCAAGCGAAGAGTATTCCGGGAATTAAAGTCACCTATTGATTACAAACTTTGTGAAATAAAAGACGAGAAAATGAAATTTTTTAAAGCATTAAGGAGTGCGATGAAGGGGGAGTCTTACATTAAAGCGAGCGTAGGAGAGGAGACGCCACCCGAAGGTACACCAGCTTACATTGTAATGGAGGAAAAAGGGGTAGCTCCGTGCCTTTGGCTAAAGCAATGGCACAAGCTGACAGAGAAACATGGGAGCGTAGCGTTCCCGATCCATGGGACGTTCAATATAAGGATCCTAGAGAATTTGAGATTCGCGATGTACGACATGAAGGTACCTCCAAGGCCAGCACAGTTTGAGGCTCTAGCGATTTGGGAACTAATGGCTAGACAGCAACAGCAAAATAAGTTCGAGTCCAGGATAAAGAAGGTAGAAAAGACACTAGCGGACGCTAGGTGGGATAATGCACAGAAGGTGTGGAGGTCAGATGTATTGCAGGGGATAAAATTGTTTCCCGCAATTACTAAGGAAGAAGAGGAGACAGGTAAGAAAGCTACCTATAAGACAAACAGGAGGTGTTCCAAGGATAGAGAGGACGATGAAAAGTTGAGAAGAGAAGAGGAGTTAGAGGATGAGGAGTTAATAATGCAATTGCTGAACGACCGTCCACCACCTTATGTAGAGAGTGGACAAGGTCCGAGTACTAGTTCTGCCCCTCCGGCACCGGTACAGAATAATGAAACTCCGAATTCAGAAGCGTCATCGGGATCTAAGGACCCGAGTTTACTGTTCACCCCGCAGATACCGCAGGTTAGGAGAATATATCCAGATGTGCCCATGTTGAAACCAGCAGAAAATTATCAGCCGCAGATCCCAGGGTACTACAGCAGTGACAACAGTGCAGGAATGATTCTAGATCCAACCGTAAGGGGAGTACAGAATGGTCACAACCCAACATTGGCACGAGCTGAATCAACCCAGTTTTTGATGCCTCAAAAGCAGATGCAGGGGGGAAACACACTTGCTCAGATGACGGGGAGTCAGATGGGCATGCCGGCAATGATGACCCATAGTGTGGGAATGAACATGTCTCAGAACATGGGAAATGGACAAAACCCAGATGCGATATCACTACCCATTACTGTAGGTCCACCGGTACCTTTGTACAGTCAGCCTAACTTAGGTATGAGCAGTCAGGGATCAATGCTGCAGAATGGGACAGAGAGGAGGTGCATAGAAAACACTCCAGGGATAACTCCGATAGCGGCTCAGCCAACTGGATCTGGGTCCTTGATGGAGTTTAGTCCCATATGTGCTCAGTCAACACTGGTGAGGTCGAGTCCCCCACTGGTGATACCGCTGTCATCGAACACTGAAAAGTTGCCGCAACCATCAATGGCAGTCGATGTGAATGCTACACTTATGGGGTTGAATGCGCAACAGCTGACACAGTGGTTCAACAGTCTGAATTCCACACAAAGCTCAGCCAGTGGGAAGGGAGAAGACTATCTGAATAGGGTCAGGTTGAACATGGAAGCACAAGAATTGGTGGAAGGGACTATGGGTGTGAATAGGTTAGAATCCTACTCGGAAGAAGAGCTGAGATATCTATGTCCCAGGATTACGAGAGAAGTGAACAAGGTACATAAAAGCTTGCAGGAAATAGCTGACAAAAACGGGGTTGATATAGACAAGACAAAACACTTGAGCAGGAGCTATAGGTTGGATTTTGGGACCACAGATTTTGAACACATGAGGTCAGCAGGCATGAAGGCGCACCTTCGAGAATTGTTGCAGAGTGCACAAGCGTGGAGATGCCTAGACAAATGGGAAAGCAGGTGGGTAAAGAGAAAGGAAAAGAGGAAAGACAGTGTCCCAGAGCTCAACGAGAAAAGACCACAGAGTAGTGATGCAGTAACCATGTTACCAATGAGGGAGACAGCAGGGGGAAAATTAATACATGTACCATGGCACAGAAGCGACATTCAGTCTTTTACGGATGATTTTCCCAAACTGAGAGAGAAACCGATTGAATGGTATCAACAGACTGACAGGTTTGTGAAGCTTGCAAAATGTCTCTGGGAAGACCTGAATACTCTCTTTGAGATTGTGGTTCCGGCAGATTTGTGGGAGGATTGCAAAAGAGCTGTAGGTTGGCCGACAAGTGAACCAGAGAGAGACAGATATACGGGTGCACCATCACCTATGGTGATGAGCCTGTACTATAAGGTGATTGAGCATTTGAAGACGAAGGTTGCCGTGAAAAATGTGGATTGGCAGAAGATCGATCGAACTGCCCAAGAGGCTAAAGAGTCGATTCATAGTTACTATGAGAGGTTGTTGAAGGCGTTCAAGAACTACAGTGGCACGGAGACAATAGAGGCGAAGGACATGCTTCATTTTGTGTTTAGATTTGTGGAAGGGCTGAGACCAGAGATAAGTCAGATGGTAAAGTCGCATTTGATTTGTTGGCAGTCGAAACCGATTGATGAGGTGTTGAATTATGCTAAATACTGTAGCGACGAAATTGAAGTGAAACAGAAAAAGTTGAAAGAGAAGGTGATGATGATGCAACTTAAAGCAGCTCAGACAGGTCTGCAAGGTTTGCAAGGGTTGCAAGGGTTCCAACAGCAGGTACCGCAACCGCAGCCGCAGTTGCAGGGAAATATGATGTTTCAGCCACAGGCGAGAGGCAGAGGTAGAGGAGGTTTTGTGAATAATGGTCCGGATTTGAACACTGTTGTGACTCCGAATGGTGTGCAGGCATTGAAAAAGATGACGCCGTGTCACGTGTGCGGAATTGTCGGTCATTGGAAACGTGAGTGCCCGATGGTGGTGCAGGAAGGTGCAGGTGTTGGTCAGCAAAACAATGATGTCAATGCATTTCAGACAATGAGGGGACCGAAAATGAGAGGTCCAAACCCAAATTTTCAGACCGTAAATCAGTTGCAGGAATTACAACCTATGCAGCCGCAGCAGATGCAGATGCCCCGTATGCAGATGACGCAAATGCAGCCAATGCACCAGCAGTTTCCCATGGTACCTAATCAGCAAATGCAAATACCTTTGGCACCAATGAGTCAGCAGCAAGTGATAGTTCCTCCACAGGTCTCGGGTCAGGTAATGAATACAAATGGCACCGTACAACAGTTCCCATTACACAGTGAGAGTGGAATAAACAATGTGTGGGAGAGTGAAAGTTCAGGAGAGGAAGGAGATTGTGTGCTTGCAGCATCCTTGGAAGTTGATCAAAAGGGTCCGTACGTGGAGGGAAGAGTAATGGGTCATCGTGTTTCATTCTTGGTTGACACAGGAGCCACACGTTCAACTGTTAAGAGCATTGAAGTACCAAATTTGCCACTCTCAGGGAGAACAGTTCAAGTGGTGGGAGTAGCAAACAGGCACCTGACGAACCCAATAACAGATCCGGTACCAGTCAGCAGGGTTACATAAATTTGTGGTATGCGATTCAAGCCCGATAGCACTGTTAGGGAGAGACCTATTGTGCAAATTGGGATGTTCGATTATGTGTTCGAACGATGGAATTAAAATTCAGACGAGCAGTGATGGGGAAGAAGAGGACAGTGAAGAGGGGGAAGAGATGGAAACTGTCGATGAAGAGTATCCTCTGATTTGCCTTTTCCCGATGATAACTGAAGAAGATATTCCAGCTGAATTACGGGAAACAGTCGGAAAGGAAGTGTGGGATATGACAGGGAAAGATGTGGGATTGATGAAAGGAGTGGAACCAGTGAAAGTGACTGTAAAGCCCAATGCAACCTTTCCCCAGACCCCACAATACCACATGGCACAGGACACCCTCATGAAAGTTGCCCAACTCATTGACGAATTTGTAAAACAGGGAGTACTGAAAGAAGTGTTAAGCAGTCCATGTAATTCACCAATCATGGGACTAATAAAGCCAAGTGGAAAGGTCCGAATTGTGCAGGACTTGAGGAAAATAAATGACATCATAGTCAAGTGTTGCCCTGTCGTACCAAATCCAGCTGTGATAATGTTTCAAGTCCCTTGCGATGCCGAGTGGTTCTCAGTCATCGACTTGTCACAAGCATTCTTTTAGGTGCCTCTTCATGAGGACAGCCAATTTCTCTTTTGTTTCAAATTCTTAGACAGAGTTTACAGTTGGTGTCGAATTCCTCAAGGGTTTTCTGAGTCGCCGTCAATATTCAATCAGATTCTAAAGAAAGACTTGGAAGCATTAGAATTGCCATTCGAGTCAACCCTAGTACAGTACATCGATGACTTACTGATTGCATCGAAGACAGAAAGTGGCTGCACAGCCGATACCATTGCTCTGTTGAACCATTTGGGAAGGAATGGACACAAGGTGTCTCCTTCAAAGTTGCAGTTCTGTCAGAAGAAAGTGAAATACTTGGGTCACCAAATAGAGAAAGGGTCACGGAGAATAATGAAGGAAAGAATTACAAATGTACTTCAAATGAGTCCACCAAAGACAAGGAGGGAGGTGAGGAAGTTTTTGGGAATGGTGGGCTACTGTCGCCAGTGGAATCCCAACTTCTCAACTCTAGCAAAGCCTTTACTGAAGCTGACCCAGAAGGATGCCTTGGATCAAATTGAGTTGAAAGGAGATGAGATGGATGCTTTTATCGAATTGAAAGAATGCATGTGCAGGGCTCCAGCTTTAGGTATGCCTGATTACACAAAGCCTTTCACATTGTTTTGTCATGAACGTGATGCATGTTCTTTGTCTGTCTTGACTCAAGCCCATGGTGGCATAAACAGACCAGTAGCGTATTTTTCAGCTACTTTGGATCCGGTCGCAGCAGCACTCCCAGGGTGTTTGCGCGCCGTAGCAGCAGTTGGTATCAGCCTCACTCAGAGTGAAGGAATAGGGATGGGACACCCAGTAACAGTCATGGTCCCTCACTCAGTTGAGATACTTTTGACCCGCTCCCGAACGCAACACATGACTGGAGCAAGACTCACAAGGTATGAAACGATAATTCTGGGCTCACCGAATGTGCAGCTGAAAAGGTGCACTACGTTGAATCCAGCAACCTTGCTTCCTGGAGAAAATGCTGAAATTGAGAACGCTGAAGACGTCGAGCATGACTGCCTTCAGGTGACTGAATTTTGCACAAAACCTCGACCTGACATTAAGGATACTAAGCTTGATGAAAATGACCAAATTGTTTTAGTTGATGGTTCATGTCTAAGAGATGGGATGGGAATATTGAAAGCAGGATATGCTGTATGTACTGTAACAGGTATCTTGGAAGCGTCCTGGCTTCAAGGAGTCTATTCTGCACAAGTAGCAGAACTTGTAGCCCTTACAAGAGCATGTCAACTGTCTGCATTGATGAAAGTCACCATTTACACTGATAGTCAGTACGGGTTTGGGATTGTGCACGACTTTGGACAACTATGGTCACAGAGAGGTTTCCTGACTTCTTCAGGATCCACAGTGAAAAACGGGGAGAGAATAAGGGAATTGTTACACGCCATTCAAATGCCAGCCGAAGTTGCAGTGGTAAAGTGTAGTGCTCATACAAAAGGACAGGACTATGTTTCTCTGGGAAATGCATATGCGGATCAAGTCGCAAGATTTTGTGCCTTGAACTGTATATTACTCAGAGATGAATGGAATTCGATAAGCGAACCAGAACTCGAACCAGCTGAAGCATTTGCCTTGAAGGTCGTAGATACAATAGATGAATTAAAAGCATTGCAGAGTAGCGTCAGGGAGGATGAAAGAGCTTCCTGGATTAAATCACAATGTATAAAGAGACCAGACGAGTTATGGGTTTCAAATGAGGGAAAATTTGTTTTGCCAAATAGTCTCTTATCACAGCTTGCGCGGTTCTATCATGGGCAAGCTCACCTAGGGAGAGATGCCATGATAAGATTGTTCAAAACTGATTGGTTTAACCCCAGATTTCGTCAAGCTGCAGAAGCAGTTTGCCATCGATGTGTTACTTGCCAGCAGATGAACCCAGGGAAGGGAACGGTTGTGAACGCGAGCCACATTGACAGGGCCAGTGGCCCATTTAGTAGGATGCAGATGGACTTCATTGAGATGCCTGTGCATGGAGGTCTAAAGTATGTGTTGGTGATTGTGTGCATTTTTAGTCACTGGATTGAGGCATACCCCACACGTAGAAATGACAGCCTTACAGTTGCAAAGCTATTGTTGAGAGAGTTGATACCACGTTTCGGATTCCCGATCTCTTTAGAATCAGATAGGGGAAGTCACTTCAATAACGAGGTGATAAAGTTACTTTGCGAAGCACTGAACATTGAGCAAAAACTGCATTGTAGCTATCGCCCTGAAGCATCAGGACTGGTGGAGCAGATGAATGGTACACTGAAATCAAGAATGGCGAAAATATGTGCTTCGACAAATTTGAAATGGCCTGACGCATTGCCTTTGGTGTTAATGTCAATGAGAAACACCCCTGACAGAAAGACTGGATTGTCCCCGCACGAAATTCTCATGGGAAGGGCCATGAGACTTCCTGCAGTTCCCGCAAACGCGCTTTTGAATATTACAGATGATATGGTGTTAGACTACTGCAAGGGTCTGGCTGACGTGGTTCGCTCTTTCTCTCACCAGGTGGAAGCAACCACCTTGCCACCGATCCAAGGTCCAGGACACACACTGAAAGCAGGTGACTGGGTCGTGGTAAAGAAGCACGTGAGGAAGTCGTGTCTGGAACCCCGTTGGAAAGGCCCTTTCCAAGTGATCCTGACGACAACTACTGCTGTGAAGTGTGCGGGAGTTCCCAACTGGATTCAAGCCAGCCACACAAAGAAAGTGTTGTGTCCCACAGATGAGGAAGTTGAAGCGCTGAAACTGCCAGTGCCTGATAAAACAGTGCTGAGTGCTGAGACAGAGCAAAACCAAACTGAAAGCGAACAGGCAGGAACAGAAGAGAGGGAAACATTCTCTGAGGACGAAGCAACAGACTCACTTGGGGAAGACCAAGGAGAAACCTCAGATAGCGATGAAGCAGCTGAAGGTGACAAAGAGCCTGAAGCAGCTGAGGGTAGCAAAGAGCCTGAAGCAGCTGAAGGTGACAAAGAACCTGAAGCAGCTGAAAGTGATAAAGAGCCTGACGAAAGTAATGGTGACGAAGGGCTCGAAAAAGGTGAAAAAGCAGGAGAGCCTGATCAGAGGAGGGCTTTCCCAGAAGCAGACGATACAGAAAAAGAAAAAGAGAACGTAATTGATTCCCCGGGAGGAGGGGACAAGGCAGAACAGAACGAAAAAGTTCAAGCTTCCACAGAAAAGATCGCAGGTCCATCAAGTGGACACGGTGCAAAGAGGAGACTAAGTATATCACCAATAAAACAAAGGACTAAAGAAAGTCTGAACGACGGAGAAAGGCCAAAAGTGAAGGAGAAAAGAAAGGAAGTGACTGTCGTGGTACCATCCTCGAGTGAAGAAAAAGACTTGACAAAAGTGGAAAGTACCAGTGAGGCAGAATCGAAAAGAGAAGCAAAATTGAAAAGGAAAAGGATACCAAACAGGAGATATTCCGGTCCAGAATGGGCATATGCAGTCAATGACGATTGGACCGATGAGTTTGTATCTCTAAGCCTCGAGAACGAAGAAGAAGAGATACCGATAGAAAAGAAAAGTTTCATGGACGCTGTTGATTGAAAGGGTGATAAATGACATTGCTTGCTACAATATAACGTGATACAACCAGCTGAGACATTGCTAAACCGGATGAGACACTTGCTGAACTGATAAAGACTGAGTTATTGCCGAATTGAGACAAATGCTGCTAACCGATAAGTGACTGGCCTCTTGAAGAAGACGGTGTGAACATTGCACTCGTTCAGCTTTGTAACTGAATTACTAAATAGTTTCTTTATAGGTGCTTCTAGCTCTCTGATTCTATACAGATCATGGCTACACAAAACAGTAGAGTGAAATATTGTAAAAATGCGTGTATAGGCTTGATAATTGCATGTGTACTAATAATAATGGCAATAGTGCTTGCAATGCATGGAAAGGGTAAGAATGAGAAAATTGATGCTTCTACTTTTGCTCCTGTTACTGTCACTGAACTAACCACATTGAAAAGACTGGAATTAGATGAGAGACACTTGCATGATAAGAAGGAACTTTCGTATAACGTTTTCTATCGCTTGCTAACAGAATATGTTGAGACTATGGATGCGAAAGATTGTTATGTGTGTACACAGATACCGACATCAGTAAAGGAAGGGGTGACTTATCACCACATGCCTCTTACATACGGGATTACATGTAGTATAGTAATGTCTAGATTTTATGGTCAAACTAACATACAGTATTTTTACTCGAATTATGATGTTACCTTTGCATATGTTCCTATAATAGCGCAGCTAAGCCAGATTGCTAAAGATTGGGATGCTAAAATAATGAGGGAATTTTTCGAGCCAATGCAACCTTTTGTAACGGCTCACGCTCATAGGGAAAACCTTACCTGCTCGCTCTCTGCAGTAGAAATAAGCTTTTTAGATCGCACAGATGATAGAAGGGCACAAATGAATGCGAAATTAGAAAAGGAGCTAAGTAAGAGAACTTCAGTAGATCATTATGATTTTGCCGCAATAAAAACACAAAGAAATTTTGTATATATCGAGGTGAATCATATTATGACAACATTTTCGTAGGAGCGAGTGAGTGTAAACATACGTTTATCTTTAAGGCCAAATGGACATTTATGATGAACGGACTTGACCCTGTCATACCAGGTGTATATTACATTTGTGGGTATAATGCCTATTATCGTCTTCCAAAGGGATGGTGGGGGAGATGTTATTTGGGTATAGTGTTCCCAAAGGTTTATCAACTGGATGACTTATCGATGATTCCAAAGACATCTGGATCCCATCGTATCCAGAAAAGAGAGACCGCAGCTGCTGTGGTAGGAGATATATTTGGAGCCATGATTCCTTCATTGAGAGTTGTGTTGAATTCCATCAAAATAAGAAAGTTGTCTACTATAGTGGATAACATGTTGACAAAGTTTTCAGGTGCTATAATCCTGATAGATGCTGAACTTGCAGCGGAAAGAGCTATGACTCTTCAAAATAGGCTTGCTTTAGACATTCTTTTAGCAAAGGATGGCGGCGTTTGCAAAATGCTTGGTGCGCGCCACTGTTGCACGTATATTCCCGACAACAGTGTGAAAAATAAAACTATGCTTGCTAATCTTACAAAAGAGAGTGCAGATTTGAAGGAACTGAAAGAACCAGGAGTGTGGGAGAAGGTTGGAAAAGGACTTGCTGCAGTGGGAAATTGGCTTGGTGGCATTTGGAATGGAATATTACTAAAAATAATACAGGGAATATTAATAGTACTGATTTGTATATTTGGAATTTGGGGAATAAAAAGGGGAATAATAATGATCATGGCAAGAATTAAGAGAAGGAAGGAAGAGAAAGTGATTAAAAGAATGGCAGAGGAATATAAAGAAAGAACCAGGGGAACTAAAAGGAAAAGAGAACTGACAGAATTTTAATGGAATAAAATTTGTGGGAATAGTTTTGTGTGATGACAAGTAGTCATCAGAGGAGGGATTGATGACGCAGAAAATGAAGGTTTTCATTTATTAGCGCTAAAACGTAGTGTGAAATAATCATGTGTGACTTTAACCGAACTAATAAAGATTGTACGGGGACAAAATGTGCCCTTAGAGTAGTTTGCCAACATTTATAAGCGTGCTTTATATAACGTGATGTATAAGAATTGTATTAATCCGACATAATCATAAACGTGTGCTATGATTTGCTTGTTTGAAATGTTTTAGCTTAGCATAACTTTAGTGGAGGCTTCGGCCTAGTTGCCAGGTCTCACGATTTAGATGCTCGTATTTTTCAAATGTGCTAATAAACGTGTATTTCTGCTTGAAGCTGTACGTTTCCACTGAGATCGTTCACATGCTTATCTTAAGGTTTCGTGCCAGCCTGGCATTTTTCTCTTTGCTCCAAGGTCAATCTGCAGGTGCGGACAATGGAAGCTCTGAAAGTGAGTTAATTGGTATAAAATGTTGCAACTTGCGTACCCGTCTTCAAGGATAACGTATGCTTAAGTAAAAGCTTGAGAACTGTTGTTTTTGATTGGACAATTTGAAGTCAACCTATGAACCCTCCAATGGAAGACCCTACTGGATTTGAACTGTTGTCTATTTAAACCAGGTGCACGAGAGGAAAGTGAACATTATTGGACATCCCGCCATTTTGCAGGACATTGCAGCTATTATGGCCCACTTTGCTGCGACGCCATTTTGAAAGAGACTCTGATGCTTTCTCTAATCGAGAGAAAGTGACTTTAAGAAATTCTCGCCCTAGAGACTTTAACTTTGATTTGATCCCTTACATGAAGTAGTAGTTTTATTTTGCCGCCGTGAGGCAATTGCCCCGTCCACCCCTGCCCCTTTGCCCCATCCCATGCTGATCGAGAAACGGTACCTGTGAGACGAAGACTTCCTTGAATGCTTATTGAAATTGGTAAATATGAAAGGAAATTGTACAATTGCATTGTGTTTCTTTTAGGTAACCAACTGCTGATTTTTGATAAGAGCCCTAGCTAGGAGTTTTCCAAATTAATGTTGCTAAATTGTTTTTGCATGAAGTCCCACATGCCGATGCTAATTTGAGGTTAGATGAGAATTCCTTTTGTTGCACGATGCAATTTGAGACCTTGTTATGCTGACTAATGTATGCAATTAGCTCATTACAGATTATAGTTTTAGTGATTTGCATTGCTATTATCGAATGCCTTGTTATTCAAATGCTGCATAGATTGCATCTGTTTCGTCGTTATGGACAGCTATTAATGTTCATTTACATATATCATTTGGTGCTGAGACACATTTATATTGTGCTAGCTTTGTTAATATAGGGAAATAAATTCACTAACTTTGAATAAACTGGTGTGGTTATTCCTGACTGAAAGGTCAGGATTCGCCGAAATGTATTCTGGATTAATTGTTAAGTGTTATGTTGATCAGGGCATTGCTTATGTTCGTTATTGATTATTGATCACATTAAATTGACTGATCTCGGGTGAAGAGAGTCCCACTTAGCCAAAAGATTCATCGGCCTAAAGAGCGTCCAAATACAGGTAAATTATTAGTACGGAACGCTCTAGCACTACCTGTAGATTTTGGCCTCTGGCTCAGCCGCCACCTAGGGAAACCTACCAAACCTGTGCATTTCTGAAAACTAGAGACCGAGGGGAATCCAAGATGGGGTGACTTGTGTGGCTCGGACCAGGTTCTGTTACCCAGAATCCTTTGCAAACCTCAAAATTTGGCTAAAAAAACACATGTTCCTCACATTTCTGTGGCAGAAAGTTCTGGAATCTGAGGGGAGCCACAAATTTCCTTCCACCCAGCGTTCCCCCACGTCTTCCGATAAAAATGATACCTCACTTGTGTGGGTAGGCCTAGCGCCCGCGACAGGAAATGCCCCAAAGCGCAACGTGGACACAGCCAAATTTTTGAAGGAAAACAGAGGTGTTTTTTGCAAAGTGCCTACCTGTAGATTTTGGCCTGTAGCTCAGCTGCCACCTAGGGAAACCTACCAAACCTGTGCATTTCTGAAAACTAGAGACCTAGGGGAATCCAAGATGGGGTGACTTGTGTGGCTCGGACTAGGTTCTGTTACCCAGAATCCTTTGCAAACCTCAAAATTTGGCTAAAAAAACACATGTCCTCACATTTCTGTGGCAGAAAGTTCTGGAATCTGAGAGGAGCCACAAATTTCCTTCCACCCAGCGTTCCCCCACGTCTCCCGATAAAAATGATACCTCACTTATGTGGGTAGGCCTAGCGCCCGCGACAGGAAACACCCCAAAGCACAACGTGGACACAGCCAAATTTTTTAAGGAAAACAGAGGTGTTTTTTGCAAAGTGCCTACCTGTAGATTTTGGCCTGTAGCTCAGCCGCCACCTAGGGAAACCTACCAAACCTGTGCATTTCTGAAAACTAGAGACCTAGGGGAATACAAGATGGGGTGACTTGTGTGGCTCGGACCAGGTTCTGTTACCCAGAATCCTTTGCAAACCTCAAAATTTGGCTAAAAAACCACATGTTACTCACATTTCTGTGGCAGAAAGTTCTGGAATCTGAGAGGAGCCACAAATTTCCTTCCACCCAGCGTTCCCCCACGTCTCCCGATAAAAATGATACCTCACTTGTGTGGGTAGGCCTAGCGCCCGTGACAGGATATGCCCCAAAACACAACGTGGACACATCACAGAAAACAGAGCTCTTTTTAGCAAAGTGACTACCTGTAGATTTTGGCCTCTAGCTCAGCCGCCACCTAGGGAAACCTACCAAACCTGTGCATTTCTGAAAACTAGAGACCTAGGGGAATCCAAGATGGGGTGACTTGTGTGGCTCGGACCAGGTTCTGTTACCCAGAATCCTTTGCAAACCTCAAAATTTGGCTAAAAAAACACATGTTCCTCAAATTTCTGTGGCAGAAAGTTCTGGAATCTGAGGGGAGCCACAAATTTCCTTCCACCCAGCGTTCCCCCACGTCTCCCGATAAAAATGATACCTCACTTGTGTGGGTAGGCCTAGCGCCCGCGACAGGAAACGCCCCAAAGCGCAACGTGCACACAGCCAAATTTTTGAAGGAAAACAGAGGTGTTTTTTGCAAAGTGCCTACCTGTAGATTTTGGCCTCTAGCTCAGCCGCCACCTAGGGAAACCTACCAAACCTGTGCATTTCTGAAAACTAGAGACCTAGGGGAATCCAAGATGGGGTGACTTGTGTGGCTCGGACCAGGTTCTGTTACCCAGAATCCTTTGCAAACCTCAAAATTTGGCTAAAAAAACACATGTTCCTCAAATTTCTGTGGCAGAAAGTTCTGGAATCTGAGGGGAGCCACAAATTTCCTTCCACCCAGCGTTCCCCCACGTCTCCCGATAAAAATGATACCTCACTTGTGTGGGTAGGCCTAGCGCCCGCGACAGGAAACGCCCCAAAGCGCAACGTGGACACAGCCAAATTATTTAAGGAAAACAGAGGTGTTTTTTGCAAACTGCCTACCTGTAGATTTTGGCCTGTAGCTCAGCCGCCACCTAGGGAAACCTACCAAACCTGTGCATTTCTGAAAACTAGAGACCTAGGGGAATCCAAGATGGGGTGACTTGTGTGGCTCGGACCAGGTTCTGTTACCCAGAATCCTTTGCAAACCTCAAAATTTGGCTAAAAAAACACATGTTCCTCACATTTCTGTGGCAGAAAGTTCTGGAATCTGAGAGGAGCCACAAATTTCCTTCCACCCAGCGTTCCCCCACGTCTCCCGATAAAAATGATACCTCACTTATGTGGGTAGGCCTAGCGCCCGCGACAGGAAACACCCCAAAGCACAACGTGGACACAGCCAAATATTTTAAGGAAAACAGAGGTGTTTTTTGCAAAGTGCCTTCCTGTAGATTTTGGCCTGTAGCTCAGCCGCCACCTAGGGAAACCTACCAAACCTGTGCATTTCTGAAAACTAGAGACCTAGGGGAATACAAGATGGGGTGACTTGTGTGGCACGGACCAGGTTCTGTTACCCAGAATCCTTTGCAAACCTCAAAATTTGGCTAAAAAACCACATGTTACTCACATTTCTGTGGCAGAAAGTTCTGGAATCTGAGAGGAGCCACAAATTTCCTTCCACCCAGCGTTCCCCCACGTCTCCCGATAAAAATTATACCTCACTTGTGTGGGTAGGCCTAGCGCCCGCGACAGGAAAGGCCCCAAAGCGCAACGTGGACACAGCCAATTTTTTTAAGGAAAACAGAGGTGTTTTTTGCAAAGTGCCTACCTGTAGATTTTGGCCTGTAGCTCAGCCGCCACCTAGGGAAACCTACCAAACCTGTGCATTTCTGAAAACTAGAGACCTAGGGGAATCCAAGATTGGGTGACTTGTGTGGCTCAGACCAGGTTCTGTTACCCAGAATCCTTTGCAAACCTCAAAATGTGGCTAAAAAAACACATTTTCCTCATATTTCTGTGGCAGAAAGTTCTGGAATCTGAGAGGAGCCACAAATTTCCTTCCACCCAGCGTTCCCCCACGTCTCCCGATAAAAATGATACCTCACTTGTGTGGGTAGGCCTAGCGCCCGCGACAGGAAATGCCCCAAAGTGCAACGTGGACACAGCCAAATTTTTGAAGGAAAACAGAGGTGTTTTTTGCAAAGTGCCTACCTGTAGATTTTGGCCTGTAGCTCAGCCGCCACCTAGGGAAATCTACCAAACCTGTGCATTTCTGAAAACTAGAGACCTTGGGGAATCCAAGATGGGGTGACTTGTGTGGCTCGGACCAGGTTCTGTTACCCAGAATCCTTTGCAAACCTCAAAATTTGGCTAAAAAAACACATGTTACTCACATTTCTGTGGCAGAAAGTTCTGGAATCTGAGAGGAGCCACAAATTTCCTTCCACCCAGCGTTCCCCCACGTCTCCCGATAAAAATGATACCTCACTTGTGTGGGTAGGCCTAGCGCCCGCGACAGGATATGCCCCAAAACACAACGTGGACACATCACAGAAAACAGAGCTCTTTTTAGCAAAGTGACTACCTGTAGATTTTGGCCTCTAGCTCAGCCGCCACCTAGGGAAACCTACCAAACCTGTCCATTTCTGAAAACTAGAGACCTAGGGGAATACAAGATGGGGTGACTTGTGTGGCTCGGACCAGGTTCTGTTACCCAGAATCCTTTGCAAACCTCAAAATTTGGCTAAAAAAACACATGTTCCTCAAATTTCTGTGGCAGAAAGTTCTGGATTCTGAGGGGAGCCACAAATTTCCTTCCACCCAGCGTTCCCCCACGTCTCCCGATAAAAATGATACCTCACTTGTGTGGGTAGGCCTAGCGCCCGCGACAGGAAACGCCCCAAAGCGCAACGTGGACACAGCCAAATTATTTTAGGAAAACAGAGGTGTTTTTTGCAAACTGCCTACCTGTAGATTTTGGCCTGTAGCTCAGCCGCCACCTAGGGAAACCTACCAAACCTGTGCATTTCTGAAAACTAGAGACCTAGGGGAATCCAAGATGGGGTGACTTGTGTGGCTCGGACCAGGTTCTGTTACCCAGAATCCTTTGCAAACCTCAAAATTTGGCTAAAAAAACACATGTTCCTCACATTTCTGTGGCAGAAAGTTCTGGAATCTGAGAGGAGCCACAAATTTCCTTCCACCCAGCGTTTCCCCACGTCTCCCGATAAAAATGATACCTCACTTATGTGGGTAGGCCTAGCGCCCGCGACAGGAAACGCCCCAAAGCACAACGTGGACACAGCCAAATATTTTAAGGAAAACAGAGGTGTTTTTTGCAAAGTGCCTACCTGTAGATTTTGACCTGTAGCTCAGCCGCCACCTAGGGAAACGTACCAAACCTGTGCATTTCTGAAAACTAGAGACCAAGGGGAATACAAGATGGGGTGACTTGTGTGGCTCGGACCAGGTTCTGTTACCCAGAATCCTTTGCAAACCTCAAAATTTGGCTAAAAAACCACATGTTACTCACATTTCTGTGGCAGAAAGTTCTGGAATCTGAGAGGAGCCACAAATTTCCTTCCACCCAGCGTTCCCCCACGTCTCCCGATAAAAATGATACCTCACTTGTGTGGGTAGGCCTAGCGCCCGCGTCAGGAAACGCCCCAAAGCGCAACGTGGACACAGCCCCAAATTTTTGAAGGAAAACAGAGGTGTTTTTTGCAAAGTGCCTACCTGTAGATTTTGGCCTCTAGCTCAGCCGCCACCTAGGGAAATCTACCAAACCTGTGCATTTCTGAAAACTAGAGACCTTGGGGAATCCAAGATGGGGTGACTTGTGTGGCTCGGACCAGGTTCTGTTACCCAGAATCCTTTGCAAACCTCAAAATTTGGCTAAAAAACCACATGTTACTCACATTTCTGTGGCAGAAAGTTCTGGAATCTGAGAGGAGCCACAAATTTCCTTCCACCCAGCGTTCTCCCACGTCTCCCGATAAAAATGATACCTCACTTGTGTGGGTAGGCCTAGCGCCCGCGACAGGATATGCCCCAAAACACAACGTGGACACATCACAGAAAACAGAGCTCTTTTTAGCAAAGTGACTACCTGTAGATTTTGGCCTCTAGCTCAGCCGCCACCTAGGGAAACCTACCAAACCTGTCCATTTCTGAAAACTAGAGACCTAGGGGAATCCAAGATGGGGTGACTTGTGTGGCTCGGACCAGGTTCTGTTACCCAGAATCCTTTGCAAACCTCAAAATGTGGCTAAAAAAACACATGTTCCTCACATTTCTGTGGCAGAAAGTTTTGGAATCTGAAAGGAGCCACAAATTTCCTTCCACCCAGCTTTCCCCCACGTCTCCCGATAAAAATGATACCTCACTTGTGTGGGTAGGCCTAGCGCCCGCGACAGGATATGCCCCAAAACACAACGTGGACACATCACAGAAAACAGAGCTCTTTTTAGCAAAGTGACTACCTGTAGATTTGGCCTCTAGCTCAGCCGCCACCTAGGGAAACCTACCAAACCTGTGCATTTCTGAAAACTAGAGACCTAGGGGAATCCAAGATGGGGTGACTTGTGTGGCTCGGACCAGGTTCTGTTACCCAGAATCCTTTGCAAACCTCAAAATTTGGCTAAAAAAACACATGTTCCTCACATTTCTGTTTCAGAAAGTTCTGGAATCTGAGAGGAGCCACAAATTTCCTTCCACCCAGCGTTCCCCCACGTCTCTCGATAAAAATGATACCTCACTTGTGTGGGTAGGCCTAGCGCCCGCGACAGGATATGCCCCAAAACACAACGTGGACACATCACAGAAAACAGAGCTCTTTTTAGCAAAGTGACTACCTGTAGATTTTGGCCTCTAGCTCAGCCGCCACCTAGGGAAACCTACCAAACCTGTGCATTTCTGAAAACTAGAGACCTAGGGGAATCCAAGATGGGGTGACTTGTGTGGCTCGGACCAGGTTCTGTTCCCAGAATCCTTTGCAAACCTCAAAATGTGGCTAAAAAAACACATGTTCCTCACATTTCTGTGGCAGAAAGTTCTGGAATCTGAGAGGAGCCACAAATTTCCTTCCACCCAGCGTTCCTCCACGTCTCCCGATAAAAATGATACCTCACTTGTGTGGGTAGGCCTAGCGCCCGCGACAGGAAACGCCCCAAAGCGCAACGTGGACACAGCCAAATTTTTGAAGGAAAACAGAGGTGTTTTTTGCAAACTGCCTACCTGTAGATTTTGGCCTGTAGCTCAGCCGCCACCTAGGGAAACCTACCAAACCTGTGCATTTCTGAAAACTAGAGACCTAGGGGAATCCAAGATGGGGTGACTTGTGTGGCTCGGACCAGGTTCTGTTACCCAGAATCCTTTGCAAACCTCAAAATTTGGCTAAGAAAACACATGTTCCTCACATTTCTGTGGCAGAAAGTTCTGGAATCTGAGAGGAGCCACAAATTTCCTTCCACCCAGCATTCCCCCACGTCTCCCGATAAAAATGATACCTCACTTATGTGGGTAGGCCTAGCGCCCGCGACAGGAAACGCCCCAAAGCACAACGTGGACACAGCCAAATTTTTTATGGAAAACAGAGGTGTTTTTTGCAAAGTGCCTACCTGTAGATTTTGGCCTGTAACTCAGCCGCCACCTAGGGAAACCTACCAAATCTGTGCATTTTTGAAAACTAGAGACCTAGGGGAATACAAGATGGGGTGACTTGTGTGGCTCGGACCAGGTTCTGTTACCCAGAATCCTTTGAAAACCTCAAAATTTTGCTAAAAAACCACATGTTACTCACATTTCTGTGGCAGAAAGTTCTGGAATCTGAGAGGAGCCACAAATTTCCTTCCACCCAGCGTTCCCCCACGTCTCCCAATAAAAATGATACCTCACTTGTGTGGGTAGGCCTAGAGCCCGCAACAGGATATGCCCCAAAACACAACGTGGACACATCACAGAAAACAGAGCTCTTTTTAGCAAAGTGACTACCTGTAGATTTTGGCCTCTAGCTCAGCCGCCACCTAGGGAAACCTACCAAACCTGTCCATTTCTGAAAACTAGAGACCTAGGGGAATCCAAGATGGGGTGACTTGTGTGGCTCGGACCAGGTTCTGTTACCCAGAATCCTTTGCAAACCTCAAAATTTGGCTAAAAAAACACGTTCCTCACATTTCTGTGGCAGAAAGTTCTGGAATCTGAGGGGAGCCACAAATTTCCTTCCACCCAGCGTTCCCCCACGTCTCTCGATAAAAATGATACCTCACTTGTGTGGGTAGGCCTAGCGTCTGCGACAGGAAACGCCCCAAAGCGCAACGTGGACACAGCCAAATTTTTGAAGGAAAACAGAGGTGTTTTTTGCAAAGTGCCTACCTGTAGATTTTGGCCTGTAGCTCAGCCGCCACCTAGGGAAACCTACCAAACCTGTGCATTTCTGAAAACTAGAGACCTAGGGGAATCCAAGATGGGGTGACTTGTGTGGCTCGGACCAGGTTCTGTTACCCAGAATCCTTTGCAAACCTCAAAATTTGGCTAAAAAAACACATGTTCCTCACATTTCTGTGGCAGAAAGTTCTGGAATCTGAGAGGAGCCACAAATTTCCTTCCACCCAGCGTTCCCCCACGTCTCCCAATAAAAATGATACCTCACTTGTGTGGGTAGGCCTAGAGCCCGCAACAGGATATGCCCCAAAACACAACGTGGACACATCACAGAAAACAGAGCTCTTTTTAGCAAAGTGACTACCTGTAGATTTTGGCCTCTAGCTCAGCCGCCACCTAGGGAAACCTACCAAACCTGTCCATTTCTGAAAACTAGAGACCTAGGGGAATCCAAGATGGGGTGACTTGTGTGGCTCGGACCAGGTTCTGTTACCCAGAATCCTTTGCAAACCTCAAAATTTGGCTAAAAAAACACATGTTCCTCACATTTCTGTTTCAGAAAGTTCTGGAATCTGAGAGGAGCCACAAATTTCCTTCCACCCAGCGTTCCCCCACGTCTCCCGATAAAAATGATACCTCACTTGTGTGGGTAGGCCTAGCGCCCGCGACAGGAAACGCCCCAAAGCGCAACGTGGACACAGCCCCAAATTTTTGAAGGAAAACAGAGGTGTTTTTTGCAAAGTGCCTACCTGTAGATTTTGGCCTCTAGCTCAGCCGCCACCTATGGAAATCTACCAAACCTGTGCATTTCTGAAAACTAGAGACCTTGGGGAATCCAAGATGGGGTGACTTGTGTGGCTCGGACCAGGTTCTGTTACCCAGAATCCTTTGCAAACCTCAAAATTTGGCTAAAAAACCACATGTTACTCACATTTCTGTGGCAGAAAGTTCTGGAATCTGAGAGGAGCCACAAATTTCCTTCCACCCAGCGTTCTCCCACGTCTCCCGATAAAAATGATACCTCACTTGTGTGGGTAGGCCTAGCGCCCGCGACAGGATATGCCCCAAAACACAACGTGGACACATCACAGAAAACAGAGCTCTTTTTAGCAAAGTGACTACCTGTAGATTTTGGCTTCTAGCTCAGCCGCCACCTAGGGAAACCTACCAAACCTGTCCATTTCTGAAAACTAGAGACCTAGGGGAATCCAAGATGGGGTGACTTGTGTGGCTCGGACCAGGTTCTGTTACCCAGAATCCTTTGCAAACCTCAAAAAGTGGCTAAAAAAACACATGTTCCTCACATTTCTGTGGCAGAAAGTTTTGGAATCTGAAAGGAGCCACAAATTTCCTTCCACCCAGCTTTCCCCCACGTCTCCCGATAAAAATGATACCTCACTTGTGTGGGTAGGCCTAGCGCCCGCGACAGGATATGCCCCAAAACACAACGTGGACACATCACAGAAAACAGAGCTCTTTTTAGCAAAGTGACTACCTGTAGATTTGGCCTCTAGCTCAGCCGCCACCTAGGGAAACCTACCAAACCTGTGCATTTCTGAAAACTAGAGACCTAGGGGAATCCAAGATGGGGTGACTTGTGTGGCTCGGACCAGGTTCTGTTACCCAGAATCCTTTGCAAACCTCAAAATTTGGCTAAAAAAACACATGTTCCTCACATTTCTGTTTCAGAAAGTTCTGGAATCTGAGAGGAGCCACAAATTTCCTTCCACCCAGCGTTCCCCCACGTCTCCCGATAAAAATGATACCTCACTTGTGTGGGTAGGCCTAGCGCCCGCGACAGGATATGCCCCAAAACACAACATGGACACATCACAGAAAACAGAGCTCTTTTTAGCAAAGTGACTACCTGTAGATTTTGGCCTCTAGCTCAGCCGCCACCTAGGGAAACCTACCAAACCTGTGCATTTCTGAAAACTAGAGACCTAGGGGAATCCAAGATGGGGTGACTTGTGTGGCTCGGACCAGGTTCTGTTCCCAGAATCCTTTGCAAACCTCAAAATGTGGCTAAAAAAACACATGTTCCTCACATTTCTGTGGCAGAAAGTTCTGGAATCTGAGAGGAGCCACAAATTTCCTTCCACCCAGCGTTCCTCCACGTCTCCCGATAAAAATGATACCTCACTTGTGTGGGTAGGCCTAGCGCCCGCGACAGGAAACGCCCCAAAGCACAACGTGGACACAGCCAAATTTTTTATGGAAAACAGAGGTGTTTTTTGCAAAGTGCCTACCTGTAGATTTTGGCCTGTAACTCAGCCGCCACCTAGGGAAACCTACCAAATCTGTGCATTTTTGAAAACTAGAGACCTAGGGGAATACAAGATGGGGTGACTTGTGTGGCTCGGACCAGGTTCTGTTACCCAGAATCCTTTGAAAACCTCAAAATTTTGCTAAAAAACCACATGTTACTCACATTTCTGTGGCAGAAAGTTCTGGAATCTGAGAGGAGCCACAAATTTCCTTCCACCCAGCGTTCCCCCACGTCTCCCAATAAAAATGATACCTCACTTGTGTGGGTAGGCCTAGAGCCCGCAACAGGATATGCCCCAAAACACAACGTGGACACATCACAGAAAACAGAGCTCTTTTTAGCAAAGTGACTACCTGTAGATTTTGGCCTCTAGCTCAGCCGCCACCTAGGGAAACCTACCAAACCTGTCCATTTCTGAAAACTAGAGACCTAGGGGAATCCAAGATGGGGTGACTTGTGTGGCTCGGACCAGGTTCTGTTACCCAGAATCCTTTGCAAACCTCAAAATTTGGCTAAAAAAACACGTTCCTCACATTTCTGTGGCAGAAAGTTCTGGAATCTGAGGGGAGCCACAAATTTCCTTCCACCCAGCGTTCCCCCACGTCTCTCGATAAAAATGATACCTCACTTGTGTGGGTGGACCTAGCGTCTGCGACAGGAAACGCCCCAAAGCGCAACGTGGACACAGCCAAATTTTTGAAGGAAAACAGAGGTGTTTTTTGCAAAGTGCCTACCTGTAGATTTTGGCCTGTAGCTCAGCCGCCACCTAGGGAAACCTACCAAACCTGTGCATTTCTGAAACCTAGAGACCTAGGGGAATCCAAGATGGGGTGACTTGTGTGGCTCGGACCAGGTTCTGTTACCCAGAATCCTTTACAAACCTCAAAATTTGGCTAAAAAAACACATGTTCCTCACATTTCTGTGGCAGAAAGTTCTGGAATCTGAGAGGAGCCACAAATTTCCTTCCACCCAGCGTTCCCCCACGTCTCCCGATAAAAATGATACCTCACTTGTGTGGGTAGGCCTAGCGCCCGCGACAGAATATGCCCCAAAACACAATGTGGACACATCACAGAAAACAGAGCTCTTTTTAGCAAAGTGACTACCTGTAGATTTTGGCCTCTAGCTCAGCCGCCACCTAGGGAAACCTACCTAACCTGTGTATTTCTGAAAACTAGAGACCTAGGGGAATCCAAGATGGGGTGACTTGTGTGGCTCGGACCAGGTTCTGTTACCCAGAATCCTTTGCAAACCTCAAAATTTGGCTAAGAAAACACATGTTCCTCACATTTCTGTGGCAGAAAGTTCTGGAATCTGAGAGGAGCCACAAATTTCCTTCCACCCAGCATTCCCCCACGTCTCCCGATAAAAATGATACCTCACTTATGTGGGTAGGCCTAGCGCCCGCGACAGGAAACGCCCCAAAGCACAACGTGGACACAGCCACATTTTTTATGGAAAACAGAGGTGTTTTTTGCAAAGTGCCTACCTGTAGATTTTGGCCTGTAACTCAGCCGCCACCTAGGGAAACCTACCAAATCTGTGCATTTCTGAAAACTAGAGACCTAGGGGAATACAAGATGGGGTGACTTGTGTGGCTCGGACCAGGTTCTGTTACCCAGAATCCTTTGCAAACCTCAAAATTTGGCTAAAAAAACACATGTTCCTCACATTTCTGTGGCAGAAAGTTCTGGAATCTGAGAGGAGCCACAAATTTCCTTCCACCCAGCGTTCCCCCACGTCTCCCAATAAAAATGATACCTCACTTGTGTGGGTAGGCCTAGAGCCCGCAACAGGATATGCCCCAAAACACAACGTGGACACATCACAGAAAACAGAGCTCTTTTTAGCAAAGTGACTACCTGTAGATTTTGGCCTCTAGCTCAGCCGCCACCTAGGGAAACCTACCAAACCTGTCCATTTCTGAAAACTAGAGACCTAGGGGAATCCAAGATGGGGTGACTTGTGTGGCTCGGACCAGGTTCTGTTACCCAGAATCCTTTGCAAACCTCAAAATTTGGCTAAAAAAACACGTTCCTCACATTTCTGTGGCAGAAAGTTCTGGAATCTGAGGGGAGCCACAAATTTCCTTCCACCCAGCGTTCCCCCACGTCTCCCGATAAAAATGATACCTCACTTGTGTGGGTAGGCCTAGCGCCCGCGACAGGAAACGCCCCAAAGCGCAACGTAGACACAGACAAATTTTTGAAGGAAAACAGAGGTGTTTTTTGCAAACTGCCTACCTGTAGATTTTGGCCTGTAGCTCAGCCGCCACCTAGGGAAACCTACCAAACCTGTGCATTTCTGAAAACTAGAGACCTAGGGGAATCCAAGATGGGGTGACTTGTGTGGCTCGGACCAGGTTCTGTTACCCAGAATCCTTTGCAAACCTCAAAATTTGGCTAAGAAAACACATGTTCCTCACATTTCTGTGGCAGAAAGTTCTGGAATCTGAGAGGAGCCACAAATTTCCTTCCACCCAGCATTCCCCCACGTCTCCCGATAAAAATGATACCTCACTTATGTGGGTAGGCCTCGCGCCAGCGACAGGATATGCCCCAAAACACAACGTGGACACATCACAGAAAACAGAGTTCTTTTTAGCAAAGTGACTACCTGTAGATTTTGGCCTCTAGCTCAGCCGCCACCTAGGGAAACCTACCAAACCTGTGCATTTCTGAAAACTAGAGACCTAGGGGAATCCAAGATGGGGTGACTTGTGTGGCTCGGACCAGGCTCTGTTACCCAGAATCCTTTGCAAACCTCAAAATGTGGCTAAAAAAACACATGTTCCTCACATTTCTGTGGCAGAAAGTTCTGGAATCTGAGAGGAGCCACAAATTTCCTTCCACCCAGCGTTCCCCAACATCTCCCGATAAAAATGATACCTCACTTGTGTGGGTAGGCCTAGCGCCCGCGACAGGAAACGCCCCAAAGCGCAACGTGCACACAGCCACATTTTTGAAGGAAAACAGAGGTGTTTTTTGCAAAGTGCCTACCTGTAGATTTTGGCCTGTAGCTCAGCCGCCACCTAGGGAAACATACCAAACCTGTGCATTTCTGTAAACTAGAGACCTAGGGGAATCCAAGATGGCGTGACTTGTGTGGCTCGGACCAGGTTCTGTTACCCAGAATCCTTTGCAAACCTCAAAATTTGGCTAAAAAAACACGTTCCTCACATTTCTGTGGCAGAAAGTTCTGGAATCTGAGGGGAGCCACAAATTTCCTTCCACACAGCGTTCCCCCACGTCTCCCGATAAAAATGATACCTCACTTGTGTGGGTAGGCCTAGCGCCTGCGACAGGATATGCCCCAAAACACAACGTGGACACATCACAGAAAACAGAGCTCTTTTTAGCAAAGTGACTACCTGTAGATTTTGGCCTCTAGCTCAGACGCCACCTAGGGAAACCTACCAAACCTGTGCATTTCTGAAAACTAGAGACCTAGGGGAATCCAAGATGGGGTGACTTGTGTGGTTCGGACCAGGTTCTGTTACCCAGAATCCTTTGCAAACCTCAAAATTTGGCTAAAAAAACACATGTTCCTCACATTTCTGTGGCAGAAAGTTCTGAAATCAGAGGGGAGCCACAAATTTCCTTCCACCCAGCGTTCCCCCACGTCTCCCAATAAAAATGATACCTCACTTGTGTGGGTAGGCCTAGCGCCCGCGACAGGAAACGCCCCAAAGTGCAACGTGGACACAGCCAAATTTTTGAAGGAAAACAGAGGTGTTTTTTGCAAAGTGCCTACCTGTAGATTTTGGCCTGTAGCTCAGCCGCCACCTAGGGAAACCTACAAAACCTGTGCATTTCTGAAAACTAGAGACTTAGGGGAATCCAAGATGGGGTGACTTGTGTGGCTCGGACCAGGTTCTGTTACCCAGAATCCTTTGCAAACCTCAAAATTTTGCTAAAAAATCACATGTTCCTCACATTTCTGTGGCAGAAAGTTCTGGAATCTGAGAGGAGCCACAAATTTCATTCCACCCAGCGTTCCCCCACGTCTCCCGATAAAAATGATACCTCACTTGTGTGGGTAGGCCTAGCGCCCGCGACAGGATATGCCCCAAAACACAACGTGGACACATCACAGAAAACAGAGCTCTTTTTAGCAAAGTGACTACCTGTAGATTTTGGCCTCTAGCTCAGCCGCCACCTAGGGAAACCTACCTAACCTGTGTATTTCTGAAAACTAGAGACCTAGGGGAATCCAAGATGGGGTGACTTGTGTGGCTCGGACCAGGTTCTGTTACCCAGAATCCTTTGCAAACCTCAAAATGTGGCTAAAAAAACACATGTTCCTCACATTTCTGTGGCAGAAAGTTCTGGAATCTGAGAGGAGCCACAAATTTCCTTCCACCCAGCGTTCCCCCACGTCTCCCGATAAAAATGATACCTCACTTGTGTGGGTAGGCCTAGCGCCCGCGACAGGAAACGCCCCAAAGCGCAACGTAGACACAGACAAATTTTTGAAGGAAAACAGAGGTGTTTTTTGCAAACTGCCTACCTGTAGATTTTGGCCTGTAGCTCAGCCGCCACCTAGGGAAACCTACCAAACCTGTGCATTTCTGAAAACTAGAGACCTAGGGGAATCCAAGATGGGGTGACTTGTGTGGCTCGGACCAGGTTCTGTTACCCAGAATCCTTTGCAAACCTCAAAATTTGGCTAAGAAAACACATGTTCCTCACATTTCTGTGGCAGAAAGTTCTGGAATCTGAGAGGAGCCACAAATTTCCTTCCACCCAGCATTCCCCCACGTCTCCCGATAAAAATGATACCTCACTTATGTGGGTAGGCCTCGCGCCAGCGACAGGATATGCCCCAAAACACAACGTGGACACATCACAGAAAACAGAGTTCTTTTTAGCAAAGTGACTACCTGTAGATTTTGGCCTCTAGCTCAGCCGCCACCTAGGGAAACCTACCTAACCTGTGTATTTCTGAAAACTAGAGACCTAGGGGAATCCAAGATGGGGTGACTTGTGTGGCTCGGACCAGGTTCTGTTACCCAGAATCCTTTGCAAACCTCAAAATGTGGCTAAAAAAACACATGTTCCTCACATTTCTGTGGCAGAAAGTTCTGGAATCTGAGAGGAGCCACAAATTTCATTCCACCCAGCGTTCCCCCACGTCTCCCGATAAAAATGATACCTCACTTGTGTGGGTAGGCCTAGCGCCCGCGACAGGAAACGCCCCAAAGCGCAACGTAGACACAGACAAATTTTTGAAGGAAAACAGAGGTGTTTTTTGCAAACTGCCTACCTGTAGATTTTGGCCTGTAGCTCAGCCGCCACCTAGGGAAACCTACCAAACCTGTGCATTTCTGAAAACTAGAGACCTAGGGGAATCCAAGATGGGGTGACTTGTGTGGCTCGGACCAGGTTCTGTTACCCAGAATCCTTTGCAAACCTCAAAATTTGGCTAAGAAAACACATGTTCCTCACATTTCTGTGGCAGAAAGTTCTGGAATCTGAGAGGAGCCACAAATTTCCTTCCACCCAGCGTTCCCCAACATCTCCCGATAAAAATGATACCTCACTTGTGTGGGTAGGCCTAGCGCCCGCGACAGGAAACGCCCCAAAGCGCAACGTGCACACAGCCACATTTTTGAAGGAAAACAGAGGTGTTTTTTGCAAAGTGCCTACCTGTAGATTTTGGCCTGTAGCTCAGCCGCCACCTAGGGAAACATACCAAACCTGTGCATTTCTGTAAACTAGAGACCTAGGGGAATCCAAGATGGCGTGACTTGTGTGGCTCGGACCAGGTTCTGTTACCCAGAATCCTTTGCAAACCTCAAAATTTGGCAAAAAAAACACGTTCCTCACATTTCTGTGGCAGAAAGTTCTGGAATCTGAGGGGAGCCACAAATTTCCTTCCACACAGCGTTCCCCCACGTCTCCCGATAAAAATGATACCTCACTTGTGTGGGTAGGCCTAGCGCCTGCGACAGGATATGCCCCAAAACACAACGTGGACACATCACAGAAAACAGAGCTCTTTTTAGCAAAGTGACTACCTGTAGATTTTGGCCTCTAGCTCAGCCGCCACCTAGGGAAACCTACCAAACCTGTGCATTTCTGAAAACTAGAGACCTAGGGGAATCCAAGATGGGGTGACTTGTGTGGTTCGGACCAGGTTCTGTTACCCAGAATCCTTTGCAAACCTCAAAATTTGGCTAAAAAAACACATGTTCCTCACATTTCTGTGGCAGAAAGTTCTGAAATCAGAGGGGAGCCACAAATTTCCTTCCACCCAGCATTCCCCCACGTCTCCCAATAAAAATGATACCTCACTTGTGTGGGTAGGCCTAGCGCCCGCGACAGGAAACGCCCCAAAGCGCAACGTGCACACAGCCAAATTTTTGAAGGAAAACAGAGGTGTTTTTTGCAAAGTGCCTTCCTGTAGATTTTGGCCTGTAGCTCAGCCGCCACCTAGGGAAACCTACCAAACCTGTGCATTTCTGAAAACTAGAGACCTAGGGGAATCCAAGATGGGGTGACTTGTGTGGCTCGGACCAGGTTCTGTTACCCAGAATCCTTTGCAAACCTCAAAATTTGGCTAAAAAAACACATGTTCCTCACATTTCTGTGGCAGAAAGTTCTTGTATCTGAGAGGAGCCACAAATTTCATTCCACCCAGCGTTCCCCCACGTCTCCTGATAAAAATGATACCTCACTTGTGTGGGTAGGCCTAGCGCCCGCGACAGGATATGCCCCAAAACACAACGTGGACACATCACAGAAAACAGAGCTCTTTTTAGCAAAGTGACTACCTGTAGATTTTGGCCTCTAGCTCAGCCGCCACCTAGGGAAACCTACAAAACCTGTGCATTTCTGAAAACTAGAGACCTAGGGGAATCCAAGATGGGGTGACTTGTGTGGCTCGGACCAGGTTCTGTTACCCAGAATCCTTTGCAAACCTCAAAATGTGGCTAAAAAAACACATGTTCCTCACATTTCTGTGGCACAAAGTTCTGGAATCTGAGAGGAGCCACAAATTTCCTTCCACCCAGCGTTCCCCAACGTCTCCCGATAAAAATGATACCTCACTTGTGTGGGTAGGCCTAGCGCCCGCGACAGGAAACGCCCCAAAGCGCAACGTGCACACAGCCAAATTTTTGAAGGAAAACAGAGGTGTTTTTTGCAAAGTGCCTACCTGTAGATTTTGGCCTGTAGCTCAGCCGCCACCTAGGGAAACCTACCAAACCTGTGCATTTCTGAAAACTAGAGACCTAGGGGAATCCAAGATGGGGTGACTTGTGTGGCTCGGACCAGGTTCTGTTACCCAGAATCCTTTGCAAACCCCCAAAATTTGGCTAAAAAAACACATGTTCCTCACATTTCTGTGGCAGAAAGTTCTGGAATCTGAGAGGAGCCACAAATTTCCTTCCACCCAGCGTTCCCCCATGTCTCCCGATAAAAATGATACCTCACTTGTGTGGGTAGGCCTAGCTCCCGCGACAGGATATGCCCCAAAACACAACGTGGACACATCACAGAAAACAGAGCTCTTTTTAGCAAAGTGACTATCTGTAGATTTTGGCCTCTAGCTCAGCCGCCACCTAGGGAAACCTACCTAACCTGTGTATTTCTGAAAACTAGAGACCTAGGGGAATCCAAGATGGGGTGACTTGTGTGGCTCGGACCAGGTTCTGTTACCCAGAATCCTTTGCAAACCTCAAAATGTGGCTAAAAAAACACATGTTCCTCACATTTCTGTGGCAGAAAGTTCTGAAATCAGAGGGGAGCCACAAATTTCCTTCCACCCAGCGTTCCCCCACGTCTCCCGATAAAAATGATACCTCACTTGTGTGGGTAGGCCTAGCGCCCGCGACAGGAAACGCCCCAAAGTGCAACGTGGACACAGCCAAATTTTTGAAGGAAAACAGAGGTGTTTTTTGCAAAGTGCCTACCTGTAGATTTTGGCCTGTAGCTCAGCCGCCACCTAGGGAAACCTACGAAACCTGTGCATTTCTGAAAACTAGAGACCTAGGGGAATCCAAGATGGGGTGACTTGTGTGGCTCGGACCAGGTTCTGTTACCCAGAATCCTTTGCAAACCTCAAAATTTGGCTAAAAAAACACATGTTCCTCACATTTCTGTGGCAGAAAGTTCTGGAATCTGAGAGGAGCCACAAATTTCATTCCACCCAGCATTCCCCCACGTCTCCCGATACAAATGATACCTCACTTGTGTGGGTAGGCCTAGCGCCCGCGACAGGATATGCCCCAAAACAGAACGTGGACACATCACAGAAAACAGAGCTCTTTTTAGCAAAGTGACTACCTGTAGATTTTGGTCTCTAGCTCAGCCGCCACCTAGGGAAACCTACCAAACCTGTGCATTTCTGAAAACTAGAGACCTAGGGGAATCCAAGATGGGGTGACTTGTGTGGCTCGGACCAGGTTCTGTTACCCAGAATCCTTTGCAAACCTCAAAATGTGGCTAAAAAAACACATGTTTCTCACATTTCTGTGGCAGAAAGTTCTGGAATCTGAGAGGAGCCACAAATTTCCTTCCACCCAGCGTTCCCCAACGTCTCCCGATAAAAATGATACCTCACTTGTGTGGGTAGGCCTAGCGCCCGCGACAGGAAACGCCCCAAAGCGCAACGTGCACACAGCCAAATTTTTGAAGGAAAACAGAGGTGTTTTTTGCAAAGTGCCTACCTGTAGATTTTGGCCTGTAGCTCAGCCGCCACCTAGGGAAACCTACCAAACCTGTGCATTTATGAAAACTAGAGACCTAGGGGAATCCAAGATGGGGTGACTTGTGTGGCTCGGACCAGGTTCTGTTACCCAGAATCCTTTGCAAACCTCAAAATTTGGCTAAAAAAACACATGTTCCTCACATTTCTGTGGCAGAAAGTTCTGGTATCTGAGAGGAGCCACAAATTTCCTTCCACCCAGCGTTCCCCCACGTCTCCCGATAAAAATGATATCTCACTTGTGTGGGTAGGCCTAGCGCCCGCGACAGGATATGCCCCAAAACACAACGTGGACACATCACAGAAAACAGAGCTCTTTTTAGCAAAGTGACTACCTGTAGATTTTGGCCTCTAGCTCAGCCGCCACCTAGGGAAACCTACCAAACCTGTGCATTTCTGAAAACTAGAGACCTAGGGGAATCCAAGATGGGGTGACTTGTGTGGCTCGGACCAGGTTCTGTTACCCAGAATCCTTTGCAAACCTCAAAATGTGGCTAAAAAAACACATGTTCCTCACATTTCTGTGGCACAAAGTTCTGGAATCTGAGAGGAGCCACAAATTTCCTTCCACCCAGCGTTCCCCAACATCTCCCGATAAAAATTATACCTCACTTGTGTGGGTAGGCCTAGCGCCCGCGACAGGAAACGCCCCAAAGCGCAACGTGCACACAGCCAAATTTTTGAAGGAAAACAGAGGTGTTTTTTGCAAAGTGCCTACATGTAGATTTTGGCCTGTAGCTCAGCCGCCACCTAGGGAAACCTACCAAACCTGTGCATTTCTGAAAACTAGAGACCTAGGGGAATCCAAGATGGGGTGACTTGTGTGGCTCGGACCAGGTTCTGTTACCCAGAATCCTTTGCAAACCTCAAAATTTGGCTAAAAAAACACATGTTCCTCACATTTCTGTGGCAGAAAGTTCTTGTATCTGAGAGGAGCCACAAATTTCATTCCACCCAGCGTTCCCCCACGTCTCCTGATAAAAATGATACCTCACTTGTGTGGGTAGGCCTAGCGCCCGCGACAGGATATGCCCCAAAACACAACGTGGACACATCACAGAAAACAGAGCTCTTTTTAGCAAAGTGACTACCTGTAGATTTTGGCCTCTAGCTCAGCCGCCACCTAGGGAAACCTACAAAACCTGTGCATTTCTGAAAACTAGAGACCTAGGGGAATCCAAGATGGGGTGACTTGTGTGGCTCGGACCAGGTTCTGTTACCCAGAATCCTTTGCAAACCTCAAAATGTGGCTAAAAAAACACATGTTCCTCACATTTCTGTGGCACAAAGTTCTGGAATCTGAGAGGAGCCACAAATTTCCTTCCACCCAGCGTTCCCCAACGTCTCCCGATAAAAATGATACCTCACTTGTGTGGGTAGGCCTAGCGCCCGTGACAGGAAACGCCCCAAAGCGCAACGTGCACACAGCCAAATTTTTGAAGGAAAACAGAGGTGTTTTTTGCAAAGTGCCTACCTGTAGATTTTGGCCTGTAGCTCAGCCGCCACCTAGGGAAACCTACCAAACCTGTGCATTTCTGAAAACTAGAGACCTAGGGGAATCCAAGATGGGGTGACTTGTGTGGCTCGGACCAGGTTCTGTTACCCAGAATCCTTTGCAAACCCCCAAAATTTGGCTAAAAAAACACATGTTCCTCACATTTCTGTGGCAGAAAGTTCTGGAATCTGAGAGGAGCCACAAATTTCCTTCCACCCAGCGTTCCCCCATGTCTCCCGATAAAAATGATACCTCACTTGTGTGGGTAGGCCTAGCGCCCGCGACAGGATATGCCCCAAAACACAACGTGGACACATCACAGAAAACAGAGCTCTTTTTAGCAAAGTGACTATCTGTAGATTTTGGCCTCTAGCTCAGCCGCCACCTAGGGAAACCTACCTAACCTGTGTATTTCTGAAAACTAGAGACCTAGGGGAATCCAAGATGGGGTGACTTGTGTGGCTCGGACCAGGTTCTGTTACCCAGAATCCTTTGCAAACCTCAAAATGTGGCTAAAAAAACACATGTTCCTCACATTTCTGTGGCAGAAAGTTCTGAAATCAGAGGGGAGCCACAAATTTCCTTCCACCCAGCGTTCCCCCACGTCTCCCGATAAAAATGATACCTCACTTGTGTGGGTAGGCCTAGCGCCCGCGACAGGAAACGCCCCAAAGTGCAACGTGGACACAGCCAAATTTTTGAAGGAAAACAGAGGTGTTTTTTGCAAAGTGCCTACCTGTAGATTTTGGCCTGTAGCTCAGCCGCCACCTAGGGAAACCTACGAAACCTGTGCATTTCTGAAAACTAGAGACCTAGGGGAATCCAAGATGGGGTGACTTGTGTGGCTCGGACCAGGTTCTGTTACCCAGAATCCTTTGCAAACCTCAAAATTTGGCTAAAAAAACACATGTTCCTCACATTTCTGTGGCAGAAAGTTCTGGAATCTGAGAGGAGCCACAAATTTCATTCCACCCAGCGTTCCCCCACGTCTCCCGATACAAATGATACCTCACTTGTGTGGGTAGGCCTAGCGCCCGCGACAGGATATGCCCCAAAACAGAACGTGGACACATCACAGAAAACAGAGCTCTTTTTAGCAAAGTGACTACCTGTAGATTTTGGTCTCTAGCTCAGCCGCCACCTAGGGAAACCTACCAAACCTGTGCATTTCTGAAAACTAGAGACCTAGGGGAATCCAAGATGGGGTGACTTGTGTGGCTCGGACCAGGTTCTGTTACCCAGAATCCTTTGCAAACCTCAAAATGTGGCTAAAAAAACACATGTTTCTCACATTTCTGTGGCAGAAAGTTCTGGAATCTGAGAGGAGCCACAAATTTCCTTCCACCCAGCGTTCCCCAACGTCTCCCGATAAAAATGATACCTCACTTGTGTGGGTAGGCCTAGCGCCCGCGACAGGAAACGCCCCAAAGCGCAACGTGCACACAGCCAAATTTTTGAAGGAAAACAGAGGTGTTTTTTGCAAAGTGCCTACCTGTAGATTTTGGCCTGTAGCTCAGCCGCCACCTAGGGAAACCTACCAAACCTGTGCATTTATAAAAACTAGAGACCTAGGGGAATCCAAGATGGGGTGACTTGTGTGGCTCGGACCAGGTTCTGTTACCCAGAATCCTTTGCAAACCTCAAAATTTGGCTAAAAAAACACATGTTCCTCACATTTCTGTGGCAGAAAGTTCTGGTATCTGAGAGGAGCCACAAATTTCCTTCCACCCAGCGTTCCCCCACGTCTCCCGATAAAAATGATATCTCACTTGTGTGGGTAGGCCTAGCGCCCGCGACAGGATATGCCCCAAAACACAACGTGGACACATCACAGAAAACAGAGCTCTTTTTAGCAAAGTGACTACCTGTAGATTTTGGCCTCTAGCTCAGCCGCCACCTAGGGAAACCTACCAAACCTGTGCATTTCTGAAAACTAGAGACCTAGGGGAATCCAAGATGGGGTGACTTGTGTGGCTTGGACCAGGTTCTGTTACCCAGAATCCTTTGCAAACCTCAAAATGTGGCTAAAAAAACACATGTTCCTCACATTTCTGTGGCACAAAGTTCTGGAATCTGAGAGGAGCCACAAATTTCCTTCCACCCAGCGTTCCCCAACATCTCCCGATAAAAATGATACCTCACTTGTGTGGGTAGGCCTAGCGCCCGCGACAGGAAACGCCCCAAAGCGCAACGTGCACACAGCCAAATTTTTGAAGGAAAACAGAGGTGTTTTTTGCAAAGTGCCTACCTGTAGATTTTGGCCTGTAGCTCAGCCGCCACCTAGGGAAACCTACAAAACCTGTGCATTTCTGAAAACTAGAGACCTAGGGGAATCCAAGATGGGGTGACTTGTGTGGCTCGGACCAGGTTCTGTTACCCAGAATCCTTTGCAAACCTCAAAATTTGGCTAAAAAAACACATGTACCTCACATTTCTGTGGCAGAAAGTTCTGGAATCTGAGTGGAGCCACAAATTTCATTCCACCCAGCGTTCCCCCACGTCTCCCGATAAAAATGATACCTCACTTGTGTGGGTAGGCCTAGCGCCCGCGACAGGATATGCCCCAAAACAGAACGTGGACACATCACAGAAAACAGAGCTCTTTTTAGCAAAGTGACTACCTGTAGATTTTGGTCTCTAGCTCAGCCGCCACCTAGGGAAACCCACCAAACCTGTGCATTTCTGAAAACTAGAGACCTAGGGGAATCCAAGATGGGGTGACTTGTGTGGCTCGGACCAGGTTCTGTTACCCAGAATCCTTTGCAAACCTCAAAATGTGGCTAAAAAAACACATGTTTCTCACATTTCTGTGGCAGAAAGTTCTGGAATCTGAGAGGAGCCACAAATTTCCTTCCACCCAGCGTTCCCCAACGTCTCCCGATAAAAATGATACCTCACTTGTGTGGGTAGGCCTAGCGCCCGCGACAGGAAACGCCCCAAAGCGCAACGTGCACACAGCCAAATTTTTGAAGGAAAACAGAGGTGTTTTTTGCAAAGTGCCTACCTGTAGATTTTGGCCTGTAGCTCAGCCACCACCTAGGGAAACCTACCAAACCTGTGCATTTATGAAAACTAGAGACCTAGGGGAATCCAAGATGGGGTGACTTGTGTGGCTCGGACCAGGTTCTGTTACCCAGAATCCTTTGCAAACCTCAAAATTTGGCTAAAAAAACACATGTTCCTCACATTTCTGTGGCAGAAAGTTCTGGAATCTGAGAGGAGCCACGAATTTCCTTCCACCCAGCGTTCCCCCACGTCTCCCGATAAAAATTATACCTCACTTGTGTGGGTAGGCCTAGCGCCCGCGACAGGAAACGCCCCAAAGCACAACGTGGGCACAGCCAAATTTTTGAAGGAAAACAGAGTGGCTTTTTGCAAAGTGCCTACCTGTAGATTTTGGCCTGTAGCTCAGCCGCCACCTAGGGAAACCTACCAAACCTGTGCATTTCTGACAACTAGAGACCTAGGGGAATCCAAGATGGGGTGACTTGTGTGGCTCGGACCAGGTTCTGTTACCCAGAATCCTTTGCAAACCTCAAAATTTGGCTAAAAAACCACATGTTCCACACATTTCTGTGGCAGAAAGTTCTGGAATCTGAAAGGAGCCACGAATTTTCTTCCACCCAGCGTTCCCCCACGTCTCCTGATAAAAATGATACCTCACTTGTGTGGGTAGGCCTAGCGCCCGCGACAGGAAAGGCCCCAAAGCGCAACGTGGACACAGCCAAAGTTTTGAAGGAAAACAGAGGGTTTTTTTGCAAAGTGCCTACCTGTAGATTTTGGCCTGTAGCTCAGCCGCCACCTAGGGAAATCTACCAAACCTGTGCATTTCTGAAAACTAGAGACCTAGGGGAATCCATGATGGGGTGACTTGTGTGGCTCGGACCAGGTTCTGTTACCCAGAATCCTTTGCAAACCTCAAAATTTGGCTAAAAAAACACATGTTCCTCACACTTCTGGGGCAGAAAGTTCTGGAATCTGAGAGGAGCCACAAATTTCCTTCCACCCAGCGTTCCCCCACGTCTCCCGATAAAAATGATACCTCACTTGTGTGGGTAGGCCTAGCGCCCGCGACAGGAAACGCCCCAAAGCGCAACGTGGACACAGCCAAATTTTTTAAGGAAAACAGAGGTGTTTTTTGCAAAGTGCTTACCTGTAGATTTTGGCCTGTAGCTCAGCCGCCACCTAGGGAAACCTACCAAACCTGTGCATTTCTGAAAACTAGAGACATAGGGGAATCCAAGATGGGGTGACTTGTGTGGCTCGGACCAGGTTCTGTTACCCAGAATCCTTTGCAAACCTCAAAATTTGGCTAAAAAAACACATGTTCCTCACATTTCTGTGGCAGAAAGTTCTGGAATCTGAGAGGAGCCACAAATTTCATTCCACCCAGCGTTCCCCCACGTCTCCCGATAAAAATGATACCTCACTTGTGTGGGTAGGCCTAGCGCCCGCAACAGGATATGCCCCAAAACAGAACGTGGACACATCACAGAAAACAGAGCTCTTTTTAGCAAAGTGACTACCTGTAGATTTTGGTCTCTAGCTCAGCCGCCACCTAGGGAAACCTACCAAACCTGTGCATTTCTGAAAACTAGAGACCTAGGGGAATCCAAGATGGGGTGACTTGTGTGGCTCGGACCAGGTTCTGTTACCCAGAATCCTTTGCAAACCTCAAAATGTGGCTAAAAAAACACATGTTTCTCACATTTCTGTGGCAGAAAGTTCTGGAATCTGAGAGGAGCCACAAATTTCCTTCCACCCAGCGTTCCCCAACGTCTCCCGATAAAAATGATACCTCACTTGTGTGGGTAGGCCTAGCGCCCGCGACAGGAAACGCCCCAAAGCGCAACGTGCACACAGCCAAATTTTTGAAGGAAAACAGAGGTGTTTTTTGCAAAGTGCCTACCTGTAGATTTTGGCCTGTAGCTCAGCCGCCACCTAGGGAAACCTACCAAACCTGTGCATTTCTGAAAACTAGAGACCTAGGGGATCCGAGATGGGGTGACTTGTGTGGCTCGGACCAGGTTCTGTTACCCAGAATCCTTTGCAAACCTCAAAATTTGGCTAAAAAAACACATGTTCCTCACATTTCTGTCACAGAAAGTTCTGGAATCTGAGGGGAGCCACAAATTTCCTTCCACCCAGCGTTCCCCCACGTCTCCCGATAAAAATGATACCTCACTTGTGTGGGTAGGCCTAGCGCCTGCGACAGGAAACGCCCCAAAGCGCAACGTAGACACAGCCAAATTTTTGAAGGAAAACAGAGGTGTTTTTTGCAAAGTGCCTACCTGTAGATTTTGGCCTGTAGCTCAGCCGCCACCTGGGGAAACCTACCAAACCTGTGCATTTCTGAAAACTAGAGACCTAGGGGAATCCAAGATGGGGTGACTTGTGTGGCTCGGACCAGGTTCTGTTACCCAGAATCCTTTGCAAACCTCAAAATTTGGCTAAAAAACCACATGTTCCACACATTTCTGTGGCAGAAAGTTCTGGAATCTGAAAGGAGCCACGAATTTTCTTCCACCCAGCGTTCCCCCACATCTCCTGATAAAAATGATACCTCACTTGTGTGGGTAGGCCTAGCGCCCGCGACAGGAAAGGCCCCAAAGCGCAACGTGGACACAGCCAAAGTTTTGAATGAAAACAGAGGGTTTTTTTGCAAAGTGCCTAGCTGTAGATTTTGGCCTGTAGCTCAGCCGCCACCTAGGGAAATCTACCAAACCTGTGCATTTCTGAAAACTAGAGACCTAGGGGAATCCAAGATGGGGTGACTTGTGTGGCTCGGACCAGGTTCTGTTACCCAGAATCCTTTGCAAACCTCAAAATTTGGCTAAAAAAACACATGTTCCTCACATTTCTGGGGCAGAAAGTTCTGGAATCTGAGAGGAGCCACAAATTTCCTTCCACCCAGCGTTCCCCCACGTCTCCCGATAAAAATGATACCTCACTTGTGTGGGTAGGCCTAGCGCCTGCGACAGGAAACGCCCCAAAGCGCAACGTGGACACAGCCAAACTTTTGAAGGAAAACAGAGGTGTTTTTTGCAAAGTGCCTACCTGTAGATTTTGGCCTGTAGCTCAGCCACCACCTAGGGAAACCTACCAAACCTGTGCATTTCTGAAAACTAGAGACCTAGGGGAATCCAAGATGGGGTGACTTGTGTGGCTCGGACCAGGTTCTGTTACCCAGAATCCTTTGCAAACCTCAAAATTTGGCTAAAAAAACACATGTTCCTCACATTTCTGTGGCAGAAAGTTCTGGAATCTGAGAGGAGCCAGAAATTTCCTTCCACCCAGCGTTCCCCCACGTCTCCCGATAAAAATGATACCTCACTTGTGTGGGTAGGCCTAGCGCCCGCGACAGGAAACGCCCCAAAGCGCAACGTGCACACAGCCAAATTTTTGAAGGAAAACAGAGGTGTTTTTTGCAAAGTGCCTACCTGTAGATTTTGGCCTCTAGCTCAGCCGCCACCTAGGGAAACCTACCAAACCTGTGCATTTCTGAAAACTAGAGACCTAGGGGAATCCAGGATGGAGTGACTTGTGTGGCTCGGACCAGGTTCTGTTACCCAGAATCCTTTGCAAACCTCAAAATTTGGCTAAAAAAACACATGTTCCTCACATTTCTGTGGCAGAAAGTTCTGGAATCTGAGAGGAGCCACAAATTTCCTTCCACCCAGCGTTCCCCCACGTCTCACGATAAAAATGATACCTCACTTATGTGGGTAAACCTAGCGCCCGCGACAGGAAACGCCAAAAAGCACAACGTGGACACAGCCAAATTTTTTAAGGATACAGAGGTGTTTTTTGCAAAGTGCCTACCTGTAGATTTTGGCCTCTAGCTCAGCCGCCACCTAGGGAAACCTACCAAACCTGTCCATTTCTGAAAACTAGAGACCTAGGGGAATCCAAGATGGGGTGACTTGTGTGGCTCGGACCAGGTTCTGTTACCCAGAATCCTTTGCAAACCTCAAAATTTGGCTAAAAAAACACATGTACCTCACATTTCTGTGGCAGAAAGTTCTGGAATCTGAGTGGAGCCACAAATTTCATTCCACCCAGCGTTCCCCCACGTCTCCCGATAAAAATGATACCTCACTTGTGTGGGTAGGCCTAGCGCCCGCGACAGGATATGCCCCAAAACAGAACGTGGACACATCACAGAAAACAGAGCTCTTTTTAGCAAAGTGACTACCTGTAGATTTTGGTCTCTAGCTCAGCCGCCACCTAGGGAAACCCACCAAACCTGTGCATTTCTGAAAACTAGAGACCTAGGGGAATCCAAGATGGGGTGACTTGTGTGGCTCGGACCAGGTTCTGTTACCCAGAATCCTTTGCAAACCTCAAAATGTGGCTAAAAAAACACATGTTTCTCACATTTCTGTGGCAGAAAGTTCTGGAATCTGAGAGGAGCCACAAATTTCCTTCCACCCAGCGTTCCCCAACGTCTCCCGATAAAAATGATACCTCACTTGTGTGGGTAGGCCTAGCGCCCGCGACAGGAAACGCCCCAAAGCGCAACGTGCACACAGCCAAATTTTTGAAGGAAAACAGAGGTGTTTTTTGCAAAGTGCCTACCTGTAGATTTTGGCCTGTAGCTCAGCCGCCACCTAGGGAAACCTACCAAACCTGTGCATTTATGAAAACTAGAGACCTAGGGGAATCCAAGATGGGGTGACTTGTGTGGCTCGGACCAGGTTCTGTTACCCAGAATCCTTTGCAAACCTCAAAATTTGGCTAAAAAAACACATGTTCCTCACATTTCTGTGGCAGAAAGTTCTGGAATCTGAGAGGAGCCACGAATTTCCTTCCACCCAGCGTTCCCCCACGTCTCCCGATAAAAATTATACCTCACTTGTGTGGGTAGGCCTAGCGCCCGCGACAGGAAACGCCCCAAAGCACAACGTGGGCACAGCCAAATTTTTGAAGGAAAACAGAGTGGCTTTTTGCAAAGTGCCTACCTGTAGATTTTGGCCTGTAGCTCAGCCGCCACCTAGGGAAACCTACCAAACCTGTGCATTTCTGACAACTAGAGACCTAGGGGAATCCAAGATGGGGTGACTTGTGTGGCTCGGACCAGGTTCTGTTACCCAGAATCCTTTGCAAACCTCAAAATTTGGCTAAAAAACCACATGTTCCACACATTTCTGTGGCAGAAAGTTCTGGAATCTGAAAGGAGCCACGAATTTTCTTCCACCCAGCGTTCCCCCACGTCTCCTGATAAAAATGATACCTCACTTGTGTGGGTAGGCCTAGCGCCCGCGACAGGAAAGGCCCCAAAGCGCAACGTGGACACAGCCAAAGTTTTGAAGGAAAACAGAGGGTTTTTTTGCAAAGTGCCTACCTGTAGATTTTGGCCTGTAGCTCAGCCGCCACCTAGGGAAATCTACCAAACCTGTGCATTTCTGAAAACTAGAGACCTAGGGGAATCCATGATGGGGTGACTTGTGTGGCTCGGACCAGGTTCTGTTACCCAGAATCCTTTGCAAACCTCAAAATTTGGCTAAAAAAACACATGTTCCTCACACTTCTGGGGCAGAAAGTTCTGGAATCTGAGAGGAGCCACAAATTTCCTTCCACCCAGCGTTCCCCCACGTCTCCCGATAAAAATGATACCTCACTTGTGTGGGTAGGCCTAGCGCCCGCGACAGGAAACGCCCCAAAGCGCAACGTGGACACAGCCAAATTTTTTAAGGAAAACAGAGGTGTTTTTTGCAAAGTGCTTACCTGTAGATTTTGGCCTGTAGCTCAGCCGCCACCTAGGGAAACCTACCAAACCTGTGCATTTCTGAAAACTAGAGACATAGGGGAATCCAAGATGGGGTGACTTGTGTGGCTCGGACCAGGTTCTGTTACCCAGAATCCTTTGCAAACCTCAAAATTTGGCTAAAAAAACACATGTTCCTCACATTTCTGTGGCAGAAAGTTCTGGAATCTGAGAGGAGCCACAAATTTCATTCCACCCAGCGTTCCCCCACGTCTCCCGATAAAAATGATACCTCACTTGTGTGGGTAGGCCTAGCGCCCGCAACAGGATATGCCCCAAAACAGAACGTGGACACATCACAGAAAACAGAGCTCTTTTTAGCAAAGTGACTACCTGTAGATTTTGGTCTCTAGCTCAGCCGCCACCTAGGGAAACCTACCAAACCTGTGCATTTCTGAAAACTAGAGACCTAGGGGAATCCAAGATGGGGTGACTTGTGTGGCTCGGACCAGGTTCTGTTACCCAGAATCCTTTGCAAACCTCAAAATGTGGCTAAAAAAACACATGTTTCTCACATTTCTGTGGCAGAAAGTTCTGGAATCTGAGAGGAGCCACAAATTTCCTTCCACCCAGCGTTCCCCAACGTCTCCCGATAAAAATGATACCTCACTTGTGTGGGTAGGCCTAGCGCCCGCGACAGGAAACGCCCCAAAGCGCAACGTGCACACAGCCAAATTTTTGAAGGAAAACAGAGGTGTTTTTTGCAAAGTGCCTACCTGTAGATTTTGGCCTGTAGCTCAGCCGCCACCTAGGGAAACCTACCAAACCTGTGCATTTCTGAAAACTAGAGACCTAGGGGATCCGAGATGGGGTGACTTGTGTGGCTCGGACCAGGTTCTGTTACCCAGAATCCTTTGCAAACCTCAAAATTTGGCTAAAAAAACACATGTTCCTCACATTTCTGTCACAGAAAGTTCTGGAATCTGAGGGGAGCCACAAATTTCCTTCCACCCAGCGTTCCCCCACGTCTCCCGATAAAAATGATACCTCACTTGTGTGGGTAGGCCTAGCGCCTGCGACAGGAAACGCCCCAAAGCGCAACGTAGACACAGCCAAATTTTTGAAGGAAAACAGAGGTGTTTTTTGCAAAGTGCCTACCTGTAGATTTTGGCCTGTAGCTCAGCCGCCACCTGGGGAAACCTACCAAACCTGTGCATTTCTGAAAACTAGAGACCTAGGGGAATCCAAGATGGGGTGACTTGTGTGGCTCGGACCAGGTTCTGTTACCCAGAATCCTTTGCAAACCTCAAAATTTGGCTAAAAAACCACATGTTCCACACATTTCTGTGGCAGAAAGTTCTGGAATCTGAAAGGAGCCACGAATTTTCTTCCACCCAGCGTTCCCCCACATCTCCTGATAAAAATGATACCTCACTTGTGTGGGTAGGCCTAGCGCCCGCGACAGGAAAGGCCCCAAAGCGCAACGTGGACACAGCCAAAGTTTTGAATGAAAACAGAGGGTTTTTTTGCAAAGTGCCTAGCTGTAGATTTTGGCCTGTAGCTCAGCCGCCACCTAGGGAAATCTACCAAACCTGTGCATTTCTGAAAACTAGAGACCTAGGGGAATCCAAGATGGGGTGACTTGTGTGGCTCGGACCAGGTTCTGTTACCCAGAATCCTTTGCAAACCTCAAAATTTGGCTAAAAAAACACATGTTCCTCACATTTCTGGGGCAGAAAGTTCTGGAATCTGAGAGGAGCCACAAATTTCCTTCCACCCAGCGTTCCCCCACGTCTCCCGATAAAAATGATACCTCACTTGTGTGGGTAGGCCTAGCGCCTGCGACAGGAAACGCCCCAAAGCGCAACGTGGACACAGCCAAACTTTTGAAGGAAAACAGAGGTGTTTTTTGCAAAGTGCCTACCTGTAGATTTTGGCCTGTAGCTCAGCCACCACCTAGGGAAACCTACCAAACCTGTGCATTTCTGAAAACTAGAGACCTAGGGGAATCCAAGATGGGGTGACTTGTGTGGCTCGGACCAGGTTCTGTTACCCAGAATCCTTTGCAAACCTCAAAATTTGGCTAAAAAAACACATGTTCCTCACATTTCTGTGGCAGAAAGTTCTGGAATCTGAGAGGAGCCAGAAATTTCCTTCCACCCAGCGTTCCCCCACGTCTCCCGATAAAAATGATACCTCACTTGTGTGGGTAGGCCTAGCGCCCGCGACAGGAAACGCCCCAAAGCGCAACGTGCACACAGCCAAATTTTTGAAGGAAAACAGAGGTGTTTTTTGCAAAGTGCCTACCTGTAGATTTTGGCCTCTAGCTCAGCCGCCACCTAGGGAAACCTACCAAACCTGTGCATTTCTGAAAACTAGAGACCTAGGGGAATCCAGGATGGAGTGACTTGTGTGGCTCGGACCAGGTTCTGTTACCCAGAATCCTTTGCAAACCTCAAAATTTGGCTAAAAAAACACATGTTCCTCACATTTCTGTGGCAGAAAGTTCTGGAATCTGAGAGGAGCCACAAATTTCCTTCCACCCAGCGTTCCCCCACGTCTCACGATAAAAATGATACCTCACTTATGTGGGTAAACCTAGCGCCCGCGACAGGAAACGCCAAAAAGCACAACGTGGACACAGCCAAATTTTTTAAGGATACAGAGGTGTTTTTTGCAAAGTGCCTACCTGTAGATTTTGGCCTCTAGCTCAGCCGCCACCTAGGGAAACCTACCAAACCTGTCCATTTCTGAAAACTAGAGACCTAGGGGAATCCAAGATGGGGTGACTTGTGTGGCTCGGACCAGGTTCTGTTACCCAGAATCCTTTGCAAACCTCAAAATTTGCCTAAAAAAACACGTTCCTCACATTTCTGTGGCAGAAAGTTCTGGAATCTGAGGGGAGCCACAAATTTCCTTCCACCCAGCGTTCCCCCACGTCTCTCGATAAAAATGATACCTCACTTGTGTGGGTAGGCCTAGCGTCTGCGACAGGAAACGCCCCAAAGCGCAACGTGGACACAGCCAAATTTTTGAAGGAAAACAGAGGTGTTTTTTGCAAAGTGCCTACGTGTAGATTTTGGCCTGTAGCTCAGCCGCCACCTAGGGAAACCTACCAAACCTGTGCATTTCTGAAAACTAGAGACCTAGGGGAATCCAAGATGGGGTGACTTGTGTGGCTCGGACCAGGTTCTGTTACCCAGAATCCTTTTCAAACCTCAAAATTTGGCTAAAAAAACACATGTTCCTCACATTTCTGTGGCAGAAAGTTCTGGAATCTGAGAGGAGCCACAAATTTCATTCCACCCAGCGTTCCCCCACGTCTCCCGATAAAAATGATACCTCACTTGTGTGGGTAGGCCTAGCGCCCGCGACAGGATATGCCCCAAAACAGAACGTGGACACATCACAGAAAACAGAGCTCTTTTTAGCAAAGTGACTACCTGTAGATTTTGGTCTCTAGCTCAGCCGCCACCTAGGGAAACCTACCAAACCTGTGCATTTCTGAAAACTAGAGACCTAGGGGAATCCAAGATGGGGTGACTTGTGTGGCTCGGACCAGGTTCTGTTACCCAGAATCCTTTGCAAACCTCAAAATGTGGCTAAAAAAACACATGTTTCTCACATTTCTGTGGCAGAAAGTTCTGGAATCTGAGAGGAGCCACAAATTTCCTTCCACCCAGCGTTCCCCAACGTCTCCCGATAAAAATGATACCTCACTTGTGTGGGTAGGCCTAGCGCCCGCGACAGGAAACGCCCCAAAGCGCAACATGCACACAGCCACATTTTTGAAGGAAAACAGAGGTGTTTTTTGCAAAGTGCCTACCTGTAGATTTTGGCCTGTAGCTCAGCCGCCACCTAGGGAAACCTACCAAACCTGTGCATTTATGAAAACTAGAGACCTAGGGGAATCCAAGATGGGGTGACTTGTGTGGCTCGGACCAGGTTCTGTTACCCAGAATCCTTTGCAAACCTCAAAATTTGGCTAAAAAAACACATGTTCCTCACATTTCTGTCACAGAAAGTTCTGGAATCTGAGGGGAGCCACAAATTTCCTTCCACCCAGCGTTCCCCCACGTCTCCCGATAAAAATGATACCTCACTTGTGTGGGTAGGCCTAGCGCCCGCGACAGGAAACGCCCCAAAGCGCAACGTAGACACAGCCAAATTTTTGAAGGAAAACAGAGGTGTTTTTTGCAAAGTGCCTACCTGTAGATTTTGGCCTATAGCTCAGCCGCCACCTGGGGAAACCTACCAAACCTGTGCATTTCTGAAAACTAGAGACCTAGGGGAATCCAAGATGGGGTGACTTGTGTGGCTCGGACCAGGTTCTGTTACCCAGAATCCTTTGCAAACCTCAAAATTTGGCTAAAAAAACACATGTTCCTCACATTTCTGTGGCAGAAAGTTCTGGAATCTGAGAGGAGCCACGAATTTCCTTCCACCCAGCGTTCCCCCACGTCTCCCGATAAAAATTATACCTCACTTGTGTGGGTAGGCCTAGCGCCCGCAACAGGAAACGCCCTAAAGCACAACGTGGGCACAGCCAAATTTTTGAAGGAAAACAGAGGGGCTTTTTGCAAAGTGCCTACCTGTAGATTTTGGCCTGTAGCTCAGCCGCCACCTAGGGAAACCTACCAAACCTGTGCATTTCTGACAACTAGAGACCTAGGGGAATCCAAGATGGGGTGACTTATGTGGCTCGGACCAGGTTCTGTTACCCAGAATCCTTTGCAAACCTCAAAATTTGGCTAAAAAACCACATGTTCCACACATTTCTGTGGCAGAAAGTTCTGGAATCTGAAAGGAGCCACGAATTTTCTTCCACCCAGAGTTCCCCCACGTCTCCTGATAAAAATGATACCTCACTTGTGTGGGTAGGCCTAGCGCCCGCGACAGGAAAGGCCCCAAAGCGCAACGTGGACACAGCCAAAGTTTTGAAGGAAAACAGAGGGTTTTTTTGCAAAGTGCCTACCTGTAGATTTTGGCCTGTAGCTCAGCCGCCACCTAGGGAAATCTACCAAACCTGTGCATTTCTGAAAACTAGAGACCTAGGGGAATCCAAGATGGGGTGACTTGTGTGGCTCGGACCAGGTTCTGTTACCCAGAATCCTTTGCAAACCTCAAAATTTGGCTAAAAAAACACATGTTCCTCACATTTCTGGGGCAGAAAGTTCTGGAATCTGAGAGGAGCCACAAATTTCCTTCCACCCAGCGTTCCCCCACGTCTCCCGATAAAAATGATACCTCACTTGTGTGGGTAGGCATAGCGCCCGCGACAGGAAACGCCCCAAAGCGCAACGTGGACACAGCCAAATTTTTGAAGGAAAACAGAGGTGTGTTTTGCAAAGTGCCTACCTGTAGATTTTGGCCTGTAGCTCAGCCGCCACCTAGGGAAACCTACGAAACCTGTGCATTTCTGAAAACTAGAGACCTAGGGGAATCCAAGATGGGGTGACTTGTGTGGCTCGGACCAGGTTCTGTTACCCAGAATCCTTTGCAAACCTCAAAATTTGGCTAAAAAAACACATGTTCCTCACATTTCTGTGGCAGAAAGTTCTGGAATCTGAGAGGAGCCACAAATTTCATTCCACCCAGCGTTCCCCCACGTCTCCCGATAAAAATGATACCTCACTTGTGTGGGTAGGCCTAGCGCCCGCGACAGGATATGCCCCAAAACAGAACGTGGACACATCACAGAAAACAGAGCTCTTTTTAGCAAAGTGACTACCTGTAGATTTTGGTCTCTAGCTCAGCCGCCACCTAGGGAAACCTACCAAACCTGTGCATTTCTGAAAACTAGAGACCTAGGGGAATCCAAGATGGGGTGACTTGTGTGGCTCGGACCAGGTTCTGTTACCCAGAATCCTTTGCAAACCTCAAAATGTGGCTAAAAAAACACATGTTTCTCACATTTCTGTGGCAGAAAGTTCTGGAATCTGAGAGGAGCCACAAATTTCCTTCCACCCAGCGTTCCCCAACGTCTCCCGATAAAAATGATACCTCACTTGTGAGGGTAGGCCTAGCGCCCGCGACAGGAAACGCCCCAAAGCGCAACGTGCACACAGCCAAATTTTTGAAGGAAAACAGAGGTGTTTTTTGCAAAGTGCCTACCTGTAGATTTTGGCCTGTAGCTCAGCCGCCACATAGGGATACCTACCAAACCTGTGCATTTCTGAAAACTAGAGACCTAGGGGATCCGAGATGGGGTGACTTGTGTGGCTCGGACCAGGTTCTGTTACCCAGAATCCTTTGCAAACCTCAAAATTTGGCTAAAAAAACACATGTTCCTCACATTTCTGTCACAGAAAGTTCTGGAATCTGAGGGGAGCCACAAATTTCCTTCCACCCAGCGTTCCCCCACGTCTCCCGATAAAAATGATACCTCACTTGTGTGGGTAGGCCTAGCGCCTGCGACAGGAAACGCCCCAAAGCGCAACGTAGACACAGCCAAATTTTTTAAGGAAAACAGAGGTGTTTTTTGCAAAGTGCCTACCTGTAGATTTTGGCCTGTAGCTCAGCCGCCACCTGGGGAAACCTACCAAACCTGTGCATTTCTGAAAACTAGAGACCTAGGGGAATCCAAGATGGGGTGACTTGTGTGGCTCGGACCAGGTTCTGTTACCCAGAATCCTTTGCAAACCTCAAAATTTGGCTAAAAAACCACATGTTCCACACATTTCTGTGGCAGAAAGTTCTGGAATCTGAAAGGAGCCACGAATTTTCTTCCACCCAGCGTTCCCCCACGTCTCCTGATAAAAATGATACCTCACTTGTGTGGGTAAGCCTAGCGCCCGCGACAGGAAAGGCCCCAAAGCGCAACGTGGACACAGCCAAAGTTTTGAAGGAAAACAGAGGGTTTTTTTGCAAAGTGCCTACCTGTAGATTTTGGCCTGTAGCTCAGCCGCCACCTAGGGAAATCTACCAAACCTGTGCATTTCTGAAAACTAGAGACCTAGGGGAATCCAAGATGGGGTGACTTGTGTGGCTCGGACCAGGTTCTGTTACCCAGAATCCTTTGCAAACCTCAAAATTTGGCTAAAAAAACACATGTTCCTCACATTTCTGGGGCAGAAAGTTCTGGAATCTGAGAGGAGCCACAAATTTCCTTCCACCCAGCGTTCCCCCACGTCTCCCGATAAAAATGATACCTCACTTGTGTGGGTAGGCCTAGCGCCCGCGACAGGAAACGCCCCAAAGCGCAACGTGGACACAGCCAAACTTTTGAAGGAAAACAGAGGTGTTTTTTGCAAAGTGCCTACCTGTAGATTTTGGCCTGTAGCTCAGCCACCACCTAGGGAAACCTACCAAACCTGTGCATTTCTGAAAACTAGAGACCTAGGGGAATCCAAGATGGGGTGACTTGTGTGGCTCGGACCAGGTTCTGTTACCCAGAATCCTTTGCAAACCTCAAAATTTGGCTAAAAAAACACATGTTCCTCACATTTCTGTGGCAGAAAGTTCTGGAATCTGAGAGGAGACAGAAATTTCCTTCCACCCAGCGTTCCCCCACGTCTCCCGATAAAAATGATACCTCACTTGTGTGGGTAGGCCTAGCGCCCGCGACAGGAAACGCCCCAAAGCGCAACGTGCACACAGCCAAATTTTTGAAGGAAAACAGAGGTGTTTTTTGCAAAGTGCCTACCTGTAGATTTTGGCCTCTAGCTCAGCCGCCACCTAGGGAAACCTACCAAACCTGTGCATTTCTGAAAACTAGAGACCTAGGGGAATCCAAGATGGAGTGACTTGTGTGGCTCGGACCAGGTTCTGTTACCCAGAATCCTTTGCAAACCTCAAAATTTGGCTAAAAAAACACATGTTCCTCACATTTCTGTGGCAGAAAGTTCTGGAATCTGAGAGGAGCCACAAATTTCCTTCCACCCAGCGTTCCCCCACGTCTCCCGATAAAAATGATACCTCACTTATGTGGGTAGACCTAGCGCCCGCGACAGGAAACGCCCCAAAGCACAACGTGGACACAGCCAAATTTTTTAAGGATACAGAGGTGTTTTTTTGCAAAGTGCCTACCTGTAGATTTTGGCCTCTAGCTCAGCCGCCACCTAGGGAAACCTACCAAACCTGTCCATTTCTGAAAACTAGAGACCTAGGGGAATCCAAGATGGGGTGACTTGTGTGGCTCGGACCAGGTTCTGTTACCCAGAATCCTTTGCAAACCTCAAAATTTGGCTAAAAAAACACGTTCCTCACATTTCTGTGGCAGAAAGTTCTGGAATCTGAGGGGAGCCACAAATTTCCTTCCACCCAGCGTTCCCCCACGTCTCTCGATAAAAATGATACCTCACTTGTGTGGGTAGGCCTAGCGTCTGCGACAGGAAACGCCCCAAAGCGCAACGTGGACACAGCCAAATTTTTGAAGGAAAACAGAGGTGTTTTTTGCAAAGTGCCTACCTGTAGATTTTGGCCTGTAGCTCAGCCGCCACCTAGGGAAACCTACCAAACCTGTGCATTTCTGAAAACTAGAGACCTAGGGGAATCCAAGATGGGGTGACTTGTGTGGCTCGGACCAGGTTCTGTTACCCAGAATCCTTTGCAAACCTCAAAATTTGGCTAAAAAAACACATGTTCCTCACATTTCTGTGGCAGAAAGTTCTGGAATCTGAGAGGAGCCACAAATTTCCTTCCACCCAGCGTTCCCCCACGTCTCCCGATAAAAATGATACCTCACTTGTGTGGGTAGGCCTAGCGCCCACGACAGGATATGCCCCAAAACACAACGTGGACACATCACAGAAAACAGAGCTCTTTTTAGCAAAGTGACTACCTGTAGATTTTGGCCTCTAGCTCAGCCGCCACCTAGGGAAACCTACCTAACCTGTGTATTTCTGAAAACTAGAGACCTAGGGGAATCCAAGATGGGGTGACTTGTGTGGCTCGGACCAGGTTCTGTTACCCAGAATCCTTTGCAAACCTCAAAATGTGGCTAAAAAACCACATGTTCCTCACATTTCTGTGGCAGAAAGTTCTGGAATCTGAGAGGAGCCACAAATTTCCTTCCACCCAGCGTTCCCCCACGTCTCCCGATAAAAATGATACCTCACTTGTGTGGGTAGGCCTAGCGCCCGCGACAGGAAACGCCCCAAAGCGCAACGTGGACACAGACAAATTTTTGAAGGAAAACAGAGGTGTTTTTTGCAAACTGCCTACCTGTAGATTTTGGCCTGTAGCTCATCCGCCACCTAGGGAAACCCACCAAACCTGTGCATTTCTGAAAACTAGAGACCTAGGGGAATCCAAGATGGGGTGACTTGTGTGGCTCGGACCAGGTTCTGTTACCCAGAATCCTTTGCAAACCTCAAAATTTGGCTAAGAAAACACATGTTCCTCACATTTCTGTGGCAGAAAGTTCTGGAATCTGAGAGGAGCCACAAATTTCCTTCCACCCAGCATTCCCCCACGTCTCCCGATAAAAATGATACCTCACTTATGTGGGTAGGCCTCGCGCCCGCGACAGGATATGCCCCAAAACACAACGTGGACACATCACAGAAAACAGAGCTCTTTTTAGCAAAGTGACTACCTGTAGATTTTGGCCTCTAGCTCAGCAGCCACCTAGGGAAACCTACCAAACCTGTGCATTTCTGAAAACTAGAGACCTAGGGGAATCCAAGATGGGGTGACTTGTGTGGCTCGGACCAGGTTCTGTTACCCAGAATCCTTTGCAAACCTCAAAATGTGGCTAAAAAAACACATGTTCCTCACATTTCTGTGGCAGAAAGTTCTGGAATCTGAGAGGAGCCACAAATTTCCTTCAACCCAGCGTTCCCCCACGTCTCCCGATAAAAATGATACCTCACTTGTGTGGGTAGGCCTAGCGCCCGCGACAGGAAACGCCCCAAAGCGCAACGTGCACACAGCCACATTTTTGAAGGAAAACAGAGGTGTTTTTTGCAAAGTGCCTACCTGTAGATTTTGGCCTGTAGCTCAGCCGCCACCTAGGGAAACATACCAAACCTGTGCATTTCTGAAAACTAGAGACCTAGGGGAATCCAAGATGGGGTGACTTGTGTGGCTCGGACCAGGTTCTGTTACCCAGAATCCTTTGCAAACCTCAAAATTTGGCTAAAAAAACACGTTCCTCACATTTCTGTGGCAGAAAGTTCTGGAATCTGAGGGGAGCCACAAATTTCCTTCCACCCAGCGTTCCCCCACGTCTCCCGATAAAAATTATACCTCACTTGTGTGGGTAGGCCTAGCGCCTGCGACAGGATATGCCCCAAAACACAACGTGGACACATCACAGAAAACAGAGCTCTTTTTAGCAAAGTGACTACCTGTAGATTTTGGCCTCTAGCTCAGCCGCCACCTAGGGAAACCTACCAAACCTGTGCATTTCTGAAAACTAGAGACCTAGGGGAATCCAAGATGGGGTGACTTGTGTGGTTCGGACCAGGTTCTGTTACCCAGAATCCTTTGCAAACCTCAAAATTTGGCTAAAAAAACACATGTTCCTCACATTTCTGTGGCAGAAAGTTATGAAATCAGAGGGGAGCCACAAATTTCCTTCCACCCAGCGTTCCCCCACGTCTCCCGATAAAAATGATACCTCACTTGTGTGGGTAGGCCTAGCGCCCGCGACAGGAAACGCCCCAAAGTGCAACGTGGACACAGCCAAATTTTTGAAGGAAAACAGAGGTGTTTTTTGCAAAGTGCCTACCTGTAGATTTTGGCCTGTAGCTCAGCCGCCACCTAGGGAAACCTACGAAACCTGTGCATTTCTGAAAACTAGAGACCTAGGGGAATCCAAGATGGGGTGACTTGTGTGGCTCGGACCAGGTTCTGTTACCCAGAATCCTTTGCAAACCTCAAAATTTGGCTAAAAAAACACATGTTCCTCACATTTCTGTGGCAGAAAGTTCTGGAATCTGAGAGGAGCCACAAATTTCATTCCACCCAGCGTTCCCCCACGTCTCCCGATAAAAATGATACCTCACTTGTGTGGGTAGGCCTAGCGCCCGCGACAGGATATGCCCCAATACAGAACGTGGACACATCACAGAAAACAGAGCTCTTTTTAGCAAAGTGACTACCTGTAGATTTTGGTCTCTAGCTCAGCCGCCACCTAGGGAAACCTACCAAACCTGTGCATTTCTGAAAACTAGAGACCTTGGGGAATCCAAGATGGGGTGACTTGTGTGGCTCGGACCAGGTTCTGTTACCCAGAATCCTTTGCAAACCTCAAAATGTGGCTAAAAAAACACATGTTTCTCACATTTCTGTGGCAGAAAGTTCTGGAATCTGAGAGGAGCCACAAATTTCCTTCCACCCAGCGTTCCCCAACGTCTCCCGATAAAAATGATACCTCACTTGTGTGGGTAGGCCTAGCGCCCGCGACAGGAAACGCCCCAAAGCGCAACGTGCACACAGCCAAATTTTTGAAGGAAAACAGAGGTGTTTTTTGCAAAGTGCCTACCTGTAGATTTTGGCCTGTAGCTCAGCCGCCACCTAGGGAAACCTACCAAACCTGTGCATTTCTGAAAACTAGAGACCTAGGGGAATCCAAGATGGGGTGACTTGTGTGGCTCGGACCAGGTTCGGTTACCCAGAATCCTTTGCAAACCTCAAAATGTGGCTAAAAAACCACATGTTACTCACATTTCTGTGGCAGAAAGTTCTGGAATCTGAGAGGAGCCACAAATTTCCTTCCACCCAGCGTTCCCCCACGTCTCCCGATAAAAATGATACCTCACTTGTGTGGGTAGGCCTAGAGCCCGCGACAGGATATGCCCCAAAACACAACGTGGACACATCACAGAAAACAGAGCTCTTTTTAGCAAAGTGACTACCTGTAGATTTTGGCCTCTAGCTCAGCCGCCACCTAGGGAAACCTACCAAACCTGTCCATTTCTGAAAACTAGAGACCTAGGGGAATCCAAGATGGGGTGACTTGTGTGGCTCGGACCAGGTTCTGTTACCCAGAATCCTTTGCAAACCTCAAAATGTGGCTAAAAAAACACATGTTCCTCACATTTCTGTGGCAGAAAGTTTTGGAATCTGAAAGGAGCCACAAATTTCCTTCCACCCAGCTTTCCCCCACGTCTCCCGATAAAAATGATACCTCACTTGTGTGGGTAGGCCTAGCGCCCGCGACAGGAAACGCCCCAAAGCGCAACGTGCACACAGCCAAATTTTTGAAGGAAAACAGAGGTGTTTTTTGCAAAGTGTCTACCTGTAGATTTTGACCTCTAGCTCAGCCGCCACCTAGGGAAACCTACCAAACCTGTGCATTTCTGAAAACTAGAGACCTAGGGGAATCCAAGATGGGGTGACTTGTGTGGCTCGGACCAGGTTCTGTTACCCAGAATCCTTTGCAAACCTCAAAATTTGGCTAAAAAAACACATGTTCCTCACATTTCTGTGGCAGAAAGTTCTGGTATCTGAGAGGAGCCACAAATTTAATTCCACCCAGCGTTCCCCCACGTCTCCCGATAAAAATGATACCTCACTTGTGTGGGTAGGCCTAGCGCCCGCGACAGGATATGCCCCAAAACACAACGTGGACACATCACAGAAAACAGAGCTCTTTTTAGCAAAGTGACTACCTGTAGATTTTGGCCTCTAGCTCAGCCGCCACCTAGGGAAACCTACCAAACCTGTGCATTTCTGAAAACTAGAGACCTAGGGGAATCCAAGATGGGGTGACTTGTGTGGCTCGGACCAGGTTCTGTTACCCAGAATCCTTTGCAAACCTCAAAATGTGGCTAAAAAAACACATGTTCCTCACATTTCTGTGCCACAAAGTTCTGGAATCTGAGAGGAGCCACAAATTTCCTTCCACCCAGCGTTCCCCCACGTCTCCCGATAAAAATGATACCTCACTTGTGTGGGTAGGCCTAGCGCCCGCGACAGGAAACGCCCCAAAGCGCAACGTGGACACAGACAAATTTTTGAAGGAAAACAGAGGTGTTTTTTGCAAACTGCCTACCTGTAGATTTTGGCCTGTAGCTCAGCCGCCACCTAGGGAAACCTACCAAACCTGTGCATTTCTGAAAACTAGAGACCTAGGGGAATCCAAGATGGGGTGACTTGTGTGGCTCGGACCAGGTTCTGTTACCCAGAATCCTTTGCAAACCTCAAAATGTGGCTAAGAAAACACATGTTCCTCAAATTTCTGTGGCAGAAAGTTCTGGAATCTGAGAGGAGCCACAAATTTCCTTCCACCCAGCATTCCCCCACGTCTCCCGATAAAAATGATACCTCACTTATGTGGGTAGGCCTCGCGCCCGTGACAGGATATGCCCCAAAACACAACGTGGACACATCACAGAAAACAGAGCTCTTTTTATCAAAGTGACTACCTGTAGATTTTGGCCTCTAGCTCAGCCGCCACCTAGGGAAACCTACCAAACCTGTGCATTTCTGAAAACTAGAGACCTAGGGGAATCCAAGATGGGGTGACTTGTGTGGCTCGGACCATGTTCTGTTACCCAGAATCCTTTACAAACCTCAAAATGTGGCTAAAAAAACACATGTTCCTCACATTTCTGTGGCAGAAAGTTCTGGAATCTGAGAGGAGCCACAAATTTCCTTCCACCCAGTGTTCCCCAACGTCTCCCGATAAAAATGATACCTCACTTGTGTGGGTAGGCCTAGCGCCCGCGACAGGAAACGCCCCAAAGCGCAACGTGCACACAGCAAAATTTTTGAAGGAAAACAGAGGTGTTTTTAGCAAAGTGCCTACCTGTAGATTTTGGCCTGTAGCTCAGCCGCCACCTAGGGAAACATACCAAACCTGTGCATTTCTGAAAACTAGAGACCTAGGGGAATCCAAGATGGGGTGACTTGTGTGGCTCGGACCAGGTGCTGTTACCCAGAATCCTTTGCAAACCTCAAAATTTGGCTAAAAAAACACGTTCCTCACATTTCTGTGGTAGAAAGTTCTGGAATCTGAGGGGAGCCACAAATTTCCTTCCACCCAGCGTTCCCCCACGTCTCCCGATAAAAATGATACCTCACTTGTGTGGGTAGGCCTAGCGCCTGCGACAGGATATGCCCCAAAACACAACGTGGACACATCACAGAAAACAGAGCTCTTTTTAGCAAAGTGACTACCTGTAGATTTTGGCCTCTAGCTCAGCCGCCACCTAGGGAAACCTACCAAACCTGTGCATTTCTGAAAACTAGAGACCTAGGGGAATCCAAGATGGGGTGACTTGTGTGGTTCGGACCAGGTTCTGTTACCCAGAATCCTTTGCAAACCTCAAAATTTGGCTAAAAAAACACATGTTCCTCACATTTCTGTGGCAGAAAGTTCTGAAATCAGAGGGGAGCCACAAATTTCCTTCCACCCAGCGTTCCCCCACGTCTCCCGATAAAAATGATACCTCACTTGTGTGGGTAGGCCTAGCGCCCGCGACAGGAAACGCCCCAAAGTGCAACGTGGACACAGCCAAATTTTTGAAGGAAAACAGAGGTGTTTTTTGCAAAGTGCCTACCTGTAGATTTTGGCCTGTAGCTCAGCCGCCACCTAGGGAAACCTACAAAACCTGTGCATTTCTGAAAACTAGAGACCTAGGGGAATCCAAGATGGGGTGACTTGTGTGGCTCGGACCAGGTTCTGTTACCCAGAATCCTTTGCAAACCTCAAAATTTGGCTAAAAAAACACATGTTCCTCACATTTCTGTGGCAGAAAGTTCTGGAATCTGAGAGGAGCCACAAATTTCATTCCACCCAGCGTTCCCCCACGTCTCCCGATAAAAATGATACCTCACTTGTGTGGGTAAGCCTATCGCCCGCGACAGGATATGCCCCAAAACAGAACGTGGACACATCACAGAAAACAGAGCTCTTTTTAGCAAAGTGACTACCTGTAGATTTTGGTCTCTAGCTCAGCCGCCACCTAGGGAAACCTACCAAACCTGTGCATTTCTGAAAACTAGAGACCTAGGGGAATCCAAGATGGGGTGACTTGTGTGGCTCGGACCAGGTTCTGTTACCCAGAATCCTTTGCAAACCTCAAAATGTGGCTAACAAAACACATGTTTCTCACATTTCTGTGGCAGAAAGTTCTGGAATCTGAGAGGAGCCACAAATTTCCTTCCACCCAGCGTTCCCCAACGTCTCCCGATAAAAATGATACCTCACTTGTGTGGGTAGGCCTAGCGCCCGCGACAGGAAACGCCCCGAAGCGCAACGTGCACACAGCCAAATTTTTGAAGGAAAACAGAGGTGTTTTTTGCTAAGTGCCTACCTGTAGATTTTGGCCTGTAGCTCAGCCGCCACCTAGGGAAACCTACCAAACCTGTGCATTTCTGAAAACTAGAGACCTAGGGGAATCCAAGATGGGGTGACTTGTGTGGCTCGGACCAGGTTCTGTTACCCAGAATCCTTTGCAAACCTCAAAATTTGGCTAAAAAAACACATGTTCCTCACATTTCTGTCACAGAAAGTTCTGGAATCTGAGGGGAGCCACAAATGTCCTTCCACCCAGCGTTCCCCCACGTCTCCCGATAAAAATGATACCTCACTTGTGTGGGTAGGCCTAGCGCCCGCGACAGGAAACGCCCCAAAGCGCAACGTAGACACAGCCAAATTTTTGAAGGAAAACAGAGGTGTTTTTTGCAAAGTGCCTACCTGTAGATTTTGGCCTGTAGCTCAGCCGCCACCTGGGGAAACCTACCAAACCTGTGCATTTCTGAAAACTAGAGACCTAGGGGAATCCAAGATGGGGTGACTTGTGTGGCTCGGACCAGGTTCTGTTACCCAGAATCCTTTGCAAACCTCAAAATTTGGCTAAAAAAACACATGTTCCTCACATTTCTGTGGCAGAAAGTTCTGGAATATGAGAGGAGCCACGAATTTCCTTCCACCCAGCGTTCCCCCACGTCTCCCGATAAAAATTATACCTCACTTGTGTGGGTAGGCCTAGCGCCCGCGACAGGAAACGCCCCAAAGCACAACGTGGGCACAGCCACATTTTTGAAGGAAAACAGAGGGGCTTTTTGCAAAGTGCCTACCTGTAGATTTTGGCCTGTAGCTCAGCCGCCACCTAGGGAAACCTACCAAACCTGTGCATTTCTGACAACTAGAGACCTAGGGGAATCCAAGATGGGGTGACTTGTGTGGCTCGGACCAGGTTCTGTTACCCAGAATCCTTTGCAAACCTCAAAATGTGGCTAAAAAACCACATGTTCCACACATTTCTGTGGCAGAAAGTTCTGGAATCTGAAAGGAGCCACGAATTTTCTTCCACCCAGCGTTCCCCCACGTCTCCTGATAAAAATGATACCTCACTTGTGTGGGTAGGCCTAGCGCCCGCGACAGGAAAGGCCCCAAAGCGCAACGTGGACACAGCCAAAGTTTTGAAGGAAAACAGAGGGGTTTTTTGCAAAGTGCCTACCTGTAGATTTTGGCCTGTAGCTCAGCCGCCACCTAGGGAAATCTACCAAACCTGTGCATTTCTGAAAACTAGAGACCTAGGGGAATCCAAGATGGGGTGACTTGTGTGGCTCGGACCAGGTTCTGTTACCCAGAATCCTTTGCAAACCTCAAAATTTGGCTAAAAAAACACATGTTCCTCACATTTCTGGGGCAGAAAGTTCTGGAATCTGAGAGGAGCCACAAATTTCCTTCCACCCAGCGTTCCCCCACGTCTCCCGATAAAAATGATACCTCACTTGTGTGGGTAGGCCTAGCGCCCGCGACAGGAAACGCCCCAAAGCGCAACGTGGACACAGCCAAACTTTTGAAGGAAAACAGAGGTGTTTTTTGCAAAGTGCCTACCTGTAGATTTTGGCCTGTAGCTCAGCCGCCACCTAGGGAAACCTACCAAACCTGTGCATTTCTGAAAACTAGAGACCTAGGGGAATCCAAGATGGGGTGACTTGTGTGGCTCGGACCAGGTTCTGTTACCCAGAATCCTTTGCAAACCTCAAAATTTGGCTAAAAAAACACATGTTCCTCACATTTCTGTGGCAGAAAGTTCTGGAATCTGAGAGGAGCCACAAATTTCCTTCCACCCAGCGTTCCCCCACGTCTCCCGATAAAAATGATACCTCACTTGTGTGGGTAGGCCTAGAACCCGCGACAGGATATGCCCCAAAACACAACGTGGACACATCACAGAAAACAGAGCTCTTTTTAGCAAAGTGACTACCTGTAGATTTTGGCCTCTAGCTCAGCCGCCACCTAGGGAAACCTACCAAACCTGTCCATTTCTGAAAACTAGAGACCTAGGGGAATCCAAGATGGGGTGACTTGTGTGGCTCGGACCAGGTTCTGTTACCCAGAATCCTTTGCAAACCTCAAAATGTGGCTAAAATAACACATGTTCCTCACATTTCTGTGGCAGAAAGTTTTGGAATCTGAAAGGAGCCACAAATTTCCTTCCACCCAGCTTTCCCCCACGTCTCCCGATAAAAATGATACCTCACTTGTGTGGGTAGGCCTAGCGCCCGCGACAGGAAACGCCCCAAAGCGCAACGTGCACACAGCCAAATTTTTGAAGGAAAACAGAGGTGTTTTTTGCAAAGTGTCTACCTGTAGATTTTGGCCTCTAGCTCAGCCGCCACCTAGGGAAACCTACCAAACCTGTGCATTTCTGAAAACTAGAGACCTAGGGGAATCCAAGATGGGGTGACTTGTGTGGCTCGGACCAGGTTCTGTTACCCAGAATCCTTTGCAAACCTCAAAATTTGGCTAAAAAAACACATGTTCCTCACATTTCTGTGGCAGAAAGTTCTGGTATCTGAGAGGAGCCACAAATTTCATTCCACCCAGCGTTCCCCCACGTCTCACGATAAAAATGATACCTCACTTGTGTGGGTAGGCCTAGCGCCCGCGACAGGATATGCCCCAAAACACAACGTGGACACATCACAGAAAACAGAGCTCTTTTTAGCAAAGTGACTACCTGTAGATTTTGGCCTCTAACTCAGCCGCCACCTAGGGAAACCTACCAAACCTGTGCATTTCTGAAAACTAGAGACCTAGGGGAATCCAAGATGGGGTGACTTGTGTGGCTCGGACCAGGTTCTGTTACCCAGAATCCTTTGCAAACCTCAAAATGTGGCTAAAAAAACACATGTTCCTCACATTTCTGTGGCAGAAAGTTCTGGAATCTGAGAGGAGCCACAAATTTCCTTCCACCCAGCGTTCCCCAACGTCTCCCGATAAAAATGATACCTCACTTGTGTGGGTAGGCCTAGCGCCCGCGACAGGAAACGCCCCGAAGCGCAACGTGCACACAGCCAAATTTTTGAAGGAAAACAGAGGTGTTTTTTGCAAAGTGCCTACCTGTAGATTTTGGCCTGTAGCTCAGCCGCCACCTAGGGAAACCTACCAAACCTGTGCATTTCTGAAAACTAGAGACCTAGGGGAATCCAAGATGGGGTGACTTGTGTGGCTCGGACCAGGTTCTGTTACCCAGAATCCTTTGCAAACCTCAAAATTTGGCTAAAAAAACACATGTTCCTCACATTTCTGTCACAGAAAGTTCTGGAATCTGAGGGGAGCCACAAATTTCCTTCCACCCAGCGTTCCCCCACGTCTCCCGATAAAAATGATACCTCACTTGTGTGGGTAGGCCTAGCGCCCGCGACAGGAAACGCCCCAAAGCGCAACGTAGACACAGCCAAATTTTTTAAGGAAAACAGAGGTGTTTTTTGCAAAGTGCCTACCTGTAGATTTTGGCCTGTAGCTCAGCCGCCACCTGGGGAAACCTACCAAACCTGTGCATTTCTGAAAACTAGAGACCTAGGGGAATCCAAGATGGGGTGACTTGTGTGGCTCGGACCAGGTTCTGTTACCCAGAATCCTTTGCAAACCTCAAAATTTGGCTAAAAAAACACATGTTCCTCACATTTCTGTGGCAGAAAGTTCTGGAATATGAGAGGAGCCACGAATTTCCTTCCACACAGCGTTCCCCCACGTCTCCCGATAAAAATTATACCTCACTTGTGTGGGTAGGCCTAGCGCCCGCGACAGGAAACGCCCCAAAGCACAACGTGGGCACAGCCACATTTTTGAAGGAAAACAGAGGGGCTTTTTGCAAAGTGCCTACCTGTAGATTTTGGCCTGTAGCTCAGCCGCCACCTAGGGAAACCTACCAAACCTGTGCATTTCTGACAACTAGAGACCTAGGGGAATCCAAGATGGGGTGACTTGTGTGGCTCGGACCAGGTTCTGTTACCCAGAATCCTTTGCAAACCTCAAAATGTGGCTAAAAAACCACATGTTCCACATATTTCTGTGGAAGAAAGTTCTGGAATCTGAGAGGAGCCACAAATTTCCTTCCACCCAGCGTTCCCCCACGTCTCCCGATAAAAATGATACCTCACTTGTGTGGGTAGGCCTAGCGCCCGCGACAGGAAACGCCCCAAAGCGCAACGTGGACACAGCCAAACTTTTGAAGGAAAACAGAGGTGTTTTTTGCAAAGTGCCTACCTGTAGATTTTGGCCTGTAGCTCAGCCGCCACCTAGGGAAACCTACCAAACCTGTGCATTTCTGAAAACTAGAGACCTAGGGGAATCCAAGATGGGGTGACTTGTGTGGCTCGGACCAGGTTCTGTTACCCAGAATCCTTTGCAAACCTCAAAATTTGGATAAAAAACCACATGTTCCTCACATTTCTGTGGCAGAAAGTTCTGGAATCTGAGAGGAGCCACAAATTTCCTTCCACCCAGCGTTCCCCCACGTCTCCCGATAAAAATGATACCTCACTTGTGTGGGTAGGCCTAGAGCCCGCGACAGGATATGCCCCAAAACACAACGTGGACACATCACAGAAAACAGAGCTCTTTTTAGCAAAGTGACTACCTGTAGATTTTGGCCTCTAGCTCAGCCGCCACCTAGGGAAACCTACCAAACCTGTCCATTTCTGAAAACTAGAGACCTAGGGGAATCCAAGATGGGGTGACTTGTGTGGCTCGGACCAGGTTCTGTTACCCAGAATCCTTTGCAAACCTCAAAATGTGGCTAAAAAAACACATGTTCCTCACATTTCTGTGGCAGAAAGTTTTGGAATCTGAAAGGAGCCACAAATTTCCTTCCACCCAGCTTTCCCCCACGTCTCCCGATAAAAATGATACCTCACTTGTGTGGGTAGGCCTAGCGCCCGCGACAGGAAACGCCCCAAAGCGCAACGTGCACACAGCCAAATTTTTGAAGGAAAACAGAGGTGTTTTTTGCAAAGTGTCTACCTGTAGATTTTGGCCTCTAGCTCAGCCGCCACCTAGGGAAACCTACCAAACCTGTGCATTTCTGAAAACTAGAGACCTAGGGGAATCCAAGATGGGGTGACTTGTGTGGCTCGGACCAGGTTCTGTTACCCAGAATCCTTTGCAAACCTCAAAATTTGGCTAAAAAAACACATGTTCCTCACATTTCTGTGGCAGAAAGTTCTGGTATCTGAGAGGACCCACAAATTTCATTCCACCCAGCGTTCCCCCACGTCTCACGATAAAAATGATACCTCACTTGTGTGGGTAGGCCTAGCGCCCGCGACAGGATATGCCCCAAAACACAACGTGGACACATCACAGAAAACAGAGCTCTTTTTAGCAAAGTGACTACCTGTAGATTTTGGCCTCTAACTCAGCCGCCACCTAGGGAAACCTACCAAACCTGTGCATTTCTGAAAACTAGAGACCTAGGGGAATCCAAGATGGGGTGACTTGTGTGGCTCGGACCAGGTTCTGTTACCCAGAATCCTTTGCAAACCTCAAAATGTGGCTAAAAAAACACATGTTCCTCACATTTCTGTGGCACAAAGTTCTGGAATCTGAGAGGAGCCACAAATTTCCTTCCACCCAGCGTTCCCCAACGTCTCCCGATAATAATGATACCTCACTTGTGTGGGTAGGCCTAGCGCCCGCGACAGGAAACGCCCCAAAGCGCAACGTGCACACAGCCAAATTTTTGAAGGAAAACAGAGGTGTTTTTTGCAAAGTGCCTACCTGTAGATTTTGGCCTGTAGCTCAGCCGCCACCTAGGGAAACCTACCAAACCTGTGCATTTCTGAAAACTAGAGACCTAGGGGAATCCAAGATGGGGTGACTTGTGTGGCTCGGACCAGGTTCTGTTACCCAGAATCCTTTGCAATCCTCAAAATTTGGCTAAAAAAACACATGTTCCTCACATTTCTGTGGCAGAAAGTTCTGGAATCTGAGAGGAGCCACACATTTCATAACACCCAGCGTTCCCCCACGTCTCCCGATAAAAATGATACCTCACTTGTGTGGGTAGGCCTAGCGCCCGCGACAGGATATGCCCCAAAACACAACGTGGACACATCACAGAAAACAGAGCTCTTTTTAGCAAAGTGACTACCTGTAGATTTTGGTCTCTAGCTCAGCCGCCACCTAGGGAAACCTACCAAACCTGTGCATTTCTGAAAACTAGAGACCTAGGGGAATCCAAGATGGGGTGACTTGTGTGGCTCGGACCAGGTTCTGTTACCCAGAATCCTTTGCAAACCTCAAAATTTGGCTAAAAAAACACGTTCCTCACATTTCTGTGGCAGAAAGTTCTGGAATCTGAGGGGAGCCACAAATTTCCTTCCACCCAGCGTTCCCCCACGTCTCCCGATAAAAATGATACCTCACTTGTGTGGGTAGGCCTAGCGCCCGCGACAGGAAACGCCCCAAAGCGCAACGTGCACACAGCAAAATTTTTGAAGGAAAACAGAGGTGTTTTTTGCAAAGTGCCTACCTGTAGATTTTGGCCTGTAGCTCAGCCGCCACCTAGGGACACCTACGAAACCTGTGCATTTCTGAAAACTAGAGACCTAGGGGAATCCAAGATGGGGTGACTTGTGTGGCTCGGACCAGGTTCTGTTACCCAGAATCCTTTGCAAACCTCAAAATTTGGCTAAAAAAACATGTTCCTCACATTTCTGTGGCAGAAAGTTCTGGAATCTGAGGGGAGCCACAAATTTCCTTCCACCCAGCGTTCCCCCAGGTCTCCCGATAAAAATGATACCTCACTTGTGTGGGTAGGCCTAGCGCCTGCGACAGGATATGCCCCAAAACACAACGTGGACACATCACAGAAAACAGAGCTCTTTTTAGCAAAGTGACTACCTGTAGATTTTGGCCTCTAGCTCAGCCGCCACCTAGGGAAACCTACCAAACCTGTGCATTTCTGAAAACTAGAGACCTAGGGGAATCCAAGATGGGGTGACTTGTGTGGTTCGGACCAGGTTCTGTTACCCAGAATCCTTTGCAAACCTCAAAATTTGGCTAAAAAAACACATGTTCCTCACATTTCTGTGGCAGAAAGTTCTGAAATCAGAGGGGAGCCACAAATTTCCTTCCACCCAGCGTTCCCCCGCGTCTCCCGATAAAAATGATACCTCACTTGTGTGGGTAGGCCTAGCGCCCGCGACAGGAAACGCCCCAAAGTGCAACGTGGACACAGCCAAATTTTTGAAGGAAAACAGAGGTGTTTTTTGCAAAGTGCCTACCTGTAGATTTTGGCCTGTAGCTCAGCCGCCACCTAGGGACACCTACGAAACCTGTGCATTTCTGAAAACTAGAGACCTAGGGGAATCCAAGATGGGGTGACTTGTGTGGCTCGGACCAGGTTCTGTTACCCAGAATCCTTTGCAAACCTCAAAATTTGGCTAAAAAAACACATGTTCCTCACATTTCTGGGGCAGAAAGTTCTGGAATCTGAGAGGAGCCACAAATTTCATTCCACCCAGCGTTCCCCCACGTCTCCCGATAAAAATTATACCTCACTTGTGTGGGTAGGCCTAGCGCCCGCGACAGGATATGCCCCAAAACAGAACGTGGACACATCACAGAAAACAGAGCTCTTTTTAGCAAAGTGACTACCTGTAGATTTTGGTCTCTAGCTCAGCCGCCACCTAGGGAAACCTACCAAACCTGTGCATTTCTGAAAACTAGAGACCTAGGGGAATCCAAGATGGGGTGACTTGTGTGGCTCGGACCAGGTTCTGTTACCCAGAATCCTTTGCAAACCTCAAAATGTGGCTAAAAAAACACATGTTTCTCACATTTCTGTGGCAGAAAGTTCTGGAATCTGAGAGGAGCCACAAATTTCATTCCACCCAGCGTTCCCCCACGTCTCCCGATAAAAATGATACCTCACTTGTGTGGGTAGGCCTAGCGCCCGCGACAGGATATGCCCCAAAACAGAACGTGGACACATCACAGAAAACAGAGCTCTTTTTAGCAAAGTGACTACCTGTAAATTTTGGTCTCTAGCTCAGCCGCCACCTAGGGAAACCTACCAAACCTGTGCATTTCTGAAAACTAGAGACCTAGGGGAATCCAAGATGGGGTGACTTGTGTGGCTCGGACCAGGTTCTGTTACCCAGAATCCTTTGCAAACCTCAAAATGTGGCTAAAAAAACACATGTTTCTCACATTTCTGTGGCAGAAAGTTCTGGAATCTGAGAGGAGCCACAAATTTCCTTCCACCCAGCGTTCCCCAACGTCTCCCGATAAAAATGATACCTCACTTGTGTGGGTAGGCCTAGCGCCCGCGACAGGAAACGCCCCAAAGCGCAACGTAGACACAGACAAATTTTTGAAGGAAAACAGAGGTGTTTTTTGCAAAGTGCCTACCTGTAGATTTTGGCCTGTAGCTCAGCCGCCACCTGGGGAAACCTACCAAACCTGTGCATTTCTGAAAACTAGAGACCTAGGGGAATCCAAGATGGGGTGATTTGTGTGGCTCGGACCAGGTTCTGTTACCCAGAATCCTTTGCAAACCTCAAAATTTGGCTAAAAAAACACATGTTCCTCACATTTCTGTGGCAGAAAGTTCTGGAATATGAGAGGAGCCACGAATTTCCTTCCACCCAGCGTTCCCCCACGTCTCCTGATAAAAATGATACCTCACTTGTGTGGGTAGGCCTAGCACCCGCGACAGGAAAGGCCCCAAAGCGCAACGTGGACACAGCCAAAGTTTTGAAGGAAAACAGAGGGGTTTTTTGCAAAGTGCCTACCTGTAGATTTTGGCCTGTAGCTTAGCCGCCACCTAGGGAAATCTACCAAACCTGTGCATTTCTGAAAACTAGAGACCTAGGGGAATCCAAGATGGGGTGACTTGTGTGGCTCGGACCAGGTTCTGTTACCCAGAATCCTTTGCAAACCTCAAAATTTGGCTAAAAAAACACATGTTCCTCACATTTCTGGGGCAGAAAGTTCTGGAATCTGAGAGGAGCCACAAATTTCCTTCCACCCAGCGTTCCCGCACGTCTCCCGATAAAAATGATACCTCACTTGTGTGGGTAGGCCTAGCGCCCGCGACAGAAAACGCCCCAAAGCGCAACGTGGACACAGCCAAACTTTTGAAGGAAAACAGAGGTGTTTTTTGCAAAGTGCCTACCTGTAGATTTTGGCCTGTAGCTCAGCCACCACCTAGGGAAACCTACGAAACCTGTGCATTTCTGAAAACTAGAGACCTAGGGGAATCCAAGATGGGGTGACTTGTGTGGCTCGGACCAGGTTCTGTTACCCAGAATCCTTTGCAAACCTCAAAATTTGGCTAAAAAAACACATGTTCCTCACATTTCTGTGGCAGAAAGTTCTGGAATCTGAGAGGAGCCATAAATTTCATTCCACCCAGCGTTCCCCCACGTCTCCCGATAAAAATTATACCTCACTTGTGTGGGTAGGCCTAGCGCCCGCGACAGGATATGCCCCAAAACAGAACGTGGACACATCACAGAAAACAGAGCTCTTTTTAGCAAAGTGACTACCTGTAGATTTTGGTCTCTAGCTCAGCCGCCACCTAGGGAAACCTACCAAACCTGTGCATTTCTGAAAACTAGAGACCTAGGGGAATCCAAGATGGGGTAACTTGTGTGGCTCGGACCAGGTTCTGTTACCCAGAATCCTTTGCAAACCTCAAAATGTGGCTAAAAAAACACATGTTTCTCACATTTCTGTGGCAGAAAGTTCTGGAATCTGAGAGGAGCCACAAATTTCATTCCACCCAGCGTTCCCCCACGTCTCCCGATAAAAATGATACCTCACTTGTGTGGGTAGGCCTAGCGCCCGCGACAGGATATGCCCCAAAACAGAACGTGGACACATCACAGAAAACAGAGCTCTTTTTAGCAAAGTGACTACCTGTAGATTTTGGTCTCTAGCTCAGCCGCCACCTAGGGAAACCTACCAAACCTGTGCATTTCTGAAAACTAGAGACCTAGGGGAATCCAAGATGGGGTGACTTGTGTGGCTCGGACCAGGTTCTGTTACCCAGAATCCTTTGCAAACCTCAAAATGTGGCTAAAAAAACACATGTTTCTCACATTTCTGTGGCAGAAAGTTCTGGAATCTGAGAGGAGCCACAAATTTCCTTCCACCCAGCGTTCCCCAACGTCTCCCGATAAAAATGATACCTCACTTGTGTGGGTAGGCCTAGCGCCCGCGACAGGAAACGCCCCAAAGCGCAACGTAGACACAGCCAAATTTTTGAAGGAAAACAGAGGTGTTTTTTGCAAAGTGCCTACCTGTAGATTTTGGCATGTAGCTCAGCCGCCACCTGGGGAAACCTACCAAACCTGTGCATTTCTGAAAACTAGAGACCTAGGGGAATCCAAGATGGGGTGACTTGTGTGGCTCGGACCAGGTTCTGTTACCCAGAATCCTTTGCAAACCTCAAAATTTGGCTAAAAAAACACATGTTCCTCACATTTCTGTGGCAGAAAGTTCTGGAATATGAGAGGAGCCACGAATTTCCTTCCACCCAGCGTTCCCCCACGTCTCCTGATAAAAATGATACCTCACTTGTGTGGGTAGGCCTAGCACCCGCGACAGGAAAGGCCCCAAAGCGCAACGTGGACACAGCCAAAGTTTTGAAGGAAAACAGAGGGGTTTTTTGCAAAGTGCCTACCTGTAGATTTTGGCCTGTAGCTTAGCCGCCACCTAGGGAAATCTACCAAACCTGTGCATTTCTGAAAACTAGAGACCTAGGGGAATCCAAGATGGGGTGACTTGTGTGGCTCGGACCAGGTTCTGTTACCCAGAATCCTTTGCAAACCTCAAAATTTGGCTAAAAAAACACATGTTCCTCACATTTCTGGGGCAGAAAGTTCTGGAATCTGAGAGGAGCCACAAATTTCCTTCCACCCAGCGTTCCCCCACGTCTCCCGATAAAAATGATACCTCACTTGTGTGGGTAGGCCTAGCGCCCGCGACAGAAGAAGCCCCAAAGCGCAACGTGGACACAGCCAAACTTTTGAAGGAAAACAGAGGTGTTTTTTGCAAAGTGCCTACCTGTAGATTTTGGCCTGTAGCTCAGCCACCACCTAGGGAAACCTACCAAACCTGTGCATTTCTGAAAACTAGAGACCTAGGGGAATCCAAGATGGGGTGACTTGTGTGGCTCGGACCAGGTTCTGTTACCCAGAATCCTTTGCAAACCTCAAAATTTGGATAAAAAAACACATGTTCCTCACATTTCTGTGGCAGAAAGTTCTGGAATCTGAGAGGAGCCAGAAATTTCCTTCCACCCAGCGTTCCCCCACGTCTCCCGATAAAAATGATACCTCACTTGTGTGGGTAGGCCTAGCGCCCGCGACAGGAAACGCCCCAAAGCGCAACGTGCACACAGCCAAATTTTTTAAGGAAAACAGAGGTGTTTTTTGCAAAGTGCCTACCTGTAGATTTTGGCCTCTAGCTCAGCCGCCACCTAGGGAAACCTACCAAACCTGTGCATTTCTGAAAACTAGAGACCTAGGGGAATCCAAGATGGAGTGACTTGTGTGGCTCGGACCAGGTTCTGTTACCCAGAATCCTTTGCAAACCTCAAAATTTGGCTAAAAAAACACATGTTCCTCACATTTCTGTGGCAGAAAGTTCTGGAATCTGAGAGGAGCCACAAATTTCCTTCCACCCAGCGTTCCCCCACGTCTCCCGATAAAAATGATACCTCACTTATGTGGGTAGGCCTAGCGCCCGCGACAGGAAACGCCCCAAAGCACAACGTGGACACAGCCAAATTTTTTAACCATACAGAGGTGTTTTTTGCAAAGTGCCTACCTGTAGATTTTGGCCTGTAGCTCAGCCGCCACCTAGGGAAACCTACCAAACCTGTGCATTTCTGAAAACTAGAGACCTAGGGGAATACAAGATGGGGTGACTTGTGTGGCTCGGACCAGGTTCTGTTACCCAGAATCCTTTGCAAACCTCAAAATTTGGCTAAAAAAACACATGTTCCTCACATTTCTGTGGCAGAAAGTTCTGGAATCTGAGGGGAGCCACAAATTTCCTTCCACCCAGCGTTCCCCCACGTCTCCCGATAAAAATGATAACTCACTTGTGTGGGTAGGCCTAGCGCCCGCGACAGGAAACGCCCCAAAGCACAACGTGGGCACAGCCAAATTTTTGAAGGAAAACAGAGGGGTTTTTTGCAAAGTGCCTACCTGTAGATTTTGGCCTGTAGCTCAGCCACGACCTAGGGAAACCTACCAAACCTGTGCATTTCTGACAACTAGAGACCTAGGGGAATCCAAGATGGGGTGACTTGTGTGGCTCGGACCAGGTTCTGTTACCCAGAATCCTTTGCAAACCTCCAAATTTGGCTAAAAAACCACATGTTCCTCACATTTCTGTGGCAGAAAGTTCTGGAATCTGAGAGGAGCCACAAATTTCCTTCCACCCAGCGTTCCCCCACGTCTCCCGATAAAAATGATACCTCACTTGTGTGGGTAGGCCTAGCGCCCGCGACAGGATATGACCCAAAACACAACGTGGACACATCACAGAAAACAGAGCTCTTTTTAGCAAAGTGACTACCTGTAGATTTTGGCCTGTAGCTCAGCCGCCACCTAGGGAAACCTACCAAACCTGTGCATTTCTGAAAACTAGAGACCTAGGGGAATCCATGATGGGGTGACTTGTGTGGCTCGGACCAGGTTCTGTTACCCAGAATCCTTTGCAAACCTCAAAATTTGGCTAAAAAACCACATGTTCCACACATTTCTGTGGCAGAAAGTTCTGGAATCTGAAAGGAGCCACGAATTTTCTTCCACCCAGCGTTCCCCCACGTCTCCTGATAAAAATGATACCTCACTTGTGTGGGTAGGCCTAGCGCCCGTGACAGTAAAGGCCCCAAAGCGCAACGTGGACACAGCCAAAGTTTTGAAGGAAAACAGAGGTGTTTTTTGCAAAGTGCCTAACTGTAGATTTTGGCCTGTAGCTCAGCCGCCACCTAGGGAAATCTACCAAACCTGTGCATTTCTGAAAACTAGAGACCTAGGGGAATCCAAGATGGGGTGACTTGTGTGGCTCGGACCAGGTTCTGTTACCCAGAATCCTTTGCAAACCTCAAAATTTGGCTAAAAAAACACATGTTCCTCACATTTCTGGGGCAGAACGTTCTGGAATCTGAGAGGAGCCACAAATTTCCTTCCACCCAGCGTTCCCCCACGTCTCCCGATAAAAATGATACCTCACTTGTGTGGGTAGGCCTAGCGCCCGCAACAGGAAACGCCCCAAAGCGCAACGTGGACACAGCCAAAGTTTTGAAGGAAAACAGAGGTGTTTTTTGCAAACTGCCTACCTGTTGATTTTGGCCTGCAGCTCAGCCACCACCTAGGGAAACCTACCAAACCTGTGCATTTCTGAAAACTAGAGACCTAGGGGAATCCAAGATGGGGTGACTTGTGTGGCTCGGACCAGGTTCTGTTACCCAGAATCCTTTGCAATCCTCAAAATTTGGCTAAAAAAACACATGTTCCTCACATTTCTGTGGCAGAAAGTTCTGGAATCTAAGAGGAGCCAGAAATTTCCTTCCACCCAGCGTTCCCCCACGTCTCCCGATAAAAATGATACCTCACTTGTGTGGGTAGGCCTAGCGCCCGCGACAGGAAACGCCCCAAAGCGCAACGTGCACACAGCCAAATTTTTGAAGGAAAACAGAGGTGTTTTTTGCAAAGTGCCTACCTGTAGATTTTGGCCTCTAGCTCAGCCGCCACCTAGGGAAACCTACCAAACCTGTGCATTTCTGAAAACTAGAGACCTAGGGGAATCCAAGATGGAGTGACTTGTGTGGCTCGGACCAGGTTCTGTTACCCAGAATCCTTTGCAAACCTCAAAATTTGGCTAAAAAAACACATGTTCCTCACATTTCTGTGGCAGAAAGTTCTGGAATCTGAGAGGAGCCACAAATTTCCTTCCACCCAGCGTTCCCCCACGTCTCCCGATAAAAATGATACCTCACTTGTGTGGGTAGGCCTAGCTCCCGCGACAGGAAACGCCCCAAAGCGCAACGTGGAAAAAGCCAAATTTTTGAAGGAAAACAGAGGTGTTTTTTGCAAAGTGCCTACCTGTAGATTTTGGCCTCTAGCTCAGCCGCCACCTAGGGAAACCTACCAAACCTGTGCATTTCTGAAAACTAGAGACCTAGGGGAATCCATGATGGGGTGACTTGTGTGGCTCGGACCAGGTTCTGTTACCCAGAATCCTTTCCAAACCTCAAAATTTGGCTAAAAAAACACATGTTCCTCATATTTCTGTGGCAGAAAGTTCTGGAATCTGAGAGGAGCAACAAATTTCCTTCCACCCAGCGTTCCCCCACGTCTCCCGATAAAAATGATACCTCACTTATGTGGGTAGGCCTAGCGCCCGCAACAGGAAACGCCCCAAAGCACAACGTGGACACAGCCAAATTTTTAAAGGAAAACAGAGGTGTTTTTTGCAAAGTGCCTACCTGTAGATTTTGGCCTGTAGCTCAGCCGCCACCTAGGGAAACCTACCAAACCTGTGCATTTCTGAAAACTAGAGACCTAGGGGAATACACGATGGGGTGACTTGTGTGGCTCGGACCAGGTTCTGTTACCCAGAATCCTTTGCAAACCTCAAAATTTGGCTAAAAAACACATGTTACTCACATTTCTGTGGCAGAAAGTTCTGGAATCTGAGAGGAGCCACAAATTTCCTTCCACCCAGCGTTCCCCCACGTCTCCCGATAAAAATGATACCTCACTTATGTGGGTAGGCCTAGCGCCCGCGACAGGATATGCCCCAAAACACAACGTGGACACATCACAGAAAACAGAGCTCTTTTTAGCAAAGTGACTACCTGTAGATTTTGGCCTCTAGCTCAGCCGCCACCTAGGGAAACCTACCAAACCTGAGCATTTCTGAAAACTAGAGACCTAGGGGAATCCAAGATGGGGTGACTTGTGTGGCTCGGACCAGGTTCTGTTACCCAGAATCCTTTGCAAACCTCAAAATGTGGCTAAAAAAACACATGTTTCTCACATTTCTGTGGCAGAAAGTTCTGGAATCTGAGAGGAGCCACAAATTTCCTTCCACCCAGCGTTCCCCAATGTCTCCCGATAAAAATGATACCTTACTTGTGTGGGTAGGCCTAGCGCCCGCGACAGGATATGCCCCAAAACACAACGTGGATACATCACAGAAAACAGAGCTCTTTTTAGCAAAGTGACTACCTGTAGATTTTGGCCTCTAGCTCAGCCGCCACCTAGGGAAACCTACCAAACCTGTGCATTTCTGAAAACTAGAGACCTAGGGGAATCCAAGATGGGGTGACTTGTGTGGCTCGGACCAGGTTCTGTTACCCAGAATCCTTTGCAAACCTCAAAATGTGGCTAAAAAAACACATGTTTCTCACATTTCTGTGGCAGAAAGTTCTGGAATCTGAGAGGAGCCACAAATTTCCTTCCACCCAGCGTTCCCCAACGTCTCCCGATAAAAATGATACCTCACTTGTGTGGGTAGGCCTAACGCCCGCGACAGGAAACGCCCCAAAGCGCAACGTGCACACAGCCAAATTTTTGAAGGAAAACAGAGGTGTTTTTTGCAAAGTGCCTACCTGTAGATTTTGGCCTGTAGCTCAGCCGCCACCTAGGGAAACCTACCAAACCTGTGCATTTCTGAAAACTAGAGACCTAGGGGAATCCAAGATGGGGTGACTTGTGTGGCTCGGACCAGGTTCTGTTACCCAGAATCCTTTGCAAACCTCAAAATTTGGCTAAAAAAACACATGTTCCTCACATTTCTGTGGCAGAAAGTTCTGGAATCTGAGGGGAGCCACAAATTTCCTTCCACCCAGCGTTCCCCCACGTCTCCCGATAAAAATGATACCTCACTTGTGTGGGTAGGCCTAGCGCCCGCAACAGGAAACGCCCCAAAGCGCAACGTAGACACAGCCAAATTTTTGAAGGAAAACAGAGGTGTTTTTTGCAAAGTGCCTACCTGTAGATTTTGGCCTGTAGCTCAGCCGCCACCTTGGGAAACCTACCAAACCTGTGCATTTCTGAAAACTAGAGACCTAGGGGAATCCAAGATGGGGAGACTTGTGTGGCTCGGACCAGGTTCTGTTACCCAGAATCCTTTGCAAACCTCAAAATTTGGCTAAAAAAACACATGTTCCTCACATTTCTGTGGCAGAAAGTTCTGGAATCTGAGAGGAGCCACAAATTTCCTTCCACCCAGCGTTCCCCCACGTCTCCCGATAAAAATGATACCTCACTTGTGTGGGTAGGCCTAGCGCCCGCGACAGGAAACGCCCCAAAGCACAACGTGGGCACAGCCAAATTTTTGAAGGAAAACAGAGGGGTTTTTTGCAAAGTGCCTACCTGTAGATTTTGGCCTGTAGCTCAGCCGCCAACTAGGGAAATCTACGAAACCTGTGCATTTCTGACAACTAGAGACCTAGGGGAATCCAAGATGGGGTGACTTGTGTGGCTCGGACCAGGTTCTGTTACCCAGAATCCTTTGCAAACCTCAAAATTTGGCTAAAAAACCACATGTTCCACACATTTCTGTGGCAGAAAGTTCTGGAATCTGAAAGGAGCCACAAATTTCCTTCCACCCAGCGTTCCCCCACGTCTCCTGATAAAAATGATACCTCACTTGTGTGGGTAGGCCTAGCGCCCGCGACAGGAAAGACCCCAAAGCGCAACGTGGACACAGCCAAAGTTTTGAAGGAAAACAGAGGGGTTTTTTGCAAAGTGCCTACCTGTAGATTTTGGCCTGTAGCTCACCCGCCACCTAGGGAAATCTACCAAACCTGTGCATTTCTGAAAACTAGAGACCTAGGGGAATCCAAGATGGGGTGACTTGTGTGGCTCCGACCAGGTTCTGTTACCCAGAATCCTTTGCAAACCTCAAAATTTGGCTAAAAAAACACACGTTCCTCACATTTCTGGGGCAGAAAGTTCTGGAATCTGAGAGGAGCCACAAATTTCATTCCACCCAGCGTTCCCCCACGTCTCCCGATAAAAATGATACCTCACTTGTGTGGGTAGGCCTAGCGCCCGCGACAGGATATGCCCCAAAACACAACGTGGACACCTCACAGAAAACAGAGCTCTTTTTAGCAAAGTGACTACCTGTAGATTTTGGCCTCTAGCTCAGCCGCCACCTAGGGAAACCTACCAAACCTGTGCATTTCTGAAAACTAGAGACGTAGGGGAATCCAAGATGGGGTGACTTCTGTGGCTCGGACCAGGTTCTGTTACCCAGAATCCTTTGCAAACCTCAAAATTTGGCTAAAAAAACACACGTTCCTCACATTTCTGGGGCAGAAAGTTCTGGAATCTGACAGGAGCCACAAATTTCCTTCCACCCAGCGTTCCCCCACGTCTCCCGATAAAAATGATACCTCACTTGTGTGGGTAGGCCTAGCGCCCGCGACAGGAAACGCCCCAAAGCGCAACGTGGACACAGCCAAAGTTTTGAAGGAAAACAGAGGTGTTTTTTGCAAAATGCCTACCTGTAGATTTTGGCCTGTAGCTCAGCCACCACCTAGGGAAACCTACCAAACCTGTGCATTTCTGAAAACTAGAGACCTAGGGGAATCCAAGATGGGGTGACTTGTGTGGCTCGGACCAGGTTCTGTTACCCAGAATCCTTTGCAAACCTCAAAATTTGGCTAAAAAAACACATGTTCCTCACATTTCTGTGGCAGAAAGTTCTGGAATCTGAGGGGAGCCACAAATTTCCTTCCACCCAGCATTCCCCCACATCTCCCGATAAAAATGATACCTCACTTGTGTGGGTAGGCCTAGCGCCCGCGACAGGAAACGCCCCAAAGCGCAACGTGGACACAGCCAAATTTTTGAAGGAAAACAGAGGTGTTTTTTGCAAAGTGCCTACCTGTAGATTTTGGCCTGTAGCTTAGCCGCCACCTAGGGAAACCTACGAAACCTGTGCATTTCTGAAAACTAGAGACCTAGGGGAATCCAAGATGGGGTGACTTGTGTGGCTCGGACCAGGTTCTGTTACCCAGAATCCTTTGCAAACCTCAAAATTTGGCTTAAAAAACACATGTTCCTCACATTTCTGTGGCAGAAAGTTCTGGAATCTGAGAGGAGCCACAAATTTCCTTCCACCCAGCGTTCCCCCATGTCTCCCGATAAAAATGATACCTCACTTGTGTGGGTAGGCCTAGCGCCCGCGACAGGATATGTCCCAAAACACAACGTGGACACATCACAGAAAACAGAGCTCTTTTTAGCAAAGTGACTACCTGTAGATTTTGGCCTCTAGCTCAGCCGCCACCTAGGGAAACCTACCAAACCTGTGCATTTCTGAAAACTAGAGACGTAGGGGAATCCAAGATGGGGTGACTTGTGTGGCTCGGACCAGGTTCTGTTACCCAGAATCCTTTGTAAACCTCAAAATTTGGCTAAAAAAACACGTTCCTCACATTTCTGTGGCAGAAAGTTCTGGAATCTGAGGGGAGCCACAAATTTCCTTCCACCCAGCGTTCCCCCACGTCTCCCGATAAAAATGATACCTCACTTGTGTGGGTAGGCCTAGCGCCCGCAACAGGAAATGCCCCAAAGCGCAACGTGTACACAGCCAAATTTTTGAAGGAAAACAGAGGTGTTTTTTGCAAAGTGCCTACCTGTAGATTTTGGCCTCTAGCTCAGCCGCCACCTAGGGAAACCTACCAAACCTGTGCATTTCTGAAAACTAGAGACCTAGGGGAATCCAAGATGGGGTGACTTGTGTGGCTTGGACCAGGTTCTGTTACCCAGAATCCTTTGCAAACCTCAAAATTTGGCTAAAAAAACACATGTTCCTCACATTTCTGTGGCAGAAAGTTCTGGAATCTGAGGGGAGCCACAAATTTCCTTCCACCCAGCGTTCCCCCATGTCTCCCAATAAAAATGACACCTCACTTGTGTGGGTAGGCCTAGCGCCCGCGACAGGAAACGCCCCAAAGCGCAACGTGGACACAGCCAAATTTTTGAAGGAAAACAGAGGTGTTTTTTGCAAACTGCCTACCTGTAGATTTTGGCCTGTAGCTCAGCCGCCACCTAGGGAAACCTACCAAACCTGTGCATTTCTGAAAACTAGAGACCTAGGGGAATCCAAGATGGGGTGACTTGTGTGGCTCGGACCAGGTTCTGTTACCCAGAATCCTTTGCAAACCTCAAAATGTGGCTAAAAAAACACATGTTCCTCACATTTCTGTGGCAGAAAGTTCTGGAATCTGAGAGGAGCCACAAATTTCCTTCCACCTAGCGTTCCCCCACGTCTCCCGTTAAAAATGATACCTCACTTGTGTGGGTAGGCCTAGCGCCCGCGACAGGAAACGCCCCAAAGCGCAACGTGCACACAGCCAAATTTTTGAAGGAAAACAGAGGTGTTTTTTGCAAAGTGCCTACCTGTAGATTTTGGCCTCTAGCTCAGCCGCCACCTAGGGAAATGTTGGACTTTTGCTTATGCAGGGTCATCCCCAGTCTTTTTCGCCTCCTGCCTCCTATTTTTTTCTGACATGTTGCTGTTGGCTTTTCAACTCTGAGCACTTTACCACTGCTAACCAGTGCTAAAGTGCATATGCTCTCCTGTTTAAATTGTATGTAAGTGGTTTATCCATGATTGGCATATTTGATTTACTAGTAAGTCCCTAGTAAGGTGCACTAGAGGTGCCAGGGCCTGTAAATCAAATGCTACTAGTGGGCCTGCAGCACTGGTTGTGCCACCCACATAAGTAGCTCTGTAATCATGTCTCAGACCTGCCCCTGCAGTGTCTGTATGTGTATTTTTACACTGTAAATTCGACTTGGCAAGTGTACCCACTTGCCAGGCCTAAACCTTCCCTTTCCTTACATGTAAGGCACCCCTAAGGTAGGCCCTAGGTAGCCCCAAGGGCAGGGTGCAGTGTATGGATAAGGTAGGACATATAGTAATGTGGTTTATATGTCCTGACAGTGAAATACTGCCAATTTCGTTTTCACTGTTGCAAGGTCTGTCTCTCTCTCATAGGATAATATGGGGGCTACCTTTAAATATGATTAAAGTGTAGATTCCCCTAGAGAGTAGATGGACATGTGGAGTTTGGGATCCCTGAACTCACAATTTAAAAATACATCTTTTAGTAAAGTTGATTTTAAGATTGTGCGTTTGGAAATGCCACTTTTAGAAAGTGAGCATTTTCTTGCTTAAACCATTCTGTGACTCTGCCTTGTTTGTGGATTCCCTGTCTGGGTCAGTTTGACAGTTGGGTTGTTTTTCACCTCACACCAGACAGTGACACAAAGGGAGCTGGGGTGTAATCTGCATTTCCTGATTAGCCATCTCTGCTAGGAGGGAGGGGTGGAGTGGTCACTCTCATCTGAAAGGACTGTGCCTGCCTCTGACAATGCTGTCTCCAACCCCCTGGTGTGTGTCTGAGGCCTTGCCTGGGCAAGGCAGGATTTCACAAGAAGGTGTGAGTCCCCTTTGAAGAAAGGTGACTTCAAAGACTAAAATGGGTATAAGAAGGGCACCCAAACTTACAAACTTGAGAAACACTTCTGGAATCAAGAGGAACCTCTGCCTGGAGAAGAGCTGATCGCTGAGGAACAAGTGCTGCCCTGCCTGTGACTGTGCTTTGTGGAGCTTTCTTGCAGTGCTGCTTCTGCCTGAGTAAGAGGGCAAAGACTGGACTTTGTGTGCCTTCCATCTTGAAGAAGAAATCTCCAAGGGCTTGATGTAGAGCTTGCCTCCTGTTGTTGAAGTCTCAGGGATAGCAAAGACTTCTTCCTGCCAGCACCTGGAGTTTCTGGAGAGACCCCTACTCTGCTCTGTGGTGCCCTTCCAGTTCCTGGGACCCTGAAAGGAGAGGCTGGCAGCCTAAGGACAAAAATACACGCACCGCGCACCGTGCGGAGAAAAGATCGACGCGAATCCGATCGCGGCTGAGAAAACGACGCGACGCCGGCTCCGCAGCTGAGAAACGACGCCGCAGGAAACGCGACCAGAGAATCGACGCCCGGAGCAGGAGAAACGACGCGCAGCATCGCTGACGAAGGCTGAGAGATCGCAACCAGCGCCGCGGGACTTTCGGACCGTCGCGTGGCTGGCTTTTTCAACGCGCCTCGCCGTGCCGAGCTGTTTTCGACGCATATACCCGTGCAGGGTTATTTTCGACGCACACCGCCCGTGCGGGGTTATTTTTGCCGCAAACCAGGTACATTTTCACGCTAGCAGCGCTAGTGTGGTGTTACAACTACCTAAAGACTCTTTTTATTTTAAACCTTTAAAAAAATCATAACTTGACTTGTGTATGTTGGATTTTTGTCGTTCTGGTCTTGTTTTGTCTAGATAAATATTTCCTATTTTTCTAAACTGGTGTTGTGTCATTTTGTAGTGTTTTCATTAAGTTACTGTGTGTGTTGGTACAAATACTTTACGCCCAGCACTCTGAGGTTAAGCCTACTGCTCTGCCAAGCTACCAAGGGGGTAAGCAGGGGTTAGCTGAGGGTGATTCTCTTTTATCCTAACTAGAGTGAGGGTCCTTGCTTGAACAGGGGGTAACCTGACTGTCAACCAAAGACCCCATTTCTAACAGGAAACCTACCAAACCTGTGCATTTCTGAAAACTAGAGACCTAGGGGAATCCAAGATGGGGTGACTTGTGTGGCTCGGACCAGGTTCTGTTACCCAGAATCCTTTGCAAACCTCAAAATTTGGCTAAAAAAACACATGTTCCTCACATTTCTGTGGCAGAAAGTTCTGGAATCTGAGGGGAGCCACAAATTTCCTTCCACCCAGCGTTCCCCCATGTCTCCCAATAAAAATGACACCTCACTTGTGCGGGTAGGCCTAGCGCCCGCGACAGGAAACGCCCCAAAGCGCAACGTGGACACAGCCAAATTTTTGAAGGAAAACAGAGGTGTTTTTTGCAAACTGCCTACCTGTAGATTTTGGCCTGTAGCTCAGCCGCCACCTAGGGAAACCTACCAAACCTGTGCATTTCTGAAAACTAGAGACCTAGGGGAATCCAAGATGGGGTGACTTGTGTGGCTCGGACCAGGTTCTGTTACCCAGAATCCTTTGCAAACCTCAAAATGTGGCTAAAAAAACACATGTTCCTCACATTTCTGTGGCAGAAAGTTCTGGAATCTGAGAGGAGCCACAAATTTCCTTCCACCTAGCGTTCCCCCACATCTCCCGATAAAAATGATACCTCACTTGTGTGGGTAGGCCTAGCGCCCGCGACAGGATATGACCCAAAACACAACGTGGACACATCACAGAAAACAGAGCTCTTTTTAGCAAAGTGACTACCTGTAGATTTTGGCCTGTAGCTCAGCCGCCACCTAGGGAAACCTACCAAACCTGTGCATTTCTGAAAACTAGAGACCTAGGGGAATCCATGATGGGGTGACTTGTGTGGCTCGGACCAGGTTCTGTTACCCAGAATCCTTTGCAAACCTCAAAATTTGGCTAAAAAACCACATGTTCCACACATTTCTGTGGCAGAAAGTTCTGGAATCTGAAAGGAGCCACGAATTTTCTTCCACCCAGCGTTCCCCCACGTCTCCTGATAAAAATGATACCTCACTTGTGTGGGTAGGCCTAGCGCCCGCGACAGTAAAGGCCCCAAAGCGCAACGTGGACACAGCCAAAGTTTTGAAGGAAAACAGAGGTGTTTTTTGCAAAGTGCCTAACTGTAGATTTTGGCCTGTAGCTCAGCCGCCACCTAGGGAAATCTACCAAACCTGTGCATTTCTGAAAACTAGAGACCTAGGGGAATCCAAGATGGGGTGACTTGTGTGGCTCGGACCAGGTTCTGTTACCCAGAATCCTTTGCAAACCTCAAAATTTGGCTAAAAAAACACATGTTCCTCACATTTCTGGGGCAGAACGTTCTGGAATCTGAGAGGAGCCACAAATTTCCTTCCACCCAGCGTTCCCCCACGTCTCCCGATAAAAATGATACCTCACTTGTGTGGGTAGGCCTAGCGCCCGCAACAGGAAACGCCCCAAAGCGCAACGTGGACACAGCCAAAGTTTTGAAGGAAAACAGAGGTGTTTTTTGCAAAGTGCCTACCTGTTGATTTTGGCCTGCAGCTCAGCCACCACCTAGGGAAACCTACCAAAGCTGTGCATTTCTGAAAACTAGAGACCTAGGGGAATCCAAGATGGGGTGACTTGTGTGGCTCGGACCAGGTTCTGTTACCCAGAATCCTTTGCAATCCTCAAAATTTGGCTAAAAAAACACATGTTCCTCACATTTCTGTGGCAGAAAGTTCTGGAATCTAAGAGGAGCCAGAAATTTCCTTCCACCCAGCGTTCCCCCACGTCTCCCGATAAAAATGATACCTCACTTGTGTGGGTAGGCCTAGCGCCCGCGACAGGAAACGCCCCAAAGCGCAACGTGCACACAGCCAAATTTTTGAAGGAAAACAGAGGTGTTTTTTGCAAAGTGCCTACCTGTAGATTTTGTCCTCTAGCTCAGCCGCCACCTAGGGAAACCTACCAAACCTGTGCATTTCTGAAAACTAGAGACCTAGGGGAATCCAAGATGGAGTGACTTGTGTGGCTCGGACCAGGTTCTGTTACCCAGAATCCTTTGCAAACCTCAAAATTTGGCTAAAAAAACACATGTTCCTCACATTTCTGTGGCAGAAAGTTCTGGAATCTGAGAGGAGCCACAAATTTCCTTCCACCCAGCGTTCCCCCACGTCTCCCGATAAAAATGATACCTCACTTGTGTGGGTAGGCCTAGCGCCCGCGACAGGAAACGCCCCAAAGCGCAACGTGGACACAGCCAAATTTTTGAAGGAAAACAGAGGTGTTTTTTGCAAAGTGCCTACCTGTAGATTTTGGCCTCTAGCTCAGCCGCCACCTAGGGAAACCTACCAAACCTGTGCATTTCTGAAAACTAGAGACCTAGGGGAATCCATGATGGGGTGACTTGTGTGGCTCGGACCAGGTTCTGTTACCCAGAATCCTTTCCAAACCTCAAAATTTGGCTAAAAAAACACATGTTCCTCATATTTCTGTGGCAGAAAGTTCTGGAATCTGAGAGGAGCAACAAATTTCCTTCCACCCAGCGTTCCCCCACGTCTCCCGATAAAAATGATACCTCACTTATGTGGGTAGGCCTAGCACCCGCGACAGGAAACGCCCCAAAGCACAACGTGGACACAGCCAAATTTTTTAAGGAAAACAGAGGTGTTTTTTGCAAAGTGCCTACCTGTAGATTTTGGCCTGTAGCTCAGCCGCCACCTAGGGAAACCTACCAAACCTGTGCATTTCTGAAAACTAGAGACCTAGGGGAATACACGATGGGGTGACTTGTGTGGCTCGGACCAGGTTCTGTTACCCAGAATCCTTTGCAAACCTCAAAATTTGGCTAAAAAACACATGTTACTCACATTTCTGTGGCAGAAAGTTCTGGAATCTGAGAGGAGCCACAAATTTCCTTCCACCCAGCGTTCCCCCACGTCTCCCGATAAAAATGATACCTCACTTATGTGGGTAGGCCTAGCGCCCGCGACAGGATATGCCCCAAAACACAACGTGGACACATCACAGAAAACAGAGCTCTTTTTAGCAAAGTGACTACCTGTAGATTTTGGCCTCTAGCTCAGCCGCCACCTAGGGAAATGTTGGACTTTTGCTTATGCAGGGTCATCCCCAGTCTTTTTCGCCTCCTGCCTCCTATTTTTTTCTGACATGTTGCTGTTGGCTTTTCAACTCTGAGCACTTTACCACTGCTAACCAGTGCTAAAGTGCATATGCTCTCCTGTTTAAATTGTATGTAAGTGGTTTATCCATGATTGGCATATTTGATTTACTAGTAAGTCCCTAGTAAGGTGCACTAGAGGTGCCAGGGCCTGTAAATCAAATGCTACTAGTGGGCCTGCAGCACTGGTTGTGCCACCCACATAAGTAGCTCTGTAATCATGTCTCAGACCTGCCCCTGCAGTGTCTGTATGTGTATTTTTACACTGTAAATTCGACTTGGCAAGTGTACCCACTTGCCAGGCCTAAACCTTCCCTTTCCTTACATGTAAGGCACCCCTAAGGTAGGCCCTAGGTAGCCCCAAGGGCAGGGTGCAGTGTATGGATAAGGTAGGACATATAGTAATGTGGTTTATATGTCCTGACAGTGAAATACTGCCAATTTCGTTTTCACTGTTGCAAGGTCTGTCTCTCTCTCATAGGATAATATGGGGGCTACCTTTAAATATGATTAAAGTGTAGATTCCCCTAGAGAGTAGATGGACATGTGGAGTTTGGGATCCCTGAACTCACAATTTAAAAATACATCTTTTAGTAAAGTTGATTTTAAGATTGTGCGTTTGGAAATGCCACTTTTAGAAAGTGAGCATTTTCTTGCTTAAACCATTCTGTGACTCTGCCTTGTTTGTGGATTCCCTGTCTGGGTCAGTTTGACAGTTGGGTTGTTTTTCACCTCACACCAGACAGTGACACAAAGGGAGCTGGGGTGTAATCTGCATTTCCTGATTAGCCATCTCTGCTAGGAGGGAGGGGTGGAGTGGTCACTCTCATCTGAAAGGACTGTGCCTGCCTCTGACAATGCTGTCTCCAACCCCCTGGTGTGTGTCTGAGGCCTTGCCTGGGCAAGGCAGGATTTCACAAGAAGGTGTGAGTCCCCTTTGAAGAAAGGTGACTTCAAAGACTAAAATGGGTATAAGAAGGGCACCCAAACTTACAAACTTGAGAAACACTTCTGGAATCAAGAGGAACCTCTGCCTGGAGAAGAGCTGATCGCTGAGGAACAAGTGCTGCCCTGCCTGTGACTGTGCTTTGTGGAGCTTTCCTGCAGTGCTGCTTCTGCCTGAGTAAGAGGGCAAAGACTGGACTTTGTGTGCCTTCCATCTTGAAGAAGAAATCTCCAAGGGCTTGATGTAGAGCTTGCCTCCTGTTGTTGAAGTCTCAGGGATAGCAAAGACTTCTTCCTGCCAGCACCTGGAGTTTCTGGAGAGACCCCTACTCTGCTCTGTGGTGCCCTTCCAGTTCCTGGGACCCTGAAAGGAGAGGCTGGCAGCCTAAGGACAAAAATACACGCACCGCGCACCGTGCGGAGAAAAGATCGACGCGAATCCGATCGCGGCTGAGAAAACGACGCGACGCCGGCTCCGCAGCTGAGAAACGACGCCGCAGGAAACGCGACCGGAGAATCGACGCCCGGAGCAGGAGAAACGACGCGCAGCATCGCTGACGAAGGCTGAGAGATCGCAACCAGCGCCGCGGGACTTTCGGACCGTCGCGTGGCTGGCTTTTTCGACGCGCCTCGCCGTGCCGAGCTGTTTTCGACGCATATACCCGTGCAGGGTTATTTTCGACGCACACCGCCCGTGCGGGGTTATTTTTGCCGCAAACCAGGTACATTTTCACGCTAGCAGCGCTAGTGTGGTGTTACAACTACCTAAAGACTCTTTTTATTTTAAACCTTTAAAAAAATCATAACTTGACTTGTGTATGTTGGATTTTTGTCGTTCTGGTCTTGTTTTGTCTAGATAAATATTTCCTATTTTTCTAAACTGGTGTTGTGTCATTTTGTAGTGTTTTCATTAAGTTACTGTGTGTGTTGGTACAAATACTTTACGCCCAGCACTCTGAGGTTAAGCCTACTGCTCTGCCAAGCTACCAAGGGGGTAAGCAGGGGTTAGCTGAGGGTGATTCTCTTTTATCCTAACTAGAGTGAGGGTCCTTGCTTGAACAGGGGGTAACCTGACTGTCAACCAAAGACCCCATTTCTAACAGGAAACCTACCAAACCTGTGCATTTCTGAAAACTAGAGACCTAGGGGAATCCAAGATGGGGTGACTTGTGTGGCTCGGACCAGGTTCTGTTACCCAGAATCCTTTGCAAACCTCAAAATTTGGCTAAAAAAACACATGTTCCTCACATTTCTGTGGCAGAAAGTTCTGGAATCTGAGGGGAGCCACAAATTTCCTTCCACCCAGCGTTCCCCCATGTCTCCCAATAAAAATGACACCTCACTTGTGCGGGTAGGCCTAGCGCCCGCGACAGGAAACGCCCCAAAGCGCAACGTGGACACAGCCAAATTTTTGAAGGAAAACAGAGGTGTTTTTTGCAAACTGCCTACCTGTAGATTTTGGCCTGTAGCTCAGCCGCCACCTAGGGAAACCTACCAAACCTGTGCATTTCTGAAAACTAGAGACCTAGGGGAATCCAAGATGGGGTGACTTGTGTGGCTCGGACCAGGTTCTGTTACCCAGAATCCTTTGCAAACCTCAAAATGTGGCTAAAAAAACACATGTTCCTCACATTTCTGTGGCAGAAAGTTCTGGAATCTGAGAGGAGCCACAAATTTCCTTCCACCTAGCGTTCCCCCACATCTCCCGATAAAAATGATACCTCACTTGTGTGGGTAGGCCTAGCGCCCGCGACAGGATATGACCCAAAACACAACGTGGACACATCACAGAAAACAGAGCTCTTTTTAGCAAAGTGACTACCTGTAGATTTTGGCCTGTAGCTCAGCCGCCACCTAGGGAAACCTACCAAACCTGTGCATTTCTGAAAACTAGAGACCTAGGGGAATCCATGATGGGGTGACTTGTGTGGCTCGGACCAGGTTCTGTTACCCAGAATCCTTTGCAAACCTCAAAATTTGGCTAAAAAACCACATGTTCCACACATTTCTGTGGCAGAAAGTTCTGGAATCTGAAAGGAGCCACGAATTTTCTTCCACCCAGCGTTCCCCCACGTCTCCTGATAAAAATGATACCTCACTTGTGTGGGTAGGCCTAGCGCCCGCGACAGTAAAGGCCCCAAAGCGCAACGTGGACACAGCCAAAGTTTTGAAGGAAAACAGAGGTGTTTTTTGCAAAGTGCCTAACTGTAGATTTTGGCCTGTAGCTCAGCCGCCACCTAGGGAAATCTACCAAACCTGTGCATTTCTGAAAACTAGAGACCTAGGGGAATCCAAGATGGGGTGACTTGTGTGGCTCGGACCAGGTTCTGTTACCCAGAATCCTTTGCAAACCTCAAAATTTGGCTAAAAAAACACATGTTCCTCACATTTCTGGGGCAGAACGTTCTGGAATCTGAGAGGAGCCACAAATTTCCTTCCACCCAGCGTTCCCCCACGTCTCCCGATAAAAATGATACCTCACTTGTGTGGGTAGGCCTAGCGCCCGCAACAGGAAACGCCCCAAAGCGCAACGTGGACACAGCCAAAGTTTTGAAGGAAAACAGAGGTGTTTTTTGCAAAGTGCCTACCTGTTGATTTTGGCCTGCAGCTCAGCCACCACCTAGGGAAACCTACCAAAGCTGTGCATTTCTGAAAACTAGAGACCTAGGGGAATCCAAGATGGGGTGACTTGTGTGGCTCGGACCAGGTTCTGTTACCCAGAATCCTTTGCAATCCTCAAAATTTGGCTAAAAAAACACATGTTCCTCACATTTCTGTGGCAGAAAGTTCTGGAATCTAAGAGGAGCCAGAAATTTCCTTCCACCCAGCGTTCCCCCACGTCTCCCGATAAAAATGATACCTCACTTGTGTGGGTAGGCCTAGCGCCCGCGACAGGAAACGCCCCAAAGCGCAACGTGCACACAGCCAAATTTTTGAAGGAAAACAGAGGTGTTTTTTGCAAAGTGCCTACCTGTAGATTTTGTCCTCTAGCTCAGCCGCCACCTAGGGAAACCTACCAAACCTGTGCATTTCTGAAAACTAGAGACCTAGGGGAATCCAAGATGGAGTGACTTGTGTGGCTCGGACCAGGTTCTGTTACCCAGAATCCTTTGCAAACCTCAAAATTTGGCTAAAAAAACACATGTTCCTCACATTTCTGTGGCAGAAAGTTCTGGAATCTGAGAGGAGCCACAAATTTCCTTCCACCCAGCGTTCCCCCACGTCTCCCGATAAAAATGATACCTCACTTGTGTGGGTAGGCCTAGCGCCCGCGACAGGAAACGCCCCAAAGCGCAACGTGGACACAGCCAAATTTTTGAAGGAAAACAGAGGTGTTTTTTGCAAAGTGCCTACCTGTAGATTTTGGCCTCTAGCTCAGCCGCCACCTAGGGAAACCTACCAAACCTGTGCATTTCTGAAAACTAGAGACCTAGGGGAATCCATGATGGGGTGACTTGTGTGGCTCGGACCAGGTTCTGTTACCCAGAATCCTTTCCAAACCTCAAAATTTGGCTAAAAAAACACATGTTCCTCATATTTCTGTGGCAGAAAGTTCTGGAATCTGAGAGGAGCAACAAATTTCCTTCCACCCAGCGTTCCCCCACGTCTCCCGATAAAAATGATACCTCACTTATGTGGGTAGGCCTAGCACCCGCGACAGGAAACGCCCCAAAGCACAACGTGGACACAGCCAAATTTTTTAAGGAAAACAGAGGTGTTTTTTGCAAAGTGCCTACCTGTAGATTTTGGCCTGTAGCTCAGCCGCCACCTAGGGAAACCTACCAAACCTGTGCATTTCTGAAAACTAGAGACCTAGGGGAATACACGATGGGGTGACTTGTGTGGCTCGGACCAGGTTCTGTTACCCAGAATCCTTTGCAAACCTCAAAATTTGGCTAAAAAACACATGTTACTCACATTTCTGTGGCAGAAAGTTCTGGAATCTGAGAGGAGCCACAAATTTCCTTCCACCCAGCGTTCCCCCACGTCTCCCGATAAAAATGATACCTCACTTATGTGGGTAGGCCTAGCGCCCGCGACAGGATATGCCCCAAAACACAACGTGGACACATCACAGAAAACAGAGCTCTTTTTAGCAAAGTGACTACCTGTAGATTTTGGCCTCTAGCTCAGCCGCCACCTAGGGAAATGTTGGACTTTTGCTTATGCAGGGTCATCCCCAGTCTTTTTCGCCTCCTGCCTCCTATTTTTTTCTGACATGTTGCTGTTGGCTTTTCAACTCTGAGCACTTTACCACTGCTAACCAGTGCTAAAGTGCATATGCTCTCCTGTTTAAATTGTATGTAAGTGGTTTATCCATGATTGGCATATTTGATTTACTAGTAAGTCCCTAGTAAGGTGCACTAGAGGTGCCAGGGCCTGTAAATCAAATGCTACTAGTGGGCCTGCAGCACTGGTTGTGCCACCCACATAAGTAGCTCTGTAATCATGTCTCAGACCTGCCCCTGCAGTGTCTGTATGTGTATTTTTACACTGTAAATTCGACTTGGCAAGTGTACCCACTTGCCAGGCCTAAACCTTCCCTTTCCTTACATGTAAGGCACCCCTAAGGTAGGCCCTAGGTAGCCCCAAGGGCAGGGTGCAGTGTATGGATAAGGTAGGACATATAGTAATGTGGTTTATATGTCCTGACAGTGAAATACTGCCAATTTCGTTTTCACTGTTGCAAGGTCTGTCTCTCTCTCATAGGATAATATGGGGGCTACCTTTAAATATGATTAAAGTGTAGATTCCCCTAGAGAGTAGATGGACATGTGGAGTTTGGGATCCCTGAACTCACAATTTAAAAATACATCTTTTAGTAAAGTTGATTTTAAGATTGTGCGTTTGGAAATGCCACTTTTAGAAAGTGAGCATTTTCTTGCTTAAACCATTCTGTGACTCTGCCTTGTTTGTGGATTCCCTGTCTGGGTCAGTTTGACAGTTGGGTTGTTTTTCACCTCACACCAGACAGTGACACAAAGGGAGCTGGGGTGTAATCTGCATTTCCTGATTAGCCATCTCTGCTAGGAGGGAGGGGTGGAGTGGTCACTCTCATCTGAAAGGACTGTGCCTGCCTCTGACAATGCTGTCTCCAACCCCCTGGTGTGTGTCTGAGGCCTTGCCTGGGCAAGGCAGGATTTCACAAGAAGGTGTGAGTCCCCTTTGAAGAAAGGTGACTTCAAAGACTAAAATGGGTATAAGAAGGGCACCCAAACTTACAAACTTGAGAAACACTTCTGGAATCAAGAGGAACCTCTGCCTGGAGAAGAGCTGATCGCTGAGGAACAAGTGCTGCCCTGCCTGTGACTGTGCTTTGTGGAGCTTTCCTGCAGTGCTGCTTCTGCCTGAGTAAGAGGGCAAAGACTGGACTTTGTGTGCCTTCCATCTTGAAGAAGAAATCTCCAAGGGCTTGATGTAGAGCTTGCCTCCTGTTGTTGAAGTCTCAGGGATAGCAAAGACTTCTTCCTGCCAGCACCTGGAGTTTCTGGAGAGACCCCTACTCTGCTCTGTGGTGCCCTTCCAGTTCCTGGGACCCTGAAAGGAGAGGCTGGCAGCCTAAGGACAAAAATACACGCACCGCGCACCGTGCGGAGAAAAGATCGACGCGAATCCGATCGCGGCTGAGAAAACGACGCGACGCCGGCTCCGCAGCTGAGAAACGACGCCGCAGGAAACGCGACCGGAGAATCGACGCCCGGAGCAGGAGAAACGACGCGCAGCATCGCTGACGAAGGCTGAGAGATCGCAACCAGCGCCGCGGGACTTTCGGACCGTCGCGTGGCTGGCTTTTTCGACGCGCCTCGCCGTGCCGAGCTGTTTTCGACGCATATACCCGTGCAGGGTTATTTTCGACGCACACCGCCCGTGCGGGGTTATTTTTGCCGCAAACCAGGCACATTTTCACGCTAGCAGCGCTAGTGTGGTGTTACAACTACCTAAAGACTCTTTTTATTTTAAACCTTTAAAAAAATCATAACTTGACTTGTGTATGTTGGATTTTTGTCGTTCTGGTCTTGTTTTGTCTAGATAAATATTTCCTATTTTTCTAAACTGGTGTTGTGTCATTTTGTAGTGTTTTCATTAAGTTACTGTGTGTGTTGGTACAAATACTTTACGCCCAGCACTCTGAGGTTAAGCCTACTGCTCTGCCAAGCTACCAAGGGGGTAAGCAGGGGTTAGCTGAGGGTGATTCTCTTTTATCCTAACTAGAGTGAGGGTCCTTGCTTGAACAGGGGGTAACCTGACTGTCAACCAAAGACCCCATTTCTAACAGGAAACCTACCAAACCTGTGCATTTCTGAAAACTAGAGACCTAGGGGAATCCAAGATGGGGTGACTTGTGTGGCTCGGACCAGGTTCTGTTACCCAGAATCCTTTGCAAACCTCAAAATTTGGCTAAAAAAACACATGTTCCTCACATTTCTGTGGCAGAAAGTTCTGGAATCTGAGGGGAGCCACAAATTTCCTTCCACCCAGCGTTCCCCCATGTCTCCCAATAAAAATGACACCTCACTTGTGCGGGTAGGCCTAGCGCCCGCGACAGGAAACGCCCCAAAGCGCAACGTGGACACAGCCAAATTTTTTAAGGAAAACAGAGGTGTTTTTTGCAAACTGCCTACCTGTAGATTTTGGCCTGTAGCTCAGCCGCCACCTAGGGAAACCTACCAAACCTGTGCATTTCTGAAAACTAGAGACCTAGGGGAATCCAAGATGGGGTGACTTGTGTGGCTCGGACCAGGTTCTGTTACCCAGAATCCTTTGCAAACCTCAAAATGTGGCTAAAAAAACACATGTTCCTCACATTTCTGTGGCAGAAAGTTCTGGAATCTGAGAGGAGCCACAAATTTCCTTCCACCTAGCGTTCCCCCACATCTCCCGATAAAAATGATACCTCACTTGTGTGGGTAGGCCTAGCGCCCGCGACAGGATATGACCCAAAACACAACGTGGACACATCACAGAAAACAGAGCTCTTTTTAGCAAAGTGACTACCTGTAGATTTTGGCCTGTAGCTCAGCCGCCACCTAGGGAAACCTACCAAACCTGTGCATTTCTGAAAACTAGAGACCTAGGGGAATCCATGATGGGGTGACTTGTGTGGCTCGGACCAGGTTCTGTTACCCAGAATCCTTTGCAAACCTCAAAATTTGGCTAAAAAACCACATGTTCCACACATTTCTGTGGCAGAAAGTTCTGGAATCTGAAAGGAGCCACGAATTTTCTTCCACCCAGCGTTCCCCCACGTCTCCTGATAAAAATGATACCTCACTTGTGTGGGTAGGCCTAGCGCCCGCGACAGTAAAGGCCCCAAAGCGCAACGTGGACACAGCCAAAGTTTTGAAGGAAAACAGAGGTGTTTTTTGCAAAGTGCCTAACTGTAGATTTTGGCCTGTAGCTCAGCCGCCACCTAGGGAAATCTACCAAACCTGTGCATTTCTGAAAACTAGAGACCTAGGGGAATCCAAGATGGGGTGACTTGTGTGGCTCGGACCAGGTTCTGTTACCCAGAATCCTTTGCAAACCTCAAAATTTGGCTAAAAAAACACATGTTCCTCACATTTCTGGGGCAGAACGTTCTGGAATCTGAGAGGAGCCACAAATTTCCTTCCACCCAGCGTTCCCCCACGTCTCCCGATAAAAATGATACCTCACTTGTGTGGGTAGGCCTAGCGCCCGCAACAGGAAACGCCCCAAAGCGCAACGTGGACACAGCCAAAGTTTTGAAGGAAAACAGAGGTGTTTTTTGCAAACTGCCTACCTGTTGATTTTGGCCTGCAGCTCAGCCACCACCTAGGGAAACCTACCAAACCTGTGCATTTCTGAAAACTAGAGACCTAGGGGAATCCAAGATGGGGTGACTTGTGTGGCTCGGACCAGGTTCTGTTACCCAGAATCCTTTGCAATCCTCAAAATTTGGCTAAAAAAACACATGTTCCTCACATTTCTGTGGCAGAAAGTTCTGGAATCTAAGAGGAGCCAGAAATTTCCTTCCACCCAGCGTTCCCCCACGTCTCCCGATAAAAATGATACCTCACTTGTGTGGGTAGGCCTAGCGCCCGCGACAGGAAACGCCCCAAAGCGCAACGTGCACACAGCCAAATTTTTGAAGGAAAACAGAGGTGTTTTTTGCAAAGTGCCTACCTGTAGATTTTGGCCTCTAGCTCAGCCGCCACCTAGGGAAACCTACCAAACCTGTGCATTTCTGAAAACTAGAGACCTAGGGGAATCCAAGATGGAGTGACTTGTGTGGCTCGGACCAGGTTCTGTTACCCAGAATCCTTTGCAAACCTCAAAATTTGGCAAAAAAAACACATGTTCCTCACATTTCTGTGGCAGAAAGTTCTGGAATCTGAGAGGAGCCACAAATTTCCTTCCACCCAGCGTTCCCCCACGTCTCCCGATAAAAATGATACCTCACTTGTGTGGGTAGGCCTAGCGCCCGCGACAGGAAACGCCCCAAAGCGCAACGTGGACACAGCCAAATTTTTGAAGGAAAACAGAGGTGTTTTTTGCAAAGTGCCTACCTGTAGATTTTGGCCTCTAGCTCAGCCGCCACCTAGGGAAACCTACCAAACCTGTGCATTTCTGAAAACTAGAGACCTAGGGGAATCCATGATGGGGTGACTTGTGTGGCTCGGACCAGGTTCTGTTACCCAGAATCCTTTCCAAACCTCAAAATTTGGCTAAAAAAACACATGTTCCTCATATTTCTGTGGCAGAAAGTTCTGGAATCTGAGAGGAGCAACAAATTTCCTTCCACCCAGCGTTCCCCCACGTCTCCCGATAAAAATGATACCTCACTTATGTGGGTAGGCCTAGCGCCCGCGACAGGAAACGCCCCAAAGCACAACGTGGACACAGCCAAATTTTTTAAGGAAAACAGAGGTGTTTTTTGCAAAGTGCCTACCTGTAGATTTTGGCCTGTAGCTCAGCCGCCACCTAGGGAAACCTACCAAACCTGTGCATTTCTGAAAACTAGAGACCTAGGGGAATACACGATGGGGTGACTTGTGTGGCTCGGACCAGGTTCTGTTACCCAGAATCCTTTGCAAACCTCAAAATTTGGCTAAAAAACACATGTTACTCACATTTCTGTGGCAGAAAGTTCTGGAATCTGAGAGGAGCCACAAATTTCCTTCCACCCAGCGTTCCCCCACGTCTCCCGATAAAAATTATACCTCACTTATGTGGGTAGGCCTAGCGCCCGCGACAGGATATGCCCCAAAACACAACGTGGACACATCACAGAAAACAGAGCTCTTTTTAGCAAAGTGACTACCTGTAGATTTTGGCCTCTAGCTCAGCCGCCACCTAGGGAAACCTACCAAACCTGTGCATTTCTGAAAACTAGAGACCTAGGGGAATCCAAGATGGGGTGACTTGTGTGGCTCGGACCAGGTTCTGTTACCCAGAATCCTTTGCAAACCTCAAAATGTGGCTAAAAAAACACATGTTTCTCACATTTCTGTGGCAGAAAGTTCTGGAATCTGAGAGGAGCCACAAATTTCCTTCCACCCAGCGTTCCCCAATGTCTCCCGATAAAAATGATACCTTACTTGTGTGGGTAGGCCTAGCGCCCGCGACAGGATATGCCCCAAAACACAACGTGGATACATCACAGAAAACAGAGCTCTTTTTAGCAAAGTGACTACCTGTAGATTTTGGCCTCTAGCTCAGCCGCCACCTAGGGAAACCTACCAAACCTGTGCATTTCTGAAAACTAGAGACCTAGGGGAATCCAAGATGGGGTGACTTGTGTGGCTCGGACCAGGTTCTGTTACCCAGAATCCTTTGCAAACCTCAAAATGTGGCTAAAAAAACACATGTTTCTCACATTTCTGTGGCAGAAAGTTCTGGAATCTGAGAGGAGCCACAAATTTCCTTCCACCCAGCGTTCCCCAACGTCTCCCGATAAAAATGATACCTCACTTGTGTGGGTAGGCCTAACGCCCGCGACAGGAAACGCCCCAAAGCGCAACGTGCACACAGCCAAATTTTTGAAGGAAAACAGAGGTGTTTTTTGCAAAGTGCCTACCTGTAGATTTTGGCCTGTAGCTCAGCTGCCACCTAGGGAAACCTACCAACCCTGTGCATTTCTGAAAACTAGAGACCTAGGGGAATCCAAGATGGGGTGACTTGTGTGGCTCGGACCAGGTTCTGTTACCCAGAATCCTTTGCAAACCTCAAAATTTGGCTAAAAAAACACATGTTCCTCACATTTCTGTGGCAGAAAGTTCTGGAATCTGAGGGGAGCCACAAATTTCCTTCCACCCAGCGTTCCCCCACGTCTCCCGATAAAAATGATACCTCACTTGTGTGGGTAGGCCTAGCGCCCGCAACAGGAAACGCCCCAAAGCGCAACGTAGACACAGCCAAATTTTTGAAGGAAAACAGAGGTGTTTTTTGCAAAGTGCCTACCTGTAGATTTTGGCCTGTAGCTCAGCCGCCACCTGGGGAAACCTACCAAACCTGTGCATTTCTGAAAACTAGAGACCTAGGGGAATCCAAGATGGGGAGACTTGTGTGGCTCGGACCAGGTTCTGTTACCCAGAATCCTTTGCAAACCTCAAAATTTGGCTAAAAAAACACATGTTCCTCACATTTCTGTGGCAGAAAGTTCTGGAATCTGAGAGGAGCCACAAATTTCCTTCCACCCAGCGTTCCCCCACGTCTCCCGATAAAAATGATACCTCACTTGTGTGGGTAGGCCTAGCGCCCGCGACAGGAAACGCCCCAAAGCACAACGTGGGCACAGCCAAATTTTTGAAGGAAAACAGAGGGTTTTTTTGCAAAGTGCCTACCTGTAGATTTTGGCCTCTAGCTCAGCCGCCACCTAGGGAAACCTACCAAACCTGTGCATTTCTGAAAACTAGAGACCTAGGGGAATCCATGATGGGGTGACTTGTGTGGCTCGGACCAGGTTCTGTTACCCAGAATCCTTTCCAAACCTCAAAATTTGGCTAAAAAAACACATGTTCCTCATATTTCTGTGGCAGAAAGTTCTGGAATCTGAGAGGAGCAACAAATTTCCTTCCACCCAGCGTTCCCCCACGTCTCCCGATAAAAATGATACCTCACTTATGTGGGTAGGCCTAGCGCCCGCGACAGGAAACGCCCCAAAGCACAACGTGGACACAGCCAAATTTTTTAAGGAAAACAGAGGTGTTTTTTGCAAAGTGCCTACCTGTAGATTTTGGCCTGTAGCTCAGCCGCCACCTAGGGAAACCTACCAAACCTGTGCATTTCTGAAAACTAGAGACCTAGGGGAATACACGATGGGGTGACTTGTGTGGCTCGGACCAGGTTCTGTTACCCAGAATCCTTTGCAAACCTCAAAATTTGGCTAAAAAACACATGTTACTCACATTTCTGTGGCAGAAAGTTCTGGAATCTGAGAGGAGCCACAAATTTCCTTCCACCCAGCGTTCCCCCACGTCTCCCGATAAAAATGATACCTCACTTATGTGGGTAGGCCTAGCGCCCGCGACAGGATATGCCCCAAAACACAACGTGGACACATCACAGAAAACAGAGCTCTTTTTAGCAAAGTGACTACCTGTAGATTTTGGCCTCTAGCTCAGCCGCCACCTAGGGAAACCTACCAAACCTGTGCATTTCTGAAAACTAGAGACCTAGGGGAATCCAAGATGGGGTGACTTGTGTGGCTCGGACCAGGTTCTGTTACCCAGAATCCTTTGCAAACCTCAAAATGTGGCTAAAAAAACACATGTTTCTCACATTTCTGTGGCAGAAAGTTCTGGAATCTGAGAGGAGCCACAAATTTCCTTCCACCCAGCGTTCCCCAATGTCTCCCGATAAAAATGATACCTTACTTGTGTGGGTAGGCCTAGCGCCCGCGACAGGATATGCCCCAAAACACAACGTGGATACATCACAGAAAACAGAGCTCTTTTTAGCAAAGTGACTACCTGTAGATTTTGGCCTCTAGCTCAGCCGCCACCTAGGGAAACCTACCAAACCTGTGCATTTCTGAAAACTAGAGACCTAGGGGAATCCAAGATGGGGTGACTTGTGTGGCTCGGACCAGGTTCTGTTACCCAGAATCCTTTGCACACCTCAAAATGTGGCTAAAAAAACACATGTTTCTCACATTTCTGTGGCAGAAAGTTCTGGAATCTGAGAGGAGCCACAAATTTCCTTCCACCCAGCGTTCCCCAACGTCTCCCGATAAAAATGATACCTCACTTGTGTGGGTAGGCCTAACGCCCGCGACAGGAAACGCCCCAAAGCGCAACGTGCACACAGCCAAATTTTTGAAGGAAAACAGAGGTGTTTTTTGCAAAGTGCCTACCTGTAGATTTTGGCCTGTAGCTCAGCTGCCACCTAGGGAAACCTACCAACCCTGTGCATTTCTGAAAACTAGAGACCTAGGGGAATCCAAGATGGGGTGACTTGTGTGGCTCGGACCAGGTTCTGTTACCCAGAATCCTTTGCAAACCTCAAAATTTGGCTAAAAAAACACATGTTCCTCACATTTCTGTGGCAGAAAGTTCTGGAATCTGAGGGGAGCCACAAATTTCCTTCCACCCAGCGTTCCCCCACGTCTCCCGATAAAAATGATACCTCACTTGTGTGGGTAGGCCTAGCGCCCGCAACAGGAAACGCCCCAAAGCGCAACGTAGACACAGCCAAATTTTTGAAGGAAAACAGAGGTGTTTTTTGCAAAGTGCCTACCTGTAGATTTTGGCCTGTAGCTCAGCCGCCACCTGGGGAAACCTACCAAACCTGTGCATTTCTGAAAACTAGAGACCTAGGGGAATCCAAGATGGGGAGACTTGTGTGGCTCGGACCAGGTTCTGTTACCCAGAATCCTTTGCAAACCTCAAAATTTGGCTAAAAAAACACATGTTCCTCACATTTCTGTGGCAGAAAGTTCTGGAATCTGAGAGGAGCCACAAATTTCCTTCCACCCAGCGTTCCCCCACGTCTCCCGATAAAAATGATACCTCACTTGTGTGGGTAGGCCTAGCGCCCGCGACAGGAAACGCCCCAAAGCACAACGTGGGCACAGCCAAATTTTTTAAGGAAAACAGAGGGTTTTTTTGCAAAGTGCCTACCTGTAGATTTTGGCCTGTAGCTCAGCCGCCAACTAGGGAAATCTACGAAACCTGTGCATTTCTGACAACTAGAGACCTAGGGGAATCCAAGATGGGGTGACTTGTGTAGCTCGGACCAGGTTCTGTTACCCAGAATCCTTTGCAAACCTCAAAATTTGGCTAAAAAAACACATGTTCCACACATTTCTGTGGCAGAAAGTTCTGGAATCTGAAAGGAGCCACAAATTTCCTTCCACCCAGCGTTCCCCCACGTCTCCTGATAAAAATGATACCTCACTTGTGTGGGTAGGCCTAGCGCCCGCGACAGGAAAGACCCCAAAGCGCAACGTGGACACAGCCAAAGTTTTGAAGGAAAACAGAGGGGTTTTTTGCAAAGTGCCTACCTGTAGATTTTGGCCTGTAGCTCACCCGCCACCTAGGGAAATCTACCAAACCTGTGCATTTCTGAAAACTAGAGACCTAGGGGAATCCAAGATGGGGTGACTTGTGTGGCTCCGACCAGGTTCTGTTACCCAGAATCCTTTGCAAACCTCAACATTTGGCTAAAAAAACACACGTTCCTCACATTTCTGGGGCAGAAAGTTCTGGAATCTGAGAGGAGCCACAAATTTCATTCCACCCAGCGTTCCCCCACGTCTCCCGATAAAAATGATACCTCACTTGTGTGGGTAGGCCTAGCGCCCGCGACAGGATATGCCCCAAAACACAACGTGGACACCTCACAGAAAACAGAGCTCTTTTTAGCAAAGTGACTACCTGTAGATTTTGGCCTCTAGCTCAGCCGCCACCTAGGGAAACCTACCAAACCTGTGCATTTCTGAAAACTAGAGACGTAGGGGAATCCAAGATGGGGTGACTTGTGTGGCTCGGACCAGGTTCTGTTACCCAGAATCCTTTGCAAACCTCAAAATTTGGCTAAAAAAACACACGTTCCTCACATTTCTGGGGCAGAAAGTTCTGGAATCTGACAGGAGCCACAAATTTCCTTCCACCCAGCGTTCCCCCACGTCTCCCGATAAAAATGATACCTCACTTGTGTGGGTAGGCCTAGCGCCCGCGACAGGAAACGCCCCAAAGCGCAACGTGGACACAGCCAAAGTTTTGAAGGAAAACAGAGGTGTTTTTTGCAAAATGCCTACCTGTAGATTTTGGCCTGTAGCTCAGCCACCACCTAGGGAAACCTACCAAACCTGTGCATTTCTGAAAACTAGAGACCTAGGGGAATCCAAGATGGGGTGACTTGTGTGGCTCGGACCAGGTTCTGTTACCCAGAATCCTTTGCAAACCTCAAAATTTGGCTAAAAAAACACATGTTCCTCACATTTCTGTGGCAGAAAGTTCTGGAATCTGAGGGGAGCCACAAATTTCCTTCCACCCAGCATTCCCCCACATCTCCCGATAAAAATGATACCTCACTTGTGTGGGTAGGCCTAGCGCCCGCGACAGGAAACGCCCCAAAGCGCAACGTGGACACAGCCAAATTTTTGAAGGAAAACAGAGGTGTTTTTTGCAAAGTGCCTACCTGTAGATTTTGGCCTGTAGCTCAGCCGCCACTTAGGGAAACCTACGAAACCTGTGCATTTCTGAAAACTAGAGACCTAGGGGAATCCAAGATGGGGTGACTTGTGTGGCTCGGACCAGGTTCTGTTACCCAGAATCCTTTGCAAACCTCAAAATTTGGCTTAAAAAACACATGTTCCTCACATTTCTGTGGCAGAAAGTTCTGGAATCTGAGAGGAGCCACAAATTTCCTTCCACCCAGCGTTCCCCCATGTCTCCCGATAAAAATGATACCTCACTTGTGTGGGTAGGCCTAGCGCCCGCGACAGGATATGCCCCAAAACACAACGTGGACACATCACAGAAAACAGAGCTCTTTTTAGCAAAGTGACTACCTGTAGATTTTGGCCTCTAGCTCAGCCGCCACCTAGGGAAACCTACCAAACCTGTGCATTTCTGAAAACTAGAGACGTAGGGGAATCCAAGATGGGGTGACTTGTGTGGCTCGGACCAGGTTCTGTTACCCAGAATCCTTTGTAAACCTCAAAATTTGGCTAAAAAAACACGTTCCTCACATTTCTGTGGCAGAAAGTTCTGGAATCTGAGGGGAGCCACAAATTTCCTTCCACCCAGCGTTCCCCCACGTCTCCCGATAAAAATGATACCTCACTTGTGTGGGTAGGCCTAGCGCCCGCAACAGGAAACGCCCCAAAGCGCAACGTGTACACAGCCAAATTTTTGAAGGAAAACAGAGGTGTTTTTTGCAAAGTGCCTACCTGTAGATTTTGGCCTCTAGCTCCGCCGCCACCTAGGGAAACCTACCAAACCTGTGCATTTCTGAAAACTAGAGACCTAGGGGAATCCAAGATGGGGTGACTTGTGTGGCTCGGACCAAGTTCTGTTACCCAGAATCCTTTGCAAACCTCAAAATTTGGCTAAAAAAACACATGTTCCTCACATTTCTGTGGCAGAAAGTTCTGGAATCTGAGGGGAGCCACAAATTTCCTTCCACCCAGCGTTCCCCCATGTCTCCCAATAAAAATGACACCTCACTTGTGTGGGTAGGCCTAGCGCCCGCGACAGGAAACGCCCCAAAGCGCAACGTGGACACAGCCAAATTTTTGAAGGAAAACAGAGGTGTTTTTTGCAAACTGCCTACCTGTAGATTTTGGCCTGTAGCTCAGCCGCCACCTAGGGAAACCTACCAAACCTGTGCATTTCTGAAAACTAGAGACCTAGGGGAATCCAAGATGGGGTGACTTGTGTGGCTCGGACCAGGTTCTGTTACCCAGAATCCTTTGCAAACCTCAAAATGTGGCTAAAAAAACACATGTTCCTCTGATTTCTGTGGCAGAAAGTTCTGGAATCTGAGAGGAGCCACAAATTTCCTTCCACCTAGCGTTCCCCCACGTCTCCCGTTAAAAATGATACCTCACTTGTGTGGGTAGGCCTAGCGCCCGCGACAGGAAACGCCCCAAAGCGCAACGTGCACACAGCCAAATTTTTGAAGGAAAACAGAGGTGTTTTTTGCAAAGTGCCTACCTGTAGATTTTGGCCTCTAGCTCAGCCGCCACCTAGGGAAACCTACCAAACCTGTGCATTTCTGAAAACTAGAGACCTAGGGGAATCCAAGATGGGGTGACTTGTGTGGCTCGGACCAGGTTCTGTTACCCAGAATCCTTTGCAAACCTCAAAATTTGGCTAAAAAAACACATGTTCCTCACATTTCTGTGGCAGAAAGTTCTGGAATCTGAGAGGAGCCACAAATTTCCTTCCACCCAGCGTTCTCCCACGTCTCCCGATAAAAATGATACCTCACTTGTGTGGGTAGGCCTAGCGCCCGCGACAGGAAACGCCCCAAAGCGCAACTTGGACACAGCCAAATTTTTGAAGGAAAACAGAGGTGTTTTTTGCAAAGTGCTTACCTGGAGATTTTGGCCTGTAGCTCAGCCGCCACCTAGGGAAACCTACCAAACCTGTGCATTTCTGAAAACTAGAGACCTAGGGGAATCCAAGATAGGGTGACTTGTGTGGCTCGGACCAGGTTCTGTTACCCAGAATCCTTTGCAAACCTCAGAATTTGGCTAAAAAAACACATGTTCCTCAAATTTCTGTGGCAGAAAGTTCTGGAATCTGAGAGGAGCCACAAATTTCCTTCCACCCAGCGTTCCCCCACGTCTCCCGATAAAAATGATACCTCACTTGTGTGGGTAGGCCTAGCGCCCGCGACAGGAAACACCCCAAAACACAACGTGGACACATCACAGAAAACAGAGCTCTTTTTAGCAAAGTGACTACCTGTAGATTTTGGCCTCTAGCTCATCCGCCACCTAGGGAAACCTACCAAACCTGTGCATTTCTGAAAACTAGAGACCTAGGGGAATCCAAGATGGGGTGACTTGTGTGGCTCGGACCAGGTTCTGTTACCCAGAATCCTTTGCAAACCTCAAAATTTGCCTAAAAAAACACATGTTCCTCACATTTCTGTGGCAGAAAGTTCTGGAATCTGAGGGGAGCCACAAATTTCCTTCCACCCAGCGTTCCCCCATGTCTCCCGATAAAAATGATACCTCACTTGTGTGGGTAGGCCTAGCGCCCGCAACAGGAAATGCCCCAAAGCGCAACGTGGTCACAGCCACATTTTTGAAGGAAAACAGAGGTGTTTTTTGCAAAGTGCCTACCTGTAGATTTTGGCCTGTAGCTCAGCCGCCACCTAGGGAAACCTACGAAACCTGTGCATTTCTGAAAACTAGAGACCTAGGGGAATCCAAGATGGGGTGACTTGTGTGGCTCGGACCAGGTTCTGTTACCCAGAATCCTTTGCAAACCTCAAAATTTGGCTAAAAAAACACATGTTCCTCACATTTCTGTGGCAGAAAGTTCTGGAATCTGAGAGGAGCCACAAATTTCCTTCCACCCAGCGTTCCCCCACGTCTCCCGATAAAAATGATACCTCACTTGTGTGGGTAGGCCTAGCGCCCGCGACAGGATATGCCCCAAAACACAACGTGGACACATCACAGAAAACAGAGCTCTTTTTAGCAAAGTGACTACCTGTAGATTTTGGCCTCTAGCTCAGCCGCCACCTAGGGAAACCTACCAAACCTGTGCATTTCTGAAAACTAGAGACCTAGGGGAATCCAAGATGGGGTGACTTGTGTGGCTCGGACCAGGTTCTGTTACCCAGAATCCTTTGCAAACCTCAAAATTTGCCTAAAAAAACACATGTTCCTCACATTTCTGTGGCAGAAAGTTCTGGAATCTGAGGGGAGCCACAAATTTCCTTCCACCCAGCGTTCCCCCATGTCTCCCGATAAAAATGATACCTCACTTGTGTGGGTAGGCCTAGCGCCCACAACAGGAAACGCCCCAAAGTGCAACGTGGACACAGCCAAATTTTTGAAGGAAAACAGAGGTGTTTTTTGCAAAGTGCCTACCTGTAGATTTTGGCCTCTAGCTCAGCCGCCACCTAGGGAAACCTACCAAACCTGTGCATTTCTGAAAACTAGAGACCTAGGGGAATCCAAGATGGGGTGACTTGTGTGGCTCGGACCAGGTTCTGTTACCCAGAACCCTTTGCGAACCTCAAAATTTGGCTAAAAAAACACATGTTCCTCACATTTCTGTGGCAGAAATTTCTGGAATCTGAGAGGAGCCACAAATTTCATTCCACCCAGCGTTCCCCCACGTCTCCCGATAAAATTGATACCTCACTTGTGTGGGTAGGCCTAGCGCCCGCGACAGGATATGCCCCAAAACACAACGTGGACACCTCACAGAAAACAGAGCTCTTTTTAGCAAAGTGACTACCTGTAGATTTTGGCCTCTAGCTCAGCCGCCACCTAGGGAAACCTACTAAACCTGTGCATTTCTGAAAACTAGAGACGTAGGGGAATCCAAGATGGGGTGACTTGTGTGGCTCGGACCAGGTTCTGTTACCCAGAATCCTTTGCAAACCTCAAAATTTGGCTAAAAAAACACACGTTCCTCACATTTCTGGGGCAGAAAGTTCTGGAATCTGAGAGGAGCCACAAATTTCCTTCCACCCAGCGTTCCCCCACGTCTCCCGATAAAAATGATACCTCACTTGTGTGGGTAGGCCTAGCGCCCGCGACAGGAAACGCCCCAAAGCGCAACGTGGACACAGCCAAAGTTTTGAAGGAAAACAGAGGTGTTTTTTGCAAAGTGCCTACCTGTAGATTTTGGCCTGTAGCTCAGCCACCACCTAGGGAAATCTACCAAACCTGTGCATTTCTGAAAACTAGAGACCTAGGGGAATCCAAGATGGGGTGACTTGTGTGGCTCAGACCAGGTTCTGTCACCCAGAATCCTTTGCAAACCTCAAAATGTGGCTAAAAAAACACATGTTCCTCACATTTCTGTGGCAGAAAGTTCTGGAATCTGAGAAGAGCCACAAATTTCCTTCCAGATAGCGTTCCCCCACGTCTCCCGATAAAAATGATACCTCACTTGTGTGGGTAGGCCTAGCGCCCGCGACAGGAAACGCCCCAAAGCGCAACGTGCACACAGCCAAATTTTTGAAGGAAAACAGAGGTGTTTTTTGCAAAGTGCCTACCTGTAGATTTTGGCCTCTAGCTCAGCCGCCACCTAGGGAAACCTACCAAACCTGTGCATTTCTGAAAACTAGAGACCTAGGGGAATCCAAGATGGGGTGACTTGTGTGGCTCGGACCAGGTTCTGTTACCCGGAATCCTTTGCAAACCTCAAAATTTGGCTAAAAAAACACATGTTCCTCACATTTCTGTGGCAGAAAGTTCTGGAATCTGAGAGGAGCCACAAATGTCCTTCCACCCAGCGTTTCCCCATGTCTCCCGATAAAAATGATACCTCACTTGTGTGGGTAGGCCTAGCGCCCGCGAAAGGAAACGCCCCAAAGCGCAACGTGGACACAGCCAAATTTTTGAAGGAAAACAGAGGTGTTTTTTGCAAAGTGCTTACCTGTAGATTTTGGCCTGTAGCTCAGCCGCCACCTAGGGAAACCTACCAAACCTGTGCATTTCTGAAAACTAGAGACCTAGGGGAATCCAAGATAGGGTGACTTGTGTGGCTCGGACCAGGTTCTGTTACCCAGAATCCTTTGCAAACCTCAGAATTTGGCTAAAAAAACACATGTTCCTCAAATTTCTGTGGCAGAAGGTTCTGGAATCTGAGAGGAGCCACAAATTTCCTTCCACCCAGCGTTCCCCCACGTCTCCCGATAAAAATGATACCTCACTTGTGTGGGTAGGCCTAGCGCCCGCGACAGGAAACACCCCAAAACACAACGTGGACACATCACAGAAAACAGAGCTCTTTTTAGCAAAGTGACTACCTGTAGATTTTGGCCTCTAGCTCAGCCGCCACCTAGGGAAACCTACCAAACCTGTGCATTTCTGAAAACTAGAGACCTAGGGGAATCTAAGATGGGGTGACTTGTGTGGCTCGGACCAGGTTCTGTTACCCAGAATCCTTTGCAAACCTCAAAATTTGGCTAAAAAAACACATGTTCCTCACATTTCTGTGGCAGAAAGTTCTGGAATCTGAGGGGAGCCACAAATTTCCTTCCACCCAGCGTTCCCCCACGTCTCCCGATAAAAATGATACCTCACTTGTGTGGGTAGGCCTAGCGCCCGCGACATGAAACGCCCCAAAGCGCAACGTGGACACAGCCACATTTTTGAAGGAAAACAGAGGTGTTTTTTGCAAAGTGCCTACCTGTAGATTTTGGCCTGTAGCTCAGCCGCCACCTAGGGAAACCTACCAAACCTGTGCATTTCTGAAAACTAGAGACCAAGGGTAATCCAAGATGGGGTGACTTGTGTGGCTCGGACCAGGTTCTGTTACCCAGAATCCTTTGCAAACCTAAAAAATTTGGCTAAAAAAACACACGTTCCTCACATTTCTGGGGCAGAAAGTTCTGGAATCTGAGGGGAGCCACAAATTTCCGTCCACCCAGCGTTCCCCCACGTCTCCCGATAAAAATGATACCTCACTTGTGTGGGTAGGCCTAGCGCCCGCGACAGGAAACGCCCCAAAGCGCAACGTGGACACAGCCACATTTTTGAAGGAAAACAGAGGTGTTTTTTGCAAAGTGCCTTCCTGTAGATTTTGGCCTGTAGCTCAGCCGCCACCTAGGGAAACCTACCAAACCTGTGCATTTCTGAAAACTAGAGACCTAGGGGAATCCAAGATGGGGTGACTTGTGTGGCGCGGACCAGGTTCTGTTACCCAGAATCCTTTGCAAACCTCAAAATGTGGCTAAATAAACACATGTTCCTCACATTTCTGTGGCAGAAAGTTTTGGAATCTGAAAGGAGCCACAAATTTCCTTCCACCCAGCTTTCCCCCACGTCTCCCGATAAAAATGATACCTCACTTGTGTGGGTAGGCCTAGCGCCCGCGACAGGAAACGCCCCAAAGCGCAACGTGCACACAGCCAAATTTTTGAAGGAAAACAGAGGTGTTTTTTGCAAAGTGTCTACCTGTAGATTTTGGCCTCTAGCTCAGCCACCACCTAGGGAAACCTACCAAACCTGTGCATTTCTGAAAACTAGAGACCTAGGGGAATCCAAGATGGGGTGACTTGTGTGGCTCGGACCAGGTTCTGTTACCCAGAATCCTTTGCAAACCTCAAAATTTGGCTAAAAAAACACATGTTCCTCACATTTCTGTGGCAGAAAGTTCTGGTATCTGAGAGGACCCACAAATTTCATTCCACCCAGCGTTCCCCCACGTCTCCCGATAAAAATGATACCTCACTTGTGTGGGTAGGCCTAGCGCCCGCGACAGGATATGCCCCAAAACACAACGTGGACACATCACAGAAAACAGAGCTCTTTTTAGCAAAGTGACTACCTGTAGATTTTGGCCTCTAGCTCAGCCGCCACCTAGGGAAACCTACCAAACCTGTGCATTTCTGAAAACTAGAGACCTAGGGGAATCCAAGATGGGGTGACATGTGTGGCTCGGACCAGGTTCTGTTACCCAGAATCCTTTGCAAACCTCAAAATGTGGCTAAAAAAACACATGTTCCTCACATTTCTGTGGCACAAAGTTCTGGAATCTGAGAGGAGCCACAAATTTCCTTCCACCCAGCGTTCCCCAACGTCTCCCGATAAAAATGATACCTCACTTGTGTGGGTAGGCCTAGCGCCCGCGACAGGAAACGCCCCAAAGCGCAACGTGCACACAGCCAAATTTTTGAAGGAAAACAGAGGTGTTTTTTGCAAAGTGCCTACCTGTAGATTTTGGCCTGTAGCTCAGCCGCCACCTAGGGAAACCTACCAAACCTGTGCATTTCTGAAAACTAGAGACCTAGGGGAATCCAAGATGGGGTGACTTGTGTGGCTCGGACCAGGTTCTGTTACCCAGAATCCTTTGCAATCCTCAAAATTTAGCTAAAAAAACACATGTTCCTCACATTTCTGTGGCAGAAAGTTCTGGAATCTGAGAGGAGCCACAAATTTCATTACACCCAGCGTTCCCCCACGTCTCCCGATAAAAATGATACCTCACTTGTGTGCGTAGGCCTAGCGCCCGCGACAGGATATGCCCCAAAACACAACGTGGACACATCACAGAAAACAGAGGTGTTTTTTGCAAAGTGCCTACCTGTAGATTTTGGCCTGTAGCTCAGCCGCCACCTAGGGAAACCTACCAAACCTGTGCATTTCTGAAAACTAGAGACCTAGGGGAATCCAAGATGGGGTGACTTGTGTGGCTCAGACCAGGTTCTGTTACCCAGAATCCTTTGCAAACCTCAAAATTTGGCTAAAAAAACACATGTTCCTCACATTTCTGTGGCAGAAAGTTCTGGAATCTGAGGGGAGCCACAAATTTCCTACCACCCAGCGTTCCCCCATGTCTCCCGATAAAAATGATACCTCACTTGTGTGGGTAGGCCTAGCGCCCGCGACAGGATATGCCCCAAAACACAACGTGGACACATCACAGAAAACAGAGCTCTTTTTAGCAAAGTGACTACCTGTAGATTTTGGCCTCTAGCTCAGCCGCGACCTAGGGAAACCTACCTAACCTGTGTATTTCTGAAAACTAGAGACCTAGGGGAATCCAAGATGGGGTGACTTGTGTGGCTCGGACCAGGTTCTGTTACCCAGAACCCTTTGCAAACCTCAAAATGTGGCTAAAAAAACACATGTTCCTCACATTTCTGTGGCAGAAAGTTCTGGAATCTGAGAGGAGCCACAAATTTCCTTCCACCCAGCGTTCCCCCACGTCTCCCGATAAAAATGATACCTCACTTGTGTGGATAGGCCTAGCGCCCGCGACAGGAAACGCCCCAAAGCGCAACGTGGACACAGACAAATTTTTGAAGGAAAACAGAGGTGTTTTTTGCAAACTGCCTACCTGTAGATTTTGGCCTGTAGCTCAGCCGCCACCTAGGGAAACCTACCAAACCTGTGCATTTCTGAAAACTAGAGACCTAGGGGAATCCAAGATGGGGTGACTTGTGTGGCTCGGACCAGGTTCTGTTACCCAGAATCCTTTGCAAACCTCAAAATTTGGCTAAGAAAACACATGTTCCTCACATTTCTGTGGCAGAAAGTTCTGGAATCTGAGAGGAGCCACAAATTTCCTTCCACCCAGCATTCCCCCACGTCTCCCGATAAAAATGATACCTCACTTATGTGGGTAGGCCTCGCGCCCGTGACAGGATATGCCCCAAAACACAACGTGGACACATCACAGAAAACAGAGCTCTTTTTAGCAAAGTGACTACCTGTAGATTTTGGCCTCTAGCTCAGCCGCCACCTAGGGAAACCTACCAAACCTGTGCATTTCTGAAAACTAGAGACCTAGGGGAATCCAAGATGGGGTGACTTGTGTGGCTCGGACCAGGTTCTGTTACCCAGAATCCTTTGCAAACCTCAAAATGTGGCTAAAAAAACACATGTTCCTCACATTTCTGTGGCAGAAAGTTCTGGAATCTGAGAGGAGCCACAAATTTCCTTCCACCCAGCGTTCCCCAACGTCTCCCGATAAAAATGATACCTCACTTGTGTGGGTAGGCCTAGCGCCCGCGACAGGAAACGCCCCAAAGCGCAACGTGCACACAGCAAAATTTTTGAAGGAAAACAGAGGTGTTTTTTGCAAAGTGCCTACCTGTAGATTTTGGCCTGTAGCTCAGCCGCCACCTAGGGAAACATACCAAACCTGTGCATTTCTGAAAACTAGAGACCTAGGGGAATCCGAGATGGGGTGACTTGTGTGGCTCGGACCAGGTTCTGTTACCCAGAATCCTTTGCAAACCTCAAAATTTGGCTAAAAAAACACGTTCCTCACATTTCTGTGGCAGAAAGTTCTGGAATCTGAGGGGAGCCACAAATTTCCTTCCACCCAGCGTTCCCCCATGTCTCCCGATAAAAATGATACCTCACTTGTGTGGGTAGGCCTAGCGCCTGCGACAGGATATGCCCCAAAACACAACGTGGACACATCACAGAAAACAGAGCTCTTTTTAGCAAAGTGACTACCTGTAGATTTTGGCCTCTAGCTCAGCCGCCATCTAGGGAAACCTACCAAACCTGTGCATTTCTGAAAACTAGAGACCTAGGGGAATCCAAGATGGGGTGACTTGTGTGGTTCGGACCAGGTTCTGTTACCCAGAATCCTTTGCAAACCTCAAAATTTGGCTAAAAAAACACATGTTCCTCACATTTCTGTGGCAGAAAGTTCTGAAATCAGAGGGGAGCCACAAATTTCCTTCCACCCAGCGTTCCCCCACGTCTCCCGATAAAAATGATACCTCACTTGTGTGGGTAGGCCTAGCGCCCGCGACAGGAAACGCCCCAAAGTGCAACGTGGACACAGCCAAATTTTTGAAGGAAAACAGAGGTGTTTTTTGCAAAGTGCCTACCTGTAGATTTTGGCCTGTAGCTCAGCCGCCACCTAGGGAAACCTACGAAACCTGTGCATTTCTGAAAACTAGAGACCTAGGGGAATCCAAGATGGGGTGACTTGTGTGGCTCGGACCAGGTTCTGTTACCAAGAATCCTTTGCAAACCTCAAAATGTGGCTAAAAAAACACATGTTCCTCACATTTCTGTGGCACAAAGTTCTGGAATCTGAGAGGAGCCACAAATTTCCTTCCACCCAGCGTTCCCCAACGTCTCCCGATAAAAATGATACCTCACTTGTGTGGGTAGGCCTAGCGCCCGCGACAGGAAATGCCCCAAAGCGCAACGTGCACACAGCCAAATTTTTGAAGGAAAACAGAGGTGTTTTTTGCAAAGTGCCTACCTGTAGATTTTGGCCTGTAGCTCAGCCGCCACCTAGGGAAACCTACCAAACCTGTGCATTTCTGAAAACTAGAGACCTAGGGGAATCCAAGATGGGGTGACTTGTGTGGCTCGGACCAGGTTCTGTTAGCCAGAATCCTTTGCAATCCTCAAAATTTGGCTAAAAAAACACATGTTCCTCACATTTCTGTGGCAGAAAGTTCTGGAATCTGAGAAGAGCCACAAATTTCATTACACCCAGCGTTCCCCCACGTCTCCCGATAAAAATGATACCTCACTTGTGTGCGTAGGCCTAGCGCCCGCGACAGGATATGCCCCAAAACACAACGTGGACACATCACAGAAAACAGAGGTGTTTTTTGCAAAGTGCCTACCTGTAGATTTTGGCCTGTAGCTCAGCCGCCACCTAGGGAAACCTACCAAACCGGTGCATTTCTGAAAACTAGAGACCTAGGGGAATCCAAGATGGGGTGACTTGTGTGGCTCGGACCAGGTTCTGTTACCCAGAATCCTTTGCAAACCTCAAAATTTGGTTAAAAAAACACATGTTCCTCACATTTCTGTGGCAGAAAGTTCTGGAATCTGAGAGGAGCCACAAATTTCCTTCCACCCAGCGTTCCCCCATGTCTCCCGATAAAAATGATACCTCACTTGTGTGGGTAGGCCTAGCGCCCGCGACAGGATATGCCCCAAAACACAACGTGGACACATCACAGAAAACAGAGCTCTTTTTAGCAAAGTGACTACCTGTAGATTTTGGCCTCTATCTCAGCCGCCACCTAGGGAAACCTACCTAACCTGTGTATTTCTGAAAACTAGAGACCTAGGGGAATCCAAGATGGGGTGACTTGTGTGGCTCGGACCAGGTTCTGTTACCCAGAATCCTTTGCAAACCTCAAAATGTGGCTAAAAAAACACATGTTCCTCACATTTCTGTGGCAGAAAGTTCTGGAATCTGAGAGGAGCCACAAATTTCCTTCCACCCAGCGTTCCCCCATGTCTCCCGATAAAAATGATACCTCACTTGTGTGGGTACGCCTAGCGCCCGCGACAGGAAACGCCCCAAAGCGCAACGTGGACACAGACACATTTTTGAAGGAAAACAGAGGTGTTTTTTGCAAACTGCCTACCTGTAGATTTTGGCCTGTAGCTCAGCCGCCACCTAGGGAAACCTACCAAACCTGTGCATTTCTGAAAACTAGAGACCTAGGGGAATCCAAGATGGGGTGACTTGTGTGGCTCGGACCAGGTTCTGTTACCCAGAATCCTTTGCAAACCTCAAAATTTGGCTAAGAAAACACATGTTCCTCACATTTCTGTGGCAGAAAGTTCTGGAATCTGAGAGGAGCCACAAATTTCCTTCCACCCAGCATTCCCCCACGTCTCCCGATAAAAATGATACCTCACTTATGTGGGTAGGCCTCGCGCCCGTGACAGGATATGCCCCAAAACACAACGTGGACACATCACAGAAAACAGAGCTCTTTTTAGCAAAGTGACTACCTGTAGATTTTGGCCTCTAGCTCAGCCGCCACCTAGGGAAACCTACCAAACCTGTGCATTTCTGAAAACTAGAGACCTAGGGGAATCCAAGATGGGGTGACTTGTGTGGCTCGGACCAGGTTCTGTTACCCAGAATCCTTTGCAAACCTCAAAATGTGGCTAAAAAAACACATGTTCCTCACATTTCTGTGGCAGAAAGTTCTGGAATCTGAGAGGAGCCACAAATTTCCTTCCACATAGCGTTCCCCCACGTCTCCCGATAAAAATGATACCTCACTTGTGTGGGTAGGCCTAGCGCCCGCGACAGGAAACGCCCCAAAGCGCAACGTGCACACAGCCAAATTTTTGAAGGAAAACAGAGGTGTTTTTTGCAAAGTGCCTACCTGTAGATTTTGGCCTCTAGCTCAGCCGCCACCTAGGGAAACCTACCAAACCTGTGCATTTCTGAAAACTAGAGACCTAGGGGAATCCAAGATGGGGTGACTTGTGTGGCTCGGACCAGGTTCTGTTACCCGGAATCCTTTGCAAACCTCAAAATTTGGCTAAAAAAACACATGTTCCTCACATTTCTGTGGCAGAAAGTTCTGGAATCTGAGAGGAGCCACAAATTTCCTTCCACCCAGCGTTCCCCCATGTCTCCCGATAAAAATGATACCTCACTTGTGTGGGTAGGCCTAGCGCCCGCGACAGGAAACGCCCCAAAGCGCAACGTGGACACAGCCAAATTTTTGAAGGAAAACAGAGGTGTTTTTTGCAAAGTGCTTACCTGTAGATTTTGGCCTGTAGCTCAGCCGCCACCTAGGGAAACCTACCAAACCTGTGCATTTCTGAAAACTAGAGACCTAGGGGAATCCAAGATAGGGTGACTTGTGTGGCTCGGACCAGGTTCTGTTACCCAGAATCCTTTGCAAACCTCAGAATTTGGCTAAAAAAACACATGTTCCTCAAATTTCTGTGGCAGAAGGTTCTGGAATCTGAGAGGAGCCACAAATTTCCTTCCACCCAGCGTTCCCCCACGTCTCCCGATAAAAATGATACCTCACTTGTGTGGGTAGGCCTAGCGCCCGCGACATGAAACGCCCCAAAGCCCAACGTGGACACAGCCACATTTTTGAAGGAAAACAGAGGTGTTTTTTGCAAAGTGCCTACCTGTAGATTTTGGCCTGTAGCTCAGCCGCCACCTAGGGAAACCTACCAAACCTGTGCATTTCTGAAAACTAGAGACCAAGGGGAATCCAAGATGGGGTGACTTGTGTGGCTCGGACCAGGTTCTGTTACCCAGAATCCTTTGCAAACCTAAAAAATTTGGCTAAAAAAACACATGTTCCTCACATTTCTGTGGCAGAAAGTTCTGGAATCTGAGAGGAGCCACAAATTTCCTTCCACCCAGCGTTCCCCCATGTCTCCCGATAAAAATGATACCTCACTTGTGTGGGTAGGCCTAGCGCCCGCGACAGGATATGCCCCAAAACACAACGTGGACACATCACAGAAAACAGAGCTCTTTTTAGCAAAGTGACTACCTGTAGATTTTGGCCTCTATCTCAGCCGCCACCTAGGGAAACCTACCTAACCTGTGTATTTCTGAAAACTAGAGACCTAGGGGAATCCAAGATGGGGTGACTTGTGTGGCTCGGACCAGGTTCTGTTACCCAGAATCCTTTGCAAACCTCAAAATGTGGCTAAAAAAACACATGTTCCTCACATTTCTGTGGCAGAAAGTTCTGGAATCTGAGAGGAGCCACAAATTTCCTTCCACCCAGCGTTCCCCCACGTCTCCCGATAAAAATGATACCTCACTTGTGTGGGTACGCCTAGCGCCCGCGACAGGAAACGCCCCAAAGCGCAACGTGGACACAGACACATTTTTGAAGGAAAACAGAGGTGTTTTTTGCAAACTGCCTACCTGTAGATTTTGGCCTGTAGCTCAGCCGCCACCTAGGGAAACCTACCAAACCTGTGCATTTCTGAAAACTAGAGACCTAGGGGAATCCAAGATGGGGTGACTTGTGTGGCTCGGACCAGGTTCTGTTACCCAGAATCCTTTGCAAACCTCAAAATTTGGCTAAGAAAACACATGTTCCTCACATTTCTGTGGCAGAAAGTTCTGGAATCTGAGAGGAGCCACAAATTTCCTTCCACCCAGCATTCCCCCACGTCTCCCGATAAAAATGATACCTCACTTATGTGGGTAGGCCTCGCGCCCGTGACAGGATATGCCCCAAAACACAACGTGGACACATCACAGAAAACAGAGCTCTTTTTAGCAAAGTGACTACCTGTAGATTTTGGCCTCTAGCTCAGCCGCCACCTAGGGAAACCTACCAAACCTGTGCATTTCTGAAAACTAGAGACCTAGGGGAATCCAAGATGGGGTGACTTGTGTTGCTCGGACCAGGTTCTGTTACCCAGAATCCTTTGCAAACCTCAAAATGTGGCTAAAAAAACACATGTTCCTCACATTTCTGTGGCAGAAAGTTCTGGAATCTGAGAGGAGCCACAAATTTCCTTCCACATAGCGTTCCCCCACGTCTCCCGATAAAAATGATACCTCACTTGTGTGGGTAGGCCTAGCGCCCGCGACAGGAAACGCCCCAAAGCGCAACGTGCACACAGCCAAATTTTTGAAGGAAAACAGAGGTGTTTTTTGCAAAGTGCCTACCTGTAGATTTTGGCCTCTAGCTCAGCCGCCACCTAGGGAAACCTACCAAACCTGTGCATTTCTGAAAACTAGAGACCTAGGGGAATCCAAGATGGGGTGACTTGTGTGGCTCGGACCAGGTTCTGTTACCCGGAATCCTTTGCAAACCTCAAAATTTGGCTAAAAAAACACATGTTCCTCACATTTCTGTGGCAGAAAGTTCTGGAATCTGAGAGGAGCCACAAATTTCCTTCCACCCAGCGTTCCCCCATGTCTCCCGATAAAAATGATACCTCACTTGTGTGGGTAGGCCTAGCGCCCGCGACAGGAAACGCCCCAAAGCGCAACGTGGACACAGCCAAATTTTTGAAGGAAAACAGAGGTGTTTTTTGCAAAGTGCTTACCTGTAGATTTTGGCCTGTAGCTCAGCCGCCACCTAGGGAAACCTACCAAACCTGTGCATTTCTGAAAACTAGAGACCTAGGGGAATCCAAGATAGGGTGACTTGTGTGGCTCGGACCAGGTTCTGTTACCCAGAATCCTTTGCAAACCTCAGAATTTGGCTAAAAAAACACATGTTCCTCAAATTTCTGTGGCAGAAGGTTCTGGAATCTGAGAGGAGCCACAAATTTCCTTCCACCCAGCGTTCCCCCACGTCTCCCGATAAAAATGATACCTCACTTGTGTGGGTAGGCCTAGCGCCCGCGACATGAAACGCCCCAAAGCGCAACGTGGACACAGCCACATTTTTGAAGGAAAACAGAGGTGTTTTTTGCAAAGTGCCTACCTGTAGATTTTGGCCTGTAGCTCAGCCGCCACCTAGGGAAACCTACCAAACCTGTGCATTTCTGAAAACTAGAGACCAAGGGGAATCCAAGATGGGGTGACTTGTGTGGCTCGGACCAGGTTCTGTTACCCAGAATCCTTTGCAAACCTAAAAAATTTGGCTAAAAAAACACACGTTCCTCACATTTCTGGGGCAGAAAGTTCTGGAATCTGAGGGGAGCCACAAATTTCCTTCCACCCAGCGTTCCCCCACGTCTCCCGATAAAAATGATACCTCACTTGTGTGGGTAGGCCTAGCGCCCGCGTCAGGAAACGCCCCAAAGCGCAACGTGGACACAGCCACATTTTTAAAGGAAAACAGAGGTGTTTTTTGCAAAGTGCCTTCCTGTAGATTTTGGCCTGTAGCTCAGCCGCCACCTAGGGAAACCTACCAAACCTGTGCATTTCTGAAAACTAGAGACCTAGGGGAATCCAAGATGGGGTGACTTGTGTGGCTCGGACCAGGTTCTGTTACCCAGAATCCTTTGCAAACCTCAAAATGTGGCTAAAAAAACACATGTTCCTCACATTTCTGTGGCAGAAAGTTTTGGAATCTGAGAGGAGCCACAAATTTCCTTCCACCCAGCGTTCCCCCACGTCTCCCGATAAAAATGATACCTCACTTGTGTGGGTACGCCTAGCGCCCGCGACAGGAAACGCCCCAAAGCGCAACGTGGACACCGACAAATTTTTGAAGGAAAACAGAGGTGTTTTTTGCAAACTGCCTACCTGTAGATTTTGGCCTGTAGCTCAGCCGCCACCTAGGGAAACCTACCAAACCTGTGCATTTCTGAAAACTAGAGACCTAGGGGAATCCAAGATGGGGTGACTTGTGTGGCTCGGTCCAGGTTCTGTTACCCAGAATCCTTTGCAAACCTCAAAATTTGGCTAAGAAAACACATGTTCCTCACATTTCTGTGGCAGAAAGTTCTGGAATCTGATAGGAGCCACAAATTTCCTTCCACCCAGCATTCCCCCACGTCTCCCGATAAAAATGATACCTCACTTATGTGGGTAGGCCTCGCGCCCGTGACAGGATATACCCCAAAACACAACGTGGACACATCACAGAAAACAGAGCTCTTTTTAGCAAAGTGACTACCTGTAGATTTTGGCCTCTAGCTCAGCCGCCACCTAGGGAAACCTACCAAACCTGTGCATTTCTGAAAACTAGAGACCTAGGGGAATCCAAGATGGGGTGACTTGTGTGGCTCGGACCAGGTTCTGTTACCCAGAATCCTTTGCAAACCTCAAAATGTGGCTAAAAAAACACATGTTCCTCACATTTCTGTGGCAGAAAGTTCTGGAATCTGAGAGGAGCCACAAATTTCCTTCCACCCAGCGTTCCCCAACGTCTCCCGATAAAAATTATACCTCACTTGTGTGGGTAGGCCTAGTGCCCGCGACAGGAAACGCCCCAAAGCGCAATGTGCACACAGCAAAATTTTTGAAGGAAAACAGAGGTGTTTTTTGCAAAGTGCCTACCTGTAGATTTTGGCCTGTAGCTCAGCCGCCACCTAGGGAAACATACCAAACCTGTGCATTTCTGAAAACTAGAGACCTAGGGGAATCCGAGATGGGGTGACTTGTGTGGCTCGGACCAGGTTCTGTTACCCAGAATCCTTTGCAAACCTCAAAATTTGGCTAAAAAAACACATGTTCCTCACATTTCTGTGGCAGAAAGTTCTGGAATCTGAGAGGAGCCACAAATTTCCTTCCACCCAGCGTTCCCCCACGTCTCCCGATAAAAATGATACCTCACTTGTGTGGGTAGGCCTAGCGCCCGCGACAGGAAACACCCCAAAACACAACGTGGACACATCACAGAAAACAGAGCTCTTTTTAGCAAAGTGACTACCTGTAGATTTTGGCCTCTAGCTCATCCGCCACCTAGGGAAACCTACCAAACCTGTGCATTTCTGAAAACTAGAGACCTAGGGGAATCCAAGATGGGGTGACTTGTGTGGCTCGGACCAGGTTCTGTTACCCAGAATCCTTTGCAAACCTCAAAATTTGCCTAAAAAAACACATGTTCCTCACATTTCTGTGGCAGAAAGTTCTGGAATCTGAGGGGAGCCACAAATTTCCTTCCACCCAGCGTTCCCCCATGTCTCCCGATAAAAATGATACCTCACTTGTGTGGGTAGGCCTAGCGCCCGCAACAGGAAATGCCCCAAAGCGCAACGTGGACACAGCCACATTTTTGAAGGAAAACAGAGGTGTTTTTTGCAAAGTGCCTACCTGTAGATTTTGGCCTGTAGCTCAGCCGCCACCTAGGGAAACCTACGAAACCTGTGCATTTCTGAAAACTAGAGACCTAGGGGAATCCAAGATGGGGTGACTTGTGTGGCTCGGACCAGGTTCTGTTACCCAGAATCCTTTGCAAACCTCAAAATTTGGCTAAAAAAACACATGTTCCTCACATTTCTGTGGCAGAAAGTTCTGGAATCTGAGAGGAGCCACAAATTTCCTTCCACCCAGCGTTCCCCCACGTCTCCCGATAAAAATGATACCTCACTTGTGTGGGTAGGCCTAGCGCCCGCGACAGGATATGCCCCAAAACACAACGTGGACACATCACAGAAAACAGAGCTCTTTTTAGCAAAGTGACTACCTGTAGATTTTGGCCTCTAGCTCAGCCGCCACCTAGGGAAACCTACCAAACCTGTGCATTTCTGAAAACTAGAGACCTAGGGGAATCCAAGATGGGGTGACTTGTGTGGCTCGGACCAGGTTCTGTTACCCAGAATCCTTTGCAAACCTCAAAATTTGCCTAAAAAAACACATGTTCCTCACATTTCTGTGGCAGAAAGTTCTGGAATCTGAGGGGAGCCACAAATTTCCTTCCACCCAGCGTTCCCCCATGTCTCCCGATAAAAATGATACCTCACTTGTGTGGGTAGGCCTAGCGCCCACAACAGGAAACGCCCCAAAGTGCAACGTGGACACAGCCAAATTTTTGAAGGAAAACAGAGGTGTTTTTTGCAAAGTGCCTACCTGTAGATTTTGGCCTCTAGCTCAGCCGCCACCTAGGGAAACCTACCAAACCTGTGCATTTCTGAAAACTAGAGACCTAGGGGAATCCAAGATGGGGTGACTTGTGTGGCTCGGACCAGGTTCTGTTACCCAGAACCCTTTGCGAACCTCAAAATTTGGCTAAAAAAACACATGTTCCTCACATTTCTGTGGCAGAAATTTCTGGAATCTGAGAGGAGCCACAAATTTCATTCCACCCAGCGTTCCCCCACGTCTCCCGATAAAAATGATACCTCACTTGTGTGGGTAGGCCTAGCGCCCGCGACAGGATATGCCCCAAAACACAACGTGGACACCTCACAGAAAACAGAGATCTTTTTAGCAAAGTGACTACCTGTAGATTTTGGCCTCTAGCTCAGCCGCCACCTAGGGAAACCTACTAAACCTGTGCATTTCTGAAAACTAGAGACGTAGGGGAATCCAAGATGGGGTGACTTGTGTGGCTCGGACCAGGTTCTGTTACCCAGAATCCTTTGCAAACCTCAAAATTTGGCTAAAAAAACACACGTTCCTCACATTTCTGGGGCAGAAAGTTCTGGAATCTGAGAGGAGCCACAAATTTCCTTCCACCCAGCGTTCCCCCACGTCTCCCGATAAAAATGATACCTCACTTGTGTGGGTAGGCCTAGCGCCCGCGACAGGAAACGCCCCAAAGCGCAACGTGGACACAGCCAAAGTTTTGAAGGAAAACAGAGGTGTTTTTTGCAAAGTGCCTACCTGTAGATTTTGGCCTGTAACTCACCCACCACCTAGGGAAATCTACCAAACCTGTGCATTTCTGAAAACTAGAGACCTAGGGGAATCCAAGATGGGGTGACTTGTGTGGCTCAGACCAGGTTCTGTCACCCAGAATCCTTTGCAAACCTCAAAATGTGGCTAAAAAAACACATGTTCCTCACATTTCTGTGGCAGAAAGTTCTGGAATCTGAGAAGAGCCACAAATTTCCTTCCACATAGCGTTCCCCCACGTCTCCCGATAAAAATGATACCTCACTTGTGTGGGTAGGCCTAGCGCCCGCGACAGGAAACGCCCCAAAGCGCAACGTGCACACAGCCAAATTTTTGAAGGAAAACAGAGGTGTTTTTTGCAAAGTGCCTACCTGTAGATTTTGGCCTCTAGCTCAGCCGCCACCTAGGGAAACCTACCAAACCTGTGCATTTCTGAAAACTAGAGACCTAGGGGAATCCAAGATGGGGTGACTTGTGTGGCTCGGACCAGGTTCTGTTACCCGGAATCCTTTGCAAACCTCAAAATTTGTCTAAAAAAACACATGTTCCTCACATTTCTGTGGCAGAAAGTTCTGGAATCTGAGAGGAGCCACAAATGTCCTTCCACCCAGCGTTTCCCCATGTCTCCCGATAAAAATGATACCTCACTTGTGTGGGTAGGCCTAGCGCCCGCGACAGGAAACGCCCCAAAGCGCAACGTGGACACAGCCAAATTTTTGAAGGAAAACAGAGGTGTTTTTTGCAAAGTGCTTACCTGTAGATTTTGGCCTGTAGCTCAGCCGCCACCTAGGGAAACCTACCAAACCTGTGCATTTCTGAAAACTAGAGACCTAGGGGAATCCAAGATAGGGTGACTTGTGTGGCTCGGACCAGGTTCTGTTACCCAGAATCCTTTGCAAACCTCAGAATTTGGCTAAAAAAACACATGTTCCTCAAATTTCTGTGGCAGAAGGTTCTGGAATCTGAGAGGAGCCACAAATTTCCTTCCACCCAGCGTTCCCCCACGTCTCCCGATAAAAATGATACCTCACTTGTGTGGGTAGGCCTAGCGCCCGCGACAGGAAACACCCCAAAACACAACGTGGACACATCACAGAAAACAGAGCTCTTTTTAGCAAAGTGACTACCTGTAGATTTTGGCCTCTAGCTCAGCCGCCACCTAGGGAAACCTACCAAACCTGTGCATTTCTGAAAACTAGAGACCTAGGGGAATCCAAGATGGGGTGACTTGTGTGGCTCGGACCAGGTTCTGTTACCCAGAATCCTTTGCAAACCTCAAAATTTGGCTAAAAAAACACATGTTCCTCACATTTCTGTGGCAGAAAGTTCTGGAATCTGAGGGGAGCCACAAATTTCCTTCCACCCAGCGTTCCCCCACGTCTCCCGATAAAAATGATACCTCACTTGTGTGGGTAGGCCTAGCGCCCGCGACATGAAACGCCCCAAAGCGCAACGTGGACACAGCCACATTTTTGAAGGAAAACAGAGGTGTTTTTTGCAAAGTGCCTACCTGTAGATTTTGGCCTGTAGCTCAGCCGCCACCTAGGGAAACCTACCAAACCTGTGCATTTCTGAAAACTAGAGACCAAGGGGAATCCAAGATGGGGTGACTTTTGTGGCTCGGACCAGGTTCTGTTACCCAGAATCCTTTGCAAACCTAAAAAATTTGGCTAAAAAAACACACGTTCCTCACATTTCTGGGGCAGAAAGTTCTGGAATCTGAGGGGAGCCACAAATTTCCGTCCACCCAGCGTTCCCCCACGTCTCCCGATAAAAATGATACCTCACTTGTGTGGGTAGGCCTAGCGCCCGCGACAGGAAACGCCCCAAAGCGCAACGTGGACACAGCCACATTTTTGAAGGAAAACAGAGGTGTTTTTTGCAAAGTGCCTTCCTGTAGATTTTGGCCTGTAGCTCAGCCGCCACCTAGGGAAACCTACCAAACCTGTGCATTTCTGAAAACTAGAGACCTAGGGGAATCCAAGATGGGGTGACTTGTGTGGCTCGGACCAGGTTCTGTTACCCAGAATCCTTTGCAAACCTCAAAATGTGGCTAAATAAACACATGTTCCTCACATTTCTGTGGCAGAAAGTTTTGGAATCTGAAAGGAGCCACAAGATTCCTTCCACCCAGCTTTCCCCCACGTCTCCCGATAAAAATGATACCTCACTTGTGTGGGTAGGCCTAGCGCCCGCGACAGGAAACGCCCCAAAGCGCAACGTGCACACAGCCAAATTTTTGAAGGAAAACAGAGGTGTTTTTTGCAAAGTGTCTACCTGTAGATTTTGGCCTCTAGCTCAGCCACCACCTAGGGAAACCTACCAAACCTGTGCATTTCTGAAAACTAGAGACCTAGGGGAATCCAAGATGGGGTGACTTGTGTGGCTCGGACCAGGTTCTGTTACCCAGAATCCTTTGCAAACCTCAAAATTTGGCTAAAAAAACACATGTTCCTCACATTTCTGTGGCAGAAAGTTCTGGTATCTGAGAGGAGCCACAAATTTCATTCCACCCAGCGTTCCCCCACGTCTCCCGATAAAAATGATACCTCACTTGTGTGGGTAGGCCTAGCGCCCGCGACAGGATATGCCCCAAAACACAACGTGGACACATCACAGAAAACAGAGCTCTTTTTAGCAAAGTGACTACCTGTAGATTTTGGCCTCTAGCTCAGCCGCCACCTAGGGAAACCTACCAAACCTGTGCATTTCTGAAAACTAGAGACCTAGGGGAATCCAAGATGGGGTGACATGTGTGGCTCGGACCAGGTTCTGTTACCCAGAATCCTTTGCAAACCTCAAAATGTGGCTAAAAAAACACATGTTCCTCACATTTCTGTGGCACAAAGTTCTGGAATCTGAGAGGAGCCACAAATTTCCTTCCACCCAGCGTTCCCCAACGTCTCCCGATAAAAATGATACCTCACTTGTGTGGGTAGGCCTAGCGCCCGCGACAGGAAACGCCCCAAAGCGCAACGTGCACACAGCCAAATTTTTGAAGGAAAACAGAGGTGTTTTTTGCAAAGTGCCTACCTGTAGATTTTGGCCTGTAGCTCAGCCGCCACCTAGGGAAACCTACCAAACCTGTGCATTTCGGAAAACTAGAGACCTAGGGGAATCCAAGATGGGGTGACTTGTGTGGCTCGGACCAGGTTCTGTTACCCAGAATCCTTTGCAATCCTCAAAATTTAGCTAAAAAAACACATGTTCCTCACATTTCTGTGGCAGAAAGTTCTGGAATCTGAGAGGAGCCACAAATTTCATTACACCCAGCGTTCCCCCATGTCTCCCGATAAAAATGATACCTCACTTGTGTGCGTAGGCCTAGCGCCCGCGACAGGATATGCCCCAAAACACAACGTGGACACATCACAGAAAACAGAGGTGTTTTTTGCAAAGTGCCTACCTGTAGATTTTGGCCTGTAGCTCAGCCGCCACCTAGGGAAACCTACCAAACCTGTGCATTTCTGAAAACTAGAGACCTAGGGGAATCCAAGATGGGGTGACTTGTGTGGCTCGGACCAGGTTCTGTTACCCAGAATCCTTTGCAAACCTCAAAATTTGGCTAAAAAAACACATGTTCCTCACATTTCTGTGGCAGAAAGTTCTGGAATCTGAGAGGAGCCACAAATTTCCTACCACCCAGCGTTCCCCCATGTCTCCCGATAAAAATGATACCTCACTTGTGTGGGTAGGCCTAGCGCCCGCGACAGGATATGCCCCAAAACACAACGTGGACACATCACAGAAAACAGAGCTCTTTTTAGCAAAGTGACTACCTGTAGATTTTGGCCTCTAGCTCAGCCGCGACCTAGGGAAACCTACCTAACCTGTGTATTTCTGAAAACTAGAGACCTAGGGGAATCCAAGATGGGGTGACTTGTGTGGCTCGGACCAGGTTCTGTTACCCAGAACCCTTTGCAAACCTCAAAATGTGGCTAAAAAAACACATGTTCCTCACATTTCTGTGGCAGAAAGTTCTGGAATCTGAGAGGAGCCACAAATTTCCTTCCACCCAGCGTTCCCCCACGTCTCCCGATAAAAATGATACCTCACTTGTGTGGATAGGCCTAGTGCCCGCGACAGGAAACGCCCCAAAGCGCAACGTGGACACAGACAAATTTTTGAAGGAAAACAGAGGTGTTTTTTGCAAACTGCCTACCTGTAGATTTTGGCCTGTAGCTCAGCCGCCACCTAGGGAAACCTACCAAACCTGTGCATTTCTGAAAACTAGAGACCTAGGGGAATCCAAGATGGGGTGACTTGTGTGGCTCGGACCAGGTTCTGTTACCCAGAATCCTTTGCAAACCTCAAAATTTGGCTAAGAAAACACATGTTCCTCACATTTCTGTGGCAGAAAGTTCTGGAATCTGAGAGGAGCCACAAATTTCCTTCCACCCAGCATTCCCCCACGTCTCCCGATAAAAATGATACCTCACTTATGTGGGTAGGCCTCGCGCCCGTGACAGGATATGCCCCAAAACACAACGTGGACACATCACAGAAAACAGAGCTCTTTTTAGCAAAGTGACTACCTGTAGATTTTGGCCTCTAGCTCAGCCGCCACCTAGGGAAACCTACCAAACCTGTGCTTTTCTGAAAACTAGAGACCTAGGGGAATCCAAGATGGGGTGACTTGTGTGGCTCGGACCAGGTTCTGTTACCCAGAATCCTTTGCAAACCTCAAAATGTGGCTAAAAAAACACATGTTCCTCACATTTCTGTGGCAGAAAGTTCTGGAATCTGAGAGGAGCCACAAATTTCCTTCCACCCAGCGTTCCCCAACATCTCCCGATAAAAATGATACCTCACTTGTGTGGGTAGGCCTAGCGCCCGCGACAGGAAACGCCCCAAAGCGCAACGTGCACACAGCAAAATTTTTGAAGGAAAACAGAGGTGTTTTTTGCAAAGTGCCTACCTGTAGATTTTGGCCTGTAGCTCAGCCGCCACCTAGGGAAACATACCAAACCTGTGCATTTCTGAAAACTAGAGACCTAGGGGAATCCGAGATGGGGTGACTTGTGTGGCTCGGACCAGGTTCTGTTACCCAGAATCCTTTGCAAACCTCAAAATTTGGCTAAAAAAACACGTTCCTCACATTTCTGTGGCAGAAAGTTCTGGAATCTGAGGGGAGCCACAAATTTCCTTCCACCCAGCGTTCCCCCATGTCTCCCGATAAAAATGATACCTCACTTGTGTGGGTAGGCCTAGCGCCTGCGACAGGATATGCCCCAAAACACAACGTGGACACATCACAGAAAACAGAGCTCTTTTTAGCAAAGTGACTACCTGTAGATTTTGGCCTCTAGCTCAGCCGCCATCTAGGGAAACCTACCAAACCTGTGCATTTCTGAAAACTAGAGACCTAGGGGAATCCAAGATGGGGTGACTTGTGTGGTTCGGACCAGGTTCTGTTACCCAGAATCCTTTGCAAACCTCAAAATTTGGCTAAAAAAACACATGTTCCTCACATTTCTGTGGCAGAAAGTTCTGAAATCAGAGGGGAGCCACAAATTTCCTTCCACCCAGCGTTCCCCCACGTCTCCCGATAAAAATGATACCTCACTTGTGTGGGTAGGCCTAGCGCCCGCGACAGGAAACGCCCCAAAGTGCAACGTGGACACAGCCAAATTTTTGAAGGAAAACAGAGGTGTTTTTTGCAAAGTGCCTACCTGTAGATTTTGGCCTGTAGCTCAGCCGCCACCTAGGGAAACCTACGAAACCTGTGCATTTCTGAAAACTAGAGACCTAGGGGAATCCAAGATGGGGTGACTTGTGTGGCTCGGACCAGGTTCTGTTACCAAGAATCCTTTGCAAACCTCAAAATGTGGCTAAAAAAACACATGTTCCTCACATTTCTGTGGCACAAAGTTCTGGAATCTGAGAGGAGCCACAAATTTCCTTCCACCCAGCGTTCCCCAACGTCTCCCGATAAAAATGATACCTCACTTGTGTGGGTAGGCCTAGCGCCCGCGACAGGAAACGCCCCAAAGCGCAACGTGCACACAGCCAAATTTTTGAAGGAAAACAGAGGTGTTTTTTGCAAAGTGCCTACCTGTAGATTTTGGCCTGTAGCTCAGCCGCCACCTAGGGAAACCTACCAAACCTGTGCATTTCTGAAAACTAGAGACCTAGGGGAATCCAAGATGGGGTGACTTGTGTGGCTCGGACCAGGTTCTGTTACCCAGAATCCTTTGCAATCCTCAAAATTTGGCTAAAAAAACACATGTTCCTCACATTTCTGTGGCAGAAAGTTCTGGAATCTGAGAAGAGCCACAAATTTCATTACACCCAGCGTTCCCCCACGTCTCCCGATAAAAATGATACCTCACTTGTGTGCGTAGGCCTAGCGCCCGCGACAGGATATGCCCCAAAACACAACGTGGACACATCACAGAAAACAGAGGTGTTTTTTGCAAAGTGCCTACCTGTAGATTTTGGCCTGTAGCTCAGCCGCCACCTAGGGAAACCTACCAAACCTGTGCATTTCTGAAAACTAGAGACCTAGGGGAATCCAAGATGGGGTGACTTGTGTGGCTCGGACCAGGTTCTGTTACCCAGAATCCTTTGCAAACCTCAAAATTTGGTTAAAAAAACACATGTTCCTCAAATTTCTGTGGCAGAAAGTTCTGGAATCTGAGAGGAGCCACAAATTTCCTTCCACCCAGCGTTCCCCCATGTCTCCCGATAAAAATGATACCTCACTTGTGTGGGTAGGCCTAGCGCCCGCGACAGGATATGCCCCAAAACACAACGTGGACACATCACAGAAAACAGAGCTCTTTTTAGCAAAGTGACTACCTGTAGATTTTGGCCTCTATCTCAGCCACCACCTAGGGAAACCTACCTAACCTGTGTATTTCTGAAAACTAGAGACCTAGGGGAATCCAAGATGGGGTGACTTGTGTGGCTCGGACCAGGTTCTGTTACCCAGAATCCTTTGCAAACCTCAAAATGTGGCTAAAAAAACACATGTTCCTCACATTTCTGTGGCAGAAAGTTCTGGAATCTGAGAGGAGCCACAAATTTCCTTCCACCCAGCGTTCCCCCACGTCTCCCGATAAAAATGATACCTCACTTGTGTGGGTACGCCTAGCGCCCGCGACAGGAAACGCCCCAAAGCGCAACGTGGACACAGACACATTTTTGAAGGAAAACAGAGGTGTTTTTTGCAAACTGCCTACCTGTAGATTTTGGCCTGTAGCTCAGCCGCCACCTAGGGAAACCTACCAAACCTGTGCATTTCTGAAAACTAGAGACCTAGGGGAATCCAAGATGGGGTGACTTGTGTGGCTCGGACCAGGTTCTGTTACCCAGAATCCTTTGCAAACCTCAAAATTTGGCTAAGAAAACACATGTTCCTCACATTTCTGTGGCAGAAAGTTCTGGAATCTGAGAGGAGCCACAAATTTCCTTCCACCCAGCATTCCCCCACGTCTCCCGATAAAAATGATACCTCACTTATGTGGGTAGGCCTCGCGCCCGTGACAGGATATGCCCCAAAACACAACGTGGACACATCACAGAAAACAGAGCTCTTTTTAGCAAAGTGACTACCTGTAGATTTTGGCCTCTAGCTCAGCCGCCACCTAGGGAAACCTACCAAACCTGTGCATTTCTGAAAACTAGAGACCTCGGGGAATCCAAGATGGGGTGACTTGTGTGGCTCGGACCAGGTTCTGTTACCCAGAATCCTTTGCAAACCTCAAAATGTGGCTAAAAAAACACATGTTCCTCACATTTCTGTGGCAGAAAGTTCTGGAATCTGAGAGGAGCCACAAATTTCCTTCCACATAGCGTTCCCCCACGTCTCCCGATAAAAATGATACCTCACTTGTGTGGGTAGGCCTAGCGCCCGCGACAGGAAACGCCCCAAAGCGCAACGTGCACACAGCCAAATTTTTGAAGGAAAACAGAGGTGTTTTTTGCAAAGTGCCTACCTGTAGATTTTGGCCTCTAGCTCAGCCGCCACCTAGGGAAACCTACGAAACCTGTGCATTTCTGAAAACTAGAGACCTAGGGGAATCCAAGATGGGGTGACTTGTGTGGCTCGGACCAGGTTCTGTTACCAAGAATCCTTTGCAAACCTCAAAATGTGGCTAAAAAAACACATGTTCCTCACATTTCTGTGGCACAAAGTTCTGGAATCTGAGAGGAGCCACAAATTTCCTTCCACCCAGCGTTCCCCAACGTCTCCCGATAAAAATGATACCTCACTTGTGTGGGTAGGCCTAGCGCCCGCGACAGGAAACGCCCCAAAGCGCAACGTGCACACAGCCAAATTTTTGAAGGAAAACAGAGGTGTTTTTTGCAAAGTGCCTACCTGTAGATTTTGGCCTGTAGCTCAGCCGCCACCTAGGGAAACCTACCAAACCTGTGCATTTCTGAAAACTAGAGACCTAGGGGAATCCAAGATGGGGTGACTTGTGTGGCTCGGACCAGGTTCTGTTACCCAGAATCCTTTGCAATCCTCAAAATTTGGCTAAAAAAACACATGTTCCTCACATTTCTGTGGCAGAAAGTTCTGGAATCTGAGAAGAGCCACAAATTTCATTACACCCAGCGTTCCCCCACGTCTCCCGATAAAAATGATACCTCACTTGTGTGCGTAGGCCTAGCGCCCGCGACAGGATATGCCCCAAAACACAACGTGGACACATCACAGAAAACAGAGGTGTTTTTTGCAAAGTGCCTACCTGTAGATTTTGGCCTGTAGCTCAGCCGCCACCTAGGGAAACCTACCAAACCTGTGCATTTCTGAAAACTAGAGACCTAGGGGAATCCAAGATGGGGTGACTTGTGTGGCTCGGACCAGGTTCTGTTACCCAGAATCCTTTGCAAACCTCAAAATTTGGTTAAAAAAACACATGTTCCTCAAATTTCTGTGGCAGAAAGTTCTGGAATCTGAGAGGAGCCACAAATTTCCTTCCACCCAGCGTTCCCCCATGTCTCCCGATAAAAATGATACCTCACTTGTGTGGGTAGGCCTAGCGCCCGCGACAGGATATGCCCCAAAACACAACGTGGACACATCACAGAAAACAGAGCTCTTTTTAGCAAAGTGACTACCTGTAGATTTTGGCCTCTATCTCAGCCACCACCTAGGGAAACCTACCTAACCTGTGTATTTCTGAAAACTAGAGACCTAGGGGAATCCAAGATGGGGTGACTTGTGTGGCTCGGACCAGGTTCTGTTACCCAGAATCCTTTGCAAACCTCAAAATGTGGCTAAAAAAACACATGTTCCTCACATTTCTGTGGCAGAAAGTTCTGGAATCTGAGAGGAGCCACAAATTTCCTTCCACCCAGCGTTCCCCCACGTCTCCCGATAAAAATGATACCTCACTTGTGTGGGTACGCCTAGCGCCCGCGACAGGAAACGCCCCAAAGCGCAACGTGGACACAGACACATTTTTGAAGGAAAACAGAGGTGTTTTTTGCAAACTGCCTACCTGTAGATTTTGGCCTGTAGCTCAGCCGCCACCTAGGGAAACCTACCAAACCTGTGCATTTCTGAAAACTAGAGACCTAGGGGAATCCAAGATGGGGTGACTTGTGTGGCTCGGACCAGGTTCTGTTACCCAGAATCCTTTGCAAACCTCAAAATTTGGCTAAGAAAACACATGTTCCTCACATTTCTGTGGCAGAAAGTTCTGGAATCTGAGAGGAGCCACAAATTTCCTTCCACCCAGCATTCCCCCACGTCTCCCGATAAAAATGATACCTCACTTATGTGGGTAGGCCTCGCGCCCGTGACAGGATATGCCCCAAAACACAACGTGGACACATCACAGAAAACAGAGCTCTTTTTAGCAAAGTGACTACCTGTAGATTTTGGCCTCTAGCTCAGCCGCCACCTAGGGAAACCTACCAAACCTGTGCATTTCTGAAAACTAGAGACCTCGGGGAATCCAAGATGGGGTGACTTGTGTGGCTCGGACCAGGTTCTGTTACCCAGAATCCTTTGCAAACCTCAAAATGTGGCTAAAAAAACACATGTTCCTCACATTTCTGTGGCAGAAAGTTCTGGAATCTGAGAGGAGCCACAAATTTCCTTCCACATAGCGTTCCCCCACGTCTCCCGATAAAAATGATACCTCACTTGTGTGGGTAGGCCTAGCGCCCGCGACAGGAAACGCCCCAAAGCGCAACGTGCACACAGCCAAATTTTTGAAGGAAAACAGAGGTGTTTTTTGCAAAGTGCCTACCTGTAGATTTTGGCCTCTAGCTCAGCCGCCACCTAGGGAAACCTACCAAACCTGTGCATTTCTGAAAACTAGAGACCTAGGGGAATCCAAGATGGGGTGACTTGTGTGGCTCGGACCAGGTTCTGTTACCCGGAATCCTTTGCAAACCTCAAAATTTGGCTAAAAAAACACATGTTCCTCACATTTCTGTGGCAGAAAGTTCTGGAATCTGAGAGGAGCCACAAATTTCCTTCCACCCAGCGTTCCCCCATGTCTCCCGATAAAAATGATACCTCACTTGTGTGGGTAGGCCTAGCGCCCGCGACAGGAAACGCCCCAAAGCGCAACGTGGACACAGCCAAATTTTTGAAGGAAAACAGAGGTGTTTTTTGCAAAGTGCTTACCTGTAGATTTTGGCCTGTAGCTCAGCCGCCACCTAGGGAAACCTACCAAACCTGTGCATTTCTGAAAACTAGAGACCTAGGGGAATCCAAGATAGGGTGACTTGTGTGGCTCGGACCAGGTTCTGTTACCCAGAATCCTTTGCAAACCTCAGAATTTGGCTAAAAAAACACATGTTCCTCAAATTTCTGTGGCAGAAGGTTCTGGAATCTGAGAGGAGCCACAAATTTCCTTCCACCCAGCGTTCCCCCACGTCTCCCGATAAAAATGATACCTCACTTGTGTGGGTAGGCCTAGCGCCCGCGACATGAAACGCCCCAAAGCGCAACGTGGACACAGCCACATTTTTGAAGGAAAACAGAGGTGTTTTTTGCAAAGTGCCTACCTGTAGATTTTGGCCTGTAGCTCAGCCGCCACCTAGGGAAACCTACCAAACCTGTGCATTTCTGAAAACTAGAGACCAAGGGGAATCCAAGATGGGGTGACTTGTGTGGCTCGGACCAGGTTCTGTTACCCAGAATCCTTTGCAAACCTAAAAAATTTGGCTAAAAAAACACACGTTCCTCACATTTCTGGGGCAGAAAGTTCTGGAATCTGAGGGGAGCCACAAATTTCCTTCCACCCAGCGTTCCCCCACGTCTCCCGATAAAAATGATACCTCACTTGTGTGGGTAGGCCTAGCGCCCGCGACAGGAAACACCCCAAAGCGCAACGTGGACACAGCCACATTTTTGAAGGAAAACAGAGGTGTTTTTTGCAAAGTGCCTTCCTGTAGATTTTGGCCTGTAGCTCAGCCGCCACCTAGGGAAACCTACCAAACCTGTGCATTTCTGAAAACTAGAGACCTAGGGGAATCCAAGATGGGGTGACTTGTGTGGCTCGGACCAGGTTCTGTTACCCAGAATCCTTTGCAAACCTCAAAATGTGGCTAAAAAAACACATGTTCCTCACATTTCTGTGGCAGAAAGTTTTGGAATCTGAGAGGAGCCACAAATTTCCTTCCACCCAGCGTTCCCCCACGTCTCCCGATAAAAATGATACCTCACTTGTGTGGGTACGCCTAGCGCCCGCGACAGGAAACGCCCCAAAGCGCAACGTGGACACCGACAAATTTTTGAAGGAAAACAGAGGTGTTTTTTGCAAACTGCCTACCTGTAGATTTTGGCCTGTAGCTCAGCCGCCACCTAGGGAAACCTACCAAACCTGTGCATTTCTGAAAACTAGAGACCTAGGGGAATCCAAGATGGGGTGACTTGTGTGGCTCGGACCAGGTTCTGTTACCCAGAATCCTTTGCAAACCTCAAAATTTGGCTAAGAAAACACATGTTCCTCACATTTCTGTGGCAGAAAGTTCTGGAATCTGATAGGAGCCACAAATTTCCTTCCACCCAGCATTCCCCCACGTCTCCCGATAAAAATGATACCTCACTTATGTGGGTAGGCCTCGCGCCCGTGACAGGATATACCCCAAAACACAACGTGGACACATCACAGAAAACAGAGCTCTTTTTAGCAAAGTGACTACCTGTAGATTTTGGCCTCTAGCTCAGCCGCCACCTAGGGAAACCTACCAAACCTGTGCATTTCTGAAAACTAGAGACCTAGGGGAATCCAAGATGGGGTGACTTGTGTGGCTCGGACCAGGTTCTGTTACCCAGAATCCTTTGCAAACCTCAAAATGTGGCTAAAAAAACACATGTTCCTCACATTTCTGTGGCAGAAAGTTCTGGAATCTGAGAGGAGCCACAAATTTCCTTCCACCCAGCGTTCCCCAACGTCTCCCGATAAAAATGATACCTCACTTGTGTGGGTAGGCCTAGTGCCCGCGACAGGAAACGCCCCAAAGCGCAATGTGCACACAGCAAAATTTTTGAAGGAAAACAGAGGTGTTTTTTGCAAAGTGCCTACCTGTAGATTTTGGCCTGTAGCTCAGCCGCCACCTAGGGAAACATACCAAACCTGTGCATTTCTGAAAACTAGAGACCTAGGGGAATCCGAGATGGAGTGACTTGTGTGGCTCGGACCAGGTTCTGTTACCCAGAATCCTTTGCAAACCTCAAAATTTGGCTAAAAAAACACATGTTCCTCACATTTCTGTGGCAGAAAGTTCTGGAATCTGAGAGGAGCCACAAATTTCATTACACCCAGCGTTCCCCCACGTCTCCCGATAAAAATGATACCTCACTTGTGTGCGTAGGCCTAGCGCCCGCGACAGGATATGCCCCAAAACACAACGTGGACACATCACAGAAAACAGAGGTGTTTTTTGCAAAGTGCCTACCTGTAGATTTTGGCCTGTAGCTCAGCCGCCACCTAGGGAAACCTACCAAACCTGTGCATTTCTGAAAACTAGAGACCTAGGGGAATCCAAGATGGGGTGACTTGTGTGGCTCGGACCAGGTTCTGTTACCCAGAATCCTTTGCAAACCTCAAAATTTGGTTAAAAAAACACATGTTCTTCACATTTCTGTGGCAGAAAGTTCTGGAATCTGAGAGGAGCCACAAATTTCCTTCCACCCAGCGTTCCCCCATGTCTCCCGATAAAAATGATACCTCACTTGTGTGGGTAGGCCTAGCGCCCGCGACAGGATATGCCCCAAAACACAACGTGGACACATCACAGAAAACAGAGCTCTTTTTAGCAAAGTGACTACCTGTAGATTTTGGCCTCTAGCTCAGCCGCCACCTAGGGAAACCTACCTAACCTGTGTATTTCTGAAAACTAGAGACCTAGGGGAATCCAAGATGGGGTGACTTGTGTGGCTCGGACCAGGTTCTGTTACCCAGAATCCTTTGCAAACCTCAAAATGTGGCTAAAAAAACACATGTTCCTCACATTTCTGTGGCAGAAAGTTCTGGAATCTGAGAGGAGCCACAAATTTCCTTCCACCCAGCGTTCCCCCACGTCTCCCGATAAAAATGATACCTCACTTGTGTGGGTACGCCTAGCGCCCGCGACAGGAAACGCCCCAAAGCGCAACGTGGACACAGACAAATTTTTGAAGGAAAACAGAGGTGTTTTTTGCAAACTGCCTACCTGTAGATTTTGGCCTGTAGCTCAGCCGCCACCTAGGGAAACCTACCAAACCTGTGCATTTCTGAAAACTAGAGACCTAGGGGAATCCAAGATGGGGTGACTTGTGTGGCTCGGACCAGGTTCTGTTACCCAGAATCCTTTGCAAACCTCAAAATTTGGCTAAGAAAACACATGTTCCTCACATTTCTGTGGCAGAAAGTTCTGGAATCTGAGAGGAGCCACAAATTTCCTTCCACCCAGCATTCCCCCACGTCTCCCGATAAAAATGATACCTCACTTGTGTGGGTAGGCCTAGCGCCTGCGACAGGATATGCCCCAAAACACAACGTGGACACATCACAGAAAACAGAGGTGTTTTTTGCAAAGTGCCTACCTGTAGATTTTGGCCTGTAGCTCAGCCGCCACCTAGGGAAACCTACCAAACCTGTGCATTTCTGAAAACTAGAGACCTAGGGGAATCCAAGATGGGGTGACTTGTGTGGCTCGGACCAGGTTCTGTTACCCAGAATCCTTTGCAAACCTCAAAATGTGGCTAAAAAAACACATGTTCCTCACATTTCTGTGGCAGAAAGTTCTGGAATCTGAGAGGAGCCACAAATTTCCTTCCACCCAGCGTTCCCCCACGTCTCCCGATAAAAATGATACCTCACTTGTGTGGGTACGCCTAGCGCCCGCGACAGGAAACGCCCCAAAGCGCAACGTGGACACAGACAAATTTTTGAAGGAAAACAGAGGTGTTTTTTGCAAACTGCCTACCTGTAGATTTTGGCCTGTAGCTCAGCCGCCACCTAGGGAAACCTACCAAACCTGTGCATTTCTGAAAACTAGAGACCTAGGGGAATCCAAGATGGGGTGACTTGTGTGGCTCGGACCAGGTTCTGTTACCCAGAATCCTTTGCAAACCTCAAAATTTGGCTAAGAAAACACATGTTCCTCACATTTCTGTGGCAGAAAGTTCTGGAATCTGAGAGGAGCCACAAATTTCCTTCCACCCAGCATTCCCCCACGTCTCCCGATAAAAATGATACCTCACTTGTGTGGGTAGGCCTAGCGCCTGCGACAGGATATGCCCCAAAACACAACGTGGACACATCACAGAAAACAGAGCTCTTTTTAGCAAAGTGACTACCTGTAGATTTTGGCCTCTAGCTCAGCCGCCACCTAGGGAAACCTACCAAACCTGTGCATTTCTGAAAACTAGAGACCTAGGGGAATCCAAGATGGGGTGACTTGTGTGGTTCGGACCAGGTTCTGTTACCCAGAATCCTTTGCAAACCTCAAAATTTGGCTAAAAAAACACATGTTCCTCACATTTCTGTGGCAGAAAGTTCTGAAATCAGAGGGGAGCCACAAATTTCCTTCCACCCAGCGTTCCCCCACGTCTCCCGATAAAAATGATACCTCACTTGTGTGGGTAGGCCTAGCGCCCGCGACAGGAAACGCCCCAAAGTGCAACGTGGACACAGCCAAATTTTTGAAGGAAAACAGAGGTGTTTTTTGCAAAGTGCCTACCTGTAGATTTTGGCCTGTAGCTCAGCCGCCACCTAGGGAAACCTACGAAACCTGTGCATTTCTGAAAACTAGAGACCTAGGGGAATCCAAGATGGGGTGACTTGTGTGGCTCGGACCAGGTTCTGTTACCCAGAATCCTTTGCAAACCTCAAAATTTGGCTAAAAAAACACATGTTCCTCACATTTCTGTGGCAGAAAGTTCTGGAATCTGAGAGGAGCCACAAATTTCATTCCACCCAGCGTTCCCCCACGTCTCCCGATAAAAATGATACCTCACTTGTGTGGGTAGGCCTAGCGCCCGCGACAGGATATGCCCCAAAACAGAACGTGGACACATCACAGAAAACAGAGCTCTTTTTAGCAAAGTGACTACCTGTAGATTTTGGTCTCTAGCTCAGCCGCCACCTAGGGAAACCTACCAAACCTGTGCATTTCTGAAAACTAGAGACCTATGGGAATCCAAGATGGGGTGACTTGTGTGGCTCGGACCAGGTTCTGTTACCCAGAATCCTTTGCAAACCTCAAAATGTGGCTAAAAAAACACATGTTTCTCACATTTCTGTGGCAGAAAGTTCTGGAATCTGAGAGGAGCCACAAATTTCCTTCCACCCAGCGTTCCCCCACGTCTCCCGATAAAAATGATACCTCACTTGTGTGGGTAGGCCTAGCGCCCGCGACAGGAAACGCCCCAAAGCGCAACGTAGACACAGCCAAATTTTTGAAGGAAAACAGAGGTGTTTTTTGCAAAGTGCCTACCTGTAGATTTTGGCCTGTAGCTCAGCCGCCATCTGGGGAAACCTACCAAACCTGTGCATTTCTGAAAACTAGAGACCTAGGGGAATCCAAGATGGGGTGACTTGTGTGGCTCGGACCAGGTTCTGTTACCCAGAATCCTTTGCAAACCTCAAAATTTGGCTAAAAAACACATGTTCCTCACATTTCTGTGGCAGAAAGTTCTGGAATCTGAGAGGAGCCACGAATTTCCTTCCACCCAGCGTTCCCCCACGTCTCCCGATAAAAATTATACCTCACTTGTGTGGGTAGGCCTAGCGCCCGCGACAGGAAAGGCCCCAAAGCGCAACGTGGACACAGCCAAAGTTTTGAATGAAAACAGAGGGGTTTTTTGCAAAGTGCCTACCTGTAGATTTTGGCCTGTAGCTCAGCCGCCACCTAGGGAAATCTACTAAACCTGTGCATTTCTGAAAACTAGAGACCTAGGGGAATCCAAGATGGGGTGACTTGTGTGGCTCGGACCAGGTTCTGTTACCCAGAATCCTTTGCAAACCTCAAAATTTGGCTAAAAAAACACATGTTCCTCACATTTCTGGGGCAGAAAGTTCTGGAATCTGAGAGGAGCCACAAATTTCCTTCCACCCAGCGTTCCCCCACGTCTCCCGATAAAAATGATACCTCACTTGTGTGGGTAGGCCTAGCGCCCGCGACAGGAAACGCCCCAAAGCGCAACGTGGACACAGCCAAACTTTTGAAGGAAAACAGAGGTGTTTTTTGCAAAGTGCCTACCTGTAGATTTTGGCCTGTAGCTCAGCCACCACCTAGGGAAACCTACCAAACCTGTGCATTTCTGAAAACTAGAGACCTAGGGGAATCCAAGATGGGGTGACTTGTGTGGCTCGGACCAGGTTCTGTTACCCAGAATCCTTTGCAAACCTCAAAATTTGGCTAAAGAAACACATGTTCCTCACATTTCTGTGGCAGAAAGTTCTGGAATCTGAGAGGAGCCAGAAATTTCCTTCCACCCAGCGTTCCCCCACGTCTCCCGATAAAAATGATACCTCACTTGTGTGGGTAGGCCTAGCGCCCGCGACAGGAAACGCCCCAAAGCACAACGTGCACACAGCCAAATTTTTGAAGGAAAACAGAGGTGTTTTTTGCAAAGTGCCTACCTGTAGATTTTGGCCTCTAGCTCAGCCGCCACCTAGGGAAACCTACCAAACCTGTGCATTTCTGAAAACTAGAGACCTAGGGGAATCCAAGATGGAGTGACTTGTGTGGCTCGGACCAGGTTCTGTTACCCAGAATCCTTTGCAAACCTCAAAATTTGGCTAAAAAAACACATGTTCCTCACATTTCTGTGGCAGAAAGTTCTGGAATCTGAGAGGAGCCAGAAATTTCCTTCCACCCAGCGTTCCCCCACGTCTCCCGATAAAAATGATACCTCACTTATGTGGGTAGGCCTAGCGCCCGCGACAGGAAACGCCCCAAAGCACAACGTGGACACAGCCAAATTTTTTAAGAATACAGAGGTGTTTTTTGCAAAGTGCCTACCTGTAGATTTTCGCCTGTAGCTCAGCCGCCACCTAGGGAAACCTACCAAACCTGTGCATTTCTGAAAACTAGAGACTTAGGGGAATACAAGATGGGGTGACTTGTGTGGCTCGGACCAGGTTCTGTTACCCAGAATCCTTTGCAAACCTCAAAATTTGGCTAAAAAAACACATGTTCCTCACATTTCTGTGGCAGAAAGTTCTGGAATCTGAGGGGAGCCACAAATTTCCTTCCACCCAGCGTTCCCCCACGTCTCCCGATAAAAATGATACCTCACTTGTGTGGGTAGGCCTAGCGCCCGCGACAGGAAACGCCCCAAAGCGCAACGTAGACACAGCCAAATTTTTGAAGGAAAACAGAGGTGTTTTTTGCAAAGTGCCTACCTGTAGATTTTGGCCTGTAGCTCAGCCGCCACCTGGGGAAACCTACCAAACCTGTGCATTTCTGAAAACTAGAGACCTAGGGGAATCCAAGATGGGGTGACTTGTGTGGCTCGGACCAGGTTCTGTTACCCAGAATCCTTTGCAAACCTCAAAATGTGGCTGAAAAAACACATGTTCCTCACATTTCTGTGGCAGAAAGTTCTGGAATCTGAGAGGAGCCACAAATTTCCTTCCACTCAGCGTTCCCCCACGTCTCCTGATAAAAATGATACCTCACTTGTGTGGGTAGGCCTAGCGCCCGCGACAGGAAACGCCCCAAAGCGCAACGTGGACACAGACAAATTTTTGAAGGAAAACAGAGGTGTTTTTTGCAAACTGCCTACCTGTAGATTTTGGCCTGTAGCTCAGCCGCCACCTAGGGAAACCTACCAAACCTGTGCATTTCTGAAAACTAGAGACCTAGGGGAATCCAAGATGGGGTGACTTGTGTGGCTCGGACCAGGTTCTGTTACCCAGAATCCTTTGCAAACCTCAAAATTTGGCTAAAAAAACACATGTTCCTCACATTTCTGTGGCAGAAAGTTCTGGAATCTGAGAGGAGCCACAAATTTCATTCCACCCAGCGTTCCCCCACGTCTCCCGATAAAAATGATACCTCACTTGTGTGGGTAGGCCTAGCGCCCGCGACAGGATATGCCCCAAAACAGAACGTGGACACATCACAGAAAACAGAGCTCTTTTTAGCAAAGTGACTACCTGTAGATTTTGGTCTCTAGCTCAGCCGCCACCTAGGGAAACCTACCAAACCTGTGCATTTCTGAAAACTAGAGACCTATGGGAATCCAAGATGGGGTGACTTGTGTGGCTCGGACCAGGTTCTGTTACCCAGAATCCTTTGCAAACCTCAAAATGTGGCTAAAAAAACACATGTTCCTCACATTTCTGTGGCAGAAAGTTCTGGAATCTGAGAGGAGCCACGAATTTCCTTCCACCCAGCGTTCCCCCACGTCTCCCGATAAAAATTATACCTCACTTGTGTGGGTAGGCCTAGCGCCCGCGACAGGAAAGGCCCCAAAGCGCAACGTGGACACAGCCAAAGTTTTGAATGAAAACAGAGGGGTTTATTGCAAAGTGCCTACCTGTAGATTTTGGCCTGTAGCTCAGCCGCCACCTAGGGAAATCTACTAAACCTGTGCATTTCTGAAAACTAGAGACCTAGGGGAATCCAAGATGGGGTGACTTGTGTGGCTCGGACCAGGTTCTGTTACCCAGAATCCTTTGCAAACCTCAAAATTTGGCTAAAAAAACACATGTTCCTCACATTTCTGGGGCAGAAAGTTCTGGAATCTGAGAGGAGCCACAAATTTCCTTCCACCCAGCGTTCCCCCACGTCTCCCGATAAAAATGATACCTCACTTGTGTGGGTAGGCCTAGCGCCCGCGACAGGAAACGCCCCAAAGCGCAACGTGGACACAGCCAAACTTTTGAAGGAAAACAGAGGTGTTTTTTGCAAAGTGCCTACCTGTAGATTTTGGCCTGTAGCTCAGCCACCACCTAGGGAAACCTACCAAACCTGTGCATTTCTGAAAACTAGAGACCTAGGGGAATCCAAGATGGGGTGACTTGTGTGGCTCGGACCAGGTTCTGTTACCCAGAATCCTTTGCAAACCTCAAAATTTGGCTAAAGAAACACATGTTCCTCACATTTCTGTTCAGAAAGTTCTGGAATCTGAGAGGAGCCAGAAATTTCCTTCCACCCAGCGTTCCCCCACGTCTCCCGATAAAAATGATACCTCACTTGTGTGGGTAGGCCTAGCGCCCGCGACAGGAAACGCCCCAAAGCGCAACGTGCACACAGCCAAATTTTTGAAGGAAAACAGAGGTGTTTTTTGCAAAGTGCCTACCTGTAGATTTTGGCCTCTAGCTCAGCCGCCACCTAGGGAAACCTACCAAACCTGTGCATTTCTGAAAACTAGAGACCTAGGGGAATCCAAGATGGAGTGACTTGTGTGGCTCGGACCAGGTTCTGTTACCCAGAATCCTTTGCAAACCTAAAAATTTGGCTAAAAAAACACATGTTCCTCACATTTCTGTGGCAGAAAGTTCTGGAATCTGAGAGGAGCCACAAATTTCCTTCCACCCAGCGTTCCCCCACGTCTCCCGATAAAAATGATACCTCACTTATGTGGGTAGGCCTAGCGCCCGCGACAGGAAACGCCCCAAAGCACAACGTGGACACAGCCAAATTTTTTAAGGATACAGAGGTGTTTTTTGCAAAGTGCCTACCTGTAGATTTTCGCCTGTAGCTCAGCCGCCACCTAGGGAAACCTACCAAACCTGTGCATTTCTGAAAACTAGAGACTTAGGGGAATACAAGATGGGGTGACTTGTGTGGCTCGGACCAGGTTCTGTTACCCAGAATCCTTTGCAAACCTCAAAATTTGGCTAAAAAAACACATGTTCCTCACATTTCTGTGGCAGAAAGTTCTGGAATCTGAGGGGAGCCACAAATTTCCTTCCACCCAGCGTTCCCCCACGTCTCCCGATAAAAATGATACCTCACTTGTGTGGGTAGGCCTAGCGCCCGCGACAGGAAACGCCCCAAAGCGCAACGTAGACACAGCCAAATTTTTGAAGGAAAACAGAGGTGTTTTTTGCAAAGTGCCTACCTGTAGATTTTGGCCTGTAGCTCAGCCGCCACCTGGGGAAACCTACCAAACCTGTGCATTTCTGAAAACTAGAGACCTAGGGGAATCCAAGATGGGGTGACTTGTGTGGCTCGGACCAGGTTCTGTTACCCAGAATCCTTTGCAAACCTCAAAATGTGGCTGAAAAAACACATGTTCCTCACATTTCTGTGGCAGAAAGTTCTGGAATCTGAGAGGAGCCACAAATTTCCTTCCACTCAGCGTTCCCCCACGTCTCCTGATAAAAATGATACCTCACTTGTGTGGGTAGGCCTAGCGCCCGCGACAGGAAACGCCCCAAAGCGCAACGTGGACACAGACAAATTTTTGAAGGAAAACAGAGGTGTTTTTTGCAAACTGCCTACCTGTAGATTTTGGCCTGTAGCTCAGCCGCCACCTAGGGAAACCTACCAAACCTGTGCATTTCTGAAAACTAGAGACCTAGGGGAATCCAAGATGGGGTGACTTGTGTGGCTCGGACCAGGTTCTGTTACCCAGAATCCTTTGCAAACCTCAAAATTTGGCTAAGAAAACACATGTTCCTCACATTTCTGTGGCAGAAAGTTCTGGAATCTGAGAGGAGCCACAAATTTCCTTCCACCCAGCATTCCCCCACGTCTCCCGATAAAAATGATACCTCACTTATGTGGGTAGGCCTCGCGCCCGTGACAGGATATGCCCCAAAACACAACGTGGACACATCACAGAAAACAGAGCTCTTTTTAGCAAAGTGACTACCTGTAGATTTTGGCCTCTAGCTCAGCCGCCACCTAGGGAAACCTACCAAACCTGTGCATTTCTGAAAACTAGAGACCTAGGGGAATCCAAGATGGGGTGACTTGTGTGGCTCGGACCAGGTTCTGTTACCCTGAATCCTTTGCAAACCTCAAAATGTGGCTAAAAAAACACATGTTCCTCACATTTCTGTGGCAGAAAGTTCTGGAATCTGAGAGGAGCCACAAATTTCCTTCCACCCAGCGTTCCCCAACGTCTCCCGATAAAAATGATACCTCACTTGTGTGGGTAGGCCTAGCGCCCGCGACAGGAAACGCCCCAAAGCGCAACGTGCACACAGCAAAATTTTTGAAGGAAAACAGAGGTGTTTTTTGCAAAGTGCCTACCTGTAGATTTTGGCCTGTAGCTCAGCCGCCACCTAGGGAAACATACCAAACCTGTGCATTTCTGAAAACTAGAGACCTAGGGGAATCCGAGATGGGGTGACTTGTGTGGCTCGGACCAGGTTCTGTTACCCAGAATCCTTTGCAAACCTCAAAATTTGGCTAAAAAAACACGTTCCTCACATTTCTGTGGCAGAAAGTTCTGGAATCTGAGGGGAGCCACAAATTTCCTTCCACCCAGCGTTCCCCCACGTCTCCCGATAAAAATGATACCTCACTTGTGTGGGTAGGCCTAGCGCCTGCGACAGGATATGCCCCAAAACACAACGTGGACACATCACAGAAAACAGAGCTCTTTTTAGCAAAGTGACTACCTGTAGATTTTGGCCTCTAGCTCAGCCGCCACCTAGGGAAACCCACCAAACCTGTGCATTTCTGAAAACTAGAGACCTAGGGGAATCCAAGATGGGGTGACTTGTGTGGTTCGGACCAGGTTCTGTTACCCAGAATCCTTTGCAAACCTCAAAATTTGGCTAAAAAAACACATGTTCCTCACATTTCTGTGGCAGAAAGTTCTGAAATCAGAGGGGAGCCACAAATTTCCTTCCACCCAGCGTTCCCCCACGTCTCCCGATAAAAATGATACCTCACTTGTGTGGGTAGGCCTAGCGCCCGCGACAGGAAACGCCCCAAAGTGCAACGTGGACACAGCCAAATTTTTGAAGGTAAACAGAGGTGTTTTTTGCAAAGTGCCTACCTGTAGATTTTGGCCTGTAGCTCAGCCGCCACCTAGGGAAACCTACGAAACCTGTGCATTTCTGAAAACTAGAGACCTAGGGGAATCCAAGATGGGGTGACTTGTGTGGCTCGGACCAGGTTCTGTTACCCAGAATCCTTTGCAAACCTCAAAATGTGGCTAAAAAAACACATGTTCCTCACATTTCTGTGGCACAAAGTTCTGGAATCTGAGAGGAGCCACAAATATCCTTCCACCCAGCGTTCCCCAACGTCTCCCGATAAAAATGATACCTCACTTGTGTGGGTAGGCCTAGCGCCCGCGACAGGAAACGCCCCAAAGCGCAACGTGCACACAGCCAAATTTTTGAAGGAAAACAGAGGTGTTTTTTGCAAAGTGCCTACCTGTAGATTTTGGCCTGTAGCTCAGCCGCCACCTAGGGAAACCTACCAAACCTGTGCATTTCTGAAAACTAGAGACCTAGGGGAATCCAAGATGGGGTGACTTGTGTGGCTCGGACCAGGTTCTGTTACCCAGAATCCTTTGCAATCCTCAAAATTTGGCTAAAAAAACACATGTTCCTCACATTTCTGTGGCAGAAAGTTCTGGAATCTGAGAGGAGCCACAAATTTCCTTCCACCCAGCGTTCCCCCATGTCTCCCGATAAAAATGATACCTCACTTGTGTGGATAGGCCTAGCGCCCGCGACAGGATATGCCCCAAAACACAACGTGGACACATCACAGAAAACAGAGCTCTTTTTAGCAAAGTGACTACCTGTAGATTTTGGCCTCTAGCTCAGCCGCCACCTAGGGAAACCTACCTAACCTGTGTATTTCTGAAAACTAGAGACCTAGGGGAATCCAAGATGGGGTGACTTGTGTGGCTCGGACCAGGTTCTGTTACCCAGAATGCTTTGCAAACCTCAAAATGTGGCTAAAAAAACACATGTTCCTCACATTTCTGTGGCAGAAAGTTCTGGAATCTGAGAGGAGCCACAAATTTCCTTCCACCCAGCGTTCCCCCACGTCTCCCGATAAAAATGATACCTCACTTGTGTGGGTACGCCTAGCGCCCGCGACAGGAAACGCCCCAAAGCGCAACGTGGACACAGACACATTTTTGAAGGAAAACAGAGGTGTTTTTTGCAAACTGCCTACCTGTAGATTTTGGCCTGTAGCTCAGCCGCCACCTAGGGAAACCTACCAAACCTGTGCATTTCTGAAAACTAGAGACCTAGGGGAATCCAAGATGGGGTGACTTGTGTGGCTCGGACCAGGTTCTGTTACCCAGAATCCTTTGCAAACCTCAAAATTTGGCTAAGAAAACACATGTTCCTCACATTTCTGTGGCAGAAAGTTCTGGAATCTGAGAGGAGCCACAAATTTCCTTCCACCCAGCATTCCCCCACGTCTCCCGATAAAAATGATACCTCACTTATGTGGGTAGGCCTCGCGCCCGTGACAGGATATGCCCCAAAACACAACGTGGACACATCACAGAAAACAGAGCTCTTTTTAGCAAAGTGACTACCTGTAGATTTTGGCCTCTAGCTCAGCCGCCACCTAGGGAAACCTACCAAACCTGTGCATTTCTGAAAACTAGAGACCTAGGGGAATCCAAGATGGGGTGACTTGTGTGGCTCGGACCAGGTTCTGTTACCCAGAATCCTTTGCAAACCTCAAAATGTGGCTAAAAAAACACATGTTCCTCACATTTCTGTGGCAGAAAGTTCTGGAATCTGAGAGGAGCCACAAATTTCCTTCCACCCAGCGTTCCCCAACGTCTCCCGATAAAAATGATACCTCACTTGTGTGGGTAGGCCTAGCGCCCGCGACAGGAAACGCCCCAAAGCGCAACGTGCACACAGCAAAATTTTTGAAGGAAAACAGAGGTGTTTTTTGCAAAGTGCCTACCTGTAGATTTTGGCCTGTAGCTCAGCCGCCACCTAGGGAAACATACCAAACCTGTGCATTTCTGAAAACTAGAGACCTAGGGGAATCCGAGATGGGGTGACTTGTGTGGCTCGGACCAGGTTCTGTTACCCAGAATCCTTTGCAAACCTCAAAATTTGGCTAAAAAAACACGTTCCTCACATTTCTGTGGCAGAAAGTTCTGGAATCTGAGAGGAGCCAGAAATTTCCTTCCACCTAGCGTTCCCCCACGTCTCCCGATAAAAATGATACCTCACTTGTGTGGGTAGGCCTAGCGCCTGCGACAGGATATGCCCCAAAACACAACGTGGACACATCACAGAAAACAGAGCTCTTTTTAGCAAAGTGACTACCTGTAGATTTTGGCCTCTAGCTCAGCCGCCACCTAGGGAAACCTACCAAACCTGTGCATTTCTGAAAACTAGAGACCTAGGGGAATCCAAGATGGGGTGACTTGTGTGGTTCGGACCAGGTTCTGTTACCCAGAATCCTTTGCAAACCTCAAAATTTGGCTAAAAAAACACATGTTCCTCACATTTCTGTGGCAGAAAGTTCTGAAATCAGAGGGGAGCCACAAATTTCCTTCCACCCAGCGTTCCCCCACGTCTCCCGATAAAAATGATACCTCACTTGTGTGGGTAGGCCTAGCGCCCGCGACAGGAAACGCCCCAAAGTGCAACGTGGACACAGCCAAATTTTTGAAGGAAAACAGAGGTGTTTTTTGCAAAGTGCCTACCTGTAGATTTTGGCCTGTAGCTCAGCCGCCACCTAGGGAAACCTACGAAACCTGTGCATTTCTGAAAACTAGAGACCTAGGGGAATACAAGATGGGGTGACTTGTGTGGCTCGGACCAGGTTCTGTTACCCAGAATCCTTTGCAAACCTCAAAATTTGGTTAAAAAAACACATGTTCCTCACATTTCTGTGGCAGAAAGTTCTGGAATCTGAGAGGAGCCACAAATTTCCTTCCACCCAGCGTTCCCCCACGTCTCCCGATAAAAATGATACCTCACTTATGTGGGTAGGCCTAGCGCCCGCGACAGGAAACGCCCCAAAGCACAACGTGGACACAGCCAAATTTTTTAAGGATACAGAGGTGTTTTTTGCAAAGTGCCTACCTGTAGATTTTGGCCTGTAGCTCAGCCGCCACCTAGGGAAACCTACTAAACCTGTGCATTTCTGAAAACTAGAGACCTAGGGGAATACAAGATGGGGTGACTTGTGTGGCTCGGACCAGGTTCTGTTACCCAGAATCCTTTGCAAACCTCAAAATTTGGCTAAAAAAACACATGTTCCTCACATTTCTGTGGCAGAAAGTTCTGGAACCTGAGGGGAGCCACAAATTTCCTTCCACCCAGCGTTCCCCCACGTCTCCCGATAAAAATGATACCTCACTTGTGTGGGTAGGCCTAGCGCCCGCGACAGGAAACGCCCCAAAGCGCAACGTAGACACAGCCAAATTTTTGAAGGAAAACAGAGGTGTTTTTTGCAAAGTGCCTACCTGTAGATTTTGGCCTGTAGCTCAGCCGCTACCTGGGGAAACCTACCAAACCTGTGCATTTCTGAAAACTAGAGACCTAGGGGAATCCAAGATGGGGTGACTTGTGTGGCTCGGACCAGGTTCTGTTACCCAGAATCCTTTGCAAACCTCAAAATGTGGCTAAAAAAACACATGTTCCTCACATTTCTGTGGCAGAAAGTTCTGGAATCTGAGAGGAGCCACAAATTTCCTTCCACCCAGCGTTCCCCCACGTCTCCTGATAAAAATGATACCTCACTTGTGTGGGTAGGCCTAGCGCCCGCGACAGGAAACGCCCCAAAGCGCAACGTGGACACAGACAAATTTTTGAAGGAAAACAGAGGTGTTTTTTGCAAACTGCCTACCTGTAGATTTTGGCCTGTAGCTCAGCCGCCACCTAGGGAAACCTACGAAACCTGTGCATTTCTGAAAACTAGAGACCTAGGGGAATCCAAGATGGGGTGACTTGTGTGGCTCGGACCAGGTTCTGTTACCCAGAATCCTTTGCAAACCTCAAAATTTGGCTAAAAAAACACATGTTCCTCACATTTCTGTGGCAGAAAGTTCTGGAATCTGAGAGGAGCCACAAATTTCATTCCACCCAGCGTTCCCCCACGTCTCCCGATAAAAATGATACCTCACTTGTGTGGGTAGGCCTAGCGCCCGCGACAGGATATGCCCCAAAACAGAACGTGGACACATCACAGAAAACAGAGCTCTTTTTAGCAAAGTGACTACCTGTAGATTTTGGTCTCTAGCTCAGCCGCCACCTAGGGAAACCTACCAAACCTGTGCATTTCTGAAAACTAGAGACCTATGGGAATCCAAGATGGGGTGACTTGTGTGGCTCGGACCAGGTTCTGTTACCCAGAATCCTTTGCAAACCTCAAAATGTGGCTAAAAAAACACATGTTTCTCACATTTCTGTGGCAGAAAGTTCTGGAATCTGAGAGGAGCCACAAATTTCCTTCCACCCAGCGTTCCCCAACGTCTCCCGATAAAAATGATACCTCACTTGTGTGGGTAGGCATAGCGCCCGCGACAGGAAACGCCCCAAAGCGCAACGTGCACACAGCCAAATTTTTGAAGGAAAACAGAGGTGTTTTTTGCAAAGTGCCTACCTGTAGATTTTGGCCTGTAGCTCAGCCGCCACCTAGGGAAACCTACCAAACCTGTGCATTTCTGAAAACTAGAGACCTAGGGGAATCCAAGATGGGGTGACTTGTGTGTCTCGGACCAGGTTCTGTTACCCAGAATCCTTTGCAAACCTCAAAATTTGGCTAAAAAAACACATGTTCCTCACATTTCCGTCACAGAAAGTTCTGGAATCTGAGGGGAGCCACAAATTTCCTTCCACCCAGCGTTCCCCCACGTCTCCCGATAAAAATGATACCTCACTTGTGTGGGTAGGCCTAGCGCCCGCGACAGGAAACGCCCCAAAGCGCAACGTAGACACAGCCAAATTTTTGAAGGAAAACAGAGGTGTTTTTTGCAAAGTGCCTACCTGTAGATTTTGGCCTGTAGCTCAGCCGCCACCTGGGGAAACCTACCAAACCTGTGCATTTCTGAAAACTAGAGACCTAGGGGAATCCAAGATGGGGTGACTTGTGTGGCTCGGACCAGGTTCTGTTACCCAGAATCCTTTGCAAACCTCAAAATTTGGCTAAAAAAACACATGTTCCTCACATTTCTGTTTCAGAAAGTTCTGGAATCTGAGAGGAGCCACGAATTTCCTTCCACCCAGCGTTCCCCCACGTCTCCCGATAAAAATTATACCTCACTTGTGTGGGTAGGCCTAGCGCCCGCGACAGGAAACGCCCCAAAGCACAACGTGGGCACAGCCAAATTTTTTAAGGAAAACAGAGGGGCTTTTTGCAAAGTGCCAACCTGTAGATTTTGGCCTGTAGCTCAGCCGCCACCTAGGGAAACCTACCAAACCTGTGCATTTCTGACAACTAGAGACCTAGGGGAATCCAAGATGGGGTGACTTGTGTGGCTCGGATCAGGTTCTGTTACCCAGAATCCTTTGCAAACCTCAAAATTTGGCTAAAAAACCACATGTTCCACACATTTCTGTGGCAGAAAGTTCTGGAATCTGAAAGGAGACACGAATTTTCTTCCACCCAGCGTTCCCCCACGTCTCCTGATAAAAATGATACCTCACTTGTGTGGGTAGGCCTAGCGCCCGCGACAGGAAAGGCCCCAAAGCGCAACGTGGACACAGCCAAAGTTTTGAAGGAAAACAGAGGGGTTTTTTGCAAAGTGCCTACCTGTAGATTTTGGCCTGTAGCTCAGCCGCCACCTAGGGAAATCTACTAAACCTGTGCATTTCTGAAAACTAGAGACCTAGGGGAATCCAAGATGGGGTGACTTGTGTGGCTCGGACCAGGTTCTGTTACCCAGAATCCTTTGCAAACCTCAAAATTTGGCTAAAAAAACACATGTTCCTCACATTTCTGGGGCAGAAAGTTCTGGAATCTGAGAGGAGCCACAAATTTCCTTCCACCCAGCGTTCCCACACGTCTCCCGATAAAAATGATACCTCACTTGTGTGGGTAGGCCTAGCGCCCGCGACAGGAAACGCCCCAAAGCGCAACGTGGACACAGCCAAACTTTTGAAGGAAAACAGAGGTGTTTTTTGCAAAGTGCCTACCTGTAGATTTTGGCCTGTAGCTCAGCCACCACCTAGGGAAACCTACCAAACCTGTGCATTTCTGAAAACTAGAGACCTAGGGGAATCCAAGATGGGGTGACTTGTGTGGCTCGGACCAGGTTCTGTTACCCAGAATCCTTTGCAAACCTCAAAATTTGGCAAAAGAAACACATGTTCCTCACATTTCTGTGGCAGAAAGTTCTGGAATCTGAGAGGAGCCAGAAATTTCCTTCCACCCAGCGTTCCCCCACGTCTCCCGATAAAAATGATACCTCACTTGTGTGGGTAGGACTAGCGCCCGCGACAGGAAACGCCCCAAAGCGCAACGTGCACACAGCCAAATTTTTGAAGGAAAACAGAGGTGTTTTTTGCAAAGTGCCTACCTGTAGATTTTGGCCTCTAGCTCAGCCGCCACCTAGGGAAACCTACCAAACCTGTGCATTTCTGAAAACTAGAGACCTAGGGGAATCCAAGATGGAGTGACTTGTGTGGCTCGGACCAGGTTCTGTTACCCAGAATCCTTTGCAAACCTCAAAATTTGGCTAAAAAAACACATGTTCCTCACATTTCTGTGGCAGAAAGTTCTGGAATCTGAGAGGAGCCAGAAATTTCCTTCCACCCAGCGTTCCCCCACGTCTCCCGATAAAAATGATACCTCACTTGTGTGGGTAGGCCTAGCGCCCGCGACAGGAAACGCCCCAAAGCGCAACGTGCACACAGCCAAAGTTTTGAAGGATACAGAGGTGTTTTTTGCAAAGTGCCTACCTGTAGATTTTGGCCTGTAGCTCAGCCGCCACCTAGGGAAACCTACCAAACCTGTGCATTTCTGAAAACTAGAGACCTAGGGGAATACAAGATGGGGTGACTTGTGTGGCTCGGACCAGGTTCTGTTACCCAGAATCCTTTGCAAACCTCAAAATTTGGCTAAAAAAACACATGTTCCTCACATTTCTGTGGCAGAAAGTTCTGGAATCTGAGGGGAGCCACAAATTTCCTTCCACCCAGCGTTCCCCCACGTCTCCCGATAAAAATGATACCTCACTTGTGTGGGTAGGCCTAGCGCCCGCGACAGGAAACGCCCCAAAGCGCAACGTAGACACAGCCAAATTTTTGAAGGAAAACAGAAGTGTTTTTTGCAAAGTGCCTACCTGTAGATTTTGGCCTGTAGCTCAGCCGCCACCTGGGGAAACCTACCAAACCTGTGCATTTCTGAAAACTAGAGACCTAGGGGAATCCAAGATGGGGTGACTTGTGTGGCTCGGACCAGGTTCTGTTACCCAGAATCCTTTGCAAACCTCAAAATTTGGCTAAAGAACCACATGTTCCACACATTTCTGTGGCAGAAAGTTCTGGAATCTGAAAGGAGCCACGAATTTTCTTCCACCCAGCGTTCCCCCACGTCTCCTGATAAAAATGATACCTCACTTGTGTGGGTAGGCCTAGCGCCCGCGACAGGAAACGCCCCAAAGCACAACGTGGGCACAGCCAAATTTTTTAAGGAAAACAGAGGGGCTTTTTGCAAAGTGCCTACCTGTAGATTTTGGCCTGTAGCTCAGCCGCCACCTAGGGAAACCTACCAAACCTGTGCATTTCTGACAACTAGAGACCTAGGGGAATCCAAGATGGGGTGACTTGTGTGGCTCGGACCAGGTTCTGTTACCCAGAATCCTTTGCAAACCTCAAAATTTGGCTAAAAAACCACATGTTCCACACATTTCTGTGGCAGAAAGTTCTGGAATCTGAAAGGAGCCACGAATTTTCTTCCACCCAGCGTTCCCCCACGTCTCCTGATAAAAATGATACCTCACTTGTGTGGGTAGGCCTAGCGCCCGCGACAGGAAAGGCCCCAAAGCGCAACGTGGACACAGCCAAAGTTTTGAAGGAAAACAGAGGGGTTTTTTGCAAAGTGCCTACCTGTAGATTTTGGCCTGTAGCGCAGCCGCCACCTAGGGAAATCTACTAAACCTGTGCATTTCTGAAAACTAGAGACCTAGGGGAATCCAAGATGGGGTGACTTGTGTGGCTCGGACCAGGTTCTGTTACCCAGAATCCTTTGCAAACCTCAAAATTTGGCTGAAAAAACACATGTTCCTCACATTTCTGGGGCAGAAAGTTCTGGAATCTGAGAGGAGCCAGAAATTTCCTTCCACCCAGCGTTCCCCCACGTCTCCCAATAAAAATGATACCTCACTTGTGTGGGTAGGCCTAGCGCCCGCGACAGGAAACGCCCCAAAGCGCAACGTGCACACAGCCAAATTTTTGAAGGAAAACAGAGGTGTTTTTGCAAAGTGCCTACCTGTAGATTTTGGCCTCTAGCTCAGCCGCCACCTAGGGAAACCTACCAAACCTGTGCATTTCTGAAAACTAGAGACCTAGGGGAATCCAAGATGGAGTGACTTGTGTGGCTCGGACCAGGTTCTGTTACCCAGAATCCTTTGCAAACCTCAAAATTTGGCTAAAAAAACACATGTTCCTCACATTTCTGTGGCAGAAAGTTCTGGAATCTGAGAGGAGCCACAAATTTCCTTCCACCCAGCGTTCCCCCACGTCTCCCGATAAAAATGATACCTCACTTATGTGGGTAGGCCTAGCGCCCGCGACAGGAAACGGCCCAAAGCACAACGTGGACACAGCCAAATTTTTTAAGGATACAGAGGTGTTTTTTGCAAAGTGCCTACCTGTAGATTTTGGCCTGTAGCTCAGCCGCCACCTAGGGAAACCTACCAAACCTGTGCATTTCTGAAAACTAGAGACCTAGGGGAATACAAGATGGGGTGACTTGTGTGGCTCGGACCAGGTTCTGTTTCCCAGAATCCTTTGCAAACCTCAAAATTTGGCTAAAAAAACACATGTTCCTCACATTTCTGTGGCAGAAAGTTCTGGAATCTGAGGGGAGCCACAAATTTCCTTCCAGCCAGCGTTCCCCCACGTCTCCCGATAAAAATGATACCTCACTTGTGTGGGTAGGCCTAGCGCCCGCGACAGGAAACGCCCCAAAGCACAACGTGGGCACAGCCAAATTTTTGAAGGAAAACAGAGGGGTTTTTTGCAAAGTGCCTACCTGTAGATTTTGGCCTGTAGCTCAGCCGCCACCTAGGGAAACCTACCAAACCTGTGCATTTCTGACAACTAGAGACCTAGGGGAATACAAGATGGGGTGACTTGTGTGGCTCGGACCAGGTTCTGTTACCCAGAATCCTTTGCAAACCTCCAAATTTGGCTAAAAAACCACATGTTCCTCACATTTCTGTGGCAGAAAGTTCTGGAATCTGAGAGGAGCCACGAATTTCCTTCCACCCAGTGTTCCCCCACGTCTCCCGATAAAAATGCTACCTCACTTGTGTGGGTAGGCCTAGCGCCCGCGACAGGATATGACCCAAAACACAACGTGGACACATCACAGAAAACAGAGCTCTTTTTAGCAAAGTGACTACCTGTAGATTTTGGCCTCTAGCTCAGCCGCCACCTAGGGAAACCTACCAAACCTGTGCATTTCTGAAAACTAGAGACCTAGGGGAATCCAAGATGGGGTGACTTGTGTGGCTCGGACCAGGTTCTGTTACCCAGAATCCTTTGCAAACCTCAATATTTGGCTAAAAAAACACGTTCCTCACATTTCTGTGGCAGAAAGTTCTGGAATCTGAGGGGAGCCACAAATTTCCTTCCACCCAGCGTTCCCCCACGTCTCCCGATAAAAATGATACCTCACTTGTGTGGGTAGGCCTAGCGCCCGCGTTAGGAAACGCCCCAAAGCGCAACGTGGACACAGCCAAATTTTTGAAGGAAAACAGAGGTGTTTTTTGCAAAGTGCCTACCTGTAGATTTTGGCCTCTAGCTCAGCCGCCACCTAGGGAAACCCACCAAACCTGTGCATTTCTGAAAACTAGAGACCTAGGGGAATCCAAGATGGGGTGACTTGTGTGGCTCGGACCAGGTTCTGTTACCCAGAATCCTTTGCAAACCTCCAAATTTGGCTAAAAAAACACATGTTCCTCACATTTCTGTGGCAGAAAGTTCTGGAATCTGAGAGGAGCCACGAATTTCCTTCCACCCAGTGTTCCCCCACGTCTCCCGATAAAAATGCTACCTCACTTGTGTGGGTAGGCCTAGCGCCCGCGACAGGATATGACCCAAAACACAACGTGGACACATCACAGAAAACAGAGCTCTTTTTAGCAAAGTGACTACCTGTAGATTTTGGCCTCTAGCTCAGCCGCCACCTAGGGAAACCTACCAAACCTGTGCATTTCTGAAAACTAGAGACCTAGGGGAATCCAAGATGGGGTGACTTGTGTGGCTCGGACCAGGTTCTGTTACCCAGAATCCTTTGCAAACCTCAATATTTGGCTAAAAAAACACGTTCCTCACATTTCTGTGGCAGAAAGTTCTGGAATCTGAGGGGAGCCACAAATTTCCTTCCACCCAGCGTTCCCCCACGTCTCCCGATAAAAATGATACCTCACTTGTGTGGGTAGGCCTAGCGCCCGCGTTAGGAAACGCCCCAAAGCGCAACGTGGACACAGCCAAATTTTTGAAGGAAAACAGAGGTGTTTTTTGCAAAGTGCCTACCTGTAGATTTTGGCCTCTAGCTCAGCCGCCACCTAGGGAAACCCACCAAACCTGTGCATTTCTGAAAACTAGAGACCTAGGGGAATCCATGATGGGGTGACTTGTGTGGCTCGGACCAGGTTCTGTTACCCAGAATCCTTTGCAAACCTCAAAATTTGGCTAAAAAACCACATGTTCCACACATTTCTGTGGCAGAAAGTTCTGGAATCTGAAAGGAGCCACGAATTTTCCTTCCACCCAGCGTTCCCCCACGTCTCCCAATAAAAATGATACCTCACTTGTGTGGGTAGGCATAGCGCCCGCGACAGGAAACGCCCCAAAGCGCAACGTGCACACAGCCAAATTTTTGAAGGAAAACAGAGGTGTTTTTGCAAAGTGCCTACCTGTAGATTTTGGCCTCTAGCTCAGCCGCCACCTAGGGAAACCTACCAAACCTGTGCATTTCTGAAAACTAGAGACCTAGGGGAATCCAAGATGGAGTGACTTGTGTGGCTCGGACCAGGTTCTGTTACCCAGAATCCTTTGCAAACCTCAAAATTTGGCTAAAAAAACACATGTTCCTCACATTTCTGTGGCAGAAAGTTCTGGAATCTGAGAGGAGCCACAAATTTCCTTCCACCCAGCGTTCCCCCACGTCTCCCGATAAAAATGATACCTCACTTATGTGGGTAGGCCTAGCGCCCGCGACAGGAAACGGCCCAAAGCACAACGTGGACACAGCCAAATTTTTTAAGGATACAGAGGTGTTTTTTGCAAAGTGCCTACCTGTAGATTTTGGCCTGTAGCTCAGCCGCCACCTAGGGAAACCTACCAAACCTGTGCATTTCTGAAAACTAGAGACCTAGGGGAATACAAGATGGGGTGACTTGTGTGGCTCGGACCAGGTTCTGTTACCCAGAATCCTTTGCAAACCTCAAAATTTGGCTAAAAAAACACATGTTCCTCACATTTCTGTGGCAGAAAGTTCTGGAATCTGAGGGGAGCCACAAATTTCCTTCCAGCCAGCGTTCCCCCACGTCTCCCGATAAAAATGATACCTCACTTGTGTGGGTAGGCCTAGCGCCCGCGACAGGAAACGCCCCAAAGCACAACGTGGGCACAGCCAAATTTTTGAAGGAAAACAGAGGGTTTTTTTGCAAAGTGCCTACCTGTAGATTTTGGCCTGTAGCTCAGCCGCCACCTAGGGAAACCTACCAAACCTGTGCATTTCTGACAACTAGAGACCTAGGGGAATACAAGATGGGGTGACTTGTGTGGCTCGGACCAGGTTCTGTTACCCAGAATCCTTTGCAAACCTCCAAATTTGGCTAAAAAAACACATGTTCCTCACATTTCTGTGGCAGAAAGTTCTGGAATCTGAGAGGAGCCACGAATTTCCTTCCACCCAGTGTTCCCCCACGTCTCCCGATAAAAATGCTACCTCACTTGTGTGGGTAGGCCTAGCGCCCGCGACAGGATATGACCCAAAACACAACGTGGACACATCACAGAAAACAGAGCTCTTTTTAGCAAAGTGACTACCTGTAGATTTTGGCCTCTAGCTCAGCCGCCACCTAGGGAAACCTACCAAACCTGTGCATTTCTGAAAACTAGAGACCTAGGGGAATCCAAGATGGGGTGACTTGTGTGGCTCGGACCAGGTTCTGTTACCCAGAATCCTTTGCAAACCTCAATATTTGGCTAAAAAAATACGTTCCTCACATTTCTGTGGCAGAAAGTTCTGGAATCTGAGGGGAGCCACAAATTTCCTTCCACCCAGCATTCCCCCACGTCTCCCGATAAAAATGATACCTCACTTGTGTGGGTAGGCCTAGCGCCCGCGTTAGGAAACGCCCCAAAGCGCAACGTGGACACAGCCAAATTTTTGAAGGAAAACAGAGGTGTTTTTTGCAAAGTGCCTACCTGTAGATTTTGGCCTCTAGCTCAGCCGCCACCTAGGGAAACCCACCAAACCTGTGCATTTCTGAAAACTAGAGACCTAGGGGAATCCATGATGGGGTGACTTGTGTGGCTCGGACCAGGTTCTGTTACCCAGAATCCTTTGCAAACCTCAAAATTTGGCTAAAAAACCACATGTTCCACACATTTCTGTGGCAGAAAGTTCTGGAATCTGAAAGGAGCCACGAATTTTCTTCCACCCAGCGTTCCCCCACGTCTCCTGATAAAAATGATACCTCACTTGTGTGGGTAGGCCTAGCGCCCGCGACAGGAAAGGCCCCAAAGCGCAACGTGGACACAGCCAAAGTTTTGGAGGAAAACAGAGGGGTTTTTTGCAAAGTGCCTACCTGTAGATTTTGGCCTGTAGCTCAGCCGCCACCTAGGGAAATCTACCAAACCTGTGCATTTCTGAAAACTAGAGACCTAGGGGAATCCAAGATGGGGTGACTTGTGTGGCTCGGACCAGGTTCTGTTACCCAGAATCCTTTGCAAACCTCAAAATTTGGCTAAAAAAACACATGTTCCTCACATTTCTGGGGCAGAAAGTTCTGGAATCTGAGAGGAGCCACAAATTTCCTTCCACCCAGCGTTCCCCCACGTCTCCCGATAAAAATGATACCTCACTTGTGTGGGTAGGCCTAGCGCCCGCAACAGGAAACGCCCCAAAGCGCAACGTGGACACAGCCAAAGTTTTGAAGGAAAACAGAGGTGTTTTTTGCAAAGTGCCTACCTGTAGATTTTGGCCTGCAGCTCAGCCACCACCTAGGGAAACCTACCAAACCTGTGCATTTCTGAAAACTAGAGACCTAGGGGAATCCAAGATGGGGTGACTTGTGTGGCTCGGACCAGGTTCTGTTACCCAGAATCCTTTGCAAACCTCAAAATTTGGCTAAAAAAACACATGTTCCTCACATTTCTGTGGCAGAAAGTTCTGGAATCTGAGAGGAGCCAGAAATTTCCTTCCACCCAGCGTTCCCCCACGTCTCCCGATAAAAATGATACCTCACTTGTGTGGGTAGGCCTAGCGCCCGCGACAGGAAACGCCCCAAAGCGCAACGTGGACACAGCCAAACTTTTGAAGGAAAACAGAGGTGTTTTTGCAAAGTGCCTACCTGTAGATTTTGGCCTCTAGCTCAGCCGCCACCTAGGGAAACCTACCAAACCTGTGCATTTCTGAAAACTAGAGACCTAGGGGAATCCAAGATGGAGTGACTTGTGTGGCTCGGACCAGGTTCTGTTACCCAGAATCCTTTGCAAACCTCAAAATTTGGCTAAAAAAACACATGTTACTCACATTTCTGTGGCAGAAAGTTATGGAATCTGAGAGGAGCCACAAATTTCCTTCCACCCAGCGTTCCCCCACGTCTCCCGATAAAAATGATACCTCACTTATGTGGGTAGGCCTAGCGCCCGCGACAGGAAACGGCCCAAAGCACAACGTGGACACAGCCAAATTTTTTAAGGATACAGAGGTGTTTTTTGCAAAGTGCCTACCTGTAGATTTTGGCCTGTAGCTCAGCCGCCACCTAGGGAAACCTACCAAACCTGTGCATTTCTGAAAACTAGAGACCTAGGGGAATACAAGATGGGGTGACTTGTGTGGCTCGGACCAGGTTCTGTTACCCAGAATCCTTTGCAAACCTCAAAATTTGGCTAAAAAAACATGTTCCTCACATTTCTGTGGCAGAAAGTTCTGGAATCTGAGGGGAGCCACAAATTTCCTTCCAGCCAGCGTTCCCCCACGTCTCCCGATAAAAATGATACCTCACTTGTGTGGGTAGGCCTAGCGCCCGCGACAGGAAACGCCCCAAAGCACAACGTGGGCACAGCCAAATTTTTGAAGGAAAACAGAGGGGTTTTTTGCAAAGTGCCTACCTGTAGATTTTGGCCTGTAGCTCAGCCGCCACCTAGGGAAACCTACCAAACCTGTGCATTTCTGACAACTAGAGACCTAGGGGAATACAAGATGGGGTGACTTGTGTGGCTCGGACCAGGTTCTGTTACCCAGAATCCTTTGCAAACCTCCAAATTTGGCTAAAAAACCACATGTTCCTCACATTTCTGTGGCAGAAAGTTCTGGAATCTGAGAGGAGCCACAAATTTCCTTCCACCCAGCGTTCCCCCACGTCTCCCGATAAAAATGCTACCTCACTTGTGTGGGTAGGCCTAGAGCCCGCGACAGGATATGACCCAAAACACAACGTGGACACATCACAGAAAACAGAGCTCTTTTTAGCAAAGTGACTACCTGTAGATTTTGACCTCTAGCTCAGCCGCCACCTAGGGAAACCTACCAAACCTGTGCATTTCTGAAAACTAGAGACCTAGGGGAATCCAAGATGGGGTGACTTGTGTGGCTCGGACCAGGTTCTGTTACCCAGAATCCTTTGCAAACCTCAATATTTGGCTAAAAAAACACGTTCCTCACATTTCTGTGGCAGAAAGTTCTGGAATCTGAGGGGAGCCACAAATTTCCTTCCACCCAGCGTTCCCCCACGTCTCCCGATAAAAATGATACCTCACTTGTGTGGGTAGGCCTAGCGCCCGCGTTAGGAAACGCCCCAAAGCGCAACGTGGACACAGCCAAATTTTTGAAGGAAAACAGAGGTGTTTTTTGCAAAGTGCCTACCTGTAGATTTTGGCCTCTAGCTCAGCCGCCACCTAGGGAAACCCACCAAACCTGTGCATTTCTGAAAACTAGAGACCTAGGGGAATCCATGATGGGGTGACTTGTGTGGCTCGGACCAGGTTCTGTTACCCAGAATCCTTTGCAAACCTCAAAATTTGGCTAAAAAAACACATGTTCCACACATTTCTGTGGCAGAAAGTTCTGGAATCTGAAAGGAGCCACGAATTTTCTTCCACCCAGCGTTCCCCCACGTCTCCTGATAAAAATGATACCTCACTTGTGTGGGTAGGCCTAGCGCCCGCGACAGGAAAGGCCCCAAAGCGCAACGTGGACACAGCCAAAGTTTTGGAGGAAAACAGAGGGGTTTTTTGCAAAGTGCCTACCTGTAGATTTTGGCCTGTAGCTCAGCCGCCACCTAGGGAAATCTACCAAACCTGTGCATTTCTGAAAACTAGAGACCTAGGGGAATCCAAGATGGGGTGACTTGTGTGGCTCGGACCAGGTTCTGTTACCCAGAATCCTTTGCAAACCTCAAAATTTGGCTAAAAAAACACATGTTCCTCACATTTCTGGGGCAGAAAGTTCTGGAATCTGAGAGGAGCCACAAATTTCCTTCAACCCAGCGTTCCCCCACGTCTCCCGATAAAAATGATACCTCACTTGTGTGGGTAGGCCTAGCGCCCGCAACAGGAAACGCCCCAAAGCGCAACGTGGACACAGCCAAAGTTTTGAAGGAAAACAGAGGTGTTTTTTGCAAAGTGCCTACCTGTAGATTTTGGCCTGCAGCTCAGCCACCACCTAGGGAAACCTACCAAACCTGTGCATTTCTGAAAACTAGAGACCTAGGGGAATCCAAGATGGGGTGACTTGTGTGGCTCGGACCAGGTTCTGTTACCCAGAATCCTTTGCAAACCTCAAAATTTGGCTAAAAAAACACATGTTCCTCACATTTCTGTGGCAGAAAGTTCTGGAATCTGAGAGGAGCCAGAAATTTCCTTCCACCCAGCGTTCCCCCACGTCTCCCGATAAAAATGATACCTCACTTGTGTGGGTAGGCCTAGCGCCCGCGACAGGAAACGCCCCAAAGCGCAACGTGCACACAGCCAAATTTTTGAAGGAAAACAGAAGTGTTTTTTGCAAAGTGCCTAACTGTAGATTTTGGCCTCTAGCTCAGCCGCCACCTAGGGAAACCTACCAAACCTGTGCATTTCTGAAAACTAGAGACCTAGGGGAATCCAAGATGGAGTGACTTGTGTGGCTCGGACCAGGTTCTGTTACCCAGAATCCTTTGCAAACCTCAAAATTTGGCTAAAAAAACACATGTACCTCACATTTCTGTGGCAGAAAGTTCTGGAATCTGAGAGGAGCCACAAATTTCCTTCCACCCAGCGTTCCCCCACGTCTCCCGATAAAAATGATACCTCACTTATGTGGGTAGGCCTAGCGCCCGCGACAGGAAACGCCCCAAAGCACAACGTGGACACAGCCACATTTTTTAAGGAAAACAGAGGTGTTTTTTGCAAAGTGCCTACCTGTAGATTTTGGCCTGTAGCTCAGCCGCCACCTAGGGAAACCTACCAAACCTGTGCATTTCTGAAAACTAGAGACCTAGGGGAATACAAGATGGGGTGACTTGTGTGGCTCGGACCAGGTTCTGTTACCCAGAATCCTTTGCAAACCTCAAAATTTGGCTAAAAAAACACATGTTCCTCACATTTCTGTGGCAGAAAGTTCTGGAATCTGAGGGGAGCCACAAATTTCCTCCACCCAGCGTTCCCCCACGTCTCCCGATAAAAATGATACCTCACTTGTGTGGGTAGGCCTAGCGCCCGCGACAGGAAACGCCCCAAAGCACAACGTGGGCACAGCCAAATTTTTGAAGGAAAACAGAGGGGTTTTTTGCAAAGTGCCTACCTGTAGATTTTGGCCTGTAGCTCAGCCGCCACCTAGGGAAACCTACCAAACCTGTGCATTTCTGACAACTAGAGACCTAGGGGAATCCAAGATGGGGTGACTTGTGTGGCTCGGACCAGGTTCTGTTACCCAGAATCCTTTGCAAACCTCAATATTTGGCTAAAAAAACACGTTCCTCAAATTTCTGTGGCAGAAAGTTCTGGAATCTGAGGGGAGCCACAAATTTCCTTCCACCCAGCGTTCCCCCATGTCTCCCGATAAAAATGATACCTCACTTGTGTGGGTAGGCCTAGCGCCCGCGACAGGAAACTCCCCAAAGCGCAACGTGGACACAGCCAAATTTTTGAAGGAAAACAGAGGTGTTTTTTGCAAAGTGCCTACCTGTAGATTTTGGCCTCTAGCTCAGCCGCCACCTAGGGAAACCTACCAAACCTGTGCATTTCTGAAAACTACAGACCTAGGGGAATCCATGATGGGGTGACTTGTGTGGCTCGGACCAGGTTCTGTTACCCAGAATCCTTTGCAAACCTCAAAATTTGGCTAAAAAAACACATGTTCCTCACATTTCTGTGGCAGAAAGTTCTGGAATCTGAGAGGAGCCACAAATTTCCTTCCACCCAGCGTTCCCCCACGTCTCCCGATAAAAATGATACCTCACTTGTGTGGGTAGGCCTAGCGCCCGCGACAGGATATGACCAAAAACACAACGTGGACACATCACAGAAAACAGAGCTCTTTTTAGCAAAGTGACTACCTGTAGATTTTGGCCTCTAGCTCAGCCGCCACCTAGGGAAACCTACCAAACCTGTGCATTTCTGAAAACTAGAGACCTAGGGGAATCCAAGATGGGGTGACTTGTGTGGCTCGGACCAGGTTCTGTTACCCAGAATCCTTTGCAAACCTCAATATTTGGCTAAAAAAACACGTTCCTCACATTTGTGTGGCAGAAAGTTCTGGAATCTGAGGGGAGCCACAAATTTCCTTCCACCCAGCGTTCCCCCACGTCTCCCGATAAAAATGATACCTCACTTGTGTGGGTAGGCCTAGCGCCCGCGACAGGAAACGCCCCAAAGCGCAACGTGGACACAGCCAAATTTTTGAAGGAAAACAGAGGTGTTTTTTGAAAAGTGCCTACCTGTAGATTGTGGCCTCTAGCTCAGCCGCCACCTAGGGAAACCTACCAAACCTGTGCATTTCTGAAAACTACAGACCTAGGGGAATCCATGATGGGGTGACTTGTGTGGCTCGGACCAGGTTCTGTTACCCAGAATCCTTTGCAAACCTCAAAATTTGGCTAAAAAAACACATGTTCCTCACATTTCTGTGGCAGAAAGTTCTGGAATCAGAGGGGAGCCACAAATGTCCTTCCACCCAGCGTTCCCCCATGTCTCCCGATAAAAATGATACCTCACTTGTGTGGGTAGGCCTAGCGCCCGCGACAGGAAACTCCCCAAAGCGCAACGTGGACACAGCCAAATTTTTGAAGGAAAACAGAGGTGTTTTTTGCAAACTGCCTACCTGTAGATTTTGGCCTGTAGCTCAGCCGCCACCTAGGGAAACCTACCAAACCTGTGCATTTCTGAAAACTAGAGACCTAGGGGAATCCAAGATGGGGTGACTTGTGTGGCTCGGACCAGGTTCTGTTACCCAGAATCCTTTGCAAACCTCAAAATTTGGCTAAAAAAACACATGTTCCTCACATTTCTGTGGCAGAAAGTTCTGGAATCTGAGAGGAGCAACAAATTTCCTTCCACCCAGCGTTCCCCCACGTCTCCCGATAAAAATGATACCTCACTTATGTGGGTAGGCCTAGCGCCCGCGACAGGAAACGCCCCAAAGCACAACGTGGCCACAGCCAATTTTTTTAAGGAAAACAGAGGTGTTTTTTGCAAAGTGCCTACCTGTAGATTTTGGCCTGTAGCTCAGCCGCCACCTAGGGAAACCTACCAAACCTGTGCATTTCTGAAAACTAGAGACCTAGGGGAATACACGATGGGGTGACTTGTGTGGCTCGGACCAGGTTCTGTTACCCAGAATCCTTTGCAAACCTCAAAATTTGGCTAAAAAACACATGTTACTCACATTTCTGTGGCAGAAAGTTCTGGAATCTGAGAGGAGCCACAAATTTCCTTCCACCCAGCGTTCCCCCACGTCTCCCGATAAAAATGATACCTCACTTGTGTGGGTAGGCCTAGCGCCCGCGACAGGATATGCCCCAAAACACAACGTGGACACATCACAGAAAACAGAGCTCTTTTTAGCAAAGTGACTACCTGTAGATTTTGGCCTCTAGCTCAGCCGCCACCTAGGGAAACCTACCAAACCTGTGCATTTCTGAAAACTAGAGACCTAGGGGAATCCAAGATGGGGTGACTTGTGTGGCTCGGACCAGGTTCTGTTACCCAGAATCCTTTGCAAACCTCAAAATGTGGCTAAAAAAACACATGTTTCTCACATTCCTGTGGCAGAAAGTTCTGGAATCTGAGAGGAGCCACAAATTTCCTTCCACCCAGCGTTCCCCAATGTCTCCCGATAAAAATTATACCTCACTTGTGTGGGTAGGCCTAGCGCCCACGACAGGATATGCCCCAAAACACAACGTGGACACATCACAGAAAACAGAGCTCTTTTTAGCAAAGTGACTACCTGTAGATTTTGGCATCTAGCTCAGCCGCCACCTAGGGAAACCTACCAAACCTGTGCATTTCTGAAAACTAGAGACCTAGGGGAATCCAAGATGGGGTGACTTGTGTGGCTCGGACCAGGTTCTGTTACCCAGAATCCTTTGCAAACCTCAAAATGTGGCTAAAAAAACACATGTTTCTCACATTTCTGTGGCAGAAAGTTCTGGAATCTGAGAGGAGCCACAAATTTCCTTCCACCCAGCGTTCACCAACGTCTCCCGATAAAAATGATACCTCACTTGTGTGGGTAGGCCTAACGCCCGCGACAGGAAACGCCCCAAAGCGCAACATGCACACAGCCAAATTTTTGAAGGAAAACAGAGGTGTTTTTTGCAAAGTGCCGACCTGTAGATTTTGGCCTGTAGCTCAGCCGCCACCTAGGGAAACCTACCAAACCTGTGCATTTCTGAAAACTAGAGACCTAGGGGAATCCAAGATGGGGTGACTTGTGTGGCTCGGACCAGGTTCTGTTACCCAGAATCCTTTGCAAACATCAAAATTTGGCTAAAAAAACACATGTTCCTCACATTTCTGTGGCAGAAAGTTCTGGAATCTGAGGGGAGCCACAAATTTCCTTCCACCCAGCGTTCCCCCACGTCTCCCGATAAAAATGATACCTCACTTGTGTGAGTAGGCCTAGCGCCCGCAACAGGAAACGCCCCAAAGCGCAACGTAGACACAGCCAAATTTTTGAAGGAAAACAGAGGTGTTTTTTGCAAAGTGCCTACCTGTAGATTTTGGCCTGTAGCTCAGCCGCCACCTGGGGAAACCTACCAAACCTGTGCATTTCTGAAAACTAGAGACCTAGGGGAATCCAAGATGGGGAGACTTGTGTGGCTCGGACCAGGTTCTGTTACCCAGAATCCTTTGCAAACCTCAAAATTTGGCTAAAAAAACACATGTTCCTCACATTTCTGTGGCAGAAAGTTCTGGAATCTGAGAGGAGCCACAAATTTCCTTCCACCCAGCGTTCCCCCACGTCTCCCGATAAAAATGATACCTCACTTGTGTGGGTAGGCCTAGCGCCCGCGACAGGAAACGCCCCAAAGCGCAACGTGGACACAGCCACATTTTTGAAGGAAAACAGAGGTGTTTTTTGCAAAGTGCCTTCCTGTAGATTTTGGCCTGTAGCTCAGCCGCCACCTAGGGAAACCTACCAAACCTGTGCATTTCTGAAAACTAGAGACCTAGGGGAATCCAAGATGGGGTGACTTGTGTGGCTCGGACCAGGTTCTGTTACCCAGAATCCTTTGCAAACCTCAAAATGTGGCTAAAAAAACACATGTTCCTCACATTTCTGTGGCAGAAAGTTTTGGAATCTGAAAGGAGCCACAAATTTCCTTCCACCCAGCTTTCCCCCACGTCTCCCGATAAAAATGATACCTCACTTGTGTGGGTAGGCCTAGCGCCCGCAACAGGAAACGCCCCAAAGCGCAACGTGCACACAGCCAAATTTTTGAAGGAAAACAGAGGTGTTTTTTGCAAAGTGTCTACCTGTAGATTTTGGCCTCTAGCTCAGCCACCACCTAGGGAAACCTACCAAACCTGTGCATTTCTGAAAACTAGAGACCTAGGGGAATCCAAGATGGGGTGACTTGTGTGGCTCGGACCAGGTTCTGTTACCCAGAATCCTTTGCAAACCTCAAAATTTGGCTAAAAAAACACATGTTCCTCACATTTCTGTGGCAGAAAGTTCTGGAATCTGAGAGGAGCCACACATTTCATTCCACCCAGCGTTCCCCCACGTCTCCCGATAAAAATGATACCTCACTTGTGTGGGTAGGCCTAGCGCCCGCGACAGGATATGCCCCAAAACAGAACGTGGACACATCACAGAAAACAGAGCTCTTTTTAGCAAAGTGACTACCTGTAGATTTTGGTCTCTAGCTCAGCCGCCACCTAGGGAAACCTACCAAACCTGTGCATTTCTGAAAACTAGAGACCTATGGGAATCCAAGATGGGGTGACTTGTGTGGCTCGGACCAGGTTCTGTTACCCAGAATCCTTTGCAAACCTCAAAATGTGGCTAAAAAAACACATATTTCTCACATTTCTGTGGCAGAAAGTTCTGGAATCTGAGAGAAGCCACAAATTTCCTTCCACCCAGCGTTCCCCAACGTCTCCCGATAAAAATGATACCTCACTTGTGTGGGTAGGCCTAGCGCCCGCGACAGGAAACGCCCCAAAGCGCAACGTAGACACAGCCAAATTTTTGAAGGAAAACAGAGGTGTTTTTTGCAAAGTGCCTACCTGTAGATTTTGGCCTGTAGCTCAGCCGCCACCTGGGGAAACCTACCAAACCTGTGCATTTCTGAAAACTAGAGACCTAGGGGAATCCAAGATGGGGTGACTTGTGTGGCTCGGACCAGGTTCTGTTACCCAGAATCCTTTGCAAACCTCAAAATTTGGCTAAAAAAACACATGTTCCTCACATTTCTGTGGCAGAAAGTTCTGGAATCTGAGAGGAGCCACGAATTTCCTTCCACCCAGCGTTCCCCCACGTCTCCCGATAAAAATTATACCTCACTTGTGTGGGTAGGCCTAGCGCCCACGACAGGAAACGCCCCAAAGCACAACGTGGGCACAGCCAAATTTTTTAAGGAAAACAGAGGGGCTTTTTGCAAAGTGCCTACCTGTAGATTTTGGCCTGTAGCTCAGCCGCCACCTAGGGAAACCTACCAAACCTGTGCATTTCTGACAACTAGAGACCTAGGGGAATCCAAGATGGGGTGACTTGTGTGGCTCGGACCAGGTTCTGTTACCCAGAATCCTTTGCAAACCTCCAAATTTGGCTAAAAAACCACATGTTCCTCACATTTCTGTGGCAGAAAGTTCTGGAATCTGAGAGGAGCCACAAATTTCCTTCCACCCAGCGTTCCCCCACGTCTCCCGATAAAAATGATACCTCACTTGTGTGGGTAGGCCTAGCGCCCGCGACAGGATATGACCCAAAACACAACGTGGACACATCACAGAAAACAGAGCTCTTTTTAGCAAAGTGACTACCTGTAGATTTTGGCCTCTAGCTCAGCCGCCACCTAGGGAAACCTACCAAACCTGTGCATTTCTGAAAACAAGAGACCTAGGGGAATCCATGATGGGGTGACTTGTGTGGCTCGGACCAGGTTCTGTTACCCAGAATCCTTTGCAAACCTCAAAATTTGGCTAAAAAAACACATGTTCCTCACATTTCTGTGGCAGAAAGTTCTGGAATCTGAGGGGAGCCACAAATTTCCTTCCACCCAGCGTTCCCCCACGTCTCCCGATAAAAATGATACCTCACTTGTGTGGGTAGGCCTAGCACCCGCGTTAGGAAACGCCCCAAAGCGCAACGTGGACACAGCCAAATTTTTGAAGGAAAACAGAGGTGTTTTTTGCAAAGTGCCTACCTGTAGATTTTGGCCTCTAGCTCAGCCGCCACCTAGGGAAACCTACCAAACCTGTGCATTTCTGAAAACTAGAGACCTAGGGGAATCCATGATGGGGTGACTTGTGTGGCTCGGACCAGGTTCTGTTACCCAGAATCCTTTGCAAACCTCAAAATTTGGCTAAAAAACCACATGTTCCACACATTTCTGTGGCAGAAAGTTCTGGAATCTGAAAGGAGCCACAAATTTTCTTCCACCCAGCGTTCCCCCACGTCTCCTGATAAAAATGATACCTCACTTGTGTGGGTAGGCCTAGCGCCCGCGACAGGAAAGGCCCCAAAGCGCAACGTGGACACAGCCAAAGTTTTGGAGGAAAACAGAGGGGTTTTTTGCAAAGTGCCTACCTGTAGATTTTGGCCTGTAGCTCAGCCGCCACCTAGGGAAACCTACCAAACCTGTGCATTTCTGAAAACTAGAGACCTAGGGGAATCCAAGATGGGGTGACTTGTGTGGCTCGGACCAGGTTCTGTTACCCAGAATCCTTTGCAAACCTCAAAATTTGGCTAAAAAAACACATGTTCCTCACATTTCTGTGGCAGAAAGTTCTGGAATCTGAGAGGAGCCAGAAATTTCCTTCCACCCAGCGTTCCCCCACGTCTCCCGATAAAAATGATACCTCACTTGTGTGGGTAGGCCTAGCGCCCGCGACAGGAAACGCCCCAAAGCGCAACGTGCACACAGCCAAATTTTTGAAGGAAAACAGAGGTGTTTTTTGCAAAGTGCCTACCTGTAGATTTTGGCCTCTAGCTCAGCCGCCACCTAGGGAAACCTACCAAACCTGTGCATTTCTGAAAACTAGAGACCTAGGGGAATCCAAGATGGAGTGACTTGTGTGGCTCGGACCAGGTTCTGTTACCCAGAATCCTTTGCAAACCTCAAAATTTGGCTAAAAAAACACATGTTCCTCACATTTCTGTGGCAGAAAGTTCTGGAATCTGAGAGGAGCCACAAATTTCCTTCCACCCAGCGTTCCCCCAGGTCTCCCGATAAAAATGATACCTCACTTATGTGGGTAGGCCTAGCGCCCGCGACAGGAAACGCCCCAAAGCACAACGTGGACACAGCCAAATTTTTTAAGGAAAACAGAGGTGTTTTTTGCAAAGTGCCTACCTGTAGATTTTGGCCTGTAGCTCAGCCGCCACCTAGGGAAACCTACCAAACCTGTGCATTTCTGAAAACTAGAGACCTAGGGGAATCCAAGATGGGGTGACTTGTGTGGTTCGGACCAGGTTCTGTTACCCAGAATCCTTTGCAAACCTCAATATTTGGCTAAAAAAACACATTCCTCACATTTCTGTGGCAGAAAGTTCTGGAATCTGAGGGGAGCCACAAATTTCCTTCCACCCAGCGTTCCCCCACGTCTCCCGATAAAAATGATACCTCACTTGTGTGGGTAGGCCTAGCGCCCGCGACAGGAAATGCCCCAAAGCGCAACGTGGACACAGCCAAATTTTTGAAGGAAAACAGAGGTGTTTTTTGCAAAGTGCCTACCTGTAGATTTTGGCCTCTAGCTCAGCCGCCACCTAGGGAAACCTACCAAACCTGTGCATTTCTGAAAACTAGAGACCTAGGGGAATCCATGATGGGGTGACTTGTGTGGCTCGGACCAGGTTCTGTTACCCAGAATCCTTTGCAAACCTCAAAATTTGGCTAAAAAATCACATGTTCCTCACATTTCTGTGGCAGAAAGTTCTGGAATCTGAGGGGAGCCACAAATGTCCTTCCACCCAGCGTTCCCCCATGTCTCCCGATAAACATGATACCTCACTTGTGTGGGTAGGCCTAGCGCCCGCGACAGGAAACTCCCCAAAGCGCAACGTGGACACAGCCAAATTTTTGAAGGAAAACAGAGGTGTTTTTTGCAAACTGCCTAACTGTAGATTTTGGCCTGTAGCTCAGCCGCCACCTAGGGAAACCTACCAAACCTGTGCATTTCTGAAAACTAGAGACCTAGGGGAATCCAAGGTGGGGTGACTTGTGTGGCTCGGACCAGGTTCTGTTACCCAGAATCCTTTGCAAACCTCAAAATTTGGCTAAAAAAACACATGTTCCTCACATTTCTGTGGCAGAAAGTTCTGGAATCTGAGAGGAGCAACAAATTTCCTTCCACCCAGCGTTCCCCCACGTCTCCCGATAAAAATGATACCTCACTTATGTGGGTAGGCCTAGCGCCCGTGACAGGAAACGCCCCAAAGCACAACGTGGACACAGCCAAATTTTTTAAGGAAAACAGAGGTGTTTTTTGCAAAGTGCCTACCTGTAGATTTTGGCCTGTAGCTCAGCCGCCACCTAGGGAAACCTACCAAACCTGTGCATTTCTGAAAACTAGAGACCTAGGGGAATACACGATGGGGTGACTTGTGTGGCTCGGACCAGGTTCTGTTACCCAGAATCCTTTGCAAACCTCAAAATTTGGCTAAAAAACACATGTTACTCACATTTCTGTGGCAGAAAGTTCTGGAATCTGAGAGGAGCCACAAATTTCCTTCCACCCAGCGTTCCCCCACGTCTCCCGATAAAAATGATACCTCACTTGTGTGGGTAGGCCTAGCGCCCGCGACAGGATATGCCCCAAAACACAACGTGGACACATCACAGAAAACAGAGCTCTTTTTAGCAAAGTGACTACCTGTAGATTTTGGCCTCTAGCTCAGCCGCCACCTAGGGAAACCTACCAAACCTGTGCATTTCTGAAAACTAGAGACCTAGGGGAATCCAAGATGGGGTGACTTGTGTGGCTCGGACCAGGTTCTGTTACCCAGAATCCTTTGCAAACCTCAATATTTGGCTAAAAAAACACGTTCCTCACATTTCTGTGGCAGAAAGTTCTGGAATCTGAGGGGAGCCACAAATTTCCTTCCACCCAGCGTTCCCCCACGTCTCCCGATAAAAATGATACCTCACTTGTGTGGGTAGGCCTAGCGCCCGCGACAGGAAACGCCCCAAAGCGCAACGTGGACACAGCCAAATTTTTGAAGGAAAACAGAGATGTTTTTTGCAAAGTGCCTACCTGTAGATTTTGGCCTCTAGCTCAGCCGCCACCTAGGGAAACCTACCAAACCTGTGCATTTCTGAAAACTAGAGACCTAGGGGAATCCATGATGGGGTGACTTGTGTGGCTCGGACCAGGTTCTGTTACCCAGAATCCTTTGCAAACCTCAAAATTTGGCTAAAAAAACACATGTTCCTCACATTTCTGTGGCAGAAAGTTCTGGAATCTGAGGGGAGCCACAAATGTCCTTCCACCCAGCGTTCCCCCATGTCTCCCGATAAAAATGATACCTCACTTGTGTGGGTAGGCTTAGCGCCCGCGACAGGAAACTCCCCAAAGCGCAACGTGGACACAGCCAAATTTTTGAAGGAAAACAGAGGTGTTTTTTGCAAACTGCCTACCTGTAGATTTTGGCCTGTAGCTCAGCCGCCACCTAGGGAAACCTACCAAACCTGTGCATTTCTGAAAACTAGAGACCTAGGGGAATCCAAGATGGGGTGACTTGTGTGGCTCGGACCAGGTTCTGTTACCCAGAATCCTTTGCAAACCTCAAAATTTGGCTAAAAAACACATGTTACTCACATTTCTGTGGCAGAAAGTTCTGGAATCTGAGAGGAGCCACAAATTTCCTTCCACCCAGCGTTCCCCAATGTCTCCCGATAAAAATGATACCTCACTTGTGTGGGTAGGCCTAGCGCCCGCGACAGGATATGCCCCAAAACACAACGTGGACACATCACAGAAAACAGAGCTCTTTTTAGCAAAGTGACTACCTGTAGATTTTGGCATCTAGCTCAGCCGCCATCTAGGGAAACCTACCAAACCTGTGCATTTCTGAAAACTAGAGACCTAGGGGAATCCAAGATGGGGTGACTTGTGTGGCTCGGACCAGGTTCTGTTACCCAGAATCCTTTGCAAACCTCAAAATGTGGCTAAAAAAACACATGTTTCTTTCATTTCTGTGGCAGAAAGTTCTGGAATCTGAGAGGAGCCACAAATTTCCTTCCACCCAGCGTTCACCAACGTCTCCCGATAAAAATGATACCTCACTTGTGTGGGTAGGCCTAGCGCCCGCGACAGGATATGCCCCAAAACACAACGTGGACACATCACAGAAAACAGAGCTCTTTTTAGCAAAGTGACTACCTGTAGATTTTGGCCTCTAGCTCAGCCGCCACCTAGGGAAACCTACCAAACCTGTGCATTTCTGAAAACTAGAGACCTAGGGGAATCCAAGATGGGGTGACTTGTGTGGCTCGGACCAGGTTCTGTTACCCAGAATCCTTTGCAAACCTCAAAATGTGGCTAAAAAAACACATGTTTCTCACATTTCTGTGGCAGAAAGTTCTGGAATCTGAGAGGAGCCACAAATTTCCTTCCACCCAGCGTTCCCCAATGTCTCCCGATAAAAATGATACCTCACTTGTGTGGGTAGGCCTAGCGCCCGCGACAGGATATGCCCCAAAACACAACGTGGACACATCACAGAAAACAGAGCTCTTTTTAGCAAAGTGACTACCTGTAGATTTTGGCATCTAGCTCAGCCGCCATCTAGGGAAACCTACCAAACCTGTGCATTTCTGAAAACTAGAGACCTAGGGGAATCCAAGATGGGGTGACTTGTGTGGCTCGGACCAGGTTCTGTTACCCAGAATCCTTTGCAAACCTCAAAATGTGGCTAAAAAAACACATGTTTCTCACATTTCTGTGGCAGAAAGTTCTGGAATCTGAGAGGAGCCACAAATTTCCTTCCACCCAGCGTTCACCAACGTCTCCCGATAAAAATGATACCTCACTTGTGTGGGTAGGCCTAACGCCCGCGACAGGAAACGCCCCAAAGCGCAACGTGCACACAGCCAAATTTTTGAAGGAAAACAGAGGTGTTTTTTGCAAAGTGCCTACCTGTAGATTTTGGCCTGTAGCTCAACCGCCACCTAGGGAAACCTACCAAACCTGTGCATTTCTGAAAACTAGAGACCTAGGGGAATCCAAGATGGGGTGACTTGTGTGGCTCGGACCAGGTTCTGTTACCCAGAATCCTTTGCAAACCTCAAAATTTGGCTAAAAAAACACATGTTCCTCACATTTCTGTGGCAGAAAGTTCTGGAATCTGAGGGGAGCCACAAATTTCCTTCCACCCAGCGTTCCCCCACGTCTCCCGATAAAAATGATACCTCACTTGTGTGGGTAGGCCTAGCGCCCGCAACAGGAAACGCCCCAAAGCGCAACGTAGACACAGCTAAATTTTTGAAGGAAAACAGAGGTGTTTTTTGCAAAGTGCCTACCTGTAGATTTTGGCCTGTAGCTCAGCCGCCACCTGGGGAAACGTACCAAACCTGTGCATTTCTGAAAACTAGAGACCTAGGGGAATCCAAGATGGGGAGACTTGTGTGGCTCGGACCAGGTTCTGTTACCCAGAATCCTTTGCAAACCTCAAAATTTGGCTAAAAAAACACATGTTCCTCACATTTCTGTGGCAGAAAGTTCTGGAATCTGAGAGGAGCCACAAATTTCCTTCCACCCAGCGTTCCCCCACGTCTCCCGATAAAAATGATACCTCACTTGTGTGGGTAGGCCTAGCGCCCGCGACAGGAAACGCCCCAAAGCACAACGTGGGCACAGCCAAATTTTTGAAGGAAAACAGAGGGTTTTTTTGCAAAGTGCCTACCTGTAGATTTTGGCCTGTAGCTCAGCCGCCACCTAGGGAAACCTACCAAACCTGTGCATTTCTGACAACTAGAGACCTAGGGGAATCCAAGATGGGGTTACTTGTGTGGCTCGGACCAGGTTCTGTTACCCAGAATCCTTTGCAAACCTCAAAATTTGGCTAAAAAACCACATGTTCCACACATTTCTGTGGCAGAAAGTTCGGGAATCTGAAAGGAGCCACAAATTTCCTTCCACCCAGCGTTCCCCCACGTCTCCTGATAAAAATGATACCTCACTTGTGTGGGTAGGCCTAGCGCCCGCGACAGGAAAGACCCCAAAGCGCAACGTGGACACAGCCAAAGTTTTGAAGGAAAACAGAGGGGTTTTTTGCAAAGTGCCTACCTGTAGATTTTGGCCTGTAGCTCAGCCGCCACCTAGGGAAATCTACCAAACCTGTGCATTTCTGAAAACTAGAGACCTAGGGGAATCCAAGATGGGGTGACTTGTGTGGCTCGGACCAGGTTCTGTTACCCAGAATCCTTTGCAAACCTCAAAATTTGGCTAAAAAAACACACGTTCCTCACATTTCTGGGGCAGAAAGTTCTGGAATCTGAGAGGAGCCACAAATTTCCTTCCACCCAGCGTTCCCCCACGTCTCCCGATAAAAATGATACCTCACTTGTGTGGGTAGGCCTAGCGCCCGCGACAGGAAACGCCCCAAAGCGCAACGTGGACACAGCCAAAGTTTTGAAGGAAAACAGAGGTGTTTTTTGCAAAGTGCCTACCTGTAGATTTTGGCCTGTAGCTCAGCCACCACCTAGGGAAACCTACCAAACCTGTGCATTTCTGAAAACTAGAGACCTAGGGGAATCCAAGATGGGGTGACTTGTGTGGCTCGGACCAGGTTCTGTTACCCAGAATCCTTTGCAAACCTCAAAATTTGGCTAAAAAAACACATGTTCCTCACATTTCTGTGGCAGAAAGTTCTGGAATCTGAGGGGAGCCACAAATTTCCTTCCACCCAGCGTTCCCCCACGTCTCCCGATAAAAATGATACCTCACTTGTGTGGGTAGGCCTAGCGCCCGCGACAGGAAACGCCCCAAATCGCAACGTGGACACAGCCAAATTTTTGAAGGAAAACAGAGGTGTTTTTTGCAAAGTGCCTACCTGTAGATTTTGGCCTGTAGCTCAGCCGCCACCTAGGGAAACCTACGAAACCTGTGCATTTCTGAAAACTAGAGACCTAGGGGAATCCAAGATGGGGTGACTTGTGTGGCTCGGACCAGGTTCTGTTACCCAGAATCCTTTGCAAACCTCAAAATTTGGCTAAAAAAACACATGTTCCTCACATTTCTGTGGCAGAAAGTTCTGGAATCTGAGAGGAGCCACAAATTTCCTTCCACCCAGCGTTCCTCCACGTCTCCCGATAAAAATGATACCTCACTTGTGTGGGTAGGCCTAGCGCCAGCGACAGGATATGCCCCAAAACACAACGTGGACACATCACAGAAAACAGAGCTCTTTTTAGCAAAGTGACAACCTGTAGATTTTGGCCTCTAGCTCAGCCGCCACCTAGGGAAACCTACCAAACCTGTGCATTTCTGAAAACTAGAGACGTAGGGGAATCCAAGATGGGGGTGACTTGTGTGGCTCGGACCAGGTTCTGTTACCCAGAATCCTTTGCAAACCTCAAAATTTGGCTAAAAAAACACGTTCCTCACATTCCTGTGGCAGAAAGTTCTGGAATCTGAGGGGAGCCACAAATTTCCTTCCACCCAGCGTTCCCCCACGTCTCCCGATAAAAATGATACCTCACTTGTGTGGGTAGGCCTAGCGCCCGCAACAGGAAACGCCCCAAAGCGCAACGTGGACAAAGCCAAATTTTTGAAGGAAAACAGAGGTGTTTTTTGCAAAGTGCCTACCTGTAGATTTTGGCCTCTAGCTCAGCCGCCACCTAGGGAAACCTACCAAACCTGTGCATTTCTGAAAACTAGAGACCTAGGGGAATCCAAGATGGGGTGACTTGTGTGGCTCGGACCAGGTTCTGTTACCCAGAATCCTTTGCAAACCTCAAAATTTGGCTAAAAAAACACATGTTCCTCATATTTCTGTGGCAGAAAGTTCTGGAATCTGAGAGGAGCCACAAATTTCCTTCCACCCAGCGTTCCCCCACGTTTCCCGATAAAAATGATACCTCACTTGTGTGGGTAGGCCTAGCGCCCGCGACAGGATATGCCCCAAAACACAACGTGGACACTTCACAGAAAACAGAGCTCTTTTTAGCAAAGTGACTACCTGTAGATTTTGGCCTCTAGCTCAGCCGCCACCTAGGGAAACCTACCAAACCTGTGCATTTCTGAAAACTAGAGACCTAGGGGAATCCAAGATGGGGTGACTTGTGTGGCTCGGACCAGGTTCTGTTACCCAGAATCCTTTGCAAACCTCAAAATTTGGCTAAAAAAACACACGTTCCTCACATTTCTGGGGCAGAAAGTTCTGGAATCTGAGAGGAGCCACAAATTTCCTTCCACCCAGCGTTCCCCCACGTCTCCCGATAAAAATGATACCTCACTTGTGTGGGTAGGCCTAGCGCCCGCGACAGGAAACGCCCCAAAGCGCAACGTGGACACAGCCAAAGTTTTGAAGGAAAACAGAGGTGTTTTTTGCAACGTGCCTACCTGTAGATTTTGGCCTGTAGCTCAGCCACCACCTAGGGAAACCTACCAAACCTGTGCATTTCTGAAAACTAGAGACCTAGGGGAATCCAAGATGGGGTGACTTGTGTGGCTCGGACCAGGTTCTGTTACCCAGAATCCTTTGCAAACCTCAAAATTTGGCTAAAAAAACACATGTTCCTCACATTTCTTTGGCATAAAGTTCTGGAATCTGAGAGGAGCCACAAATTTCCTTCCACCCAGCGTTCCCCCACGTCTCCCGATAAAAATGATACCTCACTTGTGTGGGTAGGCCTAGCGCCCGCGACAGGAAATGCCCCAAAGCGCAACGTGGACACAGCCAAATTTTTGAAGGAAAACAGAGGTGTTTTTTGCAAAGTGCCTACCTGTAGATTTTGGCCTCTAGCTCAGCCGCCACCTAGGGAAACCTACCAAACCTGTGCATTTCTGAAAACTAGAGACCTAGGGGAATCCATGATGGGGTGACTTGTGTGGCTCGGACCAGGTTCTGTTACCCAGAATCCTTTGCAAACCTCAAAATTTGGCTAAAAAAACACATGTTCCTCACATTTCTGTGGCAGAAAGTTCTGGAATCTGAGGGGAGCCACAAATGTCCTTCCACCCAGCGTTCCCCCATGTCTCCCGATAAAAATGATACCTCACTTGTGTGGGTAGGCCTAGCGCCCGCGACAGGAAACTCCCCAAAGCGCAACGTGGACACAGCCAAATTTTTGAAGGAAAACAGAGGTGTTTTTTGCAAACTGCCTAACTGTAGATTTTGGCCTGTAGCTCAGCCGCCACCTAGGGAAACCTACCAAACCTGTGCATTTCTGAAAACTAGAGACCTAGGGGAATCCAAGGTGGGGTGACTTGTGTGGCTCGGACCAGGTTCTGTTAAACAGAATCCTTTGCAAACCTCAAAATTTGGCTAAAAAAACACATGTTCCTCACATTTCTGTGGCAGAAAGTTCTGGAATCTGAGAGGAGCAACAAATTTCCTTCCACCCAGCGTTCCCCCACGTCTCCCGATAAAAATGATACCTCACTTATGTGGGTAGGCCTAGCGCCCGTGACAGGAAACGCCCCAAAGCACAACGTGGAAACAGCCAAATTTTTTAAGGAAAACAGAGGTGTTTTTTGCAAAGTGCCTACCTGTAGATTTTGGCCTGTAGCTCAGCCGCCACCTAGGGAAACCTACCAAACCTGTGCATTTCTGAAAACTAGAGACCTAGGGGAATACACGATGGGGTGACTTGTGTGGCTCGGACCAGGTTCTGTTACCCAGAATCCTTTGCAAACCTCAAAATTTGGCTAAAAAACACATGTTACTCACATTTCTGTGGCAGAAAGTTCTGGAATCTGAGAGGAGCCACAAATTTCCTTCCACCCAGCGTTCCCCCACGTCTCCCGATAAAAATGATACCTCACTTGTGTGGGTAGGCCTAGCGCCCGCGACAGGATATGCCCCAAAACACAACGTGGACACATCACAGAAAACAGAGCTCTTTTTAGCAAAGTGACTACCTGTAGATTTTGGCCTCTAGCTCAGCCGCCACCTAGGGAAACCTACCAAACCTGTGCATTTCTAAAAACTAGAGACCTAGGGGAATCCAAGATGGGGTGACTTGTGTGGCTCGGACCAGGTTCTGTTACCCAGAATCCTTTGCAAACCTCAATATTTGGCTAAAAAAACACGTTCCTCACATTTCTGTGGCAGAAAGTTCTGGAATCTGAGGGGAGCCACAAATTTCCTTCCACCCAGCGTTCCCCCACGTCTCCCGATAAAAATGATACCTCACTTGTGTGGGTAGGCCTAGCGCCCGCGACAGGAAACGCCCCAAAGCGCAACGTGGACACAGCCAAATTTTTGAAGGAAAACAGAGATGTTTTTTGCAAAGTGCCTACCTGTAGATTTTGGCCTCTAGCTCAGCCGCCACCTAGGGAAACCTACCAAACCTGTGCATTTCTGAAAACTAGAGACCTAGGGGAATCCATGATGGGGTGACTTGTGTGGCTCGGACCAGGTTCTGTTACCCAGAATCCTTTGCAAACCTCAAAATTTGGCTAAAAAAACACATGTTCCTCACATTTCTGTGGCAGAAAGTTCTGGAATCTGAGGGGAGCCACAAATGTCCTTCCACCCAGCGTTCCCCCATGTCTCCCGATAAAAATGATACCTCACTTGTGTGGGTAGGCCTAGCGCCCGCGACAGGAAACTCCCCAAAGCGCAACGTGGACACAGCCAAATTTTTGAAGGAAAACAGAGGTGTTTTTTGCAAACTGCCTACCTGTAGATTTTGGCCTGTAGCTCAGCCGCCACCTAGGGAAACCTACCAAACCTGTGCATTTCTGAAAACTAGAGACCTAGGGGAATCCAAGATGGGGTGACTTGTGTGGCTCGGACCAGGTTCTGTTACCCAGAATCCTTTGCAAACCTCAAAATTTGGCTAAAAAACACATGTTACTCACATTTCTGTGGCAGAAAGTTCTGGAATCTGAGAGGAGCCACAAATTTCCTTCCACCCAGCGTTCCCCAATGTCTCCCGATAAAAATGATACCTCACTTGTGTGGGTAGGCCTAGCGCCCGCGACAGGATATGCCCCAAAACACAACGTGGACACATCACAGAAAACAGAGCTCTTTTTAGCAAAGTGACTACCTGTAGATTTTGGCATCTAGCTCAGCCGCCATCTAGGGAAACCTACCAAACCTGTGCATTTCTGAAAACTAGAGACCTAGGGGAATCCAAGATGGGGTGACTTGTGTGGCTCGGACCAGGTTCTGTTACCCAGAATCCTTTGCAAACCTCAAAATGTGGCTAAAAAAACACATGTTTCTCACATTTCTGTGGCAGAAAGTTCTGGAATCTGAGAGGAGCCACAAATTTCCTTCCACCCAGCGTTCACCAACGTCTCCCGATAAAAATGATACCTCACTTGTGTGGGTAGGCCTAGCGCCCGCGACAGGATATGCCCCAAAACACAACGTGGACACATCACAGAAAACAGAGCTCTTTTTAGCAAAGTGACTACCTGTAGATTTTGGCCTCTAGCTCAGCCGCCACCTAGGGAAACCTACCAAACCTGTGCATTTCTGAAAACTAGAGACCTAGGGGAATCCAAGATGGGGTGACTTGTGTGGCTCGGACCAGGTTCTGTTACCCAGAATCCTTTGCAAACCTCAAAATGTGGCTAAAAAAACACATGTTTCTCACATTTCTGTGGCAGAAAGTTCTGGAATCTGAGAGGAGCCACAAATTTCCTTCCACCCAGCGTTCCCCAATGTCTCCCGATAAAAATGATACCTCACTTGTGTGGGTAGGCCTAGCGCCCGCGACAGGATATGCCCCAAAACACAACGTGGACACATCACAGAAAACAGAGCTCTTTTTAGCAAAGTGACTACCTGTAGATTTTGGCATCTAGCTCAGCCGCCATCTAGGGAAACCTACCAAACCTGTGCATTTCTGAAAACTAGAGACCTAGGGGAATCCAAGATGGGGTGACTTGTGTGGCTCGGACCAGGTTCTGTTACCCAGAATCCTTTGCAAACCTCAAAATGTGGCTAAAAAAACACATGTTTCTCACATTTCTGTGGCAGAAAGTTCTGGAATCTGAGAGGAGCCACAAATTTCCTTCCACCCAGCGTTCACCAACGTCTCCCGATAAAAATGATACCTCACTTGTGTGGGTAGGCCTAACGCCCGCGACAGGAAACGCCCCAAAGCGCAACGTGCACACAGCCAAATTTTTGAAGGAAAACAGAGGTGTTTTTTGCAAAGTGCCTACCTGTAGATTTTGGCCTGTAGCTCAGCCGCCACCTAGGGAAACCTACCAAACCTGTGCATTTCTGAAAACTAGAGACCTAGGGGAATCCAAGATGGGGTGACTTGTGTGGCTCGGACCAGGTTCTGTTACCCAGAATCCTTTGCAAACCTCAAAATTTGGCTAAAAAAACACATGTTCCTCACATTTCTGTGGCAGAAAGTTCTGGAATCTGAGGGGAGCCACAAATTTCCTTCCACCCAGCGTTCCCCCACGTCTCCCGATAAAAATGATACCTCACTTGTGTGGGTAGGCCTAGCGCCCGCAACAGGAAACGCCCCAAAGCGCAACGTAGACACAGCTAAATTTTTGAAGGAAAACAGAGGTGTTTTTTGCAAAGTGCCTACCTGTAGATTTTGGCCTGTAGCTCAGCCGCCACCTAGGGAAACCTACCAAACCTGTGCATTTCTGACAACTAGAGACCTAGGGGAATCCAAGATGGGGTTACTTGTGTGGCTCGGACCAGGTTCTGTTACCCAGAATCCTTTGCAAACCTCAAAATTTGGCTAAAAAACCACATGTTCCACACATTTCTGTGGCAGAAAGTTCGGGAATCTGAAAGGAGCCACAAATTTCCTTCCACCCAGCGTTCCCCCACGTCTCCTGATAAAAATGATACCTCACTTGTGTGGGTAGGCCTAGCGCCCGCGACAGGAAAGACCCCAAAGCGCAACGTGGACACAGCCAAAGTTTTGAAGGAAAACAGAGGGGTTTTTTGCAAAGTGCCTACCTGTAGATTTTGGCCTGTAGCTCAGCCGCCACCTAGGGAAATCTACCAAACCTGTGCATTTCTGAAAACTAGAGACCTAGGGGAATCCAAGATGGGGTGACTTGTGTGGCTCGGACCAGGTTCTGTTACCCAGAATCCTTTGCAAACCTCAAAATTTGGCTAAAAAAACACACGTTCCTCACATGTCTGGGGCAGAAAGTTCTGGAATCTGAGAGGAGCCACAAATTTCCTTCCACCCAGCGTTCCCCCACGTCTCCCGATAAAAATGATACCTCACTTGTGTGGGTAGGCCTAGCGCCCGCGACAGGAAACGCCCCAAAGCGCAACGTGGACACAGCCAAAGTTTTGAAGGAAAACAGAGGTGTTTTTTGCAAAGTGCCTACCTGTAGATTTTGGCCTGTAGCTCAGCCACCACCTAGGGAAACCTACCAAACCTGTGCATTTCTGAAAACTAGAGACCTAGGGGAATCCAAGATGGGGTGACTTGTGTGGCTCGGACCAGGTTCTGTTACCCAGAATCCTTTGCAAACCTCAAAATTTGGCTAAAAAAACACATGTTCCTCACATTTCTGTGGCAGAAAGTTCTGGAATCTGAGGGGAGCCACAAATTTCCTTCCACCCAGCGTTCCCCCACATCTCCCGATAAAAATGATACCTCACTTGTGTGGGTAGGCCTAGCGCCCGCGACAGGAAACGCCCCAAATCGCAACGTGGACACAGCCAAATTTTTGAAGGAAAACAGAGGTGTTTTTTGCAAAGTGCCTACCTGTAGATTTTGGCCTGTAGCTCAGCCGCCACCTAGGGAAACCTACGAAACCTGTGCATTTCTGAAAACTAGAGACCTAGGGGAATCCAAGATGGGGTGACTTGTGTGGCTCGGACCAGGTTCTGTTACCCAGAATCCTTTGCAAACCTCAAAATTTGGCTAAAAAAACACATGTTCCTCACATTTCTGTGGCAGAAAGTTCTGGAATCTGAGAGGAGCCACAAATTTCCTTCCACCCAGCGTTCCTCCACGTCTCCCGATAAAAATGATACCTCACTTGTGTGGGTAGGCCTAGCGCCCGCGACAGGATATGCCCCAAAACACAACGTGGACACATCACAGAAAACAGAGCTCTTTTTAGCAAAGTGACAACCTGTAGATTTTGGCCTCTAGCTCAGCCGCCACCTAGGGAAACCTACCAAACCTGTGCATTTCTGAAAACTAGAGACGTAGGGGAATCCAAGATGGGGGTGACTTGTGTGGCTCGGACCAGGTTCTGTTACCCAGAATCCTTTGCAAACCTCAAAATTTGGCTAAAAAAACACGTTCCTCACATTCCTGTGGCAGAAAGTTCTGGAATCTGAGGGGAGCCACAAATTTCCTTCCACCCAGCGTTCCCCCACGTCTCCCGATAAAAATGATACCTCACTTGTGTGGGTAGGCCTAGCGCCCGCAACAGGAAACGCCCCAAAGCGCAACGTGGACAAAGCCAAATTTTTGAAGGAAAACAGAGGTGTTTTTTGCAAAGTGCCTACCTGTAGATTTTGGCCTCTAGCTCAGCCGCCACCTAGGGAAACCTACCAAACCTGTGCATTTCTGAAAACTAGAGACCTAGGGGAATCCAAGATGGGGTGACTTGTGTGGCTCGGACCAGGTTCTGTTACCCAGAATCCTTTGCAAACCTCAAAATTTGGCTAAAAAACCACATGTTACTCACATTTCTGTGGCAGAAAGTTCTGGAATCTGAGAGGAGCCACAAATTTCCTTCCACCCAGCGTTCCCCCATGTCTCCCGATAAAAATGATACCTCACTTGTGTGGGTATGCCTAGCGCCCGCGACAGGATATGCCACAAAACACAACGTGGACACATCACAGAAAACAGAGCTCTTTTTAGCAAAGTACTACCTGTAGATTTTGGCCTCTAGCTCAGCCGCCACCTAGGGAAACCTACCAAACCTGTGCATTTCTGAAAACTAGAGACCTAGGGGAATCCAAGATGGGGTGACTTGTGTGGCTCGGACCAGGTTCTGTTACCCAGAATCCTTTGCAAACCTCAAAATGTGGCTAAAAAAACACATGTTCCTCACATTTCTGTGGCAGAAAGTTCCGGAATCTGAGAGGAGCCACAAATTTCCTTCCACCCAGCGTTCCCCCATGTCTCCCGATAAAAATGATCCCTCATTTGTGTGGGTAGGCCTAGCGCCCGCGACAGGAAACACCCCAAAACACAACGTGGACACATCACAGAAAACAGAGCTCTTTTTAGCAAAGTGACTACCTGTAGATTTTGGCCTCTAGCTCATCCGCCACCTAGGGAAACCTACCAAACCTGTGCATTTCTGAAAACTAGAGACCTAGGGGAATCCAAGATGGGGTGACTTGTGTGGCTCGGACCAGGTTCTGTTACCCAGAATCCTTTGCAAACCTCAAAATGTGGCTAAAAAAACACATGTTCCTCACATTTCTGTGGCAGAAAGTTCCGGAATCTGAGAGGAGCCACAAATTTCCTTCCACCTAGCGTTCCCCCATGTCTCCCGATAAAAATGATACCTCACTTGTGTGGGTAGGCCTAGCGCCCGCGACAGGAAACGCCCCAAAGCGCAACGTGCACACAGCCAAATTTTTGAAGGAAAACAGAGGTGTTTTTTGCAAAGTGCCTACCTGTAGATTTTGGCCTCTAGCTCAGCCGCCACCTAGGGAAACCTACAAAACCTGTGCATTTCTGAAAACTAGAGACCTAGGGGAATCCAAGATGGGGTGACTTGTGTGGCTCGGACCAGGTTCTGTTACCCAGAATCCTTTGCAAACCTCAGAATTTGGCTAAAAAAACACATGTTCCTCAAATTTCTGTGGCAGAAAGTTCTGGAATCTGAGAGGAGCCACAAATTTCCTTCCACCCAGCGTTCCCCCACGTCTCCCGATAAAAATGATCCCTCACTTGTGTGGGTAGGCCTAGCGCCCGCGACAGGAAACACCCCAAAACACAACGTGGACACATCACAGAAAACAGAGCTCTTTTTAGCAAAGTGACTACCTGTAGATTTTGGCCACTAGCTCATCCGCCACCTAGGGAAACCTACCAAACCTGTGCATTTCTGAAAACTAGAGACCTAGGGGAATCCAATATGGGATGACTTGTGTGGCTCGGACCAGGTTCTGTTACCCAGAATCCTTTGCAAACCTCAAAATTTGGCTAAAAAAACACATGTTCCTCACATTTCTGTGGCAGAAAGTTCTGGAATCTGAGGGGAGCCACAAATTTCCTTCCACCCAGCGTTCCCCCATGTCTCCCGATAAAAATGATACCTCACTTGTGTGGGTAGGCCTAGCGCCCGCGACAGGAAATGCCCCAAAGCGCAACGTGGACACAGCCACATTTGTGAAGGAAAACAGAGGTGTTTTTTGCAAAGTGCCTACCTGTAGATTTTGGCCTGTAGCTCAGCCGCCACCTAGGGAAACCTACAAAACCTGTGCATTTCTGAAAACTAGAGACCTAGGGGAATCCAAGATGGGGTGACTTGTGTGGCTCGGACCAGGTTCTGTTACCCAGAATCCTTTGCAAACCTCAAAATTTGGCTAAAAAAACACATGTTCCTCACATTTCTGTGGCAGAAAGTTCTGGAATCTGAGAGGAGCCACAAATTTCCTTCCACCCAGCGTTCCCCCACGTCTCCCGATAAAAATGATACCTCACTTGTGTGGGTAGGCCTAGCGCCCGCGACAGGATATGCCCCAAAACACAACGTGGACACATCACAGAAAACAGAGCTCTTTTTAGCAAAGTGACTACCTGTAGATTTTGGCCTCTAGCTCAGCCGCCACCTAGGGAAACCTACCAAACCTGTGCATTTCTGAAAACTAGAGACGTAGGGGAATCCAAGATGGGGTCACTTGTGTGGCTCGGACCAGGTTCTGTTACCCAGAATCCTTTGCAAACCTCAAAATGTGGCTAAAAAAACACATGTTCCTCACATTTCTGTGGCAGAAAGTTCTGGAATCTGAGAGGAGCCACAAATTTCCTTCCACCCAGCGTTCCCCCACGTCTCCCGATAAAAATGATACCTCACTTGTGTGGGTAGGCCTAGCGCCCGCGACAGGAAACGCCCCAAAGCGCAACGTGGACACAGCCAAATTTTTGAAGGAAAACAGAGGTGTTTTTTGCAAAGTGCCTACCTGTAGATTTTGGCCTCTAGCTCAGCCGCCACCTAGGGAAACCTACCAAACCTGTGCATTTTTGAAAACTAGAGACCTAGGGGAATCCAAGATGGGGTGACTTGTGTGGCTCGGACCAGGTTCTGTTACCCAGAATCCTTTGCAAACCTCAAAATTTGGCTAAAAAAACACATGTTCCTCACATTTCTGTGGCAGAATGTTCTGGAATCTGAGAGGAGCCACAAATTTCATTCCACCCAGCGTTCCCCCACGTCTCCCGATAAAAATGATACCTCACTTGTGTGGGTAGGCCTAGCGCCCGCGACAGGATATGCCCCAAAACACAACGTGGACACCTCACAGAAAACAGAGCTCTTTTTAGCAAAGTGACTACCTGTAGATTTTGGCCTCTAGCTCAGCCGCCACCTAGGGAAACCTACCAAACCTGTGCATTTCTGAAAACTAGAGACGTAGGGGAATCAAAGATGGGGGTGACTTGTGTGGCTCGGACCAGGTTCTGTTACCCAGAATCCTTTGCAAACCTCAAAATTTGGCTAAAAAAACACACGTTCCTCACATTTCTGGGGCAGAAAGTTCTGGAATCTGAGAGGAGCCACAAATTTCCTTCCACCCAGCGTTCCCCCACGTCTCCCTATAAAAATGATACCTCACTTGTGTGGGTAGGCCTAGCGCCCGCGACAGGAAACGCCCCAAAGCGCAACGTGGACACAGCCAAAGTTTTGAAGGAAAACAGAGGTGTTTTTTGCAAAGTGCCTACCTGTAGATTTTGGCCTGTAGCTCAGTCACCACCTAGGGAAACCTACCAAACCTGTGCATTTCTGAAAACTAGAGACCTAGGGGAATCCAAGATGGGGTGACTTGTGTGGCTCGGACCAGGTTCTGTTACCCGGAATCCTTTGCAAACCTCAAAATTTGGCTAAAAAAACACATGTTCCTCACATTTCTGTGGCAGAAAGTTCTGGAATCTGAGAGGAGCCACAAATTTCCTTCCACCCAGCGTTCCCCCACGTCTCCCGATAAAAATGATACCTCACTTGTGTGGGTAGGCCTAGCGCCCGCGACAGGAAACGCCCCAAAGCGCAACGTGGACACAGCCAAATTTTTGAAGGAAAACAGAGGTGTTTTTTGCAAAGTGCTTACCTGTAGATTTTGGCCTGTAGCTCAGCCGCCACCTAGGGAAACCTACCAAACCTGTGCATTTCTGAAAACTAGAGACCTAGGGGAATCCAAGATAGGGTGACTTGTGTGGCTCGGACCAGGTTCTGTTACCCAGAATCCTTTGCAAACCTCAGAATTTGGCTAAAAAAACACATGTTCCTCAAATTTCTGTGGCAGAAGGTTCTGGAATCTGAGAGGAGCCACAAATTTCCTTCCACCCAGCGTTCCCCCACGTCTCCCGATAAAAATGATACCTCACTTGTGTGGGTAGGCCTAGCGCCCGCGACAGGAAACACCCCAAAACACAACGTGGACACATCACAGAAAACAGAGCTCTTTTTAGCAAAGTGACTACCTGTAGATTTTGGCCTCTAGCTCAGCCGCCACCTAGGGAAACCTACCAAACCTGTGCATTTCTGAAAACTAGAGACCTAGGGGAATCCAAGATGGGGTGACTTGTGTGGCTCGGACTAGGTTCTGTTACCCAGAATCCTTTGCAAACCTCAAAATTTGGCTAAAAAAACACATGTTCCTCACATTTCTGTGGCAGAAAGTTCTGGAATCTGAGGGGAGCCACAAATTTCCTTCCACCCAGCGTTCCCCCACGTCTCCCGATAAAAATGATACCTCACTTGTGTGGGTAGGCCTAGCGCCCGCGACATGAAACGCCCCAAAGCGCAACGTGGACACAGCCACATTTTTGAAGGAAAACAGAGGTGTTTTTTGCAAAGTGCCTACCTGTAGATTTTGGCCTGTAGCTCAGCCGCCACCTAGGGAAACCTACCAAACCTGTGCATTTCTGAAAACTAGAGACCTAGGGGAATCCAAGATGGGGTGACTTGTGTGGCTCGGACCAGGTTCTGTTACCCAGAATCCTTTGCAAACCTAAAATATTTGGTTAAAAAAACACACGTTCCTCACATTTCTGGGGCAGAAAGTTCTGGAATCTGAGGGGAGCCACAAATTTCCTTCCACCCAGCGTTCCCCCACGTCTCCCGATAAAAATGATACCTCACTTGTGTGGGTAGGCCTAGCGCCCGCGACAGGAAACGCCCCAAAGCGCAACGTGGACACAGCCACATTTTTGAAGGAAAACAGAGGTGTTTTTTGCAAAGTGCCTTCCTGTAGATTTTGGCCTGTAGCTCAGCCGCCACCTAGGGAAACCTACCAAACCTGTGCATTTCTGAAAACTAGAGACCTAGGGGAATCCAAGATGGGGTGACTTGTGTGGCTCGGACCAGGATCTGTTACCCAGAATCCTTTGCAAACCTCAAACTTTGGCTAAAAAAACACATGTTCCTCACATTTCTTTGGCATAAAGTTCTGGAATCTGAGAGGAGCCACAAATTTCCTTCCACCCAGCGTTCCTCCACGTCTCCCGATAAAAATGATACCTCACTTGTGTGGGTAGGCCTAGCGCCCGCGACAGAATATGCCCCAAAACACAACGTGGACACATCACAGAAAACAGAGCTCTTTTTAGCAAAGTGACTACCTGTAGATTTTGGCCTGTAGCTCAGCCACCACCTAGGGAAACCTACCAAACCTGTGCATTTCTGAAAACTAGAGACCTAGGGGAATCCAAGATGGGGTGACTTGTGTGGCTCGGACCAGGTTCTGTTACCCAGAATCCTTTGCAAACCTCAAAATGTGGCTAAAAAAACACATGTTCCTCACATTTCTGTGGCAGAAAGTTCTGGAATCTGAGAGGAAACACAAATTTCCTTCCACCGAGCATTCCCCCACGTCTCCCGATAAAAATTATACCTCACTTGTGTGGGTAGGCCTAGCGCCCGCGACAGGAAACGCCCCAAAGCGCAACGTGCACACAGCCAAATTTTTGAAGGAAAACAGAGGTGTTTTTTGCAAAGTGCCTACCTGTAGATTTTGGCCTCTAGCTCAGCCGCCACCTAGGGAAACCTACCAAACCTGTGCATTTCTGAAAACTAGAGACCTAGGGGAATCCAAGATGGGGTGACTTGTGTGGCTCGGACCAGGTTCTGTTACCCGGAATCCTTTGCAAACCTCAAAATTTGGCTAAAAAAACACATGTTCCTCACATTTCTGTGGCAGAAAGTTCTGGAATCTGAGAGGAGCCACAAATTTCCTTCCACCCAGCGTTCCCCCACGTCTCCCGATAAAAATGATACCTCACTTGTGTGGGTAGGCCTAGCGCCCGCGACAGGAAACGCCCCAAAGCGCAACGTGGACACAGCCAAATTTTTGAAGGAAAACAGAGGTGTTTTTTGCAAAGTGCTTACCTGTAGATTTTGGCCTGTAGCTCAGCCGCCACCTAGGGAAACCTACCAAACCTGTGCATTTCTGAAAACTAGAGACGTAGGGGAATCCAAGATGGGGTGACTTGTGTGGCTCGGACCAGGTTCTGTTACCCAGAATCCTTTGCAAACCTCAAAATTTGGCAAAAAAAACACGTTCCTCACATTTCTGTGGCAGAAAGTTCTGGAATCTGAGGGGAGCCACAAATTTCCTTCCACCCAGCGTTCCCCCACGTCTCCCGATAAAAATGATACCTCACTTGTGTGGGTAGGCCTAGCGCCCGCAACAGGAAACGCCCCAAAGCGCAACGTGGACACAGCCAAATTTTTGAAGGAAAACAGAGGTGTTTTTTGCAAAGTGCCTACCTGTAGATTTTGGCCTCTAGCTCAGCCGCCACCTAGGGAAACCTACCAAACCTGTGCATTTTTGAAAACTAGAGACCTAGGGGAATCCAAGATGGGGTGACTTGTGTGGCTCGGACCAGGTTCTGTTACCCAGAATCCTTTGCAAACCTCAAAATTTGGCTAAAAAAACACATGTTCCTCACATTTCTGTGGCAGAATGTTCTGGAATCTGAGAGGAGCCACAAATTTCATTCCACCCAGCGTTCCCCCACGTCTCCCGATAAAAATGATACCTCACTTGTGTGGGTAGGCCTAGCGCCCGCGACAGGATATGCCCCAAAACACAACGTGGACACCTCACAGAAAACAGAGCTCTTTTTAGCAAAGTGACTACCTGTAGATTTTGGCCTCTAGCTCAGCCGCCACCTAGGGAAACCTACCAAACCTGTGCATTTCTGAAAACTAGAGACGTAGGGGAATCAAAGATGGGGGTGACTTGTGTGGCTCGGACCAGGTTCTGTTACCCAGAATCCTTTGCAAACCTCAAAATTTGGCTAAAAAAACACACGTTCCTCACATTTCTGGGGCAGAAAGTTCTGGAATCTGAGAGGAGCCACAAATTTCCTTCCACCCAGCGTTCCCCCACGTCTCCCTATAAAAATGATACCTCACTTGTGTGGGTAGGCCTAGCGCCCGCGACAGGAAACGCCCCAAAGCGCAACGTGGACACAGCCAAAGTTTTGAAGGAAAACAGAGGTGTTTTTTGCAAAGTGCCTACCTGTAGATTTTGGCCTGTAGCTCAGTCACCACCTAGGGAAACCTACCAAACCTGTGCATTTCTGAAAACTAGAGACCTAGGGGAATCCAAGATGGGGTGACTTGTGTGGCTCGGACCAGGTTCTGTTACCCGGAATCCTTTGCAAACCTCAAAATTTGGCTAAAAAAACACATGTTCCTCACATTTCTGTGGCAGAAAGTTCTGGAATCTGAGAGGAGCCACAAATTTCCTTCCACCCAGCGTTCCCCCACGTCTCCCGATAAAAATGATACCTCACTTGTGTGGGTAGGCCTAGCGCCCGCGACAGGAAACGCCCCAAAGCGCAACGTGGACACAGCCAAATTTTTGAAGGAAAACAGAGGTGTTTTTTGCAAAGTGCTTACCTGTAGATTTTGGCCTGTAGCTCAGCCGCCACCTAGGGAAACCTACCAAACCTGTGCATTTCTGAAAACTAGAGACCTAGGGGAATCCAAGATAGGGTGACTTGTGTGGCTCGGACCAGGTTCTGTTACCCAGAATCCTTTGCAAACCTCAGAATTTGGCTAAAAAAACACATGTTCCTCAAATTTCTGTGGCAGAAGGTTCTGGAATCTGAGAGGAGCCACAAATTTCCTTCCACCCAGCGTTCCCCCACGTCTCCCGATAAAAATGATACCTCACTTGTGTGGGTAGGCCTAGCGCCCGCGACAGGAAACACCCCAAAACACAACGTGGACACATCACAGAAAACAGAGCTCTTTTTAGCAAAGTGACTACCTGTAGATTTTGGCCTCTAGCTCAGCCGCCACCTAGGGAAACCTACCAAACCTGTGCATTTCTGAAAACTAGAGACCTAGGGGAATCCAAGATGGGGTGACTTGTGTGGCTCGGACTAGGTTCTGTTACCCAGAATCCTTTGCAAACCTCAAAATTTGGCTAAAAAAACACATGTTCCTCACATTTCTGTGGCAGAAAGTTCTGGAATCTGAGGGGAGCCACAAATTTCCTTCCACCCAGCGTTCCCCCACGTCTCCCGATAAAAATGATACCTCACTTGTGTGGGTAGGCCTAGCGCCCGCGACATGAAACGCCCCAAAGCGCAACGTGGACACAGCCACATTTTTGAAGGAAAACAGAGGTGTTTTTTGCAAAGTGCCTACCTGTAGATTTTGGCCTGTAGCTCAGCCGCCACCTAGGGAAACCTACCAAACCTGTGCATTTCTGAAAACTAGAGACCTAGGGGAATCCAAGATGGGGTGACTTGTGTGGCTCGGACCAGGTTCTGTTACCCAGAATCCTTTGCAAACCTAAAAAATTTGGTTAAAAAAACACACGTTCCTCACATTTCTGGGGCAGAAAGTTCTGGAATCTGAGGGGAGCCACAAATTTCCTTCCACCCAGCGTTCCCCCACGTCTCCCGATAAAAATGATACCTCACTTGTGTGGGTAGGCCTAGCGCCCGCGACAGGAAACGCCCCAAAGCCCAACGTGGACACAGCCACATTTTTGAAGGAAAACAGAGGTGTTTTTTGCAAAGTGCCTTCCTGTAGATTTTGGCCTGTATCTCAGCCGCCACCTAGGGAAACCTACCAAACCTGTGCATTTCTGAAAACTAGAGACCTAGGGGAATCCAAGATGGGGTGACTTGTGTGGCTCGGACCAGGATCTGTTACCCAGAATCCTTTGCAAACCTCAAACTTTGGCTAAAAAAACACATGTTCCTCACATTTCTTTGGCATAAAGTTCTGGAATCTGAGAGGAGCCACAAATTTCCTTCCACCCAGCGTTCCTCCACGTCTCCCGATAAAAATGATACCTCACTTGTGTGGGTAGGCCTAGCGCCCGCGACAGAATATGCCCCAAAACACAACGTGGACACATCACAGAAAACAGAGCTCTTTTTAGCAAAGTGACTACCTGTAGATTTTGGCCTGTAGCTCAGCCACCACCTAGGGAAACCTACCAAACCTGTGCATTTCTGAAAACTAGAGACCTAGGGGAATCCAAGATGGGGTGACTTGTGTGGCTCGGACCAGGTTCTGTTACCCAGAATCCTTTGCAAACCTCAAAATGTGGCTAAAAAAACACATGTTCCTCACATTTCTGTGGCAGAAAGTTCTGGAATCTGAGAGGAAACACAAATTTCCTTCCACCTAGCATTCCCCCACGTCTCCCGATAAAAATTATACCTCACTTGTGTGGGTAGGCCTAGCGCCCGCGACAGGAAACGCCCCAAAGCGCAACGTGCACACAGCCAAATTTTTGAAGGAAAACAGAGGTGTTTTTTGCAAAGTGCCTACCTGTAGATTTTGGCCTCTAGCTCAGCCGCCACCTAGGGAAACCTACCAAACCTGTGCATTTCTGAAAACTAGAGACCTAGGGGAATCCAAGATGGGGTGACTTGTGTGGCTCGGACCAGGTTCTGTTACCCGGAATCCTTTGCAAACCTCAAAATTTGGCTAAAAAAACACATGTTCCTCACATTTCTGTGGCAGAAAGTTCTGGAATCTGAGAGGAGCCACAAATTTCCTTCCACCCAGCGTTCCCCCACGTCTCCCGATAAAAATGATACCTCACTTGTGTGGGTAGGCCTAGCGCCCGCGACAGGAAACGCCCCAAAGCGCAACGTGGACACAGCCAAATTTTTGAAGGAAAACAGAGGTGTTTTTTGCAAAGTGCTTACCTGTAGATTTTGGCCTGTAGCTCAGCCGCCACCTAGGGAAACCTACCAAACCTGTGCATTTCTGAAAACTAGAGACGTAGGGGAATCCAAGATGGGGTGACTTGTGTGGCTCGGACCAGGTTCTGTTACCCAGAATCCTTTGCAAACCTCAAAATTTGGCAAAAAAAACACGTTCCTCACATTTCTGTGGCAGAAAGTTCTGGAATCTGAGGGGAGCCACAAATTTCCTTCCACCCAGCGTTCCCCCACGTCTCCCGATAAAAATGATACCTCACTTGTGTGGGTAGGCCTAGCGCCCGCAACAGGAAACGCCCCAAAGCGCAACGTGGACACAGCCAAATTTTTGAAGGAAAACAGAGGTGTTTTTTGCAAAGTGCCTACCTGTAGATTTTGGCCTCTAGCTCAGCCGCCACCTAGGGAAACCTACCAAACCTGTGCATTTCTGAAAACTAGAGACGTAGGGGAATCCAAGATGGGGTGACTTGTGTGGCTCGGACCAGGTTCTGTTACCCAGAATCCTTTGCAAACCTCAAAATTTGGCTAAAAAAACACGTTCCTCACATTTCTGTGGCAGAAAGTTCTGGAATCTGAGGGGAGCCACAAATTTCCTTCCACCCAGCGTTCCCCCACGTCTCCCGATAAAAATGATACCTCACTTGTGTGGGTAGGCCTAGCGCCCGCAACAGGAAACGCCCCAAAGCGCAACGTGGACACAGCCAAATTTTTGAAGGAAAACAGAGGTGTTTTTTGCAAAGTGCCTACCTGTAGATTTTGGCCTCTAGCTCAGCCGCCACCTAGGGAAACCTACCAAACCTGTGCATTTTTGAAAACTAGAGACCTAGGGGAATCCAAGATGGGGTGACTTGTGTGGCTCGGACCAGGTTCTGTTACCCAGAATCCTTTGCAAACCTCAAAATTTGGCTAAAAAAACACATGTTCCTCACATTTCTGTGGCAGAATGTTCTGGAATCTGAGAGGAGCCACAAATTTCATTCCACCCAGCGTTCCCCCACGTCTCCCGATAAAAATGATACCTCACTTGTGTGGGTAGGCCTAGCGCCCGCGACAGGATATGCCCCAAAACACAACGTGGACACCTCACAGAAAACAGAGCTCTTTTTAGCAAAGTGACTACCTGTAGATTTTGGCCTCTAGCTCAGCCGCCACCTAGGGAAACCTACCAAACCTGTGCATTTCTGAAAACTAGAGACGTAGGGGAATCCAAGATGGGGGTGACTTGTGTGGCTCGGACCAGGTTCTGTTACCCAGAATCCTTTGCAAACCTCAAAATTTGGCTAAAAAAACACACGTTCCTCACATTTCTGGGGCAGAAAGTTCTGGAATCTGAGAGGAGCCACAAATTTCCTTCCACCCAGCGTTCCCCCACGTCTCCCGATAAAAATGATACCTCACTTGTGTGGGTAGGCCTAGCGCCCGCGACAGGAAACGCCCCAAAGCGCAACGTGGACACAGCCAAAGTTTTGAAGGAAAACAGAGGTGTTTTTTGCAAAGTGCCTACCTGTAGATTTTGGCCTGTAGCTCAGCCACCACCTAGGGAAACCTACCAAACCTGTGCATTTCTGAAAACTAGAGACCTAGGGGAATCCAAGATGGGGTGACTTGTGTGGCTCGGACCAGGATCTGTTACCCAGAATCCTTTGCAAACCTCAAACTTTGGCTAAAAAAACACATGTTCCTCACATTTCTTTGGCATAAAGTTCTGGAATCTGAGAGGAGCCACAAATTTCCTTCCACCCAGCGTTCCTCCACGTCTCCCGATAAAAATGATACCTCACTTGTGTGGGTAGGCCTAGCGCCCGCGACAGGATATGCCCCAAAACACAACGTGGACACCTCACAGAAAACAGAGCTCTTTTTAGCAAAGTGACTACCTGTAGATTTTGGCCTGTAGCTCAGCCACCACCTAGGGAAACCTACCAAACCTGTGCATTTCTGAAAACTAGAGACCTAGGGGAATCCAAGATGGGGTGACTTGTGTGGCTTGGACCAGGTTCTGTTACCCAGAATCCTTTGCAAACCTCAAAATTTGGCTAAAAAAACACACGTTCCTCACATTTCTGGGGCAGAAAGTTCTGGAATCTGAGAGGAGCCACAAATTTCCTTCCACCCAGCGTTCCCCCACGTCTCCCGATAAAAATGATACCTCACTTGTGTGGGTAGGCCTAGCGCCCGCGACAGGAAACGCCCCAAAGCGCAACGTGGACACAGCCAAAGTTTTGAAGGAAAACAGAGGTGTTTTTTGCAAAGTGCCTACCTGTAGATTTTGGCCTGTAGCTCAGCCACCACCTAGGGAAACCTACCAAACCTGTGAATTTCTGAAAACTAGAGACCTAGGGGAATCCAAGATGGGGTGACTTGTGTGGCTCGGACCAGGTTCTGTTACCCAGAATCCTTTGCAAACCTCAAAATGTGGCTAAAAAAACACATGTTCCTCACATTTCTGTGGCAGAAAGTTCTGGAATCTGAGAGGAGCCACAAATTTCCTTCCACCTAGCGTTCCCCCACGTCTCCCGATAAAAATGATACCTCACTTGTGTGGGTAGGCCTAGCGCCCGCGACAGGAAACGCCCCAAAGCGCAACGTGCACACAGCCAAATTTTTGAAGGAAAACAGAGGTGTTTTTTGCAAAGTGCTTACCTGTAGATTTTGGCCTGTAGCTCAGCCGCCATCTAGGGAAACCTACCAAACCTGTGCATTTCTGAAAACTAGAGACCTAGGGGAATCCAAGATAGGGTGACTTGTGTGGCTCGGACCAGGTTCTGTTACCCAGAATCCTTTGCAAACCTCAGAATTTGGCTAAAAAAACACATGTTCCTCAAATTTCTGTGGCAGGAGGTTCTGGAATCTGAGAGGAGCCACAAATTTCCTTCCACCCAGCGTTCCCCCACATCTCCCGATAAAAATGATACCTCACTTGTGTGGGTAGGCCTAGCGCCCGCGACAGGATATGCCCCAAAACACAACGTGGACACATCACAGAAAACAGAGCTCTTTTTAGCAAAGTGACTACCTGTAGATTTTGGCCTCTAGCTCAGCCGCCTCCTAGGGAAACCTACCAAACCTGTGCATTTCTGAAAACTAGAGACCTAGGGGAATCCAAGATGGGGTGACTTGTGTGGCTCGGACCAGGTTCTGTTACCCAGAATCCTTTGCAAACCTCAAAATTTGGCTAAAAAAACACGTTCCTCACATTTCTGTGGCAGAAAGTTCTGGAATCTGAGGGGAGCCACAAATTTCCTTCCACCCAGCGTTCCCCCACGTCTCCCGATAAAAATGATACCTCACTTGTGTGGGTAGGCCTAGCGCCCGCGACAGGAAACGCCCCAAAGCACAACGTGGACTCAGGCAAATTTTTGAAGGAAAACAGAGGTGTTTTTTGCAAACTGCCTACCTGTAGATTTTGGCCTGTAGCTCAGCCGCCACCTAGGGAAACCTACCAAACCTGTGCATTTCTGAAAACTAGAGACCTAGGGGAATCCAAGATGGGGTGACTTGTGTGGCTCTGACCAGGTTCTGTTACCCAGAATCCTTTGCAAACCTAAAAAATTTGGCTAAAAAAACACACGTTCCTCACATTTCTGGGGCAGAAAGTTCTGGAATCTGAGGGGAGCCACAAATTTCCTTCCACCCAGCGTTCCCCCACGTCTCCCGATAAAAATGATACCTCACTTGTGTGGGTAGGCCTAGCGCCCGCGACAGGAAACGCCCCAAAGCACAACGTGGACTCAGGCAAATTTTTGAAGGAAAACAGAGGTGTTTTTTGCAAACTGCCTTCCTGTAGATTTTGGCCTGTAGCTCAGCCGCCACCTAGGGAAACCTACCAAACCTGTGCTTTTCTGAAAACTAGAGACCTAGGGGAATCCAAGATGGGGTGACTTGTGTGGCTCGGACCAGGATCTGTTACCCAGAATCCTTTGCAAACCTCAGACTTTGGCTAAAAAAACACATGTTCCTCACATTTCTTTGGCATAAAGTTCTGGAATCTGAGAGGAGCCACAAATTTCCTTCCACCCAGCGTTCCTCCACGTCTCCCGATAAAAATGATACCTCACTTGTGTGGGTAGGCCTAGCGCCCGCGACAGGATATGCCCCAAAACACAACGTGGACACATCACAGAAAACAGAGCTCTTTTTAGCAAAGTGACTACCTGTAGATTTTGGCCTGTAGCTCAGCCACCACCTAGGGAAACCTACCAAACCTGTGCATTTCTGAAAACTAGAGACCTAGGGGAATCCAAGATGGGGTGACTTGTGTGGCTCGGACCAGGTTCTGTTACCCAGAATCCTTTGCAAACCTCAAAATTTGGCTAAAAAAACACGTTCCTCACATTTCTGTGGCAGAAAGTTCTGGAATCTGAGGGGAGCCACAAATTTCCTTCCACCCAGCGTTCCCCCACGTCTCCCGATAAAAATGATACCTCACTTGTGTGGGTAGGCCTAGCGCCCGCAACAGGAAACGCCCCAAAGCGCAACGTGGACACAGCCAAATTTTTGAAGGAAAACAGAGGTGTTTTTTGCAAAGTGCCTACCTGTAGATTTTGGCCTCTAGCTCAGCCGCCACCTAGGGAAACCTACCAAACCTGTGCATTTTTGAAAACTAGAGACCTAGGGGAATCCAAGATGGGGTGACTTGTGTGGCTCGGACCAGGTTCTGTTACCCAGAATCCTTTGCAAACCTCAAAATTTGGCTAAAAAAACACATGTTCCTCACATTTCTGTGGCAGAATGTTCTGGAATCTGAGAGGAGCCACAAATTTCATTCCACCCAGCGTTCCCCCAAGTCTCCCGATAAAAATGATACCTCACTTGTGTGGGTAGGCCTAGCGCCCGCGACAGGATATGCCCCAAAACACAACGTGGACACCTCACAGAAAACAGAGCTCTTTTTAGCAAAGTGACTACCTGTAGATTTTGGCCTCTAGCTCAGCCGCCACCTAGGGAAACCTACCAAACCTGTGCATTTCTGAAAACTAGAGACGTAGGGGAATCCAAGATGGGGGTGACTTGTGTGGCTCGGACCAGGTTCTGTTACCCAGAATCCTTTGCAAACCTCAAAATTTGGCTAAAAAAACACACGTTCCTCACATTTCTGGGGCAGAAAGTTCTGGAATCTGAGAGGAGCCACAAATTTCCTTCCACCCAGCGTTCCCCCACGTCTCCCGATAAAAATGATACCTCACTTGTGTGGGTAGGCCTAGCGCCCGCGACAGGAAACGCCCCAAAGCGCAACGTGGACACAGCCAAAGTTTTGAAGGAAAACAGAGGTGTTTTTTTTGCAAAGTGCCTACCTGTAGATTTTGGCCTGTAGCTCAGCCACCACCTAGGGAAACCTACCAAACCTGTGCATTTCTGAAAACTAGAGACCTAGGGGAATCCAAGATGGGGTGACTTGTGTGGCTCGGACCAGGATCTGTTACCCAGAATCCTTTGCAAACCTCAAACTTTGGCTAAAAAAACACATGTTCCTCACATTTCTTTGGCATAAAGTTCTGGAATCTGAGAGGAGCCACAAATTTCCTTCCACCCAGCGTTCCTCCACGTCTCCCGATAAAAATGATACCTCACTTGTGTGGGTAGGCCTAGCGCCCGCGACAGGATATGCCCCAAAACACAACGTGGACACCTCACAGAAAACAGAGCTCTTTTTAGCAAAGTGACTACCTGTAGATTTTGGCCTGTAGCTCAGCCACCACCTAGGGAAACCTACCAAACCTGTGCATTTCTGAAAACTAGAGACCTAGGGGAATCCAAGATGGGGTGACTTGTGTGGCTCGGACCAGGTTCTGTTACCCAGAATCCTTTGCAAACCTCAAAATTTGGCTAAAAAAACACACGTTCCTCACATTTCTGGGGCAGAAAGTTCTGGAATCTGAGAGGAGCCACAAATTTCCTTCCACCCAGCGTTCCCCTACGTCTCCCGATAAAAATGATACCTCACTTGTGTGGGTAGGCCTAGCGCCCGCGACAGGAAACGCCCCAAAGCGCAACGTGGACACAGCCAAAGTTTTGAAGGAAAACAGAGGTGTTTTTTGCAAAGTGCCTACCTGTAGATTTTGGCCTGTAGCTCAGCCACCACCTAGGGAAACCTACCAAACCTGTGAATTTCTGAAAACTAGAGACCTAGGGGAATCCAAGATGGGGTGACTTGTGTGGCTCGGACCAGGTTCTGTTACCCAGAATCCTTTGCAAACCTCAAAATGTGGCTAAAAAAACACATGTTCCTCACATTTCTGTGGCAGAAAGTTCTGGAATCTGAGAGGAGCCACAAATTTCCTTCCACCTAGCGTTCCCCCACGTCTCCCGATAAAAATGATACCTCACTTGTGTGGGTAGGCCTAGCGCCCGCGACAGGAAACGCCCCAAAGCGTAACGTGCACACAGCCAAATTTTTGAAGGAAAACAGAGGTGTTTTTTGCAAAGTGCCTACCTGTAGATTTTGGCCTCTAGCTCAGCCGCCACCTAGGGAAACCTACCAAACCTGTGCATTTCTGAAAACTAGAGACCTAGGGGAATCCAAGATGGGGTGACTTGTGTGGCTCGGACCAGGTTCTGTTACCCGGAATCCTTTGCAAACCTCAAAATTTGGCTAAAAAAACACATGTTCCTCACATTTCTGTGGCAGAAAGTTCTGGAATCTGAGAGGAGCCACAAATTTCCTTCCACCCAGCATTCCCCCACGTCTCCCGATAAAAATGATACCTCACTTGTGTGGGTAGGCCTAGCGCCCGCGACAGGAAACGCCCCAAAGCGCAACGTGGACACAGCCAAATTTTTGAAGGAAAACAGAGGTGTTTTTTGCAAAGTGCTTACCTGTAGATTTTGGCCTGTAGCTCAGCCGCCACCTAGGGAAACCTACCAAACCTGTGCATTTCTGAAAACTAGAGACCTAGGGGAATCCAAGATAGGGTGACTTGTGTGGCTCGGACCAGCTTCTGTTACCCAGAATCCTTTGCAAACCTCAGAATTTGGCTAAAAAAACACATGTTCCTCAAATTTCTGTGGCAGAAGGTTCTGGAATCTGAGAGGAGCCACAAATTTCATTCCACCCAGCGTTCCCCCACGTCTCCCGATAAAAATGATACCTCACTTGTGTGGGTAGGCCTAGCGCCCGCGACAGGATATGCCCCAAAACACAACGTGGACACCTCACAGAAAACAGAGCTCTTTTTAGCAAAGTGACTACCTGTAGATTTTGGCCTCTAGCTCAGCCGCCACCTAGGGAAACCTACCAAACCTGTGCATTTCTGAAAACTAGAGACGTAGGGGAGTCCAAGATGGGGGTGACTTGTGTGGCTCGGACCAGGTTCTGTTACCCAGAATCCTTTGCAAACCTCAAAATTTGGCTAAAAAAACACACGTTCCTCACATTTCTGGGGCAGAAAGTTCTGGAATCTGAGAGGAGCCACAAATTTCCTTCCACCCAGCGTTCCCCCACGTCTCCCGATAAAAATGATACCTCACTTGTGTGGGTAGGCCTAGCGCCCGCGACAGGAAACGCCCCAAAGCGCAACGTGGACACAGCCAAAGTTTTGAAGGAAAACAGAGGTGTTTTTTGCAAAGTGCCTACCTGTAGATTTTGGCCTGTAGCTCAGCCACCACCTAGGGAAACCTACCAAACCTGTGCATTTCTGAAAACTAGAGACCTAGGGGAATCCAAGATGGGGTGACTTGTGTGGCTCGGACCAGGTTCTGTTACCCAGAATCCTTTGCAAACCTCAAAATGTGGCTAAAAAAACACATGTTCCTCACATTTCTGTGGCAGAAAGTTCTGGAATCTGAGAGGAGCCACAAATTTCCTTCCACCTAGCGTTCCCCCACGTCTCCCGATAAAAATGATACCTCACTTGTGTGGGTAGGCCTAGCGCCCGCGACAGGAAACGCCCCAAAGCACAACGTGCACACAGCCCAATTTTTGAAGGAAAACAGAGGTGTTTTTTGCAAAGTGCCTACCTGTAGATTTTGGCCTCTAGCTCAGCCGCCACCTAGGGAAACCTACCAAACCTGTGCATTTCTGAAAACTAGAGACCTAGGGGAATCCAAGATGGGGTGACTTGTGTGGCTCGGACCAGGTTCTGTTACCCGGAATCCTTTGCAAACCTCAAAATTTGGCTAAAAAAACACATGTTCCTCACATTTCTGTGGCAGAAAGTTCTGGAATCTGAGAGGAGCCACAAATTTCCTTCCACCCAGCGTTCCCCCACGTCTCCCGATAAAAATGATACCTCACTTGTGTGGGTAGGCCTAGCGCCCGCGACAGGAAACGCCCCAAAGCGCAACGTGGACACAGCCAAAGTTTTGAAGGAAAACAGAGGTGTTTTTTGCAAAGTGCCTACCTGTAGATTTTGGCCTGTAGCTCAGCCACCACCTAGGGAAACCTACCAAACCTGTGCATTTCTGAAAACTAGAGACCTAGGGGAATCCAAGATGGGGTGACTTGTGTGGCTCGGACCAGGATCTGTTACCCAGAATCCTTTGCAAACCTCAAACTTTGGCTAAAAAAACACATGTTCCTCACATTTCTTTGGCATAAAGTTCTGGAATCTGAGAGGAGCCACAAATTTCCTTCCACCCAGCGTTCCTCCACGTCTCCCGATAAAAATGATACCTCACTTGTGTGGGTAGGCCTAGCGCCCGCGACAGGATATGCCCCAAAACACAACGTGGACACCTCACAGAAAACAGAGCTCTTTTTAGCAAAGTGACTACCTGTAGATTTTGGCCTGTAGCTCAGCCACCACCTAGGGAAACCTACCAAACCTGTGCATTTCTGAAAACTAGAGACCTAGGGGAATCCAAGATGGGGTGACTTGTGTGGCTCGGACCAGGTTCTGTTACCCAGAATCCTTTGCAAACCTCAAAATTTGGCTAAAAAAACACACGTTCCTCACATTTCTGGGGCAGAAAGTTCTGGAATCTGAGAGGAGCCACAAATTTCCTTCCACCCAGCGTTCCCCCACGTCTCCCGATAAAAATGATACCTCACTTGTGTGGGTAGGCCTAGCGCCCGCGACAGGAAACGCCCCAAAGCGCAACGTGGACACAGCCAAAGTTTTGAAGGAAATAGAGGTGTTTTTTGCAAAGTGCCTACCTGTAGATTTTGGCCTGTAGCTCAGCCAGCACCTAGGGAAACCTACCAAACCTGTGAATTTCTGAAAACTAGAGACCTAGGGGAATCCAAGATGGGGTGACTTGTGTGGCTCGGACCAGGTTCTGTTACCCAGAATCCTTTGCAAACCTCAAAATGTGGCTAAAAAAACACATGTTCCTCACATTTCTGTGGCAGAAAGTTCTGGAATCTGAGAGGAGCCACAAATTTCCTTCCACCTAGCGTTCCCCCACGTCTCCCGATAAAAATGATACCTCACTTGTGTGGGTAGGCCTAGCGCCCGCGACAGGAAACGCCCCAAAGCGTAACGTGCACACAGCCAAATTTTGGATGGAAAACAGAGGTGTTTTTTGCAAAGTGCCTACCTGTAGATTTTGGCCTCTAGCTCAGCCGCCACCTAGGGAAACCTACCAAACCTGTGCATTTCTGAAAACTAGAGACCTAGGGGAATCCAAGATGGGGTGACTTGTGTGGCTCGGACCAGGTTCTGTTACCCGGAATCCTTTGCAAACCTCAAAATTTGGCTAAAAAAACACATGTTCCTCACATTTCTGTGGCAGAAAGTTCTGGAATCTGAGAGGAGCCACAAATTTCCTTCCACCCAGCATTCCCCCACGTCTCCCGATAAAAATGATACCTCACTTGTGTGGGTAGGCCTAGCGCCCGCGACAGGAAACGCCCCAAAGCGCAACGTGGACACAGCCAAATTTTTGAAGGAAAACAGAGGTGTTTTTTGCAAAGTGCTTACCTGTAGATTTTGGCCTGTAGCTCAGCCGCCACCTAGGGAAACCTACCAAACCTGTGCATTTCTGAAAACTAGAGACCTAGGGGAATCCAAGATAGGGTGACTTGTGTGGCTCGGACCAGGTTCTGTTACCCAGAATCCTTTGCAAACCTCAGAATTTGGCTAAAAAAACACATGTTCCTCAAATTTCTGTGGCAGAAGGTTCTGGAATCTGAGAGGAGCCACAAATTTCATTCCACCCAGCGTTCCCCCACGTCTCCCGATAAAAATGATACCTCACTTGTGTGGGTAGGCCTAGCGCCCGCGACAGGATATGCCCCAAAACACAACGTGGACACCTCACAGAAAACAGAGCTCTTTTTAGCAAAGTGACTACCTGTAGATTTTGGCCTCTAGCTCAGCCGCCACCTAGGGAAACCTACCAAACCTGTGCATTTCTGAAAACTAGAGACGTAGGGGAGTCCAAGATGGGGGTGACTTGTGTGGCTCGGACCAGGTTCTGTTACCCAGAATCCTTTGCAAACCTCAAAATTTGGCTAAAAAAACACACGTTCCTCACATTTCTGGGGCAGAAAGTTCTGGAATCTGAGAGGAGCCACAAATTTCCTTCCACCCAGCGTTCCCCCACGTCTCCCGATAAAAATGATACCTCACTTGTGTGGGTAGGCCTAGCGCCCGCGACAGGAAACGCCCCAAAGCGCAACGTGGACACAGCCAAAGTTTTGAAGGAAAACAGAGGTGTTTTTTGCAAAGTGCCTACCTGTAGATTTTGGCCTGTAGCTCAGCCACCACCTAGGGAAACCTACCAAACCTGTGCATTTCTGAAAACTAGAGACCTAGGGGAATCCAAGATGGGGTGACTTGTGTGGCTCGGACCAGGTTCTGTTACCCAGAATCCTTTGCAAACCTCAAAATGTGGCTAAAAAAACACATGTTCCTCACATTTCTGTGGCAGAAAGTTCTGGAATCTGAGAGGAGCCACAAATTTCCTTCCACCTAGCGTTCCCCCACGTCTCCCGATAAAAATAATACCTCACTTGTGTGGGTAGGCCTAGCGCCCGCGACAGGAAACGCCCCAAAGCACAACGTGCACACAGCCCAATTTTTGAAGGAAAACAGAGGTGTTTTTTGCAAAGTGCCTACCTGTAGATTTTGGCCTCTAGCTCAGCCGCCACCTAGGGAAACCTACCAAACCTGTGCATTTCTGAAAACTAGAGACCTAGGGGAATCCAAGATGGGGTGACTTGTGTGGCTCGGACCAGGTTCTGTTACCCGGAATCCTTTGCAAACCTCAAAATTTGGCTAAAAAAACACATGTTCCTCACATTTCTGTGGCAGAAAGTTCTGGAATCTGAGAGGAGCCACAAATTTCCTTCCACCCAGCATTCCCCCACGTCTCCCGATAAAAATGATACCTCACTTGTGTGGGTAGGCCTAGCGCCCGCGACAGGAAACGCCCCAAAGCGCAACTTGGACACAGCCAAATTTTTGAAGGAAAACATAGGTGTTTTTTGCAAAGTGCTTACCTGTAGATTTTGGCCTGTAGCTCAGCCGCCACCTAGGGAAACCTACCAAACCTGTGCATTTCTGAAAACTAGAGACCTAGGGGAATCCAAGATAGGGTGACTTGTGTGGCTCGGACCAGGTTCTGTTACCCAGAATCCTTTGCAAACCTCAGAATTTGGCTAAAAAAACACATGTTCCTCAAATTTCTGTGGCAGAAGGTTCTGGAATCTGAGAGGAGCCACAAATTTCCTTCCACCCAGCGTTCCCCCACGTCTCCCGATAAAAATGATACCTCACTTGTGTGGGTAGGCCTAGCGCCCGCGACAGGAAACACCCCAAAACACAACGTGGACACATCACAGAAAACAGAGCTCTTTTTAGCAAAGTGACTACCTGTAGATTTTGGCCTCTAGCTCAGCCGCCACCTAGGGAAACCTACCAAACCTGTGCATTTCTGAAAACTAGAGACCTAGGGGAATCCAAGATGGGGTGACTTGTGTGGCTCGGACCAGGTTCTGTTACCCAGAATCCTTTGCAAACCTCAAAATTTGGCTAAAAAAACACATGTTCCTCACATTTCTGTGGCAGAAAGTTCTGGAATCTGAGGGGAGCCACAAATTTCCTTCCACCCAGCGTTCCCCCACGTCTCCCGATAAAAATGATACCTCACTTGTGTGGGTAGGCCTAGCGCCCGCGACATGAAACGACCCAAAGCGCAACGTGGACACAGCCACATTTTTGAAGGAAAACAGAGGTGTTTTTTGCAAAGTGCCTACCTGTAGATTTTGGCCTGTAGCTCAGCCGCCACCTAGGGAAACCTACCAAACCTGTGCATTTCTGAAAACTAGAGACCTAGGGGAATCCAAGATGGGGTGACTTGTGTGGCTCGGACCAGGTTCTGTTACCCAGAATCCTTTGCAAACCTAAAAAATTTGGCTAAAAAAACACACGTTCCTCACATTTCTGGGGCAGAAAGTTCTGGAATCTGAGGGGAGCCACAAATTTCCTTCCACCCAGCGTTCCCCCACGTCTCCCGATAAAAATGATACCTCACTTGTGTGGGTAGGCCTAGCGCCCGCGACAGGAAACGCCCCAAAGCGCAACGTGGACACAGCCACATTTTTGAAGGAAAACAGAGGTGTTTTTTGCAAAGTGCCTTCCTGTAGATTTTGGCCTGTAGCTCAGCCGCCACCTAGGGAAACCTACCAAACCTGTGCTTTTCTGAAAACTAGAGACCTAGGGGAATCCAAGATGGGGTGACTTGTGTGGCTCGGACCAGGATCTGTTACCCAGAATCCTTTGCAAACCTCAAACTTTGGCTAAAAAAACACATGTTCCTCACATTTCTTTGGCATAAAGTTCTGGAATCTGAGAGGAGCCACAAATTTCCTTCCACCCAGCGTTCCTCCATGTCTCCCGATAAAAATGATACCTCACTTGTGTGGGTAGGCCTAGCGCCCGCGACAGGATATGCCCCAAAACACAACGTGGACACATCACAGAAAACAGAGCTCTTTTTAGCAAAGTGACTACCTGTAGATTTTGGCCTGTAGCTCAGCCACCACCTAGGGAAACCTACCAAACCTGTGCATTTCTGAAAACTAGAGACCTAGGGGAATCCAAGATGGGGTGACTTGTGTGGCTCGGACCAGGTTCTGTTACCCAGAATCCTTTGCAAACCTCAAAATGTGGCTAAAAAAACACATGTTCCTCACATTTCTGTGGCAGAAAGTTCTGGAATCTGAGAGGAGCCACAAATTTCCTTCCACCTAGCGTTCCCCCACATCTCCCGATAAAAATGATACCTCACTTGTGTGGGTAGGCCTAGCGCCCGCGACAGGAAACGCCCCAAAGCGCAACGTGCACACAGCCAAATTTTTGAAGGAAAACAGAGGTGTTTTTTGCAAAGTGCTTACCTGTAGATTTTGGCCTGTAGCTCAGCCGCCATCTAGGGAAACCTACTAAACCTGTGCATTTCTGAAAACTAGAGACCTAGGGGAATCCAAGATAGGGTGACTTGTGTGGCTCGGACCAGGTTCTGTTACCCAGAATCCTTTGCAAACCTCAGAATTTGGCTAAAAAAACACATGTTCCTCAAATTTCTGTGGCAGGAGGTTCTGGAATCTGAGAGGAGCCACAAATTTCCTTCCACCCAGCGTTCCCCCACATCTCCCGATAAAAATGATACCTCACTTGTGTGGGTAGGCCTAGCGCCCGCGACAGGATATGCCCCAAAACACAACGTGGACACATCACAGAAAACAGAGCTCTTTTTAGCAAAGTGACTACCTGTAGATTTTGGCCTCTAGCTCAGCCGCCACCTAGGGAAACCTACCAAACCTGTGCATTTCTGAAAACTAGAGACCTAGGGGAATCCAAGATGGGGTGACTTGTGTGGCTCGGACCAGGTTCTGTTACCCAGAATCCTTTGCAAACCTCAAAATTTGGCTAAAAAAACACGTTCCTCACATTTCTGTGGCAGAAAGTTCTGGAATCTGAGGGGAGCCACAAATTTCCTTCCACCCAGCGTTCCCCCACGTCTCCCGATAAAAATGATACCTCACTTGTGTGGGTAGGCCTAGCGCCCGCGACAGGAAACGCCCCAAAGCACAACGTGGACTCAGGCAAATTTTTGAAGGAAAACAGAGGTGTTTTTTGCAAACTGCCTACCTGTAGATTTTGGCCTGTAGCTCAGCCGCCACCTAGGGAAACCTACCAAACCTGTGCATTTCTGAAAACTAGAGACCTAGGGGAATCCAAGATGGGGTGACTTGTGTGGCTCGGACCAGGTTCTGTTACCCAGAATCCTTTGCAAACCTAAAAAATTTGGCTAAAAAAACACACGTTCCTCACATTTCTGGGGCAGAAAGTTCTGGAATCTGAGGGGAGCCACAAATTTCCTTCCACCCAGCGTTCCCCCACGTCTCCCGATAAAAATGATACCTCACTTGTGTGGGTAGGCCTAGCGCCCGCGACAGGAAACGCCCCAAAGCACAACGTGGACTCAGGCAAATTTTTGAAGGAAAACAGAGGTGTTTTTTGCAAACTGCCTTCCTGTAGATTTTGGCCTGTAGCTCAGCCGCCACCTAGGGAAACCTACCAAACCTGTGCTTTTCTGAAAACTAGAGACCTAGGGGAATCCAAGATGGGGTGACTTGTGTGGCTCGGACCAGGATCTGTTACCCAGAATCCTTTGCAAACCTCAGACTTTGGCTAAAAAAACACATGTTCCTCACATTTCTTTGGCATAAAGTTCTGGAATCTGAGAGGAGCCACAAATTTCCTTCCACCCAGCGTTCCTCCACGTCTCCCGATAAAAATGATACCTCACTTGTGTGGGTAGGCCTAGCGCCCGCGACAGGATATGCCCCAAAACACAACGTGGACACATCACAGAAAACAGAGCTCTTTTTAGCAAAGTGACTACCTGTAGATTTTGGCCTGTAGCTCAGCCACCACCTAGGGAAACCTACCAAACCTGTGCATTTCTGAAAACTAGAGACCTAGGGGAATCCAAGATGGGGTGACTTGTGTGGCTCGGACCAGGTTCTGTTACCCAGAATCCTTTGCAAACCTCAAAATGTGGCTAAAAAAACACATGTTCCTCACATTTCTGTGGCAGAAAGTTCTGGAATCTGAGAGGAGCCACAAATTTCCTTCCACCTAGCGTTCCCCCACGTCTCCCGATAAAAATGATACCTCACTTGTGTGGGTAGGCCTAGCGCCCGCGACAGGAAACGCCCCAAAGCGCAACGTGCACACAGCTTAATTTTTGAAGGAAAACAGAGGTGTTTTTTGCAAAGTGCCTACCTGTAGATTTTGGCCTCTAGCTCAGCCGCCACCTAGGGAAACCTACCAAACCTGTGCATTTCTGAAAACTAGAGACCTAGGGGAATCCAAGATGGGGTGACTTGTGTGGCTCGGACCAGGTTCTGTTACCCGGAATCCTTTGCAAACCTCAAAATTTGGCTAAAAAAACACATGTTCCTCACATTTCTGTGGCAGAAAGTTCTGGAATCTGAGAGGAGCCACAAATTTCCTTCCACCCAGCGTTCCCCCATGTCTCCCGATAAAAATGATACCTCACTTGTGTGGGTAGGCCTAGCGCCCGCGACAGGAAACGCCCCAAAGCGCAACGTGGACACAGCCAAATTTTTGAAGGAAAACAGAGGTGTTTTTTGCAAAGTGCTTACCTGTAGATTTTGGCCTGTAGCTCAGCCGCCATCTAGGGAAACCTACCAAACCTGTGCATTTCTGAAAACGAGAGACCTAGGGGAATCCAAGATAGGGTGACTTGTGTGGCTCGGACCAGGTTCTGTTACCCAGAATCCTTTGCAAACCTCAGAATTTGGCTAAAAAAACACATGTTCCTCAAATTTCTGTGGCAGGAGGTTCTGGAATCTGAGAGGAGCCACAAATTTCCTTCCACCCAGCGTTCCCCCATGTCTCCCGATAAAAATGATACCTCACTTGTGTGGGTAGGCCTAGCGCCCGCGACAGGATATGCCCCAAAACACAACGTGGACACATCACAGAAAACAGAGCTCTTTTTAGCAAAGTGACTACCTGTAGATTTTGGCCTCTAGCTCAGCCGCCACCTAGGGAAACCTACCAAACCTGTGCATTTCTGAAAACTAGAGACCTAGGGGAATCCAAGATGGGGTGACTTGTGTGGCTCGGACCAGGTTCTGTTACCCAGAATCCTTTGCAAACCTCAAAATTTGGCTAAAAAAACACGTTCCTCACATTTCTGTGGCAGAAAGTTCTGGAATCTGAGGGGAGCCACAAATTTCCTTCCACCCAGCGTTCCCCCACGTCTCCCGATAAAAATGATACCTCACTTGTGTGGGTAGGCCTAGCGCCCGCGACAGGAAACGCCCCAAAGCACAACGTGGACTCAGGCAAATTTTTGAAGGAAAACAGAGGTGTTTTTTGCAAACTGCCTACCTGTAGATTTTGGCCTGTAGCTCAGCCGCCACCTAGGGAAACCTACCAAACCTGTGCATTTCTGAAAACTAGAGACCTAGGGGAATCCAAGATGGGGTGACTTGTGTGGCTCGGACCAGGTTCTGTTACCCAGAATCCTTTGCAAACCTAAAAAATTTGGCTAAAAAAACACACGTTCCTCACATTTCTGGGGCAGAAAGTTCTGGAATCTGAGGGGAGCCACAAATTTCCTTCCACCCAGCGTTCCCCCACGTCTCCCGATAAAAATGATACCTCACTTGTGTGGGTAGGCCTAGCGCCCGCGACAGGAAACGCCCCAAAGCACAACGTGGACTCAGGCAAATTTTTGAAGGAAAACAGAGGTGTTTTTTGCAAACTGCCTTCCTGTAGATTTTGGCCTGTAGCTCAGCCGCCACCTAGGGAAACCTACCAAACCTGTGCTTTTCTGAAAACTAGAGACCTAGGGGAATCCAAGATGGGGTGACTTGTGTGGCTCGGACCAGGATCTGTTACCCAGAATCCTTTGCAAACCTCAGACTTTGGCTAAAAAAACACATGTTCCTCACATTTCTTTGGCATAAAGTTCTGGAATCTGAGAGGAGCCACAAATTTCCTTCCACCCAGCGTTCCTCCACGTCTCCCGATAAAAATGATACCTCACTTGTGTGGGTAGGCCTAGCGCCCGCGACAGGATATGCCCCAAAACACAACGTGGACACATCACAGAAAACAGAGCTCTTTTTAGCAAAGTGACTACCTGTAGATTTTGGCCTGTAGCTCAGCCACCACCTAGGGAAACCTACCAAACCTGTGCATTTCTGAAAACTAGAGACCTAGGGGAATCCAAGATGGGGTGACTTGTGTGGCTCGGACCAGGTTCTGTTACCCAGAATCCTTTGCAAACCTCAAAATGTGGCTAAAAAAACACATGTTCCTCACATTTCTGTGGCAGAAAGTTCTGGAATCTGAGAGGAGCCACAAATTTCCTTCCACCTAGCGTTCCCCCACGTCTCCCGATAAAAATGATACCTCACTTGTGTGGGTAGGCCTAGCGCCCGCGACAGGAAACGCCCCAAAGCGCAACGTGCACACAGCTTAATTTTTGAAGGAAAACAGAGGTGTTTTTTGCAAAGTGCCTACCTGTAGATTTTGGCCTCTAGCTCAGCCGCCACCTAGGGAAACCTACCAAACCTGTGCATTTCTGAAAACTAGAGACCTAGGGGAATCCAAGATGGGGTGACTTGTGTGGCTCGGACCAGGTTCTGTTACCCGGAATCCTTTGCAAACCTCAAAATTTGGCTAAAAAAACACATGTTCCTCACATTTCTGTGGCAGAAAGTTCTGGAATCTGAGAGGAGCCACAAATTTCCTTCCACCCAGCGTTCCCCCATGTCTCCCGATAAAAATGATACCTCACTTGTGTGGGTAGGCCTAGCGCCCGCGACAGGAAACGCCCCAAAGCGCAACGTGGACACAGCCAAATTTTTGAAGGAAAACAGAGGTGTTTTTTGCAAAGTGCTTACCTGTAGATTTTGGCCTGTAGCTCAGCCGCCATCTAGGGAAACCTACCAAACCTGTGCATTTCTGAAAACGAGAGACCTAGGGGAATCCAAGATAGGGTGACTTGTGTGGCTCGGACCAGGTTCTGTTACCCAGAATCCTTTGCAAACCTCAGAATTTGGCTAAAAAAACACATGTTCCTCAAATTTCTGTGGCAGGAGGTTCTGGAATCTGAGAGGAGCCACAAATTTCCTTCCACCCAGCGTTCCCCCATGTCTCCCGATAAAAATGATACCTCACTTGTGTGGGTAGGCCTAGCGCCCGCGACAGGATATGCCCCAAAACACAACGTGGACACATCACAGAAAACAGAGCTCTTTTTAGCAAAGTGACTACCTGTAGATTTTGGCCTCTAGCTCAGCCGCCACCTAGGGAAACCTACCAAACCTGTGCATTTCTGAAAACTAGAGACCTAGGGGAATCCAAGATGGGGTGACTTGTGTGGCTCGGACCAGGTTCTGTTACCCAGAATCCTTTGCAAACCTCAAAATTTGGCTAAAAAAACATGTTCCTCACATTTCTGTGGCAGAAAGTTCTGGAATCTGAGGGGAGCCACAAATTTCCTTCCACCCAGCGTTCCCCCACGTCTCCCGGTAAAAATGATACCTCACTTGTGTGGGTAGGCCTAGCGCCCGCAACAGGAAACGCCCCAAAGCACAACGTGGACACAGCTTAATTTTTGAAGGAAAACAGAGGTGTTTTTTGCAAAGTGCCTACCTGTAGATTTTGGCCTCTAGCTCAGCCGCCACCTAGGGAAACCTACCAAACCTGTGCATTTCTGAAAACTAGAGACCTAGGGGAATCCAAGATGGGGTGACTTGTGTGGCTCGGACCAGGTTCTGTTACCCGGAATCCTTTGCAAACCTCAAAATTTGGCTAAAAAAACACATGTTCCTCACATTTCTGTGGCAGAAAGTTCTGGAATCTGAGAGGAGCCACAAATTTCCTTCCACCCAGCGTTCCCCCATGTCTCCCGATAAAAATGATACCTCACTTGTGTGGGTAGGCCTAGCGCCCGCGACAGGAAACGCCCCAAAGCGCAACGTGGACACAGCCAAATTTTTGAAGGAAAACAGAGGTGTTTTTTGCAAAGTGCTTACCTGTAGATTTTGGCCTGTAGCTCAGCCGCCATCTAGGGAAACCTACCAAACCTGTGCATTTCTGAAAACGAGAGACCTAGGGGAATCCAAGATAGGGTGACTTGTGTGGCTCGGACCAGGTTCTGTTACCCAGAATCCTTTGCAAACCTCAGAATTTGGCTAAAAAAACACATGTTCCTCAAATTTCTGTGGCAGGAGGTTCTGGAATCTGAGAGGAGCCACAAATTTCCTTCCACCCAGCGTTCCCCCACGTCTCCCGATAAAAATGATACCTCACTTGTGTGGGTAGGCCTAGCGCCCGCGACAGGATATGCCCCAAAACACAACGTGGACACATCACAGAAAACAGAGCTCTTTTTAGCAAAGTGACTACCTGTAGATTTTGGCCTCTAGCTCAGCCGCCACCTAGGGAAACCTACCAAACCTGTGCATTTCTGAAAACTAGAGACCTAGGGGAATCCAAGATGGGGTGACTTGTGTGGCTCGGACCAGGTTCTGTTACCCAAAATCCTTTGCAAACCTCAAAATGTGGCTAAAAAAACACATGTTCCTCACATTTCTGTGACAGAAAGTTCTGGAATCTGAGAGGAGCCACAAATTTCCTTCCACCTAGCGTTCCCCCACGTCTCCCGATAAAAATTATACCTCACTTGTGTGGGTAGGCCTAGCGCCCGCAACAGGAAACGCCCCAAAGCACAACGTGGACACAGCTTAATTTTTGAAGGAAAACAGAGGTGTTTTTTGCAAAGTGCCTACCTGTAGATTTTGGCCTCTAGCTCAGCCGCCACCTAGGGAAACCTACCAAACCTGTGCATTTCTGAAAACTAGAGACCTAGGGGAATCCAAGATGGGGTGACTTGTGTGGCTCGGACCAGGTTCTGTTACCCGGAATCCTTTGCAAACCTCAAAATTTGGCTAAAAAAACACATGTTCCTCACATTTCTGTGGCAGAAAGTTCTGGAATCTGAGAGGAGCCACAAATTTCCTTCCACCCAGCGTTCCCCCATGTCTCCCGATAAAAATGATACCTCACTTGTGTGGGTAGGCCTAGCGCCCGCGACAGGAAACGCCCCAAAGCGCAACGTGGACACAGCCAAATTTTTGAAGGAAAACAGAGGTGTTTTTTGCAAAGTGCTTACCTGTAGATTTTGGCCTGTAGCTCAGCCGCCATCTAGGGAAACCTACCAAACCTGTGCATTTCTGAAAACGAGAGACCTAGGGGAATCCAAGATAGGGTGACTTGTGTGGCTCGGACCAGGTTCTGTTACCCAGAATCCTTTGCAAACCTCAGAATTTGGCTAAAAAAACACATGTTCCTCAAATTTCTGTGGCAGGAGGTTCTGGAATCTGAGAGGAGCCACAAATTTCCTTCCACCCAGCGTTCCCCCACGTCTCCCGATAAAAATGATACCTCACTTGTGTGGGTAGGCCTAGCGCCCGCGACAGGATATGCCCCAAAACACAACGTGGACACATCACAGAAAACAGAGCTCTTTTTAGCAAAGTGACTACCTGTAGATTTTGGCCTCTAGCTCAGCCGCCACCTAGGGAAACCTACCAAACCTGTGCATTTCTGAAAACTAGAGACCTAGGGGAATCCAAGATGGGGTGACTTGTGTGGCTCGGACCAGGTTCTGTTACCCAGAATCCTTTGCAAACCTCAAAATTTGGCTAAAAAAACACGTTCCTCACATTTCTGTGGCAGAAAGTTCTGGAATCTGAGGGGAGCCACAAATTTCCTTCCACCCAGCGTTCCCCCACGTCTCCCGATAAAAATGATACCTCACTTGTGTGGGTAGGCCTAGCGCCCGCAACAGGAAACGCCCCAAAGCACAACGTGGACTCAGGCAAATTTTTGAAGGAAAACAGAGGTGTTTTTTGCAAACTGCCTACCTGTAGATTTTGGCCTGTAGCTCAGCCGCCACCTAGGGAAACCTACCAAACCTGTGCATTTCTGAAAACTAGAGACCTAGGGGAATCCAAGATGGGGTGACTTGTGTGGCTCGGACCAGGTTCTGTTACCCAGAATCCTTTGCAAACCTAAAAAATTTGGCTAAAAAAACACACGTTCCTCACATTTCTGGGGCAGAAAGTTCTGGAATCTGAGGGGAGCCACAAATTTCCTTCCACCCAGCGTTCCCCCACGTCTCCCGATAAAAATGATACCTCACTTGTGTGGGTAGGCCTAGCGCCCGCGACAGGAAACGCCCCAAAGCACAACGTGGACTCAGGCAAATTTTTGAAGGAAAACAGAGGTGTTTTTTGCAAACTGCCTTCCTGTAGATTTTGGCCTGTAGCTCAGCCGCCACCTAGGGAAACCTACCAAACCTGTGCTTTTCTGAAAACTAGAGACCTAGGGGAATCCAAGATGGGGTGACTTGTGTGGCTCGGACCAGGATCTGTTACCCAGAATCCTTTGCAAACCTCAGACTTTGGCTAAAAAAACACATGTTCCTCACATTTCTTTGGCATAAAGTTCTGGAATCTGAGAGGAGCCACAAATTTCCTTCCACCCAGCGTTCCTCCACGTCTCCCGATAAAAATGATACCTCACTTGTGTGGGTAGGCCTAGCGCCCGCGACAGGATATGCCCCAAAACACAACGTGGACACATCACAGAAAACAGAGCTCTTTTTAGCAAAGTGACTACCTGTAGATTTTGGCCTCTAGCTCAGCCGCCACCTAGGGAAACCTACCAAACCTGTGCATTTCTGAAAACTAGAGACCTAGGGAAATCCAAGATGGGGTGACTTGTGTGGCTCGTACCAGGTTCTGTTACCCAGAATCCATTGCAAACCTCAAAATTTGGCTAAAAAAACACGTTCCTCACATTTCTGTGGCAGAAAGTTCTGGAATCTGAGGGGAGCCACAAATTTCCTTCCACCCAGCGTTCCCCCACGTCTCCCGATAAAAATGATACCTCACTTGTGTGGGTAGGCCTAGCGCCCGCGACAGGAAACGCCCCAAAGCACAACGTGGACACAGGCAAATTTTTGAAGGAAAACAGAGGTGTTTTTTGCAAACTGCCTACCTGTAGATTTTGGCCTGTAGCTCAGCCGCCACCTAGGGAAACCTACCAAACCTGTGCATTTCTGAAAACTAGAGACCTAGGGGAATCCAAGATGGGGTGACTTGTGTGGCTCGGACCAGGTTCTGTTACCCAGAATCCTTTGCAAACCTAAAAGATGTGGCTAAAAAAACACACGTTCCTCACATTTCTGGGGCAGAAAGTTCTGGAATCTGAGGGGAGCCACAAATTTCCTTCCACCCAGCGTTCCCCCACGTCTCCCGATAAAAATGATACCTCACTTGTGTGGGTAGGCCTAGCGCCCGCGACAGGAAACGCCCCAAAGCGCAACGTGGACACAGCCAAATTTTTGAAGGAAAACAGAGGTGTTTTTTGCAAAGTGCCTTCCTGTAGATTTTGGCCTGTACCTCAGCCGCCACCTAGGGAAACCTACCAAACCTGTGCATTTCTGAAAACTAGAGACCTAGGGGAATCCAAGATGGGGTGACTTGTGTGGCTCGGACCAGGTTCTGTTACCCAGAATCCTTTGCAAACCTCAAACTTTGGCTAAAAAAACACATGTTCCTCACATTTCTTTGGCATAAAGTTCTGGAATCTGAGAGGAGCCACAAATTTCCTTCCACCCAGCGTTCCTCCACGTCTCCCGATAAAAATGATACCTCACTTGTGTGGGTAGGCCTAGCGCCCGCGACAGGATATGCCCCAAAACACAACGTGGACACATCACAGAAAACAGAGCTCTTTTTAGCAAAGTGACTACCTGTAGATTTTGGCCTCTAGCTCAGCCGCCACCTAGGGAAACCTACCAAACCTGTGCATTTCTGAAAACTAGAGACCTAGGGGAATCCAAGATGGGGTGACTTGTGTTGCTCGGACCAGGTTCTGTTACCCAGAATCCTTTGCAAACCTCAAAATTTGGCTAAAAAAACACGTTCCTCACATTTCTGTGGCAGAAAGTTCTGGAATCTGAGGGAAGCCACAAATTTCCTTCCACCCAGCGTTCCCCCACGTCTCCCGATAAAAATGATACCTCACTTGTGTGGGTAGGCCTAGCGCCCGCGACAGGAAATGCCCCAAAGCACAACGTGGACACAGGCAAATTTTTGAAGGAAAACAGAGATGTTTTTTGCAAACTGCCTACCTGTAGATTTTGGCCTGTAGCTCAGCCGCCACCTAGGGAAACCTACCAAACCTGTGCATTTCTGAAAACTATAGACCTAGGGGAATCTAGGATGGGGTGACTTGTGTGGCTCGGACCAGGTTCTGTTACCCAGAATCCTTTGCAAACCTCAAAATTTGGCTAAGAAAACACATGTTCCTCACATTTCTGTGGCAGAAAGTTCTGGAATCTGAGAGGAGCCACAAATTTCCTTCCACCCAGCATTCCCCCACGTCTCCCAATAAAAATGATATCTCACTTATGTGGGTAGGCCTAGCGCCCGCGACAGGAAACGCCCCAAAGCACAACGTGGACACAGCCAAATTTTTTAAGGAAAACAGAGGTGTTTTTTGCAAAGTGCCTACCTGTAGATTTTGGCCTGTAGCTCAGCCGCCACCTAGGGAAACCTACCAAACCTGTGCATTTCTGAAAACTAGAGACCTAGGGGAATACAAGATGGGGTGACTTGTGTGGCTCGGACCAGGTTCTGTTACCCAGAATCCTTTGGAAACCTCAAAATTTGGCTTAAAAAACACATGTTACTCACATTTCTGTGGCAGAAAGTTCTGGAATCTGAGAGGAGCCACAAATTTCCTTCCACCCAGCGTTCCCCCACGTCTCCCGATAAAAATGATACCTCACTTGTGTGGGTAGGCCTAGCGCCCGCGACAGGAAACGCCCCAAAGCACAACGTGGACACAGGCAAATTTTTGAAGGAAAACAGAGATGTTTTTTGCAAACTGCCTACCTGTAGATTTTGGCCTGTAGCTCAGCCGCCACCTAGGGAAACCTACCAAACCTGTGCATTTCTGAAAACTAGAGACCTAGGGGAATCCAAGATGGGGTGACTTGTGTGGCTCGGACCAGGTTCTGTTACCCAGAATCCTTTGCAAACCTCTAAATGTGGCTAAAAAAACACATGTTCCTCACATTTCTGTGGCAGAAAGTTCTGGAATCTGAAAGGAGCCACAAATTTCCTTCCACCCAGCGTTCCCCCACGTCTCCCGATAAAAATGATACCTCACTTGTGTGGGTAGGCCTAGCGCCCGCGACAGGAAACGCCCCAAAGCGCAACGTGCACACAGCCAAATTTTTGAAGGAAAACAGAGGTGTTTTTTGCAAAGTGTCTACATGTAGATTTTGGCCTCTAGCTCAGCCGCCACCTAGGGAAACCTACCAAACCTGTGCATTTCTGAAAACTAGAGACCTAGGGGAATCCAAGATGGGGTGACTTGTGTGGCTCGGACCAGGTTCTGTTACCCAGAATCCTTTGCAAACCTCAAAATTTGGCTAAAAAAACACATGGTCCTCACATTTCTGTGGCAGAAAGTTCTGGAATCTGAGAGGAGCCACAAATTTCATTCCACCCAGCGTTCCCCCACGTCTCCCGATAAAAATGATACCTCACTTGTGTGGGTAGGCCTAGCGCCCGCGACAGGATATGCCCCAAAGCGCAACGTGGACACAGCCAAATTTTTGAAGGAAAACAGAGGTGTTTTTTGCAAACTGCCTACCTGTAGATTTTGGCCTGTAGCTCAGCCGCCACCTAGGGAAACCTACCAAACCTGTGCATTTCTGAAAACTAGAGACCTAGGGGAATCCAAGATGGGGTGACTTGTGTGGCTCGGACCAGGTTCTGTTACCCAGAATCCTTTGCAAACCTCAAAATTTGGCTAAAAAAACACATGTTCCTCAAATTTCTGTGGCAGAAAGTTCTGGAATCTGAGAGGAGCCACAAATTTCCTTCTACCCAGCGTTCCCCCATGTCTTCCGATAAAAATGATACCTCACTTGTGTGGGTAGGCCTAGCGCCCGCGACAGGAAACACCCCAAAACACAACGTGGACACATCACAGAAAACAGAGCTCTTTTTTGCAAAGTGACTACCTGTAGATTTTGGCCTCTAGCTCAGCCGCCACCTAGGGAAACCTACCAAACCTGTGCATTTCTGAAAACTAGAGACCTAGGGGAATCCAAGATGGGGTGACTTGTGTGGCTCGGACCAGGTTCTGTTACCCAGAATCCTTTGCAAACCTCAAAATTTGGCTAAAAAAACACATGTTCCTCACATTTCTGTGGCAGAAAGTTCTGGAATCTGAGGGGAGCCACAAATTTCCTTCCACCCAGCGTTCCCCCACGTCTCCCGATAAAAATGATACCTCACTTGTGTGGGTAGGCCTAGCGCCCGCGACATGAAACGCCCCAAAGCGCAACGTGGACACAGCCACATTTTTGAAGGAAAACAGAGGTGTTTTTTGCAAAGTGCCCACCTGTAGATTTTGGCCTGTAGCTCAGCCGCCACCTAGGGAAACCTACCAAACCTGTGCATTTCTGAAAACTAGAGACCTAGGGGAATCCAAGATGGGGTGACTTGTGTGGCTCGGACCAGGTTCTGTTACCCAGAATCCTTTGCAAACCTAAAAAATTTGGCTAAAAAAACACACGTTCCTCACATTTCTGGGGCAGAAAGTTCTGGAATCTGAGGGGAGCCACAAATTTCCTTCCACCCAGCGTTCCCCCACGTCTCCCGATAAAAATGATACCTCACTTGTGTGGGTAGGCCTAGCGCCCGCGACAGGATATGCCCCAAAGCGCAACGTGGACACAGCCAAATTTTTGAAGGAAAACAGAGGTGTTTTTTGCAAACTGCCTACCTGTAGATTTTGGCCTGTAGCTCAGCCGCCACCTAGGGAAACCTACCAAACCTGTGCATTTCTGAAAACTAGAGACCTAGGGGAATCCAAGATGGGGTGACTTGTGTGGCTCGGACCAGGTTCTGTTACCGAGAATCCTTTGCAAACCTCAAAATTTGGCTAAAAAAACACATGTTCCTCACATTTCTGTGGCAGAAAGTTCTGGAATCTGAGAGGAGCCACAAATTTCCTTCCACCCAGCGTTCCTCCACGTCTCCCGATAAAAATGATACCTCACTTATGTGGGTAGGCCTAGCGCCCACGACAGGAAACGCCCCAAAGCACAACGTGGACACAGCCAAATTTTTTAAGGAAAACAGAGGTCTTTTTTGCAAAGTGCCTACCTTTAGATTTTGGCCTGTAGCTCAGCCGCCACCTAGGGAAACCTACCAAACCTGTGCATTTCTGAAAACTAGAGACCTAGGGAAATACAAGATGGGGTGACTTGTGTGGCTCGGACCAGGTTCTGTTACCCAGAATCCTTTGCAAACCTCAGAATTTGGCTAAAAAAACACATGTTCCTCAAATTTCTGTGGCAGAAGGTTCTGGAATCTGAGAGGAGCCACAAATTTCCTTCCACCCAGCGTTCCCCCATGTCTCCCGATAAAAATGATACCTCACTTGTGTGGGTAGGCCTAGCGCCCGCGACAGGAAACACCCCAAAACACAACGTGGACACATCACAGAAAACAGAGCTCTTTTTAGCAAAGTGACTACCTGTAGATTTTGGCCTCTAGCTCAGCCGCCACCTAGGGAAACCTACCAAACCTGTGCATTTCTGAAAACTAGAGACCTAGGGGAATCCAAGATGGGGTGACTTGTGTGGCTCGGACCAGGTTCTGTTACCCAGAATCCTTTGCAAACCTCAAAATTTGGCTAAAAAAACACATGTTCCTCACATTTCTGTGGCAGAAAGTTCTGGAATCTGAGGGGAGCCACAAATTTCCTTCCACCCAGCGTTCCCCCACGTCTCCCGATAAAAATGATACCTCACTTGTGTGGGTAGGCCTAGCGCCCGAGACATGAAACGCCCCAAAGCGCAACGTGGACACAGCCACATTTTTGAAGGAAAACAGAGGTGTTTTTTGCAAAGTGCCTACCTGTAGATTTTGGCCTGTAGCTCAGCCGCCACCTAGGGTAACCTACCAAACCTGTGCATTTCTGAAAGCTAGAGACCTAGGGGAATCCAAGATGGGGTGACTTGTGTGGCTCGGACCAGGTTCTGTTACCCAGAATTCTTTGCAAACCTAAAAAATTTGGCTAAAAAAACACACGTTCCTCACATTTCTGGGGCAGAAAGTTCTGGAATCTGAGGGGAGCCACAAATTTCCTTCCACCCAGCGTTCCCCCACGTCTCCCGATAAAAATGATACCTCACTTGTGTGGGTAGGCCTAGCGCCCGCGACAGGAAACGCCCCAAAGCGCAACGTGGACACAGCCACATTTTTGAAGGAAAACAGAGGTGTTTTTTGCAAAGTGCCTTCCTGTAGATTTTGGCCTGTAGCTCAGCCGCCACCTAGGGAAACCTACCAAACCTGTGCATTTCTGAAAACTAGAGACCTAGGGGAATCCAAGATGGGGTGACTTGTGTGGCTCGGACCAGGATCTGTTACCCAGAATCCTTTGCAAACCTCAAACTTTGGCTAAAAAAACACATGTTCCTCACATTTCTTTGGCATAAAGTTCTGGAATCTGAGAGGAGCCACAAATTTCCTTCCACCCAGCGTTCCTCCACGTCTCCCGATAAAAATGATACCTCACTTGTGTGGGTAGGCCTAGCGCCCGCGACAGGATATGCCCCAAAACACAACGTGGACACATCACAGAAAACAGAGCTCTTTTTAGCAAAGTGACTACCTGTAGATTTTGGCCTCTAGCTCAGCCGCCACCTAGGGAAACCTACCAAACCTGTGCATTTCTGAAAACTAGAGACCTAGGGGAATCCAAGATGGGGTGACTTGTGTGGCTCGGATCAGGTTCTGTTACCCAGAATCCATTGCAAACCTCAAAATGTGGCTAAAAAAACACATGTTCCTCACATTTCTGTGGCAGAAAGTTCTGGAATCTGAAAGGAGCCACAAATTTCCTTCCACCCAGCGTTCCCCCACGTCTCCCGATAAAAATGATACCTCACTTGTGTGGGTAGGCCTAGCGCCCGCGACAGGAAACGCCCCAAAGCGCAACGTGCACACAGCCAAATTTTTGAAGGAAAACAGAGGTGTTTTCGCAAAGTGTCTACCTGTAGATTTTGGCCTCTAGCTCAGCCGCCACCTAGGGAAACCTACCAAACCTGTGCATTTCTGAAAACTAGAGACCTAGGGGAATCCAAGATGGGGTGACTTGTGTGGCTCGGACCAGGTTCTGTTACCCAGAATCCTTTGCAAACCTCAAAATTTGGCTAAAAAAACACATGGTCCTCACATTTCTGTGGCAGAAAGTTCTGGAATCTGAGAGGAGCCACAAATTTCATTCCACCCAGCGTTCCCCCACGTCTCCCGATAAAAATGATACCTCACTTGTGTGGGTAGGCCTAGCGCCCGCGACAGGATATGCCCCAAAGCGCAACGTGGACACAGCCAAATTTTTGAAGGAAAACAGAGGTGTTTTTTGCAAACTGCCTACCTGTAGATTTTGGCCTGTAGCTCAGCCGCCACCTAGGGAAACCTACCAAACCTGTGCATTTCTGAAAACTAGAGACCTAGGGGAATCCAAGATGGGGTGACTTGTGTGGCTCGGACCAGGTTCTGTTACCCAGAATCCTTTGCAAACCTCAAAATTTGGCTAAAAAAACACATGTTCCTCAAATTTCTGTGGCAGAAGGTTCTGGGATCTGAGAGGAGCCACAAATTTCCTTCCTCCCAGCGTTCCCCCACGTCTCCCGATAAAAATGATACCTCACTTGTGTGGGTAGGCCTAGCGCCCGCGACAGGAAACACCCCAAAACACAACGTGGACACATCACAGAAAACAGAGCTCTTTTTAGCAAAGTGACTACCTGTAGATTTTGGCCTCTAGCTCAGCCGCCACCTAGGGAAACCTACCAAACCTGTGCATTTCTGAAAACTAGAGACCTAGGGGAATCCAAGATGGGGTGACTTGTGTGGCTCGGACCAAGTTCTGTTACCCAGAATCCTTTGCAAACCTCAAAATTTGGCTAAAAAAACACATGTTCCTCACATTTCTGTGGCAGAAAGATCTGGAATCTGAGGGGAGCCACAAATTTCCTTCCACCCAGCGTTCCCCCACGTCTCCCGATAAAAATGATACCTCACTTGTGTGGGTAGGCCTAGCGCCCGCGACATGGAACGCCCCAAAGCGCAACGTGGACACAGCCACATTTTTGAAGGAAAACCGAGGTGTTTTTTGCAAAGTGCCTACCTGTAGATTTTGGCCTGTAGCTCAGCCGCCACCTAGGGAAACCTACCAAACCTGTGAATTTCTGAAAACTAGAGACCTAGGGGAATCCAAGATGGGGTGACTTGTGTGGCTCGGACCAGATTCTGTTACCCAGAATCCTTTGCAAACCTAAAAAATTTGGCTAAAAAAACACACGTTCCTCACATTTCTGGGGCAGAAAGTTCTGGAATCTGAGGGGAGCCACAAATTTCCTTCCACCCAGCGTTCCCCCACGTCTCCCGATAAAAATGATACATCACTTGTGTGGGTAGGCCTAGCGCCCGCGACAGGAAACGCCCCAAAGCGCAACGTGGACACAGCCACATTTTTGAAGGAAAACAGAGGTGTTTTTTGCAAAGTGCCTTCCTGTAGATTTTGGCCTGTAGCTCAGCCGCCACCTAGGGAAACCTACCAAACCTGTGCATTTCTGAAAACTAGAGACCTAGGGGAATCCAAGATGGGGTGACTTGTGTGGCTCGGACCAGGATCTGTTACCCAGAATCCTTTGCAAACCTCAAACTTTGGCTAAAAAAACACATGTTCCTCACATTTCTTTGGCATAAAGTTCTGGAATCTGAGAGGAGCCACAAATTTCCTTCCACCCAGCGTTCCTCCACGTCTCCCGATAAAAATGATACCTCACTTGTGTGGGTAGGCCTAGCGCCCGCGACAGGATATGCCCCAAAACACAACGTGGACACATCACAGAAAACAGAGCTCTTTTTAGCAAAGTGACTACCTGTAGATTTTGGCCTGTAGCTCAGCCGCCACCTAGGGAAACCTACCAAACCTGTGCATTTCTGAAAACTAGAGACCTAGGGGAATACAAGATGGGGTGACTTGTGTGGCTCGGACCAGGTTCTGTTACCTAGAATCCTTTGCAAACCTCAGAATTTGGCTAAAAAAACACATGTTCCTCAAATTTCTGTGGCAGAAGGTTCTGGGATCTGAGAGGAGCCACAAATTTCCTTCCACCCAGCGTTCCCCCACGTCTCCCGATAAAAATGATACCTCACTTGTGTGGGTAGGCCTAGCGCCCGCGACAGGAAACACCCCAAAACACAACGTGGACACATCACAGAAAACAGAGCTCTTTTTAGCAAAGTGACTACCTGTAGATTTTGGCCTCTAGCTCAGCCGCCACCTAGGGAAACCTACCAAACCTGTGCATTTCTGAAAACTAGAGACCTAGGGGAATCCAAGATGGGGTGACTTGTGTGGCTCGGACCAAGTTCTGTTACCCAGAATCCTTTGCAAACCTCAAAATTTGGCTAAAAAAACACATGTTCCTCACATTTCTGTGGCAGAAAGATCTGGAATCTGAGGGGAGCCACAAATTTCCTTCCACCCAGCGTTCCCCCACGTCTCCCGATAAAAATGATACCTCACTTGTGTGGGTAGGCCTAGCGCCCGCGACATGGAACGCCCCAAAGCGCAACGTGGACACAGCCACATTTTTGAAGGAAAACCGAGGTGTTTTTTGCAAAGTGCCTACCTGTAGATTTTGGCCTGTAGCTCAGCCGCCACCTAGGGAAACCTACCAAACCTGTGAATTTCTGAAAACTAGAGACCTAGGGGAATCCAAGATGGGGTGACTTGTGTGGCTCGGACCAGATTCTGTTACCCAGAATCCTTTGCAAACCTAAAAAATTTGGCTAAAAAAACACACGTTCCTCACATTTCTGGGGCAGAAAGTTCTGGAATCTGAGGGGAGCCACAAATTTCCTTCCACCCAGCGTTCCCCCACGTCTCCCGATAAAAATGATACATCACTTGTGTGGGTAGGCCTAGCGCCCGCGACAGGAAACGCCCCAAAGCGCAACGTGGACACAGCCACATTTTTGAAGGAAAACAGAGGTGTTTTTTGCAAAGTGCCTTCCTGTAGATTTTGGCCTGTAGCTCAGCCGCCACCTAGGGAAACCTACCAAACCTGTGCATTTCTGAAAACTAGAGACCTAGGGGAATCCAAGATGGGGTGACTTGTGTGGCTCGGACCAGGATCTGTTACCCAGAATCCTTTGCAAACCTCAAACTTTGGCTAAAAAAACACATGTTCCTCACATTTCTTTGGCATAAAGTTCTGGAATCTGAGAGGAGCCACAAATTTCCTTCCACCCAGCGTTCCTCCATGTCTCCCGATAAAAATGATACCTCACTTGTGTGGGTAGGCCTAGCGCCCGCGACAGGATATGCCCCAAAACACAACGTGGACACATCACAGAAAACAGAGCTCTTTTTAGCAAAGTGACTACCTGTAGATTTTGGCCTGTAGCTCAGCCGCCACCTAGGGAAACCTACCAAACCTGTGCATTTCTGAAAACTAGAGACCTAGGGGAATCCAAGATGGGGTGACTTGTGTGGCTCGGACCAGGTTCTGTTACCCAGAATCCTTTGCAAACCTCAAAATTTGGCTAAAAAAACACATGTTCCTCAAATTTCTGTGGCAGAAAGTTCTGGAATCTAAGAGGAGCCACAAATTTCCTTCCACCCAGCGTTCCCCCACGTCTCCCGATAAAAATGATACCTCACTTGTGTGGGTAGGCCTAGCGCCCGCGACATGAAACGCCCCAAAGCGCAACGTGGACACAGCCACATTTTTGAAGGAAAACAGAGGTGTTTTTTGCAAAGTGCCCACCTGTAGATTTTGGCCTGTAGCTCAGCCGCCACCTAGGGAAACCTACCAAACCTGTGCATTTCTGAAAACTAGAGACCTAGGGGAATCCAAGATGGGGTGACTTGTGTGGCTCGGACCAGGTTCTGTTACCCAGAATCCTTTGCAAACCTAAAAAATTTGGCTAAAAAAACACACGTTCCTCACATTTCTGGGGCAGAAAGTTCTGGAATCTGAGGGGAGCCACAAATTTCCTTCCACCCAGCGTTCCCCCACGTCTCCCGATAAAAATGATACCTCACTTGTGTGGGTAGGCCTAGCGCCCGCGACAGGATATGCCCCAAAGCGCAACGTGGACACAGCCAAATTTTTTAAGGAAAACAGAGGTGTTTTTTGCAAACTGCCTACCTGTAGATTTTGGCCTGTAGCTCAGCCGCCACCTAGGGAAACCTACCAAACCTGTGCATTTCTGAAAACTAGAGACCTAGGGGAATCCAAGATGGGGTGACTTGTGTGGCTCGGACCAGGTTCTGTTACCCAGAATCCTTTGCAAACCTCAAAATTTGGCTAAAAAAACACATGTTCCTCACATTTCTGTGGCAGAAAGTTCTGGAATCTGAGAGGAGCCACAAATTTCCTTCCACCCAGCGTTCCTCCACGTCTCCCGATAAAAATGATACCTCACTTATGTGGGTAGGCCTAGCGCCCACGACAGGAAACGCCCCAAAGCACAACGTGGACACAGCCAAATTTTTTAAGGAAAACAGAGGTCTTTTTTGCAAAGTGCCTACCTTTAGATTTTGGCCTGTAGCTCAGCCGCCACCTAGGGAAACCTACCAAACCTGTGCATTTCTGAAAACTAGAGACCTAGGGAAATACAAGATGGGGTGACTTGTGTGGCTCGGACCAGGTTCTGTTACCCAGAATCCTTTGCAAACCTCAGAATTTGGCTAAAAAAACACATGTTCCTCAAATTTCTGTGGCAGAAGGTTCTGGAATCTGAGAGGAGCCACAAATTTCCTTCCACCCAGCGTTCCCCCATGTCTCCCGATAAAAATGATACCTCACTTGTGTGGGTAGGCCTAGCGCCCGCGACAGGAAACACCCCAAAACACAACGTGGACACATCACAGAAAACAGAGCTCTTTTTAGCAAAGTGACTACCTGTAGATTTTGGCCTCTAGCTCAGCCGCCACCTAGGGAAACCTACCAAACCTGTGCATTTCTGAAAACTAGAGACCTAGGGGAATCCAAGATGGGGTGACTTGTGTGGCTCGGACCAGGTTCTGTTACCCAGAATCCTTTGCAAACCTCAAAATTTGGCTAAAAAAACACATGTTCCTCACATTTCTGTGGCAGAAAGTTCTGGAATCTGAGGGGAGCCACAAATTTCCTTCCACCCAGCGTTCCCCCACGTCTCCCGATAAAAATGATACCTCACTTGTGTGGGTAGGCCTAGCGCCCGAGACATGAAACGCCCCAAAGCGCAACGTGGACACAGCCACATTTTTGAAGGAAAACAGAGGTGTTTTTTGCAAAGTGCCTACCTGTAGATTTTGGCCTGTAGCTCAGCCGCCACCTAGGGTAACCTACCAAACCTGTGCATTTCTGAAAGCTAGAGACCTAGGGGAATCCAAGATGGGGTGACTTGTGTGGCTCGGACCAGGTTCTGTTACCCAGAATTCTTTGCAAACCTAAAAAATTTGGCTAAAAAAACACACGTTCCTCACATTTCTGGGGCAGAAAGTTCTGGAATCTGAGGGGAGCCACAAATTTCCTTCCACCCAGCGTTCCCCCACGTCTCCCGATAAAAATGATACCTCACTTGTGTGGGTAGGCCTAGCGCCCGCGACAGGAAACGCCCCAAAGCGCAACGTGGACACAGCCACATTTTTGAAGGAAAACAGAGGTGTTTTTTGCAAAGTGCCTTCCTGTAGATTTTGGCCTGTAGCTCAGCCGCCACCTAGGGAAACCTACCAAACCTGTGCATTTCTGAAAACTAGAGACCTAGGGGAATCCAAGATGGGGTGACTTGTGTGGCTCGGACCAGGATCTGTTACCCAGAATCCTTTGCAAACCTCAAACTTTGGCTAAAAAAACACATGTTCCTCACATTTCTTTGGCATAAAGTTCTGGAATCTGAGAGGAGCCACAAATTTCCTTCCACCCAGCGTTCCTCCACGTCTCCCGATAAAAATGATACCTCACTTGTGTGGGTAGGCCTAGCGCCCGCGACAGGATATGCCCCAAAACACAACGTGGACACATCACAGAAAACAGAGCTCTTTTTAGCAAAGTGACTACCTGTAGATTTTGGCCTCTAGCTCAGCCGCCACCTAGGGAAACCTACCAAACCTGTGCATTTCTGAAAACTAGAGACCTAGGGGAATCCAAGATGGGGTGACTTGTGTGGCTCGGACCAGGTTCTGTTACCCAGAATCCATTGCAAACCTCAAAATGTGGCTAAAAAAACACATGTTCCTCACATTTCTGTGGCAGAAAGTTCTGGAATCTGAAAGGAGCCACAAATTTCCTTCCACCCAGCGTTCCCCCACGTCTCCCGATAAAAATGATACCTCACTTGTGTGGGTAGGCCTAGCGCCCGCGACAGGAAACGCCCCAAAGCGCAACGTGCACACAGCCAAATTTTTGAAGGAAAACAGAGGTGTTTTCGCAAAGTGTCTACCTGTAGATTTTGGCCTCTAGCTCAGCCGCCACCTAGGGAAACCTACCAAACCTGTGCATTTCTGAAAACTAGAGACCTAGGGGAATCCAAGATGGGGTGACTTGTGTGGCTCGGACCAGGTTCTGTTACCCAGAATCCTTTGCAAACCTCAAAATTTGGCTAAAAAAACACATGGTCCTCACATTTCTGTGGCAGAAAGTTCTGGAATCTGAGAGGAGCCACAAATTTCATTCCACCCAGCGTTCCCCCACGTCTCCCGATAAAAATGATACCTCACTTGTGTGGGTAGGCCTAGCGCCCACGACAGGATATGCCCCAAAGCGCAACGTGGACACAGCCAAATTTTTGAAGGAAAACAGAGGTGTTTTTTGCAAACTGCCTACCTGTAGATTTTGGCCTGTAGCTCAGCCGCCACCTAGGGAAACCTACCAAACCTGTGCATTTCTGAAAACTAGAGACCTAGGGGAATCCAAGATGGGGTGACTTGTGTGGCTCGGACCAGGTTCTGTTACCCAGAATCCTTTGCAAACCTCAAAATTTGGCTAAAAAAACACATGTTCCTCAAATTTCTGTGGCAGAAGGTTCTGGGATCTGAGAGGAGCCACAAATTTCCTTCCTCCCAGCGTTCCCCCACGTCTCCCGATAAAAATGATACCTCACTTGTGTGGGTAGGCCTAGCGCCCGCGACAGGAAACACCCCAAAACACAACGTGGACACATCACAGAAAACAGAGCTCTTTTTAGCAAAGTGACTACCTGTAGATTTTGGCCTCTAGCTCAGCCGCCACCTAGGGAAACCTACCAAACCTGTGCATTTCTGAAAACTAGAGACCTAGGGGAATCCAAGATGGGGTGACTTGTGTGGCTCGGACCAAGTTCTGTTACCCAGAATCCTTTGCAAACCTCAAAATTTGGCTAAAAAAACACATGTTCCTCACATTTCTGTGGCAGAAAGATCTGGAATCTGAGGGGAGCCACAAATTTCCTTCCACCCAGCGTTCCCCCACGTCTCCCGATAAAAATGATACCTCACTTGTGTGGGTAGGCCTAGCGCCCGCGACATGGAACGCCCCAAAGCGCAACGTGGACACAGCCACATTTTTGAAGGAAAACCGAGGTGTTTTTTGCAAAGTGCCTACCTGTAGATTTTGGCCTGTAGCTCAGCCGCCACCTAGGGAAACCTACCAAACCTGTGAATTTCTGAAAACTAGAGACCTAGGGGAATCCAAGATGGGGTGACTTGTGTGGCTCGGACCAGATTCTGTTACCCAGAATCCTTTGCAAACCTAAAAAATTTGGCTAAAAAAACACACGTTCCTCACATTTCTGGGGCAGAAAGTTCTGGAATCTGAGGGGAGCCACAAATTTCCTTCCACCCAGCGTTCCCCCACGTCTCCCGATAAAAATGATACATCACTTGTGTGGGTAGGCCTAGCGCCCGCGACAGGAAACGCCCCAAAGCGCAACGTGGACACAGCCACATTTTTGAAGGAAAACAGAGGTGTTTTTTGCAAAGTGCCTTCCTGTAGATTTTGGCCTGTAGCTCAGCCGCCACCTAGGGAAACCTACCAAACCTGTGCATTTCTGAAAACTAGAGACCTAGGGGAATCCAAGATGGGGTGACTTGTGTGGCTCGGACCAGGATCTGTTACCCAGAATCCTTTGCAAACCTCAAACTTTGGCTAAAAAAACACATGTTCCTCACATTTCTTTGGCATAAAGTTCTGGAATCTGAGAGGAGCCACAAATTTCCTTCCACCCAGCGTTCCTCCACGTCTCCCGATAAAAATGATACCTCACTTGTGTGGGTAGGCCTAGCGCCCGCGACAGGATATGCCCCAAAACACAACGTGGACACATCACAGAAAACAGAGCTCTTTTTAGCAAAGTGACTACCTGTAGATTTTGGCCTGTAGCTCAGCCGCCACCTAGGGAAACCTACCAAACCTGTGCATTTCTGAAAACTAGAGACCTAGGGGAATACAAGATGGGGTGACTTGTGTGGCTCGGACCAGGTTCTGTTACCTAGAATCCTTTGCAAACCTCAGAATTTGGCTAAAAAAACACATGTTCCTCAAATTTCTGTGGCAGAAGGTTCTGGGATCTGAGAGGAGCCACAAATTTCCTTCCACCCAGCGTTCCCCCACGTCTCCCGATAAAAATGATACCTCACTTGTGTGGGTAGGCCTAGCGCCCGCGACAGGAAACACCCCAAAACACAACGTGGACACATCACAGAAAACAGAGCTCTTTTTAGCAAAGTGACTACCTGTAGATTTTGGCCTCTAGCTCAGCCGCCACCTAGGTAAACCTACCAAACCTGTGCATTTCTGAAAACTAGAGACCTAGGGGAATCCAAGATGGGGTGACTTGTGTGGCTCGGACCAAGTTCTGTTACCCAGAATCCTTTGCAAACCTCAAAATTTGGCTAAAAAAACACATGTTCCTCACATTTCTGTGGCAGAAAGATCTGGAATCTGAGGGGAGCCACAAATTTCCTTCCACCCAGCGTTCCCCCACGTCTCCCGATAAAAATGATACCTCACTTGTGTGGGTAGGCCTAGCGCCCGCGACATGGAACGCCCCAAAGCGCAACGTGGACACAGCCACATTTTTGAAGGAAAACCGAGGTGTTTTTTGCAAAGTGCCTACCTGTAGATTTTGGCCTGTAGCTCAGCCGCCACCTAGGGAAACCTACCAAACCTGTGAATTTCTGAAAACTAGAGACCTAGGGGAATCCAAGATGGGGTGACTTGTGTGGCTCGGACCAGATTCTGTTACCCAGAATCCTTTGCAAACCTAAAAAATTTGGCTAAAAAAACACACGTTCCTCACATTTCTGGGGCAGAAAGTTCTGGAATCTGAGGGGAGCCACAAATTTCCTTCCACCCAGCGTTCCCCCACGTCTCCCGATAAAAATGATACATCACTTGTGTGGGTAGGCCTAGCGCCCGCGACAGGAAACGCCCCAAAGCGCAACGTGGACACAGCCACATTTTTGAAGGAAAACAGAGGTGTTTTTTGCAAAGTGCCTTCCTGTAGATTTTGGCCTGTAGCTCAGCCGCCACCTAGGGAAACCTACCAAACCTGTGCATTTCTGAAAACTAGAGACCTAGGGGAATCCAAGATGGGGTGACTTGTGTGGCTCGGACCAGGATCTGTTACCCAGAATCCTTTGCAAACCTCAAACTTTGGCTAAAAAAACACATGTTCCTCACATTTCTTTGGCATAAAGTTCTGGAATCTGAGAGGAGCCACAAATTTCCTTCCACCCAGCGTTCCTCCATGTCTCCCGATAAAAATGATACCTCACTTGTGTGGGTAGGCCTAGCGCCCGCGACAGGATATGCCCCAAAACACAACGTGGACACATCACAGAAAACAGAGCTCTTTTTAGCAAAGTGACTACCTGTAGATTTTGGCCTCTAGCTCAGCCGCCACCTAGGGAAACCTACCAAACCTGTGCATTTCTGAAAACTAGAGACCTAGGGGAATCCAAGATGGGGTGACTTGTGTGGCTCGGACCAGGTTCTGTTACCCAGAATCCTTTGCAAACTTCAAAATTTGGCTAAAAAAACACGTTCCTCACATTTCTGTGGCAGAAAGTTCTGGAATCTGAGGGGAGCCACAAATTTCCTTCCACCCAGCGTTCCCCCACGTCTCCCGATAAAAATGATACCTCACTTGTGTGGGTAGGCCTAGCGCCCGCGACAGGAAACGCCCCAAAGCACAACGTGGACACAGGCAAATTTTTGAAGGAAAACAGAGGTGTTTTTTGCAAACTGCCTACCTGTAGATTTTGGCCTGTAGCTCAGCCGCCACCTAGGGAAACCTACCAAACCTGTGCATTTCTGAAAACTAGAGACCAAGGGGAATCCAAGATGGGGTGACTTGTGTGGCTCGGACCAGGTTCTGTTACCCAGAATCCTTTGCAAACCTAAAAAATTTGGCTAAAAAAACACCCGTTCCTCACATTTCTGGGGCAGAAAGTTCTGGAATCTGAGGGGAGCCACAAATTTCCTTCCACCCAGCGTTCCCCCACGTCTCCCGATAAAAATGATACCTCACTTGTGTGGGTAGGCCTAGCGCCCGCGACAGGAAACGCCCCAAAGCGCAACGTGGACCCAGCCAAATTTTTGAAGGAAAACAGAGGTGTTTTTTGCAAAGTGCCTTCCTGTAGATTTTGGCCTGTAGCTCAGCCGCCACCTAGGGAAACCTACCAAACCTGTGCATTTCTGAAAACTAGAGACCTAGGGGAATCCAAGATGGGGTGACTTGTGTGGCTCGGACCAGGTTCTGTTACCCAGAATCCTTTGCAAACCTCAAACTTTGGCTAAAAAAACACATGTTCCTCACATTTCTTTGGCATAAAGTTCTGGAATCTGAGAGGAGCCACAAATTTCCTTCCACCCAGCGTTCCTCCACGTCTCCCGATAAAAATGATACCTCACTTGTGTGGGTAGGCCTAGCGCCCGCGACAGGAAACGCCCCAAAGCACAACGTGGACACAGGCAAATTTTTGAAGGAAAACAGAGATGTTTTTTGCAAACTGCCTACCTGTAGATTTTGGCCTGTAGCTCAGCCGCCACCTAGGGAAACCTACCAAACCTGTGCATTTCTGAAAACTAGAGACCTAGGGGAATCCAAGATGGGGTGACTTGTGTGGCTCGGACCAGGTTCTGTTACCCAGAATCCTTTGCAAACCTCAAAATTTGGCTAAAAAAACACATGTTCCTCACATTTCTGTGGCAGAAAGTTCTGGAATCTGAGAGGAGCCACAAATTTCCTTCCACCCAGCATTCCCCCACGTCTCCCAATAAAAATGATATTTCACTTATGTGGGTAGGCCTAGCGCCCGCGACAGGAAACGCCCCAAAGCACAACGTGGACACAGCCAAATTTTTTAAGGAAAACAGAGGTGTTTTTTGCAAAGTGCCTACCTGTAGATTTTGGCCTGTAGCTCAGCCGCCACCTAGGGAAACCTACCAAACCTGTGCATTTCTGAAAACTAGAGACCTAGGGGAATCCAAGATGGGGTGACTTGTGTGGCTCGGACCAGGTTCTGTTACCCAGAATCCTTTGCAAACCTCAAAATGTGGCTAAAAAAACACATGTTCCTCACATTTCTGTGGCAGAAAGTTCTGGAATCTGAAAGGAGCCACAAATTTCCTTCCACCCAGCGTTCCCCCACGTCTCCCGATAAAAATGATACCTCACTTGTGTGGGTAGGCCTAGCGCCCGCGACAGGAAACGCCCCAAACCGCAACGTGCACACAGCCAAATTTTTGAAGGAAAACAGAGGTGTTTTTTGCAAAGTGTCTACCTGTAGATTTTGGCCTCTAGCTCAGCCGCCACCTAGGGAAACCTACCAAACCTGTGCATTTCTGAAAACTAGAGACCTAGGGGAATCCAAGATGGGGTGACTTGTGTGGCTCGGACCAGGTTCTGTTACCCAGAATCCTTTGCAAACCTCAAAATTTGGCTAAAAAAACACATGGTCCTCACATTTCTGTGGCAGAAAGTTCTGGAATCTGAGAGGAGCCACAAATTTCATTCCACCCAGCGTTCCCCCACGTCTCCCGATAAAAATGATACCTCACTTGTGTGGGTAGGCCTAGCGCCCGCGACAGGATATGCCCCAAAGCGCAACGTGGACACAGCCAAATTTTTGAAGGAAAACAGAGGTGTTTTTTGCAAACTGCCTACCTGTAGATTTTGGCCTGTAGCTCAGCCGCCACCTAGGGAAACCTACCAAACCTGTGCATTTCTGAAAACTAGAGACCTAGGGGAATCCAAGATGGGGTGACTTGTGTGGCTCGGACCAGGTTCTGTTACCCAGAATCCTTTGCAAACCTCAAAATTTGGCTAAAAAAACACATGTTCCTCACATTTCTGTGGCAGAAAGTTCTGGAATCTGAGAGGAGCCACAAATTTCCTTCCACCCAGCGTTCCTCCACGTCTCCCGATAAAAATGATACCTCACTTATGTGGGTAGGCCTAGCGCCCGCGACAGGAAACGCCCCAAAGCACAACGTGGACACAGCCAAATTTTTTAAGGAAAACAGAGGTGTTTTTTGCAAAGTGCCTACCTGTAGATTTTGGCCTGTAGCTCAGCCGCCACCTAGGGAAACCTACCAAACCTGTGCATTTCTGAAAACTAGAGACCTAGGGGAATACAAGATGGGGTGACTTGTGTGGCTCGGACCAGGTTCTGTTACCCAGAATCCTTTGCAAACCTCAAAATTTGGCTAAAAAACCACATGTTACTCACATTTCTGTGGCAGAAAGTTCTGGAATCTGAGAGGAGCCACAAATTTCCTTCCACCCAGCGTTCCCCCATGTCTCCCGATAAAAATGATACCTCACTTGTGTGGGTAGGCCTAGCGCCCGCGACAGGGAAGGCCCGAAAGCGCAACGTGGACACAGCCAATTTTTTGAAGGAAAACAGAGGTGTTTTTTGCAAAGTGCCTACCTGTAGATTTTGGCCTGTAGCTCAGCCGCCACCTAGAGAAACCTACCAAACCTGTGCATTTCTGAAAACTAGAGACCTAGGGGAATCCAAGATGGGGTGACTTGTGTGGCTCGGACCAGGTTCTGTTACCCAGAATCCTTTGCAAACCTCAAAATTTGGCTAAAAAAAGACACGTTCCTCACATGTCTGGGGCAGAAAGTTCTGGAATCTGAGAGGAACCACAAATTTCCTTCCACCCAGCGTTCCCCCACGTCTCCCGATAAAAATGATACCTCACTGGTGTGGGTAGGCCTAGCGCCCGCGACAGGAAACGCCCCAAAGCGCAACGTGGACACAGCCAAATTTTTGAAGGAAAACAGAGGTGTTTTTTGCAAAGTGCTTACCTGTAGATTTTGGCCTGTAGCTCAGCCGCCACCTAGGGAAACCTACCAAACCTGTGCATTTCTGAAAACTAGAGACCTAGGGTAATCCAAGATAGGGTGACTTGTGTGGCTCGGACCAGGTTCTGTTACCCAGAATCCTTTGCAAACCTCAGAATTTGGCTAAAAAAACATATGTTCCTCAAATTTCTGTGGCAGAAAGTTCTGGAATCTGAGAGGAGCCACAAATTTCCTTCCACCCAGCGTTCCCCCACGTCTCCCGATAAAAATGATACCTCACTTCTGTGGGTAGGCCTAGCGCCCGCGACTGGAAACACCCCAAAACACAACGTGGACACATCACAGAAAACAGAGCTCTTTTTAGAAAAGTGACTACCTGTAGATTTTGGCCTCTAGCTCAGCCGCCACCTAGGGAAACCTACCAAACCTGTGCATTTCTGAAAACTAGAGACCTAGGGGAATCCAAGATGGGGTGACTTGTGTGGCTCGGACCAGGTTCTGTTACCCAGAATCCTTTGCAAACCTCAAAATTTGGCTAAAAAAACACATGTTCCTCACATTTCTGTGGCATAAAGTTCTGGAATCTGAGAGGAGCCACAAATTTCCTTCCACCCAGCGTTCCCCCACGTCTCCCGATAAAAATGATACCTCACTTGTGTGGGTAGGCCTAGCGCCCGCGACAGGAAACGCCCCAAAGCGCAACGTGGACACAGCCAAATTTTTGAAGGAAAACAGAGGTGTTTTTTGCAAAGTGCCTACCTGTAGATTTTGGCCTGTAGCTCAGCCGACACCTAGGGAAACCTACCAAACCTGTGCATTTCTGAAAACTAGAGACCTAGGGGAATCCAAGATGGGGTGACTTGTGTGGCTCGGACCAGGTTCTGTTACCCAGAATCCTTTGCAAACCTCAAACTTTGGCTAAAAAAACACATGTTCCTCACATTTCTTTGGCATAAAGTTCTGGAATCTGAGGGGAGCCACAAATTTCCTTCCACCCAGCGTTCCCCCACGTCTCCCGATAAAAATTATACCTCACTTGTATGGGTAGGCCTAGCGCCCGCGACAGGAAACGCCCCAAAGCGCAACGTGGACACAGCCAAATTTTTTAAGGAAAACAGAGGTGTTTTTTGCAAAGTGCCTTCCTGTAGATTTTGGCCTGTAGCTCAGCCGCCACCTAGGGAAACCTACCAAACCTGTGCATTTCTGAAAACTAGAGACCTAGGGGAATCCAAGATGGGGTGACTTGTGTGGCTCGGACCAGGTTCTGTTACCCAGAATCCTTTGCAAACCTCAAACTTTGGCTAAAAAAACACATGTTCCTCACATTTCTTTGGCATAAAGTTCTGGAATCTGAGAGGAGCCACAAATTTCCTTCCACCCAGCGTTCCCCCACGTCTCCCGATAAAAATGATACCTCACTTGTGTGGGTAGGCCTAGTGCCCGCGACAGGATAGGCCCCAAAACACAACGTGGACACATCACAGAAAACAGAGCTCTCTTTAGCAAAGTGACTACCTGTAGATTTTGGCCTCTAGCTCAGCCGCCACCTAGGGAAACCTACCAAACCTGTGCATTTCTGAAAACTAGAGCCCTAGGGGAATCCAAGATGGGGTGACTTGTGTGGCTCGGACCAGGTTCTGTTACCCAGAATCCTTTGCAAACCTCAAAATTTGGCTAAAAAAACACATGTTCCTCACATTTCTGTGGCAGAAAGTTCTGGAATCTGAGGGGAGCCACAAATTTCCTTCCACCCAGCGTTCCCCCACGTCTCCCGATAAAAATGATACCTCACTTGTGTGGGTAGGCCTAGCGCCCGCGACAGGAAACGCCCCAAAGCGCAACGTGGACACAGCCAAATTTTTGAAGGAAAACAGAGGTGTTTTTTGCAAAGTGCCTACCTGTAGATTTTGGCCTGTAGCTCAGCCGACACCTAGGGAAACCTACCAAACCTGTGCATTTCTGAAAACTAGAGACCTAGGGGAATCCAAGATGGGGTGACTTGTGTGGCTCGGACCAGGTTCTGTTACCCAGAATCCTTTGCAAACCTAAAAAATTTGGCTAAAAAAACACACGTTCCTCACATTTCTGGGGCAGAAAGTTCTGGAATCTGAGGGGAGCCACAAATTTCCTTCCACCCAGCGTTCCCCCATGTCTCCCGATAAAAATGATACCTCACTTCTGTGGGTAGGCCTAGCGCCCGCGACAGGAAACGCCCCAAAGCGCAACTTGGACACAGCCAAATTTTTTAAGGAAAACAGAGGTGTTTTTTGCAAAGTGCCTTCCTGTAGATTTTGGCCTGTAGCTCAGCCGCCACCTAGGGAAACCTACCAAACCTGTGCATTTCTGAAAACTAGAGACCTAGGGGAATCCAAGATGGGGTGACTTGTGTGGCTCGGACCAGGTTCTGTTACCCAGAATCCTTTGCAAACCTCAAACTTTGGCTAAAAAAACACATGTTCCTCACATTTCTTTGGCATAAAGTTCTGGAATCTGAGAGGAGCCACAAATTTCCTTCCACCCAGCGTTCCCCCACGTCTCCCGATAAAAATGATACCTCACTTGTGTGGGTAGGCCTAGCGCCCGCGACAGGATAGGCCCCAAAACACAACGTGGACACATCACAGAAAACAGAGCTCTTTTTAGCAAAGTGACTACCTGTAGATTTTGGCCTCTAGCTCAGCCGCCACCTAGGGAAACCTACCAAACCTGTGCATTTCTGAAAACTAGAGACCTAGGGGAATCCAAGATGGGGTGACTTGTGTGGCTCGGACCAGGTTCTGTTACCCAGAATCCTTTGCAAACCTCAAAATTTTGCTAAAAAAACACGTTCCTCACATTTCTGTGGCAGAAAGTTCTGGAATCTGAGGGGAGCCACAAATTTCCTTCCACCCAGCGTTCCCCCACGTCTCCCGATAAAAATGATACCTCACTTGTATGGGTAGGCCTAGCGCCCGCGACAGGAAACGCCCCAAAGCGCAACGTGGACACAGCCAAATTTTTTAAGGAAAACAGAGGTGTTTTTTGCAAAGTGCCTTCCTGTAGATTTTGGCCTGTAGCTCAGCCGCCACCTAGGGAAACCTACCAAACCTGTGCATTTCTGAAAACTAGAGACCTAGGGGAATCCAAGACGGGGTGACTTGTGCGGCTCGGACCAGGTTCTGTTACCCAGAATCCTTTGCAAACCTCAAACTTTGGCTAAAAAAACACATGTTCCTCACATTTCTTTGGCATAAAGTTCTGGAATCTGAGAGGAGCCACAAATTTCCTTCCACCCAGCGTTCCCCCATGTCTCCCGATAAAAATGATACCTCACTTCTGTGGGTAGGCCTAGCGCCCGCGACAGGATAGGCCCCAAAACACAACGTGGACACATCACAGAAAACAGAGCTCTTTTTAGCAAAGTGACTACCTGTAGATTTTGGCCTCTAGCTCAGCCGCCACCTAGGGAAACCTACCAAACCTGTGCATTTCTGAAAACTAGAGACCTAGGGGAATCCAAGATGGGGTGACTTGTGTGGCTCGGACCAGGTTCTGTTACCCAGAATCCTTTGCAAACCTCAAAATTTGGCTAAAAAAACACGTTCCTCACATTTCTGTTGCAGAAAGTTCTGGAATCTGAGGGGAGCCACAAATTTCCTTCCACCCAGCGTTCCCCCACGTCTCCCGATAAAAATGATACCTCACTTGTGTGGGTAGGCCTAGCGTCCGCGACAGGAAACGCCCCAAAGCGCAACGTGGACACAGCCAAATTTTTGAAGGAAAACAGAGGTGTTTTTTGCAAAGTGCCTACCTGTAGATTTTGGCCTGTAGCTCAGCCGCCACCTAGGGAAACCTACCAAACCTGTGCATTTCTGAAAACTAGAGACCTAGGGGAATCCAAGATGGGGTGACTTGTGTGGCTCGGACCAGGTTCTGTTACCCAGAATCCTTTGCAAACCTCAAACTTTGGCTAAAAAAACACATGTTCCTCACATTTCTTTGGCATAAAGTTCTGGAATCTGAGAGGAGCCACAAATTTCCTTCCACCCAGCGTTCCCCCACGTCTCCCGATAAAAATGATACCTCACTTGTGTGGGTAGGCCTAGCGCCCGCGACAGGATAGGCCCCAAAACACAACGTGGACACATCACAGAAAACAGAGCTCTTTTTAGCAAAGTGACTACCTGTAGATTTTGGCCTCTAGCTCAGCCGCCACCTAGGGAAACCTACCAAACCTGTGCATTTCTGAAAACTAGAGACCTAGAGGAATCCAAGATGGGGTGACTTGTGTGGCTCGGACCAGGTTCTGTTACCCAGAATCCTTTGCAAACCTCAAAATTTGGCTAAAAAAACACGTTCCTCACATTTCTGTGGCAGAAAGTTCTGGAATCTGAGGGGAGCCACAAATTTCCTTCCACCCAGCGTTCCCCCACGTCTCCCGATAAAAATGATACCTCACTTGTGTGGGTAGGCCTAGCGTCCGCGACAGGAAACGCCCCAAAGCGCAACGTGGACACAGCCAAATTTTTGAAGGAAAACAGAGGTGTTTTTTGCAAAGTGCCTACCTGTAGATTTTGGCCTGTAGCTCAGCCGCCACCTAGGGAAACCTACCAAACCTGTGCATTTCTGAAAACTAGAGACCTAGGGGAATCCAAGATGGGGTGACTTGTGTGGCTCGGACCAGGTTCTGTTACCCAGAATCCTTTGCAAACCTCAAAATGTGGCTAAAAAAACACATGTTCCTCACATTTCTGGGGCAGAAAGTTCTGGAATCTGAGAGGAGCCACAAATTTCGTTCCACCCAGCGTTCCCCCACGTCTCCCGATAAAAATGATACCTCACTTGTGTGGGTAGGCCTAGCGCCCGCGACAGGAAACGCCCCAAAGCGCAACGTGGACACAGCCAAATTTTTGAAGGAAAACAGAGGTGTTTTTTGACAAGTGCCTACCTGTAGATTTTGGCCTGTAGCTCAGCCGCCACCTAGGGAAACCTACCAAACCTGTGCATTTCTGAAAACTAGAGACCTAGGGGAATCCAAGATGGAGTGACTTGTGTGGCTCGGACCAGGTTCTGTTACCCAGAATCCTTTGCAAACCTCAAAATTTTGCTAAGAAAACACATGTTCCTCACATTTCTGTGGCAGAAAGTTCTGGAATCTGAGAGGAGCCACAAATTTCCTTCCACCCAGTTTTCCCCCACGTCTCCCGATAAAAATGATACCTCTCTTATGTGGGTAGGCCTAGCGCCCGCGACAGGAAACGCCCCAAAGCACAACGTGGACACAGCCAAATTTTTTAAGGAAAACAGAGGTGTTTTTTGCAAAGTGCCTACCTGTAGATTTTGGCCTGTAGCTCAGCCGCCACCTAGGCTAACCTACCAAACATGTGCATTTCTGAAAACTAGAGACCTAGGGGAATACAAGATGGGGTGACTTGTGTGGCTCGGACCAGGTTCTGTTACCCAGAATCCTTTGCAAACCTCAAAATTTGGCTAAAAAAACACATGTTACTCACATTTCTGTGGCAGAAAGTTCTGGAATCTGAGAGGAGCCACAAATTTCCTTCCACCCAGCGTTCCCCCACGTCTCCCGATAAAAATGATACCTCACTTGTGTGGGTAGGCCTAGCGCCCGCGACAGGATATGCCCCAAAACACAACTTGGACACATCACAGAAAACAGAGCTCTTTTTAGCAAAGTGACTACCTGTAGATTTTGGCCTCTAGCTCAGCCGCCACCTAGGGAAACCTACCAAACCTGTGCATTTCTGAAAACTAGAGACCTAGGGGAATCCAAGATGGGGTGACTTGTGTGGCTCGGACCAGGTTCTGTTACCCAGAATCCTTTGCAAACCTCAAAATTTGGCTAAAAAAACACATGTTCCTCACATTTCTGTGGCAGAAAGTTCTGGAATCTGAGGGGAGCCACAAATTTCCTTCCACCCAGCGTTCCCCACATCTCCCGATAAAAATGATACCTCACTTGTGTGGGTAGGCCTAGCGCCCGCGACAGGAAACGCCCCAAAACACAACGTGGACACATCACAGAAAACAGAGCTCTTTTTAGCAAAGTGACTACCTGTAGATTTTGGCCTCTGGCTCAGCCGCCACCTAGGGAAACCTACCAAACCTGTGCATTTCTGAAAACTAGAGACCTAGGGGAATCCAAGATGGGGTGACTTGTGTGGCTCGGACCAGGTTCTGTTACCCAGAATCCTTTGCAAACCTCAAAATTTGGCTAAAAAAACACATGTTCCTCACATTTCTGTGGCAGAAAGTTCTGGAATCTGAGAGGAGCCACAAATTTCCTTCCACCCAGCGTTCCCCCACGTCTCCCGATATAAATGATACCTCACTTGTGTGGGTAGGCCTAGCGCCCGCGACAGGATATGCCCCAAAACACAACGTGGACACATCACAGAAAACAGAGCTCTTTTTAGCAAAGTGACTACCTGTAGATTTTGGCCTCTAGCTCAGCCGCCACCTAGGGAAACATACCAAACCTGTGCATTTCTGAAAACTAGAGACCTAGGGGAATCCAAGATGGTGTGACTTGTGTGGCTCGGACCAGGTTCTGTTACCCAGAATCCTTTGCAAACCTCAAAATGTGGCTAAAAAAACACATGTTCCTCACATTTCTGGGGCAGAAAGTTCTGGAATCTGAGAGGAGCCACAAATTTCGTTCCACCCAGCGTTCCCCCACGTCTCCCGATAAAAATGATACCTCACTTGTGTGGGTAGGCCTAGCGCCCGCGACAGGAAACGCCCCAAAGCGCAACGTGGACACAGCCAAATTTTTGAAGGAAAACAGAGGTGTTTTTTGACAAGTGCCTACCTGTAGATTTTGGCCTGTAGCTCAGCCGCCACCTAGGGAAACCTACCAAACCTGTGCATTTCTGAAAACTAGAGACCTAGGGGAATCCAAGATGGAGTGACTTGTGTGGCTCGGACCAGGTTCTGTTACCCAGAATCCTTTGCAAACCTCAAAATTTGGCTAAGAAAACACATGTTCCTCACATTTCTGTGGCAGAAAGTTCTGGAATCTGAGAGGAGCCACAAATTTCCTTCCACCCAGCATTCCCCCACGTCTCCCGATAAAAATGATACCTCTCTTATGTGGGTAGGCCTAGCGCCCGCGACAGGAAACGCCCCAAAGCACAACGTGGACACAGCCAAATTTTTTAAGGAAAACAGAGGTGTTTTTTGCAAAGTGCCTACCTGTAGATTTTGGCCTGTAGCTCAGCCGCCACCTAGGCTAACCTACCAAACCTGAGCATTTCTGAAAACTAGAGACCTAGGGAAATCCAAGATGGGGTGACTTGTGTGGCTCGGACCAGGTTCTATTACCCAGAATCCTTTGCAAACCTCAAAATTTGGCTAAAAAAACACATGTTCCTCACATTTCTGTGGCAGAAAGTTCTGGAATCTGAGAGGAGCCACAAATTTCATTCCACCCAGCGTTCCCCCACGTCTCCCGATAAAAATGATACCTCACTTGTGTGGGTAGGCCTAGCGCCCGTGACAGGATATGCCCCAAAACACAACGTGGACACCTCACAGAAAACAGAGCTCTTTTTAGCAAAGTGACTACCTGTAGATTTTGGCCTGTAGCTCAGCCGCCACCTGGGGAAACATACCAAACCTGTGCATTTCTGAAAACTAGAGACCTAGGGGAATCCAAGATGGGGTGACTTGTGTGGCTCGGACCAGGTTCTGTTACCCAGAATCCTTTGCAAACCTTAAAATTTGGCTAAAAAAACACATGTTCCTCACATTTCTGTGGCAGAAAGTTCTGGAATCTGAGAGGAGCCACAAATTTCCTTCCACCCAGCGTTCCCCCACGTCTCCCGATAAAAATTATACCTCACTTGTGTGGGTAGGCCTAGCGCCCGCGACAGGAAACGCCCCAAAGCACAACGTGGGCACAGCCAAATTTTTGAAGGAAAACAGAGGGGTTTTTTGCAAAGTGCCTACCTGTAGATTTTGGCCTGTAGCTCAGCCGCCACCTAGGGAAACCTACCAAACCTGTGCATTTCTGACAACTAGAGACCTAGGGGAATCCAAGATGGGGTGACTTGTGTGGCTCTGACCAGGTTCTGTTACCCAGAATCCTTTGCAAACCTCAAAATTTGGCTAAAAAACCACATGTTCCACACATTTCTGTGGCAGAAAGTTCTGGAATCTGAAAGGAGCCACGAATTTCCTTCCACCCAGCGTTCCCCCACGTCTCCTGATAAAAATGATACCTCACTTGTGTGGGTAGGCCTAGCGCCCGCGACAGGAAAGGCCCCAAAGCGCAACGTGGACACAGCCAAAGTTTTGAAGGAAAACAGAGGTTTTTTTTTCAAAGTGCCTACCTGTACATTTTGGCCTGTAGCTCAGCCGCCACCTAGGGAAATCTACCAAACCTGTGCATTTCTGAAAACTAGAGACCTAGGGGAATCCAAGATGGGGTGACTTGTGTGGCTCGGACCAGGTTCTGTTACCCAGAATCCTTTGCAAACCTCAAAATTTGTCTAAAAAAACACACGTTCCTCACATTTCTGGGGCAGAAAGTTCTGGAATCTGAGAGGAGCCACAAATTTCCTTCCACCCAGCGTTCCCCCACGTCTCCCGATAAAAATGATACCTCACTTGTGTGGGTAGGCCTAGCGCCCGCGACAGGAAACGCCCCAAAGCGCAACGTGCACACAGTCAAATTTTTGAAGGAAAACAGAGGTGTTTTTTGCAAAGTGCCTACCTGTAGATTTTGGCCTCTAGCTCAGCCGCCAACTAGGGAAACCTACCAAACCTGTGCATTTCTGAAAACTACAGACCTAGGGGAATCCAAGATGGGGTGACTTGTGTGGCTCGGACCAGGTTCTGTTACCCAGAATCCTTTGCAAACCTCAAAATTTTGCTAAAAAAACACATGTTCCTCACATTTCTGTGGCAGAAAGTTCTGGAATCTGAGGGGAGCCACAAATTTCCTTCCACCCAGCGTTCCCCCACGTCTCCCGATAAAAATGATACCTCACTTGTGTGGGTAGGCCTAGCGCCCGCGACAGGAAACGCCCCAAAGCGCAACGTGGACACAGCCAAATTTTTTAAGGAAAACAGAGGTGTTTTTTGCAAACTGCCTACCTGTAGATTTTGGCCTGTAGCTCAGCCGCCACCTAGGGAAACCTACCAAACCTGTGCATTTCTGAAAACTAGAGACCTAGTGGAATCCAAGATGGGGTGACTTGTGTGGCTCGGACCAGGTTCTGTTACCCAGAATCCTTTGCAAACCTCAAAATTTGGCTAAAAAAACACATGTTCCTCACATTTCTGTGGCAGAAAGTTCTGGAATCTGAGAGGAGCCACAAATTTCCTTCCACCCAGCGTTCCCCCACGTCTCCCGATAAAAATGATACCTCACTTATGTGGGTAGGCCTAGCGCCCGCGACAGGAAACGCCCCAAAGCACAACGTGGACACAGCCAAATTTTTTAAGGAAAACAGAGGTGTTTTTTGCAAAGTGCCTACCTGTAGATTTTGGCCTGTAGCTCAGCCGCCACCTAGGGAAACTTACCAAACCTGTGCATTTCTGAAAACTAGAGACCTAGGGGAATACAAGATGGGGTGACTTGTGTGGCTCGGACCAGGTTCTGTTACCCAGAATCCTTTGCAAACCTCAAAATTTGGCTAAAAAAACACATGTTCCTCACATTTCTGTGGCAGAAAATTCTGGAATCTGAGGGGAGCCACAAATTTCCTTCCACCCAGCGTTCCCCCACGTCTCCCGATAAAAATGATACCTCACTTGTGTGGGTAGGCCTAGCTCCCGCGACAGGAAACGCCCCAAAGCTCAACGTAGACACAGCCAAATTTTTGAAGGAAAACAGAGGTGTTTTTTGCAAAGTGCCTACCTGTAGATTTTGGCCTGTAGCTCAGCCGCCAGCTGGGGAAACATACCAAACCTGTGCATTTCTGAAAACTAGAGACCTAGGGGAATCCAAGATGGGGTTACTTGTGTGGCTCGGACCAGGTTCTGTTACCCAGAATCCTTTGCAAACCTCAAAATGTGGCTAAAAAAACACATGTTCCTCACATTTCTGGGGCAGAAAGTTCTGGAATCTGAGAGGAGCCACAAATTTCGTTCCACCCAGCGTTCCCCCACGTCTCCCGATAAAAATGATACCTCACTTGTGTGGGTAGGCCTAGCGCCCGCGACAGGAAACGCCCCAAAGCGCAACGTGGACACAGCCAAATTTTTGAAGGAAAACAGAGGTGTTTTTTGCAAAGTGCCTACCTGTAGATTTTGGCCTGTAGCTCAGCCGCCAGCTGGGGAAACATACCAAACCTGTGCATTTCTGAAAACTAGAGACCTAGGGGAATCCAAGATGGGGTTACTTGTGTGGCTCGGACCAGGTTCTGTTACCCAGAATCCTTTGCAAACCTCAAAATTTGGCTAAGAAAACACATGTTCCTCACATTTCTGTGGCAGAAAGTTCTGGAATCTGAGAGGAGCCACAAATTTCCTTCCACCCAGCATTCCCCCACGTCTCCCGATAAAAATGATACCTCTCTTATGTGGGTAGGCCTAGCGCCCGCGACAGGAAACGCCCCAAAGCACAACGTGGACACAGCCAAATTTTTTAAGGAAAACAGAGGTGTTTTTTGCAAAGTGCCTACCTGTAGATTTTGGCCTGTAGCTCAGCCGCCACCTAGGCTAACCTACCAAACCTGTGCATTTCTGAAAACTAGAGACCTAGGGGAATCCAAGATGGGGTGACTTGTGTGGCTCGGACCAGGTTCTGTTACCCAGAATCCTTTGCAAACCTCAAAATGTGGCTAAAAAAACACATGTTCCTCACATTTCTGTGGCAGAAAGTTCTGGAATCTGAGAGGAGCCACAAATTTCCTTCCACCCAGCGTTCCCCCACATCTCCCGATAAAAATGATACCTCACTTGTGTGGGTAGGCCTAGCGCCCGCGACAGGATATGCCCCAAAACACAACTTGGACACATCACAGAAAACAGAGCTCTTTTTAGCAAAGTGACTACCTGTAGATTTTGGCCTCTAGCTCAGCCGCCACCTATGGAAACCTACCAAACCTGTGCATTTCTGAAAACTAGAGACCTAGGGGAATCCAAGATGGGGTGACTTGTGTGGCTCGGACCAGGTTCTGTTACCCAGAATCCTTTGCAAACCTCAAAATTTGGCTAAAAAAACACATGTTCCTCACATTTCTGTGGCAGAAAGTTCTGGAATCTGAGGGGAGCCACAAATTTCCTTCCACCCAGCGTTCCCCCACGTCTCCCGATAAAAATGATACCTCACTTGTGTGGGTAGGCCTAGCTCCCGCGACAGGAAACGCCCCAAAGCGCAACGTGGACACAGCCAAATTTTTGAAGGAAAACAGAGGTGTTTTTTGCAAAGTGACTTCCTGTAGATTTTGGCCTGTAGCTCAGCCGCCACCTAGGGAAACCTACCAAACCTGTGCATTTCTGAAAACTAGAGACCTAGGGAAATCCAAGATGGGGTGACTTGTGTGGCTCGGACCAGGTTCTGTTACCCAGAATCCTTTGCAAACCTCAAAATTTGGCTAAAAAAACACATGTTCCTCACATTTCTGTGGCAGAAAATTCTGGAATCTGAGGGGAGCCACAAATTTCCTTCCACCCAGCGTTCCCCCACGTCTCCCGATAAAAATGATACCTCACTTGTGTGGGTAGGCCTAGCGCCCGCGACAGGAAACGCCCCAAAGCACAACGTAGACACAGCCAAATTTTTGAAGGAAAACAGAGGTGTTTTTTGCAAAGTGCCTACCTGTAGATTTTGGCCTGTAGCTCAGCCGCCAGCTGGGGAAACATACCAAACCTGTGCATTTCTGAAAACTAGAGACCTAGGGGAATCCAAGATGGGGTGACTTGTGTGGCTCGGACCAGGTTCTGTTACCCAGAATCCTTTGCAAACCTAAAAATTTGGCTAAAAAAACACATGTTCCTCACATTTCTGTGGCAGAAAGTTCTGGAATCTGAAAGGAGCCACAAATTTCCTTCCACCCAGCGTTCCCCCATGTCTCCCGATAAAAATTATACCTCACTTGTGTGGGTAGGCCTAGCGCCCGCGACAGGAAACGCCCCAAAGCACAACGTGGGCACAGCCAAATTTTTGAAGGAAAACAGAGGGGTTTTTTGCAAAGTGCCTACCTGTAGATTTTGGCCTGTAGCTCAGCCGCCACCTAGGGAAACCTACCAAACCTGTGCATTTCTGACAACTAGAGACCTAGGGGAATCCAAGATGGGGTGACTTGTGTGGCTCGGACCAGGTTCTGTTACCCAGAATCCTTTGCAAACCTCAAAATTTGGCTAAAAAAACACATGTTCCTCACATTTCTGTGGCAGAAAATTCTGGAATCTGAGGGGAGCCACAAATTTCCTTCCACCCAGCGTTCCCCCACGTCTCCCGATAAAAATGATACCTCACTTGTGTGGGTAGGCCTAGCTCCCGCGACAGGAAACGCCCCAAAGCTCAACGTAGACACAGCCAAATTTTTGAAGGAAAACAGAGGTGTTTTTTGCAAAGTGCCTACCTGTAGATTTTGGCCTGTAGCTCAGCCGCCAGCTGGGGAAACATACCAAACCTGTGCATTTCTGAAAACTAGAGACCTAGGGGAATCCAAGATGGGGTTACTTGTGTGGCTCGGACCAGGTTCTGTTACCCAGAATCCTTTGCAAACCTCAAAATGTGGCTAAAAAAACACATGTTCCTCACATTTCTGGGGCAGAAAGTTCTGGAATCTGAGAGGAGCCACAAATTTCGTTCCACCCAGCGTTCCCCCACGTCTCCCGATAAAAATGATACCTCACTTGTGTGGGTAGGCCTAGCGCCCGCGACAGGAAACGCCCCAAAGCGCAACGTGGACACAGCCAAATTTTTGAAGGAAAACAGAGGTGTTTTTTGCAAAGTGCCTACCTGTAGATTTTGGCCTGTAGCTCAGCCGCCAGCTGGGGAAACATACCAAACCTGTGCATTTCTGAAAACTAGAGACCTAGGGGAATCCAAGATGGGGTTACTTGTGTGGCTCGGACCAGGTTCTGTTACCCAGAATCCTTTGCAAACCTCAAAATTTGGCTAAGAAAACACATGTTCCTCACATTTCTGTGGCAGAAAGTTCTGGAATCTGAGAGGAGCCACAAATTTCCTTCCACCCAGCATTCCCCCACGTCTCCCGATAAAAATGATACCTCTCTTATGTGGGTAGGCCTAGCGCCCGCGACAGGAAACGCCCCAAAGCACAACGTGGACACAGCCAAATTTTTTAAGGAAAACAGAGGTGTTTTTTGCAAAGTGCCTACCTGTAGATTTTGGCCTGTAGCTCAGCCGCCACCTAGGCTAACCTACCAAACCTGTGCATTTCTGAAAACTAGAGACCTAGGGGAATCCAAGATGGGGTGACTTGTGTGGCTCGGACCAGGTTCTGTTACCCAGAATCCTTTGCAAACCTCAAAATGTGGCTAAAAAAACACATGTTCCTCACATTTCTGTGGCAGAAAGTTCTGGAATCTGAGAGGAGCCACAAATTTCCTTCCACCCAGCGTTCCCCCACATCTCCCGATAAAAATGATACCTCACTTGTGTGGGTAGGCCTAGCGCCCGCGACAGGATATGCCCCAAAACACAACTTGGACACATCACAGAAAACAGAGCTCTTTTTAGCAAAGTGACTACCTGTAGATTTTGGCCTCTAGCTCAGCCGCCACCTATGGAAACCTACCAAACCTGTGCATTTCTGAAAACTAGAGACCTAGGGGAATCCAAGATGGGGTGACTTGTGTGGCTCGGACCAGGTTCTGTTACCCAGAATCCTTTGCAAACCTCAAAATTTGGCTAAAAAAACACATGTTCCTCACATTTCTGTGGCAGAAAGTTCTGGAATCTGAGGGGAGCCACAAATTTCCTTCCACCCAGCGTTCCCCCACGTCTCCCGATAAAAATGATACCTCACTTGTGTGGGTAGGCCTAGCTCCCGCGACAGGAAACGCCCCAAAGCGCAACGTGGACACAGCCAAATTTTTGAAGGAAAACAGAGGTGTTTTTTGCAAAGTGCCTTCCTGTAGATTTTGGCCTGTAGCTCAGCCGCCACCTAGGGAAACCTACCAAACCTGTGCATTTCTGAAAACTAGAGACCTAGGGAAATCCAAGATGGGGTGACTTGTGTGGCTCGGACCAGGTTCTGTTACCCAGAATCCTTTGCAAACCTCAAAATTTGGCTAAAAAAACACATGTTCCTCACATTTCTGTGGCAGAAAATTCTGGAATCTGAGGGGAGCCACAAATTTCCTTCCACCCAGCGTTCCCCCACGTCTCCCGATAAAAATGATACCTCACTTGTGTGGGTAGGCCTAGCGCCCGCGACAGGAAACGCCCCAAAGCACAACGTAGACACAGCCAAATTTTTGAAGGAAAACAGAGGTGTTTTTTGCAAAGTGCCTACCTGTAGATTTTGGCCTGTAGCTCAGCCGCCAGCTGGGGAAACATACCAAACCTGTGCATTTCTGAAAACTAGAGACCTAGGGGAATCCAAGATGGGGTGACTTGTGTGGCTCGGACCAGGTTCTGTTACCCAGAATCCTTTGCAAACCTAAAAATTTGGCTAAAAAAACACATGTTCCTCACATTTCTGTGGCAGAAAGTTCTGGAATCTGAAAGGAGCCACAAATTTCCTTCCACCCAGCGTTCCCCCATGTCTCCCGATAAAAATTATACCTCACTTGTGTGGGTAGGCCTAGCGCCCGCGACAGGAAACGCCCCAAAGCACAACGTGGGCACAGCCAAATTTTTGAAGGAAAACAGAGGGGTTTTTTGCAAAGTGCCTACCTGTAGATTTTGGCCTGTAGCTCAGCCGCCACCTAGGGAAACCTACCAAACCTGTGCATTTCTGACAACTAGAGACCTAGGGGAATCCAAGATGGGGTGACTTGTGTGGCTCGGACCAGGTTCTGTTACCCAGAATCCTTTGCAAACCTCAAAATTTGGCTAAAAAACAACATGTTCCTCACATTTCTGTGGCAGAAAGTTCTGGAATCTGAGAGGAGCCACAAATTTCCTTCCACCCAGCGTTCCCCCACGTCTCCCGATAAAAATGATACCTCACTTGTGTGGGTAGGCCTAGCGCCCGCGACAGGATATGCCCCAAAACACAACGTGGACACCTCACAGAAAACAGAGCTCTTTTTAGCAAAGTGACTACCTGTAGATTTTGGCCTCTAGCTCAGCCGCCACCTAGGGAAACGTACCAAACCTGTGCATTTCTGAAAACAAGAGACCTAGGGGAATCCAAGATGGGGTGACTTGTGTGGCTCGGACCAGGTTCTGTTACCCAGAATCCTTTGCAAACCTCAAAATGTGGCTAAAAAAACACATGTTCCTCACATTTCTGTGGCAGAAAGTTCTGGAATCTGAGAGGAGCCACAAATTTCCTTCCACCCAGCGTTCCCCAACGTCTCCCGATAAAAATGATACCTCACTTGTGTGGGTAGGCCTAGCGCCCGCGACAGGAAACGCCCCAAAGCGCAACGTGCACACAGCCAAATTTTGGAAGGAAAACAGAGGTGTTTTTTGCAAAGTGCCTACCTGTAGATTTTGGCCTGTAGCTCAGCCGCCACCTAGGGAAACATACCAAACCTGTGCATTTCTGAAAACTAGAGACCTAGGGGAATCCAAGATGGGGTGACTTGTGTGGCTCGGACCAGGTTCTGTTACCCAGAATCCTTTGCAAACCTCAAAATTTGGCTAAAAAAACACATGTTCCTCACATTTCTGTGGCAGAAAGTTCTGGAATCTGAGAGGAGCCACAAATTTCATTCCAGCCAGCGTTCCCCCACGTCTCCCGATAAAAATGATACCTCACTTGTGTGGGTAGGCCTAGCGCCCGCGACACGATATGCCCCAAAACAGAACGTGGACACATCACAGAAAACAGAGCTCTTTTTAGCAAAGTGACTACCTGTAGATTTTGGTCTGTAGCTCAGCCGCCACCTAGGGAAACCTACCAAACCTGTGCATTTCTGAAAACTAGAGACCTAGGGGAATACAAGATGGGGTGACTTGTGTGGCTCGGACCAGGTTCTGTTACCCAGAATCCTTTGCAAAACTCAAAATGTGGCTAAAAATACACATGTTTCTCACATTTCTGTGGCAGAAAGTTCTGGAATCTGAGAGGAGCCACAAATTTCCTTCCACCCAGCGTTCCCCAACGTCTCCCGATAAAAATGATACCTCACTTGTGTGGGTAGGCCTAGCGCCCGCGACAGGAAACGCCCCAAAGCGCAACGTGCACACAGCCAAATTTTTGAAGGAAAACAGAGGTGTTTTTTGCAAAGTGCCTACCTGTAGATTTTGGCCTGTAGCTCAGCCGCCACCTAGGGAAACCTACCAAACCTGTGCATTTCTGAAAACTAGAGACCTAGGGGAATCCAAGATAGGGTGACTTGTGTGGCTCGGACCAGGTTCTGTTACCCAGAATCCTTTGCAAACCTCAAAATTTGGCTAAAAAAACACATGTTCCTCACATTTCTGTCACAGAAAGTTCTGGAATCTGAGGGGAGCCACAAATTTCCTTCCACCCAGCGTTCCCCCACGTCTCCCGATAAAAATGATACCTCACTTGTGTGGGTAGGCCTAGCGCCCGCGACAGGAAACGCCCCAAAGCGCAACGTAGACACAGCCAAATTTTTGAAGGAAAACAGTGGTGTTTTTTGCAAAGTGCCTACCTGTAGATTTTGGCCTGTAGCTCAGCCGCCACCTGGGGAAACATACCAAACCTGTGCATTTCTGAAAACTAGAGACCTAGGGGAATCCAAGATGGCGTGACTTGTGTGGCTTGGACCAGGTTCTGTTACCCAGAATCCTTTGCAAACCTTAAAATTTGGCTAAAAAAACACATGTTCCTCACATTTCTGTGGCAGAAAGTTCTGGAATCTGAGAGGAGCCACAAATTTCCTTCCACCCAGCGTTCCCCCACGTCTCCCGATAAAAATTATACCTCACTTGTGTGGGTAGGCCTAGCACCCGCGACAGGAAACGCCCCAAAGCACAACGTGGGCACAGCCAAATTTTTGAAGGAAAACAGAGGGGTTTTTTGCAAAGTGCCTACCTGTAGATTTTGGCCTGTAGCTCAGCCGCCACCTAGGGAAACCTACCAAACCTGTGCATTTCTGACAACTAGAGACCTAGGGGAATCCAAGATGGGGTGACTTGTGTGGCTCGGACCAGGTTCTGTTACCCAGAATCCTTTGCAAACCTCAAAATTTGGCTAAAAAAACACATGTTCCTCACATTTCTGTGGCAGAAAATTCTGGAATCTGAGGGGAGCCACAAATTTCCTTCCACCCAGCGTTCCCCCACGTCTCCCGATAAAAATGATACCTCACTTGTGTGGGTAGGCCTAGCTCCCGCGACAGGAAACGCCCCAAAGCTCAACGTAGACACAGCCAAATTTTTGAAGGAAAACAGAGGTGTTTTTTGCAAAGTGCCTACCTGTAGATTTTGGCCTGTAGCTCAGCCGCCAGCTGGGGAAACATACCAAACCTGTGCATTTCTGAAAACTAGAGACCTAGGGGAATCCAAGATGGGGTTACTTGTGTGGCTCGGACCAGGTTCTGTTACCCAGAATCCTTTGCAAACCTCAAAATGTGGCTAAAAAAACACATGTTCCTCACATTTCTGGGGCAGAAAGTTCTGGAATCTGAGAGGAGCCACAAATTTCGTTCCACCCAGCGTTCCCCCACGTCTCCCGATAAAAATGATACCTCACTTGTGTGGGTAGGCCTAGCGCCCGCGACAGGAAACGCCCCAAAGCGCAACGTGGACACAGCCAAATTTTTGAAGGAAAACAGAGGTGTTTTTTGCAAAGTGCCTACCTGTAGATTTTGGCCTGTAGCTCAGCCGCCAGCTGGGGAAACATACCAAACCTGTGCATTTCTGAAAACTAGAGACCTAGGGGAATCCAAGATGGGGTTACTTGTGTGGCTCGGACCAGGTTCTGTTACCCAGAATCCTTTGCAAACCTCAAAATTTGGCTAAGAAAACACATGTTCCTCACATTTCTGTGGCAGAAAGTTCTGGAATCTGAGAGGAGCCACAAATTTCCTTCCACCCAGCATTCCCCCACGTCTCCCGATAAAAATGATACCTCTCTTATGTGGGTAGGCCTAGCGCCCGCGACAGGAAACGCCCCAAAGCACAACGTGGACACAGCCAAATTTTTTAAGGAAAACAGAGGTGTTTTTTGCAAAGTGCCTACCTGTAGATTTTGGCCTGTAGCTCAGCCGCCACCTAGGCTAACCTACCAAACCTGTGCATTTCTGAAAACTAGAGACCTAGGGGAATCCAAGATGGGGTGACTTGTGTGGCTCGGACCAGGTTCTGTTACCCAGAATCCTTTGCAAACCTCAAAATGTGGCTAAAAAAACACATGTTCCTCACATTTCTGTGGCAGAAAGTTCTGGAATCTGAGAGGAGCCACAAATTTCCTTCCACCCAGCGTTCCCCCACATCTCCCGATAAAAATGATACCTCACTTGTGTGGGTAGGCCTAGCGCCCGCGACAGGATATGCCCCAAAACACAACTTGGACACATCACAGAAAACAGAGCTCTTTTTAGCAAAGTGACTACCTGTAGATTTTGGCCTCTAGCTCAGCCGCCACCTATGGAAACCTACCAAACCTGTGCATTTCTGAAAACTAGAGACCTAGGGGAATCCAAGATGGGGTGACTTGTGTGGCTCGGACCAGGTTCTGTTACCCAGAATCCTTTGCAAACCTCAAAATTTGGCTAAAAAAACACATGTTCCTCACATTTCTGTGGCAGAAAGTTCTGGAATCTGAGGGGAGCCACAAATTTCCTTCCACCCAGCGTTCCCCCACGTCTCCCGATAAAAATGATACCTCACTTGTGTGGGTAGGCCTAGCTCCCGCGACAGGAAACGCCCCAAAGCGCAACGTGGACACAGCCAAATTTTTGAAGGAAAACAGAGGTGTTTTTTGCAAAGTGCCTTCCTGTAGATTTTGGCCTGTAGCTCAGCCGCCACCTAGGGAAACCTACCAAACCTGTGCATTTCTGAAAACTAGAGACCTAGGGAAATCCAAGATGGGGTGACTTGTGTGGCTCGGACCAGGTTCTGTTACCCAGAATCCTTTGCAAACCTCAAAATTTGGCTAAAAAAACACATGTTCCTCACATTTCTGTGGCAGAAAATTCTGGAATCTGAGGGGAGCCACAAATTTCCTTCCACCCAGCGTTCCCCCACGTCTCCCGATAAAAATGATACCTCACTTGTGTGGGTAGGCCTAGCGCCCGCGACAGGAAACGCCCCAAAGCACAACGTAGACACAGCCAAATTTTTGAAGGAAAACAGAGGTGTTTTTTGCAAAGTGCCTACCTGTAGATTTTGGCCTGTAGCTCAGCCGCCAGCTGGGGAAACATACCAAACCTGTGCATTTCTGAAAACTAGAGACCTAGGGGAATCCAAGATGGGGTGACTTGTGTGGCTCGGACCAGGTTCTGTTACCCAGAATCCTTTGCAAACCTAAAAATTTGGCTAAAAAAACACATGTTCCTCACATTTCTGTGGCAGAAAGTTCTGGAATCTGAAAGGAGCCACAAATTTCCTTCCACCCAGCGTTCCCCCATGTCTCCCGATAAAAATTATACCTCACTTGTGTGGGTAGGCCTAGCGCCCGCGACAGGAAACGCCCCAAAGCACAACGTGGGCACAGCCAAATTTTTGAAGGAAAACAGAGGGGTTTTTTGCAAAGTGCCTACCTGTAGATTTTGGCCTGTAGCTCAGCCGCCACCTAGGGAAACCTACCAAACCTGTGCATTTCTGACAACTAGAGACCTAGGGGAATCCAAGATGGGGTGACTTGTGTGGCTCGGACCAGGTTCTGTTACCCAGAATCCTTTGCAAACCTCAAAATTTGGCTAAAAAACAACATGTTCCTCACATTTCTGTGGCAGAAAGTTCTGGAATCTGAGAGGAGCCACAAATTTCCTTCCACCCAGCGTTCCCCCACGTCTCCCGATAAAAATGATACCTCACTTGTGTGGGTAGGCCTAGCGCCCGCGACAGGATATGCCCCAAAACACAACGTGGACACCTCACAGAAAACAGAGCTCTTTTTAGCAAAGTGACTACCTGTAGATTTTGGCCTCTAGCTCAGCCGCCACCTAGGGAAACGTACCAAACCTGTGCATTTCTGAAAACAAGAGACCTAGGGGAATCCAAGATGGGGTGACTTGTGTGGCTCGGACCAGGTTCTGTTACCCAGAATCCTTTGCAAACCTCAAAATGTGGCTAAAAAAACACATGTTCCTCACATTTCTGTGGCAGAAAGTTCTGGAATCTGAGAGGAGCCACAAATTTCCTTCCACCCAGCGTTCCCCAACGTCTCCCGATAAAAATGATACCTCACTTGTGTGGGTAGGCCTAGCGCCCGCGACAGGAAACGCCCCAAAGCGCAACGTGCACACAGCCAAATTTTGGAAGGAAAACAGAGGTGTTTTTTGCAAAGTGCCTACCTGTAGATTTTGGCCTGTAGCTCAGCCGCCACCTAGGGAAACATACCAAACCTGTGCATTTCTGAAAACTAGAGACCTAGGGGAATCCAAGATGGGGTGACTTGTGTGGCTCGGACCAGGTTCTGTTACCCAGAATCCTTTGCAAACCTCAAAATTTGGCTAAAAAAACACATGTTCCTCACATTTCTGTGGCAGAAAGTTCTGGAATCTGAGAGGAGCCACAAATTTCATTCCAGCCAGCGTTCCCCCACGTCTCCCGATAAAAATGATACCTCACTTGTGTGGGTAGGCCTAGCGCCCGCGACACGATATGCCCCAAAACAGAACGTGGACACATCACAGAAAACAGAGCTCTTTTTAGCAAAGTGACTACCTGTAGATTTTGGTCTGTAGCTCAGCCGCCACCTAGGGAAACCTACCAAACCTGTGCATTTCTGAAAACTAGAGACCTAGGGGAATACAAGATGGGGTGACTTGTGTGGCTCGGACCAGGTTCTGTTACCCAGAATCCTTTGCAAAACTCAAAATGTGGCTAAAAATACACATGTTTCTCACATTTCTGTGGCAGAAAGTTCTGGAATCTGAGAGGAGCCACAAATTTCCTTCCACCCAGCGTTCCCCAACGTCTCCCGATAAAAATGATACCTCACTTGTGTGGGTAGGCCTAGCGCCCGCGACAGGAAACGCCCCAAAGCGCAACGTGCACACAGCCAAATTTTTGAAGGAAAACAGAGGTGTTTTTTGCAAAGTGCCTACCTGTAGATTTTGGCCTGTAGCTCAGCCGCCACCTAGGGAAACCTACCAAACCTGTGCATTTCTGAAAACTAGAGACCTAGGGGAATCCAAGATAGGGTGACTTGTGTGGCTCGGACCAGGTTCTGTTACCCAGAATCCTTTGCAAACCTCAAAATTTGGCTAAAAAAACACATGTTCCTCACATTTCTGTCACAGAAAGTTCTGGAATCTGAGGGGAGCCACAAATTTCCTTCCACCCAGCGTTCCCCCACGTCTCCCGATAAAAATGATACCTCACTTGTGTGGGTAGGCCTAGCGCCCGCGACAGGAAACGCCCCAAAGCGCAACGTAGACACAGCCAAATTTTTGAAGGAAAACAGTGGTGTTTTTTGCAAAGTGCCTACCTGTAGATTTTGGCCTGTAGCTCAGCCGCCACCTGGGGAAACATACCAAACCTGTGCATTTCTGAAAACTAGAGACCTAGGGGAATCCAAGATGGCGTGACTTGTGTGGCTTGGACCAGGTTCTGTTACCCAGAATCCTTTGCAAACCTTAAAATTTGGCTAAAAAAACACATGTTCCTCACATTTCTGTGGCAGAAAGTTCTGGAATCTGAGAGGAGCCACAAATTTCCTTCCACCCAGCGTTCCCCCACGTCTCCCGATAAAAATTATACCTCACTTGTGTGGGTAGGCCTAGCACCCGCGACAGGAAACGCCCCAAAGCACAACGTGGGCACAGCCAAATTTTTGAAGGAAAACAGAGGGGTTTTTTGCAAAGTGCCTACCTGTAGATTTTGGCCTGTAGCTCAGCCGCCACCTAGGGAAACCTACCAAACCTGTGCATTTCTGACAACTAGAGACCTAGGGGAATCCAAGATGGGGTGACTTGTGTGGCTCTGACCAGGTTCTGTTACCCAGAATCCTTTGCAAACCTCAAAATTTGGCTAAAAAACCACATGTTCCACACATTTCTGTGGCAGAAAGTTCTGGAATCTGAAAGGAGCCACGAATTTCCTTCCACCCAGCGTTCCCCCACGTCTCCTGATAAAAATGATACCTCACTTGTGTGGGTAGGCCTAGCGCCCGCGACAGGAAAGGCCCCAAAGCGCAACGTGGACACAGCCAAAGTTTTGAAGGAAAACAGAGGTTTTTTTTTTCAAAGTGCCTACCTGTACATTTTGGCCTGTAGCTCAGCCGCCACCTACGGAAATCTACCAAACCTGTGCATTTCTGAAAACTAGAGACCTAGGGGAATCCAAGATGGGGTGACTTGTGTGGCTCGGACCAGGTTCTGTTACCCAGAATCCTTTGCAAACCTCAAAATTTGGCTAAAAAAACACATGTTCCTCACATTTCTGTGGCAGAAAGTTCTGGAATCTGAGAGGAGCCACAAATTTCCTTCCACCCAGCGTTCCCCCACGTCTCCCGATAAAAATGATACCTCACTTATGTGGGTAGGCCTAGCGCCCGCGACAGGAAACGCCCCAAAGCGCAACGTGGACACAGCCAAAGTTTTGAAGGAAAACAGAGGTTTTTTTTTCAAAGTGCCTACCTGTACATTTTGGCCTGTAGCTCAGCCGCCACCTACGGAAATCTACCAAACCTGTGCATTTCTGAAAACTAGAGACCTAGGGGAATCCAAGATGGGGTGACTTGTGTGGCTCGGACCAGGTTCTGTTACCCAGAATCCTTTGCAAACCTAAAAATTTGGCTAAAAAAACACATGTTCCTCACATTTCTGTGGCAGAAAGTTCTGGAATCTGAAAGGAGCCACAAATTTCCTTCCACCCAGCGTTCCCCCATGTCTCCCGATAAAAATTATACCTCACTTGTGTGGGTAGGCCTAGCGCCCGCGACAGGAAACGCCCCAAAGCACAACGTGGGCACAGCCAAATTTTTGAAGGAAAACAGAGGGGTTTTTTGCAAAGTGCCTACCTGTAGATTTTGGCCTGTAGCTCAGCCGCCACCTAGGGAAACCTACCAAACCTGTGCATTTCTGACAACTAGAGACCTAGGGGAATCCAAGATGGGGTGACTTGTGTGGCTCGGACCAGGTTCTGTTACCCAGAATCCTTTGCAAACCTCAAAATTTGGCTAAAAAACCACATGTTCCTCACATTTCTGTGGCAGAAAGTTCTGGAATCTGAGAGGAGCCACAAATTTCCTTCCACCCAGCGTTCCCCCACGTCTCCCGATAAAAATGATACCTCACTTGTGTGGGTAGGCCTAGCGCCCGCGACAGGATATGCCCCAAAACACAACGTGGACACCTCACAGAAAACAGAGCTCTTTTTAGCAAAGTGACTACCTGTAGATTTTGGCCTCTAGCTCAGCCGCCACCTAGGGAAACGTACCAAACCTGTGCATTTCTGAAAACAAGAGACCTAGGGGAATCCAAGATGGGGTGACTTGTGTGGCTCGGACCAGGTTCTGTTACCCAGAATCCTTTGCAAACCTCAAAATGTGGCTAAAAAAACACATGTTCCTCACATTTCTGTGGCAGAAAGTTCTGGAATCTGAGAGGAGCCACAAATTTCCTTCCACCCAGCGTTCCCCAACGTCTCCCGATAAAAATGATACCTCACTTGTGTGGGTAGGCCTAGCGCCCGCGACAGGAAACGCCCCAAAGCGCAACGTGCACACAGCCAAATTTTGGAAGGAAAACAGAGGTGTTTTTTGCAAAGTGCCTACCTGTAGATTTTGGCCTGTAGCTCAGCCGCCACCTAGGGAAACATACCAAACCTGTGCATTTCTGAAAACTAGAGACCTAGGGGAATCCAAGATGGGGTGACTTGTGTGGCTCGGACCAGGTTCTGTTACCCAGAATCCTTTGCAAACCTCAAAATTTGGCTAAAAAAACACATGTTCCTCACATTTCTGTGGCAGAAAGTTCTGGAATCTGAGAGGAGCCACAAATTTCATTCCAGCCAGCGTTCCCCCACGTCTCCCGATAAAAATGATACCTCACTTGTGTGGGTAGGCCTAGCGCCCGCGACACGATATGCCCCAAAACAGAACGTGGACACATCACAGAAAACAGAGCTCTTTTTAGCAAAGTGACTACCTGTAGATTTTGGTCTGTAGCTCAGCCGCCACCTAGGGAAAGCTACCAAACCTGTGCATTTCTGAAAACTAGAGACCTAGGGGAATACAAGATGGGGTGACTTGTGTGGCTCGGACCAGGTTCTGTTACCCAGAATCCTTTGCAAACCTCAAAATGTGGCTAAAAAAACACATGTTTCTCACATTTCTGTGGCAGAAAGTTCTGGAATCTGAGAGGAGCCACAAATTTCCTTCCACCCTGCGTTCCCCAACGTCTCCCGATAAAAATGATACCTCACTTGTGTGGGTAGGCCTAGCGCCCGCGACAGGAAACGCCCCAAAGCGCAACGTGCACACAGCCAAATTTTTGAAGGAAAACAGAGGTGTTTTTTGCAAAGTGCCTACCTGTAGATTTTGGCCTGTAGCTCAGCCGCCACCTAGGGAAACCTACCAAACCTGTGCATTTCTGAAAACTAGAGACCTAGGGGAATCCAAGATAGGGTGACTTGTGTGGCTCGGACCAGGTTCTGTTACCCAGAATCCTTTGCAAACCTCAAAATTTGGCTAAAAAAACACATGTTCCTCACATTTCTGTCACAGAAAGTTCTGGAATCTGAGGGGAGCCACAAATTTCCTTCCACCCAGCGTTCCCCCACGTCTCCCGATAAAAATGATACCTCACTTGTGTGGGTAGGCCTAGCGCCCGCGACAGGAAACGCCCCAAAGCGCAACGTAGACACAGCCAAATTTTTGAAGGAAAACAGTGGTGTTTTTTGCAAAGTGCCTACCTGTAGATTTTGGCCTGTAGCTCAGCCGCCATCTGGGGAAACATACCAAACCTGTGCATTTCTGAAAACTAGAGACCTAGGGGAATCCAAGATGGCGTGACTTGTGTGGCTTGGACCAGGTTCTGTTACCCAGAATCCTTTGCAAACCTTAAAATTTGGCTAAAAAAACACATGTTCCTCACATTTCTGTGGCAGAAAGTTCTGGAATCTGAGAGGAGCCACAAATTTCCTTCCACCCAGCGTTCCCCCACGTCTCCCGATAAAAATTATACCTCACTTGTGTGGGTAGGCCTAGCACCCGCGACAGGAAACGCCCCAAAGCACAACGTGGGCACAGCCAAATTTTTGAAGGAAAACAGAGGGGTTTTTTGCAAAGTGCCTACCTGTAGATTTTGGCCTGTAGCTCAGCCGCCACCTAGGGAAACCTACCAAACCTGTGCATTTCTGACAACTAGAGACCTAGGGGAATCCAAGATGGGGTGACTTGTGTGGCTCTGACCAGGTTCTGTTACCCAGAATCCTTTGCAAACCTCAAAATTTGGCTAAAAAACCACATGTTCCACACATTTCTGTGGCAGAAAGTTCTGGAATCTGAAAGGAGCCACGAATTTCCTTCCACCCAGCGTTCCCCCACGTCTCCTGATAAAAATGATACCTCACTTGTGTGGGTAGGCCTAGCGCCCGCGACAGGAAAGGCCCCAAAGCGCAACGTGGACACAGCCAAAGTTTTGAAGGAAAACAGAGGTTTTTTTTTCAAAGTGCCTACCTGTACATTTTGGCCTGTAGCTCAGCCGCCACCTACGGAAATCTACCAAACCTGTGCATTTCTGAAAACTAGAGACCTAGGGGAATCCAAGATGGGGTGACTTGTGTGGCTCGGACCAGGTTCTGTTACCCAGAATCCTTTGCAAACCTCAAAATTTGGCTAAAAAAACACATGTTCCTCACATTTCTGTGGCAGAAAGTTCTGGAATCTGAGAGGAGCCACAAATTTCCTTCCACCCAGCGTTCCCCCACGTCTCCCGATAAAAATGATACCTCACTTATGTGGGTAGGCCTAGCGCCCGCGACAGGAAACGCCCCAAAGCACAACGTGGACACAGCCAAATTTTTTAAGGAAAACAGAGGTGTTTTTTGCAAAGTGCCTACCTGTAGATTTTGGCCTGTAGCTCAGCTGCCACCTAGGGAAACCTACCAAACCTGTGCATTTCTGAAAACTAGAGACCTAGGGGAATACAAGATGGGGTGACTTGTGCGGCTCGGACCAGGTTCTGTTACCCAGAATCCTTTGCAAACCTCAAAATTTGGCTAAAAAAACACATGTTCCTCACATTTCTGTGGCAGAAAATTCTGGAATCTGAGGGGAGCCACAAATTTCCTTCCACCCAGCGTTCCCCCACGTCTCCCGATAAAAATGATACCTCACTTGTGTGGGTAGGCCTAGCGCCCGCGACAGGAAACGCCCCAAAGCTCAACGTAGACACAGCCAAATTTTTGAAGGAAAACAGAGGTGTTTTTTGCAAAGTGCCTACCTGTAGATTTTGGCCTGTAGCTCAGCCGCCACCTGGGGAAACCTACCAAACCTGTGCATTTCTGAAAACTAGAGACCTAGGGGAATGCAAGATGGGGTGACTTGTGTGGCTCGGACCAGGTTCTGTTACCCAGAATCCTTTGCAAACCTCAAAATTTGGCTAAAAAAACACATGTTCCTCACATTTCTGTGGCAGAAAGTTCTGGAATCTGAAAGGAGCCACAAATTTCCTTCCACCCAGCGTTCCCCCACGTCTCCCGATAAAAATTATACCTCACTTGTGTGGGTAGGCCTAGCGCCCGCGACAGGAAACGCCCCAAAGCACAACGTGGGCACAGCCAAATTTTTGAAGGAAAACAGAGGGGTTTTTTGCAAAGTGCCTACCTGTAGATTTTGGCCTGTAGCTCAGCCGCCACCTAGGGAAACCTACCAAACCTGTGCATTTCTGACAACTAGAGACCTAGGGGAATCCAAGATGGGGTGACTTGTGTGGCTCGGACCAGGTTCTGTTACCCAGAATCCTTTGCAAACCTCAAAATTTGGCTAAAAAACCACATGTTCCTCACATTTCTGTGGCAGAAAGTTCTGGAATCTGAGAGGAGCCACAAATTTCCTTCCACCCAGCGTTCCCCCACGTCTCCCGATATAAATGATACCTCACTTGTGTGGGTAGGCCTAGCGCCCGCGACAGGATATGCCCCAAAACACAACGTGGACACATCACAGAAAACAGAGCTCTTTTTAGCAAAATGACTACCTGTAGATTTTGGCCTCTAGCTCAGCCGCCACCTAGGGAAACCTACCAAACCTGTGCATTTCTGAACACTAGAGACCTAGGGGAATCCAAGATGGGGTGACTTGTGTGGCTCGGACCAGGTTCTGTTACCCAGAATCCTTTGCAAACCTCAAAATGTGGCTAAAAAAACACATGTTTCTCACATTTCTGTGGCAGAAAGTTCTGGAATCTGAGAGGAGCCACAAATTTCCTTCCACCCAGCGTTCCCCAACGTCTCCCGATAAAAATGATACCTCACTTGTGTGGGTAGGCCTAACGCCCGCGACAGGAAACGCCCCAAAGCGCAACGTGCACACAGCCAAATTTTTGAAGGAAAACAGAGGTGTTTTTTGCAAAGTGCCTACCTGTAGATTTTGGCCTGTAGCTCAGCCGCCACCTAGGGAAACCTACCAAACCTGTGCATTTCTGAAAACTAGAGACCTAGGGGAATCCAAGATGGGGTGACTTGTGTGGCTTGGACCAGGTTCTGTTACCCAGAATCCTTTGCAAACCTCAAAATTTGGCTAAAAAAACACATGTTCCTCACATTTCTGTGGCAGAAAGTTCTGGAATCTGAGGGGAGCCACAAATTTCCTTCCACCCAGCGTTCCCCCACGTCTCCCGATAAAAATGATACCTCACTTGTGTGGGTAGGCCTAGCGCCCGCGACAGGAAACGCCCCAAAGCGCAACGTAGACACAGCCAAATTTTTGAAGGAAAACAGAAGTGTTTTTTGCAAAGTGCCTACCTGTAGATTTTGGCCTGTAGCTCAGCCGCCACCTGGGGAAACCTACCAAACCTGTGCATTTCTGAAAACTAGAAACCTAGGGGAATCCAAGATGGGGTGACTTGTGTGGCTCGGACCAGGTTCTGTTACCCAGAATCCTTTGCAAACCTCAAAATTTGGCTAAAAAAACACATGTTCCTCACATTTCTGTGGCAGAAAGTTCTGGAATCTGAGAGGAGCCACAAATTTCCTTCCACCCAGCGTTCCCCCACGTCTCCCGATAAAAAATATACCTCACTTGTGTGGGTAGGCCTAGCGCCCGCGACAGGAAACGCCCCAAAGCACAACGTGGGCACAGCCAAATTTTTGAAGGAAAACAGAGGGGTTTTTTGCAGAGTGCCTACCTGTAGATTTTGGCCTGTAGCTCAGCCGCCACCTAGGGAAACCTACCAAACCTGTGCATTTCTGACAACTAGAGACCTAGGGGAATCCAAGATGGGGTGACTTGTGTGGCTCGGACCAGGTTCTGTTACCCAGAATCCTTTGCAAACCTTAAAATTTGGCTAAAAAAACACATGTTCCTCACATTTCTGTGGCAGAAAGTTCTGGAATCTGAGAGGAGCCACAAATTTCCTTCCACCCAGCGTTCCCCCACGTCTCCCGATAAAAATTATACCTCACTTGTGTGGGTAGGCCTAGCGCCCGCAACAGGAAACGCCCCAAAGCACAACGTGGGCACAGCCACATTTTTGAAGGAAAACAGAGGGGTTTTTTGCAAAGTGCCTACCTGTAGATTTTGGCCTGTAGCTCAGCCGCCACCTAGGGAAACCTACCAAACCTGTGCATTTCTGACAACTAGAGACCTAGGGGAATCCAAGATGGGGTGACTTGTGTGGCTCGGACCAGGTTCTGTTACCCAGAATCCTTTGCAAACCTCAAAATTTGGCTAAAAAAACACACGTTCCTCACATTTCTGGGGCAGAAAGTTCTGGAATCTGAGAGGAGCCACAAATTTCCTTCCACCCAGCGTTCCCCCACGTCTCCCGATAAAAATGATACCTCACTTGTGTGGGTAGGATTAGCGCCCGCGACAGGAAACGCCCCAAAGCGCAACGTGCACACAGCCAAATTTTTGAAGGAAAACAGAGGTGTTTTTTGCAAAGTGCCTACCTGTAGATTTTGGCCTCTAGTTCAGCCGCCACCTAGGGAAACCTACCAAACCTGTGCATTTCTGAAAACGACAGACCTAGGGGAATCCAAGATGGGGTGACTTGTGTGGCTCGGACCAGGTTCTGTTACCCAGAATCCTTTGCAAACCTCAAAATTTGGCTAAAAAAACACATGTTCCTCACATTTCTGTGGCAGAAAGTTCTGGAATCTGAGAGGAGCCACAAATTACCTTCCACCCAGCGTTCCCCCACGTCTCCCGATAAAAATTATACCTCACTTATGTGGGTAGGCCTAGCGCCCGCGACAGGAAACGCCCCAAAGCACAACGTGGACACAGCCAAATTTTTTAAGGAAAACAGAGGTGTTTTTTGCAAAGTGCCTACCTGTAGATTTTGGCCTGTAGCTCAGCCGCCACCTGGGGAAACCTACCAAACCTGTGCATTTCTGAAAACTAGAGACCTAGGGGAATCCAAGATGGGGTGACTTGTGTGGCTCGGACCAGGTTCTGTTACCCAGAATCCTTTGCAAACCTCAAAATTTGGCTAAAAAACCACATGTTCCTCACATTTCTGTGGCAGAAAGTTCTGGAATCTGAGAGGAGCCACAAATTTCCTTCCACCCAGCGTTCCCCCACGTCTCCCGATAAAAATGATACCTCACTTGTGTGGGTAGGCCTAGCGCACGCGACAGGCTATGCCCCAAAACACAACGTGGACACATCACAGAAAACAGAGCTCTTTTTAGCAAAGTGACTACCTGTAGATTTTGGCCTCTAGCTCAGCCGCCACCTATGGAAACCTACCAAACCTGTGCATTTCTGAAAACTAGAGACCTAGGGGAATCCAAGATGGGGTGACTTGTGTGGCTCGGACCAGGTTCTGTTACCCAGAATCCTTTGCAAACCTCAAAATTTGGCTAAAAAAACACATGTTCCTCACATTTCTGTGGCAGAAAGTTCTGGAATCTGAGGGGAGCCACAAATTTCCTTCCACCCAGCGTTCCCCCACGTCTCCCGATAAAAATGATACCTCACTTGTGTGGGTAGGCCTAGCTCCCGCGACAGGAAACGCCCCAAAGCGCAACGTGGACACAGCCAAATTTTTGAAGGAAAACAGAGGTGTTTTTTGCAAAGTGCCTTCCTGTAGATTTTGGCCTGTAGCTCAGCCGCCACCTAGGGAAACCTACCAAACCTGTGCATTTCTGAAAACTAGAGACCTAGGGAAATCCAAGATGGGGTGACTTGTGTGGCTCGGACCAGGTTCTGTTACCCAGAATCCTTTGCAAACCTCAAAATTTGGCTAAAAAAACACATGTTCCTCACATTTCTGTGGCAGAAAATTCTGGAATCTGAGGGGAGCCACAAATTTCCTTCCACCCAGCGTTCCCCCACGTCTCCCGATAAAAATGATACCTCACTTGTGTGGGTAGGCCTAGCGCCCGCGACAGGAAACGCCCCAAAGCACAACGTAGACACAGCCAAATTTTTGAAGGAAAACAGAGGTGTTTTTTGCAAAGTGCCTACCTGTAGATTTTGGCCTGTAGCTCAGCCGCCAGCTGGGGAAACATACCAAACCTGTGCATTTCTGAAAACTAGAGACCTAGGGGAATCCAAGATGGGGTGACTTGTGTGGCTCGGACCAGGTTCTGTTACCCAGAATCCTTTGCAAACCTAAAAATTTGGCTAAAAAAACACATGTTCCTCACATTTCTGTGGCAGAAAGTTCTGGAATCTGAAAGGAGCCACAAATTTCCTTCCACCCAGCGTTCCCCCATGTCTCCCGATAAAAATTATACCTCACTTGTGTGGGTAGGCCTAGTGCCCGCGACAGGAAACGCCCCAAAGCACAACGTGGGCACAGCCAAATTTTTGAAGGAAAACAGAGGGGTTTTTTGCAAAGTGCCTACCTGTAGATTTTGGCCTGTAGCTCAGCCGCCACCTAGGGAAACCTACCAAACCTGTGCATTTCTGACAACTAGAGACCTAGGGGAATCCAAGATGGGGTGACTTGTGTGGCTCGGACCAGGTTCTGTTACCCAGAATCCTTTGCAAACCTCAAAATTTGGCTAAAAAACAACATGTTCCTCACATTTCTGTGGCAGAAAGTTCTGGAATCTGAGAGGAGCCACAAATTTCCTTCCACCCAGCGTTCCCCCACGTCTCCCGATAAAAATGATACCTCACTTGTGTGGGTAGGCCTAGCGCCCGCGACAGGATATGCCCCAAAACACAACGTGGACACCTCACAGAAAACAGAGCTCTTTTTAGCAAAGTGACTACCTGTAGATTTTGGCCTCTAGCTCAGCCGCCACCTAGGGAAACGTACCAAACCTGTGCATTTCTGAAAACAAGAGACCTAGGGGAATCCAAGATGGGGTGACTTGTGTGGCTCGGACCAGGTTCTGTTACCCAGAATCCTTTGCAAACCTCAAAATGTGGCTAAAAAAACACATGTTCCTCACATTTCTGTGGCAGAAAGTTCTGGAATCTGAGAGGAGCCACAAATTTCCTTCCACCCAGCGTTCCCCAACGTCTCCCGATAAAAATGATACCTCACTTGTGTGGGTAGGCCTAGCGCCCGCGACAGGAAACGCCCCAAAGCGCAACGTGCACACAGCCAAATTTTGGAAGGAAAACAGAGGTGTTTTTTGCAAAGTGCCTACCTGTAGATTTTGGCCTGTAGCTCAGCCGCCACCTAGGGAAACATACCAAACCTGTGCATTTCTGAAAACTAGAGACCTAGGGGAATCCAAGATGGGGTGACTTGTGTGGCTCGGACCAGGTTCTGTTACCCAGAATCCTTTGCAAACCTCAAAATTTGGCTAAAAAAACACATGTTCCTCACATTTCTGTGGCAGAAAGTTCTGGAATCTGAGAGGAGCCACAAATTTCATTCCAGCCAGCGTTCCCCCACGTCTCCCGATAAAAATGATACCTCACTTGTGTGGGTAGGCCTAGCGCCCGCGACACGATATGCCCCAAAACAGAACGTGGACACATCACAGAAAACAGAGCTCTTTTTAGCAAAGTGACTACCTGTAGATTTTGGTCTGTAGCTCAGCCGCCACCTAGGGAAACCTACCAAACCTGTGCATTTCTGAAAACTAGAGACCTAGGGGAATACAAGATGGGGTGACTTGTGTGGCTCGGACCAGGTTCTGTTACCCAGAATCCTTTGCAAAACTCAAAATGTGGCTAAAAATACACATGTTTCTCACATTTCTGTGGCAGAAAGTTCTGGAATCTGAGAGGAGCCACAAATTTCCTTCCACCCAGCGTTCCCCAACGTCTCCCGATAAAAATGATACCTCACTTGTGTGGGTAGGCCTAGCGCCCGCGACAGGAAACGCCCCAAAGCGCAACGTGCACACAGCCAAATTTTTGAAGGAAAACAGAGGTGTTTTTTGCAAAGTGCCTACCTGTAGATTTTGGCCTGTAGCTCAGCCGCCACCTAGGGAAACCTACCAAACCTGTGCATTTCTGAAAACTAGAGACCTAGGGGAATCCAAGATAGGGTGACTTGTGTGGCTCGGACCAGGTTCTGTTACCCAGAATCCTTTGCAAACCTCAAAATTTGGCTAAAAAAACACATGTTCCTCACATTTCTGTCACAGAAAGTTCTGGAATCTGAGGGGAGCCACAAATTTCCTTCCACCCAGCGTTCCCCCACGTCTCCCGATAAAAATGATACCTCACTTGTGTGGGTAGGCCTAGCGCCCGCGACAGGAAACGCCCCAAAGCGCAACGTAGACACAGCCAAATTTTTGAAGGAAAACAGTGGTGTTTTTTGCAAAGTGCCTACCTGTAGATTTTGGCCTGTAGCTCAGCCGCCACCTGGGGAAACATACCAAACCTGTGCATTTCTGAAAACTAGAGACCTAGGGGAATCCAAGATGGCGTGACTTGTGTGGCTTGGACCAGGTTCTGTTACCCAGAATCCTTTGCAAACCTTAAAATTTGGCTAAAAAAACACATGTTCCTCACATTTCTGTGGCAGAAAGTTCTGGAATCTGAGAGGAGCCACAAATTTCCTTCCACCCAGCGTTCCCCCACGTCTCCCGATAAAAATTATACCTCACTTGTGTGGGTAGGCCTAGCACCCGCGACAGGAAACGCCCCAAAGCACAACGTGGGCACAGCCAAATTTTTGAAGGAAAACAGAGGGGTTTTTTGCAAAGTGCCTACCTGTAGATTTTGGCCTGTAGCTCAGCCGCCACCTAGGGAAACCTACCAAACCTGTGCATTTCTGACAACTAGAGACCTAGGGGAATCCAAGATGGGGTGACTTGTGTGGCTCGGACCAGGTTCTGTTACCCAGAATCCTTTGCAAACCTCAAAATTTGGCTAAAAAAACACATGTTCCTCACATTTCTGTGGCAGAAAATTCTGGAATCTGAGGGGAGCCACAAATTTCCTTCCACCCAGCGTTCCCCCACGTCTCCCGATAAAAATGATACCTCACTTGTGTGGGTAGGCCTAGCTCCCGCGACAGGAAACGCCCCAAAGCTCAACGTAGACACAGCCAAATTTTTGAAGGAAAACAGAGGTGTTTTTTGCAAAGTGCCTACCTGTATATTTTGGCCTGTAGCTCAGCCGCCAGCTGGGGAAACATACCAAACCTGTGCATTTCTGAAAACTAGAGACCTAGGGGAATCCAAGATGGGGTTACTTGTGTGGCTCGGACCAGGTTCTGTTACCCAGAATCCTTTGCAAACCTCAAAATGTGGCTAAAAAAACACATGTTCCTCACATTTCTGGGGCAGAAAGTTCTGGAATCTGAGAGGAGCCACAAATTTCGTTCCACCCAGCGTTCCCCCACGTCTCCCGATAAAAATGATACCTCACTTGTGTGGGTAGGCCTAGCGCCCGCGACAGGAAACGCCCCAAAGCGCAACGTGGACACAGCCAAATTTTTGAAGGAAAACAGAGGTGTTTTTTGCAAAGTGCCTACCTGTAGATTTTGGCCTGTAGCTCAGCCGCCAGCTGGGGAAACATACCAAACCTGTGCATTTCTGAAAACTAGAGACCTAGGGGAATCCAAGATGGGGTTACTTGTGTGGCTCGGACCAGGTTCTGTTACCCAGAATCCTTTGCAAACCTCAAAATTTGGCTAAGAAAACACATGTTCCTCACATTTCTGTGGCAGAAAGTTCTGGAATCTGAGAGGAGCCACAAATTTCCTTCCACCCAGCATTCCCCCACGTCTCCCGATAAAAATGATACCTCTCTTATGTGGGTAGGCCTAGCGCCCGCGACAGGAAACGCCCCAAAGCACAACGTGGACACAGCCAAATTTTTTAAGGAAAACAGAGGTGTTTTTTGCAAAGTGCCTACCTGTAGATTTTGGCCTGTAGCTCAGCCGCCACCTAGGCTAACCTACCAAACCTGTGCATTTCTGAAAACTAGAGACCTAGGGGAATCCAAGATGGGGTGACTTGTGTGGCTCGGACCAGGTTCTGTTACCCAGAATCCTTTGCAAACCTCAAAATGTGGCTAAAAAAACACATGTTCCTCACATTTCTGTGGCAGAAAGTTCTGGAATCTGAGAGGAGCCACAAATTTCCTTCCACCCAGCGTTCCCCCACATCTCCCGATAAAAATGATACCTCACTTGTGTGGGTAGGCCTAGCGCCCGCGACAGGATATGCCCCAAAACACAACTTGGACACATCACAGAAAACAGAGCTCTTTTTAGCAAAGTGACTACCTGTAGATTTTGGCCTCTAGCTCAGCCGCCACCTATGGAAACCTACCAAACCTGTGCATTTCTGAAAACTAGAGACCTAGGGGAATCCAAGATGGGGTGACTTGTGTGGCTCGGACCAGGTTCTGTTACCCAGAATCCTTTGCAAACCTCAAAATTTGGCTAAAAAAACACATGTTCCTCACATTTCTGTGGCAGAAAGTTCTGGAATCTGAGGGGAGCCACAAATTTCCTTCCACCCAGCGTTCCCCCACGTCTCCCGATAAAAATGATACCTCACTTGTGTGGGTAGGCCTAGCTCCCGCGACAGGAAACGCCCCAAAGCGCAACGTGGACACAGCCAAATTTTTGAAGGAAAACAGAGGTGTTTTTTGCAAAGTGCCTTCCTGTAGATTTTGGCCTGTAGCTCAGCCGCCACCTAGGGAAACCTACCAAACCTGTGCATTTCTGAAAACTAGAGACCTAGGGAAATCCAAGATGGGGTGACTTGTGTGGCTCGGACCAGGTTCTGTTACCCAGAATCCTTTGCAAACCTCAAAATTTGGCTAAAAAAACACATGTTCCTCACATTTCTGTGGCAGAAAATTCTGGAATCTGAGGGGAGCCACAAATTTCCTTCCACCCAGCGTTCCCCCACGTCTCCCGATAAAAATGATACCTCACTTGTGTGGGTAGGCCTAGCGCCCGCGACAGGAAACGCCCCAAAGCACAACGTAGACACAGCCAAATTTTTGAAGGAAAACAGAGGTGTTATTTGCAAAGTGCCTACCTGTAGATTTTGGCCTGTAGCTCAGCCGCCAGCTGGGGAAACATACCAAACCTGTGCATTTCTGAAAACTAGAGACCTAGGGGAATCCAAGATGGGGTGACTTGTGTGGCTCGGACCAGGTTCTGTTACCCAGAATCCTTTGCAAACCTAAAAATTTGGCTAAAAAAACACATGTTCCTCACATTTCTGTGGCAGAAAGTTCTGGAATCTGAAAGGAGCCACAAATTTCCTTCCACCCAGCGTTCCCCCATGTCTCCCGATAAAAATTATACCTCACTTGTGTGGGTAGGCCTAGCGCCCGCGACAGGAAACGCCCCAAAGCACAACGTGGGCACAGCCAAATTTTTGAAGGAAAACAGAGGGGTTTTTTGCAAAGTGCCTACCTGTAGATTTTGGCCTGTAGCTCAGCCGCCACCTAGGGAAACCTACCAAACCTGTGCATTTCTGACAACTAGAGACCTAGGGGAATCCAAGATGGGGTGACTTGTGTGGCTCGGACCAGGTTCTGTTACCCAGAATCCTTTGCAAACCTCAAAATTTGGCTAAAAAACAACATGTTCCTCACATTTCTGTGGCAGAAAGTTCTGGAATCTGAGAGGAGCCACAAATTTCCTTCCACCCAGCGTTCCCCCACGTCTCCCGATAAAAATGATACCTCACTTGTGTGGGTAGGCCTAGCGCCCGCGACAGGATATGCCCCAAAACACAACGTGGACACCTCACAGAAAACAGAGCTCTTTTTAGCAAAGTGACTACCTGTAGATTTTGGCCTCTAGCTCAGCCGCCACCTAGGGAAACGTACCAAACCTGTGCATTTCTGAAAACAAGAGACCTAGGGGAATCCAAGATGGGGTGACTTGTGTGGCTCGGACCAGGTTCTGTTACCCAGAATCCTTTGCAAACCTCAAAATGTGGCTAAAAAAACACATGTTCCTCACATTTCTGTGGCAGAAAGTTCTGGAATCTGAGAGGAGCCACAAATTTCCTTCCACCCAGCGTTCCCCAACGTCTCCCGATAAAAATGATACCTCACTTGTGTGGGTAGGCCTAGCGCCCGCGACAGGAAACGCCCCAAAGCGCAACGTGCACACAGCCAAATTTTGGAAGGAAAACAGAGGTGTTTTTTGCAAAGTGCCTACCTGTAGATTTTGGCCTGTAGCTCAGCCGCCACCTAGGGAAACATACCAAACCTGTGCATTTCTGAAAACTAGAGACCTAGGGGAATCCAAGATGGGGTGACTTGTGTGGCTCGGACCAGGTTCTGTTACCCAGAATCCTTTGCAAACCTCAAAATTTGGCTAAAAAAACACATGTTCCTCACATTTCTGTGGCAGAAAGTTCTGGAATCTGAGAGGAGCCACAAATTTCATTCCAGCCAGCGTTCCCCCACGTCTCCCGATAAAAATGATACCTCACTTGTGTGGGTAGGCCTAGCGCCCGCGACACGATATGCCCCAAAACAGAACGTGGACACATCACAGAAAACAGAGCTCTTTTTAGCAAAGTGACTACCTGTAGATTTTGGTCTGTAGCTCAGCCGCCACCTAGGGAAACCTACCAAACCTGTGCATTTCTGAAAACTAGAGACCTAGGGGAATACAAGATGGGGTGACTTGTGTGGCTCGGACCAGGTTCTGTTACCCAGAATCCTTTGCAAAACTCAAAATGTGGCTAAAAATACACATGTTTCTCACATTTCTGTGGCAGAAAGTTCTGGAATCTGAGAGGAGCCACAAATTTCCTTCCACCCAGCGTTCCCCAACGTCTCCCGATAAAAATGATACCTCACTTGTGTGGGTAGGCCTAGCGCCCGCGACAGGAAACGCCCCAAAGCGCAACGTGCACACAGCCAAATTTTTGAAGGAAAACAGAGGTGTTTTTTGCAAAGTGCCTACCTGTAGATTTTGGCCTGTAGCTCAGCCGCCACCTAGGGAAACCTACCAAACCTGTGCATTTCTGAAAACTAGAGACCTAGGGGAATCCAAGATAGGGTGACTTGTGTGGCTCGGACCAGGTTCTGTTACCCAGAATCCTTTGCAAACCTCAAAATTTGGCTAAAAAAACACATGTTCCTCACATTTCTGTCACAGAAAGTTCTGGAATCTGAGGGGAGCCACAAATTTCCTTCCACCCAGCGTTCCCCCACGTCTCCCGATAAAAATGATACCTCACTTGTGTGGGTAGGCCTAGCGCCCGCGACAGGAAACGCCCCAAAGCGCAACGTAGACACAGCCAAATTTTTGAAGGAAAACAGTGGTGTTTTTTGCAAAGTGCCTACCTGTAGATTTTGGCCTGTAGCTCAGCCGCCACCTGGGGAAACATACCAAACCTGTGCATTTCTGAAAACTAGAGACCTAGGGGAATCCAAGATGGCGTGACTTGTGTGGCTTGGACCAGGTTCTGTTACCCAGAATCCTTTGCAAACCTTAAAATTTGGCTAAAAAAACACATGTTCCTCACATTTCTGTGGCAGAAAGTTCTGGAATCTGAGAGGAGCCACAAATTTCCTTCCACCCAGCGTTCCCCCACGTCTCCCGATAAAAATTATACCTCACTTGTGTGGGTAGGCCTAGCACCCGCGACAGGAAACGCCCCAAAGCACAACGTGGGCACAGCCAAATTTTTGAAGGAAAACAGAGGGGTTTTTTGCAAAGTGCCTACCTGTAGATTTTGGCCTGTAGCTCAGCCGCCACCTAGGGAAACCTACCAAACCTGTGCATTTCTGACAACTAGAGACCTAGGGGAATCCAAGATGGGGTGACTTGTGTGGCTCTGACCAGGTTCTGTTACCCAGAATCCTTTGCAAACCTCAAAATTTGGCTAAAAAACCACATGTTCCACACATTTCTGTGGCAGAAAGTTCTGGAATCTGAAAGGAGCCACGAATTTCCTTCCACCCAGCGTTCCCCCACGTCTCCTGATAAAAATGATACCTCACTTGTGTGGGTAGGCCTAGCGCCCGCGACAGGAAAGGCCCCAAAGCGCAACGTGGACACAGCCAAAGTTTTGAAGGAAAACAGAGGTTTTTTTTTTCAAAGTGCCTACCTGTACATTTTGGCCTGTAGCTCAGCCGCCACCTACGGAAATCTACCAAACCTGTGCATTTCTGAAAACTAGAGACCTAGGGGAATCCAAGATGGGGTGACTTGTGTGGCTCGGACCAGGTTCTGTTACCCAGAATCCTTTGCAAACCTCAAAATTTGGCTAAAAAAACACATGTTCCTCACATTTCTGTGGCAGAAAGTTCTGGAATCTGAGAGGAGCCACAAATTTCCTTCCACCCAGCGTTCCCCCACGTCTCCCGATAAAAATGATACCTCACTTATGTGGGTAGGCCTAGCGCCCGCGACAGGAAACGCCCCAAAGCGCAACGTGGACACAGCCAAAGTTTTGAAGGAAAACAGAGGTTTTTTTTTCAAAGTGCCTACCTGTACATTTTGGCCTGTAGCTCAGCCGCCACCTACGGAAATCTACCAAACCTGTGCATTTCTGAAAACTAGAGACCTAGGGGAATCCAAGATGGGGTGACTTGTGTGGCTCGGACCAGGTTCTGTTACCCAGAATCCTTTGCAAACCTAAAAATTTGGCTAAAAAAACACATGTTCCTCACATTTCTGTGGCAGAAAGTTCTGGAATCTGAAAGGAGCCACAAATTTCCTTCCACCCAGCGTTCCCCCATGTCTCCCGATAAAAATTATACCTCACTTGTGTGGGTAGGCCTAGCGCCCGCGACAGGAAACGCCCCAAAGCACAACGTGGGCACAGCCAAATTTTTGAAGGAAAACAGAGGGGTTTTTTGCAAAGTGCCTACCTGTAGATTTTGGCCTGTAGCTCAGCCGCCACCTAGGGAAACCTACCAAACCTGTGCATTTCTGACAACTAGAGACCTAGGGGAATCCAAGATGGGGTGACTTGTGTGGCTCGGACCAGGTTCTGTTACCCAGAATCCTTTGCAAACCTCAAAATTTGGCTAAAAAACCACATGTTCCTCACATTTCTGTGGCAGAAAGTTCTGGAATCTGAGAGGAGCCACAAATTTCCTTCCACCCAGCGTTCCCCCACGTCTCCCGATAAAAATGATACCTCACTTGTGTGGGTAGGCCTAGCGCCCGCGACAGGATATGCCCCAAAACACAACGTGGACACCTCACAGAAAACAGAGCTCTTTTTAGCAAAGTGACTACCTGTAGATTTTGGCCTCTAGCTCAGCCGCCACCTAGGGAAACGTACCAAACCTGTGCATTTCTGAAAACAAGAGACCTAGGGGAATCCAAGATGGGGTGACTTGTGTGGCTCGGACCAGGTTCTGTTACCCAGAATCCTTTGCAAACCTCAAAATGTGGCTAAAAAAACACATGTTCCTCACATTTCTGTGGCAGAAAGTTCTGGAATCTGAGAGGAGCCACAAATTTCCTTCCACCCAGCGTTCCCCAACGTCTCCCGATAAAAATGATACCTCACTTGTGTGGGTAGGCCTAGCGCCCGCGACAGGAAACGCCCCAAAGCGCAACGTGCACACAGCCAAATTTTGGAAGGAAAACAGAGGTGTTTTTTGCAAAGTGCCTACCTGTAGATTTTGGCCTGTAGCTCAGCCGCCACCTAGGGAAACATACCAAACCTGTGCATTTCTGAAAACTAGAGACCTAGGGGAATCCAAGATGGGGTGACTTGTGTGGCTCGGACCAGGTTCTGTTACCCAGAATCCTTTGCAAACCTCAAAATTTGGCTAAAAAAACACATGTTCCTCACATTTCTGTGGCAGAAAGTTCTGGAATCTGAGAGGAGCCACAAATTTCATTCCAGCCAGCGTTCCCCCACGTCTCCCGATAAAAATGATACCTCACTTGTGTGGGTAGGCCTAGCGCCCGCGACACGATATGCCCCAAAACAGAACGTGGACACATCACAGAAAACAGAGCTCTTTTTAGCAAAGTGACTACCTGTAGATTTTGGTCTGTAGCTCAGCCGCCACCTAGGGAAAGCTACCAAACCTGTGCATTTCTGAAAACTAGAGACCTAGGGGAATACAAGATGGGGTGACTTGTGTGGCTCGGACCAGGTTCTGTTACCCAGAATCCTTTGCAAACCTCAAAATGTGGCTAAAAAAACACATGTTTCTCACATTTCTGTGGCAGAAAGTTCTGGAATCTGAGAGGAGCCACAAATTTCCTTCCACCCTGCGTTCCCCAACGTCTCCCGATAAAAATGATACCTCACTTGTGTGGGTAGGCCTAGCGCCCGCGACAGGAAACGCCCCAAAGCGCAACGTGCACACAGCCAAATTTTTGAAGGAAAACAGAGGTGTTTTTTGCAAAGTGCCTACCTGTAGATTTTGGCCTGTAGCTCAGCCGCCACCTAGGGAAACCTACCAAACCTGTGCATTTCTGAAAACTAGAGACCTAGGGGAATCCAAGATAGGGTGACTTGTGTGGCTCGGACCAGGTTCTGTTACCCAGAATCCTTTGCAAACCTCAAAATTTGGCTAAAAAAACACATGTTCCTCACATTTCTGTCACAGAAAGTTCTGGAATCTGAGGGGAGCCACAAATTTCCTTCCACCCAGCGTTCCCCCACGTCTCCCGATAAAAATGATACCTCACTTGTGTGGGTAGGCCTAGCGCCCGCGACAGGAAACGCCCCAAAGCGCAACGTAGACACAGCCAAATTTTTGAAGGAAAACAGTGGTGTTTTTTGCAAAGTGCCTACCTGTAGATTTTGGCCTGTAGCTCAGCCGCCACCTGGGGAAACATACCAAACCTGTGCATTTCTGAAAACTAGAGACCTAGGGGAATCCAAGATGGCGTGACTTGTGTGGCTTGGACCAGGTTCTGTTACCCAGAATCCTTTGCAAACCTTAAAATTTGGCTAAAAAAACACATGTTCCTCACATTTCTGTGGCAGAAAGTTCTGGAATCTGAGAGGAGCCACAAATTTCCTTCCACCCAGCGTTCCCCCACGTCTCCCGATAAAAATTATACCTCACTTGTGTGGGTAGGCCTAGCACCCGCGACAGGAAACGCCCCAAAGCACAACGTGGGCACAGCCAAATTTTTGAAGGAAAACAGAGGGGTTTTTTGCAAAGTGCCTACCTGTAGATTTTGGCCTGTAGCTCAGCCGCCACCTAGGGAAACCTACCAAACCTGTGCATTTCTGACAACTAGAGACCTAGGGGAATCCAAGATGGGGTGACTTGTGTGGCTCTGACCAGGTTCTGTTACCCAGAATCCTTTGCAAACCTCAAAATTTGGCTAAAAAACCACATGTTCCACACATTTCTGTGGCAGAAAGTTCTGGAATCTGAAAGGAGCCACGAATTTCCTTCCACCCAGCGTTCCCCCACGTCTCCTGATAAAAATGATACCTCACTTGTGTGGGTAGGCCTAGCGCCCGCGACAGGAAAGGCCCCAAAGCGCAACGTGGACACAGCCAAAGTTTTGAAGGAAAACAGAGGTTTTTTTTTCAAAGTGCCTACCTGTACATTTTGGCCTGTAGCTCAGCCGCCACCTACGGAAATCTACCAAACCTGTGCATTTCTGAAAACTAGAGACCTAGGGGAATCCAAGATGGGGTGACTTGTGTGGCTCGGACCAGGTTCTGTTACCCAGAATCCTTTGCAAACCTCAAAATTTGGCTAAAAAAACACATGTTCCTCACATTTCTGTGGCAGAAAGTTCTGGAATCTGAGAGGAGCCACAAATTTCCTTCCACCCAGCGTTCCCCCACGTCTCCCGATAAAAATGATACCTCACTTATGTGGGTAGGCCTAGCGCCCGCGACAGGAAACGCCCCAAAGCACAACGTGGACACAGCCAAATTTTTTAAGGAAAACAGAGGTGTTTTTTGCAAAGTGCCTACCTGTAGATTTTGGCCTGTAGCTCAGCTGCCACCTAGGGAAACCTACCAAACCTGTGCATTTCTGAAAACTAGAGACCTAGGGGAATACAAGATGGGGTGACTTGTGCGGCTCGGACCAGGTTCTGTTACCCAGAATCCTTTGCAAACCTCAAAATTTGGCTAAAAAAACACATGTTCCTCACATTTCTGTGGCAGAAAATTCTGGAATCTGAGGGGAGCCACAAATTTCCTTCCACCCAGCGTTCCCCCACGTCTCCCGATAAAAATGATACCTCACTTGTGTGGGTAGGCCTAGCGCCCGCGACAGGAAACGCCCCAAAGCTCAACGTAGACACAGCCAAATTTTTGAAGGAAAACAGAGGTGTTTTTTGCAAAGTGCCTACCTGTAGATTTTGGCCTGTAGCTCAGCCGCCACCTGGGGAAACCTACCAAACCTGTGCATTTCTGAAAACTAGAGACCTAGGGGAATGCAAGATGGGGTGACTTGTGTGGCTCGGACCAGGTTCTGTTACCCAGAATCCTTTGCAAACCTCAAAATTTGGCTAAAAAAACACATGTTCCTCACATTTCTGTGGCAGAAAGTTCTGGAATCTGAAAGGAGCCACAAATTTCCTTCCACCCAGCGTTCCCCCACGTCTCCCGATAAAAATTATACCTCACTTGTGTGGGTAGGCCTAGCGCCCGCGACAGGAAACGCCCCAAAGCACAACGTGGGCACAGCCAAATTTTTGAAGGAAAACAGAGGGGTTTTTTGGAAAGTGCCTACCTGTAGATTTTGGCCTGTAGCTCAGCCGCCACCTAGGGAAACCTACCAAACCTGTGCATTTCTGACAACTAGAGACCTAGGGGAATCCAAGATGGGGTGACTTGTGTGGCTCGGACCAGGTTCTGTTACCCAGAATCCTTTGCAAACCTCAAAATTTGGCTAAAAAACCACATGTTCCTCACATTTCTGTGGCAGAAAGTTCTGGAATCTGAGAGGAGCCACAAATTTCCTTCCACCCAGCGTTCCCCCACGTCTCCCGATATAAATGATACCTCACTTGTGTGGGTAGGCCTAGCGCCCGCGACAGGATATGCCCCAAAACACAACGTGGACACATCACAGAAAACAGAGCTCTTTTTAGCAAAATGACTACCTGTAGATTTTGGCCTCTAGCTCAGCCGCCACCTAGGGAAACCTACCAAACCTGTGCATTTCTGAACACTAGAGACCTAGGGGAATCCAAGATGGGGTGACTTGTGTGGCTCGGACCAGGTTCTGTTACCCAGAATCCTTTGCAAACCTCAAAATGTGGCTAAAAAAACACATGTTTCTCACATTTCTGTGGCAGAAAGTTCTGGAATCTGAGAGGAGCCACAAATTTCCTTCCACCCAGCGTTCCCCAACGTCTCCCGATAAAAATGATACCTCACTTGTGTGGGTAGGCCTAACGCCCGCGACAGGAAACGCCCCAAAGCGCAACGTGCACACAGCCAAATTTTTGAAGGAAAACAGAGGTGTTTTTTGCAAAGTGCCTACCTGTAGATTTTGGCCTGTAGCTCAGCCGCCACCTAGGGAAACCTACCAAACCTGTGCATTTCTGAAAACTAGAGACCTAGGGGAATCCAAGATGGGGTGACTTGTGTGGCTTGGACCAGGTTCTGTTACCCAGAATCCTTTGCAAACCTCAAAATTTGGCTAAAAAAACACATGTTCCTCACATTTCTGTGGCAGAAAGTTCTGGAATCTGAGGGGAGCCACAAATTTCCTTCCACCCAGCGTTCCCCCACGTCTCCCGATAAAAATGATACCTCACTTGTGTGGGTAGGCCTAGCGCCCGCGACAGGAAACGCCCCAAAGCGCAACGTAGACACAGCCAAATTTTTGAAGGAAAACAGAAGTGTTTTTTGCAAAGTGCCTACCTGTAGATTTTGGCCTGTAGCTCAGCCGCCACCTGGGGAAACCTACCAAACCTGTGCATTTCTGAAAACTAGAAACCTAGGGGAATCCAAGATGGGGTGACTTGTGTGGCTCGGACCAGGTTCTGTTACCCAGAATCCTTTGCAAACCTCAAAATTTGGCTAAAAAAACACATGTTCCTCACATTTCTGTGGCAGAAAGTTCTGGAATCTGAGAGGAGCCACAAATTTCCTTCCACCCAGCGTTCCCCCACGTCTCCCGATAAAAAATATACCTCACTTGTGTGGGTAGGCCTAGCGCCCGCGACAGGAAACGCCCCAAAGCACAACGTGGGCACAGCCAAATTTTTGAAGGAAAACAGAGGGGTTTTTTGCAGAGTGCCTACCTGTAGATTTTGGCCTGTAGCTCAGCCGCCACCTAGGGAAACCTACCAAACCTGTGCATTTCTGACAACTAGAGACCTAGGGGAATCCAAGATGGGGTGACTTGTGTGGCTCGGACCAGGTTCTGTTACCCAGAATCCTTTGCAAACCTTAAAATTTGGCTAAAAAAACACATGTTCCTCACATTTCTGTGGCAGAAAGTTCTGGAATCTGAGAGGAGCCACAAATTTCCTTCCACCCAGCGTTCCCCCACGTCTCCCGATAAAAATTATACCTCACTTGTGTGGGTAGGCCTAGCGCCCGCAACAGGAAACGCCCCAAAGCACAACGTGGGCACAGCCACATTTTTGAAGGAAAACAGAGGGGTTTTTTGCAAAGTGCCTACCTGTAGATTTTGGCCTGTAGCTCAGCCGCCACCTAGGGAAACCTACCAAACCTGTGCATTTCTGACAACTAGAGACCTAGGGGAATCCAAGATGGGGTGACTTGTGTGGCTCGGACCAGGTTCTGTTACCCAGAATCCTTTGCAAACCTCAAAATTTGGCTAAAAAAACACACGTTCCTCACATTTCTGGGGCAGAAAGTTCTGGAATCTGAGAGGAGCCACAAATTTCCTTCCACCCAGCGTTCCCCCACGTCTCCCGATAAAAATGATACCTCACTTGTGTGGGTAGGACTAGCGCCCGCGACAGGAAACGCCCCAAAGCGCAACGTGCACACAGCCAAATTTTTGAAGGAAAACAGAGGTGTTTTTTGCAAAGTGCCTACCTGTAGATTTTGGCCTCTAGTTCAGCCGCCACCTAGGGAAACCTACCAAACCTGTGCATTTCTGAAAACGACAGACCTAGGGGAATCCAAGATGGGGTGACTTGTGTGGCTCGGACCAGGTTCTGTTACCCAGAATCCTTTGCAAACCTCAAAATTTGGCTAAAAAAACACATGTTCCTCACATTTCTGTGGCAGAAAGTTCTGGAATCTGAGAGGAGCCACAAATTTCCTTCCACCCAGCGTCCCCCCACGTCTCCCGATAAAAATGATACCTCACTTATGTGGGTAGGCCTAGCGCCCGTGACAGGAAACGCCCCAAAGCACAACGTGGACACAGCCAAATTTTTTAAGGAAAACAGAGGTGTTTTTTGCAAAGTGCCTACCTGTAGATTTTGGCCTGTAGCTCAGCCGCCACCTAGGGAAACCTACCAAACCTGTGCATTTCTGAAAACTAGAGACCTTGGGGAATACAAGATGGGGTGACTTGTGTGGCTCGGACCAGGTTCTGTTACCCAGAATCCTTTGCAAACCTCAAAATTTGGCTAAAAAAATACATGTTCCTCACATTTCTGTGGCAGAAAGTTCTGGAATCTGAGAGGAGCCACAAATTACCTTCCACCCAGCGTTCCCCCACGTCTCCCGATAAAAATTATACCTCACTTATGTGGGTAGGCCTAGCGCCCGCGACAGGAAACGCCCCAAAGCACAACGTGGACACAGCCAAATTTTTTAAGGAAAACAGAGGTGTTTTTTGCAAAGTGCCTACCTGTAGATTTTGGCCTGTAGCTCAGCCGCCACCTGGGGAAACCTACCAAACCTGTGCATTTCTGAAAACTAGAGACCTAGGGGAATCCAAGATGGGGTGACTTGTGTGGCTCGGACCAGGTTCTGTTACCCAGAATCCTTTGCAAACCTCAAAATTTGGCTAAAAAACCACATGTTCCTCACATTTCTGTGGCAGAAAGTTCTGGAATCTGAGAGGAGCCACAAATTTCCTTCCACCCAGCGTTCCCCCACGTCTCCCGATAAAAATGATACCTCACTTGTGTGGGTAGGCCTAGCGCACGCGACAGGCTATGCCCCAAAACACAACGTGGACACATCACAGAAAACAGAGCTCTTTTTAGCAAAGTGACTACCTGTAGATTTTGGCCTCTAGCTCAGCCGCCACCTAGGGAAACCTAGCAAACCTGTGCATTTCTGAAAACTAGAGACCTAGGTGAATCCAAGATGGGGTGACTTGTGTGGCTCGGACCAGGTTCTGTTACCCAGAATCCTTTGCAAACCTCAAAATTTGACTAAAAAAACACGTTCCTCACATTTCTGTGGCAGAAAGTTCTGGAATCTGAGGGGAGCCACAAATTTCCTTCCACCCAGCGTTCCCCCACGTCTCCCGATAAAAATGATACCTCACTTGTGTGGGTAGGCCTAGCGCCCGCGACAGGAAACGCCCCAAAGCGCAACGTGGACACAGCCACATTTTTGAAGGAAAACAGAGGTGTTTTTTGCAAAGTGCCTACCTGTAGATTTTGGCCTCTAGCTCAGCCGCCACCTAGGGAAACCTACCAAACCTGTGCATTTCTGAAAACTAGAGACCTAGGGGAATCCAAGATGGGGTGACTTGTGTGGCTCGGACCAGGTTCTGTTACCCAGAATCCTTTGCAAACCTCACAATTTGGCTAAAAAAACACATGTTCCTCACATTTCTGTGGCAGAAAGTTCTGGAATCTGAAAGGAGCCACAAATTTCCTTCCACCCAGCGTTCCCCAACGTCTCCCGATAAAAATGATACCTCACTTGTGTGGGTAGGCCTAGCGCCCGCGACAGGAAACGCCCCAAAGCGCAACGTGCACACAGCCAAATTTTGGAAGGAAAACAGAACTGTTTTTTGCAAAGTGCCTACCTGTAGATTTTGGCCTGTAGCTCAGCCGCCACGTAGGGAAACATACCAAACCTGTGCATTTCTGAAAACTAGAGACCTAGGGGAATCCAAGATGCGGTGACTTGTGTGGCTCGGACCAGGTTCTGTTACCCAGAATCCTTTGCAAACCTCAAAATTTGGCTAAAAAAACACATGTTCCTCACATTTCTGTGGCAGAAAGTTCTGGAATCTGAGAGGAGCCACAAATTTCCTTCCACCCAGCGTTCCCCCACGTCTCCCGATAAAAATGATACCTCACTTGTATGGGTAGGGCTAGCGCCTGCGACAGGATATGCCCCAAAACACAACGTGGACACATCACAGAAAACAGAGCTCTTTTTAGCAAAGTGACTACCTGCAGATTTTGGCCTCTAGCTCAGCCGCCAACTAGGGAAACCTACCAAACCTGTGCATTTCTGAAAACTAGAGACCTAGGGGAATCCAAGATGGGGTGACTTGTGTGGCTCGGACCAGGTTCTGTTACCCAGAATCCTTTGCAAATCTCAAAATTTGGCTAAAAAAACACATGCTCCTCACATTTCTGTGGCAGAAAGTTCTGGAATCTGAGAGGAGCCACAAATTTCCTTCCACCCAGCGTTCCCCAACGTCTCCCAATAAAAATGATACCTCACTTGTGTGGGTAGGCCTAGCGCCCGCGACAGGAAACGCCCCAAAGCGCAACGTGCACACAGCCAAATTTTTGAAGGAAAACAGAGGTGTTTTTTGCAAAGTGCCTACCTGTAGATTTTGGCCTGTAGCTCAGCCGCCACCTAGGGAAACCTACCAAACCTGTGCATTTCTGAAAACTAGAGACCTAGGGGAATCCAAGATGGGGTGACTTGTGTGGCTCGGACCAGGTTCTGTTACCCAGAATCCTTTGCAAACCTCAAAATTTGGCTAAAAAAACACATGTTCCTCGCATTTCTGTCACAGAAAGTTCTGGAATCTGAGGGGAGCCACAAATTTCCTTCCACCCAGCGTTCCCCCACGTCTCCCGATAAAAATGATACCTCACTTGTGTGGGTAGGCCTAGCGCCCGCGACAGGAAACGCCCCAAAGCGCAACGTAGACACAGCCACATTTTTGAAGGAAAACAGAGGTGTTTTTTGCAAAGTGCCTACCTGTAGATTTTGGCCTGTAGCTCAGCCGCCACCTGGGGAAACCTACCAAACCTGTGCATTTCTGAAAACTAGAGACCTAGGGGAATCCAAGATGGGGTGACTTGTGTGGCTCGGACCAGGTTCTGTTACCCAGAATCCTTTGCAAACCTTAAAATTTGGCTAAAAAAACACATGTTCCTCACATTTCTGTGGCAGAAAGTTCTGGAATCTGAGAGGAGCCACAAATTTCCTTCCACCCAGCGTTCCCCCATGTCTCCCGATAAAAATTATACCTCACTTGTGTGGGTAGGCCTAGCGCCCGCGACAGGAAACGCCCCAAAGCACAACGTGGGCACAGCCAAATTTTTGAAGGAAAACAGAGGGGTTTTTTGCAAAGTGCCTACCTGTAGCTCAGCCGCCACCTAGGGAAACCTACCAAACCTGTGCATTTCTGACAACTAGAGACCTAGGGGAATCCAAGATGGGGTGACTTGTGTGGCTCTGACCAGGTTCTGTTACCCAGAATCCTTTGCAAACCTCAAAATTTGGCTAAAAAACCACATGTTCCACACATTTCTGTGGCAGAAAGTTCTGGAATCTGAAAGGAGCCACGAATTTCCTTCCACCCAGCGTTCCCCCACGTCTCCTCATAAAAATGATACCTCACTTGTGTGGGTAGGCCTAGCGCCCGCGACAGAAAAGGCCCCAAAGCGCAACGTGGACATAGCCAAAGTTTTGAAGGAAAACAGAGGGTTTTTTTTCAAAGTGCCTACCTGTAGATTTTGGCCTGTAGCTCAGCCGCCATCTAGGGAAATCTACCAAACCTGTGCATTTCTGAAAACTAGAGACCTAGGGGAATCCAAGATGGGGTGACTTGTGTGGCTCGGACCAGGTTCTGTTACCCAGAATCCTTTGCAAACCTCAAAATTTGGCTAAAAAAACATGTTCCTCACATTTCTGTGGCAGAAAGTTCTGGAATCTGAGGGGAGCCACAAATTTCCTTCCCCCAGCGTTCCCCCACGTCTCCCGATAAAAATGATACCTCACTTGTGTGGGTAGGCCTAGCGCCCGCGACAGGAAACGCCCCACAGCGCAACGTGCACACAGTCAAATTTTTGAAGGAAAACAGAGGTGTTTTTGGCAAAGTGCCTACCTGTAGATTTTGGCCTCTAGCTCAGCCGCCACCTGGGGAAACCTACCAAACCTGTGCATTTCTGAAAACTACAGACCTAGGGGAATCCAAGATGGGGTGACTTGTGTGGCTCGGACCAGGTTCTGTTACCCAGAATCCTTTGCAAACCTCAAAATTTGGCTAAAAAAACACATGTTCCTCACATTTCTGTGGCAGAAAGTTCTGGAATCTGAGGGGAGCCACAAATTTCCTTCCACCCAGCGTTCCCCCACGTCTCCCGATAAAAATGATACCTCACTTGTGTGGGTAGGCCTAGCGCCCGCGACAGGAAACGCCCCACAGCGCAACGTGCACACAGTCAAATTTTTGAAGGAAAACAGAGGTGTTTTTGGCAAAGTGCCTACCTGTAGATTTTGGCCTCTAGCTCAGCCGCCACCTGGGGAAACCTACCAAACCTGTGCATTTCTGAAAACTACAGACCTAGGGGAATCCAAGATGGGGTGACTTGTGTGGCTCGGACCAGGTTCTGTTACCCAGAATCCTTTGCAAACCTCAAAATTTGGCTAAAAAAACACATGTTCCTCACATTTCTGTGGCAGAAAGTTCTGGAATCTGAGGGGAGCCACAAATGTCCTTCCACCCAGCGTTCCCCCACGTCTCCCGATAAAAATGATACCTCACTTGTGTGGGTAGGCCTAGCGCCCGCGACAGGAAACGCCCCAAAGCGCAACATGGACACAGCCAAATTTTTTAAGGAAAACAGAGGTGTTTTTTGCAAACTGCCTACCTGTAGATTTTGGCCCGTAGCTCAGCCGCCACCTAGGGAAACCTACTAAACCTGTGCATTTCTGAAAACTAGAGACCTAGGGGAATCCAAGATGGGATGACTTCTGTGGCTCGGACCAGGTTCTGTTACCCAGAATCCTTTGCAAACCTCAAAATTTGGCTAAAAAAACACATGTTCCTCACATTTCTGTGGCAGAAAGTTCTGGAATCTGAGAGGAGCCACAAATTTCCTTCCACCCAGCGTTCCCCCACGTCTCCCGATAAAAATGATACCTCACTTATGTGGGTAGGCCTAGCGCCCGCGACAGGAAACGCCCCAAAGCACAACGTGGACACAGCCAAATTTTTTAAGGAAAACAGAGGTGTTTTTTGCAAAGTGCCTACCTGTAGATTTTGGCCTGTAGCTCAGCCGCCACCTAGGGAAACCTACCAAACCTGTGCATTTCTGAAAACTAGAGACCTAGGGGAATACAAGATGGGGTGACTTGTGTGGCTCGGACCAGGTTCTGTTACCCAGAATCCTTTGCAAACCTCAAAACTTGGCTAAAAAAACACATGTTCCTCACATTTCTGTGGCAGAAAGTTCTGGAATCTGAGGGGAGCCACAAATTTCCTTCCACCCAGCGTTCCCCCACGTCTCCCGATAAAAATGATACCTCACTTGTGTGGGTAGGCCTAGCGCCCGCGACAGGAAACGCCCCAAAGCTCAACGTAGACACAGCCAAATTTTTGAAGGAAAACAGAGGTGTTTTTTGCAAAGTGCCTACCTGTAGATTTTGGCCTGTAGCTCAGCCGCCACCTGGGGAAACCTACCAAACCTGTGCATTTCTGAAAACTAGAGACCTAGGGGAATCCAAGATGGGGTGACTTGTGTGGCTCGGACCAGGTTCTGTTACCCAGAATCCTTTGCAAACCTCAAAATTTGGCTAAAAAAACACATGTTCCTCACATTTCTGTGGCAGAAAGTTCTGGAATCTGAAAGGAGCCACAAATTTCCTTCCACCCAGCGTTCCCCCACGTCTCCCGATAAAAATTATACCTCACTTGTGTGGGTAGGCCTAGCGCCCGCGACAGGATATGCCCCAAAACACAACGTGGACACATCACAGAAAACAGAGCTCTTTTTTGCAAAGTGACTACCTGTAGATTTCGGCCTCTAGCTCAGCCGCCACCTAGGGAAACCTACCAAACCTGTGCATTTCTGAAAACTAGAGACCTAGGGGAATCCAAGATAGGGTGACTTGTGTGGCTCGGACCAGGTTCTGTTACCCAGAATCCTTTGCAAACCTCAAAATTTGGCTAAAAAAACATGTTCCTCACATTTCTGTGGCAGAAAGTTCTGGAATCTGAGGGGAGCCACAAATTTCCTTCCCCCAGCGTTCCCCCACGTCTCCCGATAAAAATGATACCTCACTTATGTGGGTAGGCCTAGCGCCCGCGACAGGAAACGCCCCAAAGCACAACGTGGACACAGCCACATTTTTTAAGGAAAACAGAGGTGTTTTTTGCAAAGTGCCTACCTGTAGATTTTGGCCTGTAGCTCAGCCGCCACCTAGGGAAACCTACCAAACCTGTGCATTTCTGAAAACTAGAGACCTAGGGGAATACAAGATGGGGTGACTTGTGTGGCTCGGACCAGGTTCTGTTACCCAGAATCCTTTGCAAACCTCAAAATTTGGCTAAAAAAACACATGTTCCTCACATTTCTGTGGCAGAAAGTTCTGGAATCTGAAAGGAGCCACAAATTTCCTTCCACCCAGCGTTCCCCCACGTCTCCCGATAAAAATTATACCTCACTTGTGTGAGTAGGCCTAGCGCCCGCGACAGGAAACGCCCCAAAGCACAACGTGGGCACAGCCAAATTTTTGAAGGAAAACAGAGGGGTTTTTTGCAAAGTGCCTACCTGTAGATTTTGGCCTGTAGCTCAGCCGCCACCTAGGGAAACCTACCAAACCTGTGCATTTCTGACAACTAGAGACCTAGGGGAATCCAAGATGGGGTGACTTGTGTGGCTCGGACCAGGTTCTGTTACCCAGAATCCTTTGCAAACCTCAAAATTTGGCTAAAAAACCACATGTTCCTCACATTTCTGTGGCAGAAAGTTCTGGAATCTGAGAGGAGCCACAAATTTCCTTCCACCCAGCGTTCCCCCACGTCTCCCGATAAAAATGATACCTCACTTGTGTGGGTAGGCCTAGCGCCCGCGACAGGATATGCCCCAAAACACAACGTGGACACATCACAGAAAACAGAGCTCTTTTTTGCAAAGTGACTACATGTAGATTTCGGCCTCTAGCTCAGCCGCCACCTAGGGAAACCTACCAAACCTGTGCATTTCTGAAAACTAGAGACCTAGGGGAATCCAAGATGGGGTGACTTGTGTGGCTCGGACCAGGTTCTGTTACCCAGAATCCTTTGCAAACCTCAAAATTTGGCTAAAAAAACATGTTCCTCACATTTCTGTGGCAGAAAGTTCTGGAATCTGAGGGGAGCCACAAATTTCCTTCCCCCAGCGTTCCCCCACGTCTCCCGATAAAAATGATACCTCACTTATGTGGGTAGGCCTAGCGTCCGCGACAGGAAACGCCCCAAAGCACAACGTGGACACAGCCAAATTTTTTAAGGAAAACAGAGGTGTTTTTTGCAAAGTGCCTACCTGTAGATTTTGGCCTGTAGCTCAGCCGCCACCTAGGGAAACCTACCAAACCTGTGCATTTCTGAAAACTAGAGACCTAGGGGAATACAAGATGGGGTGACTTGTGTGGCTCGGACCAGGTTCTGTTACCCAGAATCCTTTGCAAACCTCAAAATTTGGCTAAAAAAACACATGTTCCTCACATTTCTGTGGCAGAAAGTTCTGGAATCTGAAAGGAGCCACAAATTTCCTTCCACCCAGCGTTCCCCCACGTCTCCCGATAAAAATTATACCTCACTTGTGTGAGTAGGCCTAGCGCCCGCGACAGGAAACGCCCCAAAGCACAACGTGGGCACAGCCAAATTTTTGAAGGAAAACAGAGGGGTTTTTTGCAAAGTGCCTACCTGTAGATTTTGGCCTGTAGCTCAGCCGCCACCTAGGGAAACCTACCAAACCTGTGCATTTCTGACAACTAGAGACCTAGGGGAATCCAAGATGGGGTGACTTGTGTGGCTCGGACCAGGTTCTGTTACCCAGAATCCTTTGCAAACCTCAAAATGTGGCTAAAAAACCACATGTTCCTCACATTTCTGTGGCAGAAAGTTCTGGAATCTGAGAGGAGCCACAAATTTCCTTCCACCCAGCGTTCCCCCACGTCTCCCGATAAAAATGATACCTCACTTGTGTGGGTAGGCCTAGCGCCCGCGACAGGATATGCCCCAAAACACAACGTGGACACATCACAGAAAACAGAGCTCTTTTTTGCAAAGTGACTACCTGTAGATTTCGGCCTCTAGCTCAGCCGCCACCTAGGGAAACCTACCAAACCTGTGCATTTCTGAAAACTAGAGACCTAGGGGAATCCAAGATGGGGTGACTTGTGTGGCTCGGACCAGGTTCTGTTACCCAGAATCCTTTGCAAACCTCAAAATTTGGCTAAAAAAACATGTTCCTCACATTTCTGTGGCAGAAAGTTCTGGAATCTGAGGGGAGCCACAAATATCCTTTCCCCAGCGTTCCCCCACGTCTCCCGATAAAAATGATACCTCACTTGTGTGGGTAGGCCTAGCGCCCGCGACAGGAAACGCCCCAAAGCGCAACGTGGACACAGCCAAATTTTTGAAGGAAAACAGAGGTGTTTTTTGCAAAGTGCCTACCTGTAGATTGTGGCCTCTAGCTCAGCCGCCACCTAGGGAAACCTACCAAACCTGTGCATTTCTGAAAACTAGAGACCTAGGGGAATCCAAGATGGGGTGAATTGTGTGGCTCGGACCAGGTTCTGTTACCCAGAATCCTTTGCAAACCTCAAAATTTGGCTAAAAAAACACATGTTCCTCACATTTCTGTGGCAGAAAGTTCTGGAATCTGAGGGGAGCCACAAATTTCCTTCCACCCAGCGTTCCCCCACGTCTCCCGATAAAAATGATACCTCACTTATGTGGGTAGGCCTAGCGCCCGCGACAGGAAACGCCCCAAAGCACAACGTGGACACAGCCAAATTTTTTAAGGAAAACAGAGGTGTTTTTTGCAAAGTGCCTACCTGTAGATTTTGGCCTGTAGCTCAGCCGCCACCTAGGGAAACCTACCAAACCTGTGCATTTCTGAAAACTAGAGACCTAGGGGAATACAAGATGGGGTGACTTGTGTGGCTCGGACCAGGTTCTGTTACCCAGAATCCTTTGCAAACCTCAAAATTTGGCTAAAAAACACATGTTACTCACATTTCTGTGGCAGAAAGTTCTGGAATCTGAGAGGAGCCACAAATTTCCTTCCACCCAGCGTTCCCCCACGTCTCCCGATAAAAATGATACCTCACTTGTGTGGGTAGGCCTAGCGCCCGCGACAGGAAACGCCCCAAAGCGCAACGTAGACACAGCCAAATTTTTGAAGGAAAACAGAGGTGTTTTTTGCAAAGTGCCTACCTGTAGATTTTGGCCTGTAGCTCAGCCGCCACCTGGGGAAACCTACCAAACCTGTGCATTTGTGAAAACTAGAGACCTAGGGGAATCCAAGATGGGGTGACTTCTGTGGCTCGGACCAGGTTCTGTTACCCAGAATCCTTTGCAAACCTCAAAATTTGGCTAAAAAAACACATATTCCTCACATTTCTGTGGCAGAAAGTACTGGAATCTGAAAGGAGCCACAAATTTCCTTCCACCCAGCGTTCCCCCACGTCTCCCGATAAAAATGATACCTCACTTGTGTGGGTAGGCCTAGCGCCCGCGACAGGAAACGCCCCAAAGCACAACGTGGGCACAGCCAAATTTTTGAAGGAAAACAGAGGGGTTTTTTGCAAAGTGCCTACCTGTAGATTTTGGCCTGTAGCTCAGCCGCCACCTAGGGAAACCTACCAAACCTGTGCATTTCTGACAACTAGAGACCTAGGGGAATCCAAGATGGGGTGACTTGTGTGGCTCGGACCACGTTCTGTTACCCAGAATCCTTTGCAAACCTCAAAATTTGGCTAAAAAACCATATGTTCCTCACATTTCTGTGGCAGAAAGTTCTGGAATCTGAGAGGAGCCACAAATTTACTTCCACCCAGCGTTCCCCCACGTCTCCCGATAAAAATGATACCTCACTTGTGTGGGTAGGCCTAGCGCACGCGACAGGATATGCCCCAAAACACAACGTGGACACATCACAGAAAACAGAGCTCTTTTTAGCAAAGTGACTACCTGTAGATTTTGGCCTCTAGCTCAGCCGCCACCTAGGGAAACCTACCAAACCTGTGCATTTCTGAAAACTAGAGACCTAGGGGAATCCAAGATGGGGTGACTTGTGTGGCTCGGACCAGGTTCTGTTACCCAGAATCCTTTGCAAGCCTCAAAATTTGGCTAAAAAAACACATGTTCCTCACATTTCTGTGGCAGAAAGTACTGGAATCTGAAAGGAGCCACAAATTTCCTTCCACCCAGCGTTCCCCCACATCTCCCGATAAAAATTATACCTCACTTGTGTGGGTAGGCCTAGCGCCCGCGACAGGAAACGCCCCAAAGCACAACGTGGGCACAGCCAATTTTTTGAAGGAAATCAGAGGGGTTTTTTGCAAAGTGCCTACCTGTAGATTTTGGCCTGTAGCTCAGCCGCCACCTAGGGAAACCTACCAAACCTGTGCATTTCTGACAACTAGAGACCTAGGGGAATCCAAGATGGGGTGACTTGTGTGGCTCGGACCAGGTTCTATTACCCAGAATCTTTTGCAAACCTCAAAATTTGGCTAAAAAACCACATGTTCCTCACATTTCTGTGGCAGAAAGTTCTGGAATCTGAGAGGAGCCACAAATGTCCTTCCACCCAGCGTTCCCCCACGTCTCCCGATAAAAATGATACCTCACTTGTGTGGGTAGGCCTAGCGCACGCGACAGGATATGCCCCAAAACACAACGTGAACACATCACAGAAAACAGAGCTCTTTTTAGCAAAGTGACTACCTGTAGATTTTGGCCTCTAGCTCAGCCGCCACCTAGGGAAACCTACCAAACCTGTGCATTTCTGAAAACTAGAGACCTAGGGGAATCCAAGATGGGGTGACTTGTGTGGCTCGGACCAGGTTCTGTTACCCAGAATCCTTTGCAAACCTCACAATTTGGCTAAACAAACACATGTTCCTCACATTTCTGTGGCAGAAAGTTCTGGAATCTGAGAGGAGCCACAAATTTCCTTCCACCCAGCGTTCCCCAACGTCTCCCGATAAAAATGATACCTCACTTGTGTGGGTAGGCCTAGCGCCCGCGACAGGAAACGCCCCAAAGCGCAACGTGCACACAGCCACATTTTGGAAGGAAAACAGAGGTGTTTTTTGCAAAGTGCCTACCTGTAGATTTTGGCCTGTAGCTCAGCCGCCACCTAGGGAAACATACCAAACCTGTGCATTTCTGAAAACTAGAGACATAGGGGAATCCAAGATAGGGTGACTTGTGTGGCTCGGACCAGGTTCTGTTACCCAGAATCCTTTGCAAACCTCAAACTTTGGCTAAAAAAACATGTTCCTCACATTTCTGTGGCAGAAAGTTCTGGAATCTGAGGGGAGCCACAAATTTCCTTCCCCCAGCGTTCCCCCACGTCTCCCGATAAAAATGATACCTCACTTATGTGGGTAGGCCTAGCGCCCGCGACAGGAAACGCCCCAAAGCACAACGTGGACACAGCCACATTTTTTAAGGAAAACAGAGGTGTTTTTTGCAAAGTGCCTACCTGTAGATTTTGGCCTGTAGCTCAGCCGCCACCTAGGGAAACCTACCAAACCTGTGCATTTCTGAAAACTAGAGACCTAGGGGAATACAAGATGGGGTGACTTGTGTGGCTCGGACCAGGTTCTGTTACCCAGAATCCTTTGCAAACCTCAAAATTTGGCTAAAAAAACACATGTTCCTCACATTTCTGTGGCAGAAAGTTCTGGAATCTGAAAGGAGCCACAAATTTCCTTCCACCCAGCGTTCCCCCACGTCTCCCGATAAAAATTATACCTCACTTGTGTGAGTAGGCCTAGCGCCCGCGACAGGAAACGCCCCAAAGCACAACGTGGGCACAGCCAAATTTTTGAAGGAAAACAGAGGGGTTTTTTGCAAAGTGCCTACCTGTAGATTTTGGCCTGTAGCTCAGCCGCCACCTAGGGAAACCTACCAAACCTGTGCATTTCTGACAACTAGAGACCTAGGGGAATCCAAGATGGGGTGACTTGTGTGGCTCGGACCAGGTTCTGTTACCCAGAATCCTTTGCAAACCTCAAAATTTGGCTAAAAAACCACATGTTCCTCACATTTCTGTGGCAGAAAGTTCTGGAATCTGAGAGGAGCCACAAATTTCCTTCCACCCAGCGTTCCCCCACGTCTCCCGATAAAAATGATACCTCACTTGTGTGGGTAGGCCTAGCGCCCGCGACAGGATATGCCCCAAAACACAACGTGGACACATCACAGAAAACAGAGCTCTTTTTTGCAAAGTGACTACATGTAGATTTCGGCCTCTAGCTCAGCCGCCACCTAGGGAAACCTACCAAACCTGTGCATTTCTGAAAACTAGAGACCTAGGGGAATCCAAGATGGGGTGACTTGTGTGGCTCGGACCAGGTTCTGTTACCCAGAATCCTTTGCAAACCTCAAAATTTGGCTAAAAAAACATGTTCCTCACATTTCTGTGGCAGAAAGTTCTGGAATCTGAGGGGAGCCACAAATTTCCTTCCCCCAGCGTTCCCCCACGTCTCCCGATAAAAATGATACCTCACTTATGTGGGTAGGCCTAGCGTCCGCGACAGGAAACGCCCCAAAGCACAACGTGGACACAGCCAAATTTTTTAAGGAAAACAGAGGTGTTTTTTGCAAAGTGCCTACCTGTAGATTTTGGCCTGTAGCTCAGCCGCCACCTAGGGAAACCTACCAAACCTGTGCATTTCTGAAAACTAGAGACCTAGGGGAATACAAGATGGGGTGACTTGTGTGGCTCGGACCAGGTTCTGTTACCCAGAATCCTTTGCAAACCTCAAAATTTGGCTAAAAAAACACATGTTCCTCACATTTCTGTGGCAGAAAGTTCTGGAATCTGAAAGGAGCCACAAATTTCCTTCCACCCAGCGTTCCCCCACGTCTCCCGATAAAAATTATACCTCACTTGTGTGAGTAGGCCTAGCGCCCGCGACAGGAAACGCCCCAAAGCACAACGTGGGCACAGCCAAATTTTTGAAGGAAAACAGAGGGGTTTTTTGCAAAGTGCCTACCTGTAGATTTTGGCCTGTAGCTCAGCCGCCACCTAGGGAAACCTACCAAACCTGTGCATTTCTGACAACTAGAGACCTAGGGGAATCCAAGATGGGGTGACTTGTGTGGCTCGGACCAGGTTCTGTTACCCAGAATCCTTTGCAAACCTCAAAATGTGGCTAAAAAACCACATGTTCCTCACATTTCTGTGGCAGAAAGTTCTGGAATCTGAGAGGAGCCACAAATTTCCTTCCACCCAGCGTTCCCCCACGTCTCCCGATAAAAATGATACCTCACTTGTGTGGGTAGGCCTAGCGCCCGCGACAGGATATGCCCCAAAACACAACGTGGACACATCACAGAAAACAGAGCTCTTTTTTGCAAAGTGACTACCTGTAGATTTCGGCCTCTAGCTCAGCCGCCACCTAGGGAAACCTACCAAACCTGTGCATTTCTGAAAACTAGAGACCTAGGGGAATCCAAGATGGGGTGACTTGTGTGGCTCGGACCAGGTTCTGTTACCCAGAATCCTTTGCAAACCTCAAAATTTGGCTAAAAAAACATGTTCCTCACATTTCTGTGGCAGAAAGTTCTGGAATCTGAGGGGAGCCACAAATATCCTTTCCCCAGCGTTCCCCCACGTCTCCCGATAAAAATGATACCTCACTTGTGTGGGTAGGCCTAGCGCCCGCGACAGGAAACGCCCCAAAGCGCAACGTGGACACAGCCAAATTTTTGAAGGAAAACAGAGGTGTTTTTTGCAAAGTGCCTACCTGTAGATTGTGGCCTCTAGCTCAGCCGCCACCTAGGGAAACCTACCAAACCTGTGCATTTCTGAAAACTAGAGACCTAGGGGAATCCAAGATGGGGTGAATTGTGTGGCTCGGACCAGGTTCTGTTACCCAGAATCCTTTGCAAACCTCAAAATTTGGCTAAAAAAACACATGTTCCTCACATTTCTGTGGCAGAAAGTTCTGGAATCTGAGGGGAGCCACAAATTTCCTTCCACCCAGCGTTCCCCCACGTCTCCCGATAAAAATGATACCTCACTTATGTGGGTAGGCCTAGCGCCCGCGACAGGAAACGCCCCAAAGCACAACGTGGACACAGCCAAATTTTTTAAGGAAAACAGAGGTGTTTTTTGCAAAGTGCCTACCTGTAGATTTTGGCCTGTAGCTCAGCCGCCACCTAGGGAAACCTACCAAACCTGTGCATTTCTGAAAACTAGAGACCTAGGGGAATACAAGATGGGGTGACTTGTGTGGCTCGGACCAGGTTCTGTTACCCAGAATCCTTTGCAAACCTCAAAATTTGGCTAAAAAACACATGTTACTCACATTTCTGTGGCAGAAAGTTCTGGAATCTGAGAGGAGCCACAAATTTCCTTCCACCCAGCGTTCCCCCACGTCTCCCGATAAAAATGATACCTCACTTGTGTGGGTAGGCCTAGCGCCCGCGACAGGAAACGCCCCAAAGCGCAACGTAGACACAGCCAAATTTTTGAAGGAAAACAGAGGTGTTTTTTGCAAAGTGCCTACCTGTAGATTTTGGCCTGTAGCTCAGCCGCCACCTGGGGAAACCTACCAAACCTGTGCATTTGTGAAAACTAGAGACCTAGGGGAATCCAAGATGGGGTGACTTCTGTGGCTCGGACCAGGTTCTGTTACCCAGAATCCTTTGCAAACCTCAAAATTTGGCTAAAAAAACACATATTCCTCACATTTCTGTGGCAGAAAGTACTGGAATCTGAAAGGAGCCACAAATTTCCTTCCACCCAGCCTTCCCCCACGTCTCCCGATAAAAATGATACCTCACTTGTGTGGGTAGGCCTAGCGCCCGCGACAGGAAACGCCCCAAAGCACAACGTGGGCACAGCCAAATTTTTGAAGGAAAACAGAGGGGTTTTTTGCAAAGTGCCTACCTGTAGATTTTGGCCTGTAGCTCAGCCGCCACCTAGGGAAACCTACCAAACCTGTGCATTTCTGACAACTAGAGACCTAGGGGAATCCAAGATGGGGTGACTTGTGTGGCTCGGACCACGTTCTGTTACCCAGAATCCTTTGCAAACCTCAAAATTTGGCTAAAAAACCATATGTTCCTCACATTTCTGTGGCAGAAAGTTCTGGAATCTGAGAGGAGCCACAAATTTACTTCCACCCAGCGTTCCCCCACGTCTCCCGATAAAAATGATACCTCACTTGTGTGGGTAGGCCTAGCGCACGCGACAGGATATGCCCCAAAACACAACGTGGACACATCACAGAAAACAGAGCTCTTTTTAGCAAAGTGACTACCTGTAGATTTTGGCCTCTAGCTCAGCCGCCACCTAGGGAAACCTACCAAACCTGTGCATTTCTGAAAACTAGAGACCTAGGGGAATCCAAGATGGGGTGACTTGTGTGGCTCGGACCAGGTTCTGTTACCCAGAATCCTTTGCAAGCCTCAAAATTTGGCTAAAAAAACACATGTTCCTCACATTTCTGTGGCAGAAAGTACTGGAATCTGAAAGGAGCCACAAATTTCCTTCCACCCAGCGTTCCCCCACATCTCCCGATAAAAATTATACCTCACTTGTGTGGGTAGGCCTAGCGCCCGCGACAGGAAACGCCCCAAAGCACAACGTGGGCACAGCCAATTTTTTGAAGGAAATCAGAGGGGTTTTTTGCAAAGTGCCTACCTGTAGATTTTGGCCTGTAGCTCAGCCGCCACCTAGGGAAACCTACCAAACCTGTGCATTTCTGACAACTAGAGACCTAGGGGAATCCAAGATGGGGTGACTTGTGTGGCTCGGACCAGGTTCTATTACCCAGAATCTTTTGCAAACCTCAAAATTTGGCTAAAAAACCACATGTTCCTCACATTTCTGTGGCAGAAAGTTCTGGAATCTGAGAGGAGCCACAAATGTCCTTCCACCCAGCGTTCCCCCACGTCTCCCGATAAAAATGATACCTCACTTGTGTGGGTAGGCCTAGCGCACGCGACAGGATATGCCCCAAAACACAACGTGAACACATCACAGAAAACAGAGCTCTTTTTAGCAAAGTGACTACCTGTAGATTTTGGCCTCTAGCTCAGCCGCCACCTAGGGAAACCTACCAAACCTGTGCATTTCTGAAAACTAGAGACCTAGGGGAATCCAAGATGGGGTGACTTGTGTGGCTCGGACCAGGTTCTGTTACCCAGAATCCTTTGCAAACCTCACAATTTGGCTAAACAAACACATGTTCCTCACATTTCTGTGGCAGAAAGTTCTGGAATCTGAGAGGAGCCACAAATTTCCTTCCACCCAGCGTTCCCCAACGTCTCCCGATAAAAATGATACCTCACTTGTGTGGGTAGGCCTAGCGCCCGCGACAGGAAACGCCCCAAAGCGCAACGTGCACACAGCCACATTTTGGAAGGAAAACAGAGGTGTTTTTTGCAAAGTGCCTACCTGTAGATTTTGGCCTGTAGCTCAGCCGCCACCTAGGGAAACATACCAAACCTGTGCATTTCTGAAAACTAGAGACATAGGGGAATCCAAGATGGGGTGACTTGTGTGGCTCGGACCAGGTTCTGTTACCCAGAATCCTTTGCAAACCTCAAAATTTTTCTAAAAAAACACATGTTCCTCACATTTCTGTGGCAGAAAGTTCTGGAATCTGAGGGGAGCCACAAATTTCCTTCCCCCAGCGTTCCCCCACGTCTCCCGATAAAAATGATACCTCACTTGTGTGGGTAGGCCTAGCGCCCGCGACAGGAAACGCCCCAAAGCGCAACGTGGACACAGCCAAATTTTTGAAGGAAAACAGAGTTGTTTTTTGCAAAGTGCCTACCTGTAGATTTTGGCCTCTAGCTCAGCCGCCACCTAGGGAAACCTACCAAACCTGTGCATTTCTGAAAACTAGAGACCTAGGGGAATCCAAGATGGGGTGAATTGTGTGGCTCGGACCAGGTTCTGTTACCCAGAATCCTTTGCAAACCTCAAAATTTGGCTAAAAAAACACATGTTCCTCACATTTCTGTGGCAGAAAGTTCTGGAATCTGAGGGGAGCCACAAATTTCCTTCCACCCAGCGTTCCCCCACGTCTCCCGATAAAAATTATACCTCACTTATGTGGGTAGGCCTAGCGCCCGCGACAGGAAACGCCCCAAAGCACAACGTGGACACAGCCAAATTTTTTAAGGAAAACAGAAGTGTTTTTTGCAAAGTGCCTACCTGTAGATTTTGGCCTGTAGCTCAGCCGCCACCTAGGGAAACCTACCAAACCTGTGCATTTCTGAAAACTAGAGACCTAGGGGAATACAAGATGGGGTGACTTGTGTGGCTCGGACCAGGTTCTGTTACCCAGAATCCTTTGCAAACCTCAAAATTTGGCTAAAAAACACATGTTACTCACATTTCTGTGGCAGAAAGTTCTGGAATCTGAGAGGAGCCACAAATTTCCTTCCACCCAGCGTTCCCCCACGTCTCCCGATAAAAATGATACCTCACTTGTGTGGGTAGGCCTAGCGCCCGCGACAGGAAACGCCCCAAAGCGCAACGTAGACACAGCCAAATTTTTGAAGGAAAACAGAGGTGTTTTTTGCAAAGTGCCTACCTGTAGATTTTGGCCTGTAGCTCAGCCGCCACCTGGGGAAACCTACCAAACCTGTGCATTTCTGAAAACTACAGACCTAGGGGAATCCAAGATGGGGTGACTTGTGTGGCTCGGACCAGGTTCTGTTACCCAGAATCCTTTGCAAACCTCAAAATTTGGCTAAAAAAACACATGTTCCTCACATTTCTGTGGCAGAAAGTACTGGAATCTGAAAGGAGCTCAAATTTCCTTCCACCCAGCGTTCCCCCACGTCTCCCGATAAAAATTATACCTCACTTGTGTGGGTAGGCCTAGCGCCCGCGACAGGAAACGCCCCAAAGCACAACGTGGGCACAGCCAAATTTTTGAAGGAAAACAGAGGGGTTTTTTGCAAAGTGCCTACCTGTAGATTTTGGCCTGTAGCTCAGCCGCCACCTAGGGAAACCTACCAAACCTGTGCATTTCTGACAACTAGAGACCTAGGGGAATCCAAGATGGGGTGACTTGTGTGGCTCGGACCAGGTTCTGTTACCCAGAATCCTTTGCAAACCTCAAAATTTGGATAAAAAACCACATGTTCCTCACATTTCTGTGGCAGAAAGTTCTGGAATCTGAGAGGAGCCACAAATTTCCTTCCACCCAGCGTTCCCCCACGTCTCCCGATAAAAATGATACCTCACTTGTGTGGGTAGGCCTAGCGCACGCGACAGGATATGCCCCAAAACACAACGTGGACACATCACAGAAAACAAGCTCTTTTTAGCAAAGTGACTACCTGTAGATTTTGGCCTCTAGCTCAGCCGCCACCTAGGGAAACCTACCAAACCTGTGCATTTCTGAAAACTAGAGACCTAGGGGAATCCAAGATGGGGTGACTTGTGTGGCTCGGACCAGGTTCTGTTACCCAGAATCCTTTGCAAGCCTCAAAATTTGGCTAAAAAAACACATGTTCCTCACATTTCTGTGGCAGAAAGTACTGGAATCTGAAAGGAGCCACAAATTTCCTTCCACCCAGCATTCCCCCACGTCTCCCGATAAAAATTATACCTCACTTGTGTGGGTAGGCCTAGCGCCCGCGACAGGAAACGCCCCAAAGCACAACATGGGCACAGCCAAATTTTTGAAGGAAAACAGAGGGGTTTTTTGCAAAGTGCCTACCTGTAGATTTTGGCCTGTAGCTCAGCCGCCACCTAGGGAAACCTACCAAACCTGTGCATTTCTGACAACTAGAGACCTAGGGGAATCCAAGATGGGGTGACTTGTGTGGCTCGGACCAGGTTCTGTTACGCAGAATCCTTTGCAAACCTCAAAATTTGGCTAAAAAAACACATGTTCCTCACATTTCTGTGGCAGAAAGTTCTGGAATCTGAGAGGAGCCACAAATTTCCTTCCACCCAGCGTTCCCCCACGTCTCCCGATAAAAATGATACCTCACTTGTGTGGGTAGGCCTAGCGCACGCGACAGGATATGCCCCAAAACACAACGTGGACACATCACAGAAAACAGAGCTCTTTTTAGCAAAGTGACTACCTGTAGATTTTGGCCTCTAGCTCAGCCGCCACCTAGGGAAACCTACCAATCCTGTGCATTTCTGAAAACTAGACACCTAGGGGAATCCAAGATGGGGTGACTTGTGTGGCTCGGACCAGGTTCTGTTACCCAGAATCCTTTGCAAACCTCACAATTTGGCTAAAAAAACACATGTTCCTCACATTTCTGTGGCAGAAAGTTCTGGAATCTGAGAGGAGCCACAAATTTCCTTCCACCCAGCGTTCCCCAACGTCTCCCGATAAAAATGATACCTCACTTGTGTGGGTAGGCCTAGCGCCCGCGACAGGAAACGCCCCAAAGCGCAACGTGCACACAGCCAAATTTTGGAAGGAAAACAGAGGTGTTTTTTGCAAAGTGCCTACCTGTAGATTTTGGCCTGTAGCTCAGCCGCCACCTAGGGAAACATACCAAACCTGTGCATTTCTGAAAACTAGAGACCTAGGGGAATCCAAGATGGGGTGACTTGTGTGGCTCGGACCAGGTTCTGTTACCCAGAATCCTTTGCAAACCTCAAAATTTGGCTAAAAAAACACATGTTCCTCACATTTCTGTGGCAGAAAGTTCTGGAATCTGAGAGGAGCCACAAATTTCCTTCCACCCAGCGTTCCCCCACGTCTCCCGATAAAAATGATACCTCACTTGTGTGGGTAGGCCTAGCGCCTGCGACAGGATATGCCCCAAAACACAACGTGGACACATCACAGAAAACAGAGCTCTTTTTAGCAAAGTGACTACCTGTAGATTTTGGCCTCTAGCTCAGCCGCCACCTAGGGAAACCTACCAAACCTGTGCATTTCTGAAAACTAGAGACCTAGGGGAATCCAAGATGGGGTGACTTGTGTGGCTCGGACCAGGTTCTGTTAGCCAGAATCCTTTGCAAACCTCAAAATTTGGCTAAAAAAACACATGTTCCTCACATTTCTGTGGCAGAAAGTACTGGAATCTGAAAGGAGCTCAAATTTCCTTCCACCCAGCGTTCCCCCACGTCTCCCGATAAAAATTATACCTCACTTGTGTGGGTAGGCCTAGCGCCCGCGACAGGAAACGCCCCAAAGCACAACGTGGGCACAGCCAAATTTTTGAAGGAAAACAGAGGGGTTTTTTGCAAAGTGCCTACCTGTAGATTTTGGCCTGTAGCTCAGCCGCCACCTAGGGAAACCTACCAAACCTGTGCATTTCTGACAACTAGAGACCTAGGGGAATCCAAGATGGGGTGACTTGTGTGGCTCGGACCAGGTTCTGTTACCCAGAATCCTTTGCAAACCTCAAAATTTGGCTAAAAAACCACATGTTCCTCACATTTCTGTGGCAGAAAGTTCTGGAATCTGAGAGGAGCCACAAATTTCCTTCCACCCAGCGTTCCCCCACGTCTCCCGATAAAAATGATACCTCACTTGTGTGGGTAGGCCTAGCGCACGCGACAGGATATGCCCCAAAACACAACGTGGACACATCACAGAAAACAAGCTCTTTTTAGCAAAGTGACTACCTGTAGATTTTGGCCTCTAGCTCAGCCGCCACCTAGGGAAACCTACCAAACCTGTGCATTTCTGAAAACTAGAGACCTAGGGGAATCCAAGATGGGGTGACTTGTGTGGCTCGGACCAGGTTCTGTTACCCAGAATCCTTTGCAAGCCTCAAAATTTGGCTAAAAAAACACATGTTCCTCACATTTCTGTGGCAGAAAGTACTGGAATCTGAAAGGAGCCACAAATTTCCTTCCACCCAGCATTCCCCCACGTCTCCCGATAAAAATTATACCTCACTTGTGTGGGTAGGCCTAGCGCCCGCGACAGGAAACGCCCCAAAGCACAACATGGGCACAGCCAAATTTTTGAAGGAAAACAGAGGGGTTTTTTGCAAAGTGCCTACCTGTAGATTTTGGCCTGTAGCTCAGCCGCCACCTAGGGAAACCTACCAAACCTGTGCATTTCTGACAACTAGAGACCTAGGGGAATCCAAGATGGGGTGACTTGTGTGGCTCGGACCAGGTTCTGTTACGCAGAATCCTTTGCAAACCTCAAAATTTGGCTAAAAAAACACATGTTCCTCACATTTCTGTGGCAGAAAGTTCTGGAATCTGAGAGGAGCCACAAATTTCCTTCCACCCAGCGTTCCCCCACGTCTCCCGATAAAAATGATACCTCACTTGTGTGGGTAGGCCTAGCGCACGCGACAGGATATGCCCCAAAACACAACGTGGACACATCACAGAAAACAGAGCTCTTTTTAGCAAAGTGACTACCTGTAGATTTTGGCCTCTAGCTCAGCCGCCACCTAGGGAAACCTACCAATCCTGTGCATTTCTGAAAACTAGACACCTAGGGGAATCCAAGATGGGGTGACTTGTGTGGCTCGGACCAGGTTCTGTTACCCAGAATCCTTTGCAAACCTCACAATTTGGCTAAAAAAACACATGTTCCTCACATTTCTGTGGCAGAAAGTTCTGGAATCTGAGAGGAGCCACAAATTTCCTTCCACCCAGCGTTCCCCAACGTCTCCCGATAAAAATGATACCTCACTTGTGTGGGTAGGCCTAGCGCCCGCGACAGGAAACGCCCCAAAGCGCAACGTGCACACAGCCAAATTTTGGAAGGAAAACAGAGGTGTTTTTTGCAAAGTGCCTACCTGTAGATTTTGGCCTGTAGCTCAGCCGCCACCTAGGGAAACATACCAAACCTGTGCATTTCTGAAAACTAGAGACCTAGGGGAATCCAAGATGGGGTGACTTGTGTGGCTCGGACCAGGTTCTGTTACCCAGAATCCTTTGCAAACCTCAAAATTTGGCTAAAAAAACACATGTTCCTCACATTTCTGTGGCAGAAAGTTCTGGAATCTGAGAGGAGCCACAAATTTCCTTCCACCCAGCGTTCCCCCACGTCTCCCGATAAAAATGATACCTCACTTGTGTGGGTAGGCCTAGCGCCTGCGACAGGATATGCCCCAAAACACAACGTGGACACATCACAGAAAACAGAGCTCTTTTTAGCAAAGTGACTACCTGTAGATTTTGGCCTCTAGCTCAGCCGCCACCTAGGGAAACCTACCAAACCTGTGCATTTCTGAAAACTAGAGACCTAGGGGAATCCAAGATGGGGTGACTTGTGTGGCTCGGACCAGGTTCTGTTAGCCAGAATCCTTTGCAAACCTCAAAATTTGGCTAAAAAAACACATGTTCCTCACATTTCTGTGGCAGAAAGTTCTGGAATCTGAGAGGAGCCACAAATTTCATTCCAGCCAGCGTTCCCCCACGTCTCCCGATAAAAATGATACCTCACTTGTGTGGGTAGGCCTAGCGCCCGCGACACGATATGCCCCAAAACAGAACGTGGACACATCACAGAAAACAGAGCTCTTTTTAGCAAAGTGACTACCTGTAGATTTTGGTCTGTAGCTCAGCCGCCACCTAGGGAAACCTACCAAACCTGTGCATTTCTGAAAACTAGAGACCTAGGGGAATACAAGATGGGGTGACTTGTGTGGCTCGGACCAGGTTCTGTTACCCAGAATCCTTTGCAAACCTCAAAATTTGGCTAAAAAACACATGTTACTCACATTTCTGTGGCAGAAAGTTCTGGAATCTGAGAGGAGCCACAAATTTCCTTCCACCCAGCGTTCCCCCACGTCTCCCGATAAAAATGATACCTCACTTGTGTGGGTAGGCCTAGCGCCCGCGACAGGATATGCCCCAAAACACAACGTGGACACATCACAGAAAACAGAGCTCTTTTTAGCAAAATGACTACCTGTAGATTTTGGCCTCTAGCTCAGCCGCCACCTAGGGAAACCTACCTAACCTGTGCATTTCTGAACACTAGAGACCTAGGGGAATCCAAGATGGGGTGACTTGTGTGGCTCGGACCAGGTTCTGTTACCCAGAATCCTTTGCAAACCTCAAAATGTGGCTAAAAAAACACATGTTTCTCAAATTTCTGCGGCAGAAAGTTCTGGAATCTGAGAGGAGCCACAAATTTCCTTCCACCCAGCGTTCCCCAACGTCTCCCGATAAAAATGATACCTCACTTGTGTGGGTAGGCCTAACGCCCGCGACAGGAAACGCCCCAAAGCGCAACGTGCACACAGCCAAATTTTTGAAGGAAAACAGAGGTGTTTTTGGCAAAGTGCCTACCTGTAGATTTTGGCCTGTAGCTCAGCCGCCACCTAGGGAAACCCACCAAACCTGTGCATTTCTGAAAACTAGAGACCTAGGGGAATCCAAGATGGGGTGACTTGTGTGGCTCGGACCAGGTTCTGTTACCCAGAATCCTTTGCAAACCTCAAAATTTGGCTAAAAAAACACATGTTCCTCACATTTCTGTGGCAGAAAGTTCTGGAATCTGAGGGGAGCCACAAATTTCCTTCCACCCAGCGTTCCCCCACGTCTCCCGATAAAAATGATACCTCACTTGTGTGGGTAGGCCTAGCGCCCGCGACAGGAAACGCCCCAAAGCGGAACGTAGACACAGCCAAATTTTTGAAGGAAAACAGAAGTGTTTTTTGCAAAGTGCCTACCTGTAGATTTTGGCCTGTAGCTCAGCCGCCACCTGGGAAAACCTACCAAACCTGTGCATTTCTGAAAACTAGAAACCTAGGGGAATCCAAGATGGGGTGACTTGTGTGGCTCGGACCAGGTTCTGTTACCCAGAATCCTTTGCAAACCTCAAAATTTGGCTAAAAAAACACATGTTCCTCACATTTCTGTGGCAGAAAGTTCTGGAATCTGAGAGGAGCTACAAATTTCCTTCCACCCAGCGTTCCCCCACGTCTCCCGATAAAAAATATACCTCACTTGTGTGGGTAGGCCTAGCGCCCGTGACAGGAAACGCCCCAAAGCACAACGTGGGCACAGCCAAATTTTTGAAGGAAAACAGAGGGGTTTTTTGCAGAGTGCCTACCTGTAGATTTTGGCCTGTAGCTCAGCCGCCACCTAGGGAAACCTACCAAACCTGTGCATTTCTGACAACTAGAGACCTAGGGGAATCCAAGATGGGGTGACTTGTGTGGCTCGGACCAGGTTCTGTTACCCAGAATCCTTTGCAAACCTTAAAATTTGGCTAAAAAAACACATGTTCCTCACATTTCTGTGGCAGAAAGTTCTGGAATCTGAGAGGAGCCACAAATTTCCTTCCACCCAGCGTTCCCCCACGTCTCCCGATAAAAATTATACCTCACTTGTGTGGGTAGGCCTAGCGCCCGCAACAGGAAACGCCCCAAAGCACAACATGGGCACAGCCACATTTTTGAAGGAAAACAGAGGGGTTTTTTGCAAAGTGCCTACCTGTAGATTTTGGCCTGTAGCTCAGCCGCCACCTAGGGAAACCTACCAAACCTGTGCATTTCTGACAACTAGAGACCTAGGGGAATCCAAGATGGGGTGACTTGTGTGGCTCGGACCAGGTTCTGTTACCCAGAATCCTTTGCAAACCTCAAAATTTGGCTAAAAAAACACACGTTCCTCACATTTCTGTGGCAGAAAGTTCTGGAATCTGAGAGGAGCCACAAATTTCCTTCCACCCAGCGTTCCCCACGTCTCCCGATAAAAATGATACCTCACTTGTGTGGGTAGGCCTAGCGCCCGCGACAGGAAACGCCCCAAAGCGCAACGTGCACACAGCCAAATTTTTGAAGGAAAACAGAGGTGTTTTTTGCAAAGTGCCTACCTGTAGATTTTGGCCTCTAGCTCAGCCGCCACCTAGGGAAACCTACCAAACCTGTGCATTTCTGAAAACTACAGACCTAGGGGAATCCAAGATGGGGTGACTTGTGTGGCTCGGACCAGGTTCTGTTACCCAGAATCCTTTGCAAACCTCAAAATTTGGCTAAAAAAACACATGTTCCTCACATTTCTGTGGCAGAAAGTTCTGGAATCTGAGAGGAGCCACAAATTTCCTTCCACCCAGCGTCCCCCCACGTCTCCCGATAAAAATGATACCTCACTTATGTGGGTAGGCCTAGCGCCCGTGACAGGAAACGCCCCAAAGCACAACGTGGACACAGCCAAATTTTTTAAGGAAAACAGAGGTGTTTTTTGCAAAGTGCCTACCTGTAGATTTTGGCCTGTAGCTCAGCCGCCACCTAGGGAAACCTACCAAACCTGTGCATTTCTGAAAACTAGAGACCTAGGGGAATCCAAGATGGGGTGACTTGTGTGGCTCGGACCAGGTTCTGTTACCCAGAATCCTTTGCAAGCCTCAAAATTTGGCTAAAAAAACACATGTTCCTCACATTTCTGTGGCAGAAAGTACTGGAATCTGAAAGGAGCCACAAATTTCCTTCCACCCAGCATTCCCCCACGTCTCCCGATAAAAATTATACCTCACTTGTGTGGGTAGGACTAGCGCCCGCGACAGGAAACGCCCCAAAGCACAACATGGGCACAGCCAAATTTTTGAAGGAAAACAGAGGGGTTTTTTGCAAAGTGCCTACCTGTAGATTTTGGCCTGTAGCTCAGCCGCCACCTAGGGAAACCTACCAAACCTGTGCATTTCTGACAACTAGAGACCTAGGGGAATCCAAGATGGGGTGACTTGTGTGGCTCGGACCAGGTTCTGTTACGCAGAATCCTTTGCAAACCTCAAAATTTGGCTAAAAAAACACATGTTCCTCACATTTCTGTGGCAGAAAGTTCTGGAATCTGAGAGGAGCCACAAATTTCCTTCCACCCAGCGTTCCCCCACGTCTCCCGATAAAAATGATACCTCACTTGTGTGGGTAGGCCTAGCGCACGCGACAGGATATGCCCCAAAACACAACGTGGACACATCACAGAAAACAGAGCTCTTTTTAGCAAAGTGACTACCTGTAGATTTTGGCCTCTAGCTCAGCCGCCACCTAGGGAAACCTACCAATCCTGTGCATTTCTGAAAACTAGACACCTACGGGAATCCAAGATGGGGTGACTTGTGTGGCTCGGACCAGGTTCTGTTACCCAGAATCCTTTGCAAACCTCACAATTTGGCTAAAAAAACACATGTTCCTCTCATTTCTGTGGCAGAAAGTTCTGGAATCTGAGAGGAGCCACAAATTTCCTTCCACCCAGCGTCCCCCCACGTCTCCCGATAAAAATGATACCTCACTTATGTGGGTAGGCCTAGCGCCCGTGACAGGAAACGCCCCAAAGCACAACGTGGACACAGCCAATTTTTTTAAGGAAAACAGAGGTGTTTTTTGCAAAGTGCCTACCTGTAGATTTTGGCCTGTAGCTCAGCCGCCACCTAGGGAAACCTACCAAACCTGTGCATTTCTGAAAACTAGAGACCTTGGGGAATACAAGATGGGGTGACTTGTGTGGCTCGGACCAGGTTCTGTTACCCAGAATCCTTTGCAAACCTCAAAATTTGGCTAAAAAAATACATGTTCCTCACATTTCTGTGGCAGAAAGTTCTGGAATCTGAGAGGAGCCACAAATTTCCTTCCACCCAGCGTTCCCCCACGTCTCCCGATAAAAATTATACCTCACTTATGTGGGTAGGCCTAGCGCCCGCGACAGGAAACGCCCCAAAGCACAACGTGGACACAGCCAAATTTTTTAAGGAAAACAGAGGTGTTTTTTGCAAAGTGCCTACCTGTAGATTTTGGCCTGTAGCTCAGCCGCCACCTAGGGAAACCTACCAAACCTGTGCATTTCTGAAAACTAGAGACCTAGGGGAATACAAGATGGGGTGACTTGTGTGGCTCGGACCAGGTTCTGTTACCCAGAATCCTTTGCAAACCTCAAAATTTGGCTAAAAAACACATGTTACTCACATTTCTGTGGCAGAAAGTTCTGGAATCTGAGAGGAGCCACAAATTTCCTTCCACCCAGCGTTCCCCCACGTCTCCTGATAAAAATGATACCTCACTTGTGTGGGTAGGCCTAGCGCCCGTGACAGGAAACGCCCCAAAGCGCAACGTAGACACAGCCAAATTTTTGAAGGAAAACAGAGGTGTTTTTTGCAAAGTGCCTACCTGTAGATTTTGGCCTGTAGCTCAGCCGCCACCTGGGGAAACCTACCAAACCTGTGCATTTCTGAAAACTAGAGACCTAGGGGAATCCAAGATGGGGTGACTTGTGTGGCTCGGACCAGGTTCTGTTACCCAGAATCCTTTGCAAACCTCAAAATTTGGCTAAAAAACCACATGTTCCTCACATTTCTGTGGCAGAAAGTTCTGGAATCTGAGAGGAGCCACAAATTTCCTTCCACCCAGCGTTCCCCCACGTCTCCCGATAAAAATGATACCTCACTTGTGTGGGTAGGCCTAGCGCACGCGACAGGATATGCCCCAAAACACAACGTGGACACATCACAGAAAACAGAGCTCTTTTTAGCAAAGTGACTACCTGTAGATTTTGGCCTCTAGCTCAGCCGCCACCTAGGGAAACCTACCAAACCTGTGCATTTCTGAAAACTAGAGACCTAGGGGAATCCAAGATGGGGTGACTTGTGTGGCTCGGACCAGGTTCTGTTACCCAGAATCCTTTGCAAACCTCAAAATTTGGCTAAAAAAACACGTTCCTCACATTTCTGTGGCAGAAAGTTCTGGAATCTGAGGGGAGCCACAAATTTCCTTCCACCCAGCGTTCCCCCACGTCTCCCGATAAAAATGATACCTCACTTGTGTGGGTAGGCCTAGCGCCCGCGACAGGAAATGCCCCAAAGCGCAACGTGGACACAGCCACATTTTTGAAGGAAAACAGAGGTGTTTTTTGCAAATGCCTACCTGTAGATTTTGGCCTCTAGCTCAGCCGCCACCTAGGGAAACCTACCAAACCTGTGCATTTCTGAAAACTAGAGACCTAGGGGAATCCAAGATGGGGTGACTTGTGTGGCTCGGACCAGGTTCTGTTACCCAGAATCCTTTGCGAACCTCACAATTTGGCTAAAAAAACACATGTTCCTCACTTTTCTGTGGCAGAAAGTTCTGGAATCTGAGAGGAGCCACAAATTTCCTTCCACCCAGCGTTCCCCAACGTCTCCCGATAAAAATGATACCTCACTTGTGTGGGTAGGCCTAGCGCCCGCGACAGGAAACGCCCCAAAGCGCAACGTGCACACAGCCAAATTTTGGAAGGAAAACAGAGGTGTTTTTTGCAAAGTGCCTACCTGTAGATTTTGGCCTGTAGCTCAGCCGCCACGTAGGGAAACATACCAAACCTGTGCATTTCTGAAAACTAGAGACCTAGGGGAATACAAGATGGGGTGACTTGTGTGGCTCGGACCAGGTTCTGTTACCCAGAATCCTTTGCAAACCTCAAAATTTGGCTAAAAAAACACATGTTCCTCACATTTCTGTGGCAGAAAGTTCTGGAATCTGAGAGGAGCCACAAATTTCCTTCCACCCAGCGTTCCCCCACGTCTCCCGATAAAAATTATACCTCACTTGTATGGGTAGGCCTAGCGCCTGCGACAGGATATGCCCCAAAACACAATGTGGACACATCACAGAAAACAGAGCTCTTTTTAGCAAAGTGACTAACTGCAGATTTTGGCCTCTAGCTCAGCCGCCACCTAGGGAAACCTACCAAACCTGTGCATTTCTGAAAACTAGAGACCTAGGGGAATCCAAGATGGGGTGACTTGTGTGGCTCGGACCAGGTTCTGTTACCCAGAATCCTTTGCAAACCTCAAAATTTGGCTAAAAAAACACATGTTCCTCACATTTCTGTGGCAGAAAGTTCTGGAATCTGAGAGGAGCCACAAATTTCCTTCCACCCAGCGTTCCCCCACGTCTCCCGATAAAAATTATACCTCACTTGTGTGGGTAGGCCTAGCGCCCGCGACAGGAAACGCCCCAAAGCGCAACGTGGACACAGCCACATTTTTGAAGGAAAACAGAGGTGTTTTTAGCAAAGTGCCTACCTGTAGATTTTGGCCTCTAGCTCAGCCGCCACCTAGGGAAACCTACCAAACCTGTGCATTTCTGAAACCTAGAGACCTAGGGGAATCCAAGATGGGGTGACTTGTGTGGCTCGGACCAGGTTCTGTTACGCAGAATCCTTTGCAAACCTCACAATTTGGCTAAAAAAACACATGTTCCTCACATTTCTGTGGCAGAAAGTTCTGGAATCTGAGAGGAGCCACAAATTTCCTTCCACCCAGCGTTCCCCAACGTCTCCCGATAAAAATGATACCTCACTTGTGTGGGTAGGCCTAGCGCCCGCGACAGGAAACGCCCCAAAGCGCAACGTGCACACAGCCAAATTTTGGAAGGAAAACAGAGGTGTTTTTTGCAAAGTGCCTACCTGTAGATTTTGGCCTGTAGCTCAGCCGCCACGTAGGGAAACATACCAAACCTGTGCATTTCTGAAAACTAGAGACCTAGGGGAATCCAAGATGGGGTGACTTGTGTGGCTCGGACCAGGTTCTGTTACCCAGAATCCTTTGCAAACCTCAAAATTTGGCTAAAAAAACACATGTTCCTCACATTTCTGTGGCAGAAAGTTCTGGAATCTGAGAGGAGCCACAAATTTCCTTCCACCCAGCGTTCCCCCACGTCTCCCGATAAAAATGATACCTCACTTGTGTGGGTAGGCCTAGCGCCCGCGACAGGAAACGCCCCAAAGCGCAACGTGCACACAGCCAAATTTTTGAAGGAAAACAGAGGTGTTTTTTGCAAAGTGCCTACCTGTAGATTTTGGCCTCTAGCTCAGCCGCCACCTAGGGAAACCTACCAAACCTGTGCATTTCTGAAAACTACAGACCTAGGGGAATCCAAGATGGGGTGACTTGTGTGGCTCGGACCAGGTTCTGTTACCCAGAATCCTTTGCAAACCTCAAAATTTGGCTAAAAAAACACATGTTCCTCACATTTCTGTGGCAGAAAGTTCTGGAATCTGAGAGGAGCCACAAATTTCCTTCCACCCAGTGTCCCCCCACGTCTCCCGATAAAAATGATACCTCACTTATGTGGGTAGGCCTAGCGCCCGTGACAGGAAACGCCCCAAAGCACAACGTGGACACAGCCAAATTTTTTAAGGAAAACAGAGGTGTTTTTTGCAAAGTGCCTACCTGTAGATTTTGGCCTGTAGCTCAGCCGCCACCTAGGGAAACCTACCAAACCTGTGCATTTCTGAAAACTAGAGACCTTGGGGAATACAAGATGGGGTGACTTGTGTGGCTCGGACCAGGTTCTGTTACCCAGAATCCTTTGCAAACCTCAAAATTTGGCTAAAAAAATACATGTTCCTCACATTTCTGTGGCAGAAAGTTCTGGAATCTGAGAGGAGCCACAAATTTCCTTCCACCCAGCGTTCCCCCACGTCTCCCGATAAAAATTATACCTCACTTATGTGGGTAGGCCTAGCGCCCGCGACAGGAAACGCCCCAAAGCACAACGTGGACACAGCCAAATTTTTAAAGGAAAACAGAGGTGTTTTTTGCAAAGTGCCTACCTGTAGATTTTGGCCTGTAGCTCAGCCGCCACCTAGGGAAACCTACCAAACCTGTGCATTTCTGAAAACTAGAGACCTAGGGGAATCCAAGATGGGGTGACTTGTGTGGCTCGGACCAGGTTCTGTTACCCAGAATCCTTTGCAAACCTCAAAATTTGGCTAAAAAACACATGTTACTCACATTTCTGTGGCAGAAAGTTCTGGAATCTGAGAGGAGCCACAAATTTCCTTCCACCCAGCGTTCCCCCACGTCTCCCGATAAAAATGATACCTCACTTGTATGGGTAGGCCTAGCGCCTGCGACAGGATATGCCCCAAAACACAACGTGGACACATCACAGAAAACAGAGCTCTTTTTAGCAAAGTGACTACCTGCAGATTTTGGCCTCTAGCTCAGCCGCCACCTAGGGAAACCTACCAAACCTGTGCATTTCTGAAAACTAGAGACCTAGGGGAATCCAAGATGGGGTGACTTGTGTGGCTCGGACCAGGTTCTGTTACCCAGAATCCTTTGCAAACCTCAAAATTTGGCTAAAAAAACACATGTTCCTCACATTTCTGTGGCAGAAAGTTCTGGAATCTGAGAGGAGCCACAAATTTCCTTCCACCCAGCGTTCCCCAACGTCTCCCAATAAAAATGATACCTCACTTGTGTGGGTAGGCCTAGCGCCCGCGACAGGAAACGCCCCAAAGCGCAACGTGCACACAGCCAAATTTTTGAAGGAAAACAGAGGTGTTTTTTGCAAAGTGCCTACCTGTAGATTTTGGCCTGTAGCTCAGCCGCCACCTAGGGAAACCTACCAAACCTGTGCATTTCTGAAAACTAGAGACCTAGGGGAATCCAAGATGGGGTGACTTGTGTGGCTCGGACCAGGTTCTGTTACCCAGAATCCTTTGCAAACCTCAAAATTTGGCTAAAAAAACACATGTTCCTCACATTTCTGTCACAGAAAGTTCTGGAATCTGAGGGGAGCCACAAATTTCCTTCCACCCAGCCTTCCCCCATGTCTCCCGATAAAAATGATACCTCACTTGTGTGGGTAGGCCTAGCGCCCGCGACAGGAAACGCCCCACAGCGCAACGTGCACACAGTCAAATTTTTGAAGGAAAACAGAGGTGTTTTTGGCAAAGTGCCTACCTGTAGATTTTGGCCTCTAGCTCAGCCGCCACCTAGGGAAACCTACCAAACCTGTGCATTTCTGAAAACTACAGACCTAGGGGAATCCAAGATGGGGTGACTTGTGTGGCTCGGACCAGGTTCTGTTACCCAGAATCCTTTGCAAACCTCAAAATTTGGCTAAAAAAACACATGTTCCTCACATTTCTGTGGCAGAAAGTTCTGGAATCTGAGGGGAGCCACAAATTTCCTTCCACCCAGCGTTCCCCCACGTCTCCCGATAAAAATGATACCTCACTTGTGTGGGTAGGCCTAGCGCCCGCGACAGGAAACGCCCCAAAGCGCAACATGGACACAGCCAAATTTTTTAAGGAAAACAGAGGTGTTTTTTGCAAACTGCCTACCTGTAGATTTTGGCCTGTAGCTCAGCCGCCACCTAGGGAAACCTACCAAACCTGTGCATTTCTGAAAACTAGAGACCTAGGGGAATCCAAGATGGGGTGACTTCTGTGGCTCGGACCAGGTTCTGTTACCCAGAATCCTTTGCAAACCTCAAAATTTGGCTAAAAAAACACATGTTCCTCACATTTCTGTGGCAGAAAGTTCTGGAATCTGAGAGGAGCCACAAATTTCCTTCCACCCAGCGTTCCCCCACGTCTCCCGATAAAAATGATACCTCACTTATGTGGGTAGGCCTAGCGCCCGCGACAGGAAACGCCCCAAAGCGCAACGTGGACACAGCCACATTTTTGAAGGAAAACAGAGGTGTTTTTTGCAAAGTGCCTACCTGTAGATTTTGGCCTCTAGCTCAGCCGCCACCTAGGGAAACCTACCAAACCTGTGCATTTCTGAAAACTAGAGACCTAGGGGAATCCAAGATGGGGTGACTTGTGTGGCTCGGACCAGGTTCTGTTACCCAGAATCCTTTGCAAACCTCACAATTTGGCAAAAAAAACACATGTTCCTCACATTTCTGTGGCAGAAAGTTCTGGAATCTGAGAGGAGCCACAAATTTCCTTCCACCCAGCGTTCCCCAACGTCTCCCGATAAAAATGATACCTCACTTGTGTGGGTAGGCCTAGCGCCCGCGACAGGAAACGCCCCAAAGCGCAACGTGCACACAGCCAAATTTTGGAAGGAAAACAGAGGTGTTTTTTGCAAAGTGCCTACCTGTAGATTTTGGCCTGTAGCTCAGCCGCCACGTAGGGAAACATACCAAACCTGTGCATTTCTGAAAACTAGAGAACTAGGGGAATCCAAGATGGGGTGACTTGTGTGGCTCGGACCAGGTTCTGTTACCCAGAATCCTTTGCAAACCTCAAAATTTGGCAAAAAAAACACATGTTCCTCACATTTCTGTGGCAGAAAGTTCTGGAATCTGAGAGGAGCCACAAATTTCCTTCCACCCAGCGTTCCCCAACGTCTCCCAATAAAAATGATACCTCACTTGTGTGGGTAGGCCTAGCGCCCGCGACAGGAAACGCCCCAAAGCGCAACGTGCACACAGCCAAATTTTTGAAGGAAAACAGAGGTGTTTTTTGCAAAGTGCCTACCTGTAGATTTTGGCCTGTAGCTCAGCCGCCACCTAGGGAAACCTACCAAACCTGTGCATTTCTGAAAACTAGAGACCTAGGGGAATCCAAGATGGGGTGACTTGTGTGGCTCGGACCAGGTTCTGTTACCCAGAATCCTTTGCAAACCTCAAAATTTGGCTAAAAAAACACATGTTCCTCACATTTCTGTCACAGAAAGTTCTGGAATCTGAGGGGAGCCACAAATTTCCTTCCACCCAGCGTTCCCCCACGTCTCCCGATAAAAATGATACCTCACTTGTGTGGGTAGGCCTAGCGCCCGCGACAGGAAACGCCCCAAAGCGCAACGTAGACACAGCCAAATATTTGAAGGAAAACAGAGGTGTTTTTTGCAAAGTGCCTACCTGTAGATTTTGGCCTGTAGCTCAGCCGCCACCTGGGGAAACCTACCAAACCTGTGCATTTCTGAAAACTAGAAACCTAGGGGAATCCAAGATGGGGTGACTTGTGTGGCTCGGACCAGGTTCTGTTACCCAGAATCCTTTGCAAACCTCAAAATTTGGCTAAAAAAACACATGTTCCTCACATTTCTGTGGCAGAAAGTTCTGGAATCTGAGAGGAGCCACAAATTTCCTTCCACCCAGCGTTCCCCCACGTCTCCCGATAAAAATTATACCTCACTTGTGTGGGTAGGCCTAGCGCCCGCGACAGGAAACGCCCCACAGCGCAACGTGCACACAGTCAAATTTTTGAAGGAAAACAGAGGTGTTTTTGGCAAAGTGCCTACCTGTAGATTTTGGCCTCTAGCTCAGCCGCCACCTAGGGAAACCTACCAAACCTGTGCATTTCTGAAAACTAGAGACCTAGGGGAATCCAAGATGGGGTGACTTGTGTGGCTCGGACCAGGTTCTGTTACCCAGAATCCTTTGCAAACCTCAAAATTTGGCTAAAAAAACACATGTTCCTCACATTTCTGTGGCAGAAAGTTCTGGAATCTGAGAGGAGCCACAAATTTCCTTCCACCCAGCGTTCCCCCACGTCTCCCGATAAAAATGATACCTCACTTGTGTGGGTAGGCCTAGCGCCCGCGACAGGAAACGCCCCAAAGCGCAACGTAGACACAGCCACATTTTTGAAGGAAAACAGAGGTGTTTTTTGCAAAGTGCCTACCTGTAGATTTTGGCCTGTAGCTCAGCCGCCACCTGGGGAAACCTACCAAACCTGTGCATTTCTGAAAACTAGAGACCTAGGGGAATCCAAGATGGGGTGACTTGTGTGGCTCGGACCAGGTTCTGTTACCCAGAATCCTTTGCAAACCTTAAAATTTGGCTAAAAAAACACATGTTCCTCACATTTCTGTGGCAGAAAGTTCTGGAATCTGAGAGGAGCCACAAATTTCCTTCCACCCAGCGTTCCCCCACGTCTCCCGATAAAAATTATACCTCACTTGTGTGGGTAGGCCTAGCGCCCACGACAGGAAACGCCCCAAAGCACAACGTGGGCACAGCCAAATTTTTGAAGGAAAACAGAGGGGTTTTTTGCAAAGTGCCTACCTGTAGATTTTGGCCTGTAGCTCAGCCGCCACCTAGGGAAACCTACCAAACCTGTGCATTTCTGACAACTAGAGACCTAGGGGAATCCAAGATGGGGTGACTTGTGTGGCTCTGACCAGGTTCTGTTACCCAGAATCCTTTGCAAACCTCAAAATTTGGCTAAAAAACCACATGTTCCACACATTTCTGTGGCAGAAAGTTCTGGAATCTGAAAGGAGCCACGAATTTCCTTCCACCCAGCGTTCCCCCACGTCTCCTCATAAAAATGATACCTCACTTGTGTGGGCAGGCCTAGCGCCCGCGACAGGAAAGGCCCCAAAGCGCAACGTGGACACAGCCAAAGTTTTGAAGGAAAACAGAGGTTTTTTTTTCAAAGTGCCTACCTGTAGATTTTGGCCTGTAGCTCAGCCGCCATCTAGGGAAATCTACCAAACCTGTGCATTTCTGAAAACTAGAGACCTAGGGGAATCCAAGATGGGGTGACTTGTGTGGCTCGGACCAGGTTCTGTTACCCAGAATCCTTTGCAAACCTCAAAATTTGGCAAAAAAAACACACGTTCCTCACATTTCTGGGGCAGAAAGTTCTGGAATCTGAGAGGAGCCACAAATTTCCTTCCACCCAGCGTTCCCCCATGTCTCCCGATAAAAATGATACCTCACTTGTGTGGGTAGGCCTAGCGCCCGCGACAGGAAACGCCCCACAGCGCAACGTGCACACAGTCAAATTTTTGAAGGAAAACAGAGGTGTTTTTGGCAAAGTGCCTACCTGTAGATTTTGGCCTCTAGCTCAGCTGCCACCTAGGGAAACCTACCAAACCTGTGCATTTCTGAAAACTACAGACCTAGGGGAATCCAAGATGGGGTAACTTGTGTGGCTCGGACCAGGTTCTGTTACCCAGAATCCTTTGCAAACCTCAAAATTTGGCTAAAAAAACACATGTTCCTCACATTTCTGTCACAGAAAGTTCTGGAATCTGAGGGGAGCCACAAATTTCCTTCCACCCAGCGTTCCCCCACGTCTCCCGATAAAAATGACACCTCACTTGTGTGGGTAGGCCTAGCGCCCGCGACAGGAAACGCCCCAAAGCGCAACGTAGACACAGCCACATTTTTGAAGGAAAACAGAGGTGTTTTTTGCAAAGTGCCTACCTGTAGATTTTGGCCTGTAGCTCAGCCGCCACCTGGGGAAACCTACCAAACCTGAGCATTTCTGAAAACTAGAGACCTAGGGGAATCCAAGATGGGGTGACTTGTGTGGCTCGGACCAGGTTCTGTTACCCAGAATCCTTTGCAAACCTTAAAATTTGGCTAAAAAAACACATGTTCCTCACATTTCTGTGGCAGAAAGTTCTGGAATCTGAGAGGAGCCACAAATTTCCTTCCACCCAGCGTTCCCCCACGTCTCCCGATAAAAATTATACCTCACTTGTGTGGGTAGGCCTAGCACCCGCGACAGGAAACGCCCCAAAGCACAACGTGGGCACAGCCAAATTTTTGAAGGAAAACAGAGGGGTTTTTTGCAAAGTGCCTACCTGTAGATTTTGGCCTGTAGCTCAGCCGCCACCTAGGGAAACCTACCAAACCTGTGCATTTCTGACAACTAGAGACCTAGGGGAATCCAAGATGGGGTGACTTGTGTGGCTCTGACCAGGTTCTGTTACCCAGAATCCTTTGCAAACCTCAAAATTTGGCTAAAAAAACACATGTTCCACACATTTCTGTGGCAGAAAGTTCTGGAATCTGAAAGGAGCCACGAATTTCCTTCCACCCAGCGTTCCCCCACGTCTCCTCATAAAAATGATACCTCACTTGTGTGGGTAGGCCTAGCGCCCGCGACAGGAAAGGCCCCAAAGCGCAACGTGGACACAGCCAAAGTTTTGAAGGAAAACAGAGGTTTTTTTTTCAAAGTGCCTACCTGTAGATTTTGGCCTGTAGCTCAGCCGCCATCTAGGGAAATCTACCAAACCTGTGCATTTCTGAAAACTAGAGACCTAGGGGAATCCAAGATGGGGTGACTTGTGTGGCTCGGACCAGGTTCTGTTACCCAGAATCCTTTGCAAACCTCAAAATTTGGCAAAAAAAACACACGTTCCTCACATTTCTGGGGCAGAAAGTTCTGGAATCTGAGAGGAGCCACAAATTTCCTTCCACCCAGCGTTCCCCCATGTCTCCCGATAAAAATGATACCTCACTTGTGTGGGTAGGCCTAGCGCCCGCGACAGGAAACGCCCCACAGCGCAACGTGCACACAGTCAAATTTTTGAAGGAAAACAGAGGTGTTTTTGGCAAAGTGCCTACCTGTAGATTTTGGCCTCTAGCTCAGCCGCCACCTAGGGAAACCTACCAAACCTGTGCATTTCTGAAAACTACAGACCTAGGGGAATCCAAGATGGGGTGACTTGTGTGGCTCGGACCAGGTTCTGTTACCCAGAATCCTTTGCAAACCTCAAAATTTGGCTAAAAAAACACATGTTCCTCACATTTCTGTCACAGAAAGTTCTGGAATCTGAGGGGAGCCACAAATTTCCTTCCACCCAGCGTTCCCCCACGTCTCCCGATAAAAATGATACCTCACTTGTGTGGGTAGGCATAGCGCCCGCGACAGGAAACGCCCCAAAGCGCAACGTAGACACAGCCACATTTTTGAAGGAAAACAGAGGTGTTTTTTGCAAAGTGCCTACCTGTAGATTTTGGCCTGTAGCTCAGCCGCCACCTGGGGAAACCTACCAAACCTGTGCATTTCTGAAAACTAGAGACCTAGGGGAATCCAAGATGGGGTGACTTGTGTGGCTCGGACCAGGTTCTGTTACCCAGAATCCTTTGCAAACCTTAAAATTTGGCTAAAAAAACACATGTTCCTCACATTTCTGTGGCAGAAAGTTCTGGAATCTGAGAGGAGCCACAAATTTCCTTCCACCCAGCGTTCCCCCACGTCTCCCGATAAAAATTATACCTCACTTGTGTGGGTAGGCCTAGCGCCCGCGACAGGAAACGCCCCAAAGCACAACGTGGGCACAGCCAAATTTTTGAAGGAAAACAGAGGAGTTTTTTGCAAAGTGCCTACCTGTAGATTTTGGCCTGTAGCTCAGCCGCCACCTAGGGAAACCTACCAAACCTGTGCATTTCTGACAACTAGAGACCTAGGGGAATCCAAGATGGGGTGACTTGTGTGGCTCTGACCAGGTTCTGTTACCCAGAATCCTTTGCAAACCTCAAAATTTGGCTAAAAAACCACATGTTCCACACATTTCTGTGGCAGAAAGTTCTGGAATCTGAAAGGAGCCACGAATTTCCTTCCACCCAGCGTTCCCCAACGTCTCCCGATAAAAATGATACCTCACTTGTGTGGGTAGGCCTAGCGCCCGCGACAGGAAACGCCCCACAGCGCAACGTGCACACAGTCAAATTTTTGAAGGAAAACAGAGGTGTTTTTGGCAAAGTGCCTACCTGTAGATTTTGGCCTCTAGCTCAGCTGCCACCTAGGGAAACCTACCAAACCTGTGCATTTCTGAAAACTACAGACCTAGGGGAATCCAAGATGGGGTGACTTGTGTGGCTCGGACCAGGTTCTGTTACCCAGAATCCTTTGCAAACCTCAAAATTTGGCTAAAAAAACACATGTTCCTCACATTTCTGTCACAGAAAGTTCTGGAATCTGAGGGGAGCCACAAATTTCCTTCCACCCAGCGTTCCCCCACGTCTCCCGATAAAAATGACACCTCACTTGTGTGGGTAGGCCTAGCGCCCGCGACAGGAAACGCCCCAAAGCGCAACGTAGACACAGCCACATTTTTGAAGGAAAACAGAGGTGTTTTTTGCAAAGTGCCTACCTGTAGATTTTGGCCTGTAGCTCAGCCGCCACCTGGGGAAACCTACCAAACCTGAGCATTTCTGAAAACTAGAGACCTAGGGGAATCCAAGATGGGGTGACTTGTGTGGCTCGGACCAGGTTCTGTTACCCAGAATCCTTTGCAAACCTTAAAATTTGGCTAAAAAAACACATGTTCCTCACATTTCTGTGGCAGAAAGTTCTGGAATCTGAGAGGAGCCACAAATTTCCTTCCACCCAGCGTTCCCCCACGTCTCCCGATAAAAATTATACCTCACTTGTGTGGGTAGGCCTAGCACCCGCGACAGGAAACGCCCCAAAGCACAACGTGGGCACAGCCAAATTTTTGAAGGAAAACAGAGGGGTTTTTTGCAAAGTGCCTACCTGTAGATTTTGGCCTGTAGCTCAGCCGCCACCTAGGGAAACCTACCAAACCTGTGCATTTCTGACAACTAGAGACCTAGGGGAATCCAAGATGGGGTGACTTGTGTGGCTCTGACCAGGTTCTGTTACCCAGAATCCTTTGCAAACCTCAAAATTTGGCTAAAAAAACACATGTTCCACACATTTCTGTGGCAGAAAGTTCTGGAATCTGAAAGGAGCCACGAATTTCCTTCCACCCAGCGTTCCCCCACGTCTCCTCATAAAAATGATACCTCACTTGTGTGGGTAGGCCTAGCGCCCGCGACAGGAAAGGCCCCAAAGCGCAACGTGGACACAGCCAAAGTTTTGAAGGAAAACAGAGGTTTTTTTTTCAAAGTGCCTACCTGTAGATTTTGGCCTGTAGCTCAGCCGCCATCTAGGGAAATCTACCAAACCTGTGCATTTCTGAAAACTAGAGACCTAGGGGAATCCAAGATGGGGTGACTTGTGTGGCTCGGACCAGGTTCTGTTACCCAGAATCCTTTGCAAACCTCAAAATTTGGCAAAAAAAACACACGTTCCTCACATTTCTGGGGCAGAAAGTTCTGGAATCTGAGAGGAGCCACAAATTTCCTTCCACCCAGCGTTCCCCCATGTCTCCCGATAAAAATGATACCTCACTTGTGTGGGTAGGCCTAGCGCCCGCGACAGGAAACGCCCCACAGCGCAACGTGCACACAGTCAAATTTTTGAAGGAAAACAGAGGTGTTTTTGGCAAAGTGCCTACCTGTAGATTTTGGCCTCTAGCTCAGCCGCCACCTAGGGAAACCTACCAAACCTGTGCATTTCTGAAAACTACAGACCTAGGGGAATCCAAGATGGGGTGACTTGTGTGGCTCGGACCAGGTTCTGTTACCCAGAATCCTTTGCAAACCTCAAAATTTGGCTAAAAAAACACATGTTCCTCACATTTCTGTCACAGAAAGTTCTGGAATCTGAGGGGAGCCACAAATTTCCTTCCACCCAGCGTTCCCCCACGTCTCCCGATAAAAATGATACCTCACTTGTGTGGGTAGGCCTAGCGCCCGCGACAGGAAACGCCTCAAAGCGCAACGTAGACACAGCCACATTTTTGAAGGAAAACAGAGGTGTTTTTTGCAAAGTGCCTACCTGTAGATTTTGGCCTGTAGCTCAGCCGCCACCTGGGGAAACCTACCAAACCTGTGCATTTCTGAAAACTAGAGACCTAGGGGAATCCAAGATGGGGTGACTTGTGTGGCTCGGACCAGGTTCTGTTACCCAGAATCCTTTGCAAACCTTAAAATTTGGCTAAAAAAACACATGTTCCTCACATTTCTGTGGCAGAAAGTTCTGGAATCTGAGAGGAGCCACAAATTTCCTTCCACCCAGCGTTCCCCCACGTCTCCCGATAAAAATTATACCTCACTTGTGTGGGTAGGCCTAGCGCCCGCGACAGGAAACGCCCCAAAGCACAACGTGGGCACAGCCAAATTTTTGAAGGAAAACAGAGGGGTTTTTTGCAAAGTGCCTACCTGTAGATTTTGGCCTGTAGCTCAGCCGCCACCTAGGGAAACCTACCAAACCTGTGCATTTCTGACAACTAGAGACCTAGGGGAATCCAAGATGGGGTGACTTGTGTGGCTCTGACCAGGTTCTGTTACCCAGAATCCTTTGCAAACCTCAAAATTTGGCTAAAAAACCACATGTTCCACACATTTCTGTGGCAGAAAGTTCTGGAATCTGAAAGGAGCCACGAATTTCCTTCCACCCAGCGTTCCCCCACGTCTCCTCATAAAAATGATACCTCACTTGTGTGGGTAGGCCTAGCGCCCGCGACAGGAAAGGCCCCAAAGCGCAACGTGGACACAGCCAAAGTTTTGAAGGAAAACAGAGTTTTTTTTTTCAAAGTGCCTACCTGTAGATTTTGGCCTCTAGCTCAGCCGCCACCTAGGGAAACCTACCAAACCTGTGCATTTCTGAAAACTACAGACCTAGGGGAATCCAAGATGGGGTGACTTGTGTGGCTCGGACCAGGTTCTGTTACCCAGAATCCTTTGCAAACCTCAAAATTTGGCTAAAAAAACACATGTTCCTCACATTTCTGTGGCAGAAAGTTCTGGAATCTGAGGGGAGCCACAAATTTCCTTCCACCCAGCGTTCCCCCACGTCTCCCGATAAAAATGATACCTCACTTGTGTGGGTAGGCCTAGCGCCCGCGACAGGAAACGCCCCAAAGCGCAACATGGACACAGCCAAATTTTTTAAGGAAAACAGAGGTGTTTTTTGCAAACTGCCTACCTGTAGATTTTGGCCTGTAGCTCAGCCGCCACCTAGGGAAACCTACCAAACCTGTGCATTTCTGAAAACTAGAGACCTAGGGGAATCCAAGATGGGGTGACTTGTGTGGCTCGGACCAGGTTCTGTTACCCAGAATCCTTTGCAAACCTCAAAATTTGGCTAAAAAAACACATGTTCCTCACATTTCTGTGGCAGAAAGTTCTGGAATCTGAGAGGAGCCACAAATTCCCTTCCACCCAGCGTTCCCCAACGTCTCCCAATAAAAATGATACCTCACTTGTGTGGGTAGGCCTAGCGCCCGCGACAGGAAACGCCCCAAAGCGCAACGTGCACACAGCCAAATTTTTGAAGGAAAACAGAGGTGTTTTTTGCAAAGTGCCTACCTGTAGATTTTGGCCTGTAGCTCAGCCGCCACCTAGGGAAACCTACCAAACCTGTGCATTTCTGAAAACTAGAGACCTAGGGGAATCCAAGATGGGGTGACTTGTGTGGCTCGGACCAGGTTCTGTTACCCAGAATCCTTTGCAAACCTCAAAATTTGGCTAAAAAAACACATGTTCCTCACATTTCTGTGGCAGAAAGTTCTGGAATCTGAGAGGAGCCACAAATTCCCTTCCACCCAGCGTTCCCCAACGTCTCCCAATAAAAATGATACCTCACTTGTGTGGGTAGGCCTAGCGCCCGCGACAGGAAACGCCCCAAAGCGCAACGTGCACACAGCCAAATTTTTGAAGGAAAACAGAGGTGTTTTTTGCAAAGTGCCTACCTGTAGATTTTGGCCTGTAGCTCAGCCGCCACCTAGGGAAACCTACCAAACCTGTGCATTTCTGAAAACTAGAGACCTAGGGGAATCCAAGATGGGGTGACTTGTGTGGCTCGGACCAGGTTCTGTTACCCAGAATCCTTTGCAAACCTCAAAATTTGGCTAAAAAAACACATGTTCCTCACATTTCTGTCACAGAAAGTTCTGGAATCTGAGGGGAGCCACAAATTTCCTTCCACCCAGCGTTCCCCCACGTCTCCTGATAAAAATGATACCTCACTTGTGTGGGTAGGCCTAGCGCCCGCGACAGGAAACGCCCCAAAGCGCAACGTAGACACAGCCAAATATTTGAAGGAAAACAGAGGTGTTTTTTGCAAAGTGCCTACCTGTAGATTTTGGCCTGTAGCTCAGCCGCCACCTGGGGAAACCTACCAAACCTGTGCATTTCTGAAAACTAGAAACCTAGGGGAATCCAAGATGGGGTGACTTGTGTGGCTCGGACCAGGTTCTGTTACCCAGAATCCTTTGCAAACCTCAAAATTTGGCTAAAAAAACACATGTTCCTCACATTTCTGTGGCAGAAAGTTCTGGAATCTGAAAGGAGTCACGAATTTCCTTCCACCCAGCGTTCCCCCACGTCTCCTCATAAAAATGATACCTCACTTGTGTGGGTAGGCCTAGCGCCCGCGACAGGAAAGGCCCCAAAGCGCAACGTGGACACAGCCAAAGTTTTGAAGGAAAACAGAGGTTTTTTTTTCAAAGTGCCTACCTGTAGATTTTGGCCTGTGGCTCAGCCGCCATCTAGGGAAATCTACCAAACCTGTGCATTTCTGAAAACTAGAGACCTAGGGGAATCCAAGATGGGGTGACTTGTGTGGCTCGGACCAGGTTCTGTTACCCAGAATCCTTTGCAAACCTCAAAATTTGGCAAAAAAAACACACGTTCCTCACATTTCTGGGGCAGAAAGTTCTGGAATCTGAGAGGAGCCACAAATTTCCTTCCACCCAGCGTTCCCCCATGTCTCCCGATAAAAATGATACCTCACTTGTGTGGGTAGGCCTAGCGCCCGCGACAGGAAACGCCCCACAGCGCAACGTGCACACAGTCAAATTTTTGAAGGAAAACAGAGGTGTTTTTGGCAAAGTGCCTACCTGTAGATTTTGGCCTCTAGCTCAGCCGCCACCTAGGGAAACCTACCAAACCTGTGCATTTCTGAAAACTACAGACCTAGGGGAATCCAAGATGGGGTGACTTGTGTGGCTCGGACCAGGTTCTGTTACCCAGAATCCTTTGCAAACCTCAAAATTTGGCTAAAAAAACACATGTTCCTCACATTTCTGTGGCAGAAAGTTCTGGAATCTGAGGGGAGCCACAAATTTCCTTCCACCCAGCGTTCCCCCACGTCTCCCGATAAAAATGATACCTCACTTGTGTGGGTAGGCCTAGCGCCCGCGACAGGAAACGGCCCAAAGCGCAACATGGACACAGCCAAATTTTTTCAGGAAAACAGAGGTGTTTTTTGCAAACTGCCTACCTGTAGATTTTGGCCTGTAGCTCAGCCGCCACCTAGGGAAACCTACCAAACCTGTGCATTTCTGAAAACTAGAGACCTAGGGGAATCCAAGATGGGGTGACTTCTGTGGCTCGGACCAGGTTCTGTTACCCAGAATCCTTTGCAAACCTCAAAATTTGGCTAAAAAAACACATGTTCCTCACATTTCTGTGGCAGAAAGTTCTGGAATCTGAGAGGAGCCACAAATTTCCTTCCACCCAGCGTTCCCCCACGTCTCCCGATAAAAATGATACCTCACTTATGTGGGTAGGCCTAGCGCCCGCGACAGGAAACGCCCCAAAGCGCAACGTGGACACAGCCACATTTTTGAAGGAAAACAGAGGTGTTTTTTGCAAAGTGCCTACCTGTAGATTTTGGCCTCTAGCTCAGCCGCCACCTAGGGAAACCTACCAAACCTGTGCATTTCTGAAAACTAGAGACCTAGGGGAATCCAAGATGGGGTGACTTGTGTGGCTCGGACCAGGTTCTGTTACCCAGAATCCTTTGCAAACCTCACAATTTGGCTAAAAAAACACATGTTCCTCACATTTCTGTGGCAGAAAGTTCTGGAATCTGAGAGGAGCCACAAATTTCCTTCCACCCAGCGTTCCCCAACGTCTCCCGATAAAAATGATACCTCACTTGTGTGGGTAGGCCTAGCGCCCGCGACAGGAAACGCCCCAAAGCGCAACGTGCACACAGCCAAATTTTTGAAGGAAAACAGAGGTGTTTTTTGCAAAGTGCCTACCTGTAGATTTTGGCCTGTAGCTCAGCCGCCACATAGGGAAACATACCAAACCTGTGCATTTCTGAAAACTAGAGAACTAGGGGAATCCAAGATGGGGTGACTTGTGTGGCTCGGACCAGGTTCTGTTACCCAGAATCCTTTGCAAACCTCAAAATTTGGCTAAAAAAACACATGTTCCTCACATTTCTGTGGCAGAAAGTTCTGGAATCTGAGAGGAGCCACAAATTTTCTTCCACCCAGCGTTCCCCCACGTCTCCCGATAAAAATGATACCTCACTTGTATGGGTAGGCCTAGCGCCTGCGACAGGATATGGCCCAAAACACAACGTGGACACATCACAGAAAACAGAGCTCTTTTTAGCAAAGTGACTACCTGCAGATTTTGGCCTCTAGCTCAGCCGCCACCTAGGGAAACCTACCAAACCTGTGCATTTCTGAAAACTAGAGACCTAGGGGAATCCAAGATGGGGTGACTTGTGTGGCTCAGACCAGGTTCTGTTACCCAGAATCCTTTGCAAACCTCAAAATTCGGCTAAAAAAACACATGTTCCTCACATTTCTGTGGCAGAAAGTTCTGGAATCTGAGAGGAGCCACAAATTTCCTTCCACCCAGCGTTCCCCAACGTCTCCCAATAAAAATGATACCTCACTTGTGTGGGTAGGCCTAGCGCCCGCGACAGGAAACGCCCCAAAGCGCAACGTGCACACAGCCAAATTTTTGAAGGAAAACAGAGGTGTTTTTTGCAAAGTGCCTACCTGTAGATTTTGGCCTGTAGCTCAGCCGCCACCTAGGGAAACCTACCAAACCTGTGCATTTCTGAAAACTAGAGACCTAGGGGAATCCAAGATGGGGTGACTTGTGTGGCTCGGACCAGGTTCTGTTACCCAGAATCCTTTGCAAACCTCAAAATTTGGCTAAAAAAACACATGTTCCTCACATTTCTGTCACAGAAAGTTCTGGAATCTGAGGGGAGCCACAAATTTCCTTCCACCCAGCGTTCCCCCACGTCTCCCGATAAAAATGATACCTCACTTGTGTGGGTAGGCCTAGCGCCCGCGACAGGAAACGCCCCAAAGCGCAACGTAGACACAGCCAAATATTTGAAGGAAAACAGAGGTGTTTTTTGCAAAGTGCCTACCTGTAGATTTTGGCCTGTAGCTCAGCCGCCACCTGGGGAAACCTACCAAACCTGTGCATTTCTGAAAACTAGAAACCTAGGGGAATCCAAGATGGGGTGACTTGTGTGGCTCGGACCAGGTTCTGTTACCCAGAATCCTTTGCAAACCTCAAAATTTGGCAAAAAAACCACACGTTCCTCACATTTCTGGGGCAGAAAGTTCTGGAATCTGAGAGGAGCCACAAATTTCCTTCCACCCAGCGTTCCCCCATGTCTCCCGATAAAAATGATACCTCACTTGTGTGGGTAGGCCTAGCGCCCGCGACAGGAAACGCCCCACAGCGCAAAGTGCACACAGTCAAATTTTTGAAGGAAAACAGAGGTGTTTTTGGCAAAGTGCCTACCTGTAGATTTTGGCCTCTAGCTCAGCCGCCACCTAGGGAAACCTACCAAACCTGTGCATTTCTGAAAACTACAGACCTAGGGGAATCCAAGATGGGGTGACTTGTGTGGCTCGGACCAGGTTCTGTTACCCAGAATCCTTTGCAAACCTCAAAATTTGGCTAAAAAAACACATGTTCCTCACATTTCTGTCACAGAAAGTTCTGGAATCTGAGGGGAGCCACAAATTTCCTTCCACCCAGCGTTCCCCCACGTCTCCCGATAAAAATGATACCTCACTTGTGTGGGTAGGCCTAGCGCCCGCGACAGGAAACGCCCCAAAGCGCAACGTAGACACAGCCACATTTTTGAAGGAAAACAGAGGTGTTTTTTGCAAAGTGCCTACCTGTAGATTTTGGCCTGTAGCTCAGCCGCCACCTGGGGAAACCTACCAAACCTGTGCATTTCTGAAAACTAGAGACCTAGGGGAATCCAAGATGGGGTGACTTGTGTGGCTCGGACCAGGTTCTGTTACCCAGAATCCTTTGCAAACCTTAAAATTTGGCTAAAAAAACACATGTTCCTCACATTTCTGTGGCAGAAAGTTCTGGAATCTGAGAGGAGCCACAAATTTCCTTCCACCCAGCGTTCCCCCACGTCTCCCGATAAAAATTATACCTCACTTGTGTGGGTAGGCCTAGCGCCCGCGACAGGAAACGCCCCAAAGCACAACGTGGGCACAGCCAAATTTTTGAAGGAAAACAGAGGGGTTTTTTGCAAAGTGCCTACCTGTAGATTTTGGCCTGTAGCTCAGCCGCCACCTAGGGAAACATACCAAACCTGTGCATTTCTGACAACTAGAGACCTAGGGGAATCCAAGATGGGGTGACTTGTGTGGCTCTGACCAGGTTCTGTTACCCAGAATCCTTTGCAAACCTCAAAATTTGGCTAAAAAACCACATGTTCCACACATTTCTGTGGCAGAAAGTTCTGGAATCTGAAAGGAGCCACGAATTTCCTTCCACCCAGCGTTCCCCCACGTCTCCTCATAAAAATGATACCTCACTTGTGTGGGTAGGCCTAGCGCCCGCGACAGGAAAGGCCCCAAAGCGCAACGTGGACACAGCCAAAGTTTTGAAGGAAAACAGAGGTTTTTTTTTCAAAGTGCCTACCTGTAGATTTTGGCCTGTAGCTCAGCCGCCATCTAGGGAAATCTACCAAACCTGTGCATTTCTGAAAACTAGAGACCTAGGGGAATCCAAGATGGGGTGACTTGTGTGGCTCGGACCAGGTTCTGTTACCCAGAATCCTTTGCAAACCTCAAAATTTGGCAAAAAAAACACACGTTCCTCACATTTCTGGGGCAGAAAGTTCTGGAATCTGAGAGGAGCCACAAATTTCCTTCCACCCAGCGTTCCCCCATGTCTCCCGATAAAAATGATACCTCACTTGTGTGGGTAGGCCTAGCGCCCGCGACAGGAAACGCCCCACAGCGCAACGTGCACACAGTCAAATTTTTGAAGGAAAACAGAGGTGTTTTTGGCAAAGTGCCTACCTGTAGATTTTGGCCTCTAGCTCAGCCGCCACCTAGGGAAACCTACCAAACCTGTGCATTTCTGAAAACTACAGACCTAGGGGAATCCAAGATGGGGTGACTTGTGTGGCTCGGACCAGGTTCTGTTACCCAGAATCCTTTGCAAACCTCAAAATTTGGCTAAAAAAACACATGTTACTCACATTTCTGTGGCAGAAAGTTCTGGAATCTGAGGGGAGCCACAAATTTCCTTCCACCCAGCGTTCCCCCACGTCTCCCGATAAAAATGATACCTCACTTGTGTGGGTAGGCCTAGCGCCCGCGACAGGAAACGGCCCAAAGCGCAACATGGACACTGCCAAATTTTTTCAGGAAAACAGAGGTGTTTTTTGCAAACTGCCTACCTGTAGATTTTGGCCTGTAGCTCAGCCGCCACCTAGGGAAACCTACCAAACCTGTGCATTTCTGAAAACTAGAGACCTAGGGGAATCCAAGATGGGGTGACTTCTGTGGCTCGGACCAGGTTCTGTTACCCAGAATCCTTTGCAAACCTCAAAATTTGGCTAAAAAAACACATGTTCCTCACATTTCTGTGGCAGAAAGTTCTGGAATCTGAGAGGAGCCACAAATTTCCTTCCACCCAGCGTTCCCCCACGTCTCCCGATAAAAATGATACCTCACTTATGTGGGTAGGCCTAGCGCCCGCGACAGGAAACGCCCCAAAGCGCAACGTGGACACAGCCACATTTTTGAAGGAAAACAGAGGTGTTTTTTGCAAAGTGCCTACCTGTAGATTTTGGCCTCTAGCTCAGCCGCCACCTAGGGAAACCTACCAAACCTGTGCATTTCTGAAAACTAGAGACCTAGGGGAATCCAAGATGGGGTGACTTGTGTGGCTCGGACCAGGTTCTGTTACCCAGAATCCTTTGCAAACCTCACAATTTGGCTAAAAAAACACATGTTCCTCACATTTCTGTGGCAGAAAGTTCTGGAATCTGAGAGGAGCCACAAATTTCCTTCCACCCAGCGTTCCCCCACGTCTCCCGATAAAAATGATACCTCACTTGTATGGGTAGGCCTAGCGCCTGCGACAGGATATGGCCCAAAACACAACGTGGACACATCACAGAAAACAGAGCTCTTTTTAGCAAAGTGACTACCTGCAGATTTTGGCCTCTAGCTCAGCCGCCACCTAGGGAAACCTACCAAACCTGTGCATTTCTGAAAACTAGAGACCTAGGGGAATCCAAGATGGGGTGACTTGTGTGGCTCAGACCAGGTTCTGTTACCCAGAATCCTTTGCAAACCTCAAAATTTGGCTAAAAAAACACATGTTCCTCACATTTCTGTGGCAGAAAGTTCTGGAATCTGAGAGGTGCCACAAATTTCCTTCCACCCAGCGTTCCCCAACGTCTCCCAATAAAAATGATACCTCACTTGTGTGGGTAGGCCTAGCGCCCGCGACAGGAAACGCCCCAAAGCGCAACGTGCACACAGCCAAATTTTTGAAGGAAAACAGAGGTGTTTTTTGCAAAGTGCCTACCTGTAGATTTTGGCCTGTAGCTCAGCCGCCACCTAGGGAAACCTACCAAACCTGTGCATTTCTGAAAACTAGAGACCTAGGGGAATCCAAGATGGGGTGACTTGTGTGGCTCGGACCAGGTTCTGTTACCCAGAATCCTTTGCAAACCTCAAAATTTGGCTAAAAAAACACATGTTCCTCACATTTCTGTCACAGAAAGTTCTGGAATCTGAGGGGAGCCACAAATTTCCTTCCACCCAGCGTTCCCCCACGTCTCCCGATAAAAATGATACCTCACTTGTGTGGGTAGGCCTAGCGCCCGCGACAGGAAACGCCCCAAAGCGCAACGTAGACACAGCCAAATATTTGAAGGAAAACAGAGGTGTTTTTTGCAAAGTGCCTACCTGTAGATTTTGGCCTGTAGCTCAGCCGCCACCTGGGGAAACCTACCAAACCTGTGCATTTCTGAAAACTAGAAACCTAGGGGAATCCAAGATGGGGTGACTTGTGTGGCTCGGACCAGGTTCTGTTACCCAGAATCCTTTGCAAACCTCAAAATTTGGCTAAAAAAACACATGTTCCTCACATTTCTGTGGCAGAAAGTTCTGGAATCTGAGAGGAGCCACAAATTTCTTCCACCCAGCGTTCCCCCACGTCTCCCGATAAAAAATATACCTCACTTGTGTGGGTAGGCCTAGCGCCCGCGACAGAAAACGCCCCAAAGCACAACGTGGGCACAGCCAAATTTTTGAAGGAAAACAGAGGGGTTTTTTGCAGAGTGCCTACCTGTAGATTTTGGCCTGTAGCTCAGCCGCCACCTAGGGAAACCTACCAAACCTGTGCATTTCTGACAACTAGAGACCTAGGGGAATCCAAGATGGGGTGACTTGTGTGGCTCGGACCAGGTTCTGTTACCCAGAATCCTTTGCAAACCTTAAAATTTGGCTAAAAAAACACATGTTCCTCACATTTCTGTGGCAGAAAGTTCTGGAATCTGAGAGGAGCCACAAATTTCCTTCCACCCAGCGTTCCCCCACGTCTCCCGATAAAAATTATACCTCACTTGTGTGGGTAGGCCTAGCGCCCGCAACAGGAAACGCCCCAAAGCACAACGTGGGCACAGCCACATTTTTGAAGGAAAACAGAGGGGTTTTTTGCAAAGTGCCTACCTGTAGATTTTGGCCTGTAGCTCAGCCGCCACCTAGGGAAACCTACCAAACCTGTGCATTTCTGACAACTAGAGACCTAGGGGAATCCAAGATGGGGTGACTTGTGTGGCTCTGACCAGGTTCTGTTACCCAGAATCCTTTGCAAACCTCAAAATTTGGCTAAAAAACCACATGTTCCACACATTTCTGTGGCAGAAAGTTCCGGAATCTGAAAGGAGCCACGAATTTCCTTCCACCCAGCGTTCCCCCACGTCTCCTGATAAAAATGATACCTCACTTGTGTGGGTAGGCCTAGCGCCCGCGACAGGAAACGCCCCAAAGCGCAACGTGCACACAGCCAAATTTTTGAAGGAAAACAGAGGTGTTTTTTGCAAAGTGCCTACCTGTAGATTTTGGCCTGTAGCTCAGCCGCCACCTAGGGAAACCTACCAAACCTGTGCATTTCTGAAAACTAGAGACCTAGGGGAATCCAAGATAGGGTGACTTGTGTGGCTCGGACCAGGTTCTGTTACCCAGAATCCTTTGCAAACCTCAAAATTTGGCTAAAAAAACACACGTTCCTCACATTTCTGGGGCAGAAAGTTCTGGAATCTGAGAGGAGCCACAAATTTCCTTCCACCCAGCGTTCCCCCACGTCTCCCGATAAAAATGATACCTCACTTGTGTGGGTAGGCCTAGCGCCCGCGACAGGAAACGCCCCAAAGCACAACGTGCACACAGCCAAATTTTTGAAGGAAAACAGAGGTGTTTTTTGCAAAGTGCCTACCTGTAGATTTTGGCCTCTAGCTCAGCCGCCACCTAGGGAAACCTACCAAACCTGTGCATTTCTGAAAACTACAGACCTAGGGGAATCCAAGATGGGGTGACTTGTGTGGCTCGGACCAGGTTCTGTTACCCAGAATCCTTTGCAAACCTCAAAATTTGGCTAAAAAAACACATGTTCCTCACATTTCTGTGGCAGAAAGTTCTGGAATCTGAGGGGAGCCACAAATTTCCTTCCACCCAGCGTTCCCCCACGTCTCCCGATAAAAATAATACCTCACTTGTGTGGGTAGGCCTAGCGCCCGCGACAGGAAACGCCCCAAAGCGCAACGTGGACACAGCCAAATTTTTTAAGGAAAACAGAGGTGTTTTTTGCAAAGTGCCTACCTGTAGATTTTGGCCTGTAGCTCAGCCGCCACCTAGGGAAACCTACCAAACCTGTGCATTTCTGAAAACTAGAGACCTAGGGGAATACAAGATGGGGCGACTTGTGTGGCTCGGACCAGGTTCTGTTACCCAGAATCCTTTGCAAACCTCAAAATTTGGCTAAAAAAACACATGTTCCTCACATTTCTGTGGCAGAAAGTTCTGGAATCTGAGAGGAGCCACAAATTTCCTTCCACCCAGCGTTCCCCCACGTCTCCCGATAAAAATTATACCTCACTTATGTGGGTAGGCCTAGCGCCCGCGACAGGAAACGCCCCAAAGCACAACGTGGACACAGCCAAATTTTTTAAGGAAAACGGAGGTGTTTTTTGCAAAGTGCCTACCTGTAGATTTTGGCCTGTAGCTCAGCCGCCACCTAGGGAAACCTACCAAACCTGTGCATTTCTGAAAACTAGAGACCTAGGGGAATACAAGATGGGGTGACTTGTGTGGCTCGGACCAGGTTCTGTTACCCAGAATCCTTTGCAAACCTCAAAATTTGGCTAAAAAACACATGTTACTCACATTTCTGTGGCAGAAAGTACTGGAATCTGAAAGGAGCCACAAATTTCCTTCCACCCAGCGTTCCCCCACGTTTCCCGATAAAAATGATACCTCACTTGTGTGGGTAGGCCTAGCGCCTGCGACAGGAAACGCCCCAAAGCACAACGTGGGCACAGCCAAATTTTTGAAGGAAAACAGAGGGGTTTTTTGCAAAGTGCCTACCTGTAGATTTTGGCCTGTAGCTCAGCCGCCACCTAGGGAAACCTACCAAACCTGCGCATTTCTGACAACTAGAGACCTAGGGGAATCCAAGATGGGGTGACTTGTGTGGCTCGGACCAGGTTCTGTTACCCAGAATCCTTTGCAAACCTCAAAATTTGGCTAAAAAACCACATGTTCCTCACATTTCTATGGCAGAAAGTTCTGGAATCTGAGAGGAGCCACAAATTTCCTTCCACCCAGCGTTCCCCCACGTCTCCCGATAAAAATGATACCTCACTTGTGTGGGTAGGCCTAGCGCCCGCGACAGGATATGCCCCAAAACACAACGTGGACACATCACAGAAAACAGAGCTCTTTTTAGCAAATTGACTACCTGTAGATTTTGGCCTCTAGCTCAGCCGCAACCTAGGGAAACCTACCAAACCTGTGCATTTCTGAAAACTAGAGACCTAGGGGAATCCAAGATGGGGTGACTTGTGTGGCTCGGACCAGGTTCTGTTACCCAGAATCCTTTGCAAACCTCAAAATTTGGCTAAAAAAACACGTTCCTCACATTTCTGTGGCAGAAAGTTCTGGAATCTGAGGGGAGCCACAAATTTCCTTCCACCCAGCGTTCCCCCATGTCTCCCGATAAAAATGATACCTCACTTGTGTGGGTAGGCCTAGCGCCCGCGACAGGAAACGCCCCAAAGCGCAACGTGGATACAGCCAAATTTTTGAAGGAAAACAGAGGTGTTTTTTGCAAACTGCCTACCTGTAGATTTTGGCCTGTAGCTCAGCCGCCACCTAGGGAAACCTACCAAACCTGTGCATTTCTGAAAACTAGAGACCTAGGGGAATCCAAGATGGGGTGACTTGTGTGGCTCGGACCAGGTTCTGTTACCCAGAATCCTTTGCAAACCTCAAAATTTGGCTAAAAAAACACATGTTCTTCACATTTCTGTGGCAGAAAGTTCTGGAATCTGAGAGGAGCCACAAATTTCCTTCCACCCAGCGTTCCCCCACGTCTCCCGATAAAAATTATACCTCACTTATGTGGGTAGGCCTAGCGCCCGCGACAGGAAACGCCCCAAAGCACAACGTGGACACAGCCAAATTTTTTAAGGAAAACGGAGGTGTTTTTTGCAAAGTGCCTACCTGTAGATTTTGGCCTGTAGCTCAGCCGCCACCTAGGGAAACCTACCAAACCTGTGCATTTCTGAAAATTAGAGACCTAGGGGAATACAAGATGGGGTGACTTGTGTGGCTCGGACCAGGTTCTGTTACCCAGAATCCTTTGCAAACCTCAAAATTTGGCTAAAAAACACATGTTACTCACATTTCTGTGGCAGAAAGTACTGGAATCTGAAAGGAGCCACAAATTTCCTTCCACCCAGCGTTCCCCCACGTCTCCCGATAAAAATGATACCTCACTTGTGTGGGTAGGCCTAGCGCCTGCGACAGGAAACGCCCCAAAGCACAACGTGGGCACAGCCAAATTTTTGAAGGAAAACAGAGGGGTTTTTTGCAAAGTGCCTACCTGTAGATTTTGGCCTGTAGCTCAGCCGCCACCTAGGGAAACCTACCAAACCTGTGCATTTCTGACAACTAGAGACCTAGGGGAATCCAAGATGGGGTGACTTGTGTGGCTCGGACCAGGTTCTGTTACCCAGAATCCTTTGCAAACCTCAAAATTTGGCTAAAAAACCACATGTTCCTCACATTTCTATGGCAGAAAGTTCTGGAATCTGAGAGGAGCCACAAATTTCCTTCCACCCAGCGTTCCCCCACGTCTCCCGATAAAAATGATACCTCACTTGTGTGGGTAGGCCTAGCGCCCGCGACAGGATATGCCCCAAAACACAACGTGGACACATCACAGAAAACAGAGCTCTTTTTAGCAAATTGACTACCTGTAGATTTTGGCCCCTAGCTCAGCCGCAACCTAGGGAAACCTACCAAACCTGTGCATTTCTGAAAACTAGAGACCTAGGGGAATCCAAGATGGGGTGACTTGTGTGGCTCGGACCAGGTTCTGTTACCCAGAATCCTTTGCAAACCTCAAAATTTGGCTAAAAAAACACGTTCCTCACATTTCTGTGGCAGAAAGTTCTGGAATCTGAGGGGAGCCACAAATTTCCTTCCACCCAGCGTTCCCCCATGTCTCCCGATAAAAATGATACCTCACTTGTGTGGGTAGGCCTAGCGCCCGCGACAGGAAACGCCCCAAAGCGCAACGTGGATACAGCCAAATTTTTGAAGGAAAACAGAGGTGTTTTTTGCAAACTGCCTACCTGTAGATTTTGGCCTGTAGCTCAGCCGCCACCTAGGGAAACCTACCAAACCTGTGCATTTCTGAAAACTAGAGACCTAGGGGAATCCAAGATGGGGTGACTTGTGTGGCTCGGACCAGGTTCTGTTACCCAGAATCCTTTGCAAACCTCAAAATTTGGCTAAAAAAACACATGTTCTTCACATTTCTGTGGCAGAAAGTTCTGGAATCTGAGAGGAGCCACAAATTTCCTTCCACCCAGCGTTCCCCCACGTCTCCCGATAAAAATTATACCTCACTTATGTGGGTAGGCCTAGCGCCCGCGACAGGAAACGCCCCAAAGCACAACGTGGACACAGCCAAATTTTTTAAGGAAAACGGAGGTGTTTTTTGCAAAGTGCCTACCTGTAGATTTTGGCCTGTAGCTCAGCCGCCACCTAGGGAAACCTACCAAACCTGTGCATTTCTGAAAACTAGAGACCTAGGGGAATACAAGATGGGGTGACTTGTGTGGCTCGGACCAGGTTCTGTTACCCAGAATCCTTTGCAAACCTCAAAATTTGGCTAAAAAACACATGTTACTCACATTTCTGTGGCAGAAAGTACTGGAATCTGAAAGGAGCCACAAATTTCCTTCCACCCAGCGTTCCCCCACGTCTCCCGATAAAAATGATACCTCACTTGTGTGGGTAGGCCTAGCGCCTGCGACAGGAAACGCCCCAAAGCACAACGTGGGCACAGCCAAATTTTTGAAGGAAAACAGAGGGGTTTTTTGCAAAGTGCCTACCTGTAGATTTTGGCCTGTAGCTCAGCCGCCACCTAGGGAAACCTACCAAACCTGTGCATTTCTGACAACTAGAGACCTAGGGGAATCCAAGATGGGGTGACTTGTGTGGCTCGGACCAGGTTCTGTTACCCAGAATCCTTTGCAAACCTCAAAATTTGGCTAAAAAACCACATGTTCCTCACATTTCTATGGCAGAAAGTTCTGGAATCTGAGAGGAGCCACAAATTTCCTTCCACCCAGCGTTCCCCCACGTCTCCCGATAAAAATGATACCTCACTTGTGTGGGTAGGCCTAGCGCCCGCGACAGGATATGCCCCAAAACACAACGTGGACATATCACAGAAAACAGAGCTCTTTTTAGCAAATTGACTACCTGTAGATTTTGGCCTCTAGCTCAGCCGCAACCTAGGGAAACCTACCAAACCTGTGCATTTCTGAAAACTAGAGACCTAGGGGAATCCAAGATGGGGTGACTTGTGTGGCTCGGACCAGGTTCTGTTACCCAGAATCCTTTGCAAACCTCAAAATTTGGCTAAAAAAACACGTTCCTCACATTTCTGTGGCAGAAAGTTCTGGAATCTGAGGGGAGCCACAAATTTCCTTCCACCCAGCGTTCCCCCATGTCTCCCGATAAAAATGATACCTCACTTGTGTGGGTAGGCCTAGCGCCCGCGACAGGAAACGCCCCAAAGCGCAACGTGGATACAGCCAAATTTTTGAAGGAAAACAGAGGTGTTTTTTGCAAACTGCCTACCTGTAGATTTTGGCCTGTAGCTCAGCCGCCACCTAGGGAAACCTACCAAACCTGTGCATTTCTGAAAACTAGAGACCTAGGGGAATCCAAGATGGGGTGACTTGTGTGGCTCGGACCAGGTTCTGTTACCCAGAATCCTTTGCAAACCTCAAAATTTGGCTAAAAAAACACATGTTCTTCACATTTCTGTGGCAGAAAGTTCTGGAATCTGAGAGGAGCCACAAATTTCCTTCCACCCAGCGTTCCCCCACGTCTCCCGATAAAAATTATACCTCACTTATGTGGGTAGGCCTAGCGCCCGCGACAGGAAACGCCCCAAAGCACAACGTGGACACAGCCAAATTTTTTAAGGAAAACAGAGGTGTTTTTTGCAAAGTGCCTACCTGTAGATTTTGGCCTGTAGCTCAGCCGCCACCTAGGGAAACCTACCAAACCTGTGCATTTCTGAAAACTAGAGACCTAGGGGAATACAAGATGGGGTGACTTGTGTGGCTCGGACCAGGTTCTGTTACCCAGAATCCTTTGCAAACCTCAAAATTTGGCTAAAAAACACATGTTACTCACATTTCTGTGGCAGAAAGTTCTGGAATCTGAGAGGAGCCACAAATTTCCTTCCACCCAGTGTTCCCCCACGTCTCCCGATAAAAATGATACCTCACTTGTGTGGGTAGGCCTAGCGCCCGCGACAGGATATGCCCCAAAACACAACGTGGACACATCACAGAAAACAGAGCTCTTTTTAGCAAAATGACTACCTGTAGATTTTGGCCTCTAGCTCAGCCGCCACCTAGGGAAACCTACCAAACCTGTGCATTTCTGAAAACTAGAGACCTAGGGGAATCCAAGATGGGGTGACTTGTGTGGCTCGGACCAGGTTCTGTTACCCAGAATCCTTTGCAAACCTCAAAATGTGGCTAAAAAAACACATGTTTCTCACATTTCTGTGGCAGAAAGTTCTGGAATCTGAGAGGAGCCACAAATTTCCTTCCACCCAGCGTTCCCCAACGTCTCCCGATAAAAATGATACCTCACTTGTGTGGGTAGGCCTAACGCCCGCGACAGAAAACGCCCCAAAGCGCAACGTGCACACAGCCAAATTTTTGAAGGAAAACAGAGGTGTTTTTTGCAAAGTGCCTACCTGTAGATTTTGGCCTGTAGCTCAGCCGCCACCTAGGGAAACGTACCAAACCTGTGCATTTCTGACAACTAGAGACCTACGGGAATCCAAGATGGGGTGACTTGTGTGGCTCTGACCAGGTTCTGTTACCCAGAATCCTTTGCAAACCTCAAAATTTGGCTAAAAAACCACATGTTCCACACATTTCTGTGGCAGAAAGTTCCGGAATCTAAAAGGAGCCACGAATTTCCTTCCACCCAGCGTTCCCCCACGTCTCCTGATAAAAATGATACCTCACTTGTGTGGGTAGGCCTAGCGCCCGCGACAGGAAAGGCCCCAAAGTGCAACGTGGACACAGCCAAAGTTTTGAAGGAAAACAGAGGGTTTTTTTGCAAAGTGCCTACCTGTAGATTTTGGCCTGTAGCTCAGCCGCCACCTAGGGAAATCTACCAAACCTGTGCATTTCTGAAAACTAGAGAACTAGGGGAATCCAAGATGGGGTGACTTGTGTTGCTCGGACCAGGTTCTGTTACCCAGAATCCTTTGCAAACCTCAAAATGTGGCTAAAAAAACACACGTTCCTCACATTTCTGGGGCAGAAAGTTCTGGAATCTGAGAGGAGCCACAAATTTCCTTCCACCCAGCGTTCCCCCATGTCTCCCGATAAAAATGATACCTCACTTGTGAGGGTAGGCCTAGCGCCCGCGACAGGAAACGCCCCAAAGCGCAACGTGCACACAGCCAAATTTTTGAAGGAAAACAGAGGTGTTTTTTGCAAAGTGCCTACCTGTAGATTTTGGCCTCTAGCTCAGCCGCCACCTAGGGAAACCTAACAAACCTGTGCATTTCTGAAAACTACAGACCTAGGGGAATCCAAGATGGGGTGACTTGTGTGGCTCGGACCAGGTTCTGTTACCTAGAATCCTTTGCAAACCTCAAAATTTGGCTAAAAAAAAAAATGTTCCTCAAATTTCTGTAGCAGAAAGTTCTGGAATCTGAGGGGAGCCACAAATTTCCTTCCACCCAGCGTTCCCCCACGTCTCCCGATAAAAATGATACCTCACTTGTGTGGGTAGGCCTAGCGCCCGCGACAGGAAACGCCCCAAAGCGCAACGTGGACACAGCCAAATTTTTTAAGGAAAACAGAGGTGTTTTTTGCAAACTGCCTACCTGTAGATTTTGGCCTGTAGCTCATCCGCCACCTAGGGAAACCTACCAAACCTGTGCATTTCTGAAAACTAGAGACCTAGGGGAATCCAAGATGGGGTGACTTGTGTGGCTCGGACCAGGTTCTGTTACCCAGAATCCTTTGCAAACCTCAAAATTTGGCTAAAAAAACACATGTTCCTCACATTTCTGTGGCAGAAAGTTCTGGAATCTGAGAGGAGCCACAAATTTCCTTCCACCCAGCGTCCCCCCACGTCTCCCGATAAAAATGATACCTCACTTATGTGGGTAGGCCTAGCGCCCGCGACAGGAAACGCCCCAAAGCACAACGTGGACACAGCCAAATTTTTTAAGGAAAACAGAGGTGTTTTTTTCAAAGTGCCTACCTGTAGATTTTGGCCTGTAGCTCAGCCGCCACCTAGGGAAACCTACCAAACCTGTGCATTTCTGAAAACTAGAGACCTAGGGGAATACAAGATGGGGTGACTTGTGTGGCTCGGACCAGGTTCTGTTACCCAGAATCCTTTGCAAACCTCAAAATTTGGCTAATAAAACACATGTTCCTCACATTTCTGTGGCAGAAAGTTCTGGAATCTGAGAGGAGCCACAAATTTCCTTCCACCCAGCGTTCCCCCACGTCTCCCGATAAAAATTATACCTCACTTATGTGGGTAGGCCTAGCGCCCGTGACAGGAAACGCCCCAAAGCACAACGTGGACACAGCCAAATTTTTTAAGGAAAACAGAGGTGTTTTTTGCAAAGTGCCTACCTGTAGATTTTGGCCTGTAGCTCAGCCGCCACCTAGGGAAACCTACCAAACCTGTGCATTTCTGAAAACTAGAGACCTAGGGGAATACAAGATGGGGTGACTTGTGTGGCTCGGACCAGGTTCTGTTACCCAGAATCCTTTGCAAACCTCAAAATTTGGCTAAAAAACACATGTTACTCACATTTCTGTGGCAGAAAGTTCTGGAATCTGAGAGGAGCCACAAATTTCCTTCCACCTAGCGTTCCCCCATGTCTCCCGATAAAAATGATACCTCACTTGTGTGGGTAGGCCTAGCGCCCGCGACAGGAAACGCCCCAAAGCGCAACGTAGACACAGCCAAATTTTTGAATGAAAACAGAGGTGTTTTTTGCAAAGTGCCTACCTGTAGATTTTGGCCTGTAGCTCAGCCGCCACCTGGGGAAACCTACCAAACCTGTGCATTTCTGAAAACTAGAGACCTAGGGGAATCCAAGATGGGGTGACTTGTGTGGCTCGGACCAGGTTCTGTTACCCAGAATCCTTTGCAAACCTCAAAATTTGGCTAAAAAAACACATGTTCCTCACATTTCTGTGGCAGAAAGTACTGGAATCTGAAAGGAGCCACAAATTTCCTTCCACCCAGCGTTCCCCCACGTCTCCCGATAAAAATTATACCTCACTTGTGTGGGTAGGCCTAGCGCCCGCGACAGGAAACGCCCCAAAGCACAACGTGGGCACAGCCAAATTTTTGAAGGAAAACAGAGGGGTTTTTTGCAAAGTGCCTACCTGTAGATTTTGGCCTGTAGCTCAGCCGCCACCTAGGGAAACCTACCAAACCTGTGCATTTCTGACAACTAGAGACCTAGGGGAATCCAAGATGGGGTGACTTGTGTGGCTCGGACCAGGTTCTGTTACCCAGAATCCTTTGCAAACCTCAAAATTTGGCTAAAAAACCACATGTTCCTCACATTTCTGTGGCAGAAAGTTCTGGAATCTGAGAGGAGCCACAAATTTCCTTCCACCCAGCGTTCCCCCACGTCTCCCGATAAAAATGATACCTCACTTGTGTGGGTAGGCCTAGCGCCCGCGACAGGATATGCCCCAAAACACAACGTGGACACATCACAGAAAACAGAGCTCTTTTTAGCAAAGTGACTACCTGTAGATTTTGGCCTCTAGCTCAGCCGCAACCTAGGGAAACCTATCAAACCTGTGCATTTCTGAACACTAGAGACCTAGGGGAATCCAAGATGGGGTGACTTGTGTGGCTCGGACCAGGTTCTGTTACCCAGAATCCTTTGCAAACCTCAAAATTTGGCTAAAAAAACACATGTTCCTCAAATTTCTGTGGCAGAAAGTTCTGGAATCTGAGGGGAGCCACAAATTTCCTTCCACCCAGCGTTCCCCCATGTCTCCCGATAAAAATGATACCTCACTTGTGTGGGTAGGCCTAGCGCCCGCGACAGGAAACGCCCCAAAGCGCAACGTGGACACAGCCAAATTTTTGAAGGAAAACAGAGGTGTTTTTTGCAAACTGCCTACCTGTAGATTTTGGCCTGTAGCTCAGCCGCCACCTAGGGAAACCTACCAAACCTGTGCATTTCTGAAAACTAGAGACCTAGGGGAATCCAAGATGGGGTGACTTGTGCGGTTCGGACCAGGTTCTGTTACCCAGAATCCTTTGCAAACCTCAAAATGTGGCTAAAAAAACACATGTTTCTCACATTTCTGTGGCAGAAAGTTCTGGAATCTGAGAGGAGCCACAAATTTCCTTCCACCCAGCGTTCCCCAACGTCTCCCGATAAAAATGATACCTCACTTGTGTGGGTAGGCCTAGCGGCCGCGACAGGAAAGGCCCCAAAGCGCAACGTGGAAACAGCCAAAGTTTTGAAGGAAAACAGAGGGTTTTTTTGCAAAGTGCCTACCTGTAGATTTTGGCCTGTAGCTCAGCCGCCACCTAGGGAAATATACCAAACCTGTGCATTTCTGAAAACTAGAGACCTAGGGGAATCCAAGATGGGGTGACTTGTGTGGCTCGGACCAGGTTCTGTTACCCAGAATCCTTTGCAAATCTCAAAATTTGGCTAAAAAAACACAAGTTCCTCACATTTCTGGGTCAGAAAGTTCTGGAATCTGAGAGGAGCCACAAATTTCCTTCCACCCAGCGTTCCCCCACGTCTCCCGATAAAAATGATACCTCACTTGTGTGGGTAGGCCTAGCGCCCGCGACAGGAAACGCCCCAAAGCACAACGTGGACACAGCCAAAGTTTTGAAGGAAAACAGAGGGGTTTTTTGCAAAGTGCCTACCTGTAGATTTTGGCCTGTAGCTCAGCCACCACCTAGGGAAACCTACCAAACCTGTGCATTTCTGAAAACTAGAGACCTAGGGGAATCCAAGATGGGGTGACTTGTGTGGCTCGGACCAGGTTCTGTTACCCAGAATCCTTTGCAAACCTCAAAATTTGACTAAAAAAACACATGTTCCTCACATTTCTGTGGCAGAAAGTTCTGGAATCTGATGGGAGCCACAAATTTCCTTCCACCCAGCGTTCCCCCACGTCTACCGATAAAAATGATACCTCACTTGTGTGGGTAGGCCTAGCGCCCGCGACAGGATATGCCCCAAAACACAACGTGGACACATCACAGAAAACAGAGCTCTTTTTAGCAAAGTGACTACCTGTAGATTTTGGCCTCTAGCTCAGCCGCCACCTAGGGAAACCTACCAAACCTGTGCATTTCTGAAAACTAGAGACCTAGGGGAATCCAAGAAGTGGTGACTTGTGTGGCTCGGACCAGGTTCTGTTAACCAGAATCCTTTGCAAACCTCAAAATTTGGCTAAAAAAACACGTTCCTCACATTTCTGTGGCAGAAAGTTCTGGAATCTGAGGGGAGCCACAAATTTCCTTCCACCCAGCGTTCCCCCACGTCTCCCGATAAAAATGATACCTCACTTGTGTGGGTAGGCCTAGCGCCCGCGACAGGAAGCGCCCCAAAGCGCAACGTAGACACAGCCAAATTTTTGAAGGAAAACAGAGGTGTTTTTTGCAAAGTGCCTAAATGTAGATTTTGGCCTGTAGCTCAGCCGCCACCTAGGGAAACCTACCAAACCTGTGCATTTCTGAAAACTAGAGACCTAGGGGAATCCAAGATGGGGTGACTTGTGTGGCTCGGACCAGGTTCTGTTACCCAGAATCCTTTGCAAACCTCAAAATTTGGCTAAAAAAACACATGTTCCTCACATTTCTGTCACAGAAAGTTCTGGAATCTGAGGGGAGCCACAAATTTCCTTCCACCCAGCGTTCCCCCACATCTCCCGATAAAAATGATACCTCACTTGTGTGGGTAGGCCTAGCGCCCGCGACAGGAAATGCCCCAAAGCGCAACGTAGACACAGCCAAATTTTTGAAGGAAAACAGAGGTGTTTTTTGCAAAGTGCCTACCTGTAGATTTTGGCCTGTAGCTCAGCCGCCACCTGGGGAAACCTACCAAACCTGTGCATTTCTGAAAACTAGAGACCTAGGGGAATCCAAGATGGGGTGACTTGTGTGGCTCTGACCAGGTTCTGTTATCCAGAATGCTTTGCAAACCTCAAAATTTGGCTAAAAAACCACATGTTCCACACATTTCTGTGGCAGAAAGTTCTGGAATCTGAAAGGAGCCACGAATTTCCTTCCACCCAGCGTTCACCCACGTCTCCTGATAAAAATGATACCTCACTTGTGTGGGTAGGCCTAGCGCCCGTGACAGGAAAGGCCCCAAAGCGCAACGTGGACACAGCCAAAGTTTTGAAGGAAAACAGAGGGTTTTTTTGCAAAGTGCCTACCTGTAGATTTTGGCCTGTAGCTCAGCCGCCACCTAGGGAAATCTACCAAACCTGTGCATTTCTGAAAACTAGAGACCTAGGGGAATCCAAGATGGGGTGACTTGTGTGGCTCGGACCAGGTTCTGTTACCCAGAATCCTTTTCAAACCTCAAAATGTGGCTAAAAAAACACATGTTTCTCACATTTCTGTGGCAGAAAGTTCTGGAATCTGAGAGGAGCCACAAATTTCCTTCCACCCAGCGTTCCCCAACGTCTCCCGATAAAAATGATACCTCACTTGTGTGGGTAGGCCTAACGCCCGCGACAGGAAACGCCCCAAAGCGCAACGTGCACACAGCCAAATTTTTGAAGGAAAACAGAGGTGTTTTTTGCAAAGTGCCTTCCTGTAGATTTTGGCCTGTAGCTCAGCCGCCACCTAGGGAAACCTACCAAACCTGTGCATTTCTGACAACTAGAGACCTAGGGGAATCCAAGATGGGGTGACTTGTGTGGCTCGGACCAGGTTCTGTTACCCAGAATCCTTTGCAAACCTCAAAATGTGGCTAAAAAAACACATGTTTCTCACATTTCTGTGGCAGAAAGTTCTGGAATCTGAGAGGAGCCACAAATTTCCTTCCATACAGCGTTCCCCAACATCTCCCGATAAAAATGATACCTCACTTGTGTGGGTAGGCCTAACGCCCACGACAGGAAACGCCCCAAAGCGCAGCGTGCACACAGCCAAATTTTTGAAGGAAAACAGAGGTGTTTTTTGCAAAGTGCCTACCTGTAGATTTTGGCCTGTAGCTCAGCCGCCACCTAGGGAAACCTACCAAACCTGTGCATTTCTGAAAACTAGAGACCTAGGGGAATCCAAGATGGGGTGACTTGTGTGGCTCGGACCAGGTTCTGTTACCCAGAATCCTTTGCAAACCTCAAAATTTGGCTAAAAAACCACATGTTCCACACATTTCTGTGGCAGAAAGTTCTGGAATCTGAAAGGAGCCACGAATTTCCTTCCACCCAGCGTTCACCCACGTCTCCTGATAAAAATGATACCTCACTTGTGTGGGTAGGCCTAGTGCCCGCGACAGGAAAGGCCCCAAAGCGCAACGTGGACACAGCCAAAGTTTTGAAGGAAAACAGAGGGTTTTTTTGCAAAGTGCCTACCTGTAGATTTTGGCCTGTAGCTCAGCCGCCACCTAGGGAAATCTACCAAACCTGTGCATTTCTGAAAACTAGAGACCTAGGGGAATCCAAGATGGGGTGACTTGTGTGGCTCGGACCAGGTTCTGTTACCCAGAATCCTTTTCAAACCTCAAAATGTGGCTAAAAAAACACATGTTTCTCACATTTCTGTGGCAGAAAGTTCTGGAATCTGAGAGGAGCCACAAATTTCCTTCCACCCAGCGTTCCCCAACGTCTCCCGATAAAAATGATACCTCACTTGTGTGGGTAGGCCTAACGCCCGCGACAGGAAACGCCCCAAAGCGCAACGTGCACACAGCCAAATTTTTGAAGGAAAACAGAGGTGTTTTTTGCAAAGTGCCTACCTGTAGATTTTGGCCTGTAGCTCAGCCGCCACCTAGGGAAACCTACCAAACCTGTGCATTTCTGACAACTAGAGACCTAGGGGAATCCAAGATGGGGTGACTTGTGTGGCTCGGACCAGGTTCTGTTACCCAGAATCCTTTGCAAACCTCAAAATGTGGCTAAAAAAACACATGTTTCTCACATTTCTGTGGCAGAAAGTTCTGGAATCTGAGAGGAGCCACAAATTTCCTTCCATACAGCGTTCCCCAACGTCTCCCGATAAAAATGATACCTCACTTGTGTGGGTAGGCCTAACGCCCACGACAGGAAACGCCCCAAAGCGCAGCGTGCACACAGCCACATTTTTGAAGGAAAACAGAGGTGTTTTTTGCAAAGTGCCTACCTGTAGATTTTGGCCTGTAGCTCAGCCGCCACCTAGGGAAACCTACCAAACCTGTGCATTTCTGAAAACTAGAGACCTAGGGGAATCCAAGATGGGGTGACTTGTGTGGCTCGGACCAGGTTCTGTTACCCAGAATCCTTTGCAAACCTCAAAATTTGGCTAAAAAAACACATGTTCCTCACATTTCTGTGGCAGAAAGTTCTGGAATCTGAGGGGAGCCACAAATTTCCTTCCACCCAGCGTTCCCCCACGTCTCCCGATAAAAATGATACCTCACTTGTGTGGGTAGGCCTAGCGCCCGCGACAGGAAACGCCCCAAAGCGCAACGTAGACACAGCCAAATTTTTTAAGGAAAACAGAGGTGTTTTTTGCAAAGTGCCTACCTGTAGATTTTGGCCTGTAGCTCAGCCGCCACCTGGGGAAACCTACCAAACCTGTGCATTTCTGAAAACTAGAAACCTAGGGGAATCCAAGATGTGGTGACTTGTGTGGCTCGGACCAGGTTCTGTTACCCAGAATCCTTTGCAAACCTCAAAATTTGGCTAAAAAACACATGTTCCTCACATTTCTGTGGCAGAAAGTTCTGGAATCTGAGAGGAGCCACAAATTTCCTTCCACCCAGCGTTCCCCCACGTCTCCCAATAAAAATTATACCTCACTTGTGTGGGTGGGCCTAGCGCCCGCGACAGGAAACGCCCCAAAGCACAACGTGGGCACAGACAAATTTTTGAAGGAAAACAGAGGGGTTTTTTGCAGAGTGCCTACCTGCAGATTTTGGCCTGTAGCTCAGCCGCCACCTAGGGAAACCTACCAAACCTGTTCATTTCTGACAACTAGAGACCTAGGGGAATTCAAGATGGGGTGACTTGTGTGGCTCGGACCAGGTTCTGTTACCCAGAATCCTTTGCAAACCTCAAAATTTGGCTAAAAGTTCCTCACATTTCTGTGGCAGAAAGTTCTGGAATCTGAGAGGAGCCACAAATTTCCTTCCACCCAGCGTTCCCCCACGTCTACCGATAAAAATGATACCTCACTTGTGTGGGTAGGCCTAGCGCCCGCGACAGGATATGCCCCAAAACACAACGTGGACACATCACAGAAAACAGAGCTCTTTTTAGCAAAGTGACTACCTTTAGATTTTGGCCTCTAGCTCAGCCGCCACCTAGGGAAACCTACCAAACCTGTGCATTTCTGAAAACTAGTGACCTAGGGGAATCCAAGAAGGGGTGACTTGTGTGGCTCGGACCAGGTTCTGTTAACCAGAATCCTTTGCAAACCTCAAAATTTGGCTAAAAAAACACGTTCCTCACATTTCTGTGGCAGAAAGTTCTGGAATCTGAGGGGAGCCACAAATTTCCTTCCACTCAGCGTTCCCCCACGTCTCCCGATAAAAATGATACCTCACTTGTGTGGGTAGGCCTAGCGCCCGCGACAGGAAACGCCCCAAAGCGCAACGTAGACACAGCCAAATTTTTGAAGGAAAACAGAGGTGTTTTTTGCAAAGTGCCTACCTGTAGATTTTGGCCTGTAGCTCAGCCGCCACCTAGGGAAACCTACCAAACCTGTGCATTTCTGAAAACTAGAGACGTAGGGGAATCCAAGATGGGGTGACTTGTGTGGCTCGGACCAGGTTCTGTTACCCAGAATCCTTTGCAAACCTCAAAATTTGGCTAAAAAAACACATGTTCCTCACATTTCTGTCACAGAAAGTTCTGGAATCTGAGGGGAGCCACAAATTTCCTTCCACCCAGCGTTCCCCCACGTCTCCCGATAAAAATGATACCTCACTTGTGTGGGTAGGCCTAGCGCCCGCGACAGGAAACGCCCCAAAGCGCAACGTAGACAAAGCCAAATTTTTGAAGGAAAACAGAGGTGTTTTTTGCAAAGTGCCTACCTGTAGATTTTGGCCTGTAGCTCAGCCGCCACCTGGGGAAACCTACCAAACCTGTGCATTTCTGAAAACTAGAGACCTAGGGGAATCCAAGATGGGGTGACTTGTGTGGCTCGGACCAGGTTCTGTTACCCAGAATCCTTGGCAAACCTTAAAATTTGGCTAAAAAAACACATGTTCCTCACATTTCTGTGGCAGAAAGTTCTGGAATCTGAGAGGAGCCACAAATTTCCTTCCACCCAGCGTTCCCCCACGTCTCCCGATAAAAATTATACCTCACTTGTGTGGGTAGGCCTAGCGCCCGCGACAGGAAACGCCCCAAAGCACAACGTGGGCACAGCCAAATTTTTTAAGGAAAACAGATGGGTTTTTTGCAAAGTGCCTACCTGTAGATTTTGGCCTGTAGCTCAGCCGCCACCTACGGAAACCTACCAAACCTGTGCATTTCTGACAACTAGAGACCTAGGGGAATCCAAGATGGGGTGACTTGTGTGGCTCTGACCAGGTTCTGTTACCCAGAATCCTTTGCAAACCTCAAAATTTGGCTAAAAAACCACATGTTCCACACATTTCTGTGGCAGAAAGTTCTGGAATCTGAAAGGAGCCACGAATTTCCTTCCACCCAGCGTTCCCCCACGTCTCCTCATAAAAATGATACCTCACTTGTGTGGGTAGGCCTAGCGCCCGCGACAGGAAAGGCCCCAAAGCGCAACGTGGACACAGCCAAAGTTTTGAAGGAAAACAGAGGGTTTTTTTGCAAAGTGCCTACCTGTAGATTTTGGCCTGTAGCTCAGCCGCCACCTAGGGAAATCTACCAAACCTGTGCATTTCTGAAAACTAGAGACCTAGGGGAATCCAAGATGGGGTGACTTGTGTGGCTCTGACCAGGTTCTGTTACCCAGAATCCTTTGCAAACCTCAAAATTTGGCTAAAAAACCACATGTTCCACACATTTCTGTGGCAGAAAGTTCTGGAATCTGAAAGGAGCCACGAATTTCCTTCCACCCAGCGTTCCCTCATGTCTCCTGATAAAAATGATACCTCACTTGTGTGGGTAGGCCTAGCGCCCGCGACAGGAAAGGCCCCAAAGCGCAACGAGGACACATCCAAAGTTTTGAATGAAAACAGACGGTTTTTTTGGAAAGTGCCTACCTGTAGATTTTGGCCTGTAGCTCAGCCGCCACCTAGGGAAATCTACCAAACCTGTGCATTTCTGAAAACTAGAGACCTAGGGGAATCCAAGATGGGGTGACTTGTGTGGCTCGGACCAGGTTCTATTACCCAGAATCCTTTGCAAACCTCAAAATTTGGCTAAAAAAACACACGTTCCTCACATTTCTGGGGCAGAAAGTTCTGGAATCTGAGAGGAGTCACAAATTTCATTCCACCCAGCGTTCCCCCACGTCTCCCGATAAAAATGATACCTCACTTGTGTGGGTAGGCCTAGCGCCCGCGACAGGAAACGCCCCAAAGCGCAACGTGCACACAGCCAAATTTTTGAAGGAAAACAGAGGTGTTTTTTGCAAAGTGCCTACCTGTAGATTTTGGCCTCTAGCTCAGCCGCCACCTAGGGAAACCTACCAAACCTGTGCATTTCTGAAAACTACAGACCTAGGGGAATCCAAGATGGGGTGACTTGTGTGGCTCGGACCAGGTTCTGTTACCCAGAATCCTTTGCAAACCTCAAAATTTGGCTAAAAAAACACACGTTCCTCACATTTCTGGGGCAGAAAGTTCTGGAATCTGAGAGGAGCCACAAATTTCCTTCCACCCAGCGTTCCCCAACGTCTCCCGATAAAAATGATACCTCACTTGTGTGGGTAGGCCTAACGCCCGTGACAGGAAACGCCCCAAAGCGCAACGTGCACACAGCCAAATTTTTGAAGGAAAACAGAGGTGTTTTTTGCAAAGTGCCTACCTGTAGATTTTGGCCTGTAGCTCAGCCGCCACCTAGGGAAACCTACCAAACCTGTGCATTTCTGACAACTAGAGACCTAGGGGAATCCAAGATGGGGTGACTTGTGTGGCTCTGACCAGGTTCTGTTACCCAGAATGCTTTGCAAACCTCAAAATTTGGCTAAAAAACCACATGTTCCACACATTTCTGTGGCAGAAAGTTCTGGAATCTGAAAGGAGCCACGAATTTCCTTCCACCCAGCGTTCCCCCACGTCTCCTCATAAAAATGATACCTCACTTGTGTGGGTAGGCCTAGCGCCCGCGACAGGAAAGGCCCCAAAGCGCAACGTGGACACAGCCAAAGTTTTGAAGGAAAACAGAGGGTTTTTTTGCAAAGTGCCTACCTGTAGATTTTGGCCTGTAGCTCAGCCGCCACCTAGGGAAATCTACCAAACCTGTGCATTTCTGAAAACTAGAGACCTAGGGGAATCCAAGATGGGGTGACTTGTGTGGCTCTGACCAGGTTCTGTTACCCAGAATCCTTTGCAAACCTCAAAATTTGGCTAAAAAACCACATGTTCCACACATTTCTGTGGCAGAAAGTTCTGGAATCTGAAAGGAGCCACGAATTTCCTTCCACCCAGCGTTCCCTCATGTCTCCTGATAAAAATGATACCTCACTTGTGTGGGTAGGCCTAGCGCCCGCGACAGGAAAGGCCCCAAAGCGCAACGAGGACACATCCAAAGTTTTGAATGAAAACAGACGGTTTTTTTGGAAAGTGCCTACCTGTAGATTTTGGCCTGTAGCTCAGCCGCCACCTAGGGAAATCTACCAAACCTGTGCATTTCTGAAAACTAGAGACCTAGGGGAATCCAAGATGGGGTGACTTGTGTGGCTCGGACCAGGTTCTGTTACCCAGAATCCTTTGCAAACCTCAAAATTTGGCTAAAAAAACACACGTTCCTCACATTTCTGGGGCAGAAAGTTCTGGAATCTGAGAGGAGTCACAAATTTCATTCCACCCAGCGTTCCCCCACGTCTCCCGATAAAAATGATACCTCACTTGTGTGGGTAGGCCTAGCGCCCGCGACAGGAAACGCCCCAAAGCGCAACGTGCACACAGCCAAATTTTTGAAGGAAAACAGAGGTGTTTTTTGCAAAGTGCCTACCTGTAGATTTTGGCCTCTAGCTCAGCCGCCACCTAGGGAAACCTACCAAACCTGTGCATTTCTGAAAACTACAGACCTAGGGGAATCCAAGATGGGGTGACTTGTGTGGCTCGGACCAGGTTCTGTTACCCAGAATCCTTTGCAAACCTCAAAATTTGGCTAAAAAAACACACGTTCCTCACATTTCTGGGGCAGAAAGTTCTGGAATCTGAGAGGAGCCACAAATTTCCTTCCACCCAGCGTTCCCCAACGTCTCCCGATAAAAATGATACCTCACTTGTGTGGGTAGGCCTAACGCCCGTGACAGGAAACGCCCCAAAGCGCAACGTGCACACAGCCAAATTTTTGAAGGAAAACAGAGGTGTTTTTTGCAAAGTGCCTACCTGTAGATTTTGGCCTGTAGCTCAGCCGCCACCTAGGGAAACCTACCAAACCTGTGCATTTCTGACAACTAGAGACCTAGGGGAATCCAAGATGGGGTGACTTGTGTGGCTCTGACCAGGTTCTGTTACCCAGAATGCTTTGCAAACCTCAAAATTTGGCTAAAAAACCACATGTTCCACACATTTCTGTGGCAGAAAGTTCTGGAATCTGAAAGGAGCCACGAATTTCCTTCCACCCAGCGTTCCCCCACGTCTCCTCATAAAAATGATACCTCACTTGTGTGGGTAGGCCTAGCGCCCGCGACAGGAAAGGCCCCAAAGCGCAACGTGGACACAGCCAAAGTTTTGAAGGAAAACAGAGGGTTTTTTTGCAAAGTGCCTACCTGTAGATTTTGGCCTGTAGCTCAGCCGCCACCTAGGGAAATCTACCAAACCTGTGCATTTCTGAAAACTAGAGACCTAGGGGAATCCAAGATGGGGTGACTTGTGTGGCTCGGACCAGGTTCTGTTACCCAGAATCCTTTGCAAACCTCAAAATTTGGCTAAAAAAACTCACGTTCCTCACATTTCTGGGGCAGAAAGTTCTGGAATCTGAGAGGAGTCACAAATTTCATTCCACCCAGCGTTCCCCCACGTCTCCCGATAAAAATGATACCTCACTTGTGTGGGTAGGCCTAGCGCCCGCGACAGGAAACGCCCCAAAGCGCAACGTGCACACAGCCAAATTTTTGAAGGAAAACAGAGGTGTTTTTTGCAAAGTGCCTACCTGTAGATTTTGGCCTCTAGCTCAGCCGCCACCTAGGGAAACCTACCAAACCTGTGCATTTCTGAAAACTACAGACCTAGGGGAATCCAAGATGGGGTGACTTGTGTGGCTCGGACCAGGTTCTGTTACCCAGAATCCTTTGCAAACCTCAAAATTTGGCTAAAAAAACACACGTTCCTCACATTTCTGGGGCAGAAAGTTCTGGAATCTGAGAGGAGCCACAAATTTCCTTCCACCCAGCGTTCCCCAACGTCTCCCGATAAAAATGATACCTCACTTGTGTGGGTAGGCCTAACGCCCGTGACAGGAAACGCCCCAAAGCGCAACGTGCACACAGCCAAATTTTTGAAGGAAAACAGAGGTGTTTTTTGCAAAGTGCCTACCTGTAGATTTTGGCCTGTAGCTCAGCCGCCACCTAGGGAAACCTACCAAACCTGTGCATTTCTGACAACTAGAGACCTAGGGGAATCCAAGATGGGGTGACTTGTGTGGCTCTGACCAGGTTCTGTTACCCAGAATGCTTTGCAAACCTCAAAATTTGGCTAAAAAACCACATGTTCCACACATTTCTGTGGCAGAAAGTTCTGGAATCTGAAAGGAGCCACGAATTTCCTTCCACCCAGCGTTCCCCCACGTCTCCTCATAAAAATGATACCTCACTTGTGTGGGTAGGCCTAGCGCCCGCGACAGGAAAGGCCCCAAAGCGCAACGTGGACACAGCCAAAGTTTTGAAGGAAAACAGAGGGTTTTTTTGCAAAGTGCCTACCTGTAGATTTTGGCCTGTAGCTCAGCCGCCACCTAGGGAAATCTACCAAACCTGTGCATTTCTGAAAACTAGAGACCTAGGGGAATCCAAGATGGGGTGACTTGTGTGGCTCGGACCAGGTTCTGTTACCCAGAATCCTTTGCAAACCTCAAAATGTGGCTAAAAAAACACATGTTTCTCACATTTCTGTGGCAGAAAGTTCTGGAATCTGAGAGGAGCCACAAATTTCCTTCCACCCAGCGTTCCCCCACGTCTCCCGATAAAAATGATACCTCACTTGTGTGGGTAGGCCTAGCGCCCGCGACAGGAAACACCCCAAAGCGCAACGTAGACACAGCCACATTTTTTAAGGAAAACAGAGGTGTTTTTTGCAAACTGCCTACCTGTAGATTTTGGCCTGTAGCTCAGCCGCCACCTGGGGAAACCTACCAAACCTGTGCATTTCTGAAAACTAGAAACCTAGGGGAATCCAAGATGTGGTGACTTGTGTGGCTCGGACCAGGTTCTGTTACCCAGAATCCTTTGCAAACCTCAAAATTTGGCTAAAAAACACATGTTCCTCACATTTCTGTGGCAGAAAGTTCTGGAATCTGAGAGGAGCCACAAATTTCCTTCCACCCAGCGTTACCCCACGTCTCCCGATAAAAATTATACCTCACTTGTGTGGGTGGGCCTAGCGCCCGCGACAGGAAACGCCCCAAAGCACAACGTGGGCACAGACAAATTTTTGAAGGAAAACAGAGGGGTTTTTTGCAGAGTGCCTACCTGCAGATTTTGGCCTGTAGCTCAGCCGCCACCTAGGGAAACCTACCAAACCTGTTCATTTCTGACAACTAGAGACCTAGGGGAATTCAAGATGGGGTGACTTGTGTGGCTCGGACCAGGTTCTGTTACCCAGAATCCTTTGCAAACCTCAAAATTTGGCTAAAAGTTCCTCACATTTCTGTGGCAGAAAGTTCTGGAATCTGAGAGGAGCCACAAATTTCCTTCCACCCAGCGTTCCCCCACGTCTACCGATAAAAATGATACCTCACTTGTGTGGGTAGGCCTAGCGCCCGCGACAGGATATGCCCCAAAACACAACGTGGACACATCACAGAAAACAGAGCTCTTTTTAGCAAAGTGACTACCTTTAGATTTTGGCCTCTAGCTCAGCCGCCACCTAGGGAAACCTACCAAACCTGTGCATTTCTGAAAACTAGTGACCTAGGGGAATCCAAGAAGGGGTGACTTGTGTGGCTCGGACCAGGTTCTGTTAACCAGAATCCTTTGCAAACCTCAAAATTTGGCTAAAAAAACACGTTCCTCACATTTCTGTGGCAGAAAGTTCTGGAATCTGAGGGGAGCCACAAATTTCCTTCCACCCAGCGTTCCCCCACGTCTCCCGATAAAAATGATACCTCACTTGTGTGGGTAGGCCTAGCGCCCGCGACAGGAAACGCCCCAAAGCGCAACGTAGACAAAGCCAAATTTTTGAAGGAAAACAGAGGTGTTTTTTGCAAAGTGCCTACCTGTAGATTTTGGCCTGTAGCTCAGCCGCCACCTGGGGAAACCTACCAAACCTGTGCATTTCTGAAAACTAGAGACCTAGGGGAATCCAAGATGGGGTGACTTGTGTGGCTCGGACCAGGTTCTGTTACCCAGAATCCTTTGCAAACCTTAAAATTTGGCTAAAAAAACACATGTTCCTCACATTTCTGTGGCAGAAAGTTCTGGAATCTGAGAGGAGCCACAAATTTCCTTCCACCCAGCGTTCCCCCACGTCTCCCGATAAAAATTATACCTCACTTGTGTGGGTAGGCCTAGCGCCCGCGACAGGAAACGCCCCAAAGCACAACGTGGGCACAGGCAAATTTTTGAAGGAAAACAGATGGGTTTTTTGCAAAGTGCCTACCTGTAGATTTTGGCCTGTAGCTCAGCCGCCACCTAGGGAAACCTACCAAACCTGTGCATTTCTGACAACTAGAGACCTAGGGGAATCCAAGATGGGGTGACTTGTGTGGCTCTGACCAGGTTCTGTTACCCAGAATCCTTTGCAAACCTCAAAATTTGGCTAAAAAACCACATGTTCCACAAATTTCTGTGGCAGAAAGTTCTGGAATCTGAAAGGAGCCACGAATTTCCTTCCACCCAGCGTTCCCCCATGTCTCCTGATAAAAATGAAACCTCACTTGTGTGGGTAGGCCTAGCGCCCGCGACAGGAAAGGCCCCAAAGCGCAACGTGGACACATCCAAAGTTTTGAATGAAAACAGACGGTTTTTTTGGAAAGTGCCTACCTGTAGATTTTGGCCTGTAGCTCAGCCGCCACCTAGGGAAATCTACCAAACCTGTGCATTTCTGAAAACTAGAGACCTAGGGGAATCCAAGATGGGGTGACTTGTGTGGCTCGGACCAGGTTCTGTTACCCAGAATCCTTTGCAAACCTCAAAATTTGGCTAAAAAAACACACGTTCCTCACATTTCTGTGGCAGAAAGTTCTGGAATCTGAGAGGAGCCACAAATTTCCTTCCACCCAGCGTTCCCCCACGTCTCCCGATAAAAATGATACCTCACTTGTGTGGGTAGGCCTAGCGCCCGCGACAGGAAACGCCCCAAAGCGCAACGTGCACACAGCCAAATTTTTGAAGGAAAACAGAGGTGTTTTTTGCAAAGTGCCTACCTGTAGATTTTGGCCTCTAGCTCAGCCGCCACCTAGGGAAACCTACCAAACCTGTGCATTTCTGAAAACTACAGACCTAGGGGAATCCAAGATGGGGTGACTTGTGTGGCTCGGACCAGGTTCTGTTACCCAGAATCCTATGCAAACCTCAAAATTTGGCTAAAAAAACACACGTTCCTCACATTTCTGGGGCAGAAAGTTCTGGAATCTGAGAGGAGCCACAAATTTCCTTCCACCCAGCGTTCCCCAACGTCTCCCGATAAAAATGATACCTCACTTGTGTGGGTAGGCCTAACGCCCGCGACAGGAAACGCCCCAAAGCGCAACGTGCACACAGCCAAATTTTTGAAGGAAAACAGAGGTGTTTTTTACAAAGTGCCTACCTGTAGATTTTGGCCTGTAGCTCAGCCGCCACCTAGGGAAACCTACCAAACCTGTGCATTTCTGACAACTAGAGACCTAGGGGAATCCAAGATGGGGTGACTTGTGTGGCTCTGACCAGGTTCTGTTACCCAGAATGCTTTGCAAACCTCAAAATTTGGCTAAAAAACCACATGTTCCACACATTTCTGTGGCAGAAAGTTCTGGAATCTGAAAGGAGCCACGAATTTCCTTCCACCCAGCGTTCCCCCACGTCTCCTGATAAAAATGATACCCCACTTGTGTGGGTAGGCCTAGCGCCCGCGACAGGAAAGGCCCCAAAGCGCAACGTGGACACAGCCAAAGTTTTGAAGGAAAACAGAGGGTTTTTTTGCAAAGTGCCTACCTGTAGATTTTGGCCTGTAGCTCAGCCGCCACCTAGGGAAACCTACCAAACCTGTGCATTTCTGAAAACTACAGACCTAGGGGAATCCAAGATGGGGTGACTTGTGTGGCTCGGACCAGGTTCTGTTACCCAGAATCCTTTGCAAACCTCAAAATTTGGCTAAAAAAACACATGTTCCTCACATTTCTGTGGCAGAAAGTTCTGGAATCTGAGGGGAGCCTCAAATTTCCTTCCACCCAGCGTTCCCCCACGTCTCCCGATAAAAATGATACCTCACTTGTGTGGGTAGGCCTAGCGTCCGCAACAGGAAACGCCCCAAAGCGCAACGTAGACACAGCCAAATTTTTTAAGGAAAACAGAGGTGTTTTTTGCAAAGTGCCTACCTGTAGATTTTGGCCTCTAGCTCAGCCGCCACCTAGGGAAACCTACCAAACCTGTGCATTTCTGAAAACTACAGACCTAGGGGAATCCAAGATGGGGTGACTTGTGTGGCTCGGACCAGGTTCTGTTACCCAGAATCCTTTGCAAACCTCAAAATTTGGCTAAAAAAACACATGTTCCTCACATTTCTGTGGCAGAAAGTTCTGGAATCTGAGGGGAGCCTCAAATTTCCTTCCACCCAGCGTTCCCCCACGTCTCCCGATAAAAATGATACCTCACTTGTGTGGGTAGGCCTAGCGTCCGCGACAGGAAACGCCCCAAAGCGCAACGTAGACACAGCCAAATTTTTGAAGGAAAACAGAGGTGTTTCTTGCAAAGTGCCTACCTGTAGATTTTGGCCTGTAGCTCAGCCGCCACCTGGGGAAACCTACCAAACCTGTGCATTTCTGAAAACTAGAGACCTAGGGGAATCCAAGATGGGGTGACTTGTGTGGCTCGGACCAGGTTCTGTTACCCAGAATCCTTTGCAAACCTCAAAATTTGGCTAAAAAAACACATGTTCCTCACATTTCTGTGGCAGAAAGTTCTGGAATCTGAAAGGAGCCACAAATTTCCTTCCACCCAGCGTTCCTCCACGTCTCCTGATAAAAATTATACCTCACTTGTGTGGGTAGGCCTAGCGCCCGCGACAGGAAACGCCCCAAAGCACAACGTGGGCACAGCCAAATTTTTGAAGGAAAACAGAGGGGTTTTTTGCAAAGTGCCTACCTGTAGATTTTGGCCTGTAGCTCAGCCGCCACCTAGGGACACCTACCAAACCTGTGCATTTCTGACAACTAGAGACCTAGGGGAATCCAAGATGGGGTGACTTGTGTGGCTCGGACCAGGTTCTGTTACCCAGAATCCTTTGCAAACCTCAAAATTTGGCTAAAAAACCACATGTTCCTCACATTTCTGTGGCAGAAAGTTCTGGAATCTGAGAGGAGCCACAAATTTCCTTCCACCCAGCGTTCCCCCACGTCTCCCGATAAAAATTATACCTCACTTGTGTGGGTAGGCCTAGCACCCGCGACAGGATATGCCCCAAAACACAACGTGGACACATCACAGAAAACAGAGCTCTTTTTAGCAAAGTGACTACCTGTAGATTTTGGCCTCTAGCTCAGCCGCCACCTAGGGAAACCTACCAAACCTGTGCATTTCTGAAAACTAGAGACCTAGGGGAATCCAAGATGGGGTGACTTGTGTGGCTCGGACCAGGTTCTGTTACCCAGAATCCTTTGCAAACCTCAAAATTTGGCTAAAAAAACACGTTCCTCACATTTCTGTGGCAGAAAGTTCTGGAATCTGAGGGGAGCCACAAATTTCCTTCCACCCAGCGTTCCCCCACGTCTCCCGATAAAAATGATACCTCACTTGTGTGGGTAGGCCTAGCGCCCGCGACAGGAAACGCCCCAAAGCGCAACGTGGACACAGCCAAATTTTTGAAGGAAAACAGAGGTGTTTTTTGCAAAGTGCCTACCTGTAGATTTTGGCCTCTAGCTCAGCCGCCACCTAGGGAAACCTACCAAACCTGTGCATTTCTGAAAACTAGAGACCTAGGGGAATCCAAGATGGGGTGACTTGTGTGGCTCGGACCAGGTTCTGTTACCCAGAATCCTTTGCAAACCTCAAAATTTGGCTAAAAAAACACATGTTCCTCACATTTCTGTGGCAGAAAGTTCTGGAATCTGAGGGGAGCCACAAATTTCCTTCCACCCAGCGTTCCCCCATGTCTCCCGATAAAAATGATACCTCACTTGTGTGGGTAGGCCTAGCGCCCGCGACAGGAAACGCCCCAAAGCGCAACGTGGACACAGCCAAATTTTTGAAGGAAAACAGAGGTTTTTTTTGCAAACTGCCTACCTGTAGATTTTGGCCTGTAGCTCAGCCGCCACCTAGGGAAACCTACCAAACCTTTGCATTTCTGAAAACTAGAGACCTAGGGGAATCCAAGATGGGGTGACTTGTGTGGCTCGGACCAGGTTCTGTTAACCAGAATCCTTTGCAAACCTCAAAATTTGGCTAAAAAAACACGTTCCTCACATTTCTGTGGCAGAAAGTTCTGGAATCTGAGGGGAGCCACAAATTTCCTTCCACCCAGCGTTCCCCCACGTCTCCCGATAAAAATGATACCTCACTTGTGTGGGTAGGCCTAGCGCCCGCGACAGGAAACGCCCCAAAGCGCAACGTAGACACAGCCAAATTTTTGAAGGAAAACAGAGGTGTTTTTTGCAAAGTGCCTAAATGTAGATTTTGGCCTGTAGCTCAGCCGCCACCTAGGGAAACCTACCAAACCTGTGCATTTCTGAAAACTAGAGACCTAGGGGAATCCAAGATGGGGTGACTTGTGTGGCTCGGACCAGGTTCTGTTACCCAGAATCCTTTGCAAACCTCAAAATTTGGCTAAAAAAACACATGTTCCTCACATTTCTGTCACAGAAAGTTCTGGAATCTGAGGGGAGCCACAAATTTCCTTCCACCCAGCGTTCCCCCACGTCTCCCGATAAAAATGATACCTCACTTGTGTGGGTAGGCCTAGCGCCCGCGACAGGAAATGCCCCAAAGCGCAACGTAGACACAGCCAAATTTTTGAAGGAAAACAGAGGTGTTTTTTGCAAAGTGCCTACCTGTAGATTTTGGCCTGTAGCTCAGCCGCCACCTGGGGAAACCTACCAAACCTGTGCATTTCTGAAAACTAGAGACCTAGGGGATTCCAAGATGGGGTGACTTGTGTGGCTCTGACCAGGTTCTGTTATCCAGAATGCTTTGCAAACCTCAAAATTTGGCTAAAAAACCACATGTTCCACACATTTCTGTGGCAGAAAGTTCTGGAATCTGAAAGGAGCCACGAATTTCCTTCCACCCAGCGTTCACCCACGTCTCCTGATAAAAATGATACCTCACTTGTGTGGGTAGGCCTAGCGCCCGCGACAGGAAAGGCCCCAAAGCGCAACGTAGACACAGCCAAATTTTTGAAGGAAAACAGAGGTGTTTCTTGCAAAGTGCCTACCTGTAGATTTTGGCCTGTAGCTCAGCCGCCACCTGGGGAAACCTACCAAACCTGTGCATTTCTGAAAACTAGAGACCTAGGGGAATCCAAGATGGGGTGACTTGTGTGGCTCGGACCAGGTTCTGTTACCCAGAATCCTTTTCAAACCTCAAAATTTGGCTAAAAAAACACATGTTCCTCACATTTCTGTGGCAGAAAGTTCTGGAATCTGAAAGGAGCCACAAATTTCCTTCCACCCAGCGTTCCTCCACGTCTCCTGATAAAAATTATACCTCACTTGTGTGGGTAGGCCTAGCGCCCGCGACAGGAAACGCCCCAAAGCACAACGTGGGCACAGCCAAATTTTTGAAGGAAAACAGAGGGGTTTTTTGCAAAGTGCCTACCTGTAGATTTTGGCCTGTAGCTCAGCCGCCACCTAGGGACACCTACCAAACCTGTGCATTTCTGACAACTAGAGACCTAGGGGAATCCAAGATGGGGTGACTTGTGTGGCTCGGACCAGGTTCTGTTACCCAGAATCCTTTGCAAACCTCAAAATTTGGCTAAAAAACCACATGTTCCTCACATTTCTGTGGCAGAAAGTTCTGGAATCTGAGAGGAGCCACAAATTTCCTTCCACCCAGCGTTCCCCCACGTCTCCCGATAAAAATTATACCTCACTTGTGTGGGTAGGCCTAGCACCCGCGACAGGATATGCCCCAAAACACAACGTGGACACATCACAGAAAACAGAGCTCTTTTTAGCAAAGTGACTACCTATAGATTTTGGCCTCTAGCTCAGCCGCCACCTAGGGAAACCTACCAAACCTGTGCATTTCTGAAAACTAGAGACCTAGGGGAATCCAAGATGGGGTGACTTGTGTGGCTCGGACCAGGTTCTGTTACCCAGAATCCTTTGCAAACCTCAAAATTTGGCTAAAAAAACACGTTCCTCACATTTCTGTGGCAGAAAGTTCTGGAATCTGAGGGGAGCCACAAATTTCCTTCCACCCAGCGTTCCCCCACGTCTCCCGATAAAAATGATACCTCACTTGTGTGGGTAGGCCTAGCGCCCGCGACAGGAAACGCCCCAAAGCACAACGTGGACACAGCCAAATTTTTGAAGGAAAACAGAGGTGTTTTTTGCAAAGTGCCTACCTGTAGATTTTGGCCTCTAGCTCAGCCGCCACCTAGGGAAACCTACCAAACCTGTGCATTTCTGAAAACTAGAGACCTAGGGGAATCCAAGATGGGGTGACTTGTGTGGCTCGGACCAGGTTCTGTTACCCAGAATCCTTTGCAAACCTCAAAATTTGGCTAAAAAAACACATGTTCCTCACATTTCTGTGGCAGAAAGTTCTGGAATCTGAGGGGAGCCACAAATTTCCTTCCACCCAGCGTTCCCCCATGTCTCCCGATAAAAATGATACCTCACTTGTGTGGGTAGGCCTAGCGCCCGCGACAGGAAACGCCCCAAAGCGCAACGTGGACACAGCCAAATTTTTGAAGGAAAACAGAGGTGTTTTTTGCAAACTGCCTACCTGTAGATTTTGGCCTGTAGCTCAGCCGCCACCTAGGGAAACCTACCAAACCTGTGCATTTCTGAAAACTAGAGACCTAGGGGAATCCAAGATGGGGTGACTTGTGTGGCTCGGACCAGGTTCTGTTAACCAGAATCCTTTGCAAACCTCAAAATTTGGCTAAAAAAACACGTTCCTCACAATTCTGTGGCAGAAAGTTCTGGAATCTGAGGGGAGCCACAAATTTCCTTCCACCCAGCGTTCCCCCACGTCTCCCGATAAAAATGATACCTCACTTGTGTGGGTAGGCCTAGCGCCCGCGACAGGAAACGCCCCAAAGCGCAACGTAGACACAGCCAAATTTTTGAAGGAAAACAGAGGTGTTTTTTGCAAAGTGCCTAAATGTAGATTTTGGCCTGTAGCTCAGCCGCCACCTAGGGAAACCTACCAAACCTGTGCATTTCTGAAAACTAGAGACCTAGGGGAATCCAAGATGGGGTGACTTGTGTGGCTCGGACCAGGTTCTGTTACCCAGAATCCTTTGCAAACCTCAAAATTTGGCTAAAAAAACACATGTTCCTCACATTTCTGTCACAGAAAGTTCTGGAATCTGAGGGGAGCCACAAATTTCCTTCCACCCAGCGTTCCCCCACGTCTCCCGATAAAAATGATACCTCACTTGTGTGGGTAGGCCTAGCGCCCGCGACAGGAAATGCCCCAAAGCGCAACGTAGACACAGCCAAATTTTTGAAGGAAAACAGAGGTGTTTTTTGCAAAGTGCCTACCTGTAGATTTTGGCCTGTAGCTCAGCCGCCACCTGGGGAAACCTACCAAACCTGTGCATTTCTGAAAACTAGAGACCTAGGGGAATCCAAGATGGGGTGACTTGTGTGGCTCTGACCAGGTTCTGTTATCCAGAATGCTTTGCAAACCTCAAAATTTGGCTAAAAAACCACATGTTCCACACATTTCTGTGGCAGAAAGTTCTGGAATCTGAAAGGAGCCACGAATTTCCTTCCACCCAGCGTTCACCCACGTCTCCTGATAAAAATGATACCTCACTTGTGTGGGTAGGCCTAGCGCCCGCGACAGGAAAGGCCCCAAAGCGCAACGTGGACACAGCCAAAGTTTTGAAGGAAAACAGAGGGTTTTTTTGCAAAGTGCCTACCTGTAGATTTTGGCCTGTAGCTCAGCCGCCACCTAGGGAAATCTACCAAACCTGTGCATTTCTGAAAACTAGAGACCTAGGGGAATCCAAGATGGGGTGACTTGTGTGGCTCGGACCAGGTTCTGTTACCCAGAATCCTTTTCAAACCTCAAAATGTGGCTAAACAAACACTTGTTTCTCACATTTCTGTGGCAGAAAGTTCTGGAATCTGAGAGGAGCCACAAATTTCCTTCCACCCAGCGTTCCCCAACGTCTCCCGATAAAAATGATACCTCACTTGTGTGGGTAGGCCTAACGCCCGCGACAGGAAACGCCCCAAAGCGCAACGTGCACACAGCCAAATTTTTGAAGGAAAACAGAGGTGTTTTTTGCAAAGTGCCTACCTGTAGATTTTGGCCTGTAGCTCAGCCGCCACCTAGGGAAACCTACCAAACCTGTGCATTTCTGAAAACTAGAGACCTAGGGGAATCCAAGATGGGGTGACTTGTGTGGCTCGGACCAGGTTCTGTTACCCAGAATCCTTTGCAAACCTCAAAATTTGGCTAAAAAAACACATGTTCCTCACATTTCTGTGGCAGAAAGTTCTGGAATCTGAGGGGAGCCACAAATTTCCTTCCACCCAGCGTTCCCCCACGTCTCCCGATAAAAATGATACCTCACTTGTGTGGGTAGGCCTAGCGCCCGCGACAGGAAACGCCCCAAAGCGCAACGTAGACACAGCCAAATTTTTTAAGGAAAACAGAGGTGTTTTTTGCAAACTGCCTACCTGTAGATTTTGGCCTGTAGCTCAGCCGCCACCTGGGGAAACCTACCAAACCTGTGCATTTCTGAAAACTAGAAACCTAGGGGAATCCAAGATGTGGTGACTTGTGTGGCTCGGACCAGGTTCTGTTACCCAGAATCCTTTGCAAACCTCAAAATTTGGCTAAAAAACACATGTTCCTCACATTTCTGTGGCAGAAAGTTCTGGAATCTGAGAGGAGCCACAAATTTCCTTCCACCCAGCGTTCCCCCACGTCTCCCAATAAAAATTATACCTCACTTGTGTGGGTGGGCCTAGCGCCCGCGACAGGAAACGCCCCAAAGCACAACGTGGGCACAGACAAATTTTTGAAGGAAAACAGAGGGGTTTTTTGCAGAGTGCCTACCTGCAGATTTTGGCCTGTAGCTCAGCCGCCACCTAGGGAAACATACCAAACCTGTTCATTTCTGACAACTAGAGACCTAGGGGAATTCAAGATGGGGTGACTTGTGTGGCTCGGACCAGGTTCTGTTACCCAGAATCCTTTGCAAACCTCAAAATTTGGCTAAAAGTTCCTCACATTTCTGTGGCAGAAAGTTCTGGAATCTGAGAGGAGCCACAAATTTCCTTCCACCCAGCGTTCCCCCACGTCTACCGATAAAAATGATACCTCACTTGTGTGGGTAGGCCTAGCGCCCGCGACAGGATATGCCCCAAAACACAACGTGGACACATCACAGAAAACAGAGCTCTTTTTAGCAAAGTGACTACCTTTAGATTTTGGCCTCTAGCTCAGCCGCCACCTAGGGAAACCTACCAAACCTGTGCATTTCTGAAAACTAGTGACCTAGGGGAATCCAAGAAGGGGTGACTTGTGTGGCTCGGACCAGGTTCTGTTAACCAGAATCCTTTGCAAACCTCAAAATTTGGCTAAAAAAACACGTTCCTCACATTTCTGTGGCAGAAAGTTCTGGAATCTGAGGGGAGCCACAAATTTCCTTCCACTCAGCGTTCCCCCACGTCTCCCGATAAAAATGATACCTCACTTGTGTGGGTAGGCCTAGCGCCCGCGACAGGAAACGCCCCAAAGCGCAACGTAGACACAGCCAAATTTTTGAAGGAAAACAGAGGTGTTTTTTGCAAAGTGCCTACCTGTAGATTTTGGCCTGTAGCTCAGCCGCCACCTGGGGAAACCTACCAAACCTGTGCATTTCTGAAAACTAGAGACGTAGGGGAATCCAAGATGGGGTGACTTGTGTGGCTCGGACCAGGTTCTGTTACCCAGAATCCTTTGCAAACCTCAAAATTTGGCTAAAAAAACACATGTTCCTCACATTTCTGTCACAGAAAGTTCTGGAATCTGAGGGGAGCCACAAATTTCCTTCCACCCAGCGTTCCCCCACGTCTCCCGATAAAAATGATACCTCACTTGTGTGGGTAGGCCTAGCGCCCGCGACAGGAAACGCCCCAAAGCGCAACGTAGACAAAGCCAAATTTTTGAAGGAAAACAGAGGTGTTTTTTGCAAAGTGCCTACCTGTAGATTTTGGCCTGTAGCTCAGCCGCCACCTGGGGAAACCTACCAAACCTGTGCATTTCTGAAAACTAGAGACCTAGGGGAATCCAAGATGGGGTGACTTGTGTGGCTCGGACCAGGTTCTGTTACCCAGAATCCTTGGCAAACCTTAAAATTTGGCTAAAAAAACACATGTTCCTCACATTTCTGTGGCAGAAAGTTCTGGAATCTGAGAGGAGCCACAAATTTCCTTCCACCCAGCGTTCCCCCACGTCTCCCGATAAAAATTATACCTCACTTGTGTGGGTAGGCCTAGCGCCCGCGACAGGAAACGCCCCAAAGCACAACGTGGGCACAGCCAAATTTTTTAAGGAAAACAGATGGGTTTTTTGCAAAGTGCCTACCTGTAGATTTTGGCCTGTAGCTCAGCCGCCACCTAGGGAAACCTACCAAACCTGTGCATTTCTGACAACTAGAGACCTAGGGGAATCCAAGATGGGGTGACTTGTGTGGCTCTGACCAGGTTCTGTTACCCAGAATCCTTTGCAAACCTCAAAATTTGGCTAAAAAACCACATGTTCCACACATTTCTGTGGCAGAAAGTTCTGGAATCTGAAAGGAGCCACGAATTTCCTTCCACCCAGCGTTCCCCCATGTCTCCTGATAAAAATGATACCTCACTTGTGTGGGTAGGCCTAGCGCCCGCGACAGGAAAGGCCCCAAAGCGCAACGAGGACACATCCAAAGTTTTGAATGAAAACAGACGGTTTTTTTGGAAAGTGCCTACCTGTAGATTTTGGCCTGTAGCTCAGCCGCCACCTAGGGAAATCTACCAAACCTGTGCATTTCTGAAAACTAGAGACCTAGGGGAATCCAAGATGGGGTGACTTGTGTGGCTCGGACCAGGTTCTGTTACCCAGAATCCTTTGCAAACCTCAAAATTTGGCTAAAAAAACACACGTTCCTCACATTTCTGGGGCAGAAAGTTCTGGAATCTGAGAGGAGTCACAAATTTCATTCCACCCAGCGTTCCCCCACGTCTCCCGATAAAAATGATACCTCACTTGTGTGGGTAGGCCTAGCGCCCGCGACAGGAAACGCCCCAAAGCGCAACGTGCACACAGCCAAATTTTTGAAGGAAAACAGAGGTGTTTTTTGCAAAGTGCCTACCTGTAGATTTTGGCCTCTAGCTCAGCCGCCACCTAGGGAAACCTACCAAACCTGTGCATTTCTGAAAACTACAGACCTAGGGGAATCCAAGATGGGGTGACTTGTGTGGCTCGGACCAGGTTCTGTTACCCAGAATCCTTTGCAAACCTCAAAATTTGGCTAAAAAAACACACGTTCCTCACATTTCTGGGGCAGAAAGTTCTGGAATCTGAGAGGAGCCACAAATTTCCTTCCACCCAGCGTTCCCCAACGTCTCCCGATAAAAATGATACCTCACTTGTGTGGGTAGGCCTAACGCCCGTGACAGGAAACGCCCCAAAGCGCAACGTGCACACAGCCAAATTTTTGAAGGAAAACAGAGGTGTTTTTTGCAAAGTGCCTACCTGTAGATTTTGGCCTGTAGCTCAGCCGCCACCTAGGGAAACCTACCAAACCTGTGCATTTCTGACAACTAGAGACCTAGGGGAATCCAAGATGGGGTGACTTGTGTGGCTCTGACCAGGTTCTGTTACCCAGAATGCTTTGCAAACCTCAAAATTTGGCTAAAAAACCACATGTTCCACACATTTCTGTGGCAGAAAGTTCTGGAATCTGAAAGGAGCCACGAATTTCCTTCCACCCAGCGTTCCCCCACGTCTCCTCATAAAAATGATACCTCACTTGTGTGGGTAGGCCTAGCGCCCGCGACAGGAAAGGCCCCAAAGCGCAACGTGGACACAGCCAAAGTTTTGAAGGAAAACAGAGGGTTTTTTTGCAAAGTGCCTACCTGTAGATTTTGGCCTGTAGCTCAGCCGCCACCTAGGGAAATCTACCAAACCTGTGCATTTCTGAAAACTAGAGACCTAGGGGAATCCAAGATGGGGTGACTTGTGTGGCTCGGACCAGGTTCTGTTACCCAGAATCCTTTGCAAACCTCAAAATTTGGCTAAAAAAACACATGTTCCTCACATTTCTGTGGCAGAAAGTTCTGGAATCTGAGGGGAGCCACAAATTTCCTTCCACCCAGCGTTCCCCCATGTCTCCCGATAAAAATGATACCTCACTTGTGTGGGTAGGCCTAGCGCCCGCGACAGGAAACGCCCCAAAGCGCAACGTGGACACCTTCAAATTTTTGAAGGAAAACAGAGGTGTTTTTTGCAAACTGCCTACCTGTAGATTTTGGCCTGTAGCTCAGCCGCCACCTAGGGAAACCTACCAAACCTGTGCATTTCTGAAAACTAGAGACCTAGGGGAATCCAAGATGGGGTGACTTGTGTGGCTCGGACCAGGTTCTGTTACCCAGAATCCTTTGCAAACCTCAAAATTTGGCTAAAAAACACATGTTACTCACATTTCTGTGGCAGAAAGTTCTGGAATCTGAGAGGAGCCACAAATTTCCTTCCACCCAGCGTTCCCCCACGTCTCCCGATAAAAATGATACCTCACTTGTGTGGGTAGGCCTAGCGCCCGCGACAGGATATGCCCCAAAACACAACGTGGACACATCACAGAAAACAGAGCTCTTTTTAGCAAAATGACTACCTGTAGATTTTGGCCTCTAGCTCAGCCGCCACCTAGGGAAACCTACCAAACCTGTACATTTCTGAAAACTAGAGACCTAGGGGAATCCAAGATGGGGTGACTTGTGTGGCTCGGACCAGGTTCTGTTACCCAGAATCCTTTGCAAACCTCAAAATGTGGCTAAAAAAACACATGTTTCTCACATTTCTGTGGCAGAAAGTTCTGGAATCTGAGAGGAGCCACAAATTTCCTTCCACCCAGCGTTCCCCAACGTCTCCCGATAAAAATGATTCCTCACTTGTGAGGGTAGGCCTAACGCCCGCGACAGGAAACGCCCCAAAGCGCAACGTGCACACAGCCAAATTTTTGAAGGAAAACAGAGGTGTTTTTTGCAAAGTGCCTACCTGTAGATTTTGGCCTGTAGCTCAGCCGCCACCTAGGGAAACCTACCAAACCTGTGCATTTCTGAAAACTAGAGACCTAGGGGAATCCAAGATAGGGTGACTTGTGTGGCTCGGACTAGGTTCTGTTACCCAGAATCCTTTGCAAACCTCAAAATTTGGCTAAAAAAACACATGTTCCTCACATTTCTGTGGCAGAAAGTTCTGGAATCTGAGGGGAGCCACAAATTTCCTTCCACCCAGCGTTCCCCCACGTCTCCCGATAAAAATGATACCTCACTTGTGTGGGTAGGCCTAGCGCCCGCGACAGGAAACGCCCCAAAGCGCAACGTAGACACAGCCAAATTTTTGAAGGAAAACAGAGGTGTTTTTTGCAAAGTGCCTACCTGTAGATTTTGGCCTGTAGCTCAGCCACCACCTAGGGAAACCTACCAAACCTGTGCATTTCTGAAAACTAGAGACCTAGGGGAATCCAAGATGGGGTGACTTGTGTGGCTCGGACCAGGTTCTGTTACCCAGAATCCTTTGCAAACCTCAAAATGTGGCTTAAAAAAACACATGTTTCTCACATTTCTGTGGCAGAAAGTTCTGGAATCTGAGAGGAGCAACAAATTTCCTTCCACCCAGCGTTCCCCCACGTCTCCCAATAAAAATGATACCTCACTTGTGTGGGTAGGCCTAGTGCCCGCGACAGGAAACGCCCCAAAGCGCAACGTAGACACAGCCAAATTTTTGAAGGAAAACAGAGGTGTTTTTTGCAAAGTGCCTACCTGTAGATTTTGGCCTGTAGCTCAGCCGCCACCTGGGGAAACCTACCAAACCTGTGCATTTCTGAAAACTAGAGACCTAGGGGAATCCAAGATGGGGTGACTTGTGTGGCTCGGACCAGGTTCTGTTACCCAGAATCCTTTGCAAACCTCAAAATTTGGCTAAAAAAACACATGTTCCTCACATTTCTGTGGCAGAAAGTTCTGGAATCTGAGAGGAGCCACAAATTTCATTCCACCCAGCGTTCCCCCACGTCTCCCGATAAAAATGATACCTCACTTGTGTGGGTAGGATTAGCGCCCGCGACAGGAAACGCCCCAAAGCGCAACGTAGACACAGCCAAATTTTTGAAGGAAAACAGAGGTGTTTTTTGCAAAGTGCCTACCTGTAGATTTTGGCCTGTAGCTCAGCCGCCACCTGGGGAAACCTACCAAACCTGTGCATTTCTGAAAACTAGAAACCTAGGGGAATCCAAGATGGGGTGACTTGTGTGGCTCGGACCAGGTTCTGTTACCCAGAATCCTTTGCAAACCTCAAAATTTGGCTAAAAAAACACATGTTCCTCACATTTCTGTGGCAGAAAGTTCTGGAATCTGAGAGGAGCCACAAATTTCCTTCCACCCAGCGTTCCCCCACGTCTCCCGATAAAAATTATACCTCACTTGTGTGGGTGGGCCTAGCGCCCGCAACAGGAAACGCCCCAAAGCACAACGTGGGCACAGCCAAATTTTTGAAGGAAAACAGAGGGGTTTTTTGCAGAGTGCCTACCTGTAGATTTTGGCCTGTAGCTCAGCCGCCACCTAGGGAAACCTACCAAACCTGTGCATTTCTGACAACTAGAGACCTAGGGGAATCCAAGATGGGGTGACTTGTGTGGCTCGGACCAGGTTCTGTTACCCAGAATCCTTTGCAAACCTCAAAATTTGGCTAAAAAACCACATGTTCCACACATTTCTGTGGCAGAAAGTTCTGGAATCTGAAAGGAGCCACAAATTTCCTTCCACCCAGCGTTCCCCCACGTCTCCTGATAAAAATGATACCTCACTTGTGTGGGTAGGCCTAGCGCCCGCGACAGGAAAGGCCCCAAAGCGCAACTTGGACACAGCCAAAGTTTTGAAGGAAAACAGAGGGATTTTTTGCAAAGTGCCTACCTGTAGATTTTGGCCTGTAGCTCAGCCGCCACCTAGGGAAATCTACCAAACCTGTGCATTTCTGAAAACTAGAGACCTAGGGAAATCCAAGATGGGGTGACTTGTGTGGCTCGGACCAGGTTCTGTTACCCAGAATCCTTTGCAAACCTCAAAATTTGGCTAAAAAAACACACGTTCCTCACATTTCTGGGGCAGAAAGTTCAGGAATCTGAGAGGAGCCACAAATTTCCTTCCACCCAGCGTTCCCCCACGTCTCCCGATAAAAATGATACCTCACTTGTGTGGGTAGGCCTAGCGCCCGCGACAGGAAACGCCCCAAAGCGCAACGTGGACACAGCCAAAGTTTTGAAGGAAAACAGAGGGGTTTTTTGCAAAGTGCCTACCTGTAGATTTTGGCCTGTAGCTCAGCCACCACCTAGGGAAACCTACCAAACCTGTGCATTTCTGAAAACTAGAGACCTAGGGGAATCCAAGATGGGGTGACTTGTGTGGCACGGACCAGGTTCTGTTACCCAGAATCCTTTGCAAACCTCAAAATTTGAGTAAAAAAACACATGTTCCTCAAATTTCTGTGGCAGAAAGTTCTGGAATCTGAGGGGAGCCACAAATTTCCTTCCACCCAGCGTTCCTCCACGTCTCCCGATAAAAATGATACCTCACTTGTGTGGGTAGGCCTAGCGCCCGCGACAGGAAACGCCCCAAAGCGCAACGTGGACACAGGCACATTTTTGAAGGAAAACAGAGGTGTTTTTTGCAAACTGCCTACCTGTAGATTTTGGCCTGTAGCTCAGCCGCCACCTAGGGAAACCTACCAAACCTGTGCATTTCTGAAAACTAGAGACCTAGGGGAATTCAAGATGGGGTGACTTGTGTGGCTCGGACCAGGTTCTGTTACCCAGAATCCTTTGCAAACCTCAAAATTTGGCTAAAAAAACACATGTTCCTCACATTTCTGTGGCAGAAAGTTCTGGAATCTGAGAGGAGCCACAAATTTCCTTCCACCCAGCGTTCCCCCACGTCTACCGATAAAAATGATACCTCACTTGTGTGGGTAGGCCTAGCGCCCGCGACAGGATATGCCCCAAAACACAACGTGGACACATCACAGAAAACAGAGCTCTTTTTAGCAAAGTGACAACCTGTAGATTTTGGCCTCTAGCTCAGCCGCCACCTAGGGAAACCTACCAAACCTGTGCATTTCTGAAAACTAGAGACCTAGGGGAATCCAAGATGGGGTGACTTGTGTGGCTCGGACCAGGTTCTGTTACCCAGAATCCTTTGCAAACCTCAAAATTTGGCTAAAAAAACACATGTTCCTCACATTTCTGTCACAGAAAGTTCTGTAATCTGAGGGGAGCCACAAATTTCCTTCCACCCAGCGTTCCCCCACATCTCCCGATAAAAATGATACCTCACTTGTGTGGGTAGGCCTAGCGCCCGTGACAGGAAATGCCCCAAAGCGCAACGTAGACACAGCCAAATTTTTGAAGGAAAACAGAGGTGTTTTTTGCAAAGTGCCTACCTGTAGATTTTGGCCTGTAGCTCAGCCGCCACCTGGGGAAACCTACCAAACCTGTGCATTTCTGAAAACTAGAGACCTAGGGGAATCCAAGATAGGGTGACTTGTGTGGCTCGGACCAGGTTCTGTTACCCAGAATCCTTTGCAAACCTTAAAATTTGGCTAAAAAAACACATGTTCCTCACATTTCTGTGGCAGAAAGTTCTGGAATCTGAGAGGAGCCACAAATTTCCTTCCACCCAGCGTTCCCCCACGTCTCCCGATAAAAATTATACCTCACTTGTGTGGGTAGGCCTAGCGCGCGCGACAGGAAACGCCCCAAAGCACAACGTGGGCACAGCCAAATTTTTGAAGGAAAACAGAGGGTTTTTTTGCAAAGTGCCTACCTGTAGATTTTGGCCTGTAGCTCAGCCGCCACCTAGGGAAATCTACCAAACCTGTGCATTTCTGAAAACTAGAGACCTAGGGGAATCCAAGATGGGGTGACTTGTGTGGCTCGGACCAGGTTCTGTTACCCAGAATCCTTTGCAAACCTCAAAATGTGGCTAAAAAAACACATGTTTCTCACATTTCTGTGGCAGAAAGTTCTGGAATCTGAGAGGAGCCACAAATTTCCTTCCACCCAGCGTTCCCCAACGTCTCCCGATAAAAATGATACCTCACTTGTGTGGGTAGGCCTAGCGCCCGCGACAGGAAAGGCCCCAAAGCGCAACGTGGAAACAGCCAAAGTTTTGAAGGAAAACAGAGGTTTTTTTTGCAAAGTGCCTACCTGTAGATTTTGGCCTGTAGCTCAGCCGCCACCTAGGGAAATCTACCAAACCTGTGCATTTCTGAAAACTAGAGACCTAGGGGAATCCAAGATGGGGTGACTTGTGTGGCTCGGACCAGGTTCTGTTACCCAGAATCCTTTGCAAATCTCAAAATTTGGCTAAAAAAACACAAGTTCCTCACATTTCTGGGTCAGAAAGTTCTGGAATCTGAGAGGAGCCACAAATTTCCTTCCACCCAGCGTTCCCCCACGTCTCCCGATAAAAATGATACCTCACTTGTGTGGGTAGGCCTAGCGCCCGCGACAGGAAACGCCCCAAAGCACAACGTGGACACAGCCAAAGTTTTGAAGGAAAACAGAGGGGTTTTTTGCAAAGTGCCTACCTGTAGATTTTGGCCTGTAGCTCAGCCACCACCTAGGGAAACCTACCAAACCTGTGCATTTCTGAAAACTAGAGACCTAGGGGAATCCAAGATGGGGTGACTTGTGTGGCTCGGACCAGGTTCTGTTACCCAGAATCCTTTGCAAACCTCAAAATTTGACTAAAAAAACACATGTTCCTCACATTTCTGTGGCAGAAAGTTCTGGAATCTGAGGGGAGCCACAAATTTCCTTCCACCCAGCGTTCCTCCACGTCTCCCGATAAAAATGATACCTCACTTGTGTGGGTAGGCCTAGCGCCCGCGACAGGAAACGCCCCAAAGCGCAACGTGGACACAGCCAAATTTTTGAAGGAAAACTGAGGTGTTTTTTGCAAAGTGCCTACCTGTAGATTTTGGCCTGTAGCTCAGCCGCCACCTAGGGAAACCTATGAAACCTGTGCATTTCTGAAAACTAGAGACCTAGGGGAATTCAAGATGGGGTGACTTGTGTGGCTCGGACCAGGTTCTGTTACCCAGAATCCTTTGCAAACCTCAAAATTTGGCTAAAAAAACACATGTTCCTCACATTTCTGTGGCAGAAAGTTCTGGAATCTGAGAGGAGCCACAAATTTCCTTCCACCCAGCGTTCCCCCACATCTACCGATAAAAATGATACCTCACTTGTGTGGGTTGGCCTAGCGCCCGCGACAGGATATGCCCCAAAACACAACGTGGACACATCACAGAAAACAGAGCTCTTTTTAGCAAAGTGACTACCTGTAGATTTTGGCCTCTAGCTCAGCCGCCACCTAGGGAAACCTACCAAACCTGTGCATTTCTGAAAACTAGAGACCTAGGGGAATCCAAGAAGTGGTGACTTGTGTGGCTCGGACCAGGTTCTGTTAACCAGAATCCTTTGCAAACCTCAAAATTTGGCTAAAAAAACACGTTCCTCACATTTCTGTGGCAGAAAGTTCTGGAATCTGAGGGGAGCCACAAATTTCCTTCCACCCAGCGTTCCCCCACGTCTCCCGATAAAAATGATACCTCACTTGTGTGGGTAGGCCTAGCGCCCGCGACAGGAAACGCCCCAAAGCGCAACGTAGACACAGCCAAATTTTTGAAGGAAAACAGAGGTGTTTTTTGCAAAGTGCCTACCTGTAGATTTTGGCCTGTAGCTCAGCCGCCACCTAGGGAAACCTACCAAACCTGTGCATTTCTGAAAACTAGAGACCTAGGGGAATCCAAGATGGGGTGACTTGTGTGGCTCGGACCAGGTTCTGTTACCCAGAATCCTTTGCAAACCTCAAAATTTGGCTAAAAAAACACATGTTCCTCACATTTCTGTCACAGAAAGTTCTGGAATCTGAGGGGAGCCACAAATTTCCTTCCACCCAGCGTTCCCCCACATCTCCCGATAAAAATGATACCTCACTTGTGTGGGTAGGCCTAGCGCCCGCGACAGGAAATGCCCCAAAGCGCAACGTAGACACAGCCAAATTTTTGAAGGAAAACAGAGGTGTTTTTTGCAAAGTGCCTACCTGTAGATTTTGGCCTGTAGCTCAGCCGCCACCTGGGGAAACCTACCAAACCTGTGCATTTCTGAAAACTAGAGACCTAGGGGAATCCAAGATGGGGTGACTTGTGTGGCTCTGACCAGGTTCTGTTATCCAGAATGCTTTGCAAACCTCAAAATTTGGCTAAAAAACCACATGTTCCACACATTTCTGTGGCAGAAAGTTCTGGAATCTGAAAGGAGCCACGAATTTCCTTCCACCCAGCGTTCCCCCACGTCTCCTGATAAAAATGATACCTCACTTGTGTGGGTAGGCCTAGCACCCACGACAGGAAAGGCCCCAAAGCGCAACGTGGACACAGCCAAAGTTTTGAAGGAAAACAGAGGGTTTTTTTGCAAAGTGCCTACCTGTAGATTTTGGCCTGTAGCTCAGCCGCCACCTAGGGAAATCTACCAAACCTGTGCATTTCTGAAAACTAGAGACCTAGGGGAATCCAAGATGGGGTGACTTGTGTGGCTCGGACCAGGTTCTGTTACCCAGAATCCTTTTCAAACCTCAAAATGTGGCTAAAAAAACACATGTTTCTCACATTTCTGTGGCAGAAAGTTCTGGAATCTGAGAGGAGCCACACATTTCCTTCCACCCAGCGTTCCCCAACGTCTCCCGATAAAAATGATACCTCACTTGTGTGGGTAGGCCTAACGCCCGCGACAGGAAACGCCCCAAAGCGCAACGTGCACACAGCCAAATTTTTGAAGGAAAACAGAGGTGTTTTTTGCAAAGTGCCTACCTGTAGATTTTGGCCTGTAGCTCAGCCGCCACCTAGGGAAACCTACCAAACCTGTGCATTTCTGACAACTAGAGACCTAGGGGAATCCAAGATGGGGTGACTTGTGTGGCTCTGACCAGGTTCTGTTACCCAGAATGCTTTGCAAACCTCAAAATTTGGCTAAAAAACCACATGTTCCACACATTTCTGTGGCAGAAAGTTCTGGAATCTGAAAGGAGCCACGAATTTCCTTCCACCCAGCGTTCCCCCACGTCTCCTGATAAAAATGATACCTCACTTGTGTGGGTAGGCCTAGCGCCCGCGACAGGAAAGGCCCCAAAGCGCAACGTGGACACAGCCAAAGTTTTGAAGGAAAACAGAGGGTTTTTTTGCAAAGTGCCTACCTGTAGATTTTGGCCTGTAGCTCAGCCGCCACCTAGGGAAATCTACCAAACCTGTGCATTTCTGAAAACTAGAGACCTAGGGGAATCCAAGATGGGGTGACTTGTGTGGCTCGGACCAGGTTCTGTTACCCAGAATCCTTTGCAAACCTCAAAATGTGGCTAAAAAAACACATGTTTCTCACATTTCTGTGGCAGAAAGTTCTGGAATCTGAGAGGAGCCACAAATTTCCTTCCACACAGCGTTCCCCAACGTCTCCCGATAAAAATGATACCTCACTTGTGTGGGTAGGCCTAACGCCCGCGACAGGAAACGCCCCAAAGCGCAGCGTGCACACAGCCAAATTTTTGAAGGAAAACAGAGGTGTTTTTTGCAAAGTGCCTACCTGTAGATTTTGGCCTGTAGCTCAGCCGCCACCTAGGGAAACCTACCAAACCTGTGCATTTCTGAAAACTAGAGACCTAGGGGAATCCAAGATGGGGTGACTTGTGTGGCTCGGACCAGGTTCTGTTACCCAGAATCCTTTGCAAACCTCAAAATTTGGCTAAAAAAACACATGTTCCTCACATTTCTGTGGCAGAAAGTTCTGGAATCTGAGGGGAGCCACAAATTTCCTTCCACCCAGCGTTCCCCCACGTCTCCCGATAAAAATGATACCTCACTTGTGTGGGTAGGCCTAGCGCCCGCGACAGGAAACGCCCCAAAGCGCAACGTAGACACAGCCAAATTTTTGAAGGAAAACAGAGGTGTTTTTTGCAAAGTGCCTACCTGTAGATTTTGGCCTGTAGCTCAGCCGCCACCTAGGGAAACCTACCAAACCTGTGCATTTCTGAAAACTAGAGACGTAGGGGAATCCAAGATGGGGTGACTTGTGTGGCTCGGACCAGGTTCTGTTACCCAGAATCCTTTGCAAACCTCAAAATTTGGCTAAAAAAACACATGTTCCTCACATTTCTGTCACAGAAAGTTCTGGAATCTGAGGGGAGCCACAAATTTCCTTCCACCCAGCGTTCCCCCACGTCTCCCGATAAAAATGATACCTCACTTGTGTGGGTAGGCCTAGCGCCCGCGACAGGAAACGCCCCAAAGCACAACGTGGGCACAGACAAATTTTTGAAGGAAAACAGAGGGGTTTTTTGCAGAGTGCCTACCTGCAGATTTTGGCCTGTAGCTCAGCCGCCACCTAGGGAAACCTACCAAACCTGTTCATTTCTGACAACTAGAGACCTAGGGGAATTCAAGATGGGGTGACTTGTGTGGCTCGGACCAGGTTCTGTTACCCAGAATCCTTTGCAAACCTCAAAATTTGGCTAAAAGTTCCTCACATTTCTGTGGCAGAAAGTTCTGGAATCTGAGAGGAGCCACAAATTTCCTTCCACCCAGCGTTCCCCCACGTCTACCGATAAAAATGATACCTCACTTGTGTGGGTAGGCCTAGCGCCCGCGACAGGATATGCCCCAAAACACAACGTGGACACATCACAGAAAACAGAGCTCTTTTTAGCAAAGTGACTACCTTTAGATTTTGGCCTCTAGCTCAGCCGCCACCTAGGGAAACCTACCAAACCTGTGCATTTCTGAAAACTAGTTACCTAGGGGAATCCAAGAAGGGGTGACTTGTGTGGCTCGGACCAGGTTCTGTTAACCAGAATCCTTTGCAAACCTCAAAATTTGGCTAAAAAAACACGTTCCTCACATTTCTGTGGCAGAAAGTTCTGGAATCTGAGGGGAGCCACAAATTTCCTTCCACCCAGCGTTCCCCCACGTCTCCCGATAAAAATGATACCTCACTTGTGTGGGTAGGCCTAGCGCCCGCGACAGGAAACGCCCCAAAGCGCAACGTAGACACAGCCAAATTTTTGAAGGAAAACAGAGGTGTTTTTTGCAAAGTGCCTACCTGTAGATTTTGGCCTGTAGCTCAGCCGCCACCTAGGGAAACCTACCAAACCTGTGCATTTCTGAAAACTAGAGACGTAGGGGAATCCAAGATGGGGTGACTTGTGTGGCTCGGACCAGGTTCTGTTACCCAGAATCCTTTGCAAACCTCAAAATTTGGCTAAAAAAACACATGTTCCTCACATTTCTGTCACAGAAAGTTCTGGAATCTGAGGGGAGCCACAAATTTCCTTCCACCCAGCGTTCCCCCACGTCTCCCGATAAAAATGATACCTCACTTGTGTGGGTAGGCCTAGCGCCCGCGACAGGAAACGCCCCAAAGCGCAACGTAGACACAGCCAAATTTTTGAAGGAAAACAGAGGTGTTTTTTGCAAAGTGCCTACCTGTAGATTTTGGCCTGTAGCTCAGCCGCCACCTGGGGAAACCTACCAAACCTGTGCATTTCTGAAAACTAGAGACCTAGGGGAATCCAAGATGGGGTGACTTGTGTGGCTCGGACCAGGTTCTGTTACCCAGAATCCTTTGCAAACCTTAAAATTTGGCTAAAAAAACACATGTTCCTCACATTTCTGTGGCAGAAAGTTCTGGAATCTGAGAGGAGCCACAAATTTCCTTCCACCCAGCGTTCCCCCACGTCTCCCGATAAAAATTATACCTCACTTGTGTGGGTAGGCCTAGCGCCTGCGACAGGAAACGCCCCAAAGCACAACGTGGGCACAGTCAAATTTTTGAAGGAAAACAGATGGGTTTTTTGCAAAGTGCCTACCTGTAGATTTTGGCCTGTAGCTCAGCCGCCACCTAGGGAAACCTACCAAACCTGTGCATTTCTGACAACTAGAGACCTAGGGGAATCCAAGATGGGGTGACTTGTGTGGCTCTGACCAGGTTCTGTTACCCAGAATCCTTTGCAAACCTCAAAATTTGGCTAAAAAACCACATGTTCCACACATTTCTGTGGCAGAAAGTTCTGGAATCTGAAAGGAGCCACGAATTTCCTTCCACCCAGCGTTCCCCCATGTCTCCCGATAAAAATGATACCTCACTTGTGTGGGTAGGCCTAGCGCCCGCGACAGGAAAGGCCCCAAAGCGCAACGTGGACACATCCAAAGTTTTGAATGAAAACAGACGTTTTTTTTGGAAAGTGCCTACCTGTAGATTTTGGCCTGTAGCTCAGCCGCCACCTAGGGAAATCTACCAAACCTGTGCATTTCTGAAAACTAGAGACCTAGGGGAATCCAAGATGGGGTGACTTGTGTGGCTCGGACCAGGTTCTGTTACCCAGAATCCTTTGCAAACCTCAAAATTTGGCTAAAAAAACACACGTTCCTCACATTTCTGGGGCAGAAAGTTCTGGAATCTGAGAGGAGCCACAAATTTCCTTCCACCCAGCGTTCCCCCACGTCTCCCGATAAAAATGATACCTCACTTGTGTGGGTAGGCCTAGCGCCCGCGACAGGAAACGCCCCAAAGCGCAACGTGCACACAGCCAAATTTTTGAAGGAAAACAGAGGTGTTTTTTGCAAAGTGCCTACCTGTAGATTTTGGCCTCTAGCTCAGCCGCCACCTAGGGAAACCTACCAAACCTGTGCATTTCTGAAAACTACAGACCTAGGGGAATCCAAGATGGGGTGACTTGTGTGGCTCGGACCAGGTTCTGTTACCCAGAATCCTTTGCAAACCTCAAAATTTGGCTAAAAAAACACATGTTCCTCACATTTCTGTGGCAGAAAGTTCTGGAATCTGAGGGGAGCCTCAAATTTCCTTCCACCCAGCGTTCCCCCACGTCTCCCGATAAAAATGATACCTCACTTGTGTGGGTAGGCCTAGCGTCCGCAACAGGAAACGCCCCAAAGCGCAACGTAGACACAGCCAAATTTTTTAAGGAAAACAGGTGTTTTTTGCAAAGTGCCTACCTGTAGATTTTGGCCTCTAGCTCAGCCGCCACCTAGGGAAACCTACCAAACCTGTGCATTTCTGAAAACTACAGACCTAGGGGAATCCAAGATGGGGTGACTTGTGTGGCTCGGACCAGGTTCTGTTACCCAGAATCCTTTGCAAACCTCAAAATTTGGCTAAAAAAACACATGTTCCTCACATTTCTGTGGCAGAAAGTTCTGGAATCTGAGGGGAGCCTCAAATTTCCTTCCACCCAGCGTTCCCCCACGTCTCCCGATAAAAATGATACCTCACTTGTGTGGGTAGGCCTAGCGTCCGCGACAGGAAACGCCCCAAAGCGCAAGGTAGACACAGCCAAATTTTTGAAGGAAAACAGAGGTGTTTCTTGCAAAGTGCCTACCTGTAGATTTTGGCCTGTAGCTCAGCCGCCACCTGGGGAAACCTACCAAACCTGTGCATTTCTGAAAACTAGAGACCTAGGGGAATCCAGATGGGGTGACTTGTGTGGCTCGGACCAGGTTCTGTTACCCAGAATCCTTTGCAAACCTCAAAATTTGGCTAAAAAAACACATGTTCCTCACATTTCTGTGGCAGAAAGTTCTGGAATCTGAAAGGAGCCACAAATGTCCTTCCACCCAGCGTTCCTCCACGTCTCCTGATAAAAATTATACCTCACTTGTGTGGGTAGGCCTAGCGCCCGCGACAGGAAACGCCCCAAAGCACAACGTGGGCACAGCCAAATTTTTGAAGGAAAACAGAGGGGTTTTTTGCAAAGTGCCTACCTGTAGATTTTGGCCTGTAGCTCAGCCGCCACCTAGGGACACCTACCAAACCTGTGCATTTCTGACAACTAGAGACCTAGGGGAATCCAAGATGGGGTGACTTGTGTGGCTCGGACCAGGTTCTGTTACCCAGAATCCTTTGCAAACCTCAAAATTTGGCTAAAAAACCACATGTTCCTCACATTTCTGTGGCAGAAAGTTCTGGAATCTGAGAGGAGCCACAAATTTCCTTCCACCCAGCGTTCCCCCACGTCTCCCGATAAAAATTATACCTCACTTGTGTGGGTAGGCCTAGCACCCGCGACAGGATATGCCCCAAAACACAACGTGGACACATCACAGAAAACAGAGCTCTTTTTAGCAAAGTGACTACCTGTAGATTTTGGCCTCTAGCTCAGCCGCCACCTAGGGAAACCTACCAAACCTGTGCATTTCTGAAAACTAGAGACCTAGGGGAATCCAAGATGGGGTGACTTGTGTGGCTCGGACCAGGTTCTGTTACCCAGAATCCTTTGCAAACCTCAAAATTTGGCTAAAAAAACACGTTCCTCACATTTCTGTGGCAGAAAGTTCTGGAATCTGAGGGGAGCCACAAATTTCCTTCCACCCAGCGTTCCCCCACGTCTCCCGATAAAAATGATACCTCACTTGTGTGGGTAGGCCTAGCGCCCGCGACAGGAAACGCCCCAAAGCGCAACGTGGACACAGCCAAATTTTTGAAGGAAAACAGAGGTGTTTTTTGCAAAGTGCCTACCTGTAGATTTTGGCCTGTAGCTCAGCCGCCACCTAGGGAAACCTACCAAACCTGTGCATTTCTGAAAACTAGAGACCTAGGGGAATCCAAGATGGGGTGACTTGTGTGGCTCGGACCAGGTTCTGTTACCCAGAATCCTTTGCAAACCTCAAAATTTGGCTAAAAAAACACACGTTCCTCACATTTCTGGGGCAGAAAGTTCTGGAATCTGAGAGGAGCCACAAATTTCCTTCCACCCAGCGTTCCCCCACGTCTCCCGATAAAAATGATACCTCACTTGTGTGGGTAGGCCTAGCGCCCGCGACAGGAAACGCCCCAAAGCGCAACGTGCACACAGCCAAATTTTTGAAGGAAAACAGAGGTGTTTTTTGCAAAGTGCCTACCTGTAGATTTTGGCCTCTAGCTCAGCCGCCACCTAGGGAAACCTACCAAACCTGTGCATTTCTGAAAACTAGAGACCTAGGGGAATCCAAGATGGGGTGACTTGTGTGGCTCGGACCAGGTTCTGTTACCCAGAATCCTTTGCAAACCTCAAAATTTGGCTAAAAAAACACATGTTCCTCACATTTCTGTGGCAGAAAGTTCTGGAATCTGAGGGGAGCCACAAATTTCCTTCCACCCAGCGTTCCCCCACGTCTCCCGATAAAAATGATACCTCACTTGTGTGGGTAGGCCTAGCGCCCGCGACAGGAAACGCCCCAAAGCGCAACGTAGACACAGCCAAATTTTTTAAGGAAAACAGAGGTGTTTTTTGCAAACTGCCTACCTGTAGATTTTGGCCTGTAGCTCAGCCGCCACCTGGGGAAACCTACCAAACCTGTGCATTTCTGAAAACTAGAAACCTAGGGGAATCCAAGATGTGGTGACTTGTGTGGCTCGGACCAGGTTCTGTTACCCAGAATCCTTTGCAAACCTCAAAATTTGGCTAAGAAACACATGTTCCTCACATTTCTGTGGCAGAAAGTTCTGGAATCTGAGAGGAGCCACAAATTTCCTTCCACCCAGCGTTCCCCCACGTCTCCCGATAAAAATTATACCTCACTTGTGTGGGTGGGCCTAGCGCCCGCGACAGGAAACGCCCCAAAGCACAACGTGGGCACAGACAAATTTTTGAAGGAAAACAGAGGGGTTTTTTGCAGAGTGCCTACCTGCAGATTTTGGCCTGTAGCTCAGCCGCCACCTAGGGAAACCTACCAAACCTGTTCATTTCTGACAACTAGAGACCTAGGGGAATTCAAGATGGGGTGACTTGTGTGGCTCAGACCAGGTTCTGTTACCCAGAATCCTTTGCAAACCTCAAAATTTGGCTAAAAGTTCCTCACATTTCTGTGGCAGAAAGTTCTGGAATCTGAGAGGAGCCACAAATTTCCTTCCACCCAGCGTTCCCCCACGTCTACCGATAAAAATGATACCTCACTTGTGTGGGTAGGCCTAGCGCCCGCGACAGGATATGCCCCAAAACACAACGTGGACACATCACAGAAAACAGAGCTCTTTTTAGCAAAGTGACTACCTTTAGATTTTGGCCTCTAGCTCAGCCGCCACCTAGGGAAACCTACCAAACCTGTGCATTTCTGAAAACTAGTTACCTAGGGGAATCCAAGAAGGGGTGACTTGTGTGGCTCGGACCAGGTTCTGTTAACCAGAATCCTTTGCAAACCTCAAAATTTGGCTAAAAAAACACGTTCCTCACATTTCTGTGGCAGAAAGTTCTGGAATCTGAGGGGAGCCACAAATTTCCTTCCACCCAGCGTTCCCCCACGTCTCCCGATAAAAATGATACCTCACTTGTGTGGGTAGGCCTAGCGCCCGCGACAGGAAACGCCCCAAAGCGCAACGTAGACACAGCCAAATTTTTGAAGGAAAACAGAGGTGTTTTTTGCAAAGTGCCTACCTGTAGATTTTGGCCTGTAGCTCAGCCGCCACCTAGGGAAACCTACCAAACCTGTGCATTTCTGAAAACTAGAGACGTAGGGGAATCCAAGATGGGGTGACTTGTGTGGCTCGGACCAGGTTCTGTTACCCAGAATCCTTTGCAAACCTCAAAATTTGGCTAAAAAAACACATGTTCCTCACATTTCTGTCACAGAAAGTTCTGGAATCTGAGGGGAGCCACAAATTTCCTTCCACCCAGCGTTCCCCCACGTCTCCCGATAAAAATGATACCTCACTTGTGTGGGTAGGCCTAGCGCCCGCGACAGGAAACGCCCCAAAGCGCAACGTAGACACAGCCAAATTTTTGAAGGAAAACAGAGGTGTTTTTTGCAAAGTGCCTACCTGTAGATTTTGGCCTGTAGCTCAGCCGCCACCTGGGGAAACCTACCAAACCTGTGCATTTCTGAAAACTAGAGACCTAGGGGAATCCAAGATGGGGTGACTTGTGTGGCTCGGACCAGGTTCTGTTACCCAGAATCCTTTGCAAACCTTAAAATTTGGCTAAAAAAACACATGTTCCTCACATTTCTGTGGCAGAAAGTTCTGGAATCTGAGAGGAGCCACAAATTTCCTTCCACCCAGCGTTCCCCCACGTCTCCCGATAAAAATTATACCTCACTTGTGTGGGTAGGCCTAGCGCCTGCGACAGGAAACGCCCCAAAGCACAACGTGGGCACAGTCAAATTTTTGAAGGAAAACAGATGGGTTTTTTGCAAAGTGCCTACCTGTAGATTTTGGCCTGTAGCTCAGCCGCCACCTAGGGAAACCTACCAAACCTGTGCATTTCTGACAACTAGAGACCTAGGGGAATCCAAGATGGGGTGACTTGTGTGGCTCTGACCAGGTTCTGTTACCCAGAATCCTTTGCAAACCTCAAAATTTGGCTAAAAAACCACATGTTCCACACATTTCTGTGGCAGAAAGTTCTGGAATCTGAAAGGAGCCACGAATTTCCTTCCACCCAGCGTTCCCCCATGTCTCCCGATAAAAATGATACCTCACTTGTGTGGGTAGGCCTAGCGCCCGCGACAGGAAAGGCCCCAAAGCGCAACGTGGACACATCCAAAGTTTTGAATGAAAACAGACGGTTTTTTTGGAAAGTGCCTACCTGTAGATTTTGGCCTGTAGCTCAGCCGCCACCTAGGGAAATCTACCAAACCTGTGCATTTCTGAAAACTAGAGACCTAGGGGAATCCAAGATGGGGTGACTTGTGTGGCTCGGACCAGGTTCTGTTACCCAGAATCCTTTGCAAACCTCAAAATTTGGCTAAAAAAACACACGTTCCTCACATTTCTGGGGCAGAAAGTTCTGGAATCTGAGAGGAGCCACAAATTTCCTTCCACCCAGCGTTCCCCCACGTCTCCCGATAAAAATGATACCTCACTTGTGTGGGTAGGCCTAGCGCCCGCGACAGGAAACGCCCCAAAGCGCAACGTGCACACAGCCAAATTTTTGAAGGAAAACAGAGGTGTTTTTTGCAAAGTGCCTACCTGTAGATTTTGGCCTCTAGCTCAGCCGCCACCTAGGGAAACCTACCAAACCTGTGCATTTCTGAAAACTACAGACCTAGGGGAATCCAAGATGGGGTGACTTGTGTGGCTCGGACCAGGTTCTGTTACCCAGAATCCTTTGCAAACCTCAAAATTTGGCTAAAAAAACACATGTTCCTCACATTTCTGTGGCAGAAAGTTCTGGAATCTGAGGGGAGCCTCAAATTTCCTTCCACCCAGCGTTCCCCCACGTCTCCCGATAAAAATGATACCTCACTTGTGTGGGTAGGCCTAGCGTCCGCAACAGGAAACGCCCCAAAGCGCAACGTAGACACAGCCAAATTTTTTAAGGAAAACAGGTGTTTTTTGCAAAGTGCCTACCTGTAGATTTTGGCCTCTAGCTCAGCCGCCACCTAGGGAAACCTACCAAACCTGTGCATTTCTGAAAACTACAGACCTAGGGGAATCCAAGATGGGGTGACTTGTGTGGCTCGGACCAGGTTCTGTTACCCAGAATCCTTTGCAAACCTCAAAATTTGGCTAAAAAAACACATGTTCCTCACATTTCTGTGGCAGAAAGTTCTGGAATCTGAGGGGAGCCTCAAATTTCCTTCCACCCAGCGTTCCCCCACGTCTCCCGATAAAAATGATACCTCACTTGTGTGGGTAGGCCTAGCGTCCGCGACAGGAAACGCCCCAAAGCGCAAGGTAGACACAGCCAAATTTTTGAAGGAAAACAGAGGTGTTTCTTGCAAAGTGCCTACCTGTAGATTTTGGCCTGTAGCTCAGCCGCCACCTGGGGAAACCTACCAAACCTGTGCATTTCTGAAAACTAGAGACCTAGGGGAATCCAGATGGGGTGACTTGTGTGGCTCGGACCAGGTTCTGTTACCCAGAATCCTTTGCAAACCTCAAAATTTGGCTAAAAAAACACATGTTCCTCACATTTCTGTGGCAGAAAGTTCTGGAATCTGAAAGGAGCCACAAATGTCCTTCCACCCAGCGTTCCTCCACGTCTCCTGATAAAAATTATACCTCACTTTTGTGGGTAGGCCTAGCGCCCGCGACAGGAAACGCCCCAAAGCACAACGTGGGCACAGCCAAATTTTTGAAGGAAAACAGAGGGGTTTTTTGCAAAGTGCCTACCTGTAGATTTTGGCCTGTAGCTCAGCCGCCACCTAGGGACACCTACCAAACCTGTGCATTTCTGACAACTAGAGACCTAGGGGAATCCAAGATGGGGTGACTTGTGTGGCTCGGACCAGGTTCTGTTACCCAGAATCCTTTGCAAACCTCAAAATTTGGCTAAAAAACCACATGTTCCTCACATTTCTGTGGCAGAAAGTTCTGGAATCTGAGAGGAGCCACAAATTTCCTTCCACCCAGCGTTCCCCCACGTCTCCCGATAAAAATTATACCTCACTTGTGTGGGTAGGCCTAGCACCCGCGACAGGATATGCCCCAAAACACAACGTGGACACATCACAGAAAACAGAGCTCTTTTTAGCAAAGTGACTACCTGTAGATTTTGGCCTCTAGCTCAGCCGCCACCTAGGGAAACCTACCAAACCTGTGCATTTCTGAAAACTAGAGACCTAGGGGAATCCAAGATGGGGTGACTTGTGTGGCTCGGACCAGGTTCTGTTACCCAGAATCCTTTGCAAACCTCAAAATTTGGCTAAAAAAACACGTTCCTCACATTTCTGTGGCAGAAAGTTCTGGAATCTGAGGGGAGCCACAAATTTCCTTCCACCCAGCGTTCCCCCACGTCTCCCGATAAAAATGATACCTCACTTGTGTGGGTAGGCCTAGCGCCCGCGACAGGAAACGCCCCAAAGCGCAACGTGGACACAGCCAAATTTTTGAAGGAAAACAGAGGTGTTTTTTGCAAAGTGCCTACCTGTAGATTTTGGCCTGTAGCTCAGCCGCCACCTAGGGAAACCTACCAAACCTGTGCATTTCTGAAAACTAGAGACCTAGGGGAATCCAAGATGGGGTGACTTGTGTGGCTCGGACCAGGTTCTGTTACCCAGAATCCTTTGCAAACCTCAAAATTTGGCTAAAAAAACACACGTTCCTCACATTTCTGGGGCAGAAAGTTCTGGAATCTGAGAGGAGCCACAAATTTCCTTCCACCCAGCGTTCCCCCACGTCTCCCGATAAAAATGATACCTCACTTGTGTGGGTAGGCCTAGCGCCCGCGACAGGAAACGCCCCAAAGCGCAACGTGCACACAGCCAAATTTTTGAAGGAAAACAGAGGTGTTTTTTGCAAAGTGCCTACCTGTAGATTTTGGCCTCTAGCTCAGCCGCCACCTAGGGAAACCTACCAAACCTGTGCATTTCTGAAAACTGCAGACCTAGGGGAATCCAAGATGGGGTGACTTGTGTGGCTCGGACCAGGTTCTGTTACCCAGAATCCTTTGCAAACCTCAAAATTTGGCTAAAAAAACACATGTTCCTCACATTTCTGTGGCAGAAAGTTCTGGAATCTGAGGGGAGCCTCAAATTTCCTTCCACCCAGCGTTCCCCCACGTCTCCCGATAAAAATGATACCTCACTTGTGTGGGTAGGCCTAGCGTCCGCAACAGGAAACGCCCCAAAGCGCAACGTAGACACAGCCAAATTTTTTAAGGAAAACAGGTGTTTTTTGCAAAGTGCCTACCTGTAGATTTTGGCCTCTAGCTCAGCCGCCACCTAGGGAAACCTACCAAACCTGTGCATTTCTGAAAACTACAGACCTAGGGGAATCCAAGATGGGGTGACTTGTGTGGCTCGGACCAGGTTCTGTTACCCAGAATCCTTTGCAAACCTCAAAATTTGGCTAAAAAAACACATGTTCCTCACATTTCTGTGGCAGAAAGTTCTGGAATCTGAGGGGAGCCTCAAATTTCCTTCCACCCAGCGTTCCCCCACGTCTCCCGATAAAAATGATACCTCACTTGTGTGGGTAGGCCTAGCGTCCGCGACAGGAAACGCCCCAAAGCGCAAGGTAGACACAGCCAAATTTTTGAAGGAAAACAGAGGTGTTTCTTGCAAAGTGCCTACCTGTAGATTTTGGCCTGTAGCTCAGCCGCCACCTGGGGAAACCTACCAAACCTGTGCATTTCTGAAAACTAGAGACCTAGGGGAATCCAGATGGGGTGACTTGTGTGGCTCGGACCAGGTTCTGTTACCCAGAATCCTTTGCAAACCTCAAAATTTGGCTAAAAAAACACATGTTCCTCACATTTCTGTGGCAGAAAGTTCTGGAATCTGAAAGGAGCCACAAATGTCCTTCCACCCAGCGTTCCTCCACGTCTCCTGATAAAAATTATACCTCACTTGTGTGGGTAGGCCCAGCGCCCGCGACAGGAAACGCCCCAAAGCACAACGTGGGCACAGCCAAATTTTTGAAGGAAAACAGAGGGGTTTTTTGCAAAGTGCCTACCTGTAGATTTTGGCCTGTAGCTCAGCCGCCACCTAGGGACACCTACCAAACCTGTGCATTTCTGACAACTAGAGACCTAGGGGAATCCAAGATGGGGTGACTTGTGTGGCTCGGACCAGGTTCTGTTACCCAGAATCCTTTGCAAACCTCAAAATTTGGCTAAAAAACCACATGTTCCTCACATTTCTGTGGCAGAAAGTTCTGGAATCTGAGAGGAGCCACAAATTTCCTTCCACCCAGCGTTCCCCCACGTCTCCCGATAAAAATTATACCTCACTTGTGTGGGTAGGCCTAGCACCCGCGACAGGATATGCCCCAAAACACAACGTGGACACATCACAGAAAACAGAGCTCTTTTTAGCAAAGTGACTACCTGTAGATTTTGGCCTCTAGCTCAGCCGCCACCTAGGGAAACCTACCAAACCTGTGCATTTCTGAAAACTAGAGACCTAGGGGAATCCAAGATGGGGTGACTTGTGTGGCTCGGACCAGGTTCTGTTACCCAGAATCCTTTGCAAACCTCAAAATTTGGCTAAAAAAACACGTTCCTCACATTTCTGTGGCAGAAAGTTCTGGAATCTGAGGGGAGCCACAAATTTCCTTCCACCCAGCGTTCCCCCACGTCTCCCGATAAAAATGATACCTCACTTGTGTGGGTAGGCCTAGCGCCCGCGACAGGAAACGCCCCAAAGCGCAACGTGGACACAGCCAAATTTTTGAAGGAAAACAGAGGTGTTTTTTGCAAAGTGCCTACCTGTAGATTTTGGCCTGTAGCTCAGCCGCCACCTAGGGAAACCTACCAAACCTGTGCATTTCTGAAAACTAGAGACCTAGGGGAATCCAAGATGGGGTGACTTGTGTGGCTCGGACCAGGTTCTGTTACCCAGAATCCTTTGCAAACCTCAAAATTTGGCTAAAAAAACACATGTTCCTCACATTTCTGTGGCAGAAAGTTCTGGAATCTGAGGGGAGCCACAAATTTCCTTCCACCCAGCGTTCCCCCATGTCTCCCGATAAAAATGATACCTCACTTGTGTGAGTAGGCCTAGCGCCCGCGACAGGAAACGCCCCAAAGCGCAACGTGGACACAGCCAAATTTTTGAAGGAAAACAGAGGTGTTTTTTGCAAACTGCCTACCTGTAGATTTTGGCCTGTAGCTCAGCCGCCACCTAGGGAAACCTACCAAACCTGTGCATTTCTGAAAACTAGAGACCTAGGGGAATCCAAGATGGGGTGACTTGTGTGGCTCGGACCAGGTTCTGTTACCCAGAATCCTTTGCAAACCTCAAAATTTGGCTAAAAAAACACATGTTCCTCACATTTCTGTGGCAGAAAGTTCTGGAATCTGAGGGGAGCCACAAATTTCCTTCCACCCAGCGTTCCCCCACATCTCCCGATAAAAATGATACCTCACTTGTGTGGGTAGGCCTAGCGCCCGCGACAGGAAACGCCCCAAAGCGCAACGTGGACACAGCCAAATTTTTGAAGGAAAACAGAGGTGTTTTTTGCAAAGTGCCTACCTGTAGATTTTGGCCTGTAGCTCAGCCGCCACCTAGGGAAACCTACGAAACCTGTGCATTTCTGAAAACTAGAGACCTAGGGGAATTCAAGATGGGGTGACTTGTGTGGCTCGGACCAGGTTCTGTTACCCAGAAACCTTTGCAAACCTCAAAATTTGGCTAAAAAAACACATGTTCCTCACATTTCTGTGGCAGAAAGTTCTGGAATCTGAGAGGAGCCACAAATTTCCTTCCACCCAGCGTTCCCCCACGTCTCCCGATAAAAATGATACCTCACTTGTGTGGGTAGGCCTAGCGCCCGCGACAGGATATGCCCCAAAACACAACGTGGACACATCACAGAAAACAGAGCTCTTTTTAGCAAAGTGACTACCTGTAGATTTTGGCCTCTAGCTCAGCCGCCACCTAGGGAAACCTACCAAACCTGTGCATTTCTGAAAACTAGAGACCTAGGGGAATCCAAGAAGGGGTGACTTGTGTGGCTCGGACCAGGTTCTGTTACCCAGAATCCTTTGCAAACCTCAATATTTGGCTAAAAAAACATGTTCCTCACATTTCTGTGGCAGAAAGTTCTGGAATCTGAGGGGAGCCACAAATTTCCTTCCACCCAGCGTTCCCCCACGTCTCCCGATAAAAATGATACCTCACTTGTGTGGGTAGGCCTAGCGCCCGCGACAGGAAACGCCCCAAAGCGCAACGTGGACACAGCCAAATTTTTGAAGGAAACAGAGGTTTTTTTTGCAAAGTGCCTACCTGTAGATTTTGGCCTCTAGCTCAGCCGCCACCTAGGGAAACCTACCAAACCTGTGCATTTCTGAAAACTAGAGACCTAGGGGAATCCAAGATGGGGTGACTTGTGTGGCTCGGACCAGGTTCTGTTACCCAGAATCCTTTGCAAACCTCAAAATTTGGCTAAAAAACCACATGTTACTCACATTTCTATGGCAGAAAGTTCTGGAATCTGAGGGGAGCCACAAATTTCCTTCCACCCAACGTTCCCCCACGTCTCCCGATAAAAATGATACCTCACTTGTCTGGGTAGGCCTAGCGCCCGCGACAGGAAACGCCCCAAAGCGCAACGTGGACACAGCCAAATTTTTGAAGGAAAACAGAGGTGTTTTTTGCAAAGTGCCTTCCTGTAGATTTTGGCCTGTAGCTCAGCCGCCACCTAGGGAAACCTACCAAACCTGTGCATTTCTGAAAACTAGAGACCTAGGGGAATCCAAGATGGGGTGACTTCAGTGGCTCGGACCAGGTTCTGTTACCCAGAATCCTTTGCAAACCTCAAACTTTGGCTAAAAAAACACATGTTCCTCACATTTCTTTGGCATAAAGTTCTGGAATCTGATAGGAGCCACAAATTTCCTTCCACCCAGCATTCCCCCACGTCTCCCGATAAAAATGATACCTCACTTGTGTGGGTAGGCCTAGCGCCCGCGACAGGATATGCCCCAAAACACAACGTGGACACATCACAGAAAACAGAGCTCTTTTTAGCAAAGTGACTACCTGTAGATTTTGGCCTCTAGCTCAGCCGCCACCTAGGGAAACCTACCAAACCTGTGCATTTCTGAAAACTAGAGACCTAGGGGAATCCAAGATGGGGTGACTTGTGTGGCTCGGACCAGGTTCTGTTACCCAGAATCCTTTGCAAACCTCAAAATTTGGCTAAAAAAACACGTTCCTCACATTTCTGTGGCAGAAAGTTCTGGAATCTGAGGGGAGCCACAAATTTCCTTCCACCCAGCGTTCCCCCACGTCTCCCGATAAAAATGATACCTCACTTGTGTGGGTAGGCCTAGCGCCCGCAACAGGAAAGGCCCCAAAGCGCAACGTGGACACAGCCAAAGTTTTGAAGAAAAACAGAGGGGTTTTTTGCAAAGTGCCTACCTGTAGATTTTGGCCTGTAGCTCAGCCGCCACCTAGGGAAATCTACCAAACCTGTGCATTTCTGAAAACTAGAGACCTAGGGGAATCCAAGATGGGGTGACTTGTGTGGCTCGGACCAGGTTCTGTTACCCAGAATCCTTTGCAAACCTCAAAATTTGGCTAAAAAAACACACGTTCCTCACATTTCTGGGGCAGAAAGTTCTGGAATCTGAGAGGAGCCACAAATTTCCTTCCACCCAGCGTTCCCCCACGTCTTCCAATAAAAATGATACCTCACTTGTGTGGGTAGGCCTAGCGCCCGCGACAGGAAATGCCCCAAAGCGCAACGTGGACACAGCCAAATTTTTTAAGGAAAACAGAGGTGTTTTTTGCAAAGTGCCTACCTGTAGATTTTGGCCTGTAGCTCAGCCGCCACCTAGGGAAACCTACCAAACCTGTGCATTTCTGAAAACTAGAGACCTAGGGGAATCCAAGATGGGGTGACTTGTGTGGCTCGGACCAGGTTCTGTTACCCAGAATCCTTTGCAAACCTCAAAATTTGGCTAAAAAAACACGTTCCTCACATTTCTGTGGCAGAAAGTTCTGGAATCTGAGGGGAGCCACAAATTTCCTTCCACCCAGCGTTCCCCCACGTCTCCCGATAAAAATGATACCTCACTTGTGTGGGTAGGCCTAGCGCCCGCGACAGGAAACGCCCCAAAGCGCAACGTGGACACAGCCAAATTTTTGAAGGAAAACAGAGGTGTTTTTTGCAAAGTGCCTACCTGTAGATTTTGGCCTGTAGCTCAGCCGCCACCTAGGGAAACCTACCAAACCTGTGCATTTCTGAAAACTAGAGACCTAGGGGAATCCAAGATGGGGTGACTTGTGTGGCTCGGACCAGGTTCTGTTACCCAGAATCCTTTGCAAACCTCAAAATTTGGCTAAAAAAACACATGTTCCTCACATTTCTGTGGCAGAAAGTTCTGGAATCTGAGGGGAGCCACAAATTTCCTTCCACCCAGCGTTCCCCCATGTCTCCCGATAAAAATGATACCTCACTTGTGTGAGTAGGCCTAGCGCCCGCGACAGGAAACGCCCCAAAGCGCAACGTGGACACAGCCAAATTTTTGAAGGAAAACAGAGGTGTTTTTTGCAAACTGCCTACCTGTAGATTTTGGCCTGTAGCTCAGCCGCCACCTAGGGAAACCTACCAAACCTGTGCATTTCTGAAAACTAGAGACCTAGGGGAATCCAAGATGGGGTGACTTGTGTGGCTCGGACCAGGTTCTGTTACCCAGAATCCTTTGCAAACCTCAAAATTTGGCTAAAAAAACACATGTTCCTCACATTTCTGTGGCAGAAAGTTCTGGAATCTGAGGGGAGCCACAAATTTCCTTCCACCCAGCGTTCCCCCACATCTCCCGATAAAAATGATACCTCACTTGTGTGGGTAGGCCTAGCGCCCGCGACAGGAAACGCCCCAAAGCGCAACGTGGACACAGCCAAATTTTTGAAGGAAAACAGAGGTGTTTTTTGCAAAGTGCCTACCTGTAGATTTTGGCCTGTAGCTCAGCCGCCACCTAGGGAAACCTACGAAACCTGTGCATTTCTGAAAACTAGAGACCTAGGGGAATTCAAGATGGGGTGACTTGTGTGGCTCGGACCAGGTTCTGTTACCCAGAAACCTTTGCAAACCTCAAAATTTGGCTAAAAAAACACATGTTCCTCACATTTCTGTGGCAGAAAGTTCTGGAATCTGAGAGGAGCCACAAATTTCCTTCCACCCAGCGTTCCCCCACGTCTCCCGATAAAAATGATACCTCACTTGTGTGGGTAGGCCTAGCGCCCGCGACAGGATATGCCCCAAAACACAACGTGGACACATCACAGAAAACAGAGCTCTTTTTAGCAAAGTGACTACCTGTAGATTTTGGCCTCTAGCTCAGCCGCCACCTAGGGAAACCTACCAAACCTGTGCATTTCTGAAAACTAGAGACCTAGGGGAATCCAAGAAGGGGTGACTTGTGTGGCTCGGACCAGGTTCTGTTACCCAGAATCCTTTGCAAACCTCAATATTTGGCTAAAAAAACATGTTCCTCACATTTCTGTGGCAGAAAGTTCTGGAATCTGAGGGGAGCCACAAATTTCCTTCCACCCAGCGTTCCCCCACGTCTCCCGATAAAAATGATACCTCACTTGTGTGGGTAGGCCTAGCGCCCGCGACAGGAAACGCCCCAAAGCGCAACGTGGACACAGCCAAATTTTTGAAGGAAACAGAGGTTTTTTTTGCAAAGTGCCTACCTGTAGATTTTGGCCTCTAGCTCAGCCGCCACCTAGGGAAACCTACCAAACCTGTGCATTTCTGAAAACTAGAGACCTAGGGGAATCCAAGATGGGGTGACTTGTGTGGCTCGGACCAGGTTCTGTTACCCAGAATCCTTTGCAAACCTCAAAATTTGGCTAAAAAACCACATGTTACTCACATTTCTATGGCAGAAAGTTCTGGAATCTGAGGGGAGCCACAAATTTCCTTCCACCCAACGTTCCCCCACGTCTCCCGATAAAAATGATACCTCACTTGTCTGGGTAGGCCTAGCGCCCGCGACAGGAAACGCCCCAAAGCGCAACGTGGACACAGCCAAATTTTTGAAGGAAAACAGAGGTGTTTTTTGCAAAGTGCCTTCCTGTAGATTTTGGCCTGTAGCTCAGCCGCCACCTAGGGAAACCTACCAAACCTGTGCATTTCTGAAAACTAGAGACCTAGGGGAATCCAAGATGGGGTGACTTCAGTGGCTCGGACCAGGTTCTGTTACCCAGAATCCTTTGCAAACCTCAAACTTTGGCTAAAAAAACACATGTTCCTCACATTTCTTTGGCATAAAGTTCTGGAATCTGATAGGAGCCACAAATTTCCTTCCACCCAGCATTCCCCCACGTCTCCCGATAAAAATGATACCTCACTTGTGTGGGTAGGCCTAGCGCCCGCGACAGGATATGCCCCAAAACACAACGTGGACACATCACAGAAAACAGAGCTCTTTTTAGCAAAGTGACTACCTGTAGATTTTGGCCTCTAGCTCAGCCGCCACCTAGGGAAACCTACCAAACCTGTGCATTTCTGAAAACTAGAGACCTAGGGGAATCCAAGATGGGGTGACTTGTGTGGCTCGGACCAGGTTCTGTTACCCAGAATCCTTTGCAAACCTCAAAATTTGGCTAAAAAAACACGTTCCTCACATTTCTGTGGCAGAAAGTTCTGGAATCTGAGGGGAGCCACAAATTTCCTTCCACCCAGCGTTCCCCCACGTCTCCCGATAAAAATGATACCTCACTTGTGTGGGTAGGCCTAGCGCCCGCGACCGGAAAGGCCCCAAAGCGCAACGTGGACACAGCCAAAGTTTTGAAGGAAAACAGAGGGGTTTTTTGCAAAGTGCCTACCTGTAGATTTTGGCCTGTAGCTCAGCCGCCACCTAGGGAAATCTACCAAACCTGTGCATTTCTGAAAACTAGAGACCTAGGGGAATCCAAGATGGGGTGACTTGTGTGGCTCGGACCAGGTTCTGTTACCCAGAATCCTTTGCAAACCTCAAAATTTGGCTAAAAAAACACACGTTCCTCACATTTCTGGGGCAGAAAGTTCTGGAATCTGAGAGGAGCCACAAATTTCCTTCCACCCAGCGTTCCCCCACGTCTTCCAATAAAAATGATACCTCACTTGTGTGGGTAGGCCTAGCGCCCGCGACAGGAAATGCCCCAAAGCGCAACGTGGACACAGCCAAATTTTTTAAGGAAAACAGAGGTGTTTTTTGCAAAGTGCCTACCTGTAGATTTTGGCCTGTAGCTCAGCCGCCACCTAGGGAAACCTACCAAACCTGTGCATTTCTGAAAACTAGAGACCTAGGGGAATCCAAGATGGGGTGACTTGTGTGGCTCGGACCAGGTTCTGTTACCCAGAATCCTTTGCAAACCTCAAAATTTGACTAAAAAAACACATGGTACTCACATTTCTGTGGCAGAAAGTTCTGGAATCTGAGGGGAGCCACAAATTTCCTTCCACCCAGCGTTCCCCCACATCTCCCGATAAAAATGATACCTCACTTGTGTGGGTAGGCCTAGCGCCCGCGACAGGAAACGCCCCAAAGCGCAACGTGGACACAGCCACATTTTTGAAGGAAAACAGGTGTTTTTTGCAAAGTGCCTAACTGTAGATTTTGGCCTGTAGCTCAGCCGCCACCTAGGGAAACCTACGAAACCTGTGCATTTCTGAAAACTAGAGACCTAGGGGAATTCAAGATGGGGTGACTTGTGTGGCTCGGACCAGGTTCTGTTACCCAGAAACCTTTGCAAACCTCAAAATTTGGCTAAAAAAACACATGTTCCTCACATTTCTGTGGCAGAAAGTTCTGGAATCTGAGAGGAGCCACAAATTTCCTTCCACCCAGCGTTCCCCCACGTCTTCCAATAAAAATGATACCTCACTTGTGTGGGTAGGCCTAGCGCCCGCGACAGGATATGCCCCAAAACACAACGTGGACACATCACAGAAAACAGAGCTCTTTTTAGCAAAGTGACTACCTGTAGATTTTGGCCTCTAGCTCAGCCGCCACCTAGGGAAACCTACCAAACCTGTGCATTTCTGAAAACTAGAGACCTAGGGGAATCCAAGAAGGGGTGATTTGTGTGGCTCGGACCAGGTTCTGTTACCCAGAATCCTTTGCAAACCTCAATATTTGGCTAAAAAAACATGTTCCTCACATTTCTGTGGCAGAAAGTTCTGGAATCTGAGGGGAGCCACAAATTTCCTTCCACCCAGCGTTCCCCCACGTCTCCCGATAAAAATGATACCTCACTTGTGTGGGTAGGCCTAGCGCCCGCGACAGGAAACGCCCCAAAGCGCAACGTGGACACAGCCAAATTTTTGAAGGAAAACAGAGGTTTTTTTTGCAAAGTGCCTACCTGTAGATTTTGGCCTCTAGCTCAGCCGCCACCTAGGGAAACCTACCAAACCTGTGCATTTCTGAAAACTAGAGACCTAGGGGAATCCAAGATGGGGTGACTTGTGTGGCTCGGACCAGGTTCTGTTACCCAGAATCCTTTGCAAACCTCAAAATTTGGCTAAAAAACCACATGTTACTCACATTTCTATGGCAGAAAGTTCTGGAATCTGAGGGGAGCCACAAATTTCCTTCCACCCAACGTTCCCCCACGTCTCCTGATAAAAATGATACCTCACTTGTCTGGGTAGGCCTAGCGCCCGCGACAGGAAACGCCCCAAAGCGCAACGTGGACACAGCCAAATTTTTGAAGGAAAACAGAGGTGTTTTTTGCAAAGTGCCTTCCTGTAGATTTTGGCCTGTAGCTCAGCCGCCACCTAGGGAAACCTACCAAACCTGTGCATTTCTGAAAACTAGAGACCTAGGGGAATCCAAGATGGGGTGACTTGAGTGGCTTGGACCAGGTTCTGTTACCCAGAATCCTTTGCAAACCTCAAACTTTGGCTAAAAAAACACATGTTCCTCACATTTCTTTGGCATAAAGTTCTGGAATCTGATAGGAGCCACAAATTTCCTTCCACCCAGCATTCCCCCACGTCTCCCGATAAAAATGATACCTCACTTGTGTGGGTAGGCCTAGCGCCCGCGACAGGATATGCCCCAAAACACAACGTGGACACATCACAGAAAACAGAGCTCTTTTTAGCAAAGTGACTACCTGTAGATTTTGGCCTCTAGCTCAGCCGCCACCTAGGGAAACCTACCAAACCTGTGCATTTCTGAAAACTAGAGACCTAGGGGAATCCAAGATGGGGTGACTTGTGTGGCTCGGACCAGGTTCTGTTACCCAGAATCCTTTGCAAACCTCAAAATTTGGCTAAAAAAACACGTTCCTCACATTTCTGTGGCAGAAAGTTCTGGAATCTGAGGGGAGCCACAAATTTCCTTCCACCCAGCGTTCCCCCACGTCTCCCGATAAAAATTATACCTCACTTGTGTGGGTAGGCCTAGCGCCCGCGACAGGAAAGGCCCCAAAGCGCAACGTGGACACAGCCAAAGTTTTGAAGGAAAACAGAGGTGTTTTTTGCAAAGTGCCTCCTGTAGATTTTGGCCTGTAGCTCAGCCACCACCTAGGGAAACCTACCAAACCTGTGCATTTCTGAAAACTAGAGACCTAGGGGAATCCAAGATGGGGTGACTTGTGTGGCTCGGACCAGGTTCTGTTACCCAGAATCCTTTGCAAACCTCAAAATTTGACTAAAAAAACACATGTTCCTCACATTTCTGTGGCAGAAAGTTCTGGAATCTGAGGGGAGCCACAAATTTCCTTCCACCCAGCGTTCCCCCACATCCCCTGATAAAAATGATACCTCACTTGTGTGGGTAGGCCTAGCGCCCGCGACAGGAAACGCCCCAAAGCGCAACGTGGACACAGCCAAATTTTTGAAGGAAAACAGAGGTGTTTTTTGCAAAGTGCCTACCTGTAGATTTTGGCCTGTAGCTCAGCCGCCACCTAGGGAAACCTACCAAACCTGTGCATTTCTGAAAACTAGAGACCTAGGGGAATTCAAGATGGGGTGACGTGTGTGGCTCGGACCAGGTTCTGTTACCCAGAAACCTTTGCAAACCTCAAAATTTGGCTAAAAAAACACATGTTCCTCACATTTCTGTGGCAGAAAGTTCTGGAATCTGAGAGGAGCCACAAATTTCCTTCCACCCAGCGTTCCCCCACGTCCCCCGATAAAAATGATACCTCACTTGTGTGGGTAGGCCTAGCGCCCGCGACAGGATATGCCCCAAAACACAACGTGGACACATCACAGAAAACAGAGCTCTTTTTAGCAAAGTGACTACCTGTAGATTTTGGCCTCTAGCTCAGCCGCCACCTAGGGAAACCTACCAAACCTGTGCATTTCTGAAAACTAGAGACCTAGGGGAATCCAAGAAGGGGTGACTTGTGTGGCTCGGACCAGGTTCTGTTACCCAGAATCCTTTGCAAACCTCAATATTTGGCTAAAAAAACATGTTCCTCACATTTCTGTGGCAGAAAGTTCTGGAATCTGAGGGGAGCCACAAATTTCCTTCCACCCAGCGTTCCCCTACGTCTCCCGATAAAAATGATACCTCACTTGTGTGGGTAGGCCTAGCGCCCGCGACAGGAAATGCCCCAAAGCGCAACGTGGACACAGCCAAATTTTTGAAGGAAAACAGAGGTTTTTTTGCAAAGTGCCTACCTGTAGATTTTGGCCTCTAGCTCAGCCGCCACCTAGGGAAACCTACCAAACCTGTGCATTTCTGAAAACTAGGGACCTAGGGGAATACAAGATGGGGTGACTTGTGTGGCTCGGACCAGGTTCTGTTACCCAGAATCCTTTGCAAACCTAAAAATTTGGCTAAAAAACCACATGTTACTCACATTTCTGTGGCAGAAAGTTCTGGAATCTGAGAGGAGCCACAAATTTCCTTCCACCCAGCTTTCCCCCACGTCTCCCGATAAAAATGATACCTCACTTGTGTGGGTAGGCCTAGCGCCCGCGACAGGATATGCCCCAAAACACAACGTGGACACATCACAGAAAACAGAGCTCTTTTTAGCAAAGTGACTACCTGTAGATTTTGGCCTCTAGCTCAGCCGCCACCTAGGGAAACCTACCAAACCTGTGCATTTCTGAAAACTAGAGACCTAGGGGAATCCAAGATGGGGTGACTTGTGTGGCTCGGACCAGGTTCTGTTACCCAGAATCCTTTGCAAACCTCAAAATGTGGCTAAAAAAACACATGTTCCTCACATTTCTGTGGCAGAAAGTTCTGGAATCTGAGAGGAGCCACAAATTTCCTTCCACCTAGCGTTCCCCCACGTCTCCCGATAAAAATGATACCTCACTTGTGTGGGTAGGCCTAGCGCCCGCGACAGGAAATGCCCCAAAGCGCAACGTGGACACAGCCAAATTTTTGAAGGAAAACAGAGGTGTTTTTTGCAAAGTGCCTTCCTGTAGATTTTGGCCTGTAGCTCAGCCGCCTCCTAGGGAAACCTACCAAACCTGTGCATTTCTGAAAACTAGAGACCTAGGGGAATCCATGATGGGGTGACTTGTGTGGCTCGGACCAGGTTCTGTTACCCAGAATCCTTTGCAAACCTCAAACTTTGGCTAAAAAAACACATGTTCCTCACATTTCTTTGGCATAAAGTTCTGGAATCTGAGAGGAGCCACAAATTTCCTTCCACCCAGCGTTCCCCCACGTCTCCCGATAAAAATGATACCTCACTTGTGTGGGTAGGCCTAGCACCCGCGACAGGATATGCCCCAAAACACAACGTGGACACATCACAGAAAACAGAGCTCTTTTTAGCAAAGTGACTACCTGTAGATTTTGGCCTCTAGCTCAGCCGCCACCTAGGGAAACCTACCAAACCTGTGCATTTCTGAAAACTAGAGACCTAGGGGAATCCAAGATGGGGTGACTTGTGTGGCTCGGACCAGGTTCTGTTACCCAGAATCCTTTGCAAACCTCAAAATTTGGCTAAAAAAACACGTTCCTCACATTTCTGTGGCAGAAAGTTCTGGAATCTGAGGGGAGCCACAAATTTCCTTCCACCCAGCGTTCCCCCATGTCTCCCGATAAAAATGATACCTCACTTGTGTGGGTAGGCCTAGCGTCCGCGACAGGAAACGCCCCAAAGCGCAACGTGGACACAGCCAAATTTTTGAAGGAAAACAGAGGTGTTTTTTGCAAAGTGCCTACCTGTAGATTTTGGCCTGTAGCTCAGCCGCCACCTAGGGAAACCTACCAAACCTGTGCATTTATGAAAACTAGAGACCTAGGGGAATCCAAGATGGGGTGACTTGTGTGGCTCGGACCAGGTTCTGTTACCCAGAATCCTTTGCAAACCTCAAAATTTGGCTAAAAAAACACATGTTCCTCACATTTCTGTGGCAGAAAGTTCTGGAATCTGAGAGGAGCCACAAATGTCCTTCCACCCAGCGTTCCCCCACGTCTCCCGATAAAAATTATACCTCACTTATGTGGGTAGACCTAGCGCCCGCGACAGGAAACGCCCCAAAGAACAACGTGGACACAGCCAAATTTTTTAAGGAAAACAGAGGTGTTTTTTGCAAAGTGCCTACCTGTAGATTTTGGCCTGTAGCTCAGCCGCCACTGAGGGAAACCTACCAAACCTGTGCATTTCTGAAAACTAGAGACCTAGGGGAATACAGGATGGGGTGACTTGTGTGGCTCGGACCAGGTTCTGTTACCTAGAATCATTTGCAAACCTCAAAATTTGGCTAAAAAACCACATGTTACTCACATTTCTATGGCAGAAAGTTCTGGAATATGAGGGGAGCCACAAATTTCCTTCCACCCAGCGTTCCCCCACGTCTCCCGATAAAAATGATACCTCACTTGTCTGGGTAGGTCTAGCGCCCGCGACAGGAAACGCCCCAAAGCGCAACGTGGACACAGCCAAATTTTTGAAGGAAAACAGAGGTGTTTTTTGCAAAGTGCCTTCCTGTAGATTTTGGCCTGTAGCTCAGCCGCCACCTAGGGAAACCTACCAAACCTGTGCATTTCTGAAAACTAGAGACCTAGGGGAATCCAAGATGGGGTGACTTGAGTGGCTCGGACCAGGTTCTGTTACCCAGAATCCTTTGCAAACCTCAAACTTTGGCTAAAAAAACACATGTTCCTCACATTTCTTTGGCATAAAGTTCTGGAATCTGATAGGAGCCACAAATTTCCTTCCACCCAGCATTCCCCCACGTCTCCCGATAAAAATGATACCTCACTTGTGTGGGCAGGCCTAGCGCCCGCGACAGGATATGCCCCAAAACACAACGTGGACACATCACAGAAAACAGAGCTCTTTTTAGCAAAGTGACTACCTGTAGATTTTGGCCTCTAGCTCAGCCGCCACCTAGGGAAACCTACCAAACCTGTGCATTTCTGAAAACTAGAGACCTAGGGGAATCCAAGATGGGGTGACTTGTGTGGCTCGGACCAGGTTCTGTTACCCAGAATCCTTTGCAAACCTCAAAATTTGGCTAAAAAAACACGTTCCTCACATTTCTGTGGCAGAAAGTTCTGGAATCTGAGGGGAGCCACAAATTTCCTTCCACCCAGCGTTCCCCCACGTCTCCCGATAAAAATGATACCTCACTTGTGTGGGTAGGCCTAGCGTCCGCGACAGGAAACGCCCCAAAGCGCAACGTGGACACAGCCAAATTTTTGAAGGAAAACAGAGGTGTTTTTTGCAAAGTGCCTACCTGTAGATTTTGGCCTGTAGCTCAGCCGCCACCTAGGGAAACCTACCAAACCTGTGCATTTATGAAAACTAGAGACCTAGGGGAATCCAAGATGGGGTGACTTGTGTGGCTCGGACCAGGTTCTGTTACCCAGAATCCTTTGCAAACCTCAAAATTTGGCTAAAAAAACACATGTTCCTCACATTTCTGTGGCAGAAAGTTCTGGAATCTGAGAGGAGCCACAAATTTCCTTCCACACAGCATTCCCCCACGTCTCCCGATAAAAATGATACCTCACTTATGTGGGTAGGCCTAGCGCCCGCGACAGGAAACGCCCCAAAGCACAACGTGGACACAGCCACATTTTTTAAGGAAAACAGAGGTGTTTTTTGCAAAGTGCCTACCTGTAGATTTTGGCCTGTAGCTCAGCCGCCACCTAGGGAAACCTACCAAACCTGTGCATTTCTGAAAACTAGAGACCTAGGGGAATACAAGATGGGGTGACTTGTGTGGCTCGGACCAGGTTCTGTTACCCAGAATCCTTTGCAAACCTCAAAATTTGGCTAAAAAACCACATGTTACTCACATTTCTGTGACAGAAAGTTCTGGAATCTGAGAGGAGCCACAAATTTCCTTCCACCCAGCGTTCCCCCACGTCTCCCGATAAAAATGATACCTCACTTGTGTGGGTAGGCCTAGCGCCCGCGACAGGATATGCCCCAAAACACAACGTGGACACATCACAGAAAACAGAGCTCTTTTTACCAAAGTGACTACCTGTAGATTTTGGCCTCTAGCTCAGCCGCCACCTAGGGAAACCTACCAAACCTGTGCATTTCTGAAAACTAGAGACCTAGGGGAATCCAAGATGGGGTGACTTGTGTGGCTCGGACCAGGTTCTGTTACCCAGAATCCTTTGCAAACCTCAAAATGTGGCTAAAAAAACACATGTTCCTCACATTTCTGTGGCAGAAAGTTCTGGAATCTGAGAGGAGCCACAAATTTCCTTCCACCTAGCGTTCCCCCACGTCTCCCGATAAAAATGATACCTCACTTGTGTGGGTAGGCCTAGCGCCCGCGACAGGAAATGCCCCAAAGCGCAACGTGGACACAGCCAAATTTTTGAAGGAAAACAGAGGTGTTTTTTGCAAAGTGCCTTCCTGTAGATTTTGGCCTGTAGCTCAGCCGCCTCCTAGGGAAACCTACCAAACCTGTGCATTTCTGAAAACTAGAGACCTAGGGGAATCCATGATGGGGTGACTTGTGTGGCTCGGACCAGGTTCTGTTACCCAGAATCCTTTGCAAACCTCAAACTTTGGCTAAAAAAACACATGTTCCTCACATTTCTTTGGCATAAAGTTCTGGAATCTGAGAGGAGCCACAAATTTCCTTCCACCCAGCGTTCCCCCACGTCTCCCGATAAAAATGATACCTCACTTGTGTGGGTAGGCCTAGCGCCCGCGACAGGATATGCCCCAAAACACAACGTGGACACATCACAGAAAACAGAGCTCTTTTTAGCAAAGTGACTACCTGTAGATTTTGGCCTCTAGCTCAGCCGCCACCTAGGGAAACCTACCAAACCTGTGCATTTCTGAAAACTAGAGACCTAGGGGAATCCAAGATGGGGTGACTTGTGTGGCTCGGACCAGGTTCTGTTACCCAGAATCCTTTGCAAACCTCAAAATTTGGCTAAAAAAACACGTTCCTCACATTTCTGTGGCAGAAAGTTCTGGAATCTGAGGGGAGCCACAAATTTCCTTCCACCCAGCGTTCCCCCATGTCTCCCGATAAAAATGATACCTCACTTGTGTGGGTAGGCCTAGCGTCCGCGACAGGAAACGCCCCAAAGCGCAACGTGGACACAGCCAAATTTTTGAAGGAAAACAGAGGTGTTTTTTGCAAAGTGCCTACCTGTAGATTTTGGCCTGTAGCTCAGCCGCCACCTAGGGAAACCTACCAAACCTGTGCATTTATGAAAACTAGAGACCTAGGGGAATCCAAGATGGGGTGACTTGTGTGGCTCGGACCAGGTTCTGTTACCCAGAATCCTTTGCAAACCTCAAAATTTGGCTAAAAAAACACATGTTCCTCACATTTCTGTGGCAGAAAGTTCTGGAATCTGAGAGGAGCCACAAATGTCCTTCCACCCAGCGTTCCCCCACGTCTCCCGATAAAAATGATACCTCACTTATGTGGGTAGACCTAGCGCCCGCGACAGGAAACGCCCCAAAGAACAACGTGGACACAGCCAAATTTTTTAAGGAAAACAGAGGTGTTTTTTGCAAAGTGCCTACCTGTAGATTTTGGCCTGTAGCTCAGCCGCCACTGAGGGAAACCTACCAAACCTGTGCATTTCTGAAAACTAGAGACCTAGGGGAATACAGGATGGGGTGACTTGTGTGGCTCGGACCAGGTTCTGTTACCTAGAATCATTTGCAAACCTCAAAATTTGGCTAAAAAACCACATGTTACTCACATTTCTATGGCAGAAAGTTCTGGAATATGAGGGGAGCCACAAATTTCCTTCCACCCAGCGTTCCCCCACGTCTCCCGATAAAAATGATACCTCACTTGTCTGGGTAGGTCTAGCGCCCGCGACAGGAAACGCCCCAAAGCGCAACGTGGACACAGCCAAATTTTTGAAGGAAAACAGAGGTGTTTTTTGCAAAGTGCCTTCCTGTAGATTTTGGCCTGTAGCTCAGCCGCCACCTAGGGAAACCTACCAAACCTGTGCATTTCTGAAAACTAGAGACCTAGGGGAATCCAAGATGGGGTGACTTGAGTGGCTCGGACCAGGTTCTGTTACCCAGAATCCTTTGCAAACCTCAAACTTTGGCTAAAAAAACACATGTTCCTCACATTTCTTTGGCATAAAGTTCTGGAATCTGATAGGAGCCACAAATTTCCTTCCACCCAGCATTCCCCCACGTCTCCCGATAAAAATGATACCTCACTTGTGTGGGCAGGCCTAGCGCCCGCGACAAGATATGCCCCAAAACACAACGTGGACACATCACAGAAAACAGAGCTCTTTTTAGCAAAGTGACTACCTGTAGATTTTGGCCTCTAGCTCAGCCGCCACCTAGGGAAACCTACCAAACCTGTGCATTTCTGAAAACTAGAGACCTAGGGGAATCCAAGATGGGGTGACTTGTGTGGCTCGGACCAGGTTCTGTTACCCAGAATCCTTTGCAAACCTCAAAATTTGGCTAAAAAAACACGTTCCTCACATTTCTGTGGCAGAAAGTTCTGGAATCTGAGGGGAGCCACAAATTTCCTTCCACCCAGCGTTCCCCCACGTCTCCCGATAAAAATGATACCTCACTTGTGTGGGTAGGCCTAGCGTCCGCGACAGGAAACGCCCCAAAGCGCAACGTGGACACAGCCAAATTTTTGAAGGAAAACAGAGGTGTTTTTTGCAAAGTGCCTACCTGTAGATTTTGGCCTGTAGCTCAGCCGCCACCTAGGGAAACCTACCAAACCTGTGCATTTATGAAAACTAGAGACCTAGGGGAATCCAAGATGGGGTGACTTGTGTGGCTCGGACCAGGTTCTGTTACCCAGAATCCTTTGCAAACCTCAAAATGTGGCTAAAAAAACACATGTTCCTCACATTTCTGTGGCAGAAAGTTCTGGAATCTGAGAGGAGCCACAAATTTCCTTCCACCCAGCGTTCCCCCACGTCTCCCGATAAAAATGATACCTCACTTGTGTGGGTAGGCCTAGCGCCCGCGACAGGAAACGCCCCAAAGCGCAACGTGGACACAGCCAAATTTTTGAAGGAAAACAGAGGTGTTTTTTGCAAAGTGCCTACCTGTAGATTTTGGCCTGTAGCTCAGCCGCCACCTAGGGACACCTACCAAACCTGTGCATTTCTGAAAACTAGAGACCTAGGGGAATCCAAGATGGGGTGACTTGTGTGGCTCGGACCAGGTTCTGTTACCCAGAATCCTTTGCAAACCTCAAAATTTGGCTAAAAAAACACATGTTACTCACATTTCTGTGGCAGAAAGTTCTGGAATCTGAGAGGAGCCACAAATTTCCTTCCACCCAGCGTTCCCCCACGTCTCCCGATAAAAATGATACCTCACTTGTGTGGGTAGGCCTAGCGCCCGCGACAGGATATGCCCCAAAACACAACGTGGACACATCACAGAAAACAGAGCTCTTTTTAGCAAAGTTACTACCTGTAGATTTTGGCCTCTAGCTCAGCCGCCACCTAGGGAAACCTACCAAACCTGTGCATTTCTGAAAACTAGAGACGTAAGGGAATCCAAGATGGGGTGACTTGTGTGGCTCGGACCAGGTTCTGTTACCCAGAATCCTTTGCAAACTTCAAAATGTGGCTAAAAAAACACATGTTCCTCACATTTCTGTGGCAGAAAGTTCTGGAATCTGAGAGGAGGCACAAATTTCCTTCCACCCAGCGTTCCCCCACGTCTCCCAATAAAAATGATACCTCACTTGTGTGGGTAGGCCTAGCGCCCGCGACAGGAAACGCCCCAAAGCGCAATGTGCACACAGCCACATTTTTGAAGGAAAACAGAGGTGTTTTTGCAAAGTGCCTACCTGTAGATTTTGGCCTCTAGCTCAGCCGCCACCTAGGGAAACCTACCAAAGCTGTGCATTTCCGAAAACTAGAGACCTAGGGGAATCCAAGATGGGGTGACTTGTGTGGCTCGGACCAGGTTCTGTTACCCAGAGTCCTTTGCAAACTTCAAAATGTGGCTAAAAAAACACATGTTCCTCACATTTCTGTGGCAGAAAGTTCTGGAATCTGAGAGGAGCCACAAATTTCGTTCCACCCAGCGTTCCCCCATGTCTCCCGATAAAAATGATACCTCACTTGTGTGGGTAGGCCTAGCGCCCGCAACAGGATATGCCCCAAAACACAACGTGGACACATCACAGAAAGCAGAGCTCTTTTTAGCAAAGTGACTACCTGTAGATTTTGACGTCTAGCTCAGCCGCCACCTAGGGAAACCTATCAAACCTGTGCATTTCTGAAAACTAGAGACCTAGGGGAATCCAAGATGGGGTGACTTGTGTGGCTCGGACCAGGTTCTGTTACCCAGAATCCTTTGCAAACCTCAAACTTTGGCTAAAAAAACACATGTTCCTCACATTTCTGTGGCAGAAAATTCTGGAATCTGAGAGGAGCCACAAATGTCCTTCCACCTAGCGTTCCCCCACGTCTCCTGATAAAAATGATACCTCACTTATGTGGGTAGGCCTAGCGCCCGCGACAGGATATGCCCCAAAACACAACGTGGACACATCACAGAAAACAGAGCTCTTTTTAGCAAAGTTACTACCTGTAGATTTTGGCCTCTAGCTCAGCCGCCACCTAGGGAAACCTACCAAACCTGTGCATTTCTGAAAACTAGAGACGTAAGGGAATCCAAGATGGGGTGACTTGTGTGGCTCGGACCAGGTTCTGTTACCCAGAATCCTTTGCAAACTTCAAAATGTGGCTAAAAAAACACATGTTCCTCACATTTCTGTGGCAGAAAGTTCTGGAATCTGAGAGGAGGCACAAATTTCCTTCCACCCAGCGTTCCCCCACGTCTCCCAATAAAAATGATACCTCACTTGTGTGGGTAGGCCTAGCGCCCGCGACAGGAAACGCCCCAAAGCGCAATGTGCACACAGCCACATTTTTGAAGGAAAACAGAGGTGTTTTTGCAAAGTGCCTACCTGTAGATTTTGGCCTCTAGCTCAGCCGCCACCTAGGGAAACCTACCAAAGCTGTGCATTTCCGAAAACTAGAGACCTAGGGGAATCCAAGATGGGGTGACTTGTGTGGCTCGGACCAGGTTCTGTTACCCAGAATCCTTTGCAAACTTCAAAATGTGGCTAAAAAAACACATGTTCCTCACATTTCTGTGGCAGAAAGTTCTGGAATCTGAGAGGAGCCACAAATTTCGTTCCACCCAGCGTTCCCCCATGTCTCCCGATAAAAATGATACCTCACTTGTGTGGGTAGGCCTAGCGCCCGCAACAGGATATGCCCCAAAACACAACGTGGACACATCACAGAAAGCAGAGCTCTTTTTAGCAAAGTGACTACCTGTAGATTTTGACCTCTAGCTCAGCCGCCACCTAGGGAAACCTATCAAACCTGTGCATTTCTGAAAACTAGAGACCTAGGGGAATCCAAGATGGGGTGACTTGTGTGGCTCGGACCAGGTTCTGTTACCCAGAATCCTTTGCAAACCTCAAACTTTGGCTAAAAAAACACATGTTCCTCACATTTCTGTGGCAGAAAATTCTGGAATCTGAGAGGAGCCACAAATGTCCTTCCACCTAGCGTTCCCCCACGTCTCCTGATAAAAATGATACCTCACTTATGTGGGTAGGCCTAGCGCCCGCGACAGGAAACGCCCCAAAGAACAACGTGGACACAGCCAAATTTTTGAAGGAAAACAGAGGTGTTTTTTGCAAAGTGCCTACCTGTAGATTTTGGCCTGTAGCTCATCCGCCACTGAGGGAAACCTACCAAACCTGTGCATTTCTGAAAACTAGAGACCTAGGGGAATACAGGATGGGGTGACTTGTGTGGCTCGGACCAGGTTCTGTTACCCAGAATCCTTTGCAAACCTCAAAATTTGGCTAAAAAACCACATGTTACTCACATTTCTGTGGCAGAAAGTTCTGGAATCTGAGGGGAGCCACAAATTTCCTTCCACCCAGCATTCCCCCACGTCTCCCGATAAAAATGATACCTCACTTGTGTGGGTAGGCCTAGCGCCCGCGACAGGATATGCCCCAAAACACAACGTGGACACATCACAGAAAACAGAGCTCTTTTTAGCAAAGTTACTACCTGTAGATTTTGGCCTCTAGCTCAGCCGCCACCTAGGGAAACCTACCAAACCTGTGCATTTCTGAAAACTAGAGACCTAAGGGAATCCAAGATGGGGTGACTTGTGTGGCTCGGACCAGGTTCTGTTACCCAGAATCCTTTGCAAACTTGAAAATGTGGCTAAAAAAACACATGTTCCTCACATTTCTGTGGCAGAAAGTTCTGGAATCTGAGAGGAGGCACAAATTTCCTTCCACCCAGCGTTCCCCCACGTCTCCCGATAAAAATGATACCTCACTTGTGTGGGTAGGCCTAGCGCCCGCGACAGGAAACGCCCCAAAGCGCAATGTGCACACAGCCAAATTTTTGAAGGAAAACAGAGGTGTTTTTGCAAAGTGCCTACCTGTAGATTTTGGCCTCTAGCTCAGCCGCCACCTAGGGAAACCTACCAAAGCTGTGCATTTCTGAAAACTAGAGACCTAGGGGAATCCAAGATGGGGTGACTTGTGTGGCTCGGACCAGGTTCTGTTACCCAGAATCCTTTGCAAACTTCAAAATGTGGCTAAAAAAACACATGTTCCTCACATTTCTGTGGCAGAAAGTTCTGGAATCTGAGAGGATCCACAAATTTCGTTCCACCCAGCGTTCCCCCATGTCTCCCGATAAAAATGATACCTCACTTGTGTGGGTAGGCCTAGCGCCCGCAACAGGATATGCCCCAAAACACAACGTGGACACATCACAGAAAGCAGAGCTCTTTTTAGCAAAGTGACTACCTGTAGATTTTGGCCTCTAGCTCGGCCGCCACCTAGGGAAACCTACCAAACCTGTGCATTTCTGAAAACTAGAGACCTAGGGGAATCCAAGATGGGGTGACTTGTGTGGCTCGGACCAGGTTCTGTTACCCAGAATCCTTTGCAAACCTCAAAATGTGGCTAAAAAAACACAAGTTCCTCACATTTCTGTGGCAGAAAGTTCTGGAATCTGAGAGGAGCCACAAATTTCCTTCCACACAGCGTTCCCCCATGTCTCCCGATAAAAATGATACCTCACTTGTGTGGGTAGGCCTAGCGCCCGCGACAGGAAACGCCCCAAAGCGCAACGTGCACACAGCCAAATTTTTGAAGGAAAACAGAGGTGTTTTTTGCAAAGTGCCTACCTGTAGATTTTGGCCTGTAGCTCAGCCGCCACCTAGGGAAACCCACCAAACCTGTGCATTTCTGAAAACTAGAGACGTAGGGGAATCCAAGATGGGGTGACTTGGTTGGCTCGGACCAGGTTCTGTTACCCAGAATCCTTTGCAAACCTCAAAATTTGGCTAAAAAAACACATGTTCCTCACATTTCTGTGGCAGAAAGTTCTGGAATCTGAGAGGAGCCACAAATGTCCTTCCACCCAGCGTTCCCCCACGTCTCCTGATAAAAATGATACCTCACTTATGTGGGTAGGCCTAGCGCCCGCGACAGGAAACGCCCCAAAGAACAACGTGGACACAGCCACATTTTTTAAGGAAAACAGAGGTGTTTTTTGCAAAGTGCCTACCTGTAGATTTTGGCCTGTAGCTCAGCCGCCACTGAGGGAAACCTACCAAACCTGTGCATTTCTGAAAACTAGAGACCTAGGGGAATACAGGATGGGGTGACTTGTGTGGCTCGGACCAGGTTCTGTTACCCAGAATCCTTTGCAAACCTCAAAATTTGGCTAAAAAACCACATGTTACTCACATTTCTGTGGCAGAAAGTTCTGGAATCTGAGGGGAGCCACAAATTTCCTTCCACCCAGCGTTCCCCCACGTCTCCCGATAAAAATGATACCTCACTTGTGTGGGTAGGCCTAGCGCCCACGACAGGAAACGCCCCAAAGCGCAACGTGGACACAGCCAAATTTTTGAAGGAAAACAGAGGTGTTTTTTGCAAAGTGCCTTCCTGTAGATTTTGGCCTGTAGCTCAGCCGCCACCTAGGGAAACCTACCAAACCTGTGCATTTCTGAAAACTAGAGACCTAGGGGAATCCAAGATGGGGTGACTTGTGTGGCTCGGACCAGGTTCTGTTACCCAGAATCCTTTGCAAACCTCAAACTTTGGCTAAAAAAACACATGTTCCTCACATTTCTGTGGCAGAAAATTCTGGAATCTGAGAGGAGCCACAAATGTCCTTCCACCCAGCATTCCCCCACGTCTCCTGATAAAAATGATACCTCACTTATGTGGGTAGGCCTAGCGCCCGCGACAGGAAACGCCCCAAAGAACAACGTGGACACAGCCAAATTTTTGAAGGAAAACAGAGGTGTTTTTTGCAAAGTGCCTACCTGTAGATTTTGGCCTGTAGCTCAGCCGCCACTGAGGGAAACCTACCAAACCTGTGCATTTCTGAAAACTAGAGACCTAGGGGAATACAGGATGGGGTGACTTGTGTGGCTCGGACCAGGTTCTGTTACCCAGAATCCTTTGCAAACCTCAAAATTTGGCTAAAAAACCACATGTTACTCACATTTCTGTGGCAGAAAGTTCTGGAATCTGAGGGGAGCCACAAATTTCCTTCCACCCAGCGTTCCCCCACGTCTCCCGATAAAAATGATACCTCACTTGTGTGGGTAGGCCTAGCGCCCGCGACAGGAAACGCCCCAAAGCGCAACGTGGACACAGCCAAATTTTTGAAGGAAAACAGAGGTGTTTTTTGCAAAGTGCCTTCCTGTAGATTTTGGCCTGTAGCTCAGCCGCCACCTAGGGAAACCTACCAAACCTGTGCATTTCTGAAAACTAGAGACCTAGGGGAATCCAAGATGGGGTGACTTGTGTGGCTCGGACCAGGTTCTGTTACCCAGAATCCTTTGCAAACCTCAAACTTTGGCTAAAAAAACACATGTTCCTCACATTTCTTTGGCATAAAGTTCTGGAATCTGAGAGGAGCCACAAATTTCCTTCCACCCAGCGTTCCCCCACGTCTCCCGATAAAAATGATACCTCACTTGTGTGGGTAGGCCTAGCGCCCGCGACAGGATATGCCCCAAAACACAACGTGGACACATCACAGAAAACAGAGCTCTTTTTAGCAAAGTGACTAGCTGTAGATTTTGGCCTCTAGCTCAGCCGCCACCTAGGGAAACCTACCAAACCTGTGCATTTCTGAAAACTAGAGACCTAGGGGAATCCAAGATGGGGTGACTTGTGTGGCTCGGACCAGGTTCTGTTACCCAGAATCCTTTGCAAACCTCAAAATTTGGCTAAAAAACCACATGTTACTCACATTTCTGTGGCAGAAAGTTCTGGAATCTGAGGGGAGCCACAAATTTCCTTCCACCCAGCGTTCCCCCACGTCTCCCGATAAAAATGATACCTCACTTGTGTGGGTAGGCCTAGCGCCCACGACAGGAAACGCCCCAAAGCGCAACGTGGACACAGCCAAATTTTTGAAGGAAAACAGAGGTGTTTTTTGCAAAGTGCCTTCCTGTAGATTTTGGCCTGTAGCTCAGCTGCCACCTAGGGAAACCTACCAAACCTGTGCATTTCTGAAAACTAGAGACCTAGGGGAATCCAAGGTGGGGTGACTTGTGTGGCTCGGACCAGGTTCTGTTACCCAGAATCCTTTGCAAACCTCAAACTTTGGCTAAAAAAACACATGTTCCTCACATTTCTGTGGCAGAAAGTTCTGGAATCTGAGAGGAGCCACAAATGTCCTTCCACCCAGCGTTCCCCCACGTCTCCTGATAAAAATGATACCTCACTTATGTGGGTAGGCCTAGCGCCCGTGACAGGAAACGCCCCAAAGAACAACGTGGACACAGCCAAATTTTTTAAGGAAAACAGAGGTGTTTTTTGCAAAGTGCCTACCTGTAGATTTTGGCCTGTAGCTCAGCCGCCACTGAGGGAAACCTACCAAACCTGTGCATTTCTGAAAACTAGAGACCTAGGGGAATACAGGATGGGGTGACTTGTGTGGCTCGGACCAGGTTCTGTTACCCAGAATCCTTTGCAAACCTCAAAATTTGGCTAAAAAACCACATGTTACTCACATTTCTGTGGCAGAAAGTTCTGGAATCTGAGGGGAGCCACAAATTTCCTTCCACCCAGCGTTCCCCCACGTCTCCCGATAAAAATGATACCTCACTTGTGTGGGTAGGCCTAGCGCCCGCGACAGGAAACGCCCCAAAGCGCAACTTGGACACAGCCACATTTTTGAAGGAAAACAGAGGTGTTTTTTGCCAAGTGCCTTCCTGTAGATTTTGGCCTGTAGCTCAGCCGCCACCTAGGGAAACCTACCAAACCTGTGCATTTCTGAAAACTAGAGACCTAGGGGAATCCAAGATGGGGTGACTTGTGTGGCTCGGACCAGGTTCTGTTACCCAGAATCCTTTGCAAACCTCAAACTTTGGCTAAAAAAACACATGTTCCTCACATTTCTTTGGCATAAAGTTCTGGAATCTGAGAGGAGCCACAAATTTCCTTCCACCCAGCGTTCCCCCACGTCTCCCGATAAAAATGATACCTCACTTGTGTGGGTAGGCCTAGCGCCCGCGACAGGATATGCCCCAAAACACAACGTGGACACATCACAGAAAACAGAGCTCTTTTTAGCAAAGTGACTACCTGTAGATTTTGGCCTCTAGCTCAGCCGCCACCTAGGGAAACCTACCAAACCTGAGCATTTCTGAAAACTAGAGACCTAGGGGAATCCAAGATGGGGTGACTTGTGTGGCTCGGACCAGGTTCTGTTACCCAGAATCCTTTGCAAACCTCAAAATTTGGCTAAAAAACACGTTCCTCACATTTCTGTGGCAGAAAGTTCTGGAATCTGAGGGGAGCCACAAATTTCCTTCCATCCAGCGTTCCCCCACGTCTCCCGATAAAAATGATACCTCACTTGTGTGGGTAGGCCTAGCGTCCGCGACAGGAAACGCCCCAAAGCGCAACGTGGACACAGCCAAATTTTTGAAGGAAAACAGAGGTGTTTTTTGCAAAGTGCCTACCTGTAGATTTTGGCCTGTAGCTCAGCCGCCACCTAGGGAAACCTACCAAACCTGTGCATTTATGAAAACTAGAGACCTAGGGGAATCCAAGATGGGGTGACTTGTGTGGCTCGGACCAGGTTCTGTTACCCAGAATCCTTTGCAAACCTCAAAATTTGGCTAAAAAAACACATGTTCCTCACATTTCTGTGGCAGAAAGTTCTGGAATCTGAGAGGAGCCACAAATTTCCTTCCACACAGCATTCCCCCACGTCTCCCGATAAAAATGATACCTCACTTATGTGGGTAGGCCTAGCGCCCGCGACAGGAAACGCCCCAAAGCACAACGTGGACACAGCCAAATTTTTTAAGGAAAACAGAGGTGTTTTTTGCAAAGTGCCTACCTGTAGATTTTGGCCTGTAGCTCAGCCGCCAAATAGGGAAACCTAACAAACCTGTGCATTTCTGAAAACTAGAGACCTAGGGGAATACAAGATGGGGTGACTTGTGTGGCTCGGACCAGGTTCTGTTACCCAGAATCCTTTGCAAACCTCAAAATTTGGCTAAAAAACCACATGTTACTCACATTTCTGTGGCAGAAAGTTCTGGAATCTGAGAGGAGCCACAAATTTCCTTCCACCCAGCGTTCCCCCACGTCTCCTGATAAAAATGATACCTCACTTTTGTGGGTAGGCCTAGCGCCCGCGACAGGATATGCCCCAAAACACAACGTGGACACATCACAGAAAACAGAGCTCTTTTTAGCAAAGTGACTACCTGTAGATTTTGGCCTCTAGCTCAGCCGCCACCTAGGGAAACCTACCAAACCTGTGCATTTCTGAAAACTAGAGACGTAGGGGAATCCAAGATGGGGTGACTTGTGTGGCTCGGACCAGGTTCTGTTACCCAGAATCCTTTGCAAACCTCAAAATTTGGCTAAAAAAACACATGTTCCTCACATTTCTGTGGCAGAAAGTTCTGGAATCTGAAAGGAGCCACAAATTTCCTTCCACCCAGCGTTCCCCCACGTCTCCCGATAAAAATGATACCTCACTTGTGTGGGTAGGCCTAGCGCCCGCGACAGGAAAGGCCCTAAGCGCAACGTGCACACAGCCAAATTTTTGAAGGAAAACAGAGGTGTTTTTTGCAAAGTGTCTACCTGTAGATTTTGGCCTCTAGCTAAGCCGCCACCTAGGGAAACGTACCAAACCTGTGCATTTCTGAAAACTAGAGACCTAGGGGAATCCAAGATGGGGTGACTTGTGTGGCTCGGACCAGGTTCTGTTACCCAGAATCCTTTGCAAACCTCAAAATTTGGCTAAAAAAACACATGGTACTCACATTTCTGTGGCAGAAAGTTCTGGAATCTGAGAGGAGCCACAAATTTCATTCCACCCAGCGTTCCCCCACATCTCCCGATAAAAATGATACCTCACTTGTGTGGGTAGGCCTAGCGTCCGCGACAGGATATGCCCCAAAGCGCAACGTGGACACAGCCACATTTTTGAAGGAAAACAGAGGTGTTTTTTGCAAACTGCCTACCTGTAGATTTTGGCCTGTAGCTCAGCCGCCACCTAGGGAAACCTACCAAACCTGTGCATTTCTGAAAACTAGAGACCTAGGGGAATCCAAGATGGGGTGACTTGTGTGGCTCGGACCAGGTTCTGTTACCCAGAATCCTTTGCAAACCTCAAAATTTGGCTAAAAAAACACATGTTCCTCACATTTCTGTGGCAGAAAGTTCTGGAATCTGAGAGGAGCCACAAATGTCCTTCCACCCAGCGTTCCCCCACGTCTCCCGATAAAAATGATACCTCACTTATGTGGGTAGGCCTAGTGCCCGCGACAGGAAACGCCCCAAAGAACAACGTGGACACAGCCAAATTTTTTAAGGAAAACAGAGGTGTTTTTTGCAAAGTGCCTACCTGTAGATTTTGGCCTGTAGCTCAGCCGCCACTGAGGGAAACCTACCAAACCTGTCCATTTCTGAAAACTAGAGACCTAGGGGAATACAGGATGGGGTGACTTGTGTGGCTCGGACCAGGTTCTGTTACCCAGAATCCTTTGCAAACCTCAAAATTTGGCTAAAAAACCACATGTTACTCACATTTCTATGGCAGAAAGTTCTGGAATCTGAGGGGAGCCACAAATTTCCTTCCACCCAGCGTTCCCCCACATCTCCCGATAAAAATGATACCTCACTTGTCTGGGTAGGCCTAGCGCCCGCGACAGGAAACGCCCCAAAGCGCAACGTGGACACAGCCAAATTTTTGAAGGAAAACAGAGGTGTTTTTTGCAAAGTGCCTTCCTGTAGATTTAGGCCTGTAGCTCAGCCGCCACCTAGGGAAACCTACCAAACCTGTGCATTTCTGAAAACTAGAGACCTAGGGGAATCAAAGATGGGGTGACTTGTGTGGCTCGGACCAGGTTCTGTTACCCAGAATCCTTTGCAAACCTCAAACTTTGGCTAAAAAAACACATGTTCCTCACATTTCTTTGGCATAAAGTTCTGGAATCTGAGAGGAGCCACAAATTTCCTTCCACCCAGCATTCCCCCATGTCTCCCGATAAAAATGATACCTCACTTGTGTGGGTAGGCCTAGCGCCCGCGACAGGATATGCCCCAAAACACAACGTGGACACATCACAGAAAACAGAGCTCTTTTTAGCAAAGTGACTACCTGTAGATTTTGTCCTCTAGCTCAGCCGCCACCTAGGGAAACCTACCAAACCTGTGCATTTCTGAAAACTAGAGACCTAGGGGAATCCAAGATGGGGTGACTTGTGTGGCTCGGACCAGGTTCTGTTACCCAGAATCCTTTGCAAACCTCAGAATTTGGCTAAAAAAACACGTTCCGCACATTTCTGTGGCAGAAAGTTCTGGAATCTGAGAGGAGCCACAAATTTCCTTCCACCCAGCGTTCCCCCACGTCTCCCGATAAAAATGATACCTCACTTGTGTGGGTAGGCCTAGCGTCCGCGACAGGATATGCCCCAAAACACAACGTGGACACATCACAGAAAACAGAGCTCTTTTTAGCAAAGTGACTACCTGTAGATTTTGGCCTCTAGCTCAGCCGCCACCTAGGGAAACCTACCAATCCTGTGCATTTCTGAAAACTAGAGACCTAGGGGAATCCAAGATGGGGTGACTTGTGTGGCTCGGACCAGGTTCTGTTACCCAGAATCCTTTGCAAACCTCAAAATTTGGCTAAAAAAACACGTTCCGCACATTTCTGTGGCAGAAAGTTCTGGAATCTGAGAGGAGACACAAATTTCCTTCCACCCAGCGTTCCCCCACGTCTCCCGATAAAAATGATACCTCACTTGTGTGGGTAGGCCTAGCGTCCGCGACAGGAAACGCCCCAAAGCGCAACGTGGACACAGCCAAATTTTTGAAGGAAAACAGAGGTGTTTTTTGCAAAGTGCCTACCTGTAGATTTTGGCCTGTAGCTCAGCCGCCACCTAGGGAAACCTACCAAACCTGTGCATTTCTGAAAACTAGAGACCTAGGGGAATCCAAGATGGGGTGACTTATGTGGCTCGGACCAGGTTCTGTTACCCAGAATCCTTTGCAAACCTCAAAATTTGGCTAAAAAAACACATGTACCTCACATTTCTGTGGCATAAAGTTCTGGAATCTGAGAGGAGCCACAAATTTCCTTCCACCCAGCGTTCCCCCACGTCTCCCGATAAAAATTATACCTCACTTGTGTGGGTAGGCCTAGCGCCCGCGACAGGATATGCCCCAAAACACAACGTGGACACATCACAGAAAACAGAGCTCTTTTTAGCAAAGTGACTACCTGTAGATTTTTTGCGTCTAGCTCAGCCGCCACCTAGGGAAACCTACCAAACCTGTGCATTTCTGAAAACTAGAGACCTAGGGGAATCCAAGATGGGGTGACTTGTGTGGCTCGGACCAGGTTCTGTTACCCAGAATCCTTTGCAAACCTCAAAATGTGGCAAAAAAAACACATGTTCCTCACATTTCTGTGGCAGAAAGTTCTGGAATCTGAGAGGAGCCACAAATTTCCTTCCACCCAGCGTTCCCCCACGTCTCCCGATAAAAATGATACCTCACTTGTGTGGGTAGGCCTAGCGCCCGCGACAGGAAACGCCCCAAAGCGCAACGTGGACACAGCCAAATTTTTGAAGGAAAACAGAGGTGTTTTTTGCAAAGTGCCTACCTGTAGATTTTGGCCTGTAGCTCAGCCGCCACCTAGGGAAACCTACCAAACCTGTGCATTTCTGAAAACAAGAGACCTAGGGGAATCCAAGATGGGGTGACTTGTGTGGCTCGGACCAGGTTCTGTTACCCAGAATCCTTTGCAAACCTCAAAATTTGGCTAAAAAACCACATGTTACTCACATTTCTTTGGCAGAAAGTTCTGGAATCTGAGAGGAGCCACAAATTTCCTTCCACCCAGCGTTCCCCCACGTCTCCCGATAAAAATGATACCTCACTTGTGTGGGTAGGCCTAGCGCCCGCGACAGGATATGCCCCAAAACACAACGTGGACACATCACAGAAAACAGAGCTCTTTTTAGCAAAGTTACTACCTGTAGATTTTGGCCTCTAGCTCAGCCGCCACCTAGGGAAACCTACCAAACCTGTGCATTTCTGAAAACTAGAGACCTAAGGGAATCCAAGATGGGGTGACTTGTGTGGCTCGGACCAGGTTCTGTTACCCAGAATCCTTTGCAAACTTCAAAATGTGGCTAAAAAAACACATGTTCCTCACATTTCTGTGGCAGAAAGTTCTGGAATCTGAGAGGAGGCACAAATTTCCTTCCACCCAGCGTTCCCCCACGTCTCCCGATAAAAATGATACCTCACTTGTGTGGGTAGGCCTAGCGCCCGCGACAGGAAACGCCCCAAAGCGCAACGTGCACACAGCCAAATTTTTGAAGGAAAACAGAGGTGTTTTTGCAAAGTGCCTACCTGTAGATTTTGGCCTCTAGCTCAGCCGCCACCTAGGGAAACCTACCAAAGCTGTGCATTTCTGAAAACTAGAGACCTAGGGGAATCCAAGATGGGGTGACTTGTGTGGCTCGGACCAGGTTCTGTTACCCAGAATCCTTTGCAAACCTCAAAATTTGGCTAAAAAAACACATGTTCCTCACATTTCTGTGGCAGAAAGTTCTGGAATCTGAGAGGAGCCACAAATTTCCTTCCACCCAGCGTTCCCCCATGTCTCCCGATAAAAATGATACCTCACTTGTGTGGGTAGGCCTAGCGCCCGCGACAGGATATGCCCCAAAACACAACGTGGACACATCACAGAAAGCAGAGCTCTTTTTAGCAAAGTGACTACCTGTAGATTTTGGCCTCTAGCTCAGCCGCCACCTAGGGAAACCTACCAAACCTGTGCATTTCTGAAAACTAGAGACCTAGGGGAATCCAAGATGGGGTGACTTGTGTGGCTCGGACCAGGTTCTGTTACCCAGAATCCTTTGCAAACCTCAAAATGTGGCTAAAAAAACACATGTTCCTCACATTTCTGTGGCAGAAAGTTCTGGAATCTGAGAGGAGCCACAAATTTCCTTCCACCCAGCGTTCCCCCATGTCTCCCGATAAAAATGATACCTCACTTGTGTGGGTAGGCCTAGCGCCCGCGACAGGAAACGCCCCAAAGCGCAACGTGCACACAGCCAAATTTTTTAAGGAAAACAGAGGTGTTTTTTGCAAAGTGCCTACCTGTAGATTTTGGCCTGTAGCTCAGCCGCCACCTAGGGAAACCTACCAAACCTGTGCATTTCTGAAAACTAGAGACCTAGGGGAATCCAAGATGGGGTGACTTGTGTGGCTCGGACCAGGTTCTGTTACCCAGAATCCTTTGCAAACCTCAAAATTTGGCTAAAAAAACACATGTTCCTCACATTTCTGTGGCAGAAAGTTCTGGAATCTGAGAGGAGCCACAAATGTCCTTCCACCCAGCGTTCCCCCACGTCTCCTGATAAAAATGATACCTCACTTATGTGGGTAGGCCTAGCGTCCGCGACAGGAAACGCCCCAAAGCGCAACGTGGACACAGCCAAATTTTTGAAGGAAAACAGAGGTGTTTTTTGCAAAGTGCCTACCTGTAGATTTTGGCCTGTAGCTCAGCCGCCAAATAGGGAAACCTAACAAACCTGTGCATTTCTGAAAACTAGAGACCTAGGGGAATACAAGATGGGGTGACTTGTGTGGCTCGGACCAGGTTCTGTTACCCAGAATCCTTTGCAAACCTCAAAATTTGGCTAAAAAACCACATGTTACTCACATTTCTGTGGCAGAAAGTTCTGGAATCTGAGAGGAGCCACAAATTTCCTTCCACCCAGCGTTCCCCCACGTCTCCTGATAAAAATGATACCTCACTTGTGTGGGTAGGCCTAGCGCCCGCGACAGGATATGCCCCAAAACACAACGTGGACACATCACAGAAAACAGAGCTCTTTTTAGCAAAGTGACTACCTGTAGATTTTGGCCTCTAGCTCAGCCGCCACCTAGGGAAACCTACCAAACCTGTGCATTTCTGAAAACTAGAGACGTAGGGGAATCCAAGATGGGGTGACTTGTGTGGCTCGGACCAGGTTCTGTTACCCAGAATCCTTTGCAAACCTCAAAATTTGGCTAAAAAAACACATGTTCCTCACATTTCTGTGGCAGAAAGTTCTGGAATCTGAAAGGAGCCACAAATTTCCTTCCACCCAGCGTTCCCCCACGTCTCCCGATAAAAATGATACCTCACTTGTGTGGGTAGGCCTAGCGCCCGCGACAGGAAAGGCCCTAAGCGCAACGTGCACACAGCCAAATTTTTGAAGGAAAACAGAGGTGTTTTTTGCAAAGTGTCTACCTGTAGATTTTGGCCTCTAGCTAAGCCGCCACCTAGGGAAACGTACCAAACCTGTGCATTTCTGAAAACTAGAGACCTAGGGGAATCCAAGATGGGGTGACTTGTGTGGCTCGGACCAGGTTCTGTTACCCAGAATCCTTTGCAAACCTCAAAATTTGGCTAAAAAAACACATGGTACTCACATTTCTGTGGCAGAAAGTTCTGGAATCTGAGAGGAGCCACAAAATTCATTCCACCCAGCGTTCCCCCACATCTCCCGATAAAAATGATACCTCACTTGTGTGGGTAGGCCTAGCGTCCGCGACAGGATATGCCCCAAAGCGCAACGTGGACACAGCCACATTTTTGAAGGAAAACAGAGGTGTTTTTTGCAAACTGCCTACCTGTAGATTTTGGCCTGTAGCTCAGCCGCCACCTAGGGAAACCTACCAAACCTGTGCATTTCTGAAAACTAGAGACCTAGGGGAATCCAAGATGGGGTGACTTGTGTGGCTCGGACCAGGTTCTGTTACCCAGAATCCTTTGCAAACCTCAACATTTGGCTAAAAAAACACATGTTCCTCACATTTCTGTGGCAGAAAGTTCTGGAATCTGAGAGGAGCCACAAATGTCCTTCCACCCAGCGTTCCCCCACGTCTCCCGATAAAAATGATACCTCACTTATGTGGGTAGGCCTAGTGCCCGCGACAGGAAACGCCCCAAAGAACAACGTGGACACAGCCAAATTTTTAAAGGAAAACAGAGGTGTTTTTTGCAAAGTGCCTACCTGTAGATTTTGGCCTGTAGCTCAGCCGCCACTGAGGGAAACCTACCAAACCTGTCCATTTCTGAAAACTAGAGACCTAGGGGAATACAGGATGGGGTGACTTGTGTGGCTCGGACCAGGTTCTGTTACCCAGAATCCTTTGCAAACCTCAAAATTTGGCTAAAAAACCACATGTTACTCACATTTCTATGGCAGAAAGTTCTGGAATCTGAGGGGAGCCACAAATTTCCTTCCACCCAGCGTTCCCCCACATCTCCCGATAAAAATGATACCTCACTTGTCTGGGTAGGCCTAGCGCCCGCGACAGGAAACGCCCCAAAGCGCAACGTGGACACAGCCAAATTTTTGAAGGAAAACAGAGGTGTTTTTTGCAAAGTGCCTTCCTGTAGATTTTGGCCTGTAGCTCAGCCGCCACCTAGGGAAACCTACCAAACCTGTGCATTTCTGAAAACTAGAGACCTAGGGGAATCCAAGATGGGGTGACTTGTGTGGCTCGGACCAGGTTCTGTTACCCAGAATCCTTTGCAAACCTCAAAATTTGGCTAAAAAAACACGTTCCTCACATTTCTGTGGCAGAAAGTTCTGGAATCTGAGGGGAGCCACAAATTTCCTTCCACCCAGCATTCCCCCACGTCTCCCGATAAAAATGATACCTCACTTGTGTGGGTAGGCCTAGCGCCCGCGACAGGATATGCCCCAAAACACAACGTGGACACATCACAGAAAACAGAGCTCTTTTTAGCAAAGTTACTACCTGTAGATTTTGGCCTCTAGCTCAGCCGCCACCTAGGGAAACCTACCAAACCTGTGCATTTCTGAAAACTAGAGACCTAAGGGAATCCAAGATGGGGTGACTTGTGTGGCTCGGACCAGGTTCTGTTACCCAGAATCCTTTGCAAACTTGAAAATGTGGCTAAAAAAACACATGTTCCTCACATTTCTGTGGCAGAAAGTTCTGGAATCTGAGAGGAGGCACAAATTTCCTTCCACCCAGCGTTCCCCCACGTCTCCCGATAAAAATGATACCTCACTTGTGTGGGTAGGCCTAGCGCCCGCGACAGGAAACGCCCCAAAGCGCAATGTGCACACAGCCAAATTTTTGAAGGAAAACAGAGGTGTTTTTGCAAAGTGCCTACCTGTAGATTTTGGCCTCTAGCTCAGCCGCCACCTAGGGAAACCTACCAAAGCTGTGCATTTCTGAAAACTAGAGACCTAGGGGAATCCAAGATGGGGTGACTTGTGTGGCTCGGACCAGGTTCTGTTACCCAGAATCCTTTGCAAACTTCAAAATGTGGCTAAAAAAACACATGTTCCTCACATTTCTGTGGCAGAAAGTTCTGGAATCTGAGAGGATCCACAAATTTCGTTCCACCCAGCGTTCCCCCATGTCTCCCGATAAAAATGATACCTCACTTGTGTGGGTAGGCCTAGCGCCCGCAACAGGATATGCCCCAAAACACAACGTGGACACATCACAGAAAGCAGAGCTCTTTTTAGCAAAGTGACTACCTGTAGATTTTGGCCTCTAGCTCGGCCGCCACCTAGGGAAACCTACCAAACCTGTGCATTTCTGAAAACTAGAGACCTAGGGGAATCCAAGATGGGGTGACTTGTGTGGCTCGGACCAGGTTCTGTTACCCAGAATCCTTTGCAAACCTCAAAATGTGGCTAAAAAAACACAAGTTCCTCACATTTCTGTGGCAGAAAGTTCTGGAATCTGAGAGGAGCCACAAATTTCCTTCCACACAGCGTTCCCCCATGTCTCCCGATAAAAATGATACCTCACTTGTGTGGGTAGGCCTAGCGCCCGCGACAGGAAACGCCCCAAAGCGCAACGTGCACACAGCCAAATTTTTGAAGGAAAACAGAGGTGTTTTTTGCAAAGTGCCTACCTGTAGATTTTGGCCTGTAGCTCAGCCGCCACCTAGGGAAACCCACCAAACCTGTGCATTTCTGAAAACTAGAGACGTAGGGGAATCCAAGATGGGGTGACTTGGTTGGCTCGGACCAGGTTCTGTTACCCAGAATCCTTTGCAAACCTCAAAATTTGGCTAAAAAAACACATGTTCCTCACATTTCTGTGGCAGAAAGTTCTGGAATCTGAGAGGAGCCACAAATGTCCTTCCACCCAGCGTTCCCCCACGTCTCCTGATAAAAATGATACCTCACTTATGTGGGTAGGCCTAGCGCCCGCGACAGGAAACGCCCCAAAGAACAACGTGGACACAGCCACATTTTTTAAGGAAAACAGAGGTGTTTTTTGCAAAGTGCCTACCTGTAGATTTTGGCCTGTAGCTCAGCCGCCACTGAGGGAAACCTACCAAACCTGTGCATTTCTGAAAACTAGAGACCTAGGGGAATACAGGATGGGGTGACTTGTGTGGCTCGGACCAGGTTCTGTTACCCAGAATCCTTTGCAAACCTCAAAATTTGGCTAAAAAACCACATGTTACTCACATTTCTGTGGCAGAAAGTTCTGGAATCTGAGGGGAGCCACAAATTTCCTTCCACCCAGCGTTCCCCCACGTCTCCCGATAAAAATGATACCTCACTTGTGTGGGTAGGCCTAGCGCCCACGACAGGAAACGCCCCAAAGCGCAACGTGGACACAGCCAAATTTTTGAAGGAAAACAGAGGTGTTTTTTGCAAAGTGCCTTCCTGTAGATTTTGGCCTGTAGCTCAGCCGCCACCTAGGGAAACCTACCAAACCTGTGCATTTCTGAAAACTAGAGACCTAGGGGAATCCAAGATGGGGTGACTTGTGTGGCTCGGACCAGGTTCTGTTACCCAGAATCCTTTGCAAACCTCAAACTTTGGCTAAAAAAACACATGTTCCTCACATTTCTGTGGCAGAAAATTCTGGAATCTGAGAGGAGCCACAAATGTCCTTCCACCCAGCATTCCCCCACGTCTCCTGATAAAAATGATACCTCACTTATGTGGGTAGGCCTAGCGCCCGCGACAGGAAACGCCCCAAAGAACAACGTGGACACAGCCAAATTTTTGAAGGAAAACAGAGGTGTTTTTTGCAAAGTGCCTACCTGTAGATTTTGGCCTGTAGCTCAGCCGCCACTGAGGGAAACCTACCAAACCTGTGCATTTCTGAAAACTAGAGACCTAGGGGAATACAGGATGGGGTGACTTGTGTGGCTCGGACCAGGTTCTGTTACCCAGAATCCTTTGCAAACCTCAAAATTTGGCTAAAAAACCACATGTTACTCACATTTCTGTGGCAGAAAGTTCTGGAATCTGAGGGGAGCCACAAATTTCCTTCCACCCAGCGTTCCCCCACGTCTCCCGATAAAAATGATACCTCACTTGTGTGGGTAGGCCTAGCGCCCGCGACAGGAAACGCCCCAAAGCGCAACGTGGACACAGCCAAATTTTTGAAGGAAAACAGAGGTGTTTTTTGCAAAGTGCCTTCCTGTAGATTTTGGCCTGTAGCTCAGCCGCCACCTAGGGAAACCTACCAAACCTGTGCATTTCTGAAAACTAGAGACCTAGGGGAATCCAAGATGGGGTGACTTGTGTGGCTCGGACCAGGTTCTGTTACCCAGAATCCTTTGCAAACCTCAAACTTTGGCTAAAAAAACACATGTTCCTCACATTTCTTTGGCATAAAGTTCTGGAATCTGAGAGGAGCCACAAATTTCCTTCCACCCAGCGTTCCCCCACGTCTCCCGATAAAAATGATACCTCACTTGTGTGGGTAGGCCTAGCGCCCGCGACAGGATATGCCCCAAAACACAACGTGGACACATCACAGAAAACAGAGCTCTTTTTAGCAAAGTGACTAGCTGTAGATTTTGGCCTCTAGCTCAGCCGCCACCTAGGGAAACCTACCAAACCTGTGCATTTCTGAAAACTAGAGACCTAGGGGAATCCAAGATGGGGTGACTTGTGTGGCTCGGACCAGGTTCTGTTACCCAGAATCCTTTGCAAACCTCAAAATTTGGCTAAAAAACCACATGTTACTCACATTTCTGTGGCAGAAAGTTCTGGAATCTGAGGGGAGCCACAAATTTCCTTCCACCCAGCGTTCCCCCACGTCTCCCGATAAAAATGATACCTCACTTGTGTGGGTAGGCCTAGCGCCCACGACAGGAAACGCCCCAAAGCGCAACGTGGACACAGCCAAATTTTTGAAGGAAAACAGAGGTGTTTTTTGCAAAGTGCCTTCCTGTAGATTTTGGCCTGTAGCTCAGCTGCCACCTAGGGAAACCTACCAAACCTGTGCATTTCTGAAAACTAGAGACCTAGGGGAATCCAAGGTGGGGTGACTTGTGTGGCTCGGACCAGGTTCTGTTACCCAGAATCCTTTGCAAACCTCAAACTTTGGCTAAAAAAACACATGTTCCTCACATTTCTGTGGCAGAAAGTTCTGGAATCTGAGAGGAGCCACAAATGTCCTTCCACCCAGCGTTCCCCCACGTCTCCTGATAAAAATGATACCTCACTTATGTGGGTAGGCCTAGCGCCCGTGACAGGAAACGCCCCAAAGAACAACGTGGACACAGCCAAATTTTTTAAGGAAAACAGAGGTGTTTTTTGCAAAGTGCCTACCTGTAGATTTTGGCCTGTAGCTCAGCCGCCACTGAGGGAAACCTACCAAACCTGTGCATTTCTGAAAACTAGAGACCTAGGGGAATACAGGATGGGGTGACTTGTGTGGCTCGGACCAGGTTCTGTTACCCAGAATCCTTTGCAAACCTCAAAATTTGGCTAAAAAACCACATGTTACTCACATTTCTGTGGCAGAAAGTTCTGGAATCTGAGGGGAGCCACAAATTTCCTTCCACCCAGCGTTCCCCCACGTCTCCCGATAAAAATGATACCTCACTTGTGTGGGTAGGCCTAGCGCCCGCGACAGGAAACGCCCCAAAGCGCAACTTGGACACAGCCACATTTTTGAAGGAAAACAGAGGTGTTTTTTGCCAAGTGCCTTCCTGTAGATTTTGGCCTGTAGCTCAGCCGCCACCTAGGGAAACCTACCAAACCTGTGCATTTCTGAAAACTAGAGACCTAGGGGAATCCAAGATGGGGTGACTTGTGTGGCTCGGACCAGGTTCTGTTACCCAGAATCCTTTGCAAACCTCAAACTTTGGCTAAAAAAACACATGTTCCTCACATTTCTTTGGCATAAAGTTCTGGAATCTGAGAGGAGCCACAAATTTCCTTCCACCCAGCGTTCCCCCACGTCTCCCGATAAAAATGATACCTCACTTGTGTGGGTAGGCCTAGCGCCCGCGACAGGATATGCCCCAAAACACAACGTGGACACATCACAGAAAACAGAGCTCTTTTTAGCAAAGTGACTACCTGTAGATTTTGGCCTCTAGCTCAGCCGCCACCTAGGGAAACCTACCAAACCTGAGCATTTCTGAAAACTAGAGACCTAGGGGAATCCAAGATGGGGTGACTTGTGTGGCTCGGACCAGGTTCTGTTACCCAGAATCCTTTGCAAACCTCAAAATTTGGCTAAAAAAACACGTTCCTCACATTTCTGTGGCAGAAAGTTCTGGAATCTGAGGGGAGCCACAAATTTCCTTCCATCCAGCGTTCCCCCACGTCTCCCGATAAAAATGATACCTCACTTGTGTGGGTAGGCCTAGCGTCCGCGACAGGAAACGCCCCAAAGCGCAACGTGGACACAGCCAAATTTTTGAAGGAAAACAGAGGTGTTTTTTGCAAAGTGCCTACCTGTAGATTTTGGCCTGTAGCTCAGCCGCCACCTAGGGAAACCTACCAAACCTGTGCATTTATGAAAACTAGAGACCTAGGGGAATCCAAGATGGGGTGACTTGTGTGGCTCGGACCAGGTTCTGTTACCCAGAATCCTTTGCAAACCTCAAAATTTGGCTAAAAAAACACATGTTCCTCACATTTCTGTGGCAGAAAGTTCTGGAATCTGAGAGGAGCCACAAATTTCCTTCCACACAGCATTCCCCCACGTCTCCCGATAAAAATGATACCTCACTTATGTGGGTAGGCCTAGCGCCCGCGACAGGAAACGCCCCAAAGCACAACGTGGACACAGCCAAATTTTTTAAGGAAAACAGAGGTGTTTTTTGCAAAGTGCCTACCTGTAGATTTTGGCCTGTAGCTCAGCCGCCAAATAGGGAAACCTAACAAACCTGTGCATTTCTGAAAACTAGAGACCTAGGGGAATACAAGATGGGGTGACTTGTGTGGCTCGGACCAGGTTCTGTTACCCAGAATCCTTTGCAAACCTCAAAATTTGGCTAAAAAACCACATGTTACTCACATTTCTGTGGCAGAAAGTTCTGGAATCTGAGAGGAGCCACAAATTTCCTTCCACCCAGCGTTCCCCCACGTCTCCTGATAAAAATGATACCTCACTTTTGTGGGTAGGCCTAGCGCCCGCGACAGGATATGCCCCAAAACACAACGTGGACACATCACAGAAAACAGAGCTCTTTTTAGCAAAGTGACTACCTGTAGATTTTGGCCTCTAGCTCAGCCGCCACCTAGGGAAACCTACCAAACCTGTGCATTTCTGAAAACTAGAGACGTAGGGGAATCCAAGATGGGGTGACTTGTGTGGCTCGGACCAGGTTCTGTTACCCAGAATCCTTTGCAAACCTCAAAATTTGGCTAAAAAAACACATGTTCCTCACATTTCTGTGGCAGAAAGTTCTGGAATCTGAAAGGAGCCACAAATTTCCTTCCACCCAGCGTTCCCCCACGTCTCCCGATAAAAATGATACCTCACTTGTGTGGGTAGGCCTAGCGCCCGCGACAGGAAAGGCCCTAAGCGCAACGTGCACACAGCCAAATTTTTGAAGGAAAACAGAGGTGTTTTTTGCAAAGTGTCTACCTGTAGATTTTGGCCTCTAGCTAAGCCGCCACCTAGGGAAACGTACCAAACCTGTGCATTTCTGAAAACTAGAGACCTAGGGGAATCCAAGATGGGGTGACTTGTGTGGCTCGGACCAGGTTCTGTTACCCAGAATCCTTTGCAAACCTCAAAATTTGGCTAAAAAAACACATGGTACTCACATTTCTGTGGCAGAAAGTTCTGGAATCTGAGAGGAGCCACAAATTTCATTCCACCCAGCGTTCCCCCACATCTCCCGATAAAAATGATACCTCACTTGTGTGGGTAGGCCTAGCGTCCGCGACAGGATATGCCCCAAAGCGCAACGTGGACACAGCCACATTTTTGAAGGAAAACAGAGGTGTTTTTTGCAAACTGCCTACCTGTAGATTTTGGCCTGTAGCTCAGCCGCCACCTAGGGAAACCTACCAAACCTGTGCATTTCTGAAAACTAGAGACCTAGGGGAATCCAAGATGGGGTGACTTGTGTGGCTCGGACCAGGTTCTGTTACCCAGAATCCTTTGCAAACCTCAAAATTTGGCTAAAAAAACACATGTTCCTCACATTTCTGTGGCAGAAAGTTCTGGAATCTGAGAGGAGCCACAAATGTCCTTCCACCCAGCGTTCCCCCACGTCTCCCGATAAAAATGATACCTCACTTATGTGGGTAGGCCTAGTGCCCGCGACAGGAAACGCCCCAAAGAACAACGTGGACACAGCCAAATTTTTTAAGGAAAACAGAGGTGTTTTTTGCAAAGTGCCTACCTGTAGATTTTGGCCTGTAGCTCAGCCGCCACTGAGGGAAACCTACCAAACCTGTCCATTTCTGAAAACTAGAGACCTAGGGGAATACAGGATGGGGTGACTTGTGTGGCTCGGACCAGGTTCTGTTACCCAGAATCCTTTGCAAACCTCAAAATTTGGCTAAAAAACCACATGTTACTCACATTTCTATGGCAGAAAGTTCTGGAATCTGAGGGGAGCCACAAATTTCCTTCCACCCAGCGTTCCCCCACATCTCCCGATAAAAATGATACCTCACTTGTCTGGGTAGGCCTAGCGCCCGCGACAGGAAACGCCCCAAAGCGCAACGTGGACACAGCCAAATTTTTGAAGGAAAACAGAGGTGTTTTTTGCAAAGTGCCTTCCTGTAGATTTAGGCCTGTAGCTCAGCCGCCACCTAGGGAAACCTACCAAACCTGTGCATTTCTGAAAACTAGAGACCTAGGGGAATCAAAGATGGGGTGACTTGTGTGGCTCGGACCAGGTTCTGTTACCCAGAATCCTTTGCAAACCTCAAACTTTGGCTAAAAAAACACATGTTCCTCACATTTCTTTGGCATAAAGTTCTGGAATCTGAGAGGAGCCACAAATTTCCTTCCACCCAGCATTCCCCCATGTCTCCCGATAAAAATGATACCTCACTTGTGTGGGTAGGCCTAGCGCCCGCGACAGGATATGCCCCAAAACACAACGTGGACACATCACAGAAAACAGAGCTCTTTTTAGCAAAGTGACTACCTGTAGATTTTGTCCTCTAGCTCAGCCGCCACCTAGGGAAACCTACCAAACCTGTGCATTTCTGAAAACTAGAGACCTAGGGGAATCCAAGATGGGGTGACTTGTGTGGCTCGGACCAGGTTCTGTTACCCAGAATCCTTTGCAAACCTCAGAATTTGGCTAAAAAAACACGTTCCGCACATTTCTGTGGCAGAAAGTTCTGGAATCTGAGAGGAGCCACAAATTTCCTTCCACCCAGCGTTCCCCCACGTCTCCCGATAAAAATGATACCTCACTTGTGTGGGTAGGCCTAGCGTCCGCGACAGGATATGCCCCAAAACACAACGTGGACACATCACAGAAAACAGAGCTCTTTTTAGCAAAGTGACTACCTGTAGATTTTGGCCTCTAGCTCAGCCGCCACCTAGGGAAACCTACCAATCCTGTGCATTTCTGAAAACTAGAGACCTAGGGGAATCCAAGATGGGGTGACTTGTGTGGCTCGGACCAGGTTCTGTTACCCAGAATCCTTTGCAAACCTCAAAATTTGGCTAAAAAAACACGTTCCGCACATTTCTGTGGCAGAAAGTTCTGGAATCTGAGAGGAGACACAAATTTCCTTCCACCCAGCGTTCCCCCACGTCTCCCGATAAAAATGATACCTCACTTGTGTGGGTAGGCCTAGCGTCCGCGACAGGAAACGCCCCAAAGCGCAACGTGGACACAGCCAAATTTTTGAAGGAAAACAGAGGTGTTTTTTGCAAAGTGCCTACCTGTAGATTTTGGCCTGTAGCTCAGCCGCCACCTAGGGAAACCTACCAAACCTGTGCATTTCTGAAAACTAGAGACCTAGGGGAATCCAAGATGGGGTGACTTATGTGGCTCGGACCAGGTTCTGTTACCCAGAATCCTTTGCAAACCTCAAAATTTGGCTAAAAAAACACATGTACCTCACATTTCTGTGGCATAAAGTTCTGGAATCTGAGAGGAGCCACAAATTTCCTTCCACCCAGCGTTCCCCCACGTCTCCCGATAAAAATTATACCTCACTTGTGTGGGTAGGCCTAGCGCCCGCGACAGGATATGCCCCAAAACACAACGTGGACACATCACAGAAAACAGAGCTCTTTTTAGCAAAGTGACTACCTGTAGATTTTTTGCGTCTAGCTCAGCCGCCACCTAGGGAAACCTACCAAACCTGTGCATTTCTGAAAACTAGAGACCTAGGGGAATCCAAGATGGGGTGACTTGTGTGGCTCGGACCAGGTTCTGTTACCCAGAATCCTTTGCAAACCTCAAAATGTGGCAAAAAAAACACATGTTCCTCACATTTCTGTGGCAGAAAGTTCTGGAATCTGAGAGGAGCCACAAATTTCCTTCCACCCAGCGTTCCCCCACGTCTCCCGATAAAAATGATACCTCACTTGTGTGGGTAGGCCTAGCGCCCGCGACAGGAAACGCCCCAAAGCGCAACGTGGACACAGCCAAATTTTTGAAGGAAAACAGAGGTGTTTTTTGCAAAGTGCCTACCTGTAGATTTTGGCCTGTAGCTCAGCCGCCACCTAGGGAAACCTACCAAACCTGTGCATTTCTGAAAACAAGAGACCTAGGGGAATCCAAGATGGGGTGACTTGTGTGGCTCGGACCAGGTTCTGTTACCCAGAATCCTTTGCAAACCTCAAAATTTGGCTAAAAAACCACATGTTACTCACATTTCTTTGGCAGAAAGTTCTGGAATCTGAGAGGAGCCACAAATTTCCTTCCACCCAGCGTTCCCCCACGTCTCCCGATAAAAATGATACCTCACTTGTGTGGGTAGGCCTAGCGCCCGCGACAGGATATGCCCCAAAACACAACGTGGACACATCACAGAAAACAGAGCTCTTTTTAGCAAAGTTACTACCTGTAGATTTTGGCCTCTAGCTCAGCCGCCACCTAGGGAAACCTACCAAACCTGTGCATTTCTGAAAACTAGAGACCTAAGGGAATCCAAGATGGGGTGACTTGTGTGGCTCGGACCAGGTTCTGTTACCCAGAATCCTTTGCAAACTTCAAAATGTGGCTAAAAAAACACATGTTCCTCACATTTCTGTGGCAGAAAGTTCTGGAATCTGAGAGGAGGCACAAATTTCCTTCCACCCAGCGTTCCCCCACGTCTCCCGATAAAAATGATACCTCACTTGTGTGGGTAGGCCTAGCGCCCGCGACAGGAAACGCCCCAAAGCGCAACGTGCACACAGCCAAATTTTTGAAGGAAAACAGAGGTGTTTTTGCAAAGTGCCTACCTGTAGATTTTGGCCTCTAGCTCAGCCGCCACCTAGGGAAACCTACCAAAGCTGTGCATTTCTGAAAACTAGAGACCTAGGGGAATCCAAGATGGGGTGACTTGTGTGGCTCGGACCAGGTTCTGTTACCCAGAATCCTTTGCAAACCTCAAAATTTGGCTAAAAAAACACATGTTCCTCACATTTCTGTGGCAGAAAGTTCTGGAATCTGAGAGGAGCCACAAATTTCCTTCCACCCAGCGTTCCCCCATGTCTCCCGATAAAAATGATACCTCACTTGTGTGGGTAGGCCTAGCGCCCGCGACAGGATATGCCCCAAAACACAACGTGGACACATCACAGAAAGCAGAGCTCTTTTTAGCAAAGTGACTACCTGTAGATTTTGGCCTCTAGCTCAGCCGCCACCTAGGGAAACCTACCAAACCTGTGCATTTCTGAAAACTAGAGACCTAGGGGAATCCAAGATGGGGTGACTTGTGTGGCTCGGACCAGGTTCTGTTACCCAGAATCCTTTGCAAACCTCAAAATGTGGCTAAAAAAACACATGTTCCTCACATTTCTGTGGCAGAAAGTTCTGGAATCTGAGAGGAGCCACAAATTTCCTTCCACCCAGCGTTCCCCCATGTCTCCCGATAAAAATGATACCTCACTTGTGTGGGTAGGCCTAGCGCCCGCGACAGGAAACGCCCCAAAGCGCAACGTGCACACAGCCAAATTTTTTAAGGAAAACAGAGGTGTTTTTTGCAAAGTGCCTACCTGTAGATTTTGGCCTGTAGCTCAGCCGCCACCTAGGGAAACCTACCAAACCTGTGCATTTCTGAAAACTAGAGACCTAGGGGAATCCAAGATGGGGTGACTTGTGTGGCTCGGACCAGGTTCTGTTACCCAGAATCCTTTGCAAACCTCAAAATTTGGCTAAAAAAACACATGTTCCTCACATTTCTGTGGCAGAAAGTTCTGGAATCTGAGAGGAGCCACAAATGTCCTTCCACCCAGCGTTCCCCCACGTCTCCTGATAAAAATGATACCTCACTTATGTGGGTAGGCCTAGCGTCCGCGACAGGAAACGCCCCAAAGCGCAACGTGGACACAGCCAAATTTTTGAAGGAAAACAGAGGTGTTTTTTGCAAAGTGCCTACCTGTAGATTTTGGCCTGTAGCTCAGCCGCCAAATAGGGAAACCTAACAAACCTGTGCATTTCTGAAAACTAGAGACCTAGGGGAATACAAGATGGGGTGACTTGTGTGGCTCGGACCAGGTTCTGTTACCCAGAATCCTTTGCAAACCTCAAAATTTGGCTAAAAAACCACATGTTACTCACATTTCTGTGGCAGAAAGTTCTGGAATCTGAGAGGAGCCACAAATTTCCTTCCACCCAGCGTTCCCCCACGTCTCCTGATAAAAATGATACCTCACTTGTGTGGGTAGGCCTAGCGCCCGCGACAGGATATGCCCCAAAACACAACGTGGACACATCACAGAAAACAGAGCTCTTTTTAGCAAAGTGACTACCTGTAGATTTTGGCCTCTAGCTCAGCCGCCACCTAGGGAAACCTACCAAACCTGTGCATTTCTGAAAACTAGAGACGTAGGGGAATCCAAGATGGGGTGACTTGTGTGGCTCGGACCAGGTTCTGTTACCCAGAATCCTTTGCAAACCTCAAAATTTGGCTAAAAAAACACATGTTCCTCACATTTCTGTGGCAGAAAGTTCTGGAATCTGAAAGGAGCCACAAATTTCCTTCCACCCAGCGTTCCCCCACGTCTCCCGATAAAAATGATACCTCACTTGTGTGGGTAGGCCTAGCGCCCGCGACAGGAAAGGCCCTAAGCGCAACGTGCACACAGCCAAATTTTTGAAGGAAAACAGAGGTGTTTTTTGCAAAGTGTCTACCTGTAGATTTTGGCCTCTAGCTAAGCCGCCACCTAGGGAAACGTACCAAACCTGTGCATTTCTGAAAACTAGAGACCTAGGGGAATCCAAGATGGGGTGACTTGTGTGGCTCGGACCAGGTTCTGTTACCCAGAATCCTTTGCAAACCTCAAAATTTGGCTAAAAAAACACATGGTACTCACATTTCTGTGGCAGAAAGTTCTGGAATCTGAGAGGAGCCACAAAATTCATTCCACCCAGCGTTCCCCCACATCTCCCGATAAAAATGATACCTCACTTGTGTGGGTAGGCCTAGCGTCCGCGACAGGATATGCCCCAAAGCGCAACGTGGACACAGCCACATTTTTGAAGGAAAACAGAGGTGTTTTTTGCAAACTGCCTACCTGTAGATTTTGGCCTGTAGCTCAGCCGCCACCTAGGGAAACCTACCAAACCTGTGCATTTCTGAAAACTAGAGACCTAGGGGAATCCAAGATGGGGTGACTTGTGTGGCTCGGACCAGGTTCTGTTACCCAGAATCCTTTGCAAACCTCAACATTTGGCTAAAAAAACACATGTTCCTCACATTTCTGTGGCAGAAAGTTCTGGAATCTGAGAGGAGCCACAAATGTCCTTCCACCCAGCGTTCCCCCACGTCTCCCGATAAAAATGATACCTCACTTATGTGGGTAGGCCTAGTGCCCGCGACAGGAAACGCCCCAAAGAACAACGTGGACACAGCCAAATTTTTAAAGGAAAACAGAGGTGTTTTTTGCAAAGTGCCTACCTGTAGATTTTGGCCTGTAGCTCAGCCGCCACTGAGGGAAACCTACCAAACCTGTCCATTTCTGAAAACTAGAGACCTAGGGGAATACAGGATGGGGTGACTTGTGTGGCTCGGACCAGGTTCTGTTACCCAGAATCCTTTGCAAACCTCAAAATTTGGCTAAAAAACCACATGTTACTCACATTTCTATGGCAGAAAGTTCTGGAATCTGAGGGGAGCCACAAATTTCCTTCCACCCAGCGTTCCCCCACATCTCCCGATAAAAATGATACCTCACTTGTCTGGGTAGGCCTAGCGCCCGCGACAGGAAACGCCCCAAAGCGCAACGTGGACACAGCCAAATTTTTGAAGGAAAACAGAGGTGTTTTTTGCAAAGTGCCTTCCTGTAGATTTTGGCCTGTAGCTCAGCCGCCACCTAGGGAAACCTACCAAACCTGTGCATTTCTGAAAACTAGAGACCTAGGGGAATCCAAGATGGGGTGACTTGTGTGGCTCGGACCAGGTTCTGTTACCCAGAATCCTTTGCAAACCTCAAACTTTGGCTAAAAAAACACATGTTCCTCACATTTCTTTGGCATAAAGTTCTGGAATCTGAGAGGAGCCACAAATTTCCTTCCACCCAGCATTCCCCCATGTCTCCCGATAAAAATGATACCTCACTTGTGTGGGTAGGCCTAGCGCCCGCGACAGGATATGCCCCAAAACACAACGTGGACACATCACAGAAAACAGAGCTCTTTTTAGCAAAGTGACTACCTGTAGATTTTGTCCTCTAGCTCAGCCGCCACCTAGGGAAACCTACCAAACCTGTGCATTTCTGAAAACTAGAGACCTAGGGGAATCCAAGATGGGGTGACTTGTGTGGCTCGGACCAGGTTCTGTTACCCAGAATCCTTTGCAAACCTCAAAATTTGGCTAAAAAAACACGTTCCGCACATTTCTGTGGCAGAAAGTTCTGGAATCTGAGAGGAGCCACAAATTTCCTTCCACCCAGCGTTCCCCCACGTCTCCCGATAAAAATGATACCTCACTTGTGTGGGTAGGCCTAGCGTCCGCGACAGGATATGCCCCAAAACACAACGTGGACACATCACAGAAAACAGAGCTCTTTTTAGCAAAGTGACTACCTGTAGATTTTGGCCTCTAGCTCAGCCGCCACCTAGGGAAACCTACCAATCCTGTGCATTTCTGAAAACTAGAGACCTAGGGGAATCCAAGATGGGGTGACTTGTGTGGCTCGGACCAGGTTCTGTTACCCAGAATCCTTTGCAAACCTCAAAATTTGGCTAAAAAAACACGTTCCGCACATTTCTGTGGCAGAAAGTTCTGGAATCTGAGAGGAGACACAAATTTCCTTCCACCCAGCGTTCCCCCACGTCTCCCGATAAAAATGATACCTCACTTGTGTGGGTAGGCCTAGCGTCCGCGACAGGAAACGACCCAAAGCGCAACGTGGACACAGCCAAATTTTTGAAGGAAAACAGAGGTGTTTTTTGCAAAGTGCCTACCTGTAGATTTTGGCCTGTAGCTCAGCCGCCACCTAGGGAAACCTACCAAACCTGTGCATTTCTGAAAACTAGAGACCTAGGGGAATCCAAGATGGGGTGACTTATGTGGCTCGGACCAGGTTCTGTTACCCAGAATCCTTTGCAAACCTCAAAATTTGGCTAAAAAAACACATGTACCTCACATTTCTGTGGCATAAAGTTCTGGAATCTGAGAGGAGCCACAAATTTCCTTCCACCCAGCGTTCCCCCACGTCTCCCGATAAAAATTATACCTCACTTGTGTGGGTAGGCCTAGCGCCCGCGACAGGAAACGCCCCAAAGCGCAACGTGCACACAGCCAAATTTTTGAAGGAAAACAGAGGTGTTTTTGCAAAGTGCCTACCTGTAGATTTTGGCCTCTAGCTCAGCCGCCACCTAGGGAAACCTACCAATCCTGTGCATTTCTGAAAACTAGAGACCTAGGGGAATCCAAGATGGGGTGACTTGTGTGGCTCGGACCAGGTTCTGTTACCCAGAATCCTTTGCAAACCTCAAAATTTGGCTAAAAAAACACGTTCCGCACATTTCTGTGGCAGAAAGTTCTGGAATCTGAGAGGAGACACAAATTTCCTTCCACCCAGCGTTCCCCCACGTCTCCCGATAAAAATGATACCTCACTTGTGTGGGTAGGCCTAGCGTCCGCGACAGGAAACGCCCCAAAGCGCAACGTGGACACAGCCAAATTTTTGAAGGAAAACAGAGGTGTTTTTTGCAAAGTGCCTACCTGTAGATTTTGGCCTGTAGCTCAGCCGCCACCTAGGGAAACCTACCAAACCTGTGCATTTCTGAAAACTAGAGACCTAGGGGAATCCAAGATGGGGTGACTTATGTGGCTCGGACCAGGTTCTGTTACCCAGAATCCTTTGCAAACCTCAAAATTTGGCTAAAAAAACACATGTACCTCACATTTCTGTGGCATAAAGTTCTGGAATCTGAGAGGAGCCACAAATTTCCTTCCACCCAGCGTTCCCCCACGTCTCCCGATAAAAATTATACCTCACTTGTGTGGGTAGGCCTAGCGCCCGCGACAGGATATGCCCCAAAACACAACGTGGACACATCACAGAAAACAGAGCTCTTTTTAGCAAAGTGACTACCTGTAGATTTTTTGCGTCTAGCTCAGCCGCCACCTAGGGAAACCTACCAAACCTGTGCATTTCTGAAAACTAGAGACCTAGGGGAATCCAAGATGGGGTGACTTGTGTGGCTCGGACCAGGTTCTGTTACCCAGAATCCTTTGCAAACCTCAAAATGTGGCAAAAAAAACACATGTTCCTCACATTTCTGTGGCAGAAAGTTCTGGAATCTGAGAGGAGCCACAAATTTCCTTCCACCCAGCGTTCCCCCACGTCTCCCGATAAAAATGATACCTCACTTGTGTGGGTAGGCCTAGCGCCCGCGACAGGAAACGCCCCAAAGCGCAACGTGCACACAGCCAAATTTTTGAAGGAAAACAGAGGTGTTTTTGCAAAGTGCCTACCTGTAGATTTTGGCCTCTAGCTCAGCCGCCACCTAGGGAAACCTACCAAAGCTGTGCATTTCTGAAAACTAGAGACCTAGGGGAATCCAAGATGGGGTGACTTGTGTGGCTCGGACCAGGTTCTGTTACCCAGAATCCTTTGCAAACCTCAAAATTTGGCTAAAAAAACACATGTTCCTCACATTTCTGTGGCAGAAAGTTCTGGAATCTGAGAGGAGCCACAAATTTCCTTCCACCCAGCGTTCCCCCATGTCTCCCGATAAAAATGATACCTCACTTGTGTGGGTAGGCCTAGCGCCCGCGACAGGATATCCCCCAAAACACAACGTGGACACATCACAGAAAGCAGAGCTCTTTTTAGCAAAGTGACTACCTGTAGATTTTGGCCTCTAGCTCAGCCGCCACCTAGGGAAACCTACCAAACCTGTACATTTCTGAAAACTAGAGACCTAGGGGAATCCAAGATGGGGTGACTTGTGTGGCACGGACCAGGTTCTGTTACCCAGAATCCTTTGCAAACCTCAAAATGTGGCTAAAAAAACACATGTTCCTCACATTTCTGTGGCAGAAAGTTCTGGAATCTGAGAGGAGCCACAAATTTCCTTCCACCCAGCGTTCCCCCATGTCTCCCGATAAAAATGATACCTCACTTGTGTGGGTAGGCCTAGCGCCCGCGACAGGAAACGCCCCAAAGCGCAACGTGCACACAGCCAAATTTTTGAAGGAAAACAATGGTGTTTTTTGCAAAGTGCCTACCTGTAGATTTTGGCCTGTAGCTCAGCCGCCACCTAGGGAAACCTACCAAACCTGTGCATTTCTGAAAACTAGAGACCTAGGGGAATCCAAGATGGGGTGACTTGTGTGGCTCGGACCAGGTTCTGTTACCCAGAATCCTTTGCAAACCTCAAAATTTGGCTAAAAAAACACATGTTCCTCACATTTCTGTGGCAGAAAGTTCTGGAATCTGAGAGGAGCCACAAATGTCCTTCCACCCAGCGTTCCCCCACGTCTCCTGATAAAAATGATACCTCACTTATGTGGGTAGGCCTAGCGTCCGCGACAGGAAACGCCCCAAAGCGCAACGTGGACACAGCCAAATTTTTGAAGGAAAACAGAGGTGTTTTTTGCACAGTGCCTACCTGTAGATTTTGGCCTGTAGCTCAGCCGCCACCTAGGGAAACCTACCAAACCTGTGCATTTCTGAAAACTAGAGACCTAGGGGAATCCAAGATGGGGTGACTTATGTGGCTCGGACCAGGTTCTGTTACCCAGAATCCTTTGCAAACCTCAAAATTTGGCTAAAAAAACACATGTACCTCACATTTCTGTGGCATAAAGTTCTGGAATCTGAGAGGAGCCACAAATTTCCTTCCACCCAGCGTTCCCCCACGTCTCCCGATAAAAATGATACCTCACTTGTGTGGGTAGGCCTAGCGCCCGCGACAGGATATGCCCCAAAACACAACGTGGACACATCACAGAAAACAGAGCTCTTTTTAGCAAAGTGACTACCTGTAGATTTTGGCCTCTAGACAGCCGCCACTGAGGGAAACCTACCAAACCTGTGCATTTCTGAAAACTAGAGACCTAGGGGAATCCAAGATGGGGTGACTTGTGTGGCTCGGACCAGGTTCTGTTACCCAGAATCCTTTGCAAACCTCAAAATTTGGCTAAAAAAACACGTTCCGCACATTTCTGTGGCAGAAAGTTCTGGAATCTGAGAGGAGCCACAAATTTCCTTCCACCCAGCGTTCCCCCACGTCTCCCGATAAAAATTATACCTCACTTGTGTGGGTAGGCCTAGCGTCCGCGACAGGAAACGCCCCAAAGCGCAACGTGGACACAGCCAAATTTTTGAAGGAAAACAGAGGTGTTTTTTGCAAAGTGCCTACCTGTAGATTTTGGCCTGTAGCTCAGCCGCCACCTAGGGAAACCTACCAAACCTGTGCATTTCTGAAAACTAGAGACCTAGGGGAATCCAAGATGGGGTGACTTGTGTGGCTCGGACCAGGTTCTGTTACCCAGAATCCTTTGCAAACCTCAAAATTTGGCTAAAAAACCACATGTTACTCACATTTCTGTGGCAGAAAGTTCTGGAATCTGAGGGGAGCCACAAATTTCCTTCCACCCAGCGTTCCCCCACGTCTCCCGATAAAAATGATACCTCACTTGTCTGGGTAGGCCTAGCGCCCGCGACAGGAAACGCCCCAAAGCGCAACGTGGACACAGCCAAATTTTTGAAGGAAAACAGAGGTGTTTTTTGCAAAGTGCCTTCCTGTAGATTTTGGCCTGTAGCTCAGCCGCCACCTAGGGAAACCTACCAAACCTGTGCATTTCTGAAAACTAGAGACCTAGGGGAATCCAAGATGGGGTGACTTGTGTGGCTCGGACCAGGTTCTGTTACCCAGAATCCTTTGCAAACCTCAAACTTTGGCTAAAAAAACACATGTTCCTCACATTTCTTTGGCATAAAGTTCTGGAATCTGAGAGGAGCCACACATTTCCTTCCACCCAGCATTCCCCCACGTCTCCCGATAAAAATGATACCTCACTTGTGTGGGTAGGCCTAGCGCCCGCGACAGGATATGCCCCAAAACACAACGTGGACACATCACAGAAAACAGAGCTCTTTTTAGCAAAGTGACTACCTGTAGATTTTGGCCTCTAGCTCAGCCGCCACCTAGGGAAACCTACCAAACCTGTGCATTTCTGAAAACTAGAGACCTAGGGGAATCCAAGATGGGGTGACTTGTGTGGCTCGGACCAGGTTCTGTTACACAGAATCCTTTGCAAACCTCAAAATTTGGCTAAAAAAACACGTTCCGCACATTTCTGTGGCAGAAAGTTCTGGAATCTGAGAGGAGCCACAAATTTCCTTCCACCCAGCGTTCCCCCACGTCTCCCGATAAAAATGATACCTCACTTGTGTGGGTAGGCCTAGCGTCCACGACAGGAAACGCCCCAAAGCGCAACGTGGACACAGCCAAATTTTTGAAGGAAAACAGAGGTGTTTTTTGCAAAGTGCCTACCTGTAGATTTTGGCCTGTAGCTCAGCCGCCACCTAGGGAAACCTACCAAACCTGTGCATTTCTGAAAACTAGAGACCTAGGGGAATCCAAGATGGGGGGACTTGTGTGGCTCGGACCAGGTTCTGTTACCCAGAATCCTTTGCAAACCTCAAAATTTGGCTAAAAAAACACATGTTCCTCACATTTCTGTGGCAGAAAGTTCTGGAATCTGAGAGGAGCCACAAATGTCCTTCCACCCAGCGTTCCCCCACGTCTCCTGATAAAAATGATACCTCACTTATGTGGGTAGGCCTAGCGCCCGCGACAGGAAACGCCCCAAATAACAACGTGGACACAGCCAAATTTTTTAAGGAAAACAGAGGTGTTTTTTGCAAAGTGTCTACCTGTAGATTTTGGCCTCTAGCTCAGCCGCCACCTAAGGAAACCTACCAAACCTGTGCATTTCTGAAAACTAGAGACCTAGGGGAATCCAAGATGGGGTGACTTGTGTGGCTCGGACCAGGTTCTGTTACCCAGAATCCTTTGCAAACCTCAAAATTTGGCTAAAAAAACACGTTCCGCAAATTTCTGTGGCAGAAAGTTCTGGAATCTGAGAGGAGCCACAAATTTCCTTCCACCCAGCGTTCCCCCACGTCTCCCGATAAAAATGATACCTCACTTGTGTGGGTAGGCCTAGCGTCCGCGACAGGAAACGCCCCAAAGCGCAACGTGGACACAGCCAAATTTTTGAAGGAAAACAGAGGTGTTTTTTGCAAAGTGCCTACCTGTAGATTTTGGCCTGTAGCTCAGCCGCCACCTAGGGAAACCTACCAAACCTGTGCATTTCTGAAAACTAGAGACCTAGGGGAATCCAAGATGGGGTGACTTGTGTGGCTCGGACCAGGTTCTGTTACCCAGAATCCTTTGCAAACCTCAAAATTTGGCTAAAAAAACACATGTACCTCACATTTCTGTGGCATAAAGTTCTGGAATCTGAGAGAAGCCACAAATTTCCTTCCACCCAGCGTTCCCCCACGTCTCCCGATAAAAATGATACCTCACTTGTGTGGGTAGGCCTAGCGCCCGCGACAGGATATGCCCCAAAACACAACGTGGACACATCACAGAAAACAGAGCTCTTTTTAGCAAAGTGACTACCTGTAGATTTTGGCCTCTAGCTCAGCCGCCACCTAGGGAAACCTACCAAACCTGTGCATTTCTGAAAACTAGAGACCTAGGGGAATCCAAGATGGGGTGACTTGTGTGGCTCGGACCAGGTTCTGTTACCCAGAATCCTTTGCAAACCTCAAAATGTGGCTAAAAAAACACATGTTCCTCACATTTCTGTGGCAGAAAGTTCTGGAATCTGAGAGGAGCCACAAATTTCCTTCCACCCAGCGTTCCCCCACGTCTCCCGATAAAAATGATACCTCACTTGTGTGGGTAGGCCTAGCGCCCGCGACAGAAAACGCCCCAAAGCGCAACGTGGACACAGCCAAATTTTGGAAGGAAAACAGAGGTGTTTTTTGCAAAGTGCCTACCTGTAGATTTTGGCCTGTAGCTCAGCCGCCACCTAGGGAAACCTACCAAACCTGTGCATTTCTGAAAACAAGAGACCTAGGGGAATCCAAGATGGGGTGACTTGTGTGGCTCGGACCAGGTTCTGTTACCCAGAATCCTTTGCAAACCTCAAAATTTGGCTAAAAAACCACATGTTACTCACATTTCTGTGGCAGAAAGTTCTGGAATCTGAGAGGAGCCACAAATTTCCTTCCACCCAGCGTTCCCCCACGTCTCCCGATAAAAATGATACCTCACTTGTGTGGGTAGGCCTAGCGCCCGCGACAGGATATGCCCCAAAACACAACGTGGACACATCACAGAAAACAGAGCTCTTTTTAGCAAAGTTACTACCTGTAGATTTTGGCCTCTAGCTCAGCCGCCACCTAGGGAAACCTACCAAACCTGTGCATTTCTGAAAACTAGAGACCTAAGGGAATCCAAGATGGGGTGACTTGTGTGGCTCGGACCAGGTTCTGTTGCCCAGAATCCTTTGCAAACTTCAAAATGTGGCTAAAAAAACACATGTTCCTCACATTTCTGTGGCAGAAAGTTCTGGAATCTGAGAGGAGGCACAAATTTCCTTCCACCCAGCGTTCCCCCACGTCTCCCGATAAAAATGATACCTCACTTGTGTGGGTAGGCCTAGCGCCCGCGACAGGAAACGCCCCAAAGCGCAACGTGCACACAGCCAAATTTTTGAAGGAAAACAGAGGTGTTTTTGCAAAGTGCCTACCTGTAGATTTTGGCCTCTAGCTCAGCCGCCACCTAGGGAAACCTACCAAAGCTGTGCATTTCTGAAAACTAGAGACCTAGGGGAATCCAAGATGGGGTGACTTGTGTGGCTCGGACCAGGTTCTGTTACCCAGAATCCTTTGCAAACCTCAAAATGTGGCTAAAAAAACACATGTTCCTCACATTTCTGTGGCAGAAAGTTCTGGAATCTGAGAGGAGCCACATATTTCCTTCCACCCAGCGTTCCCCCATGTCTCCCGATAAAAATGATACCTCACTTGTGTGGGTAGGCCTAGCGCCCGCGACAGGAAACGCCCCAAAGCGCAACGTGCACACAGCCAAATTTTTGAAGGAAAACAGAGGTGTTTTTTGCAAAGTGCCTACCTGTAGATTTTGGCCTGTAGCTCAGCCGCCACCTAGGGAAACCTACCAAACCTGTGCATTTCTGAAAACTAGAGACCTAGGGGAATCCAAGATGGGGTGACTTGTGTGGCTCGGACCAGGTTCTGTTACCCAGAATCCTTTGCAAACCTCAAAATTTGGCTAAAAAAACACATGTTCCTCACATTTCTGTGGCAGAAAGTTCTGGAACCTGAGAGGAGCCACAAATGTCCTTCCACCCAGCGTTCCCCCACGTCTCCTTATAAAAATGATACCTCACTTATGTGGGTAGGCCTAGCGCCCGCGACAGGAAACGCCCCAAAGAACAACGTGGACACAGCCAAATTTTTTAAGGAAAACAGAGGTGTTTTTTGCAAAGTGCCTACCTGTAGATTTTGGCCTGTAGCTCAGCCGCCACTGAGGGAAACCTACCAAACCTGTGCATTTCTGAAAACTAGAGACCTAGGGGAATACAGGATGGGGTGACTTGTGTGGCTCGGACCAGGTTCTGTTACCCAGAATCCTTTGCAAACCTCAAAATTTGGCTAAAAAACCACATGTTACTCACATTTCTGTGGCAGAAAGTTCTGGAATCTGAGGGGAGCCACAAATTTCCTTCCACCCAGCGTTCCCCCACGTCTCCCGATAAAAATGATACCTCACTTGTCTGGGTAGGCCTAGCGCCCGCGACAGGAAACGCCCCAAAGCGCAACGTGGACACAGCCAAATTTTTGAAGGAAAACAGAGGTGTTTTTTGCAAAGTGCCTTCCTGTAGATTTTGGCCTGTAGCTCAGCCGCCACCTAGGGAAACCTACCAAACCTGTGCATTTCTGAAAACTAGAGACCTAGGGGAATCCAAGATGGGGTGACTTGTGTGGCTCGGACCAGGTTCTGTTACCCAGAATCCTTTGCAAACCTCAAACTTTGGCTAAAAAAACACATGTTCCTCACATTTCTTTGGCATAAAGTTCTGGAATCTGAGAGGAGCCACAAATTTCCTTCCACCCAGCATTCCCCCACGTCTCCCGATAAAAATGATACCTCACTTGTGTGGGTAGGCCTAGCGCCCGCGACAGGATATGCCCCAAAACACAACGTGGACACATCACAGAAAACAGAGCTCTTTTTAGCAAAGTGACTACCTGTAGATTTTGGCCTCTAGCTCAGCCGCCACCTAGGGAAACCTACCAAACCTGTGCATTTCTGAAAACTAGAGACCTAGGGGAATCCAAGATGGGGTGACTTGTGTGGCTCGGACCAGGTTCTGTTACCCAGAATCCTTTGCAAACCTCAAAATTTGGCTAAAAAAACACGTTCCGCGCATTTCTGTGGCAGAAAGTTCTGGAATCTGAGAGGAGCCACAAATTTCCTTCCACCCAGCGTTCCCCCACGTCTCCCGATAAAAATGATACCTCACTTGTGTGGGTAGGCCTAGCGTCCACGACAGGAAATGCCCCAAAGCGCAACGTGGACACAGCCAAATTTTTGAAGGAAAACAGAGGTGTTTTTTGCAAAGTGCCTACCTGTAGATTTTGGCCTGTAGCTCAGCCGCCACCTAGGGAAACCTACCAAACCTGTGCATTTCTGAAAACTAGAGACCTAGGGGAATCCAAAATGGGGTGACTTGTGTGGCTCGGACCAGGTTCTGTTACCCAGAATCCTTTGCAAACCTCAAAATTTGGCTAAAAAAACACATGTTCCTCACATTTCTGTGGCAGAAAGTTCTGGAATCTGAGAGGAGCCACAAATGTCCTTCCACCCAGCGTTCCCCCACGTCTCCTGATAAAAATGATACCTCACTTATGTGGATAGGCCTAGCGCCCGCGACAGGAAACGCCCCAAAGAACAACGTGGACACAGCCAAATTTTTTAAGGAAAACAGAGGTGTTTTTTGCAAAGTGCCTGCCTGTAGATTTTGGCCTCTAGCTCAGCCGCCACCTAAGGAAACCTACCAAACCTGTGCATTTCTGAAAACTAGAGACCTAGGGGAATCCAAGATGGGGTGACTTGTGTGGCTCGGACCAGGTTCTGTTACCCAGAATCCTTTGCAAACTTCAAAATTTGGCTAAAAAAACACGTTCCGCAAATTTCTGTGGCAGAAAGTTCTGGAATCTGAGAGGAGCCACAAATTTCCTTCCACCCAGCGTTCCCCCACGTCTCCCGATAAAAATGATACTTCACTTGTGTGGGTAGGCCTAGCGTCCGCGACAGGAAACGCCCCAAAGCGCAACGTGGACACAGCCAAATTTTTGAAGGAAAACAGAGGTGTTTTTTGCAAAGTGCCTACCTGTAGATTTTGGCCTGTAGCTCAGCCGCCACCTAGGGAAACCTACCAAACCTGTGCATTTCTGAAAACTAGAGACCTAGGGGAATCCAAGATGGGGTGACTTGTGTGGCTCGGACCAGGTTCTGTTACCCAGAATCCTTTGCAAACCTCAAAATGTGGCTAAAAAAACACATGTGCCTCACATTTCTGTGGCAGAAAGTTCTGGAATCTGAGAGGAGCCACAAATTTCCTTCCACCCAGCGTTCCCCCATGTCTCCCGATAAAAATGATACCTCACTTGTGTGGGTAGGCCTAGCGCCCGCGACAGGAAACGCCCCAAAGCGCAACGTGCACACAGCCAAATTTTTGAAGGAAAACAGAGGTGTTTTTTGCAAAGTGCCTACCTGTAGATTTTGGCCTGTAGCTCAGCCGCCACCTAGGGAAACCTACCAAACCTGTGCATTTCTGAAAACTAGAGACCTAGGGTAATCCAAGATGGGGTGACTTGTGTGGCTCGGACCAGGTTCTGTTACCCAGAATCCTTTGCAAACCTCAAAATTTGGCTAAAAAAACACATGTTCCTCACATTTCTGTGGCAGAAAGTTCTGGAATCTGAGAGGAGCCACAAATGTCCTTCCACCCAATGTTCCCCCACGTCTCCTTATAAAAATGATACCTCACTTATGTGGGTAGGCCTAGCGCCCGCGACAGGAAACGCCCCAAAGAACAACGTGGACACAGCCAAATTTTTTAAGGAAAACAGAGGTGTTTTTTGCAAAGTGCCTACCTGTAGATTTTGGCCTGTAGCTCAGCCGCCACTGAGGGAAACCTACCAAACCTGTGCATTTCTGAAAACTAGAGACCTAGGGGAATACAGGATGGGGTGACTTGTGTGGCTCGGACCAGGTTCTGTTACCCAGAATCCTTTGCAAACCTCAAAATTTGGCTAAAAAACCACATGTTACTCACATTTCTGTGGCAGAAAGTTCTGGAATCTGAGGGGAGCCACAAATTTCCTTCCCCCCAGCGTTCCCCCACGTCTCCCGATAAAAATGATACCTCACTTGTGTGGGTAGGCCTAGCGCCCGCGACAGGAAACGCCCCAAAGCGCAACGTGGACACAGCCAAATTTTTGAAGGAAAACAGAGGTGTTTTTTGCAAAGTGCCTTCCTGTAGATTTTGGCCTGTAGCTCAGCCGCCACCTAGGGAAACCTACCAAACCTGTGCATTTATGAAAACTAGAGACCTAGGGGAATCCAAGATGGGGTGACTTGTGTGGCTCGGACCAGGTTCTGTTACCCAGAATCCTTTGCAAACCTCAAACTTTGGCTAAAAAAACACATGTTCCTCACATTTCTTTGGCATAAAGTTCTGGAATCTGAGAGGAGCCACAAATTTCCTTCCACCCAGCGTTCCCCCACGTCTCCCGATAAAAATGATACCTCACTTGTGTGGGTAGGCCTAGCGCCCGCGACAGGATATGCCCCAAAACACAACGTGGACACATCACAGATAACAGAGCTCTTTTTAGCAAAGTGACTACCTGTAGATTTTGGCCTCTAGCTCAGCCGCCACCTAGGGAAACCTACCAAACCTGTGCATTTCTGAAAACTAGAGACCTAGGGGAATCCAAGATGGGGTGACTTTTGTGGCTCGGACCAGGTTCTGTTACCCAGAATCCTTTGCAAACCTCAAAATTTGGCTAAAAAAACACGTTCCTCACATTTCTGTGGCAGAAAGTTCTGGAATCTGAGGGGAGCCACAAATTTCCTTCCACCCAGCGTTCCCCCACGTCTCCCGATAAAAATTATACCTCACTTGTGTGGGTAGGCCTAGCGTCCGCAACAGGAAACGCCCCAAAGCGCAACGTGGACACAGCCAAATTTTTGAAGGAAAACAGAGGTGTTTTTTGCAAAGTGCCTACCTGTAGATTTTGGCCTGTAGCTCAGCCGCCACCTAGGGAAACCTACCAAACCTGTGCATTTCTGAAAACTAGAGACCTAGGGGAATCCAAGATGGGGTGACTTGTGTGGCTCGGACCAGGTTCTGTTACCCAGAATCCTTTGCAAACCTCAAAATTTGGCTAAAAAAACACATGTTCCTCACATTTCTGTGGCAGAAAGTTCTGGAATCTGAGAGGAGCCACAAATTTCCTTCCACACAGCATTCCCCCATGTCTCCCGATAAAAATGATACCTCACTTATGTGGGTAGGCCTAGCGCCCGCGACAGGAAACGCCCCAAAGCACAACGTGGACACAGCCAAATTTTTTAAGGAAAACAGAGGTGTTTTTTGCAAAGTGCCTACCTGTAGATTTTGGCCTGTAGCTCAGCCGCCACCTAGGGAAACCTACCAAACCTGTGCATTTCTGAAAACTAGAGACCTAGGGGAATACAAGATGGGGTGACTTGTGTGGCTCGGACCAGGTTCTGTTACCCAGAATCCTTTGCAAACCTCAAAATTTGGCTAAAAAACCACATGTTACTCACATTTCTGTGGCAGAAAGTTCTGGAATCTGAGAGGAGCCACAAATTTCCTTCCACCCAGCGTTCCCCCACGTCTCCCGATAAAAAATGATACCTCACTTGTGTGGGTAGGCCTAGCGCCCGCGACAGGATATGCCCCAAAACACAACGTGGACACATCCCAGAAAACAGAGCTCTTTTTAGCAAAGTGACTACCTGTAGATTTTGGCCTCTAGCTCAGCCGCCACCTAGGGAAACCTACCAAACCTGTGCATTTCTGAAAACTAGAGACCTAGGGGAATCCAAGATGGGGTGACTTGTGTGGCTCGGACCAGGTTCTGTTACCCAGAATCCTTTGCAAACCTCAAAATTTGGCTAAAAAAACACATGTTCCTCACATTTCTGTGGCAGAAAGTTCTGGAATCTGAAAGGAGCCACAAATTTCCTTCCACCCAGCGTTCCCCCACGTCTCCCGATAAAAATGATACCTCACTTGTGTGGGTAGGCCTAGCGCCCGCGACAGGAAACGCCCCAAAGCGCAACGTGCACACAGCCAAATTTTTGAAGGAAAACAGAGGTGTTTTTTGCAAAGTGTCTACCTGTAGATTTTGGCCTCTAGCTAAGCCGCCACCTAGGGAAACGTACCAAACCTGTGCATTTCTGAAAACTAGAGACCTAGGGGAATCCAAGATGGGGTGACTTGTGTGGCTCGGACCAGGTTCTGTTACCCAGAATCCTTTGCAAACCTCAAAATTTGGCTAAAAAAACACATGGTCCTCACATTTCTGTGGCAGAAAGTTCTGTAATCTGAAAGGAGCCACAAATTTCCTTACACCCAGCGTTCCCCCACGTCTCCCGATAAAAATGATACCTCACTTGTGTGGGTAGGCATAGCGCCCGCGACAGGAAACGCCCCAAAGCGCAACGTGCACACAGCCAAATTTTTGAAGGAAAACAGAGGTGTTTTTTGCAAAGTGCCTAACTGTAGATTTTGGCCTGTAGCTCAGCCGCCACCTAGGGAAACCTACTAAAACCTGTGCATTTCTGAAAACTAGAGACCTAGGGGAATCCAAGATAGGGTGACTTGTGTGGCTCGGACCAGGTTATGTTACCCAGAATCCTTTGCAAACCTCAGAATTTGGCTAAAAAAACAGATGTTCCTCACATTTCTGTGGCAGAAAGTTCTGGAATCTGAGAGGAGCCACAAATTTCCTTCCACCCAGCATTCCCCCACGTCTCCCGATAAAAATGATACCTCACTTATGTGGGTAGGTCTAGCGCCCGCGACAGGAAACGCCCCAAAGCACAACGTGGACACAGCCAAATTTTTTAAGGAAAACAGAGTTGTTTTTTGCAAAGTGCCTACCTGTAGATTTTGGCCTGTAGCTCAGCCGCCACCTGGGGAAACCTACCAAACCTGTGCATTTCTGAAAACTAGAGACCTAGGGGAATACAAGATGGGGTGACTTGTGTGGCTCGGACCAGGTTCTGTTACCCAGAATCCTTTGCAAACCTCAAAATTTGGCTAAAAAACCACATGTTACTCACATTTCTGTGGCAGAAATATCTGGAATCTGAGAGGAGCCACAAATTTCCTTCCACCCAGCGTTCCCCAACGTCTCCCGATAAAAATGATACCTCACTTGTGTGGGTAGGCCTAGCGCCCGCGACAGGAAACTCCCCAAAGCGCAACGTGGACACAGCCACATTTTTTAAGGAAAACAGAGGTGTTTTTTGCAAAGTGCCTACCTGTAGATTTTGGCCTGTAGCTCAGCCGCCACCTAGGGAAACCTACCAAACCTGTGCATTTCTGAAAACTAGAGACCTAGGGGAATCCAAGATGGGGTGACTTGTGTGGCTCGGACCAGGTTCTGTTACCCAGAATCCTTTGCAAACCTCAAAATTTGGCTAAAAAAAACACATGTTCCTCACATTTCTGTGGCAGAAAGTTCTGGAATCTGAGGGGAGCCACAAATTTCCTTCCACCCAGCGTTCCCCCACGTCTCCCGATAAAAATGATACCTCACTTGTGTGGGTAGGCCTAGCGCCCGCGACAGGAAACGCCCCAAAGCGCAACGTGGACACAGCCACATTTTTGAAGGAAAACAGAGGTGTTTTTTGCAAAGTGCCTACCTGTAGATTTTGGCCTGTAGCTCAGCCGCCACCTAGGGAAACCTACCAAACCTGTGCATTTCTGAAAACTAGAGACCTAGGGGAATCCAAGATGGGGTGACTTGTGTGGCTCGGACCAGGTTCTGTTACCCAGAATCCTTTGCAAACCTAAACAATTTGGCTAAAAAAACACACGTTCCTCACATTTCTGTGGCAGAAAGTTCTGGAATCTGAGGGGAGCCACAAATTTCCTTCCACCCAGCGTTCCCCCACGTCTCCCGATAAAAATGATACCTCACTTGTGTGGGTAGGCCTAGCGCCCGCGACAGGAAACGCCCCAAAGCGCAACGTGGACACAGCCAAATTTTTGAAGGAAAACAGAGGTGTTTTTTGCAAAGTGCCTACCTGTAGATTTTGGCCTGTAGCTCAGCCGCCACCTAGGGAAACCTACCAAACCTGTGCATTTCTGAAAACTAGAGACCTAGGGGAATCCAAGATGGGGTGACTTGTGTGGCTCGGACCAGGTTCTGTTACCCAGAATCCTTTGCAAACCTAAACAATTTGGCTAAAAAAACACACGTTCCTCACATTTCTGGGGCAGAAAGTTCTGGAATCTGAGGGGAGCCACAAATTTCCTTCCACCCAGCGTTCCCCCACGTCTCCCGATAAAAATGATACCTCACTTGTGTGGGTAGGCCTAGCGCCCGCGACAGGAAACGCCCCAAAGCGCAACGTGGACACAGCCACATTTTTTAAGGAAAACAGAGGTGTTTTTTGCAAAGTGCCTACCTGTAGATTTTGGCCTGTAGCTCAGCCGCCACCTAGGGAAACCTACCAAACCTGTGCATTTCTGAAAACTAGAGACCTAGGGGAATCCAAGATGGGGTGACTTGTGTGGCTCGGACCAGGTTCTGTTACCCAGAATCCTTTGCAAACCTCAAAATGTGGCTAAAAAAACACATGTTCCTCACATTTCTGTGGCAGAAAGTTCTGGAATCTGAGAGGAGCCACAAATTTCCTTCCACCCAGCGTTCCCCAACGTCTCCCGATAAAAATGATACCTCACTTGTGTGGGTAGGCCTAGCGCCCGCGACAGGAAACGCCCCAAAGCGCAACGTGCACACAGCCAAATTTTTGAAGGAAAACAGAGGTGTTTTTTGCAAAGTGCCTACCTGTAGATTTTGGCCTGTAGCTCAGCCGCCGCCTAGGGAAACATACCAAACCTGTGCATTTCTGAAAACTAGAGACCTGGGGAATCCAAGATGGGGTGACTTGTGTGGCTCGGACCAGGTTCTGTTACCCAGAATCCTTTGCAAACCTCAAAATTTGGCTAAAAAAACACATGTTCCTCACATTTCTGTGGCAGAATGTTCTGGAATCTGAGGGGAGCCACAAATTTCCTTCCACCCAGCGTTCCCCCACGTCTCCCGATAAAAATGATACCTCACTTGTGTGGGTAGGCCTAGCGCCCGCGACAGGAAACGCCCCAAAGCGCAACGTGGACACAGCCAAATTTTTGAAGGAAAACAGAGGTGTTTTTTGCAAAGTGCCTACCTGTAGATTTTGGCCTGTAGCTCAGCCGCCACCTAGGGAAACCTACCAAACCTGTGCATTTCTGAAAACTAGAGACCTAGGGGAATCCAAGATGGGGTGACTTGTGTGGCTCGGACCAGGTTCTGTTACCCAGAATCCTTTGCAAACCTAAACAATTTGGCTAAAAAAACACACGTTCCTCACATTTCTGGGGCAGAAAGTTCTGGAATCTGAGGGGAGCCACAAATTTCCTTCCACCCAGCGTTCCCCCACGTCTCCCGATAAAAATGATACCTCACTTGTGTGGGTAGGCCTAGCGCCCACGACAGGATATGCCCCAAAACACAACGTGGACACATCACAGAAAACAGAGCTCTTTTTAGCAAAGTGACTACCTGTAGATTTTGGCCTCTAGCTCAGCCGCCACCTAGGGAAACCTACCAAACCTGTGCATTTCTGAAAACTAGAGACCTAGGGGAATCCAAGATGGGGTGACTTGTGTGGCTCGGACCAGGTTCTGTTACCCAGAATCCTTTGCAAACCTCAAAATGTGGCTAAAAAAACACATGTTCCTCACATTTCTGTGGCAGAAAGTTCTGGAATCTGAGAGGAGCCACAAATTTCCTTCCACCTAGCGTTCCCCCACGTCTCCCAATAAAAATGATACCTCACTTGTGTGGGTAGGCCTAGCGCCCGCGACAGGAAACGCCCCAAAGCGCAACGTGGACACAGCCACATTTTTTAAGGAAAACAGAGGTGTTTTTTGCAAAGTGCCTACCTGTAGATTTTGGCCTGTAGCTCAGCCGCCACCTAGGGAAACCTACCAAACCTGTGCATTTCTGAAAACTAGAGACCTAGGGGAATCCAAGATGGGGTGACTTGTGTGGCTCGGACCAGGTTCTGTTACCCAGAATCCTTTGCAAACCTCAAAATTTGGCTAAGAAAACACATGTTCCTCACATTTCTGTGGCAGAAAGTTCTGGAATCTGAGAGGAGCCACAAATTTCCTTCCACCCAGCATTCCCCCACGTCTCCCGATAAAAATGATACCTCACTTATGTGGGTAGCCCTAGCGCCCGCGACAGGAAACGCCCCAAAGCACAACATGGACACAGCCAAATTTTTTAAGGAAAACAGAGGTGTTTTTTGCAAAGTGCCTACCTGTAGATTTTGGCCTGTAGCTCAGCCGCCACCTAGGGAAACCTACCAAACCTGTGCATTTCTGAAAACTAGAGACCTAGGGGAATACAAGATGGGGTGACTTGTGTGGCTCGGACCAGGTTCTGTTACCCAGAATCCTTTGCAAACCTCAAAATTTGGCTAAAAAACCACATGTTACTCACATTTCTGTGGCAGAAAGTTCTGGAATCTGAGAGGAGCCACAAATTTCCTTCCACCCAGCGTTCCCCCACGTCTCCCGATAAAAATGATACCTCACTTGTGTGGGTAGGCCTAGCGCCCGCGATAGGATATGCCCCAAAACACAACGTGGACACATCACAGAAAACAGAGCTCTTTTTAGCAAAGTGACTACCTGTAGATTTTGGCCTCTAGCTCAGCCGCCACCTAGGGAAACCTACCAAACCTGTGCATTTCTGAAAACTAGAGACCTAGGGGAATCCAAGATGGGGTGACTTGTGTGGCTCGGACCAGGTTCTGTTACCCAGAATCCTTTGCAAACCTCAAAATTTGGCTAAAAAAACACATGGTCCTCACATTTCTGTGGCAGAAAGTTCTGTAATCTGAAAGGAGCCACAAATTTCCTTCCACCCAGCGTTCCCCCACGTCTCCCGATAAAAATGATACCTCACTTGTGTGGGTAGGCATAGCGCCCGCGACAGGAAACGCCCCAAAGCGCAACGTGCACACAGCCAAATTTTTGAAGGAAAACAGAGGTGTTTTTTGCAAAGTGCCTAACTGTAGATTTTGGCCTGTAGCTCAGCCGCCACCTAGGGAAACCTACCAAACCTGTGCATTTCTGAAAACTAGAGACCTAGGGGAATCCAAGATAGGGTGACTTGTGTGGCTCGGACCAGGTTCTGTTACCCAGAATCCTTTGCAAACCTCAGAATTTGGCTAAAAAAACAGATGTTCCTCACATTTCTGTGGCAGAAAGTTCTGGAATCTGAGAGGAGCCACAAATTTCCTTCCACCCAGCATTCCCCCACGTCTCCCGATAAAAATGATACCTCACTTATGTGGGTAGGTCTAGCGCCCGCGACAGGAAACGCCCCAAAGCACAACGTGGACACAGCCAAATTTTTTAAGGAAAACAGAGTTGTTTTTTGCAAAGTGCCTACCTGTAGATTTTGGCCTGTAGCTCAGCCGCCACCTGGGGAAACCTACCAAACCTGTGCATTTCTGAAAACTAGAGACCTAGGGGAATACAAGATGGGATGACTTGTGTGGCTCGGACCAGGTTCTGTTACCCAGAATCCTTTGCAAACCTCAAAATTTGGCTAAAAAACCACATGTTACTCACATTTCTGTGGCAGAAAGTTCTGGAATCTGAGAGGAGCCACAAATTTCCTTCCACCCAGCATTCCCCCACGTCTCCCGATAAAAATGGTACCTCACTTGTGTGGGTAGGCCTAGCGCCCGCGACAGGAAACGCCCCAAAGCACAACATGGACACAGCCAAATTTTTTAAGGAAAACAGAGTTGTTTTTTGCAAAGTGCCTACCTGTAGATTTTGGCCTGTAGCTCAGCCGCCACCTAGGGAAACCTACCAAACCTGTGCATTTCTGAAAACTAGAGACCTAGGGGAATACAAGATGGGGTGACTTGTGTGGCTCGGACCAGGTTCTGTTACCCAGAATCCTTTGCAAACCTCAAAATTTGGCTAAAAAACCACATGTTACTCACATTTCTGTGGCAGAAAGTTCTGGAATCTGAGAGGAGCCACAAATTTCCTTCCACCCAGCGTTCCCCCACGTCTCCCGATAAAAATGATACCTCACTTGTGTGGGTAGGCCTAGCGCCCGCGATAGGATATGCCCCAAAACACAACGTGGACACATCACAGAAAACAGAGCTCTTTTTAGCAAAGTGACTACCTGTAGATTTTGGCCTCTAGCTCAGCCGCCACCTAGGGAAACCTACCAAACCTGTGCATTTCTGAAAACTAGAGACCTTAGGGAATCCAAGATGGGGTGACTTGTGTGGCTCGGACCAGGTTCTGTTACCCAGAATCCTTTGCAAACCTCAAAATGTGGCTAAAAAAACACATGTTCCTCACATTTCTGTGGCAGAAAGTTCTGGAATCTGAGAGGAGCCACAAATTTCCTTCCACCCAGCGTTCCCCCACGTCTCCCGATAAAAATGATACCTCACTTGTGTGGGTAGGCATAGCGCCCGCGACAGGATATGCCCCAAAACACAACATGGACACATCACAGAAAACAGAGCTCTTTTTAGCAAAGTGACTACCTGTAGATTTTGGCCTCTAGCTCAGCCGCCACCTAGGGAAACCTACCAAACCTGTGCATTTCTGAAAACTAGAGACCTAGGGGAATCCAAGATGGGGTGACTTGTGTGGCTCGGACCAGGTTCTGTTACCCAGAATCCTTTGCAAACCTCAAAATTTGGCTAAAAAACCACATGTTACTCACATTTCTGTGGCAGAAAGTTCTGGAATCTGAGAGGAGCCACAAATTTCCTTCCACCCAGCGTTCCCCCATGTCTCCCGGTAAAAATGATACCTCACTTGTGTGGGTAGGCCTAGCGCCCGCGACAGGATATGCCCCAAAACACAACGTGGACACATCACAGAAAACAGAGCTCTTTTTAGCAAAGTGACTACCTGTAGATTTTGGCCTCTAGCTCAGCCGCCACCTAGGGAAACCTACCAAACCTGTGCATTTCTGAAAACTAGAGACCTAGGGGAATCCAAGATGGGGTGACTTGTGTGGCTCGGACCAGGTTCTGTTACCCAGAATCCTTTGCAAACCTCAAAATGTAGCTAAAAAAACACATGTTCCTCACATTTCTGTGGCAGAAAGTTCTGGAATCTGAAAGGAGCCACAAATTTCCTTCCACCCAGCGTTCCCCCACGTCTCCCGATAAAAATGATACCTCACTTGTGTGGGTAGGCCTAGCGCCCGCGACAGGAAACGCCCCAAAGCGCAACGTGCACACAGCCAAATATTTGAAGGAAAACAGAGGAGTTTTTTGCAAAGTGCCTAACTGTAGATTTTGGCCTGTAGCTCAGCCGCCACCTAGGGAAACCTACCAAACCTGTGCATTTCTGAAAACTAGAGACCTAGGGGAATCCAAGATAGGGTGACTTGTGTGGCTCGGACCAGGTTCTGTTACCCAGAATCCTTTGCAAACCTCAGAATTTGGCTAAAAAAACACATGTTCCTCACATTTCTTTTGGCAGAAAGTTCTGGAATCTGAGAGGAGCCACAAATTTCCTTCCACCCAGTGTTCCCCACGTCTCCCGATAAAAATGATACCTCACTTGTGTGGGTAGGCCTAGCGCCCGCGACAGGAAACGCCCCAAAACACGACGTGGACACATCACAGAAAACAGATCTCTATTTAGCAAAGTGACTACCTGTAGATTTTGGCCTCTGGCTCAGCCGCCACATAGGGAAACCTACCAAACCTGTGCATTTCTGAAAACTAGAGACCTAGGGGAATCCAAGATGGGGTGACTTGTGTGGCTCGGACCAGGTTCTGTTACCCAGAATCCTTTGCAAACCTCAAAATTTGGCTAAAAAAACACATGTTCCTCACATTTCTGTGGCAGAAAGTTCTGGAATCTGAAAGGAGCCACAAATTTCCTTCCACCCAGCGTTCCCCCACGTCTCCCGATAAAAATGATACCTCACTTGTGTGGGTAGGCCTAGCGCCCGCGACAGTAAACGCCCCAAAGCGCAACGTGGTCACAGCCAAATTTTTGAAGGAAAACAGAGGTGTTTTTTGCAAAGTGCCTACCTGTAGATTTTGACCTGTAGCTCAGCCGCCACCTAGGGAAACCTACCAAAACTGTGCATTTCTGAAAACTAGAGACCTAGGGGAATCCAAGATGGGGTGACTTGTGTGGCTCGGACCAGGTTCTGTTACCCAGAATCCTTTGCAAACCTCAAAATTTGGCTAAAAAAACACATGTTCCTCACATTTCTGTGGCAGAAAGTTCTGGAATCTGAGAGGAGCCACAAATTTCATTCCACCCACCGTTCCCCCACGTCTCCCGATAAAAATGATACCTCACTTGTGTGGGTAGGCCTAGCGCCCGCGACAGGATATGCCCCAAAACACAACGTGGACACCTCACAGAAAACAGAGCTCTTTTTAGCAAAGTGACTACCTGTAGATTTTGGCCTCTAGCTCAGCCGCCACCTAGGGAAACCTACCAAACCTGTGCATTTCTGAAAACTAGAGACCTAGGGGAATTCAAGATAGGGTGACTTGTGTGGCTCGGACCAGGTTCTGTTACCCAGAATCCTTTGCAAACCTCAAAATGTGGCTAAAAAAACACATGTTCCTCACATTTCTGTGGCAGAAAATTCTGGAATCTGAGAGGAGCCACAAATTTCCTTCCACCCAGCGTTCCCCAACGTCTCCCGATAAAAATGATACCTCACTTGTGTGGGTAGGCCTAGCGCCCGCGACAGGAAACGCCCCAAAGCGCAACGTGCACACAGCCAAATTTTTGAAGGAAAACAGAGGTGTTTTTTGCAAAGTGCCTACCTGTAGATTTTGGCCTGTAGCTCAGCCGCCACCTAGGGAAACCTACCAAACCTGTGCATTTCTGAAAACTAGAGACCTAGGGGAATCCAAGATGGGGTGACTTGTGTGGCTCGGACCAGGTTCTGTTACCCAGAATCCTTTGCAAACCTCAAAATTTGGCTAAAAAAACACATGTTCCTCACATTTCTGTGGCAGAAAGTTCTGGAATCTGAGGGGAGCCACAAATTTCCTTCCACCCAGCGTTCCCCCACGTCTCCCGATAAAAATGATACCTCACTTGTGTGGGTAGGCCTAGCGCCCGCGACAGGAAACGCCCCAAAGCGCAACGTGGACACAGCCAAATTTTTGAAGTAAAACAGAGGTGTTTTTTGCAAAGTGCCTACCTGTAGATTTTGGCCTGTAGCTCAGCCGCCACCTAGGGAAACCTACCAAACCTGTGCATTTCTGAAAACTAGAGACCTAGGGGAATCCAAGATGGGGTGACTTGTGTGGCTCGGACCAGGTTCTGTTACCCAGAATCCTTTGCAAACCTCAAAATTTGGCTAAGAAAACACATGTTCCTCACATTTCTGTGGCAGAAAGTTCTGGAATCTGAGAGGAGCCACAAATTTCCTTCCACCCAGCATTCCCCCACGTCTCCCGATAAAAATGATACCTCACTTATGTGGGTAGGCCTAGCGCCCGCGACAGGAAACGCCCCAAAGCACAAAGTGGACACAGCCAAATTTTTTAAGGAAAACAGAGGTGTTTTTTGCAAAGTGCCTACCTGTAGATTTTGGCCTGTAGCTCAGCCGCCACCTAGGGAAACCTACCAAACTTGTGCATTTCTGAAAACTAGAGACCTAGGGGAATCCAAGATGGGGTGACTTGTGTGGCTCGGACCAGGTTCTGTTACCCAGAATCCTTTGCAAACCTCAAAATTTGGCTAAAAAAACACATGTTCATCACATTTCTGTGGCAGAAAGTTCTGGAATCTGAGAGGAGCCACAAATTTCCTTCCACCCAGCGTTTCCCCACGTCTCCCGATAAAAATGATACCTCACTTGTGTGGGTAGGCCTAGCGCCCGGGACTGGAAATGCCCCAAAGCGCAACGTGGACACAGCCAAATTTTTGAAGGAAAACAGAGGTGTTTTTTGCAAAGTGCCTACCTGTAGATTTTGGCCTGTAGCTCAGCCGCCACCTAGGGAAACCTACCAAACCTGTGCATTTCTGAAAACTAGAGACCTAGGGGAATCCAAGATGGGGTGACTTGTGTGGCTCGGACCAGGTTCTGTTACCCAGAATCCTTTGCAAACCTCACAATTTGGCTAAAAAAACACATGTTCCTCACATTTCTGTGGCAGAAAGTTCTGGAATCTGAGAGGAGCCACAAATTTCCTTCCACCCAGCGTTCCCCCACATCTCCCGATAAAAATGATACCTCACTTGTGTGGGTAGGCCTAGCGCCCGCGACAGGATATGCCCCAAAACACAACGTGGACACATCACAGAAAACAGAGCTCTTTTTAGCAAAGTGACTTCCTGTAGATTTTGGCCTCTAGCTCATCCGCCACCTAGGGAAACCTACCAAACCTGTGCATTTCTGAAAACTAGAGACCTAGGGGAATACAAGATGGGGTGACTTGTGTGGCTCGGACCAGGTTCTGTTACCCAGAATCCTTTGCAAACCTCAAAATTTGGATAAACAACCACATGTTACTCACATTTCTGTGGCAGAAAGTTCTGGAATCTGAGAGGAGCCACAAATTTCCTTCCACCCAGCGTTCCCCCATGTCTCCCGATAAAAATGATACCTCACTTGTGTGGGTAGGCATAGCGCCCGCGATAGGATATGCCCCAAAACACAACGTGGACACATCACAGAAAACAGAGCTCTTTTTAGCAAAGTGACTACCTGTAGATTTTGGCCTCTAGCTCAGCCGCCACCTAGGGAAACCTACCAAACCTGTGCATTTCTGAAAACTAGAGACCTTAGGGAATCCAAGATGGGGTGACTTGTGTGGCTCGGACCAGGTTCTGTTACCCAGAATCCTTTGCAAACCTCAAAATGTGGCTAAAAAAACACATGTTCCTCACATTTCTGTGGCAGAAAGTTCTGGAATCTGAGAGGAGCCACAAATTTCCTTCCACCCAGCGTTCCCCCACGTCTCCCGATAAAAATGATACCTCACTTGTGTGGGTAGGCATAGCGCCCGCGACAGGATATGCCCCAAAACACAACGTGGACACATCACAGAAAACAGAGCTCTTTTTAGCAAAGTGACTACCTGTAGATTTTGGCCTCTAGCTCAGCCGCCACCTAGGGAAACCTACCAAACCTGTGCATTTCTGAAAACTAGAGACCTAGGGGAATCCAAGATGGGGTGACTTGTGTGGCTCGGACCAGGTTCTGTTACCCAGAATCCTTTGCAAACCTCAAAATTTGGCTAAAAAACCACATGTTACTCACATTTCTGTGGCAGAAAGTTCTGGAATCTGAGAGGAGCCACAAATTTCCTTCCACCCAGCGTTCCCCCATGTCTCCCGATAAAAATGATACCTCATTGTGTGGGTAGGCCTAGCGCCCGCGACAGGATATGCCCCAAAACACAACGTGGACACATCACAGAAAACAGAGCTCTTTTTAGCAAAGTGACTACCTGTAGATTTTGGCCTCTAGCTCAGCCGCCACCTAGGGAAACCTACCAAACCTGTGCATTTCTGAAAACTAGAGACCTAGGGGAATCCAAGATGGGGTGACTTGTGTGGCTCGGACCAGGTTCTGTTACCCAGAATCCTTTGCAAACCTCAAAATGTAGCTAAAAAAACACATGTTCCTCACATTTCTGTGGCAGAAAGTTCTGGAATCTGAAAGGAGCCACAAATTTCCTTCCACCCAGCGTTCCCCCACGTCTCCCGATAAAAATGATACCTCATTTGTGTGGGTAGGCCTAGCGCCCGCGACAGGAAACGCCCCAAAGCGCAACGTGCACACAGCCAAATATTTGAAGGAAAACAGAGGAGTTTTTTGCAAAGTGCCTAACTGTAGATTTTGGCCTGTAGCTCAGCCGCCACCTAGGGAAACCTACCAAACCTGTGCATTTCTGAAAACTAGAGACCTAGGGGAATCCAAGATAGGGTGACTTGTGTGGCTCGGACCAGGTTCTGTTACCCAGAATCCTTTGCAAACCTCAGAATTTGGCTAAAAAAACACATGTTCCTCACATTTCTTTTGGCAGAAAGTTCTGGAATCTGAGAGGAGCCACAAATTTCCTTCCACCCAGTGTTCCCCACGTCTCCCGATAAAAATGATACCTCACTTGTGTGGGTAGGCCTAGCGCCCGCGACAGGAAACGCCCCAAAACACGACGTGGACACATCACAGAAAACAGATCTCTTTTTAGCAAAGTGACTACCTGTAGATTTTGGCCTCTGGCTCAGCCGCCACATAGGGAAACCTACCAAACCTGTGCATTTCTGAAAACTAGAGACCTAGGGGAATCCAAGATGGGGTGACTTGTGTGGCTCGGACCAGGTTCTGTTACCCAGAATCCTTTGCAAACCTCAAAATTTGGCTAAAAAAACACATGTTCCTCATATTTCTGTGGCAGAAAGTTCTGGAATCTGAAAGGAGCCACAAATTTCCTTCCACCCAGCGTTCCCCCACGTCTCCCGATAAAAATGATACCTCACTTGTGTGGGTAGGCCTAGCGCCCGCGACAGTAAACGCCCCAAAGCGCAACGTGGACACAGCCAAATTTTTGAAGGAAAACAGAGGTGTTTTTTGCAAAGTGCCTACCTGTAGATTTTGGCCTGTAGCTCAGCCGCCACCTAGGGAAACCTACCAAAACTGTGCATTTCTGAAAACTAGAGACCTAGGGGAATCCAAGATGGGGTGACTTGTGTGGCTCGGACCAGGTTCTGTTACCCAGAATCCTTTGCAAACCTCAAAATTTGGCTAAAAAAACACATGTTCCTCACATTTCTGTGGCAGAAAGTTCTGGAATCTGAGAGGAGCCACAAATTTCATTCCACCCAGCGTTCCCCCACGTCTCCCGATAAAAATGATACCTCACTTGTGTGGGTAGGCCTAGCGCCCGCGACAGGATATGCCCCAAAACACAACGTGGACACCTCACAGAAAACAGAGCTCTTTTTAGCAAAGTGACTACCTGTAGATTTTGGCCTCTAGCTCAGCCGCCACCTAGGGAAACCTACCAAACCTGTGCATTTCTGAAAACTAGAGACCTAGGGGAATTCAAGATAGGGTGACTTGTGTGGCTCGGACCAGGTTCTGTTACCCAGAATCCTTTGCAAACCTCAAAATGTGGCTAAAAAAACACATGTTCCTCACATTTCTGTGGCAGAAAGTTCTGGAATCTGAGAGGAGCCACAAATTTCCTTCCACCCAGCGTTCCCCAACGTCTCCCGATAAAAATGATACCTCACTTGTGTGGGTAGGCCTAGCGCCCGCGACAGGAAACGCCCCAAAGTGCAACGTGCACACAGCCAAATTTTTGAAGGAAAACAGAGGTGTTTTTTGCAAAGTGCCTACCTGTAGATTTTGGCCTGTAGCTCAGCCGCCACCTAGGGAAACCTACCAAACCTGTGCATTTCTGAAAACTAGAGACCTAGGGAAATCCAAGATGGGGTGACTTGTGTGGCTCGGACCAGGTTCTGTTACCCAGAATCCTTTGCAAACCTCAAAATTTGGCTAAAAAAACACATGTTCCTCACATTTCTGTGGCAGAAAGTTCTGGAATCTGAGGGGAGCCACAAATTTCCTTCCACCCAGCGTTCCCCCACGTCTCCCGATAAAAATTATACCTCACTTGTGTGGGTAGGCCTAGCGCCCGCGACAGGAAATGCCCCAAAGCGCAACGTGGACACAGCCAAATTTTTGAAGGAAAACAGAGGTGTTTTTTGCAAAGTGCCTACCTGTAGATTTTGGCCTGTAGCTCAGCCGCCACCTAGGGAAACCTACCAAACCTGTGCATTTCTGAAAACTAGAGACCTAGGGGAATCCAAGATGGGGTGACTTGTGTGGCTCGGACCAGGTTCTGTTACCCAGAATCCTTTGCAAACCTCAAAATTTGGCTAAAAAAACACATGTTCCTCACATTCCTGTGGCAGAAAGTTCTGGAATCTGAGAGGAGCCACAAATTTCCTTCCACCCAGCGTTCCCCCACATCTCCCGATAAAAATGATACCTCACTTGTGTGGGTAGGCCTAGCGCCCGTGACAGGAAACGCCCCAAAGCGCAACGTGGACACAGCCAAATTTTTGAAGGAAAACAGAGGTGTTTTTTGCAAAGTGCCTACCTGTAGATTTTGGCCTGTAGCTCAGCACCACCTAGGGAAACCTACCAAACTTGTGCATTTCTGAAAACTAGAGACCTAGGGGAATCCAAGATGGGGTGACTTGTGTGGCTCGGACCAGGTTCTGTTACCCAGAATCCTTTGCAAACCTCAAAATTTGGCTAAAAAAACACATGTTCCTCACATTTCTGTGGCAGAAAGTTCTGGAATCTGAGAGGAGCCACAAATTTCCTTCCACCCAGCGTTCCCCCACGTCTCCCGATAAAAATGATACCTCACTTGTGTGGGTAGGCCTAGCGCTCGCGACAGGAAACGGCCCAAAACACAACTTGGACACATCAAATTTTTTCATAGAAAACAGTGCTTACCTGTGGATTTTGGCCTCTACCTCAGCCGGCATCTAGGGAAACCTGGCAAACCAGCGCATTTCTGAAAACTAGAGACCTAGGGGAATCCAAGATGGGGTGATTTGCGGGGCTCTGACCAGGTTCTGTTACCCAGAATCCTTTGCAAACATCAAAATTTGGCACAAAAACACTTTTTCCTCTCATTTCGGTGACAGAAAGTTCTGGAATCTTAGAGGAGCCACAAATTTCCTTCCACCCAGCGTTCCCCTAAGTCTCTCCATAAAAATGGTACCTCACTTGTGTGGGTAGGCCTAGCGCCCGCGACAGGAAACGCCCCAAAGCGCAACGTGGACACAGCCAAATTTTTGAAGGAAAACAGAGGTGTTTTTTGCAAAGTGCCTACCTGTAGATTTTGGCCTGTAGCTCAGCCGCCACCTAGGGAAACCTACCAAAACTTTGCATTTCTGAAAACTAGAGACCTAGGGGAATCCAAGATGGGGTGACTTGTGTGGCTCGGACTAGGTTCTGTTACCCAGAATCCTTTGCAAACCTCAGAATTTGGCTAAAAAAACACATGTTCCTCAGATTTCTGTGGCAGAATGTTCTGGAATCTGAGAGGAGCTACAAATTTCCTTCTACCCAGCGTTCCCCCACGTCTCCCGATAAAAATGATACCTCACTTGTGTGGGTAGGCCTAGCGCCCGCGACAGGAAACGCCCCAAAGCGCAACGTGGACACAGCCAAATTTTTGAAGGAAAACAGAGGTGTTTTTTGCAAAGTGCCTACCTGTAGATTTTGGCCTCTAGCTCAGCCGCCACCTAGGGAAACCTACCAAACCTGTGCATTTCTGAAAACTAGAGACCTAGGGGAATCCAAGATGGGGTGACTTGTGTGGCTCGGACCAGGTTCTGTTACCCAGAATCCTTTGCAAACCTCAAAATTTGGCTAAAAAAACACATGTTCATCACATTTCTGTGGCAGAAAGTTCTTAAATCTGAGAGGAGCCACATATTCCCTTCCACACAGCGTTCCCCCACGTCTCCCGATAAAAATGATACCTCACTTGTGTGGGTAGGCCTAGCGCCCGGGACAGGAAACGCCCCAAAGCGCAACGTGCACACAGCCAAATTTTTGAAGGAAAACAGAGGTGTTTTTTGCAAAGTGCCTACCTGTAGATTTTGGCCTGTAGCTCAGCCGCCACCTAGGGAAACCTACCAAACCTGTGCATTTCTGAAAACTAGAGACCTAGGGGAATCCAAGATGGGGTGACTTGTGTGGCTCGGACCAGGTTCTGTTACCCAGAATCCTTTGCAAACCTCAAAATTTGGCTAAAAAAACACATGTTCCTCACATTTCTGTGGCAGAAAGTTCTGGAATCTGAGAGGAGCCACAAATTATCTTCCACCCAGCGTTCCCCCCCATCTCCCGATAAAAATGATACCTCACTTGTGTGGGTAGGCCTAGCGCCCGTGACAGGAAATGCCCCAAAGCGCAACGTGGACACAGCCAAATTTTTTAAGGAAAACTGAGGTGTTTTTTGCAAAGTGCCTACCTGTAGATTTTGGCCTGTAGCTCAGCCGCCACCTAGGGAAACCTACCAAACCTGTGCATTTCTGAAAACTAGAGACCTAGGGGAATCCAAGATGGGAGTGACTTGTGTGGCTCAGACCAGGTTCTGTTACCCAGAATCCTTTGCAAACCTCAAAATTTGGCTAAAAAAACACATGTTCCTCACATTTCTGTGGCAGAAAGTTCTGGAATCTGAGAGGAGCCACAAATTTCCTTCCACACATCGTTCCCCCATGTCTCCCGATAAAAATTATACCTCACTTGTGTGGGTAGGACTAGCGCCCGCGACAGGAAACGCCCCAAAGCGCAACGTGCACACAGCCAAGTTTTTGAAGGAAAACAAAGGTGTTTTTTGCCAAGTGCCTACCTGTAGATTTTGGCCTGTAGCTCAGCACCACCTAGGGAAACCTACCAAACTTGTGCATTTCTGAAAACTAGAGACCTAGGGGAATCCAAGATGGGGTGACTTGTGTGGCTCGGACCAGGTTCTGTTACCCAGAATCCTTTGCAAACCTCAAAATTTGGCTAAAAAAACACATGTTCCTCACATTTCTGTGGCAGAAAGTTCTGGAATCTGAGAGGAGCCACAAATTTCCTTCCACCCAGCGTTCCCACACGTCTCCCGATAAAAATGATACCTCACTTGTGTGGGTAGGCCTAGCGCTCGCGACAGGAAACGGCCCAAAACACAATTTGGACACATCAAATTTTTTCATAGAAAACAGTGCTTACCTGTGGATTTTGGCCTCTACCTCAGCCGGCATCTAGGGAAACCTGGCAAACCAGCGCATTTCTGAAAACTAGAGACCTAGGGGAATCCAAGATGAGGTGATTTGCGGGGCTCTGACCAGGTTCTGTTACCCAGAATCCTTTGCAAACATCAAAATTTGGCACAAAAACACTTTTTCCTCTCATTTCGGTGACAGAAAGTTCTGGAATCTGAGCGGAGCCACAAATTTCCTTCCACCCAGCGTTCCCCTAAGTCTCTCCATAAAAATGGTACCTCACTTGTGTGGGTAGGCCTAGCGCCCGCGACAGGAAACGCCCCAAAGCGCAACGTGGACACAGCCAAATTTTTGAAGGAAAACAGAGGTGTTTTTTGCAAAGTGCCTACCTGTAGATTTTGGCCTGTAGCTCAGCCGCCACCTAGGGAAACCTACCAAAACTTTGCATTTCTGAAAACTAGAGACCTAGGGGAATCCAAGATGGGGTGACTTGTGTGGCTCGGACCAGGTTCTATTACCCAGAATCCTTTGCAAACCTCAGAATTTGGCTAAAAAAACACATGTTCCTCAGATTTCTGTGGCAGAATGTTCTGGAATCTGAGAGGAGCCACAAATTTCCTTCCACCCAGCGTTCCCCTAAGTCTCTCCATAAAAATGGTACCTCACTTGTGTGGGTAGGCCTAGCGCCCGCGACAGGAAACGCCCCAAAGCGCAACGTGGACACAGCCAAATTTTTGAAGGAAAACAGAGGTGTTTTTTGCAAAGTGCCTACCTGTAGATTTTGGCCTCTAGCTCAGCCGCCACCTAGGGAAACCTACCAAACCTGTGCATTTCTGAAAACTAGAGACCTAGGGGAATCCAAGATGGGGTGACTTGTGTGGCTCGGACCAGGTTCTGTTACCCAGAATCCTTCGCAAACCTCAAAATTTGGCTAAAAAAACACATGTTCATCACATTTCTGTGGCAGAAAGTTCTGAAATCTGAGAGGAGCCACAAATTTCCTTCCACACAGCGTTCCCCCACGTCTCCCGATAAAAATGATACCTCACTTGTGTGGGTAGGCCTAGTGCCCGCGACAGGAAACGCCCCAAAGCGCAACGTGCACACAGCCAAATTTTTGAAGGAAAACAGAGGTGTTTTTTGCAAAGTGCCTACCTGTAGATTTTGGCCTGTAGCTCAGCCGCCACCTAGGGAAACCTACCAAACCTGTGCATTTCTGAAAACTAGAGACCTAGGGGAATCCAAGATGGGGTGACTTGTGTGGCTCGGACCAGGTTCTGTTACCCAGAATCCTTTGCAAACCTCAAAATTTGGCTAAAAAAACACATGTTCCTCACATTTCTGTGGCAGAAAGTTCTGGAATCTGAGAGGAGCCACAAATTTCCTTCCACCCAGCGTTCCCCCACGTCTCCCGATAAAAATTATACCTCACTTGTGTGGGTAGGCCTAGCGCCCGCGACAGGAAATGCCCCAAAGCGCAACGTGGACACAGCCAAATTTTTGAAGGAAAACAGAGGTGTTTTTTGCAAAGTGCCTACCTGTAGATTTTGGCCTGTAGCTCAGCCGCCACCTAGGGAAACCTACCAAACCTGTGGATTTCTGAAAACTAGAGACCTAGGGGAATCCAAGATGGGGTGACTTGTGTGGCTCGGACCAGGTTCTGTTACCCAGAATCCTTTGCAAACCTCAAAATATGGCTAAAAAAACACATGTTCCTCACATTTCTGTGGCAGAAAGTTCTGGAATCTGAGAGGAGCCACAAATTTCCTTCCACCCAGCGTTCCCCCACATCTCCCGATAAAAATGATACCTCACTTGTGTGGGTAGGCCTAGCGCCCGTGACAGGAAACGCCCCAAAGCGCAACGTGGACACAGCCAAATTTTTGAAGGAAAACAGAGGTGTTTTTTGCAAAGTGCCTACCTGTAGATTTTGGCCTGAAGCTCAGCCGCCACCTAGGGAAACCTACCAAACCTGTGCATTTCTGAAAACTAGAGACCTAGGGGAATCCAAGATGGGGTGACTTGTGTGGCTCGGACCAGGTTCTGTTACCCAGAATCCTTTGCAAACCTCAAAATTTGGCCAAAAAAACACATGTTCCTCACATTTCGGTGGCAGAAAGTTCTGGAATCTGAGAGGAGCCACAAATTTCCTTCCACACATCGTTCCCCCACGTCTCCCGATAAAAATGATACCTCACTTGTGTGGGTAGGCCTAGCGCCCGCGACAGGAAACGCCCCAAAGCGCAATGTGCACACAGCCAAATTTTTGAAGGAAAACAGAGGTGTTTTTTGCCAAGTGCCTACCTGTAGATTTTGGCCTGTAGCTCAGCCGCCACCTAGGGAAACCTACCAAACCTGTGCATTTCTGAAAACTAGAGACCTAGGGGAATCCAAGATGGGGTGACTTGTGTGGCTCGGACCAGGTTCTGTTACCCAGAATCCTTGGCAAACCTCAAAATTTGGCTAATAAAACACATGTTCCTCACATTTCTGTGGCAGAAAGTTCTGGAATCTGAGAGGACCCACAAATTTCCTTCCACCCAGCGTTCCCCCACGTCTCCCGATAAAAATGATACCTCACTTGTGTGGGTAGGCCTAGCGCTCGCGACAGGAAACGGCCCAAAACACAACTTGGACACATCAAATGTTTTCATAGAAAACAGTGCTTACCTGTGGATTTTGGCCTCTAGCTCAGCCGGCATCTAGGGAAACCTAGCAAACCAGCGCATTTTTTAAAACTAGAGACCTAGGGGAATCCAAGATGGCGTGATTTGCGGGGCTCTGACCAGGTTCTGTTACCCAGAATCCTTCGCAAACATCAAAATTTGGCCCAAAAACACTTTTTCCTCTCATTTCGGTGACAGAAAGTTCTGGAATCTGAGAGGAGCCACAAATTTCCTTCCACCCAGCGTTCCCCTAAGTCTCTCCATAAAAATGGTACCTCACTTGTGTGGGTAGGCCTAGCGCCCGCGACAGGAAACGCCCCAAAGCGCAACGTGGACACAGCCAAATTTTTGAAGGAAAACAGAGGAGTTTTTTGCAAAGTGCCTACCTGTAGATTTTGTCCTGTAGCTCAGCCGCCACCTAGGGAAACCTACCAAACCTGTGCATTTCTGAAAACTAGAGACCTAGGGGAATCCAAGATGGGGTGACTTGTGTGGCTCGGACCAGGTTCTGTTACCCAGAATCCTTTGCAAACCTCAAAATTTGGTTCAAAAAACACATGTTCCTCACATTTCTGGGGCAGAAAGTTCTGGAATCTGAGAGGAGCCACAAATTTCCTTCCACCCAGCGTTCCCCCACATCTCCCGATAAAAATGATACCTCACTTGTGTGGGTAGGCCTAGCGCCCGTGACAGGAAACGCCCCAAAGCGCAACGTGGACACAGCCAAATTTTTGAAGGAAAACAGAGGTGTTTTTTGCAAAGTGCCTACCTGTAGATTTTGGCCTGTAGCTCAGCCGCCACCTAGGGAAACCTACCAAAACTGTGCATTTCTGAAAACTAGAGACCTAGGGGAATCCAAGATGGGGTGACTTGTGTGGCTCGGACCACGTTCTGTTATCCAGAATCCTTTGCAAACCTCAAAATTTGGCTAAAAAAACACATGTTCCTCACATTTCTGTGGTAGAAAGTTCTGGAATCTGAGAGGAGCCACAAATTTCCTTCCACACAGCGTTCCCCCACGTCTCCCGATAAAAATGATACCTCACTTGTGTGGGTAGGCCTAGCGCCCGCGACAGGAAACGACCCAAAGCGCAACGTGCACACAGCCAAATTTTTGAAGGAAAACAGAGGTGTTTTTTGCCAAGTGCCTACCTGTAGATTTTGGCCTGTAGCTCAGCCGCCACCTAGGGAAACCTACCAAACCTGTGCATTTCTGAAAACTAGAGACCTAGGGGAATTCAAGATGGGGCGACTTGTGTGGCTCGGACCAGGTTCTGTTACCCAGAATCCTTTGCAAACCTCAAAATTTGGCTAAAAAAACACATGTTCCTCACATTTCTGTGGCAGAAAGTTCTGGAATCTGAGAGGAGCCACAAATTTCCTTCCACCCAGCTTTCCCCCACGTCTCCCGATAAAAATGATACCTCACTTGTGTGGGTAGGCCTAGTGCTCGCGACAGGAAACGGCCCAAAACACAACTTGGACACATCAAATTTTTTCATAGAAAACAGTGCTTACCTGTGGATTTTGGCCTCTAGCTCAGCCGGCATCTAGGGAAACCTAGCAAACCAGCACATTTTTTAAAATTAGAGACCTAGGGGAATCCAAGATGGGGTGATTTGCGGGGCTCTGACCAGGTTCTGTTACCCAGAATCCTTTGCAAGCATCAAAATTTGGCCCAAAAACACTTTTTCCTCTCATTTCGGTGACAGAAAGTTCTGGAATCTGAGAGGAGCCACAAATTTCCTTCCACCCAGCGTTCCCCTAAGTCTCTCCATAAAAATGGTACCTCACTTGTGTGGGTAGGCCTAGCGCCCGCGACAGGAAACGCCCCAAAGTGCAACGTGGACTCAGCCAAATTTTTGAAGGAAAACAGAGGTGTTTTTTGCAAATTGCCTACCTGTAGATTTTGCCCTGTAGCTCAGCCGCCACCTAGGGAAACCTACCAAACCTGTGCATTTCTGAAAACTAGAGACCTAGGGGAATCCAAGATGGGGTGACTTGTGTGGCTCGGACCAGGTTCTGTTACCCGGAATCCTTTGCAAACCTCAGAATTTGGCTAAAAAAACACATGTTCCTCACATTTCTGTGGCAGAAAGTTCTGGAATCTGAGAGGAGCCACAAATTTCCTTCCACCCAGCGTTCCCCCACGTCTCCCGATAAAAATTGTACCTCACTTGTGTGGGTAGGCCTAGCGCCCGCGACTGGAAATGCCCCAAAGCGCAACGTGGACACAGCCAAATTTTTGAAGGAAAACAGAGGTGTTTTTTGCAAAGTGCCTACCTGTAGATTTTGGCCTGTAGCTCAGCCGCCACCTAGGGAAACCTACCAAACCTGTGCATTTCTGAAAACTAGAGACCTAGGGGAATCCAAGATGGGGTGACTTGTGTGGCTCGGACCAGGTTCTGTTACCCAGAATCCTTTGCAAACCTCAAAATTTGGCTAAAAAAACACATGTTCCTCACATTTCTGTGGCAGAAAGTTCTGGAATCTGAGAGGAGCCACAAATTTCCTTCCACCCAGCGTTCCCGCACATCTCCCGATAAAAATGATACCTAACTTGTGTGGGTAGGCCTAGCGCCCGTGACAGGAAACGCCCCAAAGCGCAACGTGGACACAGCCAATTTTTTGAAGGAAAACAGAGGTGTTTTTTGCAAAGTGCCTACCTGTAGATTTTGGCCTGTAGCTCAGCCGCCACCTAGGGAAACCTACCAAACCTGTGCATTTCTGAAAACTAGAGACCTAGGGGAATCCAAGATGGGGTGACTTGTGTGGCTCGGACCAGGTTCTGTTACCCAGAATCCTTTGCAAACCTCAAAATTTGGCTAAAAAAACACATGTTCCTCACATTTCTGTGGCAGAAAGTTCTGGAATCTGAGAGGAGCCACAAATTTCCTTCCACACATCGTTCCCCCACGTCTCCCGATAAAAATGATACCTCACTTGTGTGGGTAGGCCTAGCGCCCGCGACAGGAAACGCCCCAAAGCGCAACGTGCACTCAGCCAAATTTTTGAAGGAAAACAGAGGTGTTTTTTGCCAAGTGCCTACATGTAGATTTTGGCCTGTAGCTCAGCCGCCACCTAGGGAAACCTACCAAACCTGTGCATTTCTGAAAACTAGAGACCTAGGGGAATCCAAGATGGGGTGACTTGTGTGGCTCGGACCAGGTTCTGTTACCCAGAATCCTTTGCAAACCTCAAAATTTGGCTAAAAAAACACATGTTCCTCACATTTCTGTGGCAGAAAGTTCTGTAATCTGAGAGGAGCCACAAATTTCCTTCCACCCAGCGTTCCCCCACGTCTCCCGATAAAAATGATACCTCACTTGTGTGGGTAGGCCTAGCGCTCGCGACAGGAAACGGCCCAAAACACAACTTGGACACATCAAATTTTTTCATAGAAAACAGTGCTTACCTGTGGATTTTGGCCTCTAGCTCAACCAGCATCTAGGGAAACCTAGCAAACCAGTGCTTTTTTGAAAACTAGAGACCTAGGGGAATCCACGATGGGGTGATTTGCGGGGCTCTGACCAGGTTCTGTTACCCAGAATCCTTTGCAAACATCAAAATTTGGCCCAAAAACACTTTTTCCTCTCATTTCGGTGACAGAAAGTTCTGGAATCTGAGAGGAGCCACAAATTTCCTTCCACCCAGCGTTCCCCTAAGTCTCTCCATAAAAATGGTACCTCACTTGTGTGGGTAGGCCTAGCGCCCGCGACAGGAAACGCCCCAAAGCGAAACGTGGACACAGCCAAATTTTTGAAGGAAAACAGAGGTGTTTTTTGCAAACTGCCTACCTGTAGATTTTGCCCTGTAGCTCAGCCGCCACCTAGGGAAACCTACCAAACCTGTGCATTTCTGAAAACTAGAGACCTAGGGGAATCCAAGATGGGGTGACTTGTGTGGCTCGGACCAGGTTCTGTTACCCAGAATCCTTTGCAAACCTCCGAATTTGACTAAAAAAACACATGTTCCTCACATTTCTGTGGCAGAATGTTCTGGAATCTGAGAGGAGCCACAAATTTCCTTCCACCCAGCGTTCCCCCACGTCTCCCGATAAAATGATACCTCACTTGTGTGGGTAGGCCTAGCGCCCGCGACAGGAAACGCCCCAAAGCCCAACGTGGACACAGCCAAATTTTTTAAGGAAAACAGAGGTGTTTTTTGCAAACTGCCTACCTGTAGATTTTGGCCTGTAGCTCAGCCGCCACCTAGGGAAACCTACCAAACCTGTGCATTTCTGAAAACTAGAGACCTAGGGGAATCCAAGATGGGGTGACTTGTGTGGCTCGGACCAGGTTCTGTTACCCAGAATCCTTTGCAAACCTCAAAATTTGGCTAAAAAAACACATGTTCCTCACATTTCTGTGGCAGAAAGTTCTGAAATCTGAGAGGAGCCACAAATTTCCTTCCACACAGTGTTCCCCCACGTCTCCCGATAAAAATGATACCTCACGTGTGTGGGTAGGCCTAGCGCCCGTGACAGGAAACGCCCCAAAGCACAACGTGGACACAGCCAAATTTTTGAAGGAAAACAGAGGTGTTTTTTGCAAAGTGCCTACCTGTAGATTTTGGCCTGTAGCTCAGCCGCCACCTAGGGAAACCTACCAAACCTGTGCATTTCTGAAAACTACAGACCTAGGGGAATCCAAGATGGGGTGACTTGTGTGGCTCGGACCAGGTTCTGTTACCCAGAATCCTTTGCAAACCTCAAAATTTGGCTAAAAAAACACATGTTCCTCACATTTCTGTGGCAGAAAGTTCTGAAATCTGAGAGGAGCCACAAATTTCCTTCCACACAGCGTTCCCCCACGTCTCCCGATAAAAATGATACCTCTTTTGTGTGGGTAGGCCTAGCGCCCGCGACAGGAAACGCCCCAAAGTGCAACGTGCACACAGCCAAATTTTTGAAGGAAAACAGAGGTGTTTTTTGCAAAGTGCCTACCTGTAGATTTTGGCCTGTAGCTCAGCCGCCACCCAGGGAAACCTACCAAACCTGTGCATTTCTGAAAACTAGAGACCTAGGGGAATCCAAGATGGGGTGGCTTGTGTGGCTCGGACCACGTTCTGTTACCCAGAATCCTTTGCAAACCTCAAAATGTGGCTAAAAAACACATGTTCCTCACATTTCTTTGGCAGAAAGTTCTGAAATCTGAGAGGAGCCACAAATTTCCTTCCACACAGCGTTCCCCCACGTCTCCCGATAAAAATGATACCTCACTTGTGTGGGTAGGCCTAGCGCCCGCGACAGGAAACGCCCCAAAGCGCAACGTGCACACAGCCAAATTTTTGAAGGAAAACAGAGGTGTTTTTTGCCAAGTGCCTACCTGTAGATTTTGGCCTGTAGCTCAGCCGCCACCCAGGGAAACCTACCAAACCTGTGCATTTCTGAAAACTAGAGACCTAGGGGAATCCAAGATGGGGTGGCTTGTGTGGCTCGGACCAGGTTCTGTTACCCAGAATCCTTTGCAAACCTCAAAATTTGGCTAAAAAAACACATGTTCCTCACATTTCTGTGGCAGAAAGTTCTGGAATCTGAGAGGAGCCACAAATTTCCTTCCACCCAGCGTTCCCCCACGTCTCCCGATAAAAATGATACCTCACTTGTGTGGGTAGGCCTAGCGCTCGCGACAGGAAACGGCCCAAAACACAACTTGGACACATCACATTTTTTCATAGAAAACAGTGCTTACCTGTGGATTTTGGCCTCTAGCTCAGCCGGCACCAAGCGAAACCTAGCAAACAAGCACATTTTTGAAAACTAGAGACCTAGGGGAATCCAAGATGGGGTGAGTTGCTGGGCTCTGACCAGGTTCTGTTACCCAGAATCCTTTGCAAACATCAAAATTTGGGCCAAAACCACTTTTTCCTCTCATTTCGGTGACAGAAAGTTCTGGAATCTGAGAGGAGCCACAAATTTCCTTCCACACAGCGATCTCCCAAGTCTCTCCATAAAAATGGTACCTCACTTGTGTGGGTAGGCCTAGCGCCCACGAAAGGAAATGGCCCAAAACACAACGTTGACACAACATATTTTTTCACAGAAAACAGAGGTGTTTTTTGCAAAGTGCCTACCTGTGGATTTTGACCTCTAGCTCAGCCGGCCCCAGGGGGGGGGAAATGCCCTAAAATAAATTTGACCCCCTACCCCCTCAAGCCCCCCCTGCCCAGGAGCGACCCTTGCCTACGGGGTCGCTCCCCCTGCGTGACATTGTCGCCAAACAACAAATCCACGGTGCCTAGTGGTTTCTGCCCCCTTGGGGGCAGATTGCCCTAAAATCGACCAATCTGCCCCCAAGGGGGGCATAAATGCTCTAAATACAGTTTGCCTCCCAGGGGAGCGACCCTTGTCTGATGGGTCGCTCCCCATTTCTAAAAAAAGAAAAAAAAAAAAAAAAAAAATTGCCCTGGCGCCTAGAGGTTTCTGCCACCCCTGGGGGCAGATCAGTCTAATAATAGGTCGATCTGCCCCTAGGGGGGCAGAAATGGCCTAAAATAAATTTGGCCCCCCAACCCCCTCCCTCGGAGCGACCCTTGCCTACGGGGTCGCTCCCCCTGCGTGACATTGGCGCCAAAAAACAAATCCCCGGTGCCTAGTGGTTTCTGCCCCCTTGGGGGCAGATTGACCTAAAATCGACCACTTCAAGGGGGGCAGAAATGCTCTAAATACAGTTTGCCCCCCAGGGGAGCGACCCTTGTCTGATGGGTCGCTCCCCATCTCTAAAAAAACAAACAAACGAAAAAAAAATAATAATAATAATAATTTGCCCTGGCAACAAGAGGTTTCTGCCCCCCCTGGGGGCAGATCAGTCTAATAATAGGTCGATCTGCCCCTAGGGGGGCAGAAATGGCCTAAAATAAATTTGACCCTCCAACCCCCACCCCCCCCTCGGAGCGACCCTTGTCTACGGGGTCGCTCCCCCTGCGTGACATTGGGGCCAAAAACCAAATCCCCGGTGCCTAGTGGTTTCTGCCCCCTTGGGGGCAGATTGACCTAAAATCGACCAATCTTCCCCCAAGGGGGCAGAAATGGTCTAAATACAGTTTGCCCACCAGGGGAGCGACCCTTGCCTGATGTGTTGCTCCCCATCTCTAAAAATACAAATATACAAAAAAAAAAAAAACACACCAAAAAAATTTGCCCTGGCGCCTAGAGGTTTCTGCCCCCCCCTGGTGGCAGATCGGCCTAATAATAGGCCGATCTGCCCCTAGGGGGGGCAGAAATGGCCTAAAATAAATTTGCCCCCCCAACCCCCACCCCCCCCTCGGAGCGACCCTTGCCTACGGGGGCGCTCCCCCTGCGTGACATTGGCGCCAAAAAACTTAAGAACTTGGGTTCCAGTGCAGGGTGAAGGCAGGTGACCCTCAGAGCATGCACCACCAGGAAACAGTCGAGAAAGCCGGCAGGATCAGGCGCTACAATGTTGCTGGTAGTCGTCTTGCTACTTAGTTGCGGTTTTTCAGGCGTCCTGGAGCAGTCACCGGTCGATCCTTGGCAGAAGTCAAAGTGGTCACTCCCCTTTCCTTTGTCCAGTTTCGCGCCAGAGCAGGGCTGGGGGATCCCTGAACCGGTGTAGACTGGCTTATGCAGAGATGGGCACCATCTGTGCCCATCAAAGCATTTCCAGAGGCTGGGGGAGGCTACTCCTCCCCAGCCCTTCACACCTGTTTCCAAAGGGAGAGGGTGTAACACCCTCTCTCTGAGGAAATCCTTTGTTCTGCCTTCCTGGGCCAGGGCTGCCTGGACCCCAGGAGGGCAGAAACCTGTCTGAGGGGTTGGCATGAGCAGCAGCTGCAGTGGAAACCCCGGAAAGGCAGTTTGGCAGCACCCGGGTTCTGTGCTAGAGACGTGGGGGATCATGGAATTGTCCCCCAATACCAGAATGGTACTGGGGTGATGATTCCATGATCTTAGACATGTTACATGGCCATGTTCGGAGTTACCATTGTGACGCTATACATAGGTAGTGACCTATGTATAGTGCACGCGTGTAATGGTGTCCCCGCACTCACAAAGTCCGGGGAATTTGCCCTGAACGATGTGGGGGCAAGTTGGCTAGTGCCAGGGTGCCCACACACTAAGTAACGTGGCACCCAACCTTCAACAGGTGAAGGTTAGACATATAGGTGACTTATAAGTTACTTATGTGCAGTGAAAAATGGCTGTGAAATAACGTGGACATTATTTCACTCAGGCTGCAGTGGCAGGCCTGTGTAAGAATTGTCTGAGCTCCCTATGGGTGGCAAAAGAAATGCTGCAGCCCATAGGGATCTCCTGGAACCCCGATACCCTGGGTACCTAAGTACCATATACAAGGGAATTATATGGGTGTACCAGTGTGCCAATGAGAATTGGTAAATTTAGTCACCAGCCTGCAGTGACAAATTTAGAAAGCAAAGAGAGCATAAACACTGAGGTTCTGGTTAGCAGAGCCTCAGTGATACAGTTAGGCACCACATAGGGAACACACACAGGACATCAACATATGAGCCCTGGGGTCCTGGCTTGCAGGATCCCAGTGACACATATCAGACACACTGACAACAAAGGGTTTTCACTATGAGCACTGGGCCCTGGCTAGCAGGATCCCAGTGAGACAGTAAAAACACCCTGACATATACTCACAAACAGGCCAAAAGTGGGGGTAACAAGGCCTTCCTACAAAAAGTGCAATTTAAAATAAACTGCCACAGGTATGTTACCTGTATGCGGCTACCATGCTGCACATAACGGTAGTCTCTCACATGCAACCTGCACCCGTGTGCGCATGTGTTCACGTGGCCAGTGACCCTTACCCTAGCTGCGTCGCAGCAGCCTTAACTTAAGAGATGGACACTGGCGGTAAACATGTGCAGTCAAAATTCATCTGAAATTAATGGGAGTGACATTCGGGTAGTGAGACACGCCCATCATAAAGGTCCACGTCAGGTTGTCGAAAAGCAGAAACTGTCTGCGTTTACTAAATGGGAGGAACCCATTTTCAACAGTATGTGCATGCCAGCATGATTCTACTGCTCTGTCACATTATGCCTAAGCAAAGCTACAAAGCCTCTACAACACAATTACAGCACATCTCCAAACGCCATCAATCAGTCAATCAATCAATCAGTCAGTAGATTTGTAGAGTGCTTCTTATTACCCATGCTGGCAGAGTCCTGTTAATTAGCCAAGGAGCCAGGTCTTCAGCAATTTGTGTAAATCTGTAAGAGATGTGGAGGTTCAGGAATGAAAAGGTAGTTTGTTCCATGTATTTGCTGCTAGGTAGGAGAAAGAGCGACCTCCACATCTGCCACGTTGTATGCAGGGGATGAGGGTTAGAGTATTGGAAGTGGAGCAGCGGTGTCTGGTGGGCTGATGGAAGTTCAGTTGGTGGTTTAAGTAGGTGGGTCTACATTTGTGTAGGGCATTGCCTTGTATGCATGGGTCAGCAGCTAGAACTGGCATCTTTTCTATACAGCAAGCCAGTGCAGTGAATTTGAATCTCTTTAGAAGAATAGAGAGGATGAAGAAGCAGGAGGATGAGACTGAGTTGACCTGAGTAGTCATAGTTAACTTGTTCTCCAGAATGATGCCAAGATTCCTACCGCAGGTAGTGAGGGTAGGAGTAGGTCCCAGTTCAGTGGCCCCCCAGGATGTATCCCATGGGGAACTTTTGTTTCCAAAGATTAGTACCTCTGCCTTGGCCGTGTTGAACTTCAGGCAGTTGTCTTTTATCCAGTTGGTGGCATATGCCCTGTAGTTGTGGAATTGGTCTTGGTGTTAGTGGTTTCTACGGTGAGAGAGAGGATGAGTTGTGTGTCGTTGGCATAGGATACTATGTTGAGTCCGTGGGTGTTGACGATGCTGGCCGGATGTGTCATAGAAGTATTGAAGAGGGTGGGGCTGAGCAAGGATCCTTGGAGCATTGCCATAGTCCAGTCAACTGGAGATGAGGGCCTGGGTGATGATGGGTGATGATGCATCTTGAGCTTTAGGGTAGCCATTTGGATATCCTACAAAATATGCAGAGGATGAAGGTGGAGGAGATGAAGTTGACCTGGGTCATCATGGTTTACACATTGTCAAGAATGATGCCTAGGTTCCTAGCGTGGTCAGGGGGGTAGGAGTAGGTTTGAATTTTGTGGGTCAACAGGATGTATCCAAGGGCATGTTGAAGAGGGTGGGGCTGGGAGAAGATCCTTAGGGTACTCCACAGATGATTTCCTTAGGTTCGGGGTGAAGACAATGGGATGCTTTTAACAATCTTCCAGTGAGGAAAGAGGTAATCAATCTGAGAGCGGCTCCTTGGATGTCTATGTTCTGGAGAGTTGTGATGAGTGTGTGATAAGAGGCCATATTGAAGGCTTCCAAGAGGACTTGGAGTATCAGAGCTGCAGTCCGTCCTCAATAAAGTAGGGCTTGCATGTCATCAGTAGCCGCAATGAGGGCTGTCTCAATGCTGTGGTTGAATCTGGATTGGGAGGAGTCAAGTAGGAGGTTCTATTCCAAATATGAGGAGAGTTGTTGGCTGATGGTTTTTACTAGTACATTGGCCAGGAACAGGAACAGGGAGATCAGTCTGTAGTAGAGTTTGCTGGGGTATGCCAATGGTTTCTTTATTAGAGCACTGACTCTTGCATCTTTCCAGTCCTTAGAGAAAGTGACCGTGGCAATCGACGTGTTGAACAAGATGGTGGGTACTTGGCTGACTCTGGCTTTGCCTAGATTATAGAAGTAGTGAGTGCATGGGTCAGTTGGGTCCCTGAGAGGAACGAGTTCATAATAGAAGTGGTGTCTTGTGGTGCAAGCTGGCTCCATTTGGTTAGTCGGTTGTCTGTGTTGGCAGCAGCGTCACTCTTTTGCTTGAAGAAGTTGGTGGCTGGGGTTTCAAATTTCTTTAGATGTTGGTGATCTTGTCATGGAAGAAGTTTGCAAAGTTGTTGCAGAGTTCTATTGAGGTGGTAATACTGTTTGCTGTAGCTGAGGAGCTGTAGAATTCTTCGCGTTTATTGGAGCTTGAACATGAATAAATCCAGTGCTTCACACACAGCTCACACAATAAACACACATTCCACATACAATGCATAACTAATTGGTAAGAAACATACGTAACCTTTGAGGAAGTATGTCAGGGTATTACAATGGTTATGCAATGCTTATAAAGGCTTTTTTACTCTGGAACGTTGCTAACCAGACATAAGTGCAAGTGCTATGGTCCCTGAAACATGTCAAAATTAGCTATATTCTCAATTGACTGTCAAAATAACCCCTTAAGACAAGCTGTAGCCCTATTAAATATTATTGTCACTCCTAAGTATTTCTGAATGCCCAATAAGACATGGTGCATGGTATTAATAGGTAGGGAATAAAAAAAGTTTAATATAAGACATATCCTTACTAAGAGACAGCCACAACAGCTATTTTCACAGTAGCAAGCATAGCTCCTCCATAGGAAACCATATTGATATAATATTAAAATTAATTAATGTGCATCTTCGCTTAGGAACGAACTACGAAGTACTTTCTTGCACTCTTTCAAAATATTTATTTCAAGCCCAATTCACTACTAAACTCAGATTTGTAGAAACTATTTTACAAAATGTACTTTTAAAACATCACCTTTACCAGCCTAAATCCTCTAGAAGCCAATTTGCATGAGCTTCCAATTGTCACCCTGGGATTTAATAGTCTCTTAGTGAGGTGTGAGCTTGCTCCCAGTGCTGAGACAAAGGCTTTGGGTATGGGCAAGCGTTCTGTTCCCCTGACAGGATGACCATTTGGAAAGGATTAAATTAACTTCAAAGAGGCCTACTCCATCACAGGCAGGCAGATGTAGCTAACCCTTGGGCCTGTCCCCTTCTTTGTCCCTCTTAACACCCATACAAAGACCCGAATGGGAGTGGAGCTACCTCCAGAACTGATTTTTATGACCACAGAGGAGGGTTTGCTCATTTCCCTGGCTACACCTCTAAGAAAGTTGGGCACAGTAGCTCTAGGAGAATAAAAATGTTCTGCCATGTTGATGTTGGTAGAACAGGACATTATGGGATTGATTGCAGTAGGGAACATAGGAACTGCTGCAAAATTGCATTGGGTTACCCCTGGGAACTCTTGCGCTATTTGTTATGGAGGGTCCAGGTTCATCCCTATCAACAGGCTAGTGCCAGGCACTTATGTGGGAACCCCACTCAAGTAACAAACACTGTCCTTATCAGGGTAAACCACAAAAATCATTACATACATGTATGCTTAATCCTTTGGTAGTGTGATCCAAAGCTGTCAGTCTTAACTTACAGGCAATGTGCAAAGTATTTCTGCAACACTCAAAAAGTAATTGTTATAAATGGGGTATTTGGTTGGCAGTCAGATTACACCCCGTCCAAGCAAGGACCCCCACTCTAGTCAGGGCAAAGGAGAAACACACCTGGTTAACCCCCACTCATCCCCTTGGAAGCTGGGCACAAGCAGAAAGGCTTAACCCAGAAGCACTGTGTAAAGTATTTGTAACAACACACACAGTAATACAGTGGAAACACTACAAAATGGACACCACACCAGTTTAGAAAATTAAGTCATATTTATCTAAATCAAACAAGACCAAAACAACAAAAATCCAACATATAAAAGTCAAGATAAAAAATTTCAGAAGAACTTACTCCTTAGAAAACAATGGAAACATTGATTTTACATAAAGTACCTGGTTTGCATCAAAAATAAAGCTGGACGGGCGAGCGTCTGTCGGGAAAGTCAGCGATGTATCGATTCCTTACTCGCAAGTGAGGCTGTGTGACATTTCTTCTCCGAGTTGGATAGGCGATGCACTGTTTTTCTCCCTCGCAAGTGAGCGATGCATCGATTTCCAGACGGAGCACCTCGGATCCGCGACGATTCACAATGAATTTGAAGCCCGGGGACAATGCATGAGAAATCCGGTTGCATGGTGTTAGAAAACCTCGCTGTGTGGGGTTTGCATCATTGTCAGTATTCGCAAGCGGGTGTTGCATTGTTTCTCCAGCTGCTATGCGTCGATCTCCCAGCACGATGCAGGTGGAGCATCGATTCTTGACGCAAAGTGGACGAAAATTTCCCAGCACGCCATTCTGTGCATGGATTTCAGTCCTTGTTCTGCCAACTTCACCTTTAAAGGGTCCAGGGACTGGATAGGGCACCATTTGGCAGGGCAAGAGTCTCAGCAGAGAGTCCAAGAGCTGGAAGAGGAAGTCTTTGATGGCCCTGAGACTTCAAAACAGGAGGCAAGCTCAGTTCAAGCCCTTGTAGATTCTCCTTCAAGCTGGAATGCACAACAAAGTCCAGTCTTTGCCCCCTTTCACAGGCAGAAGCAGCAACTGCAGGATAGCCCAACAAAGCACAGTCACAGGCAGCACTTCTCCTCAGTGTCACGGTTTGCACACTTCTTACCGCTGTAATCTGCCAGTCTCGGGGCACCACCTTGTTTCTTGCTTGTTCTGAATTGGCCAAGGTAAGGGCAACCCTTTCCAGTAGCCATGATGCTGCTGACAGTATAATGCCTAGAAGACCGTAACCTCCAAAAGGATTCCCAGAGGATAAAACCCAATACTGGGAAAAAAAACTCAGATCATAGGATCTCCTGAAAAGAGATAAAAGGAAAAAACTGAGAAAAAATAACAAATCAGGAACAACAAAACTGCAGGCAAAAACAGGATAGGTCCAAATCACGGGAAGCGGGAGCGAGGAGCACCACCAGGATGGAAGTGTTTGCAATGCAACGAACAGAAGACCTTCTGTGCTATTAGACTGACAAGCAGGAAGTGATATGCAGGAAGAGCTAAAGACATCATCTTGGATTGGGAAGGACACATACAAGTAAATGGAAAAATAGCCACAGTAGGAAAGGTGGTGAGCAATGCATGCAGGGAAGGAAACACAGACTCCTGGGAAGAAGAAGAAAATATGGCCAAGGAAGCAGGAAAAAAGAAAAGAAAAAGAAAGAAGGAAAAGAAATCTAGAAAACAGCTGAGCAAACTATGGGGGCAGCAAATGAGTGCAGCGTGACCCAGAGCCCAAGAAAGGACTCCCAGATCAATCTGCGGCTCCAACAGCAGTCCACTAGGGGGATGCCGCTGGTGTCCGCCACGTCACATTCAGCTCTTCAGCTCTTCTCCTTGGCAGAGGATCCTCTTGGTTCCAGACGTGATCTAAAGTCTGGGGTTTTGGGTCCAAAGGAAAGTCTCTGTTGTTCACAAGATCCCGACTGGCCCAGGCCAGGCCCCCGGCACACACCAGGGAGTTGGAGAATGCGGTGTGTGAGGGCAGGCACAGCCCATTCAAGTGTAAGTGACCACTCCTCCCTCCACTCTAGCTTAGATGGCTCATCAGGATATGCAGGCTACACCCAACCTCGCTTTGTGTCACTGTCTAGAGGAGATTCACAAACAGCCCAACTGTCAGTCTGACCCAGACATGGAAACCACAAACAGGCAGAGTCACAGAATGGTTTAATTAAGCAAGAAAATGCATACTTTCTAAAAGTGGCATTTTCAAACTAACAATCTGAAAACCAACTTCACTAAACGATGTATTTTTAAATTTTGAGTTCAGAGACACCAAATTCCAAATTTCTATCTGCTCTCAAAGAGAATCTACACTTTCATTTTTTTTTAAAGGCATCCCCCAAATAATCTATGAGAGAGATTGGCCTTGTAACAGTGAAAACCGAATTTGGCAGTATTTCACTGTTAGGACATGTAAAGCACATCGGTGCATGACACACCTTTATCATACACTGCATCCTGCACATGGGGCTACCTAGGGCCTACAATAGGGGTACCTGACATGTATAAAAAGGGAAGGTTTAGGCCTGGCAAGTGGGTACACTTGCTAGGTCGAATTGGCATGTTAAAACTACACACACAGACAATGCAGTGGCAGGTCTGAGCCATGTTTATCAGGGCTACTAATGTGGGTGGCACAACCAGTGAGTGCTGCAGGCCCACTAGTAGCATTTGATTTACAGGCTCTGGGCACCTCTAGTGCACTTTACTAGGGACTTAAAGTAGGAAAGCACCCTCTTTCTTGGCATGGTGACCCCCTTTTCTGCCTGATGTCATTGTGTTTGACTGTGTTCACTGAGATCATGCTAACCAGGACCCCAGTGATTATGTTCTGTCTCCCCAAACTCTGTATTTCATCCCACAATTGGCATACTGGTACCCCATGTAAGTCCCTAGTGTACGGTACCTAGGGCCAGATGTAGCAAGCCGTTTGCATGGTGCAAACTGCGAAAATCGCAGTTTGCGCCATGCAAACGGCCTAATGCGATGCACATTCACAAATTGCGAGTCGGTACCGACTCGCAATTTGTGAATGCGACTCGCAAATAGGAAGGGGTGTTCCCTTCCTATTTGCGACTAGCATCGCAATTCAGAATTGCTTTGTAACCGCGAATGCGGTCGCAAAGCAACTCGCAGTTACCACCAGTGTCACACTGGTGGTAACTCATTCGCAAAAGGGAAGGGGTCCCCATGGGACCCCTTCCCCTTTGTGAATGTCAAGAAAAATATTTTTTCAGAGCAGGCAGTGGTCCTAAGGACCACTGCCTACACCGAAAAAACGAAACCAAATGGTTTCGGAAGTTTTTTCATTTTGCAACTCGTTTTCCTTTAAGGAAAACGGGCTGCAAAATGAAAAAAAAAACTGCTTTATTTAAAAAGCAGTCACAGACATGGAGGTCTACTGACTTCAGCAGGCCACCATCCCTGTGAGTGCAGGGACTCGCTATGGGGTCGCAAAATGCGACCCACCTCATGAATATTGATGAGGTGGGTCTTTGCGACCCCATAGCGAGTCGCAGACGGTGTTTGAGACACCGTTCTGCATCCGAGTCGCAATCTCGGAGTTTGCTACATGTGGCCCCTAGTTCCCAGGGCAGTGGGGTTCCAGTGGATCCCTATGGGCTGCAGCAGGTATTCTGCCACCCATAGGGTGCAAATCCGGACATGCAAACTCGACTGCAATCTTCCTTCCGGTGTAGGACATCACCTGCATCCTCCAGGAACTTGACTCTGATTCCAGGGCTGCAGTGTTGACTTTCCTTCAGCACCGTCAACCAACTCCTGCAATCCTCAGCTTGGTGAGTAGGGGCTTCTGCCCCCTCTGGACTCTGCTGTGTCTTCCGGACTTGATATCCTCTTTACACAGGTTTTCCTATTCAGGAATCCACCATTGGTTTCTTGCAGTCATCTCTGGGTTTTGCAATTCTCTTCTTTTTTTCTAATTGGGTGTTCTAGGGAAATTCTTGTAATTTACTCCTGCTTTTCTTGTTGCTGGGGAGTGTTGTGGTGCTTCCCTTTGTGCTTTTCTGGTACCCCCCGCAACCCTCTCGCAACACACTCCACATACCTGGGTGAGGGTAACACTCACGCATTCCATTTTTAGTATATGGTTTGTGCTCTCCATAGCTCCACTATTCTCTATTGTGTTTTACAGTATTTGCACTGTTTTCTAGCTATTCGTATGCCTATTTCTGAGTAGTGTATATAACTTGTGTATTACTTACCTCCTAAGGCAGTTTTGCCTCTATAATAATTTTTGTGTTGTGTTACCATAATAAAGTACCTTTAGTTTTGGAACACTCAGTGTATTCTTTCATGTGTATAAGTTCTGTGTGACTACAGTGGTATTGCATGAGCTTTGCATGTCTCCTAGATAAAAGCCTTGTCTACTCGTACACAGCTACCTCTAGAGAGCCTGGCTTAGAGACACTGCCTACATTTCACTAATAGGGGATACCTGGTATAAGGTGTAATTACCTTAAGTACCCACCACACACCAGGCCAGCTTCCTACACTTACTAGTAAATCAAATGTGTCAATCATGGAAAAGCCAATTAAACATACATTTTACACAGGAGCACTTGCACTTTAACATTGGTCAGAAGTGGTAAAGTGCCCAGAGTACCAAAAACAGCACACAATCAAAACATGGGAAGCAGAGGCAAAAAAGACAGGGGAGACCACGCGAAGAATCCCAGGTCTAACAGTAATCAAGTGAAAACACAACACATTTTAAATTGCAAACACAATAGAGTACATTTTCAGACATAAAATGAGTAGACCTGGGGATATGAGTTTTTAAAAATATGAAGTAAATATAAAGCCAAGGAGCACAAAGCACCAACTGCAGTTAGAAGGTCATGCTGGGCTGGGTCAAAGTCAAAAGTCTTGGCCAGCATTGATGAAGTGAGGGTTCGATACAGGAGCCAGGCTTGTCCCAATGGAACATTTGTATTCTAATTTATTCCTGTTCCATGTGAACAGCCTCAATTAGAATTTTGCATTGGCAGTTTAGTGATTGTGGTCACAAGCTGCTGGGCACCGGTCAGAGCTTCATGTTGGTGGGAAATATGGGGCAGTTGTTGCTGACTCAAAGCACATCATGCAGATGAAGTCTGGAGTCTTTAGCTGGTAAAGTCGTATGGGCAGTAAGATGCCAGTACTATGTCAGCCTCATTAAAGTTTGCACACATTCTTGAGGAGACCAGGGATAGTTCTTTTTCGACACAAAGACCCCAGAACCACTGGATTTTTACCTGGATTCCAATAATTTTTAGTTTTCAGGTTGAAAGAATACACTCTGAGACTAGAGCAGATGTCGCCATCAGGGTGGAGGAAGGTCCAGGTGGTGCTGGTTAGCTGGGTAGTTGCAGGGGAGACCTCTGGAAGCCTGTTGTTTACCTGTACCTCAAAGAGTATGTCAGCCAACTGAATCTTCAAGTCATTTATGTGATCCTAGGTTCAGTGAAAGCACGTCAGGCATCAGACAATATGGCAGTACTTCTTCTGACTCTTATCAGCCCAGGAGTGTTCTGATAAGAAGTTCTAAGGATTCCCAATCTGTGTGGGGGGAAACTACTTTTGTATAATCACAAAGTGGTTCTTATCAGTTTTTCTGCTCCTTTCAGGTATGGCTCCAATCTTTCTAGCAAACAAAAGGGCAGGCACACCCAGTTGTGGGCTGTCTTTGCCAATGACAATGCAAGCATCTTCAGAAGTCAGGAAGGGTTGGGGACAGCCGTTAAGCTACTTTTTGAAGTTCAGGAAAGGCTGAGTACAAACCCCCAGCCATTCTGCTCAGGAGAGGAACAACTTTCCCCACACCAAAGGCTCTTTGGTCACCTGGCTGGAAGAAATACATCACACCACAAGAGAACCACCAACAGTCAAGTGACCTTTGGGACTTGCAAAAGACACTTTTGGTTTAGGTAGAAAATTAATAACAATGAAGGATTAGGCCTAGGAAAAGGTTTATTTTGACAGTTTGAAATAGCAAGCAGTTTACAACTGTATTACAGACTGCAATGTCAAACCTGAGACATGGTTTACAGTGGTACTTTAGTAGGTGGCACAATGAGTGCTACAACTCACTTATAGTACAGTTTACTAGGGATGTATACGTTTATTATATGTGCCAAATACAGGTGTACCAATTTTGTCAGGTTTGGGAGGGAGAACACAAGTACTTTACCACTGGTTAGCAATTGTGCAGAGTTCTCATGCCACCAAAAGCAGGTGCATCAACATTTAGGTTAGTGAAGGCAAACATCTGGTGAAATACTATTCAAAAGATGGCCATTTCCGAAAGGTACTCTCTTCAGAATACTACTCGACCTGTGGATGAATTACGAAGGGCTACACCTGCTGTTTAAACCTGTGAAGAGAACCTGTTCTTATTTCTTCCCAGGACAAAGGAGTGGATTCCAAAGGACAATTGGCTGACTTCATGTTAAATTTCAGGGACACAAATGCTAAAAGAAGCTCACTTTTCCTGAAGAGCAGAGCTTATATATGTGTATATATGTATACATATATATATAAAACAACAACGTTGCCAGAACAATATATATATTGTACGTGGTTAATTAAAATCATTACAATCATCATCATTTAAAGGACATAGGGGGTCATTCTGACCTCGGCGGTAAAAGGCGCTTACCGCCGGTCAGAAAACTGCCATAACACCGCCGCGGGCGCGGGAAACCGCCACGGTCATTCTGACCCGCAACAGGCAAACCGCCAAAAACCCGCCATCCACAAAAGTCCTCCACACCAACGGCCAGCGAAAAACTGGCGATGACCAAACCTCCACCGTCATGCCAACAGAAATACGCCCATTCCATTCCGACCCACGAATCCACGCGGCGGTCTTTCAACCGCGGTATTCCATTGGCGGTACACACCGCTGCGATCAAAATACACACACAGCTCCAAAACACTGCCACATTGGACATTTTGAAATACACACACCTGATACACATACAAACACCACTCCCACACACCCAACACAATATAAAACACACACCCACATCACCCACAAACCCCTACGACCACCATTTATTGACTAAGGCCAGAGAGAGACACCACCAGCTAGTACAGAGCATTCACAGGCACATTACACCATCACCCACACAACATCCACGCACAAAACACCACACACCACCACACTCACCACACTCATCACCACAAACACCACCCCACACCTCATCCACACCACCCCATGGCACCCCAAAGACACCCCAGGTTTTCAGACGCTGAACTCACGGTCATGGTGGAGGAAATAGTTTGGGTAGAGCCCCATCTCTTCGGGACACAGGTGCAGCACACCACAATTGCCAGGAAGATGGAGCTATGGCAAAGAATAATGGACAGGGTCAACGCTGTGGGTCAGCATCCACGAAATCGGGACGACATCAGGAAGCGGTGGAACGACCTACGGGGGAAGGTGCGTTCCATGGTATCCAGACACAACATCGCAGTGCAGAAGACTGGCGGCGGACCCCCACCTCAACCCCCAGAATTTACAACATGGGAGGAACAGGTCTTGGCGATCCTGCATCCTGAGGGCCTCGCAGGAGTAGGCGGAGGAATGGACTCTGGTAAGTCTAATCTCAAATACTTCATCCCCCCACCACCCACCGGCATGCCAAATCATACCCCCACCCTTCCCCCACCCCCATCACACATCCTCCTTGCTAATGTCTCACCATCACAACCCACCCATCCCAACACCAAGCCCTGCATGCGAACACAAACCATGGACACCCATCACCTAAGCATGCCCACTGCAAATACCCACCCCCCCCAAACCACCGTCACAACAGCCCCCACAAGGGAATGCCAGCACTGGGGTACACGGGCACCCACTCATTGCACGCTATGGCACACACAGAAGCAATAACCATACTCTTATACCCCTGCAGGACCCGAACGCCACAACACCGCCCAGGAGGGTCCAGAAATGTCCATTCCACCCCCAGAAGAGGCCCACAGTGATGACAGCAGCTCTGTCTCCCTGGACCCAGATGACCAGCCCGGCCCATCGGGGACCTCGGGACAGTCGGTTCCCCTCAGACAGCCACAGGCCACAGCAGACCTACCCCCCTCTGGGAACACAAGCACAGCACCCACCCAGCGGGCCCATGCCTCTGTCTCCAGGACACGTCAATCAGCGGTGTGTCCACCACTACAGGGCACCCAGGTTAACCCACCACCCAACAACAACAGGGACCTGGGGGCAGTGGTAGTGGGCACATGGTCCAGGGGACAGAGGCCCAGGGAAACAGGGGAACTGGGAGGGCTACTGTGCGACAGGGGGGGGACAGGCCCAGGGAACCCACTCTCCATGAGGCCCTATCCTCCATCATGGGAGCATACCACCACTCCCAGGAGACCATGGCGACGGTCCTGGCCAGGTTCCAGGAGATCCAGGTACTGCAGGAGGAACAGTTTATGGGGTTCAGGGAAGAACTCAGAAACATCAGTTCCGCAATGGGCACCATCGTTGTGGCTCTCAATCAGATTGTCAGCACATTGCGGGACCATGTGGCACCACAAAGGGCCCCTGTCACTAGCATGGACCAAGAACAGGCTACCACCTCCGCCCGCGCTAGTGGACAGGAGGCCCCGACACAAGAACAATAGGCCACCAGAACCCCACCCCCTGCAGAAGGAGAACCACCCCGCAAGCGGGCCTGAGATCTAGGAAGAAGACAGAGTAGGATGCCAAGACCCCCACCAGGAAAGGATACCCCCTGATTGTCATCCCACTGTCCCACATTGTCACCCTGTCCAACCTTAAACTGCCCCTGCTCCACCTTCCACAGGCATATGGACAATGCACCTGTGAGACTGAAAATCTGGACTCTGTCATGGACATTCCTCCACCATCACCCATCACCGAATTGCAACCATTACCTAAAATTGAGCACTTTACTAAACACACTTATTGCACAAAAATTATCTGGAGTCTGCCTGTATTTTTGAACAAATGTATTACACAGAACTGTGCCAAAATGTCCAGTTACATTGTGATGACAACATACCACTGTCACACAGCTGTAGTCCATGGGGAAACAAAGCAGAGGTCACGGAGTGGGGCCCACATCTCTGAATTTGGAAGGGAAAGTCACAACTCAGTTAACATCCACTGGGGGAAACTCAGACAGTAGAGAGGCAGGAGACTTTAAGTAAATGTAAAATGCCGGTGTGGATTCTTACCTGTATGTCATTGAAAATACTGCTGTTATTGTGTCCCTGTTGTCTGTGTCGTCCTCTTCGTCTTCCTCCTCTTCACTCTCCGCAGGCTCCACAGCTGCCACAACACCACCATCTGGACCATCCTCCTGCAGGAAAGGCACCTGGCGTTGCAAAGCCAGGTTGTGAAGCATACAGCAGGCCACGATGATATGGCACACCTTCTTTGGTGAGTACATTAGGGATCCACCTGTCATATGGAGGCACCTAAACCTGGCCTTCAGGAGGCCGAAGGTCCGCTCGATCACCCTCCTAGTACGCCCATGGGCCTCATTGTACCGTTCCTCTGCCCTTGTCCTGGGATTCCTCACTGGGGTCAGTAGCCATGACAGGTTGGGGTAACTAGAGTCACCAATTAGCCACACACGGTGTCTCTGAAGTAGTTCCATCACGTAAGGGATGCTGCTATTTCGCATGATGTACGCGTCATGCACTGACCCAGGGAACTTGGCATTTACATGGGAGATGTACTGGTCAGCCAAACAGACCACCTGGACATTCATGGAATGATAACTTTTTCTGTTCCTGTACACCTGTTCACTCGTACTGGGGGGGACCAAAGCAACATGTGTCCCATCAATTGCACCAATGATGTTGGGAATATATCCAAGCGCATAGAAATCACCCTTCACTGTAGCCAAATCGCCCACCTCAGGGAAAACAATGTAGCTCCGCATGTATTTCAGCAGGGCAGACAACACTCTGGACAACACCTTGGAAAACATAGGCTGAGACATCCCTGATGAAATGGCCACTGTTGTTTGAAATGACCCACTTGCCAAAAAATGGAGTACTGACAGAACCTGCACTAGAGGGGGGATCCCTGTGGGTTGGCGGATGGGTGACATCAGGTCTGGCTCCAGCTGGGCACACAGTTCCTGTATAGTGGCTCTGTCAAGCCTGTATGTCAGTATGACATGTCTTTCTTCCATTGTCGACAGGTCCACCAGCGGTCTGTACACGGGAAGATTCCTCCATCTCCTCGCAAGTCCCAGCGGACGGTGCCTAAGAAGGACAACATGGAGCACAGAGTCAATCAACCCACAGTTACGTTCCCACAGCTTGCACAGTACACGATTCTCAATGCATTGAATGGCTTGTATGAGTGTTGATGCAAGGCGTAGGCATGTGTGACGCAGTAGAAATTAAGATATGGGGGCCCTTGAAATGGCGGCTGCCTGACCTATGAAGTGCGACAGTGGGATGTGAGGTCAATGAGCTGGCGTGGCACACCGTGGTGGTAGGCGGTCGAAGACCGCGGCGCAAAGCCGCATTGGTTAACATTGAACCCTATGGGTTTCAGGAGCCAATGACGATGTGCGCCGGCGGTCGCGGTACGCCCCGCCGCGGTACGCACCGCCGCGGGCGTGACCGCCATTTTCTATCTGCTTAATCACTCGATACCTGATCATCCACAGGAGAGGACCTATACTGCAAGTGCTGCTGTGACCTCGGTCTGGAAGAGGCAATGGCTGCTGCGACTGGGAAAAGGGCCCCTGCCTTCACTTCTGAAGAATTGGAGAAATTCGTGGATGGGGTCCTCCCCCAGTATGCGCTACTCTACGGTCCTCCAGACCAACAGGTAAGTACACTGGGACCATGCTTTGAGGCCAATGCCTGGGTTGAGTGGGGTGAATGAAAGATGGTGGGGAGGGAAGCGAATGAGGCATGCATCAAACGACAGATGAGAGCATGTGCCACATGGCAAGGGTGGGGATGGGGGGCCACTCACATCGAGCATGCAGAAGGTGATGATTTTTTATTTTCTCCCCCTGTACATGTCACATAGGTCAGCGCCCATCAGAAAATCGACATTTGGCGTGCCATCGCCAAGGACGTCCGGACCCTGGGGGTCCCCAACAGACGGGGCACCCACTGCCGGAAGAGGTGGGAGGACATCCGCCGCGGGAGCAGGAAGACCACGGAGGCTCTGCTGGGGATGGCCTCCCAACGTAGGAGGGGTGCCAGTCGTACCTTGACCCCCCTGATGTCCTGGATCCTGGCGGTGGCCTACCCCGATTTGGATGGGCGCGTGAGGACATCACAGCAGACACAAGGGGGTGAGTACAAGCACATTCTGCTGATTTTGCACACATTGGAGGTGTCTGGGTGGGGGAGGAGGGCTGTGGGTATCCCTAGGCCAGGGCGATTTCTGTAGGCTAGGCCCCTCCATTAGGCATGGCCCTGTGCCCCCTCCCCCCACCTCTGTAGGTTGCCTAGTACAGCTATTCATGGCCCTGTGTCACCTATGTGTGGAGTTGTCATCCATAGGCTTGTAGGCCATGTCCCACGGATTGAGTAGTGTACCCCAAGTGCGCGGCGTAGTGCAGGGGGCTTCTGTGTCCGTCCTCTCCGCCAACGGTGTCGCCAATGCATGCACTCAACATGTCTCTGTTTCTCCACCCCCCCCTTTTTTGGTGGTCTTCCTGTTCATGTGTGCATTAGCATCATCAGGCGGAGGAGAAGTGTCATCGGAGCACGAGGGAGCTGCATCTCACATGGCCATGGAGGGCCATGCAACTGACTCGGATTTCACCAGTGAGACGGAGGGCGAGGGGAGCTCCACAGCGGGGACACGTGGTGACACCAGCGACACAGACACGTCCTCAGAAGGGAGCTCCCTTGTGGTGGCGGCAACATCCGTGCCCACCGCAACAACAGGTACAGCCGCCACCCAGCGCACCAGCTCCGCCCTCCCAGCATCCCCTCAGCCTTCGCCCCGTGCCCGCTCACCCAGGAAGGTGGGCATCTCCTTCGCCCCAGGCACCTCAGGCCCTGCCCCAGTTACCCCTGCTGCCCTCAGTGAGGAGGTCATTGACCTCCTGAGGACGCTCATTGTTGGGCAGTCTACCCTTTTGAATGCCATCCAGAGTGTAGAAAGGGAGGTGCACCGGAGTAATGCATACCTGGAGGGAATTCATTCGGGTCAGGCTGCCCATCAGCGATCGTTCAACGCTCTGGCGTGAGCACTGACGGCAGCCATTGTCCCTGTCTCCTGCCTCCCTCCTCCAACTTCCTCAACCCAGTCCCACTCCCCTGTACCTCTGCCTATCCCAGACACACCTACAGACCAGCCTGCACACACCTCAACACCAAGGGAAGCTCATCCAGACATAAGCACCACACATCACACAAGCATTCACCCAAGCAACATCCACATGCAGACATCCCAACAGCCACTGCCTCCTCTGTGTCCCCCTCCTCCTCGTCTCCCTCCTCCCTCCCTGTGACGTCTCCACTCACACTTGCATGCACAAAATCTTCAGCCACTACGTCCATCACCAGCACACCCACCAGAACACTCCGCACATGTGCAGTCACCACCCCCAATACCATTTACACGTCCCCTGTGTCCTCTCCCAGTGTGTCTGTCACCCCCTCTTCCAAACCACACAAACGCAGGCAGTCACCCACCCAACAGCCATCCACCTCACGACAGCCTCCAGCACAAGCACCTGCACCCAAAGACACCAGACTTCACTCTCCTACAACCACATCCTCTTCCTCCACTCCCATACCCACTACAACTACCCATCCCTGTCTTTCTAAATTGATTTTCCTTTCCAACCTTGACCTCTTTCCAACAACTGACCCACCCCCTCCATCTCATAAGACTCCAATCAGCACCTCAGCCACCACAAAACCTGGACCTACAAAGACAATAGTCCAAGGATTTTGGAGTCCACCACCTTCAAGGCCAGCTACTTCGGATAGGAGTAAAGAGACGGCCAGCCCACCCCCTGAAAAAAAGCCAAGAAAGCCAGTGCCCGGCGCGAGAGGCCAAAGACAGCAGGCTCCAAAAGCACTACCCTGGCACCGTCAGGGAGTGGGGTGCCACCTGGCGCACCGCCAAAGGGAGGAAAGGGCCACAGACGAGCGGGGAAGGGTGGCAAGGGCAGCACGCCCGACAAGTCCGGCAGCAGGCGAGCTGCCCAGGAGGGCCCCACCAGCCCCATTCCAGGTGTGCAGGAGGACACCCACGGGCATGGGACGGCAGCACAGGAGGGCCCCGCAAGCGAGAAGACAGATGTGCACGAAGGGCCCGGCAGCCACATGTCAGGTGGCGAGTGAAATCCATGTAATGGCCGGATCTGGTGACCTGGACACACATGTCAAGCACCGCTGAACAGGGCCCTTCAAGCCAAGCACCGCTGAACAGGGCCCTTCAAGTCAAGCACCGCTGAACAGGGCCCTTCAAGTCAAGCACCGCTGAACAGGGCCCTTCAAGTCAAGAACCGCTGAACAGGGCACCGCCGTCTCAAGAACCGCTGAACAGGGCCCTTCAAGTCAAGAACCGCTGAACAGGGCACCGCCGTCTCAAGAACCGCTGAACAGGGCCCTTCAAGTCAAGAACCGCTGAACAGGGCCCTTCAAGTCAAGAACCGCTAAACAGGGCCCTTCAAGTCAAGAACCGCTGAACAGGGCACCGCCATCTCAAGAACCGCTGAACAGGGCCCTTCAAGCCAAGCACCGTTGAACAGGGCCCTTCAAGTCAAGAACCGCTGAACAGGGCCCTTCAAGTCAAGAACTGCTGAACAGGGCACTGCCGTCTCAAGAACTGCTGAACAGGGCCCTTCAAGTCAAGAACCGCTGAACAGGGCCCTTCAAGTCAAGCACCGCTGAACAGGGCCCTTCAAGCCAAGAACCACTGAACAGGGCACCGCCGTCTTAAGAACCGCTGAACAGGGCCCTTCAAGTCAAGAACCGCTGAACAGGGCACCGCAGTCTCAAGAACCGCTGAACAGGGCCCTTCAAGTCAAGAACCGCTGAACAGGGCACCGCCGTCTCAAGAACCGCTGATCAGGGCCCTTCAAGCCAACCACCGCTGAACAGGGCCCTTCAAGTCAGGAACCGCTAAACAGGGCCCTTCAAGTCAAGAACCGCCGAACAGGGCACCGCCGTCTCAAGAACCGCTGAACAGGGCCCTTCAAGCCAAGCACCACTGAACAGGGACCTTCAAGTCAAGAACCGCTGAACAGGGCCCTTCAAGCCAAGCACCGCTGAACAGGGCCCTTCAAGTCAAGAACCGCTAAACAGGGCCCTTCAAGTCAAGCATCGCTGAACAGGGCCCTTCAAGTCAAGAACCGCTGAACAGGGCACCGCCGTCTCAAGAACCGCTGAACAGGGCCCTTCAAGTCAAGAACCGCTCCGCTGGGCCCTTCATCTCAAGCACCGCTCCGCTGGGCACCGCCGTCTCTGCACCGCTCCGCTGGGCCCTTCAACTCAAGCACCGCTCCGCTGGGCACCGCCGTCTCTGCACCGCTCCGCTGGGCCCTTCATCTCAAGCACCGCTCCGCTGGGCACCGCCGTCTCTGCACCGCTCCGCTGGGCCCTTCAACTCAAGCACCGCTCCGCTGGGCACCGCCGTCTCTGCACCGCTCCGCTGGGCCCTTCAACTCAAGCACCGCTCCACTGGGCACCGCCGTCTCTGCACCGCTCCGCTGGGCCCTTCATCTCAAGCACCGCTCCGCTGGGCACCGCCGTCTCTGCACCGCTCCGCTGGGCCCTTCAACTCAAGCACCGCTCCGCTGGGCACCGCCGTCTCAAGCACCGCTGGCCCATTGGTAGAAGGGGCAGGCCCGCATCTGTGTCAGGCAGGGCTGCACGAAGCACTCTGGGCACCATGCCTCCTCCAGAACCAGTGGAGTCTGTAATCCACTTGTGAGACTGTGGCTTTGCACTCCCCAGGATGGCACAGTGGGCAATCCACCCACTGTAGAGACTTGTGAGACTGTGGCTTTGCAGTCCCCAGGATGGCACAGTGGGCAATCCACCCACTGTAGAGACTTGTGAGACTGTGGCTTTGCACTCCCCAGGATGGCACAGTGGGCAATCCACCCACTGTAGAGACTTGTGAGACTGTGGCTTTGCACTCCCCAGGATGGCACAGTGGGCAATCCACCCACTGTAGAGACTTGTGAGACTGTGGCTTTGCACTACCCAGGATTGAACAGTGGCCATGGAGGCCCCTCGTGGATCTGGCGTCATGGACTCTTCTGGCTGAGGTGCCACCCCTTCCCTTCCCCCTGAGGTGCCTGTAGTTTTGCTATCTGATGCCCCTGCAGTGTTCTCTCCATTGGAGTCGGGTATCCTGTGTGGGCTTTGCCCATGTGTTTAGGCCCATTGACCCACGAACAATGGCTGATACAAGATTTGGACAGGAAAATTTAAATATGTATATATAGTTATAGATGTTTGATATATTTTTTAACTTAGCCGTACAATATACTTCAAATATCATGGTCATTTTATTTTGTCTTTGCATTCTTCCGGGGGGTTTGGGGGTGTCACTCTGAGTTGTTGCTCTGCATTGATGTGTATGTGAGGGTGGGTGTGTCGCGTATGTGTGTCCCCGTAATTTTTTGCCTCCCCCCTCCCCTGTGTCGTAGGTGCAGTACTCACCGTTGTCTTCTGCGCCGGCGTTCGTGCTCCTGGTAGAGGAGCAGGAAGACAATAGCTGGTAAGATGTGTAGTTCGGGTTCCATGCTGTCCAGATTCCTCGTGGAGTGTGTAGAGGTGAGCATTTTCCGTTCGTAATGTCTGTTTCCGCAGTGTTTTTATCGGCGGGGCTACCGCCCCGGAAAAGGTGGCGGATTGGTGGGTTGTGATAGGGTGGGCGGTACATTGTCTCCCGCCTGTCTGTTGGCGGTCACTGCCGCGCTGTTTGTTTGTCCCGCCGTGGCGGTCGAAGTGTTAAAGTGGCGGTCTCTGTTGGCAGTTTCCGCCAGGGTCAGAATTCCATTTTTTTTACCGCCTGCCTGTTGGCGGGTTGGCCGCCGCTTTAACACCGACCGCCAGGGTTGGAATGACCCCCATATACATTAACAAACTTTAAATCCTAAGACTAAACATACATAAATTACAATAACTGAATAGTCAAAAGTAATAGTGCATAAAAGAAATGAGCAGCAATATTGCCATTTGCAGCAACTATAGTGCTATATGCACTTTCAAGCATATGAGACAACTTCAAAAGATGACAAGGGGGAGTCTTGATCATCATCATCATAGTCATATGCAAAACCAGGTGGCAGCAGCGTTTGGTTGGATTTAAAATGCAGTACAACAAAACACAACACACAAATATCATAAATACATCACAGGTGACAACGTGGGGCCAGGTAATAACTATGATCTGAATGATAAAAACAGCAGTTTAATAAATTTACTTAGCAAAGTGCTAGCGAAAAACCGGGTAGAAGCAGTGGTCGGTTAGATTTAAAACGCAAACTAACAAGATACATCACACAAAGATCATCATCAGAATGCAGGTGATAGCATACAGCCAGATAATTACAGTTTGGCAATAAAGACTGCTATTTAACAAGTTTACGTCACAAAGAAGTCATTAAGACATTTTGAAAAACACCTAAAGACAACACATGTCATTGAATGAGAGAAACTATCCTGCAGGAGAGTGAGGACCTTGTGTCAATGGCAAAAAACTAGACATTATCAGAAAAAGAGGAAGTATAATATCAGTACATTCAAAAAGGGCACACACTCATGCAGATAAGTGTACTAAGGGATGGAAGCACCAGACAGGGGGGAGGGTCAAGTGACTCCACAAGTCAGGGGACCCTCTCAGTTTAAACAAAGCCTAGTGAAGGAGCGCAGGGGGGACGAGAAATAATCCTAGGTGATGCCCTTTGGTGGCTGAGACCTGTTAACATTAAGGGATACAAATTTGGTCAGCAGAATGTTTAAAGAGTTGTTGTCTGGATTGAGGGCGGCAGTGGTGGCCTGCTGACATAAACGGACCCCCAGATTGTTCAACTTTTGCCTGAGTTTGGATTTACACTTATCCAACAGGCCTGGACAAAGCCAAACCATGTGTTCATATGTTTCCTCACTCTGGCCTCAGCCCCTGCAGGTTGTTCTTTCCGTGGGTCGGTGACAACTGGCAAGGTGTTTTGAGAACACCCACTCTCCAAGTATAAATGGTTGGAGGCAAGGTAGGATGAAGAAGCGACTAGTCGGTAAAGTGCTCATGCCTATGCTTAGCTGGGGTGACCCTAGCCGAGTGATGAGACCAGTGGCGAACACATTTTGTGATGCCCAAATTGAAGGCAGATTGGCTCATGTCGGTAACCAAAAGATCATTCACATCCAGGAGAAGCTGTCAGTCTTCAAGGAACTGATGATGCTTTTGCCTGGGTCTGCTTCCATTTAATTCAGCCCATAATAAAGCCTCTAAGCTGCCATCCCTTTATTTATGGCACAGACTGAGAAAGGCACCAGCACTAATGGCATGTTGGTTGGAGAGGCCTAGTTCCAGCCACATAATGGCAGCAGGAGAAGACCTCAGCAGAAACAGAACACAGTTAAATATCCTAATAATCAGTTTATTCAGTGTGCTACTGTCTTTGCCCAGTATCATTTTATTACCATAGGACAGTGATGGTAACATTTGTGCTCAGATCCCCCTGGTATGATTTTCTTCTTAATGTTACTACTTTAGTCTTTTTCAGGTTAACTTCCAAGTTGTTGGTGCTTGTATAGGTGAGCAGATGATTTAACAAATTCTGCTGCCCTACTCTTGTGTTACTAAACAGAGCGCGGTCATCTGCATATAACAGGTTACTGATCCATTCACCACTATTCTTTGAGGGATGACTGTTAATGACATTGAGAAATTGTGACAAGTCGGCAATGAACAGATTAAAGAGAAGGGGGCTAGCACACAGCCCTGCTTTATACCCCATGTAGTCAAAAAAATTCTGGACACACAAGCACCATCACCTAACTTGATGCGGATCCAGGTACTGGTGTGCAGCTGAATTTTGGGCTCTAAGACCCTTAGGAGGGATACCCCATTTCGTTAGTTTGGAACAGAGTGCCCCCCATGATACGTGATCAAACACAGCCTTGAGGTCAACAAAACAAATTGCAGCAGGGAGTGAGCGGAGATTGCTTTGTCCACTAAGATTAACATTGCAAACACTTTGGATACCGTACTAGATTTTACCATAATGCCTGCTTGGTTCTTTTGGAATGAACCCCTTCGACTCCACTCACAGTTTTAAATGCTTCAAAAGTTAGTTGGTGTAGAATTTGGCTTCATTATCAAGAAGGGCAATTAATCTATAATTACTCTGGCCCTTTGTAGATAGGATGTATCTTTGCCCATGCCATGATTCAGGAATTGTCAAGCTCCGTAGGCAGTAGTCAAAGAGTGAAGATAGCCTGCCAGCTCAGTAGCAAATATCCTATTTCCAAAGAGGCTGGGGAAGGCCATTGGGCCCGGGGTCCTGTCAGTCCTGGCCTTCGACATTACATGTTCCAGTCGCCTCGTCAGTGGGGGTGAATCTGCCGAGTTGGAGGGCAAATGATCATAATCTTTGGGCGAGGCTAGAATGTTGACTGCCCTAGGACTAGGCAGGCTCCCATCTGGTGCACTGTTTACATCCCCACGTGACATAAAGGGGGTCATTTTGACCCCCGCGGGCGGCGGAAGCCGCCCACCTGGCGGGAACCGCCAGAAGACCGTACCGCGGTCAAAAGACCGCAGCGGTCATTCTGACTTTCCCACTAGGCTGGCGGGCGACCGCCAAAAGGCCGCCCGCCCGCCCAGCGGGAAAGCCCCAGCAACAAGGATGCCGGCTCCGAATGGAGCAGGCGGAGTTGCTGGTGTGCGACGGGTGCAGTTGCACCTGTCGCGATTTTCAGTGTCTGCCGAGCAGACACTGAAAATCTTAATGGGGCCATGTTAGGGGGCCCCTGCAGTGCCCATTCCAGTGGCATGGGCACTGCAGGGGCCCCCAGGGGCCCTACGACACCCGTTCCCACCATCCCGTTTCTGGCGGTGAAAACCGCCAGAAACAGGATGACGGGAAGGGGGTCGGAATCCCCATGGCGGCGCTGCTTGCAGCGCCGCCGTGGAGGATTCCCTGGGGCAGTGGGAAGCCTGCGGGAAACCGCCGGCTTCCCTTTTCTGACCGCGGCTTTACCGCCGCGGTCAGAATGCCCCCGGAAGCACCGCCAGCCTGTTGACGGTGCTTCCGCGGTCGTTGGCCCTGGCGGTCCATGACCGCCAGGGTCAGAATGACCCCCAAATTGCCTAGAGACCTAGAGAAAAAAGATGCCCATTCCAGTTTGTTGATGTTTGGGGAGCCAAGCATACTGACACCACTTATTTATCTATTCACTAATACCCAGAAGTTCCTGGAGTTAACTTTCTTACTCTCTCATAGAAGAGTGACCCAAAAATGATGCTGATGTCTTAGCTTCTTTGCATAAACTACCTGCCTGTAATTTTTCTGCACCAACTTAAAGGCAATGATTATCTCTTCCTTCCAAGGGTGCCTTTGAACACCTCTCCTGGCCTTATTGTGGGCTTTCTTTAGGAGCTGAACTGAGGCTGTGAGTATCTATAGTTTGGTGAGACTACAAAACTGGGCTGGTCACTTAAAAAGTGTCATTCGTGGCCTGGACATGATCACCTTGAGTGGGTCAGGAAGCACAGGTTGGTCAGTAGGTTAGTTATGGTTTATCATCAGCCCAAGTCCATTCATGCCCACATCAGGAGGGGGACCTGATGGGGGAGCAGCAACAAGATGACTGAACAAGGCAGTGGATTGTACTCCAAGAATCAATTATTTAAGTTATCAAGATTGCTGTCGATCGCTGGGTGGAAATGAGCTTTAATTTGAGAACCATACATGGCCTAAGGTGATGACATGGCTGGCGGGTTGATGTTAATGTTGTTAGATCTTATTCCACCTCAGCGGTGGGGCAGGCAGATGGTGAAGCAGGAGCCCTTAATGTGGCATCTGATGCAAGATTGTGAGGGGGTGTGGCTGCCCAAATAAGGGACTGTTGGCAAACTTGCTGATTTAGGACTGATAGGACTGGCTGGACAATATATTTTTCAGTCTCCCTCAGCTCGAGTTCAGCATCTTCGGCCACCTCACCACTAATGTTCCTATTGTGACTGGGATTGGCAAGATTAGTGGGACTGAATATACAGTAGCCTGAATTTCATGTCGCGTAGGCCCAGTTTTCATCTGTGCTGAACTGAGGTGAGCGGGAAGCTCACCCCTGCTTCCTGTGGCAGAGCCTGAAGTGCCCAATTTGGATGACTTTTGGAAAAAGTCCAGAAGGATTTTTGGACAAAGTCCAAGGGGACCCACCCTTCCACAAGGTTCAGATTAAACCCCTGAGATAAAATCAATAACACTAATTGGTTCTGAGCACATGGGATTTGTTGTTGCCGGGTTCAAACCGGGGCCACAGCAGGTGCGTAAGTTGGAGATCACTGCTGGCTAAGCTCTGGTACCAAGGAGGTGAGCTCTTAGTTCACATGAAGACCTGACTTGTTCCTCCTGTACCTTGGGGCAGTTAGGGGCTACTTCTTCATTCTTCCTTACCTAATGCCCAGACAGATGGAGGACACTCAGGGGATGCAGTGAAGCTGGAAGCAGCTCAATTACTGTCACCTCTTCTCCCCTGACTGATGGCTTTCAACAGGAGTCCAGGGGAGGGGCACGCTAGTTTGAGGGTGTTAGAAATCGGGTCTTTGGTTGGCAGTCAGGTTACCCCCTGTCCAAGCAATAACACAGTAGAACACCACAAAAATATACCACACAGTGTTTAGAAAAATATATAATATTTATCTCGATAAATGCAGGTAAAAATGATTAAGATGCAATAAGTATAGTTTGGAATATCACTGTAAAAATTATATAAAGTGCCTTTAGTCTCTTAAAAGTAACAAATGTCTCTTACAAGCACAAAGTACCTGGTGTGCTTGCAAAATCCATGCAAGGAACCGCAGAGGAGGAGATGCATGGAAAACAGAGAGGTGTGCAACGATTTCTCAGGCCGCACACGACGATGGGTAGTTTATTTTTCACACAGGGAAGGCTTTACATTGATTTCTGGTGCTCAGTCTTGGATCCTCTTCGGGTTGCAGGGTTTTCGGATGCCCTGGGGTCGATGCATTGAAATCCGGCTCTGACAGGACAAAGTCACAGGGTCTGCGTTGATCCGGTGGGTATTGCGTGGAAATTTCTACTGCACTGCAGGCGCGGCATCGATTCCTCTCTGGAAGTTGGGCTGTGTCATTCCGGCTAGGTGGTGCATCGATCCAGTGAGCTGTGCGCCAAATTTCTGGTCACTACACTGGTGTTGCATCGATCTTCTCATTGCGAAGTCGGGCTGCGTTGTTCCAGTTCGGCGTGCGGTGAATGTTTAATCGGGATGTAGGCTGTGCGTCATTTCTGGCAGCCTGTGCGTCGATTTTCGCGACATAAGGAGTTATTCTTGCAGAGATTAAGTATTTTTGGTCCTGAGACTTTGGGAAACAGGAGGCAAGCTCTAGTCAAGCCCTTGGAGAGCACTTCTCAGCACAGCCAGGGAGCAGCAAGGCAGCAGGGCAACAGCAAGGTAGCAGTCCTTCACAGAAAGCACTCAGATGAGTCTTTTGGGCAGCCAGGCAGTTCTTCTTGGCAGGTGCATGTTCTGGTTCAGGTTCTTTTCTCCAGGAAGTGTCTTGATGAAGTGGAGTGTTTACCTCAGAAGTGTCTAAGTTGGTAGGGTCAGAGACCCTGCTTAAACACCCAAATGTGCTTTTGAAGTGAAGGAGACTTCAAAGAGAGGCTTAGAAGTGTGCAAGTTCCCCTTTCAGTTCCATCCTGTCTACCAGGGTCCCTGTAGGGGGTGTGGCAGTCCTTTGTGTGAGGGCATGCTGCTGTCCTTTGACATGTAAGTGGCAGGCCCGCCACCCTCGCACCCCATTCAATAGGCAGATGTGTGCAAGTGTAACTGGGCATCCTGTGTTTGAAGTTGTCTGAGTGAATGCACAAGGGAGCTGTCAACTAAACATAGTCGAACGTGGACTGGGAGGCACAGAAGGATTTAAGTGTAGAGAAATGCTCACTTTCTAAAAGTAGCATTTCTAAAATAGAAATATAAAAACCAACCTCACCATTAAGCAGGATTTTGTATCACCATTCTGGCCATACTAAATATGACCTGGCTACTCCTTTCAGATCAGGATCTACCTCTCAAACAGTATATGAGGGTAGCCCTAATGATATCCTATGAAAGGAGCACGCCTCACAGCAGTGTAAAATGAATTTAGGGGTTTTACACTACCAGGACATATAGAACACATATGTTCATGTCCTGCCTTTCACCTACATAGCACCCTGCCCTATGGGCTACCTAGGGCCGACCGTAGGGATGACTTATATGTAGAAAAAGGGGAGTTTAAGGCTTGGCAAGTACTTTTAAGTGCCAAGTCGAAGTGGCAGTGAAACTGCACACACAGACACTGCAGTGGCAGGCCTGAGACATGGTTAGGGGGCTACTTATGTGGATGGCACAACCAGTGCTGCAGCCCACTAGTAGCATTTAATTTACAGGCCCTGGGCACATGTGGTGCCCTTGACTAGGGACTTACAAGTAAATTAAATATGGCAATTGGGTATGAGCCAATGTCACCATGTTCTAAGGAGACAGGATATGCACTTTAGCACTCGTTAGTAGTCCTAAAGCCAGCAAGAATGAGGTAAAAAAAAGAGAAGGAGGAAGGTAAAAGGTTTGGGGGTGACCCTGGAGAAAGGCCATTTCCAACAGAGGGTCCTGTCAGAGGAAGGGAGTGCCTCTGCTAGCACCACCTCACATCCCCTAAGTGATGGCCTTCAACGGAAGTGCAAAGGAGGAGCACAAGCACACTAAGTTGGGGGGTTTGGAGCACCCTGTCAGGGATGAATAAAGAGTGTGGTGCAGTTATTCAGAGGGTGAGCTTGAGGATAGGAGTTGTAGGCAGGCTCCTGGCTGCCAAGTGTTGCATTGCTGCCATGGTGTAACTATTGTAGGGGTAAAGGTAAAATGTCTGTGGGAGGCTAGCATGGCACCAACAAGCAGCTTCTACATCCTGATGCTTTGGGTGCTTACCAGGATGACTACTGTTGTAAACTAGAAAAAGGGGTCACTCACCACACCCAGAGGCACCCAGATGTTCCTTGTTCTTTTGTGTTGTGTGCCCGTCACATGAGGTTGGCTCTTTAAGCATAGGCAGCCTGTGCAGTGTGAAGTGTGTTGAGCCAGATGGGGGTATTGAGGGGTGTTGCTGGGCCGTCTGCGTCAAAAGAGCCTGGTGAAAACAACATGGGCAATGGGGCAAGCCCTAAACCATGTAATACAACCACAGCTGCGACCATGGACCCTCAGGGCAAACAGGCAGCTGGGAGCGGGTGCAAGAGCAAGAAGCCACGCTCCGTGCTGCTCTGACTGAAGCTCTGTTCCACCAATATGGATTTTGGACACAAAGAGCAAAAAGTCAAAAGGGCCTCAGGGGGTCTCTGTCCTGTCTGCAGCCATGGCCAAGGGCCAAGAGAGCCAGATGCCAGTAGGCCAGGATAACAGAGCCAATGGCCGGGAGCTGTGTCCTCCTCATGCTTCTCCAACAACAGTGGCAGCAGTCTTTGCGTGAAGAGCTGAGCTGACCAGTCCAAATTGGACCTTCTCTGGACCCTGCCGGTGGTTTCTACTGGATTGAGACTTGACTAGAAGTCCTTGATTCCAGGACTGCAAGAAAGTGTACTCCTCCTAAGTCCTAACAACCTGGAAAATCCTGGGAATTAGAAAATGTGTACAGAATTTTTACCTGGAGAACCATCTGGAGACATGGATCAATCTGCTCAGCTGATCCAACAAGGGAGCATCATTGCTGGGCTTTATTTCACTGTAGCTCCTATTACGTTCTCCTCTCAACTCCAGAATTAATCATTACTGAGCATTCTTCGGTACCAAAACATAGCTTCTTTGGCAAAGTCATAAAAAAAGAGAAGGAATTTAGAGATCTTCAGAGGGGAACACCTATTCAGAAGAAGCTTCTCCCAGTTAAACCAACAGTTGCACTGAAGCTCCACCTGGACAACGGGAATCTGTCAATGCTAAGTCATTTTAACTTAGTGCCAGCCCACTGCGTGGTTTCACTGAATGCTGGATGGTAATTTTTTCACGAGGACAAATCTGATCCTTGTTTCCAACCCATGCTCCATTGTGGCCGGCCTTAAACCTTACTCTTTTCTGGGTCAAGTGCAACCAGATGACCGCAGTTGGCGCTTAGTGTTTTTTTAATGCTATTTTTATTTAAAGTTCTAAAAAATCATATCTCCGGTTCCCATTTTGCATTTTTGGTGTTTTGGGGCCATATGTACGAACACATTTTCCCATTGGCACAGAATGGGTAAAACCCTTTGATACATCTGGCCCTTGGTGTCATTATGTTCATTACACAATGGTCTATTTTTATAAACTGGAGTGGCATTTTGATTGTGTTTTGTTTTCAACTTTGTAACTGTTTTGATACTTCTAAATCCTTTACACAGGTTAAGCCTGTCTGTTCTATGCCACAGCTACCAAGGGCTGAGCTTAGGTTTAAATTACTGAAACCTTTACTGGATCTAACAAGCATATTGACATAATTACTTGTGGTGGACTGCCTTCCCCTCAACTAAAAATCCACTTTCTCAGAAAAAACAAATCCCTTAAGATATTTTTGCCAGCTGATTAATTATTCTGTTGTCTCATTTCTGAACTTCTTCCAGAAGGTCACACTAGATGATTGTATACTGAGATACTGCCCATGTATAATACTGTTAAAGCTGACAACTGATGGGAGAGATTGTTTGTGTGGCAATCCTCTCGAGTTGTCCTCTTGGTTGATAACTGGGACCTTCACCATTTTTAAAGCCTGAAATTATCCTCAATTGTAATTGATTTAGTTATCTTTGCTAACATTCTCTTTTTCAATTCACTGTTTTACTCCCATTATAGAAAAATAAGATTCACTACTTGTAGGAGGCTGGCCTGGTTTGTAATGGGTACCTTGGGTACTTACACCATATACCAGGTCCAGTTATCCCTTATTAGTGAAATGTAGTAGTGTTCTAGCAGCTTAGGCTGATAGAGGTAGCGATAGCAGAGCAGCTTAGGCTGAAATAGGAGACATCCAAAGCTCATGCAATACCACTTATAGTTACACAGCACCTATACACAAGAAAAGACAATCCTTAGTGTTACCAAAAATAAAGGTATTTATTTGGGTGACACAGTACCAAAAATATCTTAGAGACAATACTCCTTCTGGATGTAAGTATTATACACAATACATACACTAGACACCAGTAGGAAATCCTATAGAATGCAATAGGAGAAAATAGGTCTAGGGGCAACACAAACCATATACTAAAAAAGTGGAATGTGCATCACACATTCCCCCCTAGACAAGTATAGTGTGTACAGAATCGCTGGGAGAGTAGGAATACAGTAAAGGTAAGTAGTTTACCAAACCACAGAGCCCAGAAAAGCAGGAGTAAAGTACTGCAAGTTTCCTTAGGACACACTACACCTCGTTTTGGGGATTTTGCAGCAGCCAACCAAGTCTGAAAAGAACAACTGCTGGATTATTGAACCTGAAGACCTGCAAAGTAAGGGGACCAAGTCCAGAAGTCGAAAGAAGTTCCAGGAAGGACAGGAGCTCCCGCCAACCCAGAAAAGGGTGCAAAAGAAGAGTCCCTCGTTAGTCGAAGACTGCAGAAATGCACATTAGGAAGATGCCAGTGGGTTTCTGCATGATGCAAAAAGATGTCCCACGGTGTGAAGATTGTTGCAGATGAGATTTCGGGTTGGAAGGCGCCAACAAGCCTTGGCTACGACAAAAGTGCGTTTTTCATCACAATGGCGCTGGATTGATCCAGGAGAGACCTGGGGGCCCCAACTCTGTGTGAGGAGGAATAGGAGGCTCTCAGCACTTAAGAGAGCCCTCAGGATGCTAGCCAGCACCCCCAGAAGCCACAGGATCCAGGTTCAAAGGAGATGCAGAACATGGTTAATGCAGCAAAACAAAAGAAGGTCCCACGCTGCCGGAGAACAAATCAGCGAGTTGAGCATCACAGGGTGGAGTTCTGGGGAACTGGGCCAGGTTGTGCATGAAGGAATTTTGCAAAGAGTGCACAGAGACCTCAGGAGGCAAAGAAGACACAATACACAGGGGTACTGTCGTTCTCAGAGAAGGCAAGGTCTTACCTCCTCCAAATTGTGTCAGCAGGACCTCAGGACAGTCTATGTCAATGAGATGCACCCTCTGTGTCCTTAGGAGCATGCTCATCACTGTGAGAGGAGTCCCAGGGTACTGGTTGTCACCTTGGAAGATGTCTGCTTGGAGCAGGGAAGTGGCTCCGTCACTCCACTGGAGATTTCCTCGGTCCTTCTGGTGCAGGATGAAGACAGGGAGTCCCCAGAGCGTGCACACTGTGGAAACTGTTGCAGTTGCTGACTTGCTGAAAGAAAGTGTCTCTTGTAGACACTTTGTCGCAGTTACAGCATTTCTTGGAGCAGGCTGCGGTTGATCCGAGGTCAGAAGAGTCTGAAGTTGTTGCAAAGGATTCCTGAAGGAAACTTGCAAGCAGAATCTGAAGAGAACCCACAGAAGAGACTCTAAATAGCCCTGAGAGGGGGCTTGGCTACCTTATCAAGTATGGACCGATCAAGAGGGGTCTCTGACGTCACCTGCTGGCACTGGCCAGTCAAAGCCCTCCAGAGTGCCCCAACACCTTGCAAAGGAAGATGGCTGAAGTCTGGGACATACTGGAGGAGATCTGGGCTCCACGCCTGGGGTGGTGATGGACAGGGGAGTGGTCACTCCCCTTTCCTTTGTCCAGTTTCACACCAGAGCAGGGGAGAAGGAGTCCCTGAACCGGTGTAGACTGGTTTATGCAAGGAGGGCACCATCTGTGCCCTTCAAAGCATTTCTAGAGGCTGGGGGAGGCTACCCCTCCGCAGCCTGTAACACCTATTTCCAAAGGGAGATGGTGAAACACCCTGCTCTCAGAGAAAAATGCTTTTCTCTGCCTTCCTGGGACTGGGCTGGCCAGACCCCAGGAGGGCAGAACCCTGTCTGTGAGGTGGCAGCAGCTGTAGATGCAGTGCACGCCTCAGAGAGCTGGTTCGGCAGTACTGGGGTTCCATGGTGGAGCCCCCAGGATGTGTGGAATTGGCTCCCCCAATACCAGATTTGGAATGGAGGTACAATTCCATGATCTTAGACATGTTACATGGCCATATTCGGAGTTACCATTGTGAAGTTACATGTAGGTATTGACAAAGTCTGGGGAAATGGCCCTGAACAATGTGGGGGCACCTTTGCTAGTGCAAGGGTGCCCTCATACTTAGTAACTTTGCACCTAACCTTCAGCAAGTGAAGGTTAGACATATAGGTGACTTATAAGTTACTTAAGTGCAGTGAAAATGTTTGTGAAATAGTGTGTGCACTATTTTACGCAGGCTGCAATGGCAGTCCTGTGTAAGGGTTTGTCTGAGCTCCCTATGGGTGGCAAAAGAAATGCTGCAGCCCATATGGATCTCCTGGAACCCAAATGCCCTTGGTACCTAGGTAGCATATACTAGGGACTTAAAAGGGGGTCCAGTGTGCCAATCGAAATTGGTAAATTAAGTCACTGGCCTACAGTGACAAATTTAAAAGCAGAGAGAGCATAAGCACTGAGGTTCTGATTAGCAGAGCCTCAGTGACACAGTTAGGCACTACAAAGGCATACATATTAGGCCACAAACTATGATCACTGGTGTCCTGGCTAGCAGGATCCCAGTGAGAAAGGGAAAACACACTGACATATAGGTTTATATCTATGAGCACTGGGGTCCTGGCTAGCAGGATCCCAGTGACACAGTAAAATCACACTGACACACACTCATAAACAGGCCAAAAGTGGGGGTAACCATGCTAGAGGCTACTTCCCTACACTACTGTGTCAACCTTTCCAGCAAATACGAAGATAATTATATAAAATGCAGATTAAAAAATATTTTTAAAATTCTGAAATACTTTGCATGTTTTAAATTTGGCATGTACAGGCAGACTCATTAGACAATGTGTTTTGTTTTGTTAATTTACTGGTTATTTGTACACCACACTGTCAATCCAGGTGATTTCCCTAGATGTTTGTCCATAACTGTGACTCATCCATTGAGCACTGCATACTGTAGATGCTTTTTTGCCCCATTTTTGTGTGTGTGAATGGGTTGGAGGGTGTGTAATCCTTACAGAGTTGTTGTATAATGTGGGGGAATTTGTGAATTCTTTCAACCTTCTAACTTTATCCCAAGTGAAAGTGGATATTTGTTGTGTTGACTCTGCATAACAGTTCATAGTGGGGGTTGGATCATATAAGCTGTTGCTGCATGATGTAAAATATATGGAATAAGTAATCCCTGCCTTTCATTATAAGGACATTGCAAGCCAGCAAACAGTTGCATAACCATACAGAGGAATAAAGCCAAATAGGATGAGATCCTTTATAGGGGTAAAGAACTCCGAGGTAACTTGCAGTATCCCTATTATGTCTGGCAGGGTGCACTTTATTCATTTTGATACATGTTCACATCATCACCTTTTCCAGCAACCACCTAAAACATGGTAGATAGCTATTTCATATGAAGGAGTGAGCATGTTTGCAAACATGAAGATCAAAAATACAATCTCTGACGCAAAATTAACCACATGAAAAAGCTATTAGCATTTTCCAAATAGTGATTTCCTAAAAGCTGTTAGATAGTTGTTGCAAAAAGATATTAGAAGCAGTTTATTTCAAGTCACTTAAAAAAAGACTCAGCAGAAACATGCACAGAAGATTCTAACCTCTAATTACTCAAGGAGTGTGAAAAATAAACATGTTGCCTTAAATATCTGATTTCTGCTTGTCAGTGTACAAGTGGAAAAACAGAGCAGAAGAAGAAAGGAAACCTTTTGTTTTCCTTCCTTTAAAAATGATGCTTCATGACTTGACATGCATTTCACCTGGCTCTGTCAGCAGGCATTGTGAACTCTGAACTCAACTGTAATATGGTATTACAGTTGAGTTCTGATGGGATTTATTTATACTCAACTGTAATAAATTATTACAGTTGAATTCTGATGTCATGTCTTTATAATCAGTGACTAGTTGCCTATTATATAAGGGATACAGTACCTTCTGCTGTACATCATAAGGATATTGCAAATCATAGAGGAGTTCCATAACCATATAGAGGTCCAAGGTTGAACACAGAGTTCCTTCATAAGGGTATGGAACTCTGACATTACTTGCAACATACTTTTATACTTATCATGTATGGAAAGAGGGTACTTTATCCCATATAATACATGGTCCCACAAACCACTTAAGACCTTGGTGTGTAGCTCTTTCATATGAAATAGAGAGCATGTTTGCAAACGTGAAGTACAAAAAAGAACCTCTAGTGCAAAATTAAACGCATCAAAATCCTTTTAGATATTTGTTACAAAATAATAATAGAGAAAGTTGAATATAAGTCAATTGCATTTTAAAGGCTGCAGTAGCTCGGAATGTATAGCACCATACAGACATATTCTAACTTTTCCATAATTATCTAAGGAATGCAAAGCATAATTGTGTCCTTTCAGTAGTCAGTGTAAGCTAGAAAAATAGAGCAGAAGAGAGAAAAGCAGTGTTTCATTTTCATTGCTGTAAACAGCTGCTCGTCACTTGACCTGCCTTTCACCTAGGCTGCTGGCTCTGGCATCAGGTGATGTGACATCAGATCTTGACTGCAACGACTTATTACATTAGTTATTATTTTTCTAATGTCTTTTCTGTATAATCAAAGACTAGATGCATCATAAGTCATCAATTATAAAGAAATTAAAGGCCCAAATGATTCACTAGTGCAAGGAATATAAGTTCCTCCATTCAAATGTGCATTTCATGTCTGCAATCAGCTATATAGTATGCTTTTATGACGATCAGTTAAAACACTTAGAGAGTGAACCATGCAAATCAATCTTGACCAGAACAATCGGCAGTCACATCATAGTAAAACATTCTCGGATAAATGTATCCTGCATTCTTATGCTTTTCCTACAACCTTATATAATACCCAGGTGGGATGAGAACCTCTATTCCCTCTTCGATTGCTGCCAGGCCCCATAATCTTCCACCGACAAGCAAAAAAGATTTGGTGACCTGCATCTGCCACGTTCTTAACAGTTTCAGGGCAGTCTTCTTGCTTCTGGATGCCTTGTCAAATCCACGCGCTACTTATTAATTCTTAAATGTCAACCAAGTTCATTATGCAGCATTTGTATGCTTATAGTTTTGCATTGATTTCTTCACATTCAGGCATACACTGAAGCTGATGTCGCTGAGACAAAGTAATAAAGCCCAGCATGCTAACCATTTCTGTCATTGATTCAGCTAAGTTCAAATTGGTTTTCTTCCTTGCATCGGAACAACCTCTTTAAACGTGCTATTTTTGACTTTCATGTTAAAACGAGAGATTTATAAGAAAGCATGAAATTCACTTCGTAAGACGTTAATCAGAAAGTCGAATCGCATTAAAATAATTCATTTTATATTTACACTTTTGTGAAGAAAGTGAAATGCGACAATGCCTCATATTTTCCATCATTCACATTTCAATCTATTGCGAAAAGTTCTGATTTAAGGATTATAATCTGATTTTCTGTGTTTTAGCTTTTGCAATAAAGTATAAAAGGTTCGAGTTTATTATTAGTCCTTTGTTTTCTAGCATGTTTTCTTTTCTTAAGACATCAAAATAAATCGTACGCTCTATATGGGTCTCGTGGCCCTCCAATGTCATCAACAGGCCTTTCAAAATGTAGTTATTCACTCTAATTCTTTCATAACAGTGCCAAACAAAGCTTGTTTTCCACTGCTTTGAGATAACAATGTTCACCCTCCAAGCTCCCTTTAGCAGAAAGAACACACAAAGAGGGCAAAACCAAAGGTCTTTCCTAATTTGAAGTGACAAGTGACTAAACAATATCACATCTATAAGATACCATGCACAAACTCTGCACCCAGTTCCAAGTAAAACAAATGTTTCTTTAGTCACAGCCATTGTACTATTTTATTTCAATTTGGGAAACAAAATCATTTCATAATTTGTAAAGCCAGTTAACGATCGTGTATGAGAATGAGGCTGATATATACTAAACAGTTATAGATGGGAAGCTACTCAATGCAATACATGTGTGTGTTTATGCAATTTTAAGATGTAATATTTTTGAAGGGAGGAGCTTTTGGGTCCTTTCACAGTTGTCAGAGGATTGGGACACTTCTGATACAGATGTAGGGATGTGATGGTGGTGAGATAAATTCCGGCGGCGTAGATACAGTATTTTTGCAGCCAGTGAATGATTTCATAGAACAACCAATATACTACGGGGCATATTAAGAAGACTCTTGCACCTCCTTGTGCCACATTAGCGTCATGTGGGGTTAAGGAGGCATTTTTGTTGCGCCATATTCACAAAGTGCACAATGCATGTGAGAAAGCGTAGCTTATATACTCAATATTAACATGAATTGTTTATGAACTAATGCATAATAATGCCGCATTGAAAATGTATTAATGTGTTTCTGCTAACGTGCGCTTGAAATGTGCCCACGGGGAGTGGCCGTCAATGTATACAATGATTAATCAAATTGACTAATGTTGTAGAATTAATGTGCTAATGTATGGTTTTACACTAAATATTAAGGGTTATATGCTAAAGATTCTGCTAATAAAACATTAGGCCTTAGTTAGCATGAGTCGAGGCCTAGCTGCCCGGTTTCATATTAAATGTGTTTTTCTAACATATAGTGTGCTGACTTGCTGAAGGACATGAACTCGTACTCAGCTAGAAGATGAAGTGTAACTGTAGTAGATCCGTTCTCATGAAATTTGACTTGCTCAAGGAAACATTCTTGCTGAATGCAACAGTGTAGACTAGTCGCAGGTACAAGGTCGCCTGAACCAGTACAGACAATTGAGCCAGTGACTGAAGATGCGAAAAGGACCACGAGAGTATGAAATCATACCAGACATTCTACCCGCTAAAGACGTCAATCATAAGAACCAATAAACTACGTGAGAGCTGTTATGGGGGTGACAAATTTGATGAACTCATTGGAAACCTATTGGATAAAGATAGTGGGGTGCCAACTCTCATCCAATAAAGAATTAGGGGACTGTACAACAGAAAAGGGATAAAAACCCTTGACACAAGGAAGTAGTTTAGAGGAGTTAGGGAGATGCTATTGTGCACTTTGCTATGACCCAGACACTTTGTCCCTCTGCCTTAAGACTTTGCTGTTTGGTTCTTCAACCCATCCTTGTCCTTACCTTGCCCATTTATACTTTACCTCCTTATGAGGGAAGTACCCTTTTACCTTGCCCAACCGAGCTGTGCTGAATTCCTGGCTGATGGGGAATCAACTGATGTCCTGAGGACGAAGACTGAATCTGTATGCTGACCCAATACGGAGGGTAACTATATGACAATGAAATTGTGATTGTCTGTTTGCTTTTCCTTTCTAGGTACCAACTGCTTCTTTTGACAGAGACCTTAGTTAGAGGTTTTTCCAAATTAATGTTGCTAAATTGTTTTGCATGAAGCCCAACATGCCAATGCTAATTCGAGGTTAGATGAGGGGTTCATTAAACGGACGCAAATAGACAAATGACTGAATCTATGCTTTGTTGAATAATGCGCTAGTGTTTCTCTGCTAAGGATTAACATATGTTGACGCCGTGCTTTGTTCTTATGTTCGTGATCTTTGCTTTGATTAAATCTTATCAGAGTTGCCATATTGTGACAATGCTAATGTGTATCCTGGTTTTGAGACTAATCAACTTGCTAGTAGAATTGTAATCAATAGGGAATAAATATCACAAAATCGTACTAAACTGGTGTGGTTATTCATGACCGAAAGGTCATGGTGATTTCTGAGCCTTATTAATGTCTTTGACTAATCTGAATTGTCTTGTTATGGTAAACATTGATGACATTATTGACATATTGATTGACATGTTGATCAGTTTTCTCGTCCTAAGGTGTCTTCAATCAGGGTCGAAAGATGCATTGGCCTAAAACGAGTGCCAGTGTGAATAAGTTAGTCATAAAGGGACACGTTAGCATTTCTGGTAGGAGAGCGACGGTTTGGCCTTTTGGGGGCCCTAGGACGAAGGACCATTGTTTAGAATTGTTTTTCGAGATAATGAAAATTGGAGGTATGATGTGTTTCTAAATTCCCCATGACTTTCCCGGAATCTCGGAGCTTGCCTGAGTGAGTTGGGTATGTTCTCGGTGTTTTTAGCATGTGTGGTGTAGAATTTGTGCTTGCTCAGCTTATGCATATTGCAGGTGATTTGTAAAGTTTGTGTGGATTTAGGCCAGGCTATGTTGTTTTAGTAGGAGTGGGAGTACTCCGCAGTATGAGAGCAGGGAAGTCGGCGAACTTCATGTGAGTGTAGCGCTTTGTGCTCAAAAATTGTCCACGTGGTTGTTGGTGATGTATGGACCCGTCGTGGTCTAAGACTCCTGAGTATATTGACAACTGTAGGAGGCACGTGGTTTATGTTGTAATTTGTGTGGTTTAATAGGTCAATCGGGCGTGGTTGACAAATCGAGTTTGAGTCAATTGTGTGAGTGAAACCTTCGATGGAGATTTGTCAAGTTCTAAAGTGCACTAGAACGAACCATTGACAAGTCGAGAGTAGGATTTGCGGGTCGAATTCTGCTTGCGAATGTGGGAGCTGAGAAGGAGAGAGTAGCGGCCGAGGCTTCAAGTGAAATCTCTGTAAAGTTCTGAAGCGATTGTGTACCCTTCCTGTAGTAAACCGGCAAATTTGGGTTTTTGTTGTTAAAGGTGCTCGCAATATATTGCATTAATTCTGTGAGGGGAGGACAAGACGCAATATTTTGTCAGCAGCAGTGGTTGTGAGTGTGACGTCATTTGAGCCACGCTGGGATAGGTCAGTTGCCGAGAGAGGTCGCTCACCGATTGGCAGCCATCCGTGATAGGCAATTGGTGGAGAAGGTGGGTGAAGAGTGTTCTGGGAATTAAAGTCACTTCCTGATTAGATTCTAAACAAAATAAAAGACGCAAAAATGAAGTTTTTCAAGGCTCTAAAGTGTGCTTTGAGGGGAGATACATTCATTGCAGCGAATGTGGGGGAGCCTACACCGCCTGAGGGTACTCCAGCTTATATTGTAATGGAGGAAAAGGGAGTCGCGCCATGTCTTTGGTTAAAGCACTGGTGCTAACTGACAGAGAAGGAGGGATGTTTGGTGTTCACGGAACGTTAAATATAAGAATTTTGGAAAATTTGCGATTGATGTTTAGTGTGCAAAAACCGCCCCAAGACCAGCTCAGTATGAGGCATTCTCAGTCTGGGATTTAATGGCCATACAACAAAGGCAGCAGAAGTTTATGAGGAGAATGAAAAGAGCAGAAAAGACTTTAGCGGAAGATAAATGGGATAATGAGACCAGTATATGGAGAAGGGGAATAGTTGACGGAATTAAGATGTTTCCGGCAATAACTCAAGAAGATGAGACACAGGGAAAGAAAGCCACTTGTAAGACAGACAAAGGTTCTAGTAAGACAAAGGAGACTCAGATGTCATGGATAGATGAAGATGATTCAGACGATGAAGAGTTTCTTAATCAGTTGTTACATGATAGCCCGCCGCCATGTGCCATAAATGATAATGTACAGAGCACTAGCGGGGATTCTGAAGACCCGGCACAACATAAGGGAATTATTAATACAGTGCAGACAAGTGATACAGTTTTGATACAGAATAGTGTCAGTGTACCCACTGCACCAGACACGCAGATTCAATTGCCGCCACCACCCATTCCGAGGCTCTATCCTGATGTCCCAGTATTGGAGACAACTACGAGTTTGATGGTGCCGCCTGATCCAGTATATACAAGATCAAAGTTAGTGCAGATTGAGCCAACTCCACAATTGCTGCCCCAGCCGCAGCAACAGGTGGTTCCAAGTTACACTTCTGTTACAGGACCGCAGTCAGTAGCTACAGCACCCATGATGAATCAAGCTATGGGAGTTAATGCTATACAGGGTTTGGGAATCGGACAGTCACCAGCTGCTATATCATTGCCAATTACTGTCGGTCCACCAGTAACGCTGTATGCGCAAGGTAAGCCTGGCGTATGTGATCAGGGAGTAATGACCCAAGAGGCAATAAGAGGAGGGTCTACCGGAAACTTACAGGGAATGACACAGGGAGGACAGTCAGCCGAAAGGTCTAGATCCTTGTTAGACTTTAGTCCGATTGGGGTTCCTTTGGAGACAATGAGGCAAGCAGGGTTGGGAACGCTAACCCCACAGATAATGAGTACAAATACGACACAGACACCAATGGTGCAGTCTGGAAATGTCTCGTTACAAGGCTTAACAGCGCAACAATTGGGTGAGTGGTTAGACAAGCTTAACCCTCCGCAGACTACTACAGTGACCGCGGAGAGGTCAGAAAGGGAAGAATACCTGAATTTTGTGAGACTGGGTGTAGAAGCCACGGAACTAGTAGAAGGAACAATGGGGGTGCACAGATTAGAGTCATATACAGAAGCAGAATTAAGGTACCTATGCCCCAAAATAACCAAGGAAGTGAGCAAGGTGCATCAGAGGTTGGCAAACCTGGCAGACAAATACGGCATAGACATAGAAAACACTAAACATTTGAAGAGGAGCTATAGGTTAGACTTTGAGCCTACAGACTCAATCACATGAGATCTACTGGAATGTAGACATGTCTTAAAGAGATACTGTAGAGTGCTCAAATTTGGGGAGCATTAGAGAAGTGGGAAGGCAGATCGGCAAAGAAGAGAGATAAAGAGAAAGGCGATGGTCCGGAACCAAAACAGGCTAAAGCCGCACCAGACACGGGGACAATAAAGATGTTACCAATGAGAGAAACAGCTGGAGGGGTTTTCGTCCATGTACCGTGGTCTAGAGGTGACATTCTGTCATTTACAAATGATTATCCCAGGTTGAGTGAGAAGAGTGGGTAGAGTGGTACCAGCAGACGGACAGGTTTGTGAAGCTTGCAAAATGTCTCTGGGAAGACTTGAATACTCTGTTTGAGATTATAGTCCCAGCTGATTTATGGCTTGAGTGCAAGAGAGGTGTGGATTGGCCGACAGAGGAGCCGGCAAGGGATAAGGTTACAGGAGCACCGTCTTCTGAAGTGATGAGGTATTATCATAAAGTGATTGAGTTTCTGAAGCAAAAGGTGTCACCGAAATTTACTGATTGGAAGAAAATTGATCGGACATCACAGGAGGCCAAGGAGTCGATACATGCTTACTATGAGAGATTGCTGAAGTCGTTCAAACACTATAGCAGCACTGAGGTCATAGAACCGAAAGACATGAATCACCTTGTGTTCAGGTTCGTTGAAGGGCTGAGACCAGAGATTAGTCAGATGATTAAGAATCATTTGATCTGTTGGCAAGCGAAGCTGATTGATGAGGTGTTGCAGTATGCAAAATACTGTAGTGACGAGATTGAGCTGAAGCAGAGAAAGTTGAAGGAGAAAGTGATGGTGATGCAGATTAACGCAGCGCAAGCAGGGATGCAAGGAGATGGAGTACAGCAGATGGTACAGCAGCAACCGCAGGGAAATTGAATGTTTCAGGCACAACCGAGAGGACGAGGTCGAGGAGGTTTTGTGAACAGGGGTCCAGATATGAATACTGTTGTGGTTCAAAATGATGTGCAAGGGATGAAAAAGGTATCACCATGTCACGCGTGCAGGGGCGTGGGGCACCCGAAGCGGGAATGCCCAATGGTGGTGCAGGATGGTGTTGTTCAACAAAGCAATGATGTCGGTACATTTAAAAATGTGAGGGGTCCAAAAGTGAGGGGACAAAATCAGAACTTCCAGAATAACATGGTTCAGATGCAGGGTCTACAGCCCATGCAGCAGATACAAATGCCGCGTGTTCAACCAGCACAAGTACAACAAGTGCAACAGCAGATTCCCATGGTACCTAGACAGCAAGTGCAGATGCCATTGGCTCCGATGGGACAGCAACAGGTGATGCTTCCTCAACAGGTCACAGGTCAAACAATGAGTCAAAATAACACAGTACAACAGTTCCCATTGTGTGGTGAGGATGGAATAAACGATGAATAGTCGGATGATTGTTCAGATAGTGAGAAATGCAGGCTTGCAGCGTCCCTAGAAGTAGATCATAGGGGTCCCTATGTAGAGGGAAAGGTGATGGGTCAGAAGGTATAGTTTCTAGTTGATGCAGGAGCTACACGCTCTACAGTCAGAAGTGCAGAGGTTCCGAAGTTGCCACTTTCGGGGCGTACTATAAGGGTGGTAGGAGTAGCAAATCAGTTCCTGACAAATCCAATTACAGATCCGGTCCAAGTTGAGATTGGTAACTTCCAGGGATTACATAAATTTGTAGTCTGTGATTCAAGTCCTGTATCCCTACTGGGGAGAGACTTACTGTGCAAGACGAGGTGTTCGATTACCTGTTCCAATGAAGGGATTGAGGTACAGACAAACAGTGATGACAAAGGGGACGATGGTCAGATCTCAGAGCTAGAGATAGAGAGAGCAAATGAGGAATACCCTTTGATAACCTTATTCCCGATGTTCACAGTGACTGACTTACCAGCTGAATTACAAGGAACAGTGGCAGACAAGGTGTGTGACCTGACAGGAAAGGAAGTGGGACTAATAAAAGGAGTGGAACCAGTCAAAGTAGAGGTAAAGCCAAATGCAGTGTTTCCTCAGGTACCGCAGTACCACAAGGCTCAAGATTTCCTTATACAAGTGACGCAGATAATTGCAGACTTTGTGAAGCAAGGGGTTCTGAAAGAAGTACTGAGCAGCCCGTGTAATTCACCAATAATGGGTTTGAAAAAGCCTTGTTGGAAGGTTTGAATTGTTCAAGACTTGAGGAAAATCAATGAGATTGTGCTAAATGTTGCCCCATAGTGCCAAATCCAGCAGTGATTATGTTTCAGGTTCCATGTGATGCAGAGTGGTTCACAGTTGTGGACCTGTCTCAAGCATTCTATTCGGTGCCTCTTCATGAGGACAGCCAATTTCTTTTCAGTTTCAAATTCCTGGACAAGGTTTACAGTTGGTGCAGAATTCCTCAAGGGTTTTCTGAATCACCTTCCATCTTCAATCAGATATTGAAGAAGGATTTGGAATCATTAGAATTGCCTTTCAGTTCGACTCTAGTACAGTACATTGACGATTTGCTGATTGCTTCCAGAATGAAAGATGACTGCAGGTACGACACAATTGCCTTGTTAAATCATTTAGGAAAGAATGGACATAAAGTGTCCCCAAAGAAACTGCAATACTGTCAGAAAGAGGTGAAGTACTTGGGTCACCTGATTGAAAAGGGTCTAGGAAAATATCTAAAGAAAGAGTGACAGCCATACTGCAGATGAATCCCCCAGCAACAAAAAGAGACGTTAGAATGTTTTTGTGAATGGTGGGCTACTGTCGTCAGTGGATCACCCACTTATCGATCATTTCTAAACCTTTGATGAGATTCACTGTTAAGGAGATTCAGGATGGCCCGGGTGCCATGACCATGTCCGAAAAAGAGATGAAGGCATTCATGGAACTGAGGGAAAGTATGTGCAGGACACCAGCTTTAGGTATGACTGATTACACAAAGCCTTTTGTACTGTTTTGTCATGAACATGATGCTTGTTCTTTGTCTGTACTGGCACAGGTCCATGGAGGTGCAAACCGCCCTGGAGCATATTTTTCAGCTACTTTGGACCCAGTCGCAGCAGCCTTACCAGGTTGTTTGCGTGCAGTTGCAGCAGTTGGTCAAAGCCTCACTCAGTGTGAAGGTATAGTGATGGGACATCCCTTAACAGTAATGGTCCCACATTCAGTTGAAATCCTGTTGACCTGAAAAAAGACTCAGCATATGACATATGCACGTTTAACTAAATATGAAACAGTTATACTAGGGTCACCTAATGTTTCCCTGAAAAGATGTACTGTATTGAACCCGGCAACTTGCTTCCTATTGAAAATGTGAACATTGATGAGGCAGAGGAAGTAGAACATGATTGTCTGGAGGTAACAGATCTGTGCACCAAACCGAGACCTGGCATTAAAGATACCCAATTGGAGGAAAATGATTACATTATCTTTGTTGATGGTTCATGCCTGAAAGACGCAGTAGGAGTACTGAGGGCTAGATATGTCATGTGTACAATCACTGGTATCTTAGAAGCTTCCTGGCTCGAAAGAGTATACTCTGCTCAAGTAGCTGAATTAATTGCTCTTACTAGGGCATGCCACGCAGCTGAGAACCTGAAAGTCACTAGCTATACTGACAGCAGATACGGATTTGGAATTGTACATGATTTTGGCCACCTATTGTCACAGAGGGGTTTCATGACCTCTTCCAGTTCACCAGTGAAAAATGGCGAGAAAATTAAGGATTTGTTGCACGCGATTCAGTTACCTCTTGAAATTGCCGTGGTGAAATGCACTGCTCATGTTAAGTCACAAGACTTTGGGGGTTATTCTAACTTTGGAGGAGAGTTAATCCGTCCCAAAAGTGACGGTAAAGTGACGGATATACCACCAGCCGTATTACGAGTTCCATAGGATATAATGGACTCGTAATACGGCTGGTGGTAAATCCGTCACTTTTCCGTCACTTTTGGGACGGATTAACACCTCCTCCAAAGTTAGAATAACCCCCTTTGTGTCAATGGGAAATGGATATGCAGATCAAGTCTCAAGGTTTTGTGCTTTGAACTGTATATCGTTTCAAGATCAGTAGGAATTGTTACCTGAAACTGAAAATGAAACATGCACGTGGTATGCATTAAGGGTGGTTGACACATTAGATGAGTTGAAATCCTTGCAGGGACGTGCCAGCAAGGAAGATAAATGCTCCTGGCTAAAAATGCAATGTGTACAGAGATTTGATGATTTGTGGGTTTCAGAGGAGGGGAAAATGGTTTTGCCAAACAATCTTTTATCACAGTTTGCGATGTTTTACCATGGTCAAGCACATGTTGGGAGAGACGCAATGATCAGATTGTTTAAAATTGATTGGTTCAATCCGAAATTAAGACAAGCTGCAGAGGTTATCTGTCACAGGTGCATCATCTGTCAGCAGATGAATGCGGGAAAAGGGACCGTGGTAAATTTGAGCCACATTGGGAGACCAGGATGTCCATTTAGCAGAATGCAGATGGATTTTATTGAGATGCCTGTGTGTGGAGGCCTGAGGTACGTGTTGGTGATTGTGTGTGTTTTCAGTCACTGGATTGAAGCTTACCCTACACATAGGAATTACAGTCTTACAGTAGCAAAGCTGCTGCTTAGGGAACTGATACCATGTTTCGGGTTTCCGATCTCTTTAGAATCAGATAGGGCAGACACTTCCACAATGAGGTGATTAAGCTCTTATGTGCTGCATTGAACATTGAACAGAAGTTGCACTGTAGCTACCGCCCTGAAGAATCAGGACTAGTGGAACAGATGAATGGTACCTTGAAGTCGAGAATGGCAAAGATGTGCGCAGCTACCAATTTGAAGTGGCCAGATGCATTGCCCTTAGTGCTGATGTCAATGAGACAAGAAAACAGGACTGTCTCCTCATGAGATTCTTATGGGTCAAGCTATGAGATTGCCCGCAGTGCCTGCAATGCTCTTGTGAATATCACGGATGATATGGGGGTCATTACGACCTCGGCGGTCTTTTCAAAAGACCGCCGAGGCCGCGGGAAACAGAATACCGCCATTGCCGGTGGTATTTCTGTCTCCCTATTATGACATTTCCGCTGGGCCAGCGGACGGTAACAGTGTTAAAGTCCGCTGGCCCAGCGGAAATGTCACATCAACATTGCAGCCGGCTCGTAATAGAGCCGGTGGCAATGCTGATGTGCAGCGGCTGCACTAGCACCCGTCGCGCATTTCACTGTCCGAAATTCGGGCAGTGAAATGCGCGACGGGGCTATGCCTGGGGGCCCCTGCACTGCCCATGCCAGGTGCATGGGCAGTGCAGGGGCCCCCAGGGGCACCCCAAGTCCCCTTATCGCCGGCCTTTCCATGGCAGTGTGTACCGCCATGGACAGGCCGGCGGTCGGCGGAATCCTGGCGGGAAAATGGAGGGGCCGGCGGTATGGCCGTGGCAATTCCGCCACGGTCATAATTGCTGGCGGAACACCGCCAGCCTGTTGGCGGTGTTACCGCCAACATACCGCCGGCCGCCAGGGTCGTAATGACCCCTATGGTGTTGGATTACTGCAAGGGTCTGGCTGACGTGGTCCGCTCTTTCTCTCACCAGGTGGAGGCTACCACATTGCCACCAATAAGTGATCCAGCTCACACCCTGAAAGCCGATGACTGGGTTGTTGTCAAGAAACATGTGAGGAAGTCTTGTTTGGAGTCACATTGGAAGGGACCATATCAAGTAATACTGACAACTACTACCGCTGTGAAATGTGCAGGTCTTTCAAATTGGATACATGCCAGTCACATAAAGAAGGTGTCGTGTCCAACTGATGAGGAACTTGAATTGTCCAAAACAACAGCTGCAGACAAGGAAGTCTCAGGGCCGGAGAGTAATCAAAGGGGAACTGAGACTGAAGGAGAGCCTGCTGAGGACAGCCTAGTCACTCAAACAGCAAACGAGTTCCAGAGAAGCGACAGTGAGCCTATCTCAGCCGGGGCAACAGGGGAACCGACACCAAGAGAGGTTCTCCCAGAAGCAGGCGGGTACGGGTTTGAAGTCGAGCCCATAACTGACCTGAAGGCGAAGGAGGTGAGACAGAAGGAGGTCAAGGTGTTCTGACTCCTCCTGAGCCGCTTGCAGGTCCATCAAGAGAAAACACCATAGCACAAGAGGAGGGCGCTATTCAACATCCTGAAAGGCCGAGCGGAAAGAAAACGCTTAAAGGAAATAACTGGCTGGAGCCACAAGCTACAGGGGAGAAAGTGATCCCTAACGACACAATAGAGGAAGAAGTTGATACGACCAGGAAAGAAGATCTAAGTGAGGGAGAGTTGCAGGGTGATCGCAAACTGAAAAGAAAGAGAGTCGCAAACAGAAGGTACCCAGGTCCTGAATGGGCATATGCAACATCAGCTGAATGGCAACAAGAATTCCTGGCATTTTTTTTGATTGAGAGATTCCAGGTCAATACTACGGCACCTGAATTCAACCTTAGAAAGAGATTGTGTTAAATTGAAATTGAAATTGAATAAGCTGAAAAGCTGAGAGAAAAGAGACTGATAAATTACCGGATGTGACACTGTTAACGTGAATTGACTTTAAAAAACCGATTACGACAAGCTGCGAACCTGAATTGACAAAAGGGTCCTGGAGTGAGTGAAACGCTGTAAATACTTGGTAAGATAGAGACTTTAAACAGAACAAAAAAAAAAAAAGAGCTTTTTATGTCTTTCTCAAGTTGATTGCTTGCTTTGTATTATTCTGCTTTCTGATTCTTTACAGATCATGAGTTACGCTAGGGATAATAGTAATAAGGGTAGGGCTCGTGCATGTTTGGCTGTTGACGTGGGAATTATGTGTGCAATAATAATTATAAGTGTGATTGTGGGAATGCCATTGGTGGATAAGAAGGTGACTAACAATGCTTCAACTCCTGAGACTGCTACACTAACACCATGGGAGAAGTTTGAGCAGGATACTAAATACTTGCATGAGGGAACTAATTCAAAAGGGGAACTATCTACTAATGTCTTCTATCGCTTTGCTGAATGAGTATGTTGACACAATGGATGCGAAGAATTGCTATGTGTGCACAAAGATTCTTTCGTCAGTACAAGAAGGGGTTACTTATCATAGTGTAGAGTTTTCGTTTGTGCCTGTGATTGAGTTTCTAAATAAATTAGCTAAGGATAATAACATAAAAATTGTTAGGGGTTTCTTTGAGCCAACACTGACACTTGGAACAGCTTCTGCGCACCGCAGTAATCTAACTTGCTTACTAACGCCTGTAGAGAAAAGCTTCTTAGATCACACTGATGATAGACGAAAGGCACTAAAGGAAAGGCTAGAAAAAGGATTAGAAAAACGCATGTTTGCAAATGATTATGCTTACACTGCCAGAAAGACACATGGTAAATTAGCTATAAATGCACTGCATGTAGGAAGGCTTTGTACATATAGGCCGAAATCTGAGCTTGATACTTTATTTGTGGGAACTAGTGAATGCAGACATGTGTTTTTGTTTCAGAATAAATGGACGTTCATGTTAAATGAACAGGATCCAGCGATACCTGGCATCTATTATATATGTGGACTTAATGCTTATTACCGTCTTCCAAAGGGATGGTATGGGACATTTTATTTTGGAATAGTTTTCCCAAAGATCTACCAAATTGATGACTTAAAGCAACTTCCTAAAATGTCTGAAATACATCATGCTAGATAAAAAAGAGGGAGATAGTGGCTGCTGTCGTAGGTGATATATTTGGAGCCATAATTCCTTCAGTGGGAGGTGTGGATAACATGCTGACCAATTTCACAGGGTCTATACTCCTGATGGATACTGAACTTGCTGCGGAAAGAGCTATGACTCTTCAAAACCGGCTTGCTTTAGACATTCTTTTAGCGAAGAGTGGCAGAGTCTGTAAGATGCTTAATGAGCGCCATTGTTGTGCATTCATTCCTGACAATAGTAATACGATTAGAGGTATGCTTACTAACCTAACAAGAGAAACTACAGATTTGAAGGAGATGAAAGAACCTGGAGTTTGGGAAAAGGTTGGGAAAGGAATCACAAAGGTAGGGAATTGGTTCAGTAGTATTTGGAATGGGGAACTTGAAAAAATAGTAGGGGGTATATTGATTGTTCTAACTTGTCTATTTGGAATATGGTTATCATGCAAAATTAGTAAAACAATCAAGAGAAATTTGGCAAAACGGAATAAAAGAAAAGAAGAAAAGAAAAAGGAGAAAATGTTCAAAGAAATTTGGGAAAAATAACACAGGGGGGAAGAATTTGATATGCATAGCCTGAGAAAGTGAAAGGTTGTGAAGGGAAAGGTTTGTGTGATGACAAGAGTCATCAGAGGAGGGATTGAGAGAGCGTAGCTTAGACACTCAATATTAACATGAATTGTTTATGAACTAATGCATAATAATGCTGCATAGAAAATGTATTAATGTGTTTCTGCTAACGTGCGCTTGAAATGTGCCCGCTTGGAGTGGCCGCCAATGTATACAATGATTAATCAAATTGACTAATGTTGTAGAATTAATGTGCTAATGTATGGTTTTACACTAAATATTAAGGGTTATATGCTAAAGATTCTGCTAATAAAACATTAGGCCTTAGTTAGCATGAGTCGAGGCCTAGCTGCCCGGTTTCATATTAAATGTGTTTTTCTAACGTACAGTGTGCTGACTTGCTGAAGGACATGAACTCATACTTTTCCAAAAGCTAGAAGATGAAGTGTAACTGTACTAAATCCGTTCTCATGAAATTCGACTTGCTCAAGAAAACATTCTTGCTGAATACAACAGTGTAGACTAGTCGCAGGTACAAGGTCGTCTGAACAGGTACAGACAATGGAGCCACTGACTGAAGATGCGAAAAGGACCACGAGAGTATGAAATCATACCGGACATTCTACCCGCTAAAGACGTCAATCATAAGGTCCAATAAACTACATGAGAGCTGTTATGGGGTGACAAATTTGATGAACTCATTGGAAACTCATTGGATAAAGATAGTGGGGTGCCAACCCTCAGCTCATCAAGAATTAGGGGACTGTACAACAGAAAAGGGATAAAAACCCTTTACACAAGGAAGTAGTTTAGAAGAGTTAGGGAGATGCTATTGCAAACTTTGCTATGGCCCAGACACTTTGGCCCTCATTACAACCCTGGTGGTCTTGGAACGCCAGGGTTGTTATGGTGGATTTAACCACCAGCAAGCTGGCGGTGAAATCCACAGTATTATGACTGCGTCAAAAGCGCTGCGGTCGGCCGGTTTCCCGCTACATTGGTCCTGGCGGATTTAATCCGCCAGGGCAGCGCTGCTAGCAGTGCTGCCCAGGGGATTACGAGTCCCGCTACCACCAGGAAAAGGCTGGCGGGATGGGGAGTCATGGGTCCCCTGGGGGTCCCTGCACTGCCCATGCCACTGGCATGGGCAGTGCAGGGGCCCCCTGACACGGCCCCATGCAGCTTTTGACTGTCTGCTATGCAGACAGTGAAAAGCGCAAGGGGTGCAACTGCACCCGTCGCACGGACGCAACACCGCTGGCTCCATTTGGAGCCGGCTCCTGTGTTGCGGCCGAGATCCCCGCTGGGCCGGTGGGCGGAAACCAGGTTTCCACCCGCCGGCCCAGCGGGGATCTCCTGATGGCCGCGGCAGGAGTGTGGCCGCATTGGCAGCCGCCCTGCGGTCCGATCTTGGCGGGCGGGTTAAGCCGCCCACCAAGGTCGTAATGAGGGCCTTTGTCACTCTGCCTAAAGACTTTGCTGTTTGGTTCTTCAACCCATCCTTGCCCTTACCTTGCCCGTTTATACTTTACCTCCTTATGAGGGAAGTACCTCTTTACCTTGCCCTACCGAGCTGTGCTGAATTCTTGGCTGTTGTCCAATCAACTGATTTCCTGAGGACGAAGACTGAATCTGTATGCTGACCCAATACTGAGGGTAACTATTTGACAATGAAATTGTGATTGTCTGTTTGCTTTTCCTTTCTAGGTACCAACTGCTTCTTTTGACGGAGACCTTAGTTAGAGGTGTTTCCAAATTAATGTTGCAAAATTGTTTTGCATGAAGCCCAACATGCCAATGCTAATTCGAGGTTAGTTGAGGGGTTCATTAAACGGACGCAAATAGACAAATGACTGAATCTATGCTTTGTTGAATAATGCGCTAGTGTTTCTCTGCTAAGGATTAACATTTGTTGACGCCGTGCTATGTTCTTATGTTCGTGATCTTTGCTTTGATGAAATCTTATCAAAGTTGCCATATTGTGACAATGCTAATGTGTATCCTGGTTTTGAGACTAATAAACTTGCTAGTAGAATTGTAATCAATAGGGAATAAATATCACAAAATCGTACTAAACTGCTGTGGTTATTCATCACCGAAAGGTCATGGTGATTTCTGAGCCTTATTAATGTCTTTGACTAATCTGATTTGTCTTGTTATGGTAAACATTGATGACATTATTGACATATTGATTGACATTTTGATCAGTTTTCTCGTCCTAAGGTGTCTTCAATAAGGGTCGAAAGATTCATTGGCCAAAAACGAGTGCCATTGTGAATAAGTTAGTCATAAAGGGACGCGTTTGCATTTCTGGTAGCAGAGCGACGGTTTGGCCTTTTGGGGGCCCTAGGACGAAGGACCATTGTTTAGAATTGTTTTTCGAGATAATGCAAATTGGAGGTATGATGTGTTTCTAAATTCCCCATGACTTTCCCGGAATCTCGGAGCTTGCCTAAGTGAGTTGGGTATGTTCTCGGTGTTTTTAGCATGTGTGGTGTAGAATTTGTGCTTGCTCAGCTTATGCATATTGCAGGTGATTTGTAAAGTTTGTGTGGATTTAGGCCAGGCTATGTTGTTTTAGTAGGAGTGGGAGTACTCCGCAGTATGAGAGCAGGGAAGTCGGCGAACTTCATGTGAGTGTGGCGCTTTGTGCTCAAAAATTGTCCACGTGGTTGTTGGTGATGTACGGACCCGTCGTGGTCTAAGACTCCTGAGTATATTGACAAGTGTAGGAGACACGTGATTTATGTTGTAATTTGTGTGGTTTAATAGGTCAATCGGGCGTGGTTGACAAGTCGAGTTTGAGTCAATTGTGTGAGTGAAACCTTCGATGGTGATTTGTCAAGTTCTAAAGTGCACTAGAACAAACCATTGACAAGTCGAGAGTAGTATTTGCGGGTCGAATTCTGCTTGCGAATGTGGGAGCTGAGAAGGAGAGAGTAGCGGCCGAGGCTTCAAGTGAAATCTCTGTAAAGTTCTGAAGTGATTGTGTACCCTTCCTGTAGTAAACCGGCAAATTTAGTTTTTTGTTGTTAAAGGTGCTCGCAATATATTGCTTTAGTTCTGTGAGGGGAGGACAAGCCGCAATATTTTGTCAGCCGCAGTGTGTGTGAGTGTGATGTCATTTGAGCCACATTGGGATAGGTCAGTTGCCGAGAAAGGGTCACTCACCGATTGGCAGCCATCCGTGATAGGCAATTGGTGGAGAAGGTGGGTGAAGAGTGTTCTGGGAATTAAAGTCACTTCCTGATTAGATTCTAAACAAAATAAAAGAAGTAAAAATTAAGTTTTTCAAGGCTCTAAAGTGTGCTTTGAGGGGAGATACATTCATTGCAGCAAATGTGAGGGAGCCTACTCCGCCTGAGGGTACCCCAGCTTATATCGTAATGGAGGAAAAGGGAGTCGTGCCATGTCTTTGGTTAAAGCACTGGTGCTAACTGACAGAGAAGGAGGGATGTTTGGCGTTTCCGGAACACGGAACGTTTAATATAAGAATTTTGGAAAATTTGCGATTGATGTTTAGTGTGCAAAAACCGCCCGAGACCAGCTCAGTATGAGGCATTATCAGTCTGGGATTAAATGGCCATACAACAAAGGCAGCAGAAGTTTATGAGGAGAATGAAAAGAGCAGAAAAGACTTTAGCGGAAGCTGAATGGGATAATGAGACCAGGAAGTGGAGAAGGGGAATAGTTGACAGAATTAAGATGTTTCTGGCAATAACTCAAGAAGATGAGACACAGGGAAAGAAAGCCACTTGTAAGACAGACAAAGGTTCTAGTAAGACAAAGGAGACTCAGAGGTCTTGGATAGATGAAGATGATTCAGACGATGAAGAGTTTCTTAATCAGTTGTTACATGATCGCCCGCCGCCATGTGCCATAAATGATAATGTACAGAGCACTAGTGTGGGTTCTGAAGACCCGGCACAACATAAGAGAATTATTAATACAGTGCAGACAAGTGATACAGTTTTGATACAGAATAGTGTCAGTGTACCCACTGCACCAGACACGCAGATTCAATTGCCGCCACCACCCATTCAGAGGCTCAATCCTGATGTCCCAGTATTGGAGACAACTACGAGTTTGATGGTGCCGCCTGATCCAGTAAACATGAGATCAAAGTTAGTGCAGATTGAGCCAACTCCACAATTGCTGCCCCAGCCACAGCAACAGGTGGTTCCAAGTTACACTTCTGTTACAGGACCGCAGTCAGTAGCTTCAGCACCCATGACGAATCAAGCTATGGGAGTTAATGCTCCACAGGGTTTGGGAATCGGACAGTCACCAGCTGCTATATCATTGCCAATTACTGTCGGTCCACCAGTAACGCTATATGCGCAAGATAAGCCTGGCGTATGCAATCAGGGAGTAATGACCCAAGAGGCAATAAGAGAAGGGTCTACCGGAAACTTACAGGGAATGACACAGGGAGGACAGTCAGCCGAAAGGTCTAGATCCTTGTTAGACTTTAGTCCGATTGGGGTTCCTTTGGAGACAATGAGGCAAGCAGGGTTGGGAACGCTAACCCCACAGATAATGAGTACAAATACGACACAGACACCAATGGTGCAGTCTGGAAATGTCTCGTTACAAGGCTTAACAGCGCAACAATTGAATGAGTGGTTAGACAAGCTTAACACTCCGCAGACTACTACAGTGACCGCGGAGAGGTCAGAAAGGGAAGAATACCTGAATTTTGTGAGACTGGGTGTAGAAGCCACGGAACTAGTAGAAGGAACAATGGGGGTGCACAGATTAGAGTCAGATACAGAAGCAGAATTAAGGTACCTATGCCCCAAAATAACCAAAGAAGTGAGCAAGGTGCATCAGAGGTTGGCAAACCTGGCAGACAAATATGGCATAGACATAGAAAACACTAAACATTTGAAGAGGAGCTATAGGTTAGACTTTGAGTCTACAGACTCAATCACATGAGATCTACTGAAATGAAGGCATGTCTTAAAGAGATACTGCAGAGTGCTCACATTTGGTGAGCATTAGAGAAGTGGGAAGGCAGATGGGCAAAGAAGAGAGATAAAGAGAAAGGAGATGGTCCGGAACCAAAACAGGCTAAAGCCGCGCCAGACACGGGGACAATAAAGATGTTACCAAAGAGAGAAACAGCTGGAGGGGTTTTGGTCCATGTACCGTGGTCTAGAGGTGACATTTTGTCATTTATAAATGATTATCCTAGGTTGAGTGAGAAGAGTGGGTAGAGTGGTACCAGCAGACGGACACGTTTGTGAAGCTTGCGAAATGTCTCTGGGAAGACTTGAATACTCTGTTTGAGATTATAGTCCCAGCTGATTTATGGCTTGAGTGCAAGAGAGGTGTGGATTGGCCGACAGAGGAGCCGGCAAGGGATAAGGTTACAGGAGCACTGTCTTCTGAAGTGATGAGGTATTATCATAAAGTGATTGAGTTTCTGAAGCAAAAGGTGTCACCGAAAGTTACTGATTGGAAGAAAATTGATCGGACATCACAGAAGGCCAAGGAGTTGATACATGCTCACTATGAGAGATTGCCGAAGGCGTTCAAACACTATAGCGGCACTGAGGTCATAGAACCGAAAGACATGAATCACCTTGTGTTCAGGTTTGTTGAAGGGCTGAGACCAGAGATTAGTCAGATGATTAAGAATCATTTGATCTGTTGGCAAGCAAAGCTGATTGATGAGGTGTTGCAGTATGCGAAATACTGTAGTGACGAGATTGAGCTGAAACATAGAAAGTTGAAGGAGAAAGTGATGGTGATGCAGATTAACGCAGCGCAAGCAGGGATGCAAGGAAATGGAGTACAGCAGATGGTACAGCAGCAACCGCAGGGAAATGGAATGTTTCAGGCACAACCGAGAGGACGAGGTCGAGGAGGTTTTGTGAACAGGGGTCCAGATATGAATACTGTTGTGGTTCAAAATGATGTGCAAGGGATGAAAAAGGTATAACCATGTCACGCGTGCAGGGGCGTGGGGCACCCGAAGCGGGAATGCCCAATGGTGGTGCAGGATGGTGTTGTTCAACAAAGCAATGATGTCAGTACATTTCAAAATGTGAGGGGTCCAAAAGTGAGGGGTCAAAATCAGAACTTCCAGAATAACATGGTTCAGATGCAGGGTCTACAGCCCATGCAGCAAATACAAATGCTGCGTGTTCAACCAGCACAAGTACAACAAGTGCAACAGCAGATTCCCATGGTACCTAGACAGAAATTGCAGATGCCATTGGCTCCGATGGGACAGCAACAGGTGATGCTTCCTCAACAGGTCACAGGTCAAACAATGAGTCAAAATAACACAGTACAACAGTTCCCATTGTGTGGTGAGTATGGAATAAACGATGAATGGTCGGATGATTGTTCAGATAGTGAGGAATGCAGGCTTGGAGCGTCCCTAGAAGTAGATCATAGGGGTCCCTATGTAGTGGGAAAGGTGATGGGTCAGAAGGTATAGTTTCTAGTTGATACATGAGCTACACGCTCTACAGTCAGAAGTGCAGAGGTTCCAAAGTTGCCACTTTCGGGGCGTACTATAAGGGTGGTAGGAGTAGCAAATCAGTTCCTGACAAATCCAATTACAGATCCGGTCCAAGTTGAGATTGGTAACTTCCAGGGATTACATAAATTTGTAGTCTGTGATTCAAGTCCTGTATCCCTACTGGGGAGAGACTTACTGTGCAAGATGAGGTGTTCGATTACCTGTTCCAATGAAGGGATTGAGGTACAGACAAACAGTGATGACAAAGGGGACGATGGTCAGATGGTCAGATCTCAAAGCTAGAGACGGGGAGGGCAAATGAAGAATACCCTTTTGATAACCTTATTCCCGATGTTCACAGTGACTGACTTACCAGCTGAATTACAAGGAACAGTGACAGAAAAGGTGTGTGACCTGACAGGAAAGGAAGTGGGACTAATAAAAGGAGTGGAACCAGTCAAAGTAGAGGTAAAGCCAAATGCAGTGTTTCCTCAGGTACTGCAGTACCACATGGCTCAAGATTTCCTTATACAAGTGACGCAGATAATTGCGGACTTTGTGAAGCAAGGGGTTCTGACAGAAGTACTGAGCAGCCCGTGTAATTCACCAATAATGGGTTTGAAAAAGCCTTGTGGGAAGGTTCGAATTGTTCAAGACTTGAGGAAAATAAATGAGATTGTGCTAAATGTTGCCCCATAGTGCCAAATCCAGCAGTGATAATGTTTCAGGTTCCATGTGATGTAGAGTGGTTCACAGTTGTGGACCTGTCTCAAGCATTCTATTCGGTGCCTCTTCATGAGGACAGCCAATTTCTTTTCAGTTTCAAATTCCTGGACAAGGTTTACAGTTGGTGCAGAATTCCTCAAGGGTTTTCTGAATCACCTTCCATCTTCAATCAGATATTGAAGAAGGATTTGGAATCATAAGAATTACCTTTCAGTTCGACTCTAGTACAGTGCATTGACGATTTGCTGATTGCTTCCAGAATGAAAGATGACTGCAGGTACGACACAATTGCCTTGTTAAATCATTTAGGAAAGAATGGACATAAAGTGTCCCCAAAGAAACTGCAATACTGTCAGAAAGAGGTGAAGTACTTGAGTCACCTGATTGAAAAGGGGTCTAGGAAAATATCTAAAGAAAGAGTGACAGCCATACTGCAGATGAATCCCCCAGCAACAAAAAGAGACGTTAGAATGTTTCTGTGAATGGTGGGCTACTGTCGTCAGTGGATCACCCACTTCTAGATCATTTCTAAACCTTTGGTGAGATTGACTGTTAAGGAGATTCAGGATGGCCCGGGTGCCATGAGCATGTCCGAAAAAGAGATGAAGGCATTCATGGAACTGAGGGAAAGTATGTGCAGGACACCAGCTTTAGGTATGCCTGATTACACAAAGCCTTTTGTACTGTTTTGTCATGAACATGATGCTTGTTCTTTGTCTGTACTGGCACAGGTCCATGGAGGTGCAAACCGCCCTGTAGCATATTTTTCAGCTACTTTGGACCCAGTCGCAGCAGCCTTACCAGGTTGTTTGCGTGCAGTTGCAGCAGTTGGTCAAAGCTTCACTTAGTGTGAAGGTATAGTGATGGGACATCCCTTAACAGTAATGGTCCCACATTCAGTTGAAATCCTGTTGACCTGAACAAAGACTCAGCATATGACAAATGCACGTTTAACTAAATATGAAACAGTTATACTAGGGTCACCTAATGTTTCCCTGAAAAGATGTACTGTATTGAACCCGGCAACTTTGCTTCCTATTGGAAATGTGAACATTGATGAGGCAGAGGAAGTAGAACATGATTGTCTGGAGGTAACAGATCTGTGCACCAAACCGAGACCTGGCATTAAAGATACCCAATTGGAGGAAAATGATTACATTATCTTTGTTGATGGTTCATGCCTGAAAGACGCAGTAGGAGTACTGAGGGCTAGATATGTCATGTGTACAATCACTGGTATCTTAGAAGCTTCCTGGCTCGAAAGAGTATACTCTGCTCAAGTGGCTGAATTAATTGCTCTTACTAGGGCATGCCACGCAGCTGAGAACCTGAAAGTCACTATCTATACTGATAGCAGATACGGATTTGGAATTGTACATGATTTTGGCCAACTATTGTCACAGAGGGGTTTCATGACCTCTTCCGGTTCTCCAGTGAAAAATGGCGAGAAAATTAAGGATTTGTTGCACGCAATTCAGTTACCTCTTGAAATTGCCGTGGTGAAATGCACTGCTCATGTTAAGTCACAAGACTTTGTGTCAATGGGAAATGGATATGCAGATCAAGTCGCAAGTTTTTTTTCTTTGAACTGTATATCGTTTCAAGATCAGTAGGAATTGTTACCTGAAACTGAAAATGAGACATGCACAGGGTATGCATTAAGGGTGGTTGACACATTAGATGAGTTGAAATCCTTGCAGGGATGTGCAAGCAAGAAAGAGAAACGCTCCTGGCTAAAAATGCAATGTGTACAGAGATTTGATGATTTGTGGGTTTCAGAGGAGGGGAAAATGGTTTTGCCAAACAGTCTTTTATCACAGTTTGCGAGGTTTTACCATGGTCAAGCACATGTTGGGAGAGACACAATGATCAGATTGTTTAAAATTGATTGGTTCAATCGAAATTAAGACAAGCTGCAGAGGTTATCTGTCACAGGTGCATCATCTGTCAGCAGATGAATGCGGGAAAAGGGACCATGGTAAATTTGAGCCACATTGGGAGACCAGGAGGTCCATTTAGCAGAATGCAGATGGATTTTATTGAGATGCCTGTGTGTGGAGGCCTGAGGTACGTGTTGGTGATTGTGTGTGTTTTCAGTCACTGCATTGAAGCTTACCCTACACGTAGGAATGACAGTCTTACAGTAGCAAAGCTGCTGCTTAGGGAACTGATAGCATGTTTCCGGTTTCCGATCTCTTTAGAATCAGATGGGGGCAGACACTTCCACAATGAAGTGATTAAGCTCTTATGTGCTGCATTGAACATTGAACTGAAGTTGCACTGTAGCTACCGCCCTGAAGCATCAGGACTAGTGAAACAGATGAATGGTACCTTGAAGTCGAGAATGGCAAAGATGTGCACAGCTACCAATTTGAAGTGGCCAGATGCATTGCCCTTAGTGCTGATGTCAATGAGAAACACACCTGACAAGAAAACAGGACTGTCTCCTCATGAGATTCTTATGGGTCAAGCTGTGAGATTGCCCGCAGTGCCTGCAAATGCTCTTGTGAATATCACGGATGATATGGGGGGTCATTATGACCTCAGCGGTCTTTTCAAAAGACCGCCGAGGCCGTGGGAGACAGAATACCGCCATTGCCGGCGGTATTTCTGTCTCCCTAATATAACATTTCCGCTGGGCCAGCGGACGGTAACAGTGTTAACGTCTGCTGGCCCAGCGGAAATGTCACATCAACATTGCAGCCGGCTCGTAATAGAGCCGGCGGCAATGCTGATGTGCAGCGGGTGCAGTAGCACCCGTCGCGCATTTCACTGCCCAAAATTCGGGTAGTGAAATGCGCGACGGGGATATGCCTGGGGGCCCCTGCACTGCCCATGCCAAGTGCATGGGCAGTGCAGGGGCCCCCAGGGGCACCCCAAGTCCCCTTACCGCCTGCCTTTCCATGGCGGTGTGTACCGCCATAGACAGACCGGCGGTCGGGGACTCATAATCCCCAGGGCAGCGGTGCTTGCACCGCTGCCCTGGGGATTATGACCGCCAGACGGAATCCTGGCGGGAAAATGGAGGGGCCGGCGGTATGGCCATGGCCATTCCGCCACGGTCATAATTGCTGGCGGAACACCGCCAGCCTGTTGGCGGTGTTACCGCCAACATACCGCCGGCCGCCAGGGTCGTAATGACCCCCATGGTGTTGGACTATTGCAAGGGTCTGGCTGACGTGGTCCGCTCTTTCTCTCACCAGGTGGAGGCTACCACATTGCCACCGATAAGTGATCCAGTTCACACCCTGAAAGCTGATGACTGGGTTGTTGTCAAGAAACACGTGAGGAAGTCGTGTTTGGAGTTACATTGGAAGGGATACTGACAACTACTACCGCTGTGAAATGTGCAGGTCTTCCAAATTGGATACATGCCAGTCAGACAAAGAAGGTGACGTGTCCAACTGATGAGGAACTTGAATTGTCCAAAACAACAGCTGCAGACAAGGAAGTCTCAGGGCCGGAGAGTAATCAAAGGGGAACTGAGACTGAAGGAGAGCCTGCTGAGGACAGCCTAGTCACTCAAACAGCAAACGAGTTCCAGAGAAGCGACAGTGAGCCTATCTCAGCCGGGGCAACAGGGGAACCGACACCAAGAGAGGTTCTCCCAGAAGCAGGCGGGTACGGGTTTGAAGTCAAGCCCATAACTGACCCTGAAGGCGAAGGAGGTGAGACAGAAGGAGGTCAAGGTGTTCTGACTCCTCCTGAGCCGCTTGCAGGTCCATCAAGAGAAAACACCATAGCACAAGAGGAGGGCGCTATTCAACATCCTGAAAGGCCGAGCGGAAAGAAAACGCTTAAAGGAAATAACTGGCTGCAGCCACAAGCTACAGGGGAGAAAGTGATCCCTAACGACACAATAGAGGAAGAAGTTGATATGACCAGGAAAGAAGATCTAAGTGAGGGAGAGTTGCAGGGTGATCGCAAACTGAAAAGAAAGAGAGTCGCAAACAGAAGGTACCCAGGTCCTGAATGGGCATATGCAACATCAGCTGAATGGCAACAAGAATTCCTGGCATTTTGTTTTGATCGAGCGATTCCAGGTCAATACTACGGCACCTGAATTCAACCTTAGAAAGAGACTGTGTTAAATTGAAATTGAAGTTGAATAAGCTGAAAAGCTGAGAGAAAAGAGACTGATAAATTACCGGATGTGACACTGTTAACGTGAATTGACTTTGAAAAAACGATTACGACAAGCTGCTAACCTGAATTGAGAAAAGGGTCCTGGAGTGAGTGAAACGCTGTAAATACTTGCTAAGAGAGAGACTTTACACAGAACAAAAAAAAAAAGAGCTTTTTATGTCTTTTTCAAGTTGATTGCTTGCTTTGTATTATTCTGCTTTCTTATTCTTTACAGATCATGAGTTACACTAGGGATAATAGTAATAAGGGTAGGGCTCGTGCATGTTTGGCTGTTGGAGTGGGAGTTATGTGTGCAATAATAATTATAAGTGTGATTGTGGGAATGCCATTGGTGGATAAGAAGGTGACCAACAATGCTTCAACTCCTGAGACTGCTACACTAACACCATGGGAGAAGTTTGAGCAGGATACTAAATACTTCCATGAGGGAACTAATTCAAAAGGGGAACTATCTACTAATGTCTTCTATCGCTTGCTGAATGAGTATGTTGACACAATGGATGCGAAGAATTGCTATGTGTGCACAAAGATTCTTTTGTCAGTACAAGAAGGGGTTACTTATCTTAGTGTAGTGTTTTCGTTTGTGCCTGTGATTGAGTTTCTAAATAAATTAGCTAAGGATAATAACATAAAAATAGTTAGGGGTTTCTTTGAGCCAACACTGACATTTGGAACAGCTTCTGCGCACCGCAGTAATCTAACTTGCTTACTAACGCCTGTAGAGAAAAGCTTCTTAGATCACACTGATGATAGATGAAAGGCACTAAAGGAAAGGCTAGAAAAAGGATTAGAAAAACGCACGTTTGCAAATGATTATGCTTACACTGCCATAAAGACACAGGGTAAATTAGCTATAGATGCACTGCATGTAGGAAGGCTTTGTATATATAGGCCGAAATCTGAGCTTGATACTTTATTTGTGGGAACTAGTGAATGCAGACATGTGTTTTTTTTTCAGAATAAATGGACGTTCATGTTAAATGAACAGGATCCAGCGATACCTGGCATCTATTATATATGTGGACTTAATGCTTATTACCGTCTTCCAAAGGGATGGTATGGGACATGTTATTTGGGAATAGTTTTCCCAAAGATCTACCAAATTGATGACTTAAAGCAACTTCCTAAAATGTCTGAAATACATCATGCTAGATAAAAAAGAGGGAGATAGCGGCTGCTGTCGTAGGTTATATATTTGGAGCCATAATTCCTTCAGTGGGGGTTATCTTAAACTCCATAAAGATTCGAAAGTTGTCTACTATTGTGTATAACATGCTGACAAATTTCACACGGTCTATACTCCTGATGGATACTGAACTTGCTGCGGAAAGAGCTATGACTCTTCAAAACCGGCTTGCTTTAGACATTCTTTTAGCGAAGAGTGGCAGAGTCTGTAAGATGCTTAATGAGCGCCATTGTTGGGCATTCACTGCTGACAATAGTAATAAGATTAGAGGTATGCTTACTAACCTAACAAGAGACAGTACAGATTTGAAGGAGCTGAAAGAACCTGGAGTTTGGGAAAAGGTTGGGAAAGGAATCACAAAGGTAGGGAATTGGTTCAGTAGTATTTGGAATGGGGAACTTGCAAAAATAATAGGGGGTATATTGATTGTTCTAACTTCTCTATTTGGACTATGGTTATCATGCAAAATTAGTAAAACAATCAAGAGAAATTTGGCAAAACGGAATAAAAGAAAAGAAGAAAAGAAAAAGGAGAAAAAGTTCAAATGAATTTGGGAAAAATCACACAGGGGGAAGAATTTGAAATGCATAGCCTGAGAAAGTGAAAGGTTGTGAAGGGAAAGGTTTTGTGTGATGACAAGTGTCATCAGAGGAGGGATTGAGAGAGTGTAGCTTATATACTCAATATTAACATGAATTGTTTATGAACTAATGCATAATAATGGCGCCTAAAAAATTTATTAATGTGTTTCTGCTAACGTGCGCTTGAAATGTGCCCGCTTGGAGTGGCCGCCAATTTATACAATGATTAATCAAATTGACTAATGTTGTAGAATTAATGTGCTAATGTATGGTTTTACACTAAATATTAAGGGTTATATGCTAAAGATTCTGGTAATAAAACATTAGGCCTTAGTTAGCATGAGTCTAGGCCTAGCTGCCCGGTTTCATATTAAATGTGTTTTTCTAACGTACAGTTTGCTGACTTGCTGAAGGACATGAACTCATACTTTTCCAAAAGCTAGAAAATAAAGTGTAACTGTAGTAGATCCGTTCTCATGAAATTAGACTTGCTCAAGGAAACATTCTTGCTGAATACAACAGTGTAGACTAGTCGCAGGTACAAGGTCGCCTGAACCAGTACAGACAATGGAGCCACTGACTGAAGATGTGAAAAGGACCACGAGAGTATGAAATCATACCGGACATTCTACCTGCTAAAGACGTCAATCATAAGGTCCAATAAACTACATGAGAGCTGTTATGGGTGACAAATTTGATGAACTCATTGGAAACCCATTGGATAAAGAAAGTGGGGTGCCAACCCTCAGCTAATCAAGAATTAGGGGACTGTACAACAGAAAAGGGATAAAAACCCTTGACACAAGGAAGTAGTTTAGAGGAGTTAGGGAAATGCTATTGCAAACTTTGCTATGGCCCAGACACTTTGGCCCTCATTACAACCCTGGTGGTCTTGGAACGCCAGGGTTGTTGTGGCGGATTTCACCACCAGCAAGCGCTGCCCAGGGGATTACGAGTCCCGCTACCACCAGGAAAAGGCTGGCGGGATGGGGAGTCATGGGTCCCCTGGGGGCCCCTGCACTGCCCATGCCACTGGCATGGGCAGTGCAGGGGCCCCCTGACACGGCCCCATGCATAGCAGACAGTGAAAAGCACGAGGGGTGCAACTGCACCCGTCGCACGGCCGCAACACCGCCGGCTCCATTTGGAGCCGGCTCCTTTGTTGCGGCCGAGATCCCCGCTGGGCCGGTGGGCGGAAACCAGGTTTCCACTCGCCGGCCCAGCGGGGATCTCCTGATGGCCGCGGCAGGAGTGTGGCTGCATTGGCAGCCGCCCGGCGGTCCGATCTTGGCGGGCGGGTTAAGCCGCCCGCCAAGGTCGTAATGAGGGCCTTTGTCACTCTGCCTAAAGACTTTGCTGTTTGGTTCTTCAACCCATCCTTGCCCTTACCTTGCCTGTTTATACTTTACCTCCTTATGAGGGAAGTACCTCTTTACCTTGCCCTACCGAGCTGTGCTGAATTCTTGGCTGTTGTCCAATCAACTGATTTCCTGAGGACGAAGACTGAATCTGTATGCTGACCCAATACTGAGGGTAACTATATGACAATGAAATTGTGATTGTCTGTTTGCTTTTCCTTTCTAGGTACCAACTGCTTCTTTTGACAGAGACCTTAGTTAGAGGTTTTTCCAAATGAATGTTGCAAAATTGTTTTGCATGAAGCCCAACATGCCAATGCTAATTCGAGGTTAGTTGAGGGGTTCATTAAACGGACGCAAATAGACAAATGACTGAATCTATGCTTTGTTGAATAATGCGCTAGTGTTAATCTGCTAAGGATTAACATATATTGACGCCGTGCTATGTTCTTATGTTTGTGATCTTTGCTTTGATGAAATTTTATCAGAGTTGCCATATTGTGACAATGCTAATGTGTATCCTGGTTTTGAGACTAATAAACTTGCGAGTAGAATTGTAATCAATAGGGAATAAATATCACAAAATTGTACTAAACTGGTGTGGTTATTCATGACCGAAAGGTCATGGTGGTTTCTTAGTCTTATTAATGTCGTTGACTAATCCGAATTGTCTTGTTACGGTAAACATTGATGACATTATTGACATATTGATTGACATGTTGATCAGTTATCTCGTCCTAAGGTGTCTTCAATCAGGGTCGAAAGATTCATTGGCCTAAAACGAGTCCCAGTGTGAATAAGTTAGTCATAAATGGACGCGTTAGAACATGCATTGCGCCACTTTGTAAACCTTTGTGCCACATTATGTCCGTTTCAAGCATAATGTAAACGGAGGGGGTGTTCTGAGGCAGGGAGGCCCAAACAAATGGTGCAGTGAAATCTGCAAGATTTCACTGTGCTATATCTAGCATCATTTTTAATGCCTGACTTAGGAGAAGGTGCTTCTCTTGACTTTGGTGGATTAGCGCCATAATTTATGGTGCTAATCCACCAAAGCACCACAATAGCATCAAACCTTTTGATGCTATTCACCTAAAGTGAGCCATGGTGCACTGCATTGTAAATATGGCGCACACATGGTGTTGTTAGGCGGGGTGCAATAGGGGTGCAAGAAAAGTGGCACATCATCTATGATGTTCCACTTTCTTGTAGACATGCCCTTAATTGTTTGGTTTACAAATTCATATTCAGGGTGAGTTGTAGTATGACCTACCTAATAATTATTAATTGAGATTGCTTAGGAGCTGTGAGTCACTTCTATTGGAACACCTTCTAAGGTGAGCAGACCTCCATGTCTGTAATACCTTTTCAATAAAATAAAGATTTTTTTAAATGTAACTCACTTCAATCAAAGAAAAAAGGAGCTGTGTTAAAAAAATCACTTCATTTTCTAAGTTTGTGTTAGGGTTGGCAGAGGTTTCCTGGGTTACCACTTCAACTCAGTAGACAGTAACTTTTCATTGTTTGTTAACTGATTTCAGTTGCAAAACTTTGATACATTGCATGCCACTTTGGTATTTGAAAGGGAATTCTGTATTTTCCAAATACAGATTTGGTATTGGGTCTAAATCTCATTTTAGGAGTCGGTAGCAGTTCCCCAGTTCCTAAAATGGGGTTTTAAAACAGCCTTACGGTTGCAAACTCCAATTTGGGTTATTTGTGATTGTACAAATACTTTATACAACTGACCTTTACAATTTAAAAGAGCACATTCGATGTGTCTTTTGATATAGAAAAAGTATAAATCTAAACTTATTCTCACAAGGTAAGCTTTTGCTTGTCTTTTCAATGGCTTGCGGCTTCAGGCAAAGACAATACTGCCAGGAGATTGATCAATGGTTGGTGATTAGCACATGCATAATGGCAATATATTTGTTCATAAGAATTTTCATTACAGTTGATCAAAATAAATGTTAATATATCTGCAACTCATTGCTTTTAATATGTTCATGCTTTCAGTAACCATATAACACTTCCTGGACTCCATGTACAATGTATAATTTGCAATATAGGGTCACTTTAGGAGTCACGCTTGATAGGACTGCAAGCTGTGCATCATCTGACAATATAAGGTATTCCAGGAAGCTAGATAGCCCAAACTGTCAATAGGTTAGGAATATAACCCAGAAAGCAAACCCAATTATAAAAACAATGAAAATGCAATGCGTTTAGCTAAAATATGAATTCTTACCCCATCCTATTAGTCATACAAATTATATTACTTTCTTGCCCAGTGGTGACATGGCAGCTCTTTGTTAATTTGGAACGGTAGTCCACCACAAATAATAAGGTCACTATATTTTTTGGTCAAGTTTAAGGTTTTCAGTAATTACAACCGGCGATCACCCACTGGTAGCTATGGCACAAAGCAAACAGGACTAACCCAAGAAAATGTATAAAGTATTTAGAAGTACTAAAAAGTACTGATAAAGTAAAAAGCACAACACACTAAAAATGTCCTACACAATTTATAAAAATTGAAAATAATTTAATTTATATAATGAAACTAAGACAACAAAAGTCCAATAAGGGGAACCGGCGATGTGAATTTCTAAAGTTTTAATGCTAAAAGTGGCAAAAAGCATTAGGCACCAATGCAGGTCATCTGGTTTTCGTAGACATGGACCTTGGAGTGATTTCAGGTCGACCATGACAGATTCTGGGTTGGTTATACAAACTATGTTTGACCCAGTCAGAAGTTTTACTTTAGGACTTGTTTTTTTCTAAAGTTAAAATCCTTTGGTAGATTAAGGCAGCAGGCTGTGGTCGAGGGGAGCTTTTCAACATCACATAGATATTGGATGAGTTCCCTTTGAAGCCTCTGACTGTGGGGATGTAGCTGATCCCCTTTTCCCAAATAGTTTTCCTTATTACTGGTAAGTAATTTACACTGCTGCTCTCTTCTCTCATGTAATTGTTTTTTTTTTTTTTAAATATGAGTTGCAATATCGTAAGAGGTGGCTAGGTTATGATTGATGTGTCCTTTTTAGGGTTTCCTTGTGGGTAACCAGGTTTTCTCATCTTATTTTCTCTCCAGGGCTTTGCTGGGAGGCCTCACCTAGGGATCAGGGAAAAAGGAACAAGGTGTCAGGTAAGTTTCTTTTATTTTGTTGTCTATTTATTAGGGGTGGGGTTGTGAGCTTCCATCAAACAGCAACCAATGTTGTGCACTAACAGATTATAACTTCTTATGTGCTCCCCAGTGCCTCGTGGGATTTTCTAGGTGAGTGGCAGAACATGCACTTCTTAGTGGTTCTGCTTCTCTCTCTGTCCCCCATTTCCCATTAATCCCCCTTTCCACACCCTATGAGGAACAGTACCATGTTGAGCCATGTTCCTCCTGGAACGTGTCTGGCTGTGGATGCAGGTGGTCTCCTTGAGGCGGGCTCCTCGTCTCTCCTCCCTGTGGGAGCTGGTGGTCCACATGAGGCTGGCTTCTCGTCTCTCACCCCTTCGCTTTCTCTCCTAAGGCTCCTCTCGCTGGTTCCTTTTGTGTCCCTTTTACCGTCCTGGCTGCTTTTATTATCTGTCTCCTTTCTTTTGCCTCCTCAGTCTCATCGCTCTATCCTCTCTCTCCCTTTCCTTCCAATATACCAGGCTTTTTCTGCTCCTCTTCAGCATTCTCCATACTGCCTTCCGTGAGCCTGAAGCTACAGAGACCTCCGGGTGAGAAACTCTCCATCCGGCCCCTGGGGGACTCGTTGAACGGCTCCAGGACCACTTCAAGGCACTTGTCCTTTTTTCCCTCCCATCGCTTTCCGGCCACAGGGGTGAAAAGTTCCAAGCTGGAAAAATCAAATTTCACACCCAACGAAGTCCTCTAACTGGTCTGATACTTTTGGGACCTTCGTCTAGTCAAGATTTTCACATTCTAGTTTAGTTTCTTTTTCGGAGATTGGATTACTCTAGTGGGGCATGGCCGTGGACTGTATACAGAGCGGGATCTCAGGAGGTCTTCAAGTCCACAAGGAGTCTAAATCCCAAGTTTCCAGGAATGTTAGGAGAAGTCCAGTTAAACACAGCTAAGGGTATCAGGACAAACCTTAGGAGTCAAGACTCACCCCAGCAGAGACCAACAGAAGGAGCCAGGTCAGTCCATTTAATTGTGGTCTCCTGGAAAAAGGCCTCTTACTGCTTGTTGTGGCCCTTTACCTTACATTGGAGATTAGTCAACTGACCCTTGGGGTCCACTTCTTTCTCCTGGATACAAATCGTAGTAGGTCTAGCCATTCATGTCTCAAACAGCCAATGCAGTCCCTCTGCACTTCCTCCATTGTGTTTTGAAATAGGTGTCTTGGGGTGGGACGTTTATGCTTGCCACTAGCTTGTGAAGAGGTGACCCCTGGCCCCTGCCCAACCGATACTGTAAATGTTTACCTTGTAAACCCTTCCCCTTTTTCAACAGTTCCTGTGTGCCCTACTGCAAACAATCCCACAGTATCTCTCATTCATTTAATTCAAGATGGGAAAATCTGTCTCATGCAAAGTCTGTGTGCCCACACAGAGGTGTAGCCAGAGTAATGAGCAGTTCCTTCCTCCTTCATCACTCGAAACCAATTCTGGGTGCAGATTCCCCTCCACTGTGTTTGATGCTTGCATGATTAATAGAACAAAAAAGAGGCCCTGTTCAAGTGTGAACTTAATTTGTGTGTGATGGTGAAGCTCGTTTTGAACTGAATTAAGAACCAGATGTATGAAGCTTTTTTTGCATTCATAAAAGATCCCATCACAGAATCTAGCCATTTGTGATGACAGAAGTATTTTTGATATGTAACACACACAAATTCTGATTCGGTAACATGCTGCTAAATTGCTATTTGTATTTGCATCAACATACCAATTTTGAGAAGGCATGTTCAGGCAGTCCATTCCAAATACTAAAATCTGGCCGTGAAATATTAATGCTTTGCAAACTACATAAAACTAGTAGTAAGTCATTTGCAAATTGGAGGGGGTCCCCATGGGATCAAGTCCCCTTTGAAAATGTTAGAAAATCTATTTTTATGAGTAGGCAGTGGTCTATGACAATTGTCTACTACTAAAACATTTTTGTTACAATTTCGATTTTTTAAACAAAAATGCATCCTAATGTTGCTTTATGGAAAATGGGTTGCACTTAAAAAAATGCTATATTGAAAAGCAACAACAGTCACAGCGGTCTGATGACCTTATGATCCCTGTGATGGCTGCTATTCACAGTGGGTCACAATTTTTGACCTACCTCATAAATTTCCATGAGGTATGTCAAAATGTGGCCGACTACAAATTGGGATTTCACCTATTAGTACATAAATTGGTTTGCAAAAATATAATGGACTCAGTAAAAGTCAGTGAACAACTTTAACATTATTTTTTTCTCTATTGTAAGGCCTATCTCTCTAATATGATTACATTGGAGTTGCCTTATTACACTTTATGAGTGTAATTTGGAATAGGGAAGTGATAATTATTTCACGTTTGATGTCTCTGGAATCACAATTTATAACCCAAACTTATAGTGAAGTTGGGTTTTAAATTGCAATTCTGAAAATGCCTGTCTCTGATCACATGTCTGGGCTGGGGGACTGCTTGGATTTGTGTAATCCTCCTAGGCAGTCACACACAATGGGAGCTTGGGTGTGACTTGATGGGCCATCCTGGTAGGATGGGAGGGAGAAAATGTACCCAGCCTCACTTACATCTGAATAAGCTGTGTCCTTTCTACACACAAAGGGTTACACCCCCTCCCCAGTGAGTCTGGAGCTAGGTCAGGAAGGACAGAACCTCTGTGCACCTCAAATCCCTGTCTTTGAAGTTTCCTACACTTCAAGGGTACAACTGGTTATGAGTACTGGACCTCAGACATCACCACTTCAGTACACCTCTCGACCTGCTGTGCTGCTGAAGGACTGCCACTATGCTGGACTGCACTGTTCTGGTTTCTGCTTCGCTGTGCTGACCTGCTGTCGTATGCCTGGGTGAGAAGGAATAGATATGCATCACTTAAACCCAAAACCCAGTGACTCCAAGGGCTAGATGGCTTACCTCATGATCTGAGTGCTTAGGAATATAAAAGCTTCCAACCGCACTGCTTCTGCGCCTGAACACTGCAAGTTGCTATTCTACCCTGCCAAGTGGTGCCACATCAGTCCTGGACCCTTGAAAGTGGCCTAAGGTGCTTGCCAGCAGAACCAACATTCCACTCTGCTGGACTGCACTGTTCTGGTTCCTGCTTCGCTGTGCTGACCTGCTGTCGTATGCCTGGGTGAGAAGGAATAGATCTGCATCACTTAAACCCAAAACCCAGAGTGACTCCAAGGGCTAGATGGCTTACCTCATGATCTGAGGGCTTAGGAATATAAAAGTCTTCCAACCGCACTGCTTCTGCGCCTGAACACTGCAAGTTGTTATTCTACCCTGCCAAGTGGTGCCACATCAGTCCTGGACCCTTGAAAGTGGCCTAAGGTGCTTGCCAGCAGAACAAACACATCCTCTCTGCTGAGCAATGCATACCTGAGAAAATCTGATACATCTCCTTGGCTGAGCGGCACATCCTAGAGCAGAATCAATGCATCACCGCTGCTTCATGGATTTGATCTGTCATAAAAAACTTGCTTCGCTGTAGGATCCTGCATCTTGGGTTCGACACATTGTCGTTGAAACCTCCAATGCGCAAAGCTTTTCCCATTGCAAGCTCCTCTCATATCCTATTGACAGCAGTCTCAAAGACGATGATGAAACTGTGCATCGCAGCCTCACCACATTTCAAAACTGGTGAATTGCCTTAGCTGTGTGATGCATCTCTGACCCTGATCCACACAATGCTCAGCAACTAGGATTTAAGGTACTTTCTTCAGCGAGTCTAACTAGGACACTGCAGTGGTGGTTAGCCTGAACTTGTGACTTCATTCAGGTATGGCGTGACCATATATTACCAATAGCACTTTCTGTTTGTTGGTGATATTTTTACCTAAATCCAGGGGTGGGCGATAAACTCTGTTCCACCAGCGGAGTTTGTGGAGTTTTGGCATATCCACATAATGCATGTAATACTGAGATCTGGCTACATTCTGCTGACTGCCTCAAGGCAGAGTTCTTTCTTGAGCGCGGCTTTCCAACACAGTGTTAGGAGGGCACCCAGTGAAATTTTCCCAACATGGGCGGTCGCCAGCTGTCTCATCCATTCACATTGGGAAAGCTTCTGCTTCTGGCAGTAAAATCAACTCCAGTAGCAGCACCCTCAGGTGGTGCTGTTCATGTTGAATTCTCAGAGTATAACAAGCTCCTGGAACTAAAAATCAGCTTGATGTACTGATTTCCTCCAGCTCGTGGAATCTGATGGAGTTTAAATGTAACTCAGCAGAATTCCACAGACTGAAATTCCACAAGTTCCATCCACCCATACGTAGAATTTTGAAATTCAATATCTCCAGTTCTATATTGGATTTTTGTTGTTTTGGTCTTGTTTTACTTATTAAATTTTGACCTATGTTTTCTTGCCTGTGTTGCAATCTTTTGGTGCTGCGCTTGCATTCTTTTACTGTTTCAAGTGTTGCACAAAGAGTTTACACGCTGCCTCTAAGATAAGCCTGACTGCTCTGTACCAAGCTACCAAAGGGTGAGCAAATGTTAATTTACTGTTTCTCTGTGCCTTACACTGACTACGAATGTGGTTGCTGCTTGACTAGGGTTCATACCCCAGTCACCCAACATCCCAATTTCTAGCACTATCTTTACAACTGCAGAGTCTCTGCATATAAAAAGACAGGACATTTTAATAATTTTATTTGCAGAGACTCTGCAGTTGTAAAGATGCTACTAATGAAAAACAATTGTAGACTTAAACAATAGTAGGCCAAAAAATATGTATGTGACTAAATTAAGGATTTAACATATTTTATCCCAGATATTTAATCAATTTTTTCAAAGTGTATAGTTAAAATTATTTGTATGATATCTTTGGAAACATGGGTAGATGAACATCCTGTTATCAAACCCTGTCAAGAAAGATTATGATAAATCATGCATGTAATATCTATAAGGGCTGTCTTGAAGAGTTTGGGGCATCTTTCCTCCAAGACAACTTGGCACTGTCGCAAACACTGGGTTTGCTCATCTACCATAACAGGATTTGTTCTTATTTGACCACTAGGTTACAATTGTTTGGTATTTACAAAGGTATTTTACTAGTAGTATCTGTTAGACCATCATCTACCACAATGTAGCAGAAATTATCTTGTGTATTCTTGCCCTTAACCATAAGGAGTCTCTTAAATTCAAACTAATTAGTCCAATTCCACCCAGATCAGTATGCTGCACATTGTTACCATCAACATGGCAACAAAATCAGTTTATTATTAGTGATTTCCTTAGATATAGAACTGATGTAATCATTTCATTTTGTGATCAGATTTTCTTGGAAGATGTCTGTCTCCCCTGCAATAAAGATAAAGACAGCTTCATATTCATCTTCCAGCCATTCATGTGATACCTACTCCAAATTATTTCTACCCTATAATCAATAAGGTCTGTACCTCGAACCTGATTCTCACTAAAGAATATGGCATGGAGATCTCACATCTAAACCACTTATGTGTTTGAAAATCCTGATTTCAACATATCTTTCAACATATCTTTCCCAACCTAAACTGAAGACACAAACTGATAAACCTAGATACTAAAGTACATTGATATAAAGGTCCTAGGCCTCTTGGTCCACTTTGAAAAACTAAGCACAGACTCAAATGGTGAACCCCTGTAAAGTAGAAGAATGTCATAATAATGAGATCTTCATCATTATGTAGATATAATTCCTCACCACCTCTGAATGGTCCAATGACACCTCTAATTCGTGTACTGGAGACAGACAAGATGCAAAACAACTATGAACCTCTCCAAGGCATTATAAAGAATACCCCGCATTGGCACATCTCCTTAAACTCAAAATTGACAGAAACCATTCCACCAAACTACACACTGTTCATAATCCTTCTTCCTAATGCTGAAACATTCTTGAAAATCAAGGTAATCAATTAAACTCTTTAAAAACAATCCACAGTCGATCTCCACCACTAAATGTAACATCCCCCTTCTCTAAAATAAATCATGGTTATCAGAGAGGACATAGCTAACCTTAAACCACTGATTGACACAACAATGCAAAGCAGATGGTAGCCAAATTACCTAACATACACAAAATCAAGTTATTGCTAACAGTTACCCCAATATTTATCTTCAACATCCGTTCCCCAATCTGTAGGTAAAGGACACTCCTATGTCCACTTCCAGACAAAGTTAAAAATTGTAAACTAATTCTGGTGCCCCAGTTGTCTCCCAGTACCCTTTAAGATGGGTGCTTTACATTTTATTTAAAAAAAATAAAGCTGAAGCAGAAATACTAGAGAACCACAGGACCAACACTGCCCCATTTCATTCACAAGATTGTGAAAAGGTGTATTACCCACCAACTAAAAGATCATACTAGAAGCAATCAACTCTTTCGCTCGTTCTGTGTTACACACAACCCAACACAGAATCAAAACATTCCTCCTTAAAATTATGCATGGCAAACTTTGCCGCTTCAATAAAGAAAATTCATGCCACCTAGTCATTCAAAAGATATTAATGGGCCTGTACAGCACTGACCATAACATTCCTTTAAGCATTCTAATCAAAGAATGGATGTTGAAGTAACTGTGATCAGTTTATTTAAGTCCTATGTATCAGGCAGAGAGTATACATCTCTATTGGCAATTTCTTTTTAAACACTTTAAAAATCCGATATAATGTCCCTTAGGGCTCTACCTTTACCCCTTACCTTTCAACCTTTGTAGTGAACAGCTTGGTTAGGTCCTAATAAAGTAATCATTCGCCCTTCTCTAACACACACAACACCTCTTTTTTCAGTAGACAGAATGTTTCCTGCTCTCCTTTAACAAATACCACATATTACCACAACATTGACAAACCAACTTAAAGCAAAGGGTGTTTGAGCAAACATTCTCACCACAGGCAAATTCCATGGCTTTAAACTTGAAAATTCACTAAGGTGGTTATTACAACCCTGGCGGACGGTGTTAAAGCGGCGGTAAGACCGCCAACAGACCGGCGGAATTTTTTGGGGAATTACGACCATGGCGGAAACCGTCAACAAAGACAGCCACTTTAACACTCCGACCGCCACGGCGGTACAAACGAACAGCTCGGCGGTCACCGCCAACAGACAGGCGGAGGACAATGTACCGCCCACACTATTATGACAGGACAATCCGCTACCTTTTCCGGGGCGGATTCACCGCGGATAAAAATACGGCGGAAACAGGAATTTCAAATGGAAAAGGCTCACCTCTACACACTCCACGAGGAAGGAGGACACCATGGACCCGGAACTCCAAATCCTACCAGCGATAGTCTTCCTGCTCCTGTACCAGGAGCCCCAACGCCGGCGGCGAAGACCACGGTGAGTACTGCACCTATGACACAGGGGAGGGGGGAGGGAAAAAACAGGGACACACAGACGCAGCACGCAACACCCCCACCCCCACCCTCACCCACTACAACACACACACTAATACATATCTAAACATTATAGTTACACCCCCCAACCCTCCCCCGGAAGAATGCAAAGACAAAAGGAAATTAGTGTAACCATTATAATATATCAAAATGTAGTACGCAAAAATATACATATATACACTATTAACAAAATATACACCAAGAATAGTAGTCCAGGTATTGCACCATTCATAGTCCGTGGACCACTGGGCCCAAAGTGCATGGGCGAGGCCCACACACGATACCAGATTAAAACAGAGAGAACACTGCAGGGGCATCAGATAGAAATACAACAGGCACCTCAGGGGGAAGAGAAGGGGGGGCACCTCAGCCGGATGAGTGCACAACGCCAGATCCACGAGGGGGCTCCATGCCCACTGTTCAATCCTGGGGAGTGCAAAGCCACAGTCTCTCAAGTCTCTACAGTGGGTGGTTTGCCCACTGTTCCATCCTAGGGAGTGCAAAGCCACAGTCTCTCAAGTCTCTACAGTGGGTGATTTGCCCACTGTTCCATCCTGGGGAGTGCAAAGCCACAGTCTCTCAAGTCTCTACAGTGGGTGGTTTGCCCACTGTTCCATCCTGCTTAGTGCAAAGCCACAGTCTCTCAAGTCTCTACAGTGGGTGGTTTGCCCACTGTTCCATCCTGGGGAGTGCAAAGCCACAGTCTCTAAAGTCTCTACAGTGGGTGGGTTGCCCACTGTTCCATCCTGGGGAGTGCAAATCCACAGTCTCTCAAGTGGATAACAGTCTCCACAGGTTCTGGAGGGGGACTGGTGCCCAGAGTGCTTCATCCTGGGAAGGACAGACGGAGTGGATGCATGTCTCCACTGGTTCTGGAGGGGGACTGGTGCCCAGAGTGCTTCATCCTGGGAAGGACAGACAGAGTGGATGCATGTCTCCACTGGTTCTGGAGGGGGACTGGTGCCCAGAGTGCTTCATCCTGTTAAGGACAGACGGAGTGGATGCATGTCTCCACTGGTTCTGGAGGGGGACTGGTGCCCAGAGTGCTTCATCCAGTTAAGGACAGACGGAGTGGATGCATGTCTCCACTGGTTCTGGAGGGGGACTGGTGCCCAGAGTGCATCACTCACCCCGTGATGGTCCCTGTTGCATCAGTGCCCCTGCCGCTCATGGGCTAGTGGTGCTTGAGTTGGCGGTGCTTGCCCTGTTCAGCGGTGCTTGAGTTGGCGGTGCTTGCCCTGTTCAGCGGTGCTTGCCCTGTTCAGCGGTGCTGTAGTTGGCGGTGCTTGCCCTGTTCAGCTGTGCTTGAGTTGGCGGTGCTTGCCTTGTTCAGCGGTGCTTGAGTTGGCGGTGCTTGAATTGGCCGTGCTTGCCCTGTTCAGCGGTGCTTGAGTTGGCGGTGCTTGCCCTGTTCAGCGGTGCTTGCCCTGTTCAGCGGTGCTTGAGTTGGCGGTGCTTGCCCTGTTCAGCGGTGCTTGCCCTGTTCAGCGGTGCTTGAGTTGCCGGTGCTTGCCCTGTTCAGCGCTGCTTGAGTTGGCGGTGCTTGAGTTGGCAGTGATTGCCCTGTTCAGCGGTGTTTGAGTTGGCGGTGCTTGCCCTGTTCAGCGGTGCTTGAGTTGGCGTCGCTTGCCCTGTTTAGCGGTGCGTTCCCTGTTCAGCTGTGCTTGAGTTGGCGGTGCTTGCCCTGTTCAGCGGTGCTTGCCCTGTTCAGCGATGCTTGAGTTGGCGGTGCTTGCCCTGTTCAGCGGTGCTTGCCCTGTTCAGCTGTGCTTGAGTTGGCGGTGCTTGCCTTGTTCAGCGGTGCTTGAGTTGGCGGTGCTTGAATTGGCCGTGCTTGCCCTGTTCAGCGGTGCTTGAGTTGGCGGTGCTTGCCCTGTTCAGCGGTGCTTGCCCTGTTCAGCGGTGCTTGAGTTGGCGGTGCTTGCCCTGTTCAGCGGTGCTTGCCCTGTTCAGCGGTGCTTGAGTTGCCGGTGCTTGCCCTGTTCAGCGCTGCTTGAGTTGGCGGTGCTTGAGTTGGCAGTGATTGCCCTGTTCAGCGGTGTTTGAGTTGGCGGTGCTTGCCCTGTTCAGCGGTGCTTGAGTTGGCGTCGCTTGCCCTGTTTAGCGGTGCGTTCCCTGTTCAGCTGTGCTTGAGTTGGCGGTGCTTGCCCTGTTCAGCGGTGCTTGCCCTGTTCAGCGATGCTTGAGTTGGCGGTGCTTGCCCTGTTCAGCGGTGCTTGCCCTGTTCAGCGGTGCTTGAGTTGCCGGTGCTTGCCCTGTTCAGCGCTGCTTGAGTTGGCGGTGCTTGAGTTGGCAGTGATTGCCCTGTTCAGCGGTGCTTGAGTTGGCGGTGCTTGCCCTGTTCAGCGGTGCTTGAGTTGGCGTTGCTTGCCCTGTTTAGCGGTGCGTTCCCTGTTCAGCGGTGCTTGAGTTGGCGGTGCTTGCCCTCTTCAGCAGTGCTTGAGTTGGCGGTCCTTCATTGCCCAGCTGGGCTGGAGCTCGCGGTCCTTCATTGGTCAGCTGGGCTGTGGCTGGCGAGACCCTCCTGGGCAGCTGGGCTGTGGCTGGCGGGGCCCTCCTGGGCAGCGAGGATGGGGCGGGCGGGGCCCTCCTGGGCAGCTGGGCTGTGGCTGGCGAGGCCCTCCTGGGCAGCGAGGATGGGGCTGGCGGGGCCCTCCTGGGCAGCTGGGATGTGGCTGGCGAGGCCCTCCTGGGCAGCAAGGATGGGGCTGGCGGGGCCCTCCTGGGCAGCGAAGATGGGGCCGGCGGTGGCCTCCTGGGCAGCGAGGATGGGGCTGGCGGGGCCCTCCTGGGCAGCGGGGATAATGGCGGTCTTCTCCGCTGTGCTGCTCCTCCCAGACTTGCTGGCTTTCTTGTGGGCCTTCCCCACCTTGGGAGGAGTCACAGCTGAGTCCACACTCCCACCGGGACCCCTGGGAGCGGCTTGGGCGGCTGGAGTCTTCCCCCTTTCCCGCTGTGCACTGGCCAACTTCTGGTGCTTCACGTGGGGGGGGGACTGGCTGTGCTGTGACTCTGTGACACACTGGCTGTCCTGGTGGCTGGTGCACTCCACATACCTGTGACAACAGGCACCACTGGTCCCGGAGATGTTGTGGCTAAGGTGCTAGTTTGGGACCTATGAGTTGGACGGGGGGTGGGAAAGAGCTCAGGGCTGGCCAAGAAAAGTTTTTGGGACACACTGGGACGGTAGCTGGAGGGGGTTTGGGAGTGGAGGAAGAGGTGGTGGTTGTAGGAGGTGTAACTTTAGTGGATTTGGGTGCAGGTGCATGCGCTGGAGGCTGTCGTGAGGGGGATAGCTGTTGGGTGGGTGTGTGCCTGCGTTTGTGTATCTTCGGAGGGGGCGTCACAGACACACTGGGAGAGGACACAGGGGATGTGTGAATGGTAGTGGGGGTGGTGAGTGCACATGAGCGGGGTGTGGTGGTGGGTGTGCTGGTGAGGGACGTAGTGGGTGTAGTGGTAGTGCATGCAGGTGTAGACGAGATTGGGTGGGAGGAGGGAGACGACGGGGACACAGTGGAGGCAGTGGATGTTGGTGTGTCTGTATGTGTGTGATGCTTGCGTGAGTGCCTGTGGGATGTGTGGTGCTTATGTTTGCCTGAGCTTCCCTTGTGTGGTGAGGTGTGTGCAGGCTGGTCTGATGGTGTGCTTGGGATAGGCAGAGGTACAGGGGATTGGGTCTGGGTGGAGGAAGTTGGAGGGGGAGGCTAGACACAGGGACAATGGCTGCCATCAGTTCTGAGGCCAGAGTTTGAACGGTTCGATGAAGGGCAGCCTGACCAGAATGAATGCCCTCCAGGAATGCATTTGTGTTTTGCAACTCCCTTTCTACACCCTGGATGGCATTCAAAATGGTAGACTGCCCAACAGTGAGGGACCTGAGGAGGTCAATGGCCTCCTCACTGAGGGCAGCAGAGGTTACAGGGGCAGGGGCTGAGGTGCCTGGGGCGAAGGTGATGCCCACCCACCTGGGTGAGCGGGCACGGGGCGAAGGCTGAGGGGCTGCTGGGAGGGCGGTGCTGGTAGGGGGGTGGCGCTGTACCTGTTGACGTGGGGGGCACAGATGTTGCCGCTACCACAAGGGAGCTCTCACCGGAGGACGAGTCCGTGTCACTGGTTGCAGATCCTGTGACCGCCGTGGTGCTCCCCTCGCCCTCCGTCCCACTGGTGTATTCTGAGTCTGTAGTGTGGCCCTCCATGGCCATGTGGGAAGCAGCTCCCTCGTGCTCCGGTTCCACTGCTCCTCCGCCTGATGATGCTAATGCACACAAGAACAGGGAGACCACAAAAAAGGGTGGGGAAACAGAAGAAAGACATGTTGAGTGCATGGATTACCGCTACCGTTGGCGGACAAGACAGACACAGAAGCCCCCTGCACTACGTCGCACTCTTGGGCTCTACACTGCACTTCCTGGGAAATGGCCTACAAGGCTATGGACGACATCTGCACACATAGATGACACAGGTGCATAAATAGCTGTACTTGGCACTCTACAGAGGTGGGGTGAGGGGCCACAGGGCCATGCCTTATGGAGGGGCCTAGCCTACGGAACACACCCTGGCCTAGGGAAACCCACAGCCCTCCTGTACTGCCATTTGATAAAGTTTGTTTTGACCAATGACTTTGTGTTTTACCATTGCGCATATTAGTTGCTCAATGTTCACCAGTAGCACATTGTATGTTTTGTTCAGTTTAGCCACCTATTGGCTTTGACATGGCATTAGCCATTACTTTCTGTATTCAGTTTAGCCGCCTATGGGCTTTGACATTGCATTAGTCATTACCTTCTGTATTCTGCCTATTGGCTTTGACATGCTGTATCCAGTCTAGCCGCCTATTGGCTTTGACATTGCATTCCTATTGGCTTTGACATGATGTATTCAGTTTAGCTGCCTATTGACTTTGACATGCTATTAGATATTCTGCCTATTGGCTTTGACATGATATTATACATTGCATTTTATATTCAGCTCAGCTGCCTATTGGCTTTGACATGATATTATACATTGCATTTTGTATTCAGCTCAGCTGCCTATGGGCTTTGACATGATATAAGACATTGCATTTTGTATTCAGCTTAGATGCTTATTGGCTTTGACATGACACTAGACATTGCATTTGATATTTAGGTTAGCTGCCCATTGCCTTTAACGTGGAGTTAGACATTCCAGTTGAGAATCCAAGCTGTATTTTTCCAAGCTGTGTTTTTGCACAAGATGTTTTTCTCACAGTAGACTAGACATGATAAGAGAGAGTACATGGGTGTTGTTTTTCTTCGCTTGAGCTTGGGAACAGGAGTAGTCTTGGAGACCTGGCCAGTCTCCAAAAGGCTTGCTCAGTTTCCCAGGTCTGAGAGGAGGGGGCACACCTTTGTAACGAATGACACAGGCTGCAGAGATTCAGATTCGAATCTGCCGGACCTCGTGCTGGAGCTTGGCGCCAGCTGCCAGCAATCCTGTGTGGGTAGATGAATCTCTTTCTCGCGGCTGACAGGGGGTCATCAGCTTGCAGACCTTAGAAAGATGAAGCTGTAAATAGTTTCCCACACGGTGAAGTATTTGTTTTGCTTTGCATTCAATATCTTATAAATATAACCTGCTGTGTACAGTATATTGCAAACTGATATATTTTGTTTGATTAACGCGGGCTTGAAAGCTACTAATTCGTCATTCATAAAAAGTGTGGTTGGGGAAGAATTAACAACAATAAAAGTCTTCTTTGAACTCAGAAGTGCATTTCTGGTGTGTTATGTTAGTGTTTAGAAACTAGCTAAGAGGAAAGCACTACAATTGGTACCAGGAGTGGGGTCGGTCATTAAGAGGTGATTAAGAGGGTGTTGACGAGTTGGTAGATTTCTAAGTGCACACTTTAAAAGTGTAATTGTTTTTGTTGTTTGGAGAATTATAGAAATTGTTTTTTTTGTTTGGAGAATCACAGTAGCACGGCAGACCATGTCTGGGAATGCATGTGTTGTTAAACTGCCCGATGGTGCTAAGAAAAACTGTGAGTTGTTTTCTGTTTGGAGAATCACAGAAGCACAGCAGACCATGTCTGAGAAGACCATGTTTGAAAATGCATGTGTAGCTAAAATGCCTGATATTGCTTTGAGAAATAATTTCTGTTGTACATATGTAGAAAAAGTGTCTTTTGGCAGTAATGATGACAGAAAGGTCTGGATACCTTTATCTGCTTACAGAGAAATGCAGGAGAAATGTAGGAAGTTGGAACATGAAAATAGGAATTTACGTGAGCAAATTAGCCAGACTGAAAGTTATAAAAAGGCTGTTTTAGAAGAATCTTTCTTGTCCCATTCCAGTAATGAGGGGGTTAAGACAGCTCCGAGCTGCACTGAGTTTTCGTGTGAGCCAGGGTTTTTGGCAGTGAAAGCGCATTCCTTAACTGATAAGATGGACGAGAGAGACCAGAATGTGATTTACGAGTTACCGTTGCAAAATGCACAAGTAAAACCAAAGATTTTAGAGAAAGAGCCGACTTTCATTAGCTTGTTTGATTTTTGGAAAAAGAATAGCCCTCATTTGAGAGAAATCCTAACACTTTTGTATAAGGTCACTGTGAAAAATTATATGCAGTTGCGCGCTTGTGATTTGGCAAATTAAATAATGCAGACTTCAGGTTTCTCCGCAGTGCAAGAAGGAAATACTTATGTACATTTAATTCAAGAACAAGGGAAGAAAATAGTGCCCCTAGCTAGAATCATCCAATGGATCTGGTACTTGCAAGACAGGGCTAGAGTACCACAGATAAAAGAGTTACCAATGAAGTTGAGTGCACCATTTGAATTCGTGTCCACTGAAGATAAAAAGCATGTTTGTTTTACTAATGATTCATTGACTGAAATGTTGTTTTCTGGCACAGTAGAAGGAACAGAGTTGTATAATGTGTGTCAGATTTTAAAGCAAGAGCTACGTGAGATGTGTCATTTTTATGCTGATTTTTGGTTCATTGCTAATGTTTTAGCACCTAACTGGCTCAATTACCTTGCAGATGTTAATGAGAAAAATTCAGAGAGAGAAGTGTACACCCAGAATTCTGCCTTAGTGGGGATGGCTAAGTGGGTGCCCCAGAAATGTGAACAGCTGAGAGAAAAAGCCACTTACAGGTGGGCAGAGATGAGAGAGATGCACATTCCCCTAGATTTGATAAAAACTGTGCAGCACGCACAAAAGCAATCTGTCATGCAAGCAGTCACAGAGCAGTTGGGGAGAGGAAAGTTACCAGGACAGAAATGGCAAATTGATCAGGTTTTAGGGAGAGTGATTGCTGCAAATTACCAAGGAAAAATCGAAATTATGCTGATACCTAGAAAAGAATCTGATTCATTCAAACAAATTGGAGACAGAATGGCCCAAATTGGCAAAAGTGCAGTGAATGGAGGTTTGTTAAAGAAGGAGTCTGCCCCAGCCCTTCTGACAGTGCAAGAAAAGGGAAGCTGTGGCGCAGCAGATAAAAACCTCAGTGCTGATGTGTGGGCTGAAGCCCCAAGTGATCCTCCAGAACCTTGCAGAAAATATAACAAAGGGCCTCAAAAACGTCCTGCTGATTATAAAACAGGGAAAGAAAGAGGAAGGGTGCAGTTTAAATGAAAAATGTTATTTGCAAGAAAAGTCATACTTGTTTCTTTTGCAGATCCTACCACGTTTCGCCACTGTCCCTGAGTGTGCTGTGTGGTCCCCCTTCCGGTGTGTGCGTGTGGGGTCGGGGAAGGGACCGAATCCCCAACCTGAACCTGGCTGAGTAAAGTGCCAGCACCATGGATCCATTTTGCGCAAACTGCGCCTTCAGTTCAAGTTCAACTTGTTTGATTGCATTCTTCCACTGGAACTAAGCTGTGTTTTTTTTTTTTTTTCCCTTCTCATATGGAACTCTGACTTTTGCTTACCTTCCAGCAAACCTTTCAGGTGGACCGTGCACCTTTACATGAGTAGAACTCATGCCACATCAAATTGCTAACATTGTTGAATTAGGGACTCATTCAGAGTACAAATTGCTCAGTCTTTTCTGTATAGATGTATCTGATGTGAAAGGTTATGAAATCAATGTGTTAATCCACTTCTATTGCTTTACAGGGATTGCTTTGATCATTCAAATCTGACTTGCTGGTAATGTTTTTTTTTTTTGTGCTGATGTTTTTTGTTTTTTGTTTTTGTTTGAAACAAGAGATATGTGAAACAAAAATTCATTGGTCAAAGGGCGGAATGTACTATCATTTGATAAAGTTTGTTTTGACCAATGACTTTGTGTTTCACCATTGCGCATATTAGTTGCTCAATGTTCACCAGTAGCACATTGTATGTTTTGTTCAGTTTAGCCACCTATTGGCTTTGACATGGCATTAGCCATTACTTTCTGTATTCAGTTTGGCCGCCTATGGGCTTTGACATTGCATTAGTCATTACCTTCTGTATTCTGCCTATTGGCTTTGACATGCTGTATCCAGTCTAGCCGCCTATTGGCTTTGACATTGCATTCCTATTGGCTTTGACATGATGTATTCAGTTTAGCTGCCTATTGACTTTGACATGCTATTAGATATTCTGCCTATTGGCTTTGACATGATATTATACATTGCATTTTATATTCAGCTCAGCTGCCTATTGGCTTTGACATGATATTATACATTGCATTTTGTATTCAGCTCAGCTGCCTATGGGCTTTGACATGATATAAGACATTGCATTTTGTATTCAGCTTAGATGCTTATTGGCTTTGACATGACACTAGACATTGCATTTGATATTTAGGTTAGCTGCCCATTGCCTTTAACGTGGAGTTAGACATTGCAGTTGAGAATCCAAGCTGTATTTTTCCAAGCTGTGTTTTTGCACAAGATGTTTTTCTCACAGTAGACTAGACATGATAAGAGAGAGTACATGGGTGTTGTTTTTCTTCGCTTGAGCTTGGGAACAGGAGTAGTCTTGGAGACCTGGCCAGTCTCCAAAAGGCTTGCTCAGTTTCCCAGGTCTGATAGGAGGGGGCACACCTTTGTAACGAATGACACAGGCTGCAGAGATTCAGATTCGAATCTGCCGGACCTCGTGCTGGAGCTTGCCGCCAGCTGCCAGCAATCCCGTGTGGGTAGATGAATCTCTTTCTCGCGGCTGACAGGGGGTCATCAGCTTGCAGACCTTAGAAAGATGAAGCTGTAAATAGTTTCCCACACGTTGAAGTATTTGTTTTGCTTTGCATTCAATATCTTATAAATATAACCTGCTGTGTATATTGCAAACTGATATATTTTGTTTGATTAACGCGGGCTTGAAAGCTACTAATTCGTCATTCATAAAAAGTGTGGTTGGGGAAGAATTAACAACAATAAAAGTCTTCTTTGAACTCAGAAGTGCATTTCTGGTGTGTTATGTTAGTGCTTAGAAACTAGCTAAGAGGAAAGCACTACACCTCCTCCCCCACCCGGACACCTCCACTGCGCGCAAAGCGAGCTGAATGAGAATGTACTCACCCCCTTGTGTCTGCTGTGATGCCCTCAAGCGCCCATCCAACTCCGGGTAGGCTACCGCCAGGATCCGGAACATCAGGTGGGTCATGGTTCGACGGGCACCCCTCCCACGTTGGGAGGCCATCCCCAGCTGAGCCTCCGCCATCTTCTTGCTCCAGCGGCGAATGTCCTCCCATCTTTTCCTGAAGTGGGGCTCTGTCTGTGGTGGACCCCCAGGGTCCGGACGTCCTTGGCGATGGCACGCCAAATATCCTTCTTCTGGTGGGCGCTGACCTACTTGAAATGTGCAGGGGAAGAAGAGAAGTCATTACCAACTGCGCCGTCAAAGTGAGTGGCCCCCATCCCTACCCTTGCCATGTGTCACATGCACCTACCGTCTTTCATGCACGCAGAACTCTGCCCCCTTCCTTCTTACAACCAGCCCTCTCCACACAGGCATAGCCCATACAACATGCTCCCTGTGTACTTACCTGTTGGTCTGGAGGACCGTAGAGTAGCGTGTACTGGGGGAGGACCCCATCAACGAGCTTCTCCAACTCCTCCTCCATTGTCTCTTCCAGACCGACGTCACAGCAGCACTTGCAGTGTAGGTCCTCTCCTGTCGAAGATCAGGTATCGTGTGATTATACAGATAGAAAATGGCGGTCACATCCGCGGTGGTCACGTCCGCGGCGGTGCGTACGATCACCGCCGGCGTACATCGTCATTGGCTCCTGGGACCCATAGGGTCCAATGTTAACCAATGCAGCATTGCGCTGCGGTCTTCGACCGCCTACCGCAACGGTGTACAACGCCAGCACAGTTACCTCACATCCCATTGTCCCACTTTAGAGGTCAGGCAGCCGCCGTTTCAGGGGCCCACATGCCTAATTTCCAACTGCGTCACACAAACCTAGGCCTAGTCTCAACACACATACAGGCCACATTTTGTGTATGATTGGTGTTCTGTGTAGACTGTGGGTACATACCTCTGAGTTGTTTGACTCTGTGCTCGCTGTTGTCCTTCATAGGCACCGTCCACTGGGACATGTGAGGAGATGGTGGAATCCTCCAGTGTACCGACTGCTGGTGGACCTGTCGACAATGGAAGAGCGACATTTGATCATCACCTACAGGTTTGACCGTGCCACAATCCAGGAACTGTGTACCCAGTTGGAGCCAGACCTGATATCAGCAATCCGCCATCCCACAGGAATCCCCCCTCAAGTGCAGGTGCTATCAGTGCTCCATTTCCTTGCTAGTGGGTCTTTTCAAACAACTGTGGCCATGGCATCAGGGATGTCCCAGCCTATGTTTTCCAACGTATTGTCCAGAGTGTTGTCTTCCCTTCTGAAACACATGCGGAGCTACATCGTTTTCCCTCAGGTGGAGGATTTGCCAACAGTGAAAGGTGATTTCTATGCCCTTGGACATATCCCCATCATCACAGGTGCCATTGATGTGGCTTTGCCCCCCCCCCCACAGGAGTGAACAGGTGTACAGAAACCGGAAGAGTTATCATTCGATGAATGTACAGATGGTATGTTTGGCCGACCAGTACATCTCCCATGTGAATGCCATGTTCCCTGGCTCAGTGCATGATGCCTACATCCTGCGGAATAGCAACATCCCTTATGTGATGGGTCAACTCCAGAGGCACCGTGTGTGGCTATTAGGTGACTCTGGTTACCCCAACCTGTCATGGCTACTGACCCCAGTGAGGAATCCCAGGACAAGGGCAGAGGAACGCTACAATGAGGCCCATGGGAGAACTAGGAGGGTGATCGAGCGGACCTTCGGCCTCCTGAAGGCCAGGTTCAGGTGTCTGCATATGACAGGTGGATCCCTATTCTTCTCACCAAAGAAGGTGTGCCAGATCATTGTGGCCTGCTGTATGCTTCACAACTTGGCTTTGCGACAACAGGTGCCTTTTCTGCGGGAGGATGGTCCAGATGGCGGTGTTGTGGCAGCTGTGGAGCCTGTGGACAGTGATGAGGATGAAGCAGAGGAAGAAGACATGCAGAACAGGGACTCAGTTATTCAGCAATATTTCCAGTGAAACACAGGTGAGAATACATTTCTGCCTACTACGTGTACTTTTACACTTCTACCTCTATCCTGTCTGTCGTTTTCACCCAGTGTATGGTCACTGAGTTGTCACTTTCCCTTACGGTTTCACAGGTGTGGGTCCCACTGTGTCTCATCTGCTTAGATTCCTCATGGATTAGACCTGTGTGACATAGATATGTTGACATTACTATTTAAAGAACAATTTGTCACTGTAGTTGCAAATACACTATTTTGAAATCACAGACAGACTCCAGATCTTTTGATGCTTTAGGTGTGTTTATTTAAATATAAATTATTGGAGGGGGAAGTTAAATGGTGAGGGGTGATGGCGGAGGAGTGTCCATGGCAGAGTCCAGTCTATTAGTCTCACAGGTGCATTGCCCATATGGACATAGGAATTGGAGCTGCGGCAGTTTCAATATGGACAGGGTGACAAAGTGGGACAGTGGGATGACAATCAGGGTGGTCTCATTTCTTGGCGGGGGTCTTGGCATCGTTCTCTATCTTGTTCTTGGATCTCAGGGACCGTTTGCAAGGTGGTTCTCCCTCTGCAGGGGGTGGGGTGCTGGTGTGGTGGCCCTGTGGCGGGGCCTCCTGTCCACTAGCACCGGCGGAGGTGGTGGGCAGTTCATCGTCCATGCTAGTGTCAGGGGCCCCTTGTAGTGCCACAGTGTCCCTCCTGGTGTTGAGTACTTCGTTCAGCACTCCTAAGATGGTGCCCAGGGTGGGGCTGATGGTTCTGGGTTCCTCCCTGAAGCCCAAATACTGTTCCTCCTGCAGGTGCTGGGTCTCCTGAAACTGGGCCAGTACCGTTGCCATCGTCTCCTGGGAGTGGTGGTATGCTCCCAAGATAGAGGAGAGGGCCTTGTGGACAGTGGGTTCCCTTGGCCTGTCCGCCCCCTGTCGCACAGCAGCCCTCCCTGTTCCCCTGTGTTCCTGGGCCTCCGTCCCCTGGACCATGTGCCCACTGCCACTGCCCCAGGTCCCTGTTGTTGTTAGGGTGATGGGTTAGCCTTGGTTCCCTGTAGTGGTGGACACACAGCTGATTGATGTGTCCTGGGGATGGAGGTATGGGCCCGCTGGATGGGTGCTGTGCTGGTGTTTCCAGAGTGAGGGAAGGTCTGTGGTGGCCTGTGCCTGTGTGAGGGGAACCGACTGTCCCGAGGCCCACGATTGGCCGGGCTGGTCATCTAGATCCAGTTGGACAGAGGTGCTGTCATCACTGTGGGCCTCTTCTGTGGGTGGAGTGGACATGTTTGGACCCTCCTGTCTGGTGACGTTGGGTAGTGGTCCTGCAGAAGTGGAAAGGCATGATTATTGCATCTGTGTGTGGCATGGTGTGCAATGGGTGGGTGAGCGTGTACCCCAGTGCTGGCATTCCTGTGTGTGAGCTTGTGTGATGATAGTTTAGGGGGGGTGTATGGGTATGTGCAGTGGGCATGCTTCAGTGATGGGTGTCCATGCTTTGGTGTTGCATGCAGGGCTTGGTGTTGGGATGTGTGGTTTGTGATGTTGGAACATTTGTGAGGAGTTGGAGTGATGGGGTGAGGGCGAGGGTGGGGGTATGTGATGGCATGCAGGTAGAGTGGGGGATGTAATAGTTAAGATTTGACTTACCAGAGTCCATTCCTCCACTGACTCCTGCGAGGCCCTCAGGATGCAGAATCGCCAAGACCTGCTCCTCCCATGTTGTTAGTTGTGGGTGAGGAGGTGGGGGTCCGCCGCCAGTCCGCTGAACCGCCTGGTGGTGTCTTGAGACCAACGAACGCACTTTCTCCGTAGGTCGTTCCACCTTTTCCTGATGTCCTCCCGATTTCTTGGGTGTTGTCCCACTGCATTGACCCTGTCGACTATTCTTCGCCATAGCTCCATCTTCCTTGCAATGGAGGTGTGCTGCACCTGGGATCCAAATAGCTGTGGCTCTACCCGGACGATTTCCTCCACCATGACCCTGAGCTCCTCCTCCGAGAACCTGGTCTGTCTTTGCCGTGCCATGGGCTGGTGTAGTTGACGTGTGGGGTGGTGTGTGTGGTGATAAGTGTGGTGATATGTAGTGGTGTGTTGTGTGAGGTGTGTGGAAGTTGTGTGGGTGATGGATGTTGTGTGCCCGTGGATGCTAGTTTGTTGATGGTGGTGTCTCTCTCTGGCCTTCGGTCATCAATTGTGGTCGTAGGGGTTTGTGGGTGATGTGGGTGTGTGTTTTATATTGTATTGGGTGTGTGGGAGTGGTGTGTGTATGTGTATCAGGTGTGTGTATTTCGAATTGTCCAATGTGGCTGTGTTTTGTAAGAGTGTATTTTGAGCGCTGAGGTGTGTACCGCCAATGGAATACCGCGGTTGAAAGACCGCCGCGTGGATTCGTGTGTCGTGATAGTGTGGGCGTATTTCTGTTGGCGTGACGGTGTTGGTTTTGTTTTCGCCAGTTTATCACTGACCTTTGGTGTGGCGGACTTGTGCGGATTCCGGCCTTTTAGTCATAATGACCGCGGCAGAATTCCGCGGCGGTGTGTTGGCAGTCTTCTGCATGGCGGTAAGCGGCTTTTACCGCCAATGTTGTAATGACCCCCTAAATGTCCTGATTGATTTTTTCATGTACCTGGTGTCTAGTGGTGAACTGATTCCTTGACACAGCAGTTTATTGTTACTCAAAACACCTGGATTATTTGAAGATTACATGACACTCGTGTGTTTATCTATTAATTTGCTTCCCCCGAGAGCACCTGGTTTTTAAAGGGTCTGCCATTTTTGTATTATCAACACTAAGGCCCTCATTACCTTGCGGTTGTGATCAGGACTGCCGTTGCTGTGGCGGTCCGACTGCCACATTAAGACCTTGACCGCAGGGTACCGCCGTCTCCACCGGGATCAGTGCTCCCCACAGGCTGATGGTGGCGGATGTCGGAATCAGCCAGGTAGTGATGCATGCATCACTGCCCTGCTGATTACAACCTGGTTCTCCGCCAGCCTTTTCATGGCACTTTTACCGACACGAAAAGGCTGGGAGAGAACAGGGGCAGGGGGCCACATGGGGGCTTGTGCACTTGGCACAGGCAGTGCAAGCGTCCTCCTGCCCAGCACCCTTGCAAAGTTCACTGTCTGATGTCTTCTTCATTCCCTGAGAATGGGAACGAGATTTGTTTTTTAAAAGCATATATATTTGGATTGGAGCAACAAATATTGCTGTACATACAGATGCGTCCAGAATAAATGCCTTCTAATTAAATACTGTCTGGTATGATTAGGTTACATGGTGATTTTCTAAAAATCCTACCTTATAGAAGCTGCACCTCTAGTACTAAAATACCAGAATCCATATCATGAATGTTTTTGGTACCCATGGTCAGGCTCAATAGGTTGTGGTGAGCCTGCACTTTTTTTAACACATACATTAACTCAGAACATCTGCTGCTCAGAAACGTAAATAGGCAACCACTTCTCCTTGATTAGTAGTATGTGCTGCAGACAGTGCAATTTCAGCAAGCCCAGGTAATTAGATCCTTTCTGAGCCTGCCTACTGAATTAGGTTTTATTCATGAGATAGGCCCAGGACCACCATGTTTATCATTCATTCCTATTGCCTACGTGTTAGAAATGATGCTTGGAGCATGCTGTGTCACAAAGGCTTGACACTTGGCAACCTAACCTGTATAAACCACTGAGACCACAGTTATTAGAAACCTAATGAATTTTATTAATTTTTTATCCCAAGATGGAAAATGCATTTGAGCAGTGCACACTCCACAGAGCACTGTCACACCTTTCACATGGTAAGACTGTGCCTCCACTGCTCTCAAACAAAGGGCCATCCACATACATGGTTAAAATCAATGCCAAGGTCTTTGTGCTGACTTTCAAATAAACACTAAGGCCCATATTTAAATGAAAATGATGGAGCGTGATGCTGTACCAAAACTGGCAGTGCTGTGCTCCGTCATTTTCACAATGCAGGGATGTGCCATATTTAATTGAATACAGTGCACCCCTGTGTTGTCCCTTGCGCTGGCGCTAAATTGAGCTGCCAGGCGCCATCGCAGGCATCCTTGCACCATTTTGTAAGGGTGTCTGCATTGAGGGGTTTGGTTGTTTATGTGTGGGACACTGTTTATGTGTAGGAAGGTGTACCTTCCTACATGTAAACAATGACTAATGAATGAATGCAGCACACAAAGAACTGCCAAAACGCCATTTGGAAATGATTGTTTGTATGAAGGAAGGGACACCTTCTCGCACATAATCAATCATGTCTGGCATTTCGCTCTTTCTATGCGTGCAGAATGCAGCACACATAGAAAAAGCAAAAAACGAGGAGGACTAAAAGTTTTCCTCCTTGTTGCGCCTTGCTAAAGCCACCCCTGGGGTGGCGTTAGATTTTGATGCTGCCTCAGGTTTATGAAAACTCTTAAATTTGAGGCAGCGTCAAAGTGCAATCGGTGTTGCTGTGGCACGCCCGCAGCAACACCCATTGCACACCCCTTCCATGCAAAGGGATGCAGTTGAAGCGGCCATATTTAGAAAGTGGCGTTAATGCACAAAAAGTGACTTAACGCCACCTTGTAAATACGGCGCAGTGCCTCTCCAGTGGCGGTAGGGGCTCATTGATATGGCCCTAAATCCCATTGATACAGCCCAACATTGTAAAATAAATATCCTTCTTAGTGTGAACTGCTCAAGATGTTTCTTTACTGTCTCTGCTACTTGTTAATGCAATACCACAGTTCGCTAACATGAAAGGTTTTCACCATTAACCTTCAATCTGCTACACCCACATCTTATTCAGATGCAAACATAGATCCCTCTATGCACAGATAGATTTTCACCATTAACCTTCAATCGGCTACACTCAAATCTTATTCAGGTGCAAACATAGATCCCTCCATGCACATCTTTGTCATTGGGCGGGAATACGTTTTTGGAAGATGGTTTTAAGTACTGGATAATTAGAAAGGTAGTTAAAAAATTAGAAGTTACTTGAAAGAGCAAATTCAAAAAAATGGTTCAAAAATGAAGCTAGGATCAGAAAGACAGGGAGGAATAATTGACAAAAGCAGTGAGCAAAGAAAGAAAATAAATGCACATATCTTTATAAACACAGGAAAAAAGCTCCAGCACTGATATCCACTGTTTTTACAGTTTTGAAAACATGGAAAAATACTACAAAAACTACCACATTTCAAAACAAAAAAGAAAATGAAAACAGGAAAGCCTAGTTATAGGTGAAGGATGAAAAGCTTTTTCAATTAAAAGTCTATTTTAACAATAACTCCATAGTAGCTATTAACAACTGTGTAGTTTGTGGTATATAGGCTCCCAGAGGTTAAGATGCTAGTTATTAACATTGTTCATTGTGAGAAGGGACTGCCACTTATGAAAAGCCATTTTTGTGTGTATTTGATTTCAAAACAGGTATCGTAGGAAAGTACCATCTTGCCTGGCATGTTACCCCCATTTTTACTGTATGTATGTTTGTTTTTGCCTATGTGTCACTGGGATCCTGCTAGCCAGGACTCCAGTGCTCATAAAGTATGCCCTGTATGTGTTCCCTGTGTAGTGCCTAACTGTATCACTGAGGCTCTGCTAACCAGAACCTCAGTGTTTATGCTCTCTCTGATTTTGAAATTGTCACTGCAGGCTAGTGACTAATTTTACCAATTCTCATTTGCACACTGGAACACCCTTATAATTATTTTGTATATGGTACCTAGGTACTCAGGGTATTGGGGTTCCAGGAGATCCCTATGGGCTGCAGCATTTCTTTTGCCACCCATAGGGAGCTCAGACAATACTTACACAGGACTGCCACTGCAGCCTGAGTGAAATAACATCCACGTTATTTCACAGCCATTTTTCACTGCACATAAGTAACTTATAAGTCACCTATATGTCTAACCCTCACTTGGTGAAGGTTAAGTGCAAAGTAACTTAGTGTGTGGGCACCCTGGCACTAGCCAAGGTGCCCCTACATTGTTCAGGGCAAATTCCCTGGACTTTGTGAGTGCAGGGACACCATTACACGCGTGCACTACATATAGGTCAATACCTATATGTAGCGTCACCATGGTAACTACAAACATGGCCATGTAACATGTCTAGGATCATGGACTTGTCACCACAATACCATTCTGGTATTGGGGGGACAATTCCATGCATCCCCAGGTCTCAAGCACAGAACCCGGGTACTGCCAAACTAACTCCCGGGGTCTCAACTGCAGCTATGCTGCTGCCAACCCCTCAGACAGGTTTCTGCCCCCCTGGGGCCTGGGCAGCCTGGTCCCAGGAAGGCAGAACAAAGAATTTCCTCTGAGAGACGGCGTTACACCCTCGCCCTTTAGAAATAGGTGTGAAGGGCTGGGGAGGATTAGCCTCCCCCAGCCTCTGGAAATGCTTTGATGGGCACAGATGGTGCCCTCTCTGCATAAGCCAGTCTACACCGGTTCAGGGATCCCCGAGCCCTGCTCTGGCGTGAAACTGGACAAAGGAAAGGGGAGTCACCACTCCCCTGATCAGCAACTCCCAGGGGAGGTGCCCAGAGCTCCTCCAGTGTGTCCCAGACCTCTACCATCTTGGATACAGAGGTGTGAGGGCACAATGGACAGCTCTGAGTGGCCAGTTCCAGCAGGTGACGTCAGAGACCCCTCCTGATAGGTGCTTACCTTTTTCAGTAGCCAATCCTCCTCTGTGGGCTATTTAGGGTCTCTCCTGTGGGCTACTCCTCAGATAATGAATGCAAGACCTCACCAGAGTTCCTTTGCACTTCCCTCTTCGACTTCTGCCAAGGATCGACTGCTGACTGCTCCAGTACGCCTGCAAAACCACAACAAAGTAGCAAGAAGACTATCAGCAACATTGTAGCGCCTCATCCTGCCGGCTTTCTCGACTGGTTCCTGGTGGTGCATGCTCTGAGGGCTGTCTGCCTTCACCCTGCACTGGAAGCCAAGAAGAAATCTCCCGTGGGTCGACAAAATCTTCCCCCTGCTAACGCAGGCACCAAACTTCTGCATCACCGGTCCTCTGGGTCCCCTCTCATCCTGACGAGCATGGTCCCTGGAACACAGGAGCTGGGTACAAGTGTCTCCCACAGTCCAGTGGCCCTTCTGTCCAAATATGGTGGAGGTAAGTCCTTGCCTTCCCACGCCAGACAGTAATCCTGTATACTGTGTGAACTGCAGATGCTCGGGCTTCTGTGCACTTTTGCAAGACTTCCTTCATGCACAGCCTAGCCCAGGTCCCGAGCACTCTGTCCTGCATTGCCCAACTCACTGAGTTGGACTCCAACGTTGTGGGACCCTCCTTTGTGAGTCTGAGTTGACTGCTGTCCTCAGATCTTCTAAGTGCCTGTTCCTGTACTTCTGTGGGTGCTGCCTGCTTCTGCAGGGGCTCTCTGAGTTGCTGAGTGCCCCTTCTGTCTCCTCCTCCAAGGGGCAACCTCCAGATCCTTCCTGGGCCCCAGCAGCAACCAAAATCCTCAACCATGACTCTTGCAGCTAGCAAGGCTTGTTTTCAGTCTTTCTTCAGTGAAACAACTCTGCATCCTCCAGCACGCCGCAGGACATTTTCTGACCTAAGGAGAAGTTCCTGGCACCTTCCGTTGTTGCAGAATCTTTGGCTTCTTCCACCCAGAGGCAGCCCTTTTGCACCTTTATCCGGGGTTTAGTGGGCTCCTGCCCCACCTGGACACTTGCATGACTTTTGGACTTGGTCCCCTTCCTTTACAGGTCCTCAGGTCCAGGAATCCGTCTTCAGTGTTTTACTGACAGTTGTTGTCCTTGCAACATCCCCTATCTCGACTTCACTGTCTTTCTGGGGTAGTAGGGTAACTTTACTCCTACTTTTCGGGTCTTGGGGTTGGGTATCATGGACACCCTTAGTGTTTTCTAACAGTCCCAGCGACCCTCTACAACCTACACTAGGCCTGGGGTCCATTCGTGGATCGCATTCCACTTTTGGAGTATATGGTTTGTGTTGCCCCTAGGCCTATTCCTACCTATTGCATTCTATTGTCATTCTACATTGTTTGCACTACTTTTCTTAATGTTACTTACCTGATTTTTGGTTTGTGTGCATATAATTTGTGTATATTACTTACCTCCTAAGGAAGGGTATTCTCTGAGATACTTTTGGCATATTGTCACTAAAACAAAGTACCTTTATTTTTAGTACCTCTGAGTATTGTGTTTTCTTGTGATGAGGGGCCAGATGTAGGTAGGTAACATTTTGCGAATCGGAAATAGCGACTCTATGCAAATCGCTATTTCCAACTCGCAAAACCAAGTGCAAGAAAGACTCGCAATACCAAATTGCGAGTCGCAGAGGTGTTGCACTGCATTTTGCGACCTCCGCTTTTAGCGAGGTCGCAATTTGCGAGAAGGGTGTTGCAAATTGCGACTGACTCGGAAATTGCCTGCAGGTGCACCACAACAATTGGGAAACCCACTTCCTGGCTCTTGGTGATGACATCACAACCAGGAAGTCACCAAATAGAACTGGGAGGAGGGAGGACCACACCCATCCCAAACTGCTGAGCCACACCCAGCAGAGAGGAGCTGCAGCAATCATGGAGGAGACAGGCAGTGCTGGCAGAAGGAGAAAAATTTAATTTTCAGACAAGGGGTTGGAGGTCCTTACAGAAGAGTGCTGCCTGCACCATGATGAACTCTTCGGAAAGGTAGCAATGAGTGTCCCAGACACTCAGAAGAAGAGATTATGGCAACAAATTCAAGACAAAATGAATGTCATTGGGGTGAGCCACCGCACACTAGAGGAAATCCGCAAAAGGTTGTATGACCTGCGCTCCAGGTCCAAGGAGAGGGTAGCGGAGCGTATGAGGGAGATAAGGGGCACTGGAGGAGGCCCATCCACCGTACCACCACCTACAGCCCTGGAAAGCATGGTGGAGCAGACACTGGAGCCAGAGGCCGTACTGGGCATGGGAGAATTGGACAGTTCAGCGCCTGGGACATCAAAAAGTGAGTATCATGAGATATGCTTTGACACCCACAAATGCAGTATACACACTATCCCAGTACACAGCAGCAGGCACCACCAGACTAGCTCCATGCCAGTGTAGCAACCTCTAGAATAGTGCATTATGGGCAATGTAGTACAGTAGTCCAAATATAGGCAAATGTTTATTATGAGGCATAAAACAGATGTGCAAGACTGACAGTGTATCCCCTATCTCCCACAGGTCTCTCACAAGACACCCCCAGCAGCGAACAAAGGCAGGGAGAGGAACCTGGGCCAGACCCACAGCGCGAGCCTGCCAGTAACACAGCAGGGCCCAGCAGAACACCACCAGGGTCCATGGAAGATCCAACGCAGGGCATGGAGGCAGCAGGAATAGCACCAGGGCCCAGCCCCACAGAGATGCGCACAGAGCCAGCAGCTGGAGCAGTGCACAGACGCGGCACAGAGTGCAGTCTGTGCCCCAGGATGAATTAGCAGAAGTAGAGTTTGCAGGACTGGAGGCATCACTGATTCAGGGTCAGCCCCTGCAAAACAGACAATTAAGGGCAATAAACAGAAAGCTGAATAGACTGCAGACCACGATGACCCATGGGATGGCAAATGTGGACAGTCAGTTCCTACACATGAACCAACATGGCACAGGCAAGGCTCAGGGAGCGCAACACTGCCGCCCGCTTTGACTGACTGGCAGCATCCATTGGGCGCCTTGCAACTAATACCACATGCCTGTCAAGGCGTGCAGTCAGCCTCTGGGTTGAACTTGAGCATTTCGCAGGGAATGTGGCATGGGGTCTTGGCCGCATCAGCCATGCGGTAAACATAATAGGGAGCAGGCAGGCTGCAAGGGGCACAGGGGATACCCAGCAGGACAGCGAGGAGGGGTCCACCATAAGCAGTGTGTCTGCCAGCGATTCCCGTGTGCTGAATGAGGCAGGAATGAGCCATGGTGGCCACAGTAGGAGGAGGGTGTGAACCACCAAACTGGACTCTGAATAAGGCACATGCATTTAATGTGTCTTAAATGACAATTGACAATTCAAGACTGTGGCATACAGCACTATTCTATATTTTTCACAGTTTAGAAATAAAAAGGTTTTGTTTGTTTCACTGCATAACTGGGCTATGTGTGTCTGACATTAGTGAGAGTGGTCACGGTCGCCATGTACCTGCCAAAGTATTGGATTGTAATGTGATTCCGTCTCTGTCTGCCCTCTTTTGTGGTGCTTCTATCCCCAGGCTGTCGGTGCGGTAGCTCTTGCTCCTCATCCTCCGTGTCTGTGTCTTCAGGGGTGAGATGTAGCCCACATCTGGTGGCAATGTTGTGTAGGATGGCACAGGCGGCAACTATCTTGCATGCTGTTTCTGGGGCATACTGGAGTGCACCTCCACTTTTGTGGAGGCATCTGAATCTTGCCTTTAACAAGCCAAAGGTCCTCTCCACAACAGTTCTGGTCCGCCGATGTGCACTGATATATTGCCTCTCATTCTGATTGCCAAGTGTTAGGTACGGGGTGAGTATCCATGGTCTCAGGGCATAGGCACTGTCACCTGTTTGACAAAAAAGGCAAATTAATCAGGGCATGAATGGTTTACACAGTGACCTGTATGGATGGCTTCAGGGTGTAGTCAGCAATACCTAATAGGTATCCCTCTCCAAACTCCCCACGTCCTAGGCGTTGGTGTATCCCACTGTGCCTGAATATGTATGAGTCATATGGACTCCCTGGATAGTTAGCTACAATGTCAGTAATGACATTATGGGCATCACATACTACCTGGATGTTTAGTGAGTGGGTACATTTCCTGTTGCAGGAACACATATTCCAGATTTGCAGGAGGGTACATTTGTATATGTGTCCCGTCCACACACCCTATTACATGGGGGAAGTTGGCAATTCTGTGGAAGTCCAACTTGGTGCTGTTAATTTCTGCCTCATTCCTGGGTAGGTATATATATCTGGACATGTGTGTGAGTATGGCGTCTAGGAAACATCTGAAGAATCGTGAGAGTGCACTTTGGGATACCCCACCTGCCACAGCAATCACCCCCTGATAGCTATCCGAGGTGCAGTGAGCATAGCACTTGCACATGTGTAGGGATGGCACTGCCACGCATTGTCTGTCGTTCAAGGTGAGGATTCAGTATTTCAATTAATTCTAAGATTGCAGCACTGCTCAGTCTATCTTTGTCATATATCTCCTCCTCAGTTTGTTGAAATAGTGACTGCCTGGCTCGGTATATCCTCTCCTGTCTCTGCCACCTCCTCCTCTGCTGGGCGGTTTGGACTCTCATCCTCCATGCTATCACGTACAGTTCAGCCATTTTGAGTCACCCAGATGCCTTCTGGGTCTCCTTTTATACTTTGGTTCTGGTTACCACCTGCTCTAAATCAGTGGTAATCTGGATGTGCAAAATGGGCTTTTTGCGACTAGTCTCAATTTGCGACTGGCTTTTGCATATGGTTTGTGACTCGCAATTTGCAACTTCCTATTTGCGGGTCGCAATTTTTGCAAGTCGGTGCTGTGTCACATCGCTTATTGCATTTCGGAAATGGGATTTTTGCATCCCATTTCAGATTTTGGGAGGTCGCAAACAGCGAATCGGGCCATTTGCGACACGCAAAACTTTGCTACATCTGGCCCCTAGTGCTATATGATATAAGTGGTATAGTAGGAGCTTTGCATGTCTCCTAGTTCAGCCTAAGCTGCTCTGCTCTAGCTACCTCTATCAGCCTAAGCTGCTGGGACACCTCTATTCTACTAATAAGGGATAACTGGACCTGGCACAAGGTGTAAGTACCAAAAGGTACCCACTATAAGCCAGGCCAGCCTCCTACATTGGTGGTGCAGCGGTGGGATAAGTACTTGTAACTGCTTCACCACTTTGTCATTTGGTGCTTTGCATAAGAAAAACATATACCAAATATTTCAATATATGTACATTGAACCAAAACAGTTTACGGTTCTGCTCTAAAACTTTCTACTAAGTTTCTGAAAAGTTCTGAAAACTTTTTAAAGTTTTCAAAAAGATTGAACACATTTTTTCTCTGTGCTTTCAAAAGTTCTAAAACTTTTTCTCTCTCTCTGTCTTAAACCTTTTCTATCATTTCTACAGTAGAGCCCACTCCCAAAATTGTTCAAGCAACCTATGAGAGTTTAAACTATAAATGTTTGAGGGGTCTCTGCCTAGAAAGAGGTTTAGGCATTGATAAGAATCCTACAAATGAATTTCTCTTTAACCTGCTCCTAGAAAGTGACCAGAACCAGTCTGGCCCATCTCAGGAAGAGGAGGTAGGAGGGGAAAGTACCCAGTCAGACTCAGAGGAGTTCCCTGAAAAGATTGGGGAGGGTTCTTACAAAGACCTGCCATCTAGAAGGCCACCTAGTGACACTGGTAGTGGGAGAGGTTCACACATTAGTTGGGCATCTTTCACTCCTAAAGGCCAGGTTACTAGGGTCCAGCCAGTTAGGGACAGGTCTCTCTCTGCCAATTCCCAAATCTCCTCTGTATCTAAACATTCCCAAGCCTCCCACCCTGAGTATAACTTAATGGAAAGGGAACTCAGAAAGCTGAGGTTAAAAGAGACCAGACTGAACCTTAAACAGCAGCACCTGGCCTTAGACAGGGAATCCCTGGATATAGAGAGGGAAAGACAGAGATTGGGGTTAGTTCCCCATGTTGGCAGCAGCAGTGTTTCAGATACTAATCCTGTTAGAGAGCAAGATTCCAGAAACCTGCATAAGATAGTCCCCCCTTACAAGGAGGGGGACAACATTAACAAGTGGTTTGCTGTACTTGAGAGGACCTGTATGGTACAGTTGGTCCCTCAAAGGCAGTGGGCTGCAATCTTGTGGCTATCTTTCACTGGAAAGGGTAGGGATAGGCTCCTTACTGTCAGAGAAAGTGATGCCAAGAACTACGAAGTTTTGAAAGATGCACTCTTGAATGGATTTGGCTTAACCACTGAACAATACAGGATTAAGTTCAGAGACACCAGAAAAGAGTCCTCTCAAGACTAGACAGATTTTGTTGACTGTTCAGTGAAGGCCTTGGAGGGTTGGTTACATGGCAGTAAGGTGACTGACTATGACAGCCTGTACAATCTGATCCTGAGAGAGCATATTCTTAACAATTGTGTGTCTGATTTGTTGCACCAGTACTTGGTAGACTCAGATCTGACCTCTCCCCAGGAATTGGGAAAGAAGGCAGACAAATGGATCAAAACAAGAGTGAACAGAAAAGTTCATACAGGGGGTGACAAGGATGGCAAGAAGAAGGATGGTAAGTCTTCTGACAAGGGTGGGGACAAAGATAAAAAACATTCTGAGTCTTCATCAGGCCCACAAAAATCCTCTGGGGGTGGTGGGTCCAAATCCTCTTCTAACAATCAGAAAAAGCCTTGGTGTTATTTATGTAAAGTAAAAGGCCATTGGGCAAGTGATTCTACTTGACCAAAGAAAAACACCAAACCTCCCACCACCACAACCCCAACTACAACCTCTAGTGCCCCTAGTAATAGCAGTGGTGGTGGGAAGTCGACTACAAATAGCCAATCCAAGGGTGTACCTGGGCTCACTATTGGCAGTGTAGTTGGGGTTGGTCTTGTTAGGGAGACCACAGAGGCTGTTTTAGTCTCTGATGATGGCATTGACTTTGCTACCTTGGTTGCCTGCCCCCTTAATATGGGTAAGTACAAGCAACTACCCCTAATCAATGGTGTTGAGGTTGAGGCCTACAGGGACACAGGAGCCAGTGTAATTATGGTGATAGAAAAACTGGTTCACCCTGATCAACACCTACTTGGTCAGCAGTACCAAGTGACTGATGCTCATAACAACACTCTTAGCCACCCCATGGCTGTTGTGAATCTCAACTGGGGAGGGGGGGTTACTGGTCCAAAGAAAGTTGTGGTAGCCACTGAATTACCTATAGATTGCTTACTAGGCAATGATTTGGAAACATCAGCTTGGGCAGAAGTGGAGTTGGAGGCTCATGCAGCAATGCTGGGCATTCCTGGGCATATTTTTGCTTTGACAAGGGCTCAGAAAAAAAAGGACAGGGAAACTTGTATCCTGGAACAATGGAACAAGTGCTCCCAAAAGCTAGGGGTGGAAAGGGTAAATCCTTGCCCACTATCCCTCCCTCTCCAGAAGATTCCCCTTTTGAGGAAGAGGAATCCTCTCCCTGTACAGAACCTACACCAGAGGAGCTGGCAGCAGACACTGCTGAGCTTTTGGGTGCAGGGGGGCCTGCTAGGGAAGAGCTAAATGTGGCACAGCACACCTGTCCCACACTAGAGAGTTTAAGACAGCAAGCTGTCAAACAGCAGAATGGGGATGTCAGTGATAGCCATAAGGTGTATTGGGAAGACAACCTCTTGTACACAGAGTCAAGGGACCCTAAACCTGGAGCTGCCAGGAGATTGGTCTTTCCCTTGCAGTACAGAGAGTTTCTTCTTACCTTGGCACATGACATTCCTTTGGCTGGGCATTTGGGCCAGACAAAAACTTGGGAGAGACTTGTCCCCCTGTTTCACTGGCCTCACATGTCAGAGGACACTAAAGAGTTTTGCCGCTCTTGTGGGACCTGCCAAGCCAGTGGCAAGACTGGTGGCACTCCAAAGGCACCCTTAATTACACTTTCAGTGGTTGGGGTGACCATTGAAAGGGTAGGGGTTTACATAGTTGGCCCCCTTAACCCTCCAACAGCTTCAGGCAATAGATTCATCCTTGTGGTAGTGGACCATGCCATTAGGTACCCTGAAGCCATCCTCTTAAGGACCACTACAGCACCTGCAGTGGCAAAAGCCCTCCTGGGAATCTTTTCGAGGGTGGGTTTCCCAAAAGAGGTTGTATCAGACAGGGGTAGCAACTTTATGTCTGCATACTTGAAGGCTATGTGGAAGGAATCTGGTGTAACCTGCAAATTCACCACACCTTATCATCCACAAACTTATGGACTGGTAGAGAGGTTTAATAAAACTCTCAAAGGAATGATAATGGGACTCCCTGAAAAACTCAGGAGGAGATGGGATGTCCTGTTACCTTGCCTCCTTTTTGCTTACAGGGAGGTACCCCAGAAAGGAGTGGGCTTCAGCCCCTTTGAACTCCTCTTTGGACACCCTGTAAGAGGTCCACTAACACTTGTGAAGGAGGGTTGGGAACAACCTTTAAAAGTTCTCAAACAGGACATAGTGGACTATGTACTTGGCCTAAGATTCAGAATGGCTGAGTACATGATAAAGGCCAGTAAAAACCTTCAGGCCAGCCAAGAGCTCCAGAAGCAATGGCATGACCAGAAGACTGTTCTGATGCAGTACCAACCAGGACATAATGTGTGGGTATTGGAGCCTGTGGCCCCAAGAGCACTTCAAGACAAATGGAGTGGACCCCATCTCATTGTTGAGAAAAAGGGCGAGGTCACCTACTTGGTTGACCTGGGCACTGCCAGGAGTCCCCTTAGGGTGATTCATGTCAACCGCCTAAAACCCTACTATGACAGGGCTGATCTCACCCTGCTCATGCAACAGATGAGGGACAGGAAGAAGAGGGTGACCCTCTCCTTGATCTCTTCTCATCCACTGAAGAGGATGCTCTAGTGGAAGGAGTAGTTTTAGCAGATTGTCTGACTGCAGAACAGAAAGACAACTGCATAAATCTCCTTGGACAGTTTTCTGAACACTTTTCAACTGTTCCAGGCACCACATCTTGGGGTGAACACACAATTGATACTGGAGACAGCATGCCTGTCAAAAGTAAAATCTATAGGCTGCCTGACCATGCCAGGGACTGCATTAAACAAGAGGTTCAGAAAATACTTGATCTAGGAGTGGTTGAACCTTCTGAAAGCCCATGGGTGAGTCCTGTGGTTCTTGTACCAAAGCCTCACTCAAAAGATGGAAAAAGGGAGATGAGGTTTTGTGTAGATTACAGAGGTCTCAACCAGGTAACAAAAACTGATGCTCACCCTATACCTAGGGCAGATGAGCTCATAGATACACTGGCATCTGCCAAGTATCTAAGCACCTTTGATTTGACTGCAGGGTATTGGCAGATCAAATTGGCTGAGGATGCTAAACCTAAAACTGCATTTTCAACTATAGGAAGGCACTACCAATTTACAGTGGTGCCCTTTGGTTTGAGAAATGCACCTGCCACTTTTCAGAGGTTGGTGAACACAGTCCTGCAAGGATTGGAGGCTTTTAGTGCAGCATATCTAGATGATATAGCTGTATTTAGCTCCACCTGGGATGAGCACCTGGTCCACCTTTGGAAAGTTTGGGAGGCCCTGCAAAAGGCAGGCCTCACTCTCAAGGCCTCAAAGTGCTAGATAGGGCAGGGAAAGGTGGTTTATCTGGGACACCTGGTAGGTGGAGAACAGATCGCACCACTTCAGGGGAAAATCCAGACAATCATGGATTGGGTTCCCCCTACAACTCAGACCCAGGTGAGAGCCTTCCTAGGCCTCACTGGGTATTACAGGAGATTCATTAAAAACTATGGCTCCATTGCAGCCCCACTTAATGATCTCACTAGCAAGAAGATGCCTAAAAAGGTATTGTGGACAGCTAGCTGTCAGAAAGCTTTTGAGGAGATCAAACAGGCCATGTGCACTGCACCTGTCCCAAAAAGCCCATGTTACTCCAAGAAATTCATTGTTCAAACTGATGCATCTGAATTAGGGGTAGGGCAGTCTTATCACAACTGAATTCTGAGGGCCAGGATCAACCAGTTGCTTTTATCAGCAGAAGGTTGACCCCTATAGAAAAGCATTGGTCTGTCATAGAGAGGGAGGCCTTTGCAGTGGTCTGGGCACTGAAAAAGTTGAGGCCATACCTGTTTGGCACTCACTTTATTGTTCAGACAGACCACACACCTTTACTTTGGCTAAAACAAGTGAGAGGTGAAAATCCTAAATTGTTGAGGTGGTCCATATCTCTACAGGGAATGGACTATACAGTGGAACATAGACCTGGGAGTACCCACTCCAATGCAGATGGACTCTCCAGATATTTCCACTTAGACAATGAAGACTCATCAGGTCATGGCTAGTCTTATTGTCCTTCGTTTTGGGGGGTGGGGGTTGTGTAGGAAAGTACCATCTTGCCTGGCATGTTACCCCCATATTTCACTTTATATATGTTGTTTTAGTCTATGTGTCACTGGCACCCTGTCAGGCAGGGCCCAGTACTCATAAGTATGTGCCCTGTATGTGTTCCCTTTGTGATGCCTAATTGTCTCACTGAGGCTCTGCTAACCAGAACCTCAGTGGTTATGCTCTCTCTGCTTTCCAAATTTGTCACTAACAGGCTAGTGACCAATTTCACCAATTCACATTGGCATACTGGAACACCCATATAATTCCCTAGTATATGGTACTGAGGTACCCAGGGTATTGGGGTTCCAGGTGATCCCTATGGGCTGCAGCTTTTCTTTTGCCACCCATCGGGAGCTCTGACAATTCTTACACAGGCCTGCCAGTGCAGCCTGAGTGAAATAACATCCACGTTATTTCACAGCCATTTACCACTGCACTTAAGTAACTTATAAGCCACCTATATGTCTAACCTTTACCTGGTGAAGGTTGGGTGCAAAGTTACTTAGTGTGAGGGCACCCTGGCACTAGCCAAGGTGCCCCCACATCGTTCAGGGTAAATTCCACAGACTTTGTGAGTGCGGGGACACCATTACACTCGTGCACTGTACATAGGTCACTATCTATGTACAGCGTCACAATGGTAACTCCGAACATGGCCATGTAACATGTCTAAGATCATGGAATTGTCACCCCAATGCCATTTTGGCATTGGGGTGACAATTCCATGATCCCCCGGGTCTCTAGCATAGAACCCGGGTACTGCCAAACTGCCTTTCCGGGGTCTCCACTGCAGCTGCTGATGCTGTCAACCCCTCAGACAGCTTTCTGCCCTCCTTGGGTCCAGGCAGCCCTGGCCCAGGAAGGCAGAACAAAGGACTTCCTCTGAGAGAGGGTGTAACACCCTCTCCCTTTGGAAATAGGTGTGAAGGCTGGGGAGGAGTAGCCTCCCCCAGCCTCTGGAAATGCTTTGTCTACACCGGTTCAGGGATCCCCCAGCCCTGCTCTGGTGCGAAACTGGACAAAGGAAAGGGGAGTGACCACTCCCCTGACCTGCACCTCCCAGGGGAGGTGCCCACAGCTTCTCCAGTGTGTCCCAGACCTCTGCCATCTTGGATTCAGAGGTGTCTGTGGCACACTGGACTGCTCTGAGTGGCCAGTGCCAGCAGGTGATGTCAGAGGCTCCTGCTGATAGGCTCTTACCTCTCTTGGTAGCCAATCCTCCTTCCTAGGTAGCCAAACCTCCTTTTCTGGCTATTTAGGGTCTCTGCTTTGGGGATCTCACCAGATAACGAATTCAAGAGCTTACCAGAGTTCCTCTGCATCTCCCTCTTCACCTTCTGCCAAAGGATCGACCACTGACTGCTCAGGACGCCTGCAAAACCGCAACAAAGTAGCAAGACAACTACTAGCAACCTTGTATCGCTTCATCCTGCCGGCTTTCTCGACTGTTTCCAGGTGGTGCATGCTCTGGGGGTACCCTGCCTTGTTCTTGCACCAGGAGCTCTGAAGAAATCTCCCGTGGGTCGACGGAATCTTCCCCCTGCAACCGCAGGCAACAAAAGACTGCATCACCGGTCCACTGGGTCCCCTCTCAGCCTGACGAGCGTGGTCCCTGGAACTCAGCAACTCTGTCCAAGTGACTCCCAAAGTCCAGTGACTCTTCAGTGTAAGTTTGGTGGAGGTAAGTCCTTGCCTCCCCACGCTAGACTGCATTGCTGGGTACCGTGTGATTTGCTGCTGCTCCGGCTCCTGTGCACTCTTCCAGGATTTCCTTGATGCACAGCCAAGCCTGGGTCCCCAACACTCTAACCTGCAGTGCACAATCTTCTGAGTTGTCCTCCGGCGTTGTGGGACTCCCTTTTGTGACTTTGCATGGACTGCGGTTCAATCTTCTTCCAAGTGCCTGTTCAGGAACTTCTGTGGGTGCTGCCTGCTTCTGTGAGGGCTCCCTGACTTGCTGGGCACTCCCTCTGTCTCCTCATCCAAGTGGCGACATCCTGGTCCCTCCTGGGCCACAGCAGCATCCAAAAACCCTAACAGTAAACCCTTGCAGCTAGCAAGGCTTGTTTGTGGTCTTTCTGTGTGGGATCACTTCTACAAGCTTCTGCACGACGTGGGACATCCATCCTCCAAAGGGGAAGTTCCTAGTCCTCTTCGTTCTTGCAGAATACCAAGCTTCTTCCAACAGGTGGCAGCTTCCTTGCATCCTCAGCTGGCATTTCCTGGGCTCCTGCCCACTCTCGACACTGTTGCGACTCTTGGACTTGGTCCCCTTGTTTTACCGGTACTCAGGTCCGGAAATCCACTGTTGTTGCATTGCTGGTGTTTGTTCTTCCTGCAGAATCCCCCTATCACGACTCTCTGGGGGTAGTAGGTGCACTTTACACCTACCTTTCAGGGTATTGGGGTGGGCTATTTTTCTAACCCTCACTGTTTTCTTACAGTCCCAGCGACCCTTTACAAGCTCACATAGGTTTGGGGTCCATTTGTGGTTCGCATTCCACTTTTGGAGTATATGGTTTGTGTTGCCCCTACACCTATGTGCTCCTATTGCAATCTACTGTAACTTTACAGCCTAAAGCCGCTAGAAACACCTCTTCTACACTAATAAGGGATAACTGGACCTGGCACAAGGTGTAAGTACCTCTGGTACCTACTACAAGCCAGGCCAGCCTCCTACACATATCCAACAGGACAGCGCTGCAAGCAGCGCTGCCCGCCAGATATTGTACCAAGTTCCACCAGCCTTTCCCTGGTAGTTTACCCCACCAGGGAAAGGCTGGAAGAATGGGTGACTTGGTGCCCCATGCACAGCCCCATCATGCATTTCACTGCCCGATTTACGGGCAGTGAAATGCGCGACGGGTGCTGCTGCACCCGCAGCACTGCTACATTGCTGCCGGATCCATTTGGGGCCGGCCTCAATGTTCAGGCCATGCATTCAGCAGGGCCGGCTCGTGGAAACACCAGTGTCCGCCCGCCGGCCCAACTGGATGTTCATTATGTGGCCGGCGGGAGCTTCTGCACGCTGGCGGTCTTTTGTTGATCGCCAGCGCCAAACTTGGCGGGTTTTCCCACCGTGTTCATAATGACCACTGTAGTCATGGAATTCTGGGTAAAGGAGGTCGCTATTTGATCACATTTTAATCTACTAGGTTGCGACTTTGGATAGTGCACATTTTTAAATTTTTATGATAATTAGGGAGTAGTGGAAAATTCAGGTAAACAGTGTTGTTATTGTCATGTCTTAGGGGGTCATTACAACATTGGCGGTAAAACCCGCTTACCGCCATGCAGAAGACCGCCAATACACCGCCGTGGCCGCGGAAATCTGCCACAGCTATTATGACCCACATCTCGGAATCCGCCGAAATTCAGACACCTACACAAGTCCGCCACAACAAAGGTCAGTGATAAACTGGCGAAAACAAAACCTCCACCGTCACGCCAGCAGAAACACGCCCATGCTATCCCGACCCACGAATCCACGTGGCGGCCTTTCAACCGCGGTATTCCATTGGCGGTACACACTGCCACGATCAAAATACACACACATCTCCAAAACACCGCCACATTGGACAATTCCAAATACACACACCTGATACACATACACACACCACTCCCACACACCCAATACAATATAAAACACACACCCACATCACCCACAAACCCCTACGACCACAAATTATTGACGAATGCCAGAGAGAGAGCACAGAATAGACAACCCTACCACACAGAGGCACACAACACCATCACCCATACAACATCCACACACAAAACACCACACACCACTACACATCACCACACTCATCACTACATACACCACCCCACACATCACCTACACCACCCCATGGCACGGCAAAGACACCCCAGGTTCTCCGAGGAGGAGCTCAGGGTCATGGTGGAGGAAATCCTACGTGTAGAGCCACAGCTATTTGGAACACAGGTGCAGGACACCTCCATAGCTAGGAAGATGGAGCTATGGTGAAGAATAGTCGACAGGGTCAACGCAGTGGGACAGCACCCAAGAAATCGGGATGACATCAGGAAGAGGTGGAACGACCTATGGAGGAAGGTGCGTTCCGTAGTCTCCAGGCACAACATCGCGGTACAGCGGACTGGCGGCGGACCCCCACCTTCTCCCCCTCAACTAACAACATGGGAGGAGCAGGTCTTGACCATTATGCATCCTGAGGGCCTCGGAGCAGTCGGTGGAGGAATGGACACTGGTAAGTCAAACTTAACTATCATATCCCCCACCCTACCTGCATGCTATCACACACCCCCACCCTCACCCCCTCCCCTATCACTCCAACTCCTCACTAATGTACTAATAACACAAACCACCCATCCCAACACCAAGCCCTGCATGACACAACAAACCATGGACATCCCTCAATAAAGCATGCCCACTACACATACCCATAACACCCCCCCAACCATCATCACACAAGCTCCCACACAGGAATGCTAGCACTGGGGTACACACTCACCCACCCATTGCACACCATGACACACACAGATGCAATAATCATGCTTTTACACCCCTGCAGGACCACTACCCAACGTCACCAGACAGGAGGGTCCAGATATCTCTACCCCACCCACAGAAGAGGCCCACAGTGATGACAGCAGGTCTGGCCAACTGGATCCGGATGACCAGCCCAGACCATCGTGGGCCTCAGGACAGTCGGTTTCCCTCGCACAGGCACAGCCCAACACAAACCTTCCACCCTCTGGTAACACCAGCACAGCACCCACCCAGCGGGCCCATACCTCCGTCCCCAGGACACATCAATCAGCTGTGTGTCCACCACTACAGGGAACCCAGGATAACCCACCACCCCAACAACAACAGGGACCTGGGGACAGTGGTAGTGGGCACACAGTCCAGGGGACGGAGGCAAAGGAACACAGGGGAACTGGGAGGGCTGCCGTGCGACAGGGGGCGGACAGGCCAAGGGAACCCACTCTCCACGAGGCCCTCTCCTCCATCATGGGAGCATACCACCACTCCCAAGAGACGATGGCTACGGTCCTGGCCAAGTTTCAGGAGACCCAGCGCCTGCAGGAGAACAGTATTTGGGTTTTAGGGAGGAACTCAGAACCATCAGCTCCGCCCTGTGCACCATCGTAGGGACACCGTGGCACTCCAAGGGGCCCCTGACACCAGCATGGACGATGAACTGCCCACCACCTCCGCCGGCGCTAGTGGACAGGACGCCCGCCACAGGACCACCACGCCACCCCCTGCAGACGGAGAACCACCCCGCAAGTGGTCCCTGAGATCCAGGAACAGGACAGAGCACGATGGCAAGACCCCCGCCAAGAAATGAGACCACCCCGATTGTCATCCCACTGTCCCACTTTGTAACCCTGTCCATACTGGAACTGCCCCAGCTCCACTTCCTATGCCCATATGGGCAGTGCACCTGTGAGACTAATAGACTGGACTCTGCCATGGACCCTCCTCCACCATCACCTCTCACCATTTTACCACCCCCTCCAATAATTAGCACTTCAATAAACACCCTTGAAGCACAAAACAATCTGGAGTCAGTCTGTGATTTAGAAAATGTGTATTAGCCATTACAGTGACAAAATCCGTTCTCAATAGTAATTTCAACATACCTATGTCACACATCACAAGTCCATGAAGGATGCAAGCAGATGACACACGTTGGTAACCACACCTGTGAAACCGTAATGGACATGTACAACTCAGTTACCATATACTGGTTGAAATTGACAGACAGGATAGAGGTAGAAGTGTGAAAGTACTTGTAGTAGTCAAGAAAGTGTTCTCACCTGTGTGTCACTGGACATATTGCTGTATGACTGAGTCCCTGTTGTCAATGTCTTCTTCCTCTGCTTCCTCCTCATCACTGTCCCCAGGCTCCACAGCTGCCACAACACCGTCATCTGGACCATCCTCCTGCAGAAAAGGCACCTGGCGTCGCAAAGCAAGATTGTGAAGCATACAGCAGGCGATGATGATCTGGCACACCTTCCTTGGTGAGTAAAATAGGGAACCACCTGTCATATGGAGGCCACTGAACCTGGCCTTCAGGAGGCCGAAGGTGTGCTCGATCACCCTCCTAGCCCGCCCATGGGCCTCATTGTAGCGTTCCTCTGCCCTGGTCCTGGGATTCCTCACTGGGGTCAATAGCCATGACAGGTTGGGGTAACCAGAGTCCCCTAATAGCCACACACGGTGCCTCTGGAGTTGACCCATCACATAAGGGATGCTGCTATTCCACAGGATGTAGGTGTCATGCACAGAGCCAGGGAACATAGCATTTACCTGGGAGATGTACTGGTCTGCCAAACATACCATCTGTACCTTCATCGAATGATAACTCTTCTGGTTCCTGTACACCTGTTCACTCCTGTGGGGGGGGGACCAGAGCTACATGGGTTCCATCAATGGCACCTATGATGTTGGGGATATGTCCAAGGGCATAGAAGTCACCTTTAACAGTAGCCAAATCCTCCACCTGAGGGAAAACGATGTAGCTCCTCATGTGTTTCAGCAGGGCAGACAACACTCTGGACAACACGTTGGAAAACATAGGCTGGGACATCCCTGATGCCATGGGCACTGTTGTTTCAAATGACCCACTTGCAAGGAAATGGAGCACTGATAGCACCTGCACTTGAGGGGGGATTCCTGTGGGATGGCGGATTGCTGACATCAGGTCTGGCTCCAACTGGGTACACAGTTCCTGGATTGTGGGTGATGGGTGGTGGATGTAGGTGATGAGTAAATGTCACTCCTCCATTGTCAACAGGCCCACCAGCGGTCGGTACACCGGAGGATTCCGCCATCTCCTCACATGTCCCAGCTGACGGTGCCCAGGAAGGACAAAAGCGACCACAGAGTCAAGCTACTCAGAGGTATGTACCCACAGCTACACAGAACACGAAACATTATCCAATAAGTTGTCTGTACGTGTGTTGAGTCCAGGCCTAGCTATGTTTGATGTAGTTGAAAATGAAGCCATGTGGGCCCCTGAAATGGCGGCTGTCTGACCTCTAAACTGGGACAATTGGATGTGAGGTAACTGCGCTGGCGTTGTACACCGTCGCGGTAGGCGGTCGAAGACCCCGGCGCAATGCTGCATTGGTTAACATCGGACCCTATGGGTCCCAGGAGCCAATGACGAAGTGCGCCGGCGGTGATGATACGCACCGCCGCGGACGTCACCGCCGTGAACGTGACCGCAATTTTCTATCTGTTGAATCACTCGATACCTGATCTTCGACAGGAGAGGACCTATACTGCAAGTGCTGCTGTGACCTCGGTCTGGAAGAGACAATGGCACGTGCGTCTGTTGAAAGGACCCCTGCCTTCACTGCACAGGAGTTGGAGAAGCTTGTGGACGGGGTCCTCCCCCAGTACACGCTACTCTACGGTCCTCCAGACCAACAGGTGAGTACATAGGGTGCAAGTTGTATGGGCTATGCCTGGGTGGAGAGGGCTGGTTGTAAGAAGGAAGGGGGCAGAGTTCTGCGAGCATGAAGGACTGTGAGTGCATGTGCCGCATGGCAAGGGCAGGGATGTGGGCCACTCACTTTGATGGTGCAGTTGGTAATGACTTCTCTTCTTCCCCTGTACATGTTATGTAGGTCAGCGCCCACCAGAAGAAGGATATTTGGCGTGCCATCGCCAAGGACGTCCGGACCCTGGGGGTCCACCAGAGACGGAGCACCCACTGCCGTAAAAGATGGGAGGACATTCGCTGCTGGAGCAAGAATACGACGGAGGCTCCGCTGGGGTTGGCCTCCCAACGTGGGAGTGGTGCCCGTCGCACCGTGACCCCCTGATGTTCCGGATCCTGGCGGTGGCCTACCCTGAGTTGGATGGGCGCTTGAGGGCATCACAGCAGACACAAGGGGGTGAGTCAAACATCATTCAGCTGACTTTGCGTACAGTGGAGGGGTCTGGGTGGGGGAGGAGGGCTGTGGGTTTCCCTAGGCCAGGGCGAGTTCCATAGGCTAGGTCCCTCCATAATGCAGGCCATGTGCCACTCCACCCCACCTCTGTAGAGTGCCAAGTACAGGTATACATGCCCCTGTGTCATTTATGTGGGCAGATGTCCACCATAACCATGTAGGCCATATCCCAGGAACTGCATCTGTAGAGCCCAACAGCGCGGCGTAGTGCAGGGGGCTGCTGTGTCTGTATTGTCCGCCAGCGGTAGCGGTCAGCCATGCACTCAACCTGTCTTTCTTCTGTCGTCCCCTCCCCCCTTTTTGTGCTCTCCCTGTTCTTTTGTGCATCAGCATCATCAGGCATAGGTACAGTGGCACCGGAGCACGAGGGGGTTGCATCCCACATGGCCATGGAGGGCCACACCACAGACTCTGAATACACCAGTGGGACGGAGGGCGAGGGGAGCTTCACGGCAGTCACCGGATCAGTAAACAGCGACACGGACTCGCCCTCCGATGGGAGCTCCCTTGTGGTGGCGGCAACATCTGTGCCCCCCACTTCTACAGGTACAGCTGCCACCCCCCCTACCAGCACCGCCCTGCCAGCAGCCCGTCAGCCTTTGCCCCGTGCCCGCTCACCCAGGAGGGTGGGCATCACCTTCGCCCCAGGCACCTCAGCCCCTGCCCCTGTCACCTCTGCTGCCCTCAGTGAGGAGGCCATTGACCTCCTCAGGTCACTCACTGTTGGGCAGTCTACCATTGTGAATGCCATCCATGGTGTAGAAAGGGAGTTGCAACACACAAATGCATTCCTGGAGGGCATTCATTCTGGTCAGGCTGCCCATCATCGAACCCTGCAATCTTTGGCCTCAGCACTGATGGCAGCCATTGTCCCTCTGTCTAGCCTCCCCCCTCCAACTTCCTCCACCCAATCCCCTGTACCTCTGCCTATCCCAAGCACACCATCAGACTAGCCTGCACACACCTCAACACACAAGGGAAGCTCAGGCAAACATAGGCACCACACATCCCACAGGCACTCACACAAGCATCACCCACATACAGACACAGCAACATCCACTGCCTCCACTGTGTCCCCCTCCTCCTCGTCTCCCTCCTCCCTCCCAGTCTCGTCTACACTCTCACCTGCATGCACTACCACTACAGCCACTAGGACTCGCACCAGAACACTCACCACCACACCCCGCTCACCTTCACTCACCACACCCACTACCATTTGCCCCTGTGTCCTCTCCCAGTGTGTCTGTGACGCCCCCTCCCAAAGTACACAAACGCGGGCACACACACACCCAACATCCATCCACCTCACGACAGCCTCCAGAACATGCACCTGCACCCAAATCATCAAAAGTTACACCTCCTACAACCACCTCCTCTTCCTCCACACCCAGACCCCCTCCAGCTACCCTTCCCAGTGTTCATCAGAAACTTTTCCTGAGCAACGTTGACCTCTTTCCCACCACCCCGCCTCCAATTCATAGGTCCCGTACTAGCACCTCAGCCAAAAAATCTCTGGTACAAGTGGTGCCTGTTAGAGGTATGTGGAGTGCACTGGGCACCAGGCCAGCCAGTGTGACACGGAGCCAAATCACAGCCAGTCCCCCCCTGTGAAGCACCAGAGGTTGGACAGTGCCCGACGGGATAGGGGGAAGACTCCAGCCGGCAAAGCCACTCATAAGGGTCCCGGGGGGAGTGTCGACTCAGCTGTGACTCGTCCCAAGGTGGGGAAGGGGCAGAAGAAAGCGCCAAAGTCTGGGAAGAGCAGCACGGCGGAGAAGGCCACCATCATCCCCGCCGCCCAGGAGGCCACCGGCAGCCCGATCGTCACTGGCCAGGAGACCACCGCCAGAGTCAGTGCCCAGGAGGGCAGCCCCATCGTCACTGGTCAGGAGACCACCACCAGAGTCAGTGCCCAGGAGGGCAGCCCGATCGTGAGTGGTCAGGAGACTACCGCCAGAGTCAGTGCCCAGGAGGGCAGCCCCATCGTCAGTGGTCAGGAGACCACCGCCAGAGTCAGTGCCCAGGAGGGCCCCGGCAGCCACAGCCCCGCTGGGCAATGAGGGTCCGCCATGGCAAAGACCACTGCACAGGTCAGAGACAGCAAAGTCAAGCACCGCTGAACAGGGCAAAGACCGCCATGGCAAGCACCGCTGAACAGGGCATGCACCACTGAACAGGGCAAAGACCGCTATGGCAAGCACCACTGAACAGGGCAAGCACCGCTGAACAGGGCAAAGACCGCCATGGCAAGCACCGCTGAACAGGGCACCGCCAAGTCAAGCACTGGTAGCCCATGTGCGGCAGGGGCAGTGACGGAACTGGGACCGTCACGGGGAGAGTGATGCACTCTGGGCACCAGTCCCCCTCCAGAACCAGTGGAGGACAGCATCCACTACCTCAGTCGTTAACAGGATGAAGCACTCTGGGCACCAGTCCCCCTCCAGAACCAGTGGAGACTGTCATCCACTTGAGAGACTGTGGCTTTGCACTCTTGAGGATGGTACAGTGGGCAAAGCAACCACTGAAAAGACTTGTGAGACTGTGGCTTTGCACTCCCCAGGATAGTACTGTGGGCAAACCACCCACTGAAAAGGCTTGTGAGACTGTGGCTTTGCACTCCCCAGGATGGTACAGTGGGCAAACCACCCACCGAAAAGACTTGTGAGACTGTGGCTTTGCACTCCCCAGGATAAAGCAGTGGGGAAACCACCCACTTAAAAAACTTGTGAGACTGTGGCTTTGCACTCCCCAGTATGGTACAGTGGGCAACCCACCCACTGTAGAGACTTGTGAGACTGTGGCTTTGCACTCCCCAGGATACATCAATGGGCATGGAGCCCCGTCGTGGATCTGGCGTGGTGCTGTCATCCGGCTGAGGTGCCCCCCTTCCCTTCCCCCTGAGGTGCCTGTTGTATTTCGATCTGATGCCCCAGCAGTGTTCTCTCCGTTTCTGGTCAGGTATATGATGTGGGCCACCCCCATGCATTTTGGGCCCAGTGGTCCACGGACATTGAATGGTGCATACCTGCACTACTAATCGTGATGTATATTTTGTAGAATGTGTATATATATCTGTATATATTTCCTTACTGTATTTTGATATATTTCAATGGTTGAACTCATTTCCTTTTGTCTTTGCATTCTTCCGGGGGGCTTGGGGGTTGTTACTGTGATGTTTGGATATGCATTGGTGTGTGTGTTGTAGTGGGTGAGGGTCAGGGTGGGGGTGGGGGTGTTGCGTGTGTGTGTCCCTGACTTTTGCTTCCCCCCTCCCCTATGTCGTAGGTGCAGTACTCACCGTTGTCTTCGGCGCCGCCGTTGATGATGATCGTAGAGGAGCAGGAAGACTTTCGCAGGGAGTATTTGGAGTTCCGGCTCCATGGTGCCCTCCTTCCTCGTGGAGTGTGTTGAGGTGAGCGTTTTCCCATTGAAATGGCTGTTTCCGCCGTGTTTTTATCCACGGTGAAACTGCCACGGAAAAGGTGGCGGATTGGTAGGTTGTGATACTGTGGGCGGTACTTTGTCTCCCGCCTGTCTGTTGGAGGTGACCACTGTGCTGCTTGTCTGTACCGCTGTGGCGGTCGGAGTGTTAAAGTGTCTGTCTTTGTTGGCAGTTTCCGCCACGGTCATAATTCCCTTGTTTTCCGTCGGCCTGTTTGCGGTCTTACCGCCGCTTTAACACCGTCCGCCAGGGTTGTAATGACCCCCTTAGTGTTTTACTATTTTTGTCAAACATCGAGCACACATTTCATGCAAGCGTCTAAACACAGGCTTCCTTGCCTGTCTCCCTATCCGAAGGGCATCTAATATTGCCTGTTCAGTAGTGATTCCGAAACAAAATGAAGGAGATTCATTCATTTGAATTGATTACTTTATCTGAAAACAGTAAATTGGTATACACAAAACAATATGTATAACACACACGTAGCATTCATTCTGTATCTGGAGAATCCATTAGTGGGGTAGGGGCAGAGTCCCATGCATTGACATTCGTCCTGATGTCCTTGATGTGGTTGCATCATGTGACATGGTAGGATGCTGCAAAATGTAATTTGTTTCCTTTGTTTGCCAATTGTGAACAGCAATTCTTTTTGGGTTTCTCCCTGTTTAGAAGGAAGACGTTCCTAACTAAGCCAAGGCTCAATCAAAGGGGTAATAGAGTACCTTAGTGTTAAATGAGATACAAAGGGAGACAATATCCGGCATCTCACCAAAAATTTATATATACAGTAAACCTCTCTCCCCTCCCTACATAAAGTAATAGGTCTAGGATAATGGTACATAGACCAGACCCCACAAGCATCTGCAATTGTGCAGACTAGAGGCTGCAATGGGATGTGGCTGTCTACAGTGAGTTGGGTGTAGTACCAGCCCACTGCTGCACTCAGGTCAAAGCTGTGCACAGCAGGGAGTCAACTACCCACAGAGGGGGCACTTGGCCACCCACTGGACTTGGTGAGCTTTGACTGAATGCTGCATGCTGCGGGGGCTGATTGCCCGTGAGGGGTTTGCTGCCCAAGGGAAGTTGGCCTGGTCAGAGGATAGGTCCTGCAGGCAACCCTGCTGCACACATTTAAAGAGTAAGTACAGCTAGGGGTTGACTAACTATGTGCAGCTTACAGCCAAAGGCCATGTGCAGCCAGGCTTTGACTACCTACAGTTTGCTGCTGGCAGGTTGACTGATTGGATTTGGGCTATGCTCAACTTTAAATATTAAATAAAATTCTTATAAATTCATTGTACACTGTAGTTAGGTATGTTAATAAGATATTTACTTATATTAAAGAAATATAAATTCACTAACGACATGTTAAAGTGCTGCTTCAATTAGGACCTCAAATGAGATAATAAACCAAGTTTAAAAAATGAAAAGCCACTGAAATTTGGCAGTTATAATTTAGTGAACTACCTATAAAGTATGCCTCTTCATACACTGCTTATGGCCTTATATTCAGTATGATGTGTTAAATTACATAATTTATGACATCACTTATAATCTCAAACTGCATCATTGATGACATCACTGATAGAATTACTGTGTGTACTTGTGTGGGTGCCTAGGATGGATATAGCAGAAGACATAGAGGAAAGTGTAGCCATGTATGATGAAAGGTATACCATGCATGGTTTTAGCCAGTGAATTTTTGAGTGTGAGAAATACTTCATGTTAAACAAATTAAAGGTTGAGTGCCAATTGATGTGGTTTGCAGAGGGAAGATTCAAAGTGAGTTGTGTCTTAAAGCCAAAGCCAGCTGCAAACAAATTTGTGAGCGAAGCCAAAGCTTCTGAACCAAATGAATTACCCACCAATTGATGTCACAGCACATTCTAATGTTAAATAGTTGTTCTGTAGACAACTTCTATATAAAGAGGACATTAATAATTTGTGAATGTTTATTTACAAAACCTTACTGAAGATTTTGAGGCATTGCAAATTTTTGATGTACACTGTAATGGTGCACCACACATAGATGTATAGTGCGGTTGTATGTCATCATCTCAGGAATGTGTGTAGTGTGTTCTACCGAAATACAAAGAGTTGTCCACAGGACCTAGCTATCAGTGGTTAAAACATACCTTTCAGCCTCTTGACTTAAAACTAGGGATCATGTGAAGTCCTTAAGATGGTGGTCCCATTAAGGTGAATAAGGAACAAACTCATTTTCTTTGAGGATGTTCATTGTTTAAAAATATGGATCACCTAATAAAGCCTTTGGAAGCATTTTGGTTGTTAGGTCAGTAAATACCAGTAAAAAAGGGCAACATTCACCAAATGTACGTGAGTTGACTCATATGCTATGTGTTTATACCCATTATCACATCACTGGCGATTGAAAAAAGGGCAAAGGTTTTGCATCTTGAATGAAATCCACAAAGCCTGTAGGACATTGTCAAAATCACTGGATGATGCCATCAGTGATGTCTTTAGTAATGTAATTTGAAATGTCATCAGTGATGTCACCAATGATGTCACCAATGATGTCATCTAACATCTCTTGAGTGATGTAATATATAAGGTCATAAGCAGTGCATGATAAGGGCCCAAGTTCACTAAACTAAAACTGGCAATGTGTTTAAAAAAAAAAAAAACATTAGTTATTTTCTCATTGTAACACTTGACTCTTGAACACAATTGATTGCTTTAGGAAATTACCATCTTTTGCATGTGTGCACGCACATTTTTGCTCTATCTGTGTTGGCTGGCTATAGAACTCTGTGCACTTTCTTCCTGCTAACTAGTAATGAAGTGCCTGTGCTCCCTCTTTAAACATGGTTCAATTAGCATAACTCTAATTGACACCTTTCACTTAACTATAAATGCCTAGCATCTGGTACAAAATTTACCCATATACGTTTAATGGCACAAGTGCACCCCACTGCTTTTTATATTAGTCACTTCAGTAGCAGTGTAGAACATGGTTTCAGTCCTGCCATTGAAACGTGTATGGAGTAGTTTATAAAGCTGCAATTCGAGCCATCAAAATAAACCTTTTTGAACAATTGTGATTTCCAAATTTGTGAAAAGTCTCAAAGTGCACAGCCACTTCTGAAGCCTCCCTGTCTTTTGACCAATAAACACATTAAATATAAAATCATCTAAAAGTGTTTACTTTGTTCATCAAATGGATGAATTTTCAAATTAAATATGTCAAACCAAACAGTTTATCAGTAAACCATGATTCAAATCCAAATTAAAAACTTTGATTTCCCCAATAGTTTTCAGCCCAAAAAAGTATTTCATCAGGGGGACGTGATGTGGACAAGCCAATCAAATAATGTGCTTTATAAGAAACACTCCAAACAGGAGCAAAATCCATTGCGCGCTGCTTGGTGTACCATACCATGTTGTCTATTTACTACTTAAGTAGTAGTGTTTCACATTCACATGCAACAAAATGTAATAAAACCAATAAGTGAACTAAGATACCATGAATATGACCAAACAATTCTGTAGAATCCATGTACTATAATTCTGGAGCTCAAATTGAAATAAATAAAAAACTTAGGAAAATAGGTGAAATTTAGTTATTCTAACCAGTGTCCCCAATCCCTCAGGTCAGGTGACCCTGGCCTGCGAGGCCTACCTGACTGGCCTCGACCACTTGTTGCACTGTCCGGGGCTGCTGTGGAGGAGAGGCATAGGCGGAAAGAGGCCGCTGCTCACTATTGAGAGCCACGTATGCAAACAGATGGAGAGTTGGGACCCCGTGCCTCGGCGAGTGATCGTATGACCAGGACAACAGGATTGGATGGCGCGCAGGCGTGAGGAGCCATCAGCCTGCCAGGCGTGCTGCTGGTTGCCTTGTGGGCAGGTGGCGTCTGGCCGGGAAGTGTGGTGGCGGCTGAGGGTGCCTGAGGCTGGACTGTGTGCTGGTGTTCCAAATCCGAATGAAGAGGCACCCCCACTGGGGGTTCTACCCGGTCACGATGGGGAAGACGGATGAAAAACAATCAAAGCTGACTTTTGAGGGCAAAAAAAAGTGCAGCCAAGCAGGCAGATCCACAGACGAGCTGCCTCAAGAGGAGGAATCTCAGTTGCCCTCAGTCATGTCTATGTTTATGGATCTTAAGCATAGTCTGGCGGCCATAGATACTAACCGATCGCATGGATCATCTGAAAGATAGCGTGGATGATCACAATACCCACCTGGTGCAGGTGGAATCTAGAGTTTCGGACTTGGAGGATGGTCGAAGCCGTGAGAGCGAACAACTTGTTCAAATGGAGCGGGTGCTGGAAGTCATCTGGAATAAAAACGAGGACCTTGAATCTCGATCCAGGCGCAACAACATCTGCAGCTTAGGCTTTCAGGAATCAACAGACATGGGGCGTATGGAGGACTATGTAGAGGCGATGCTCACTGCGCTTTTCCCTGGTGAGCTCTCTCAAGTGATGGTATTGGAGCGGGTGCCGCCTAGGCCACCTGCGTAGCTTGTCATTGCACTCCTGCTCAACTCTATTGAGATAGAGACACGGTCCTTCACCTTCCCCGTGACTTCTTCCCCATCATATACTGTATAACAACAACAAACTCAGTATCTTTCCAGACTACATCCCTGGTGTGGAGGCGGCCCGCCGGTGTTTCTCACAATCAAGCACACCCTGAGCCACAGGGAGGCTAAATACTCCCTTATTTACCCGGCTAAGTTGCAGGTACAACATAAAGGTAAATTAAATTTTTTCTCGAATCCAAAGCTGGCAGCAAAATTTGCAAAAAGCATTCCCCAAAAAATGGCCCCTGCTCGCTTGCCGGCAAATGAAGAGAATCACCTAAGTGACAATGACTGAGATCAGTCCCGCATGAGGGGAGTCTGTTGGTCTGAACAGCGCCCAATGGCTTTTTTGGACCCATAAGTGAACTGCGCCTCTGTGATGACTGAGCCGTTGAGTTTCGGACTACTTGGCAGCTCCTTCCACCTACCCATCTTGAGTGGGAAGCTTGACAGTCATGGTAGCGTCCCGTTGGATGAGTCCAAATCATTTATTTGTGGTTTTGAGATGGGATATGTTTCTGGGTGGGGGCGGGATGGGTGGTCCGTCCCAATTGGGGGGCCTGAGTGGACGGGGGTGGCAGATGTACTGTTCCTCACTAGGTTTGATGTTTATACACAGTTTTTTCTCCCCTATTCCTTCTCGTCCCCGCAGCTGAATCCCTTTATGTGTGGAAAGGGGTGGTGGTGGACCGAATGTGGAGGTTAATGGGATGACTTCTAAAAATACGACTCCTGTGAGATGCTTGACATGGAATGTTCAAGGCTGAATGATGGGCGTAAGATGAGATTGTTGTCTGCTTATATGCAGCGCCACTCAGTGCTTAGAGCAATCAGGCATGACTAGCAGACTTAGATTCCCAGCTCACTATCCTGGAGAAACAAATGTGTACAGACATGTCCAGCAGCCTTCTGGCCGAAATAAGAGAGAAGCTGTCACAATATGAGGAAGTGGCACTACATGAGGTTTGTTTTCTGGGAAGGGATACCGAGAGGGCTGGCAAACTGCTGGCTGGAATGCTTTGAAGGCCATCAGCAGAGAACTATGTTGTTGAGCTGCTTGACTCGGCTGGAGTACACCATACTGGCACTGAGGGGGTCAGGCGGGTCTTGACTGATTTCTACTCTGCCTTATATGCTGAAACGTCAGGGCCGCACCCGGAGGCGTATAAAGAATACTTTGAGGACATTAGCCTGCTCTGGCTCGAGAACTTGCACAGGCAGTACTTGGACACTCTGTTTTCGGTGGACAATGTCATCCAAGTTATACACAGTCTGCCGGGAGACAAGGCTCCAGGGTTGGAAGTACTGCCGTCGGCATTCTGTGAGGTGTACGCAGATCTATTAGTGGCGCACTTACTAGAGGTCAATGCGGAGGCGCTCAAAGGCGGGACTCTCCTGCCCTCGCTGCGTGAGGCCCTCGTCATCACTATCTTGAAACCAGGCAAGGATCTGTGCAGTTGTGATTCATATAGGCCATTATCGCTAATAAATATAGACAATAAGATACTAGCAAAACTGATTGCGACTAGACTGCAGCCCCTACTCCCGTCTCTGGTGCTTCCAGATCAATCTGGGATTGTGCCTGGCCGCTCAACCTTGTAAGACCTCCATACCTTTTTTACCTTGTCTCGAATGATCGAGCCTGAAGAACACACGGCGGCAGTGTTCCTGGGTACCACAAAGGCATTTGACTCCCTTGCATGGACGTATATGTTCGGTCTGTTGGCTAGGGTGCGGTTTATTCCTAGGTTCATCCAATTAATTTGCTTGTTGTACTTGGCTCCAACTGCTCAATTGAGAATCATTTAAATGGTTTTGGACCCTTTCCTGATTGCTAGAGGCACTCGACAAGGATGCCTCCTTGCAGTGTTGATGGAACCACTGGCAGCACGCTTAAGCCAACACCCTAACCATAGAGGATTGGCGTTCAGACAACGCCCAATCCTGGTCTCTATCTATGCGGATGATGTTGCGCTATATTTTTGAGACCCACAGCTGCATCTTTATATACTTATAGACGAGATAGTACGGTTTGGCCAGATCTCTGGGATTACGATCAACTGGTCTGTCAGTCGTTATCCCCCTGTCGGTTGCAACAGTACGATGCCGCTCCAAATACCTCCTTAGCTGGGCTGATGGACCAGTGCGATATCTGGGCATATGGCTTAGCAGGGAGGCAGGCAAGTTGTGGTCAGCCAACTATGGCAAGGCCATTATGTGGCTGGAAGACAAAATGACGATCTGACGCTCCCTTCCACTTTCGCTGACGGGTCACAAAGCCATGGCCAAGATGGTAATTTTGCCCAAATTCCTTTATCTATTCGTTAAACTTCCTCTCGTCCTCACATCCAGCTTTCTGAAAAGGCTTAGTTCTTAGCTCTGGCCTGGGCAGGTGGACAGCCCAGAATCTCATGGGAAATGCTGACGCTACCATTTGATCTGGGCGCTTAGCGGCCCCGGATCCAGAGCTTTACTATAACTGTGCACAGGCCCACTTTGCGCATTTTTGGTTGCACCCCATAAAATATTTACCACATCTGGCTCCGGAACATGATACAGTCTGGCCTAATAGGCTTTCTGGGTTGATTTGTGGACAACTCAGACCTAGGTTGGGAGAGGTCGACACTGTCACGAGTACAGCTCGGGCTTGGAGGGTGCTCCTGAAGTGTGAGGAGGCGGGGGGCCCTTTGAGCCATCGATGCTGGTGGGAGACATTGGCAAACCACTGTTATGAGAGGAAGGCCAGTTCTGTGAACGATTGTACGATCTGAATATGGCTACCTCGTTCATCTCCCCAGAAGCCATGTTTGGCGATACGCACAATACTGCGCTATATTGTTTACTCTACCTTAGAATCAAGGCTCTTTTGCAGCAAGATACCCCTGCTTCCATGAGATGCTCCCAGTTTGCTGCTCACTGGAGCTGATGTACAGCTCGCCGTCAGATAACCTCTGTCTGTCCAAGACCATAACCCATTGGGAAGCGGACATGTGTGAGACTCTTCCAGACGATGTGTGGCAAAATTGCTGTGCGCAAATGCGAGAACTCTCCCCCAATTACAGATTGCACATAATACATTTTAAATTCCTGCACCACTTGTACTATAGGCCGAGTCGACTAAGGAGAATGGGCGTCAGGTCGGATGCTAGATGTGAAAGATGCTTAGCTCCAGAGGCAGACTCTCTGCACCTGGCATGGAACTGTAGGGTGCTGCAGGGCTACTGGACAGAGGTGCTGGGGTTGATTGGGGAGATGGTCAGGCTCGAAGTGCTGCTGTCCCTTTAGGAGGCTGGCCTGGCTTATAGTGGGTACCTGATTGTACTTACACCTTGTGCCGGGTCCAGTTATCCCTTATTAGTAGATTAGTAGTGTTCTAACAGCTTAGGCTGATAGAGGTAGCTATATCAGAGCAGCTTAGGCTGAACTAGGAGACATGCAAAGCTCCTATTATACCACTTATATCATATGGCACAATATCATAAGAATCACAATACTCAGAGTTACTAAAAATAAAGGTACTTTATTCTATTGACAATGTGCCAAAAATATCTCAGAGGATATAATCCCTTAGGAGGTAAGTAAAATACACAAAATATACACACAAACCAAAATCAGGTAAGTAAACAGTTAGAAAAGTAGTGCAAACACTGTAGAATACAATAGGATGCAATAGGCCGAGGGGCAACACAAACCATATACTAAGAAAGTGGAATGCAAACCACTTAGGGACCCAGGCCTAGTGTACTGTGTAAAGGGTCGCTGGAAGTGTAAGAAAATGCTAAGGGTGTCCAAGATACCCCACCCCAAGACCTTGAAAAGTAGGAGTAAAGTGACCCTACTTACGCAGAAACACACTAAAGTCGTGATAGGAGATTCTGCAAAGAACCCAACAGACTGCAAAGCACTGAAGATGGTTCCTGGACCTGAGGACCTAAGGAAGTGGACCAAGTCCAAGAGTCACAAAAGTGTCTAGGGGGACAGAAGCCCACTAAACCCCCGATGAAGTTGCAAAATGGGTGCCTCCGGGTAGAAGAAGCTGAAGATTCTGCAACAACAGAAGATGTCAGGAACTTCTCCTTTGCACACAAGATGTTCCACGGAATGCTGGAGGATGCAGAGTTGTTTCCTTGCAGCAAGACCGCAAACAGGCCTCAATAGTCAAGCTACTCAGAGGTATGTACCCACAGCTACACAGAACACGAAACATTATCCAATAAGTTGTCTGTACGTGTGTTGAGTCCAGGCCTAGCTATGTGTGATGTAGTTGAAAATGAAGCCATGTGGGCCCCTGAAATGGCGGCTGTCTGACCTCTAAACTGGGACAATTGGATGTGAGGTAACTGCGCTGGCGTTGTACACCGTCGCGGTAGGCGGTCGAAGACCCCGGCGCAATGCTGCATTGGTTAACATCGGACCCTATGGGTCCCAGGAGCCAATGACGAAGTGCGCCGGCGGTGATGATACGCACCGCCGCGGACGTCACCGCCGTGAACGTGACCGCAATTTTCTATCTGTTGAATCACTCGATACCTGATCTTCGACAGGAGAGGACCTATACTGCAAGTGCTGCTGTGACCTCGGTCTGGAAGAGACAATGGCACGTGCGTCTGTTGAAAGGGCCCCTGCCTTCACTGCACAGGAGTTGGAGAAGCTTGTGGACGGGGTCCTCCCCCAGTACACGCTACTCTACGGTCCTCCAGACCAACAGGTGAGTACATAGGGTGCAAGTTGTATGGGCTATGCCTGGGTGGAGAGGGCTGGTTGTAAGAAGGAAGGGGGCAGAGTTCTGCGAGCATGAAGGACTGTGAGTGCATGTGCCGCATGGCAAGGGCAGGGATGTGGGCCACTCACTTTGATGGTGCAGTTGGTAATGACTTCTCTTCTTCCCCTGTACATGTTATGTAGGTCAGCGCCCACCAGAAGAAGGATATTTGGCGTGCCATCGCCAAGGACGTCCGGACCCTGGGGGTCCACCAGAGACGGAGCACCCACTGCCGTAAAAGATGGGAGGACATTCGCTGCTGGAGCAAGAATACGACGGAGGCTCCGCTGGGGATGGCCTCTCAACGTGGGAGTGGTGCCCGTCGCACTGTGACCCCCTGATGTTCCGGATCCTGGCGGTGGCCTACCCTGAGTTGGATGGGCGCTTGAGGGCATCACAGCAGACACAAGGGGGTGAGTCAAACATCATTCAGCTGACTTTGCGTACAGTGGAGGGGTCTGGGTGGGGGAGGAGGGCTGTGGGTTTCCCTAGGCCAGGGCGAGTTCCATAGGCTAGGTCCCTCCATAATGCAGGCCATGTGCCACTCCACCCCACCTCTGTAGAGTGCCAAGTACAGGTATACATGCCCCTGTGTCATTTATGTGGGCAGATGTCCTCCATAACCATGTAGGCCATATCCCAGGAACTGCATCTGTAGAGCCCAACAGCGCGGCGTAGTGCAGGGGGCTGCTGTGTCTGTATTGTCCGCCAGCGGTAGCGGTCAGCCATGCACTCAACCTGTCTTTCTTCTGTCGTCCCCTCCCCCCTTTTTGTGCTCTCCCTGTTCTTTTGTGCATCAGCATCATCAGGCATAGGTACAGTGGCACCGGAGCACGAGGGGGTTGCATCCCACATGGCCATGGAGGGCCACACCACAGACTCTGAATACACCAGTGGGACGGAGGGCGAGGGGAGCTTCACGGCAGTCACCGGATCAGTAAACAGCGACACGGACTCGCCCTCCGATGGGAGCTCCCTTGTGGTGGCGGCAACATCTGTGCCCCCCACATCTACAGGTACAGCTGCCACCCCCCCTACCAGCACCGCCCTGCCAGCAGCCCGTCAGCCTTTGCCCCGTGCCCGCTCACCCAGGAGGGTGGGCATCACCTTCGCCCCAGGCACCTCAGCCCCTGCCCCTGTCACCTCTGCTGCCCTCAGTGAGGAGGCCATTGACCTCCTCAGGTCACTCACTGTTGGGCAGTCTACCATTGTGAATGCCATCCATGGTGTAGAAAGGGAGTTGCAACACACAAATGCATTCCTGGAGGGCATTCATTCTGGTCAGGCTGCCCATCATCGAACCCTGCAATCTTTGGCCTCAGCACTGATGGCAGCCATTGTCCCTCTGTCTAGCCTCCCCCCTCCAACTTCCTCCACCCAATCCCCTGTACCTCTGCCTATCCCAAGCACACCATCAGACTAGCCTGCACACACCTCAACACACAAGGGAAGCTCAGGCAAACATAGGCACCACACATCCCACAGGCACTCACACAAGCATCACCCACATACAGACACAGCAACATCCACTGCCTCCACTGTGTCCCCCTCCTCCTCGTCTCCCTCCTCCCTCCCAGTCTTGTCTACACTCTCACCTGCATGCACTACCACTACAGCCACTAGGACTCGCACCAGAACACTCACCACCACACCCCGCTCACCTTCACTCACCACCCCCACTACCATTTGCCCCTGTGTCCTCTCCCAGTGTGTCTGTGACGCCCCCTCCCAAAGTACACAAACGCGGGCACACACACACCCAACATCCATCCACCTCACGACAGCCTCCAGAACATGCACCTGCACCCAAATCATCAAAAGTTACACCTCCTACAACCACCTCCTCTTCCTCCACACCCAGACCCCCTCCAGCTACCCTTCCCAGTGTTCGTCAGAAACTTTTCCTGAGCAACGTTGACCTCTTTCCCACCACCCCGCCTCCAATTCATAGGTCCCGTACTAGCACCTCAGCCAAAAAATCTCTGGTACAAGTGGTGCCTGTTAGAGGTATGTGGAGTGCACAGGGCACCAGGCCAGCCAGTGTGACACGGAGCCAAATCACAGCCAGTCCCCCCCTGTGAAGCACCAGAGGTTGGACAGTGCCCGACGGGATAGGGGGAAGACTCCAGCCGGCAAAGCCACTCATAAGGGTCCCGGGGGGAGTGTCGACTCAGCTGTGACTCGTCCCAAGGTGGGGAAGGGGCAGAAGAAAGCGCCAAAGTCTGGGAAGAGCAGCACGGCGGAGAAGGCCACCATCATCCCCGCCGCCCAGGAGGCCACCGGCAGCCCGATCGTCACTGGCCAGGAGACCACCGCCAGAGTCAGTGCCCAGGAGGGCAGCCCCATCGTCACTGGTCAGGAGACCACCACCAGAGTCAGTGCCCAGGAGGGCAGCCCGATCGTGAGTGGTCAGGAGACTACCGCCAGAGTCAGTGCCCAGGAGGGCAGCCCCATCGTCAGTGGTCAGGAGACCACCGCCAGAGTCAGTGCCCAGGAGGGCCCCGGCAGCCACAGCCCCGCTGGGCAATGAGGGTCCGCCATGGCAAAGACCACTGCACAGGTCAGAGACAGCAAAGTCAAGCACCGCTGAACAGGGCAAAGACAGCCATGGCAAGCACCGCTGAACAGGGCATGCACCACTGAACAGGGCAAAGACCGCTATGGCAAGCACCACTGAACAGGGCAAGCACCGCTGAACAGGGCAAAGACCGCCATGGCAAGCACCGCTGAACAGGGCACCGCCAAGTCAAGCACTGGTAGCCCATGTGCGGCAGGGGCAGTGACGGAACTGGGACCGTCACGGGGAGAGTGATGCACTCTGGGCACCAGTCCCCCTCCAGAACCAGTGGAGGACAGCATCCACTACCTCAGTCGTTAACAGGATGAAGCACTCTGGGCACCAGTCCCCCTCCAGAACCAGTGGAGACTGTCATCCACTTGAGAGACTGTGGCTTTGCACTCTTGAGGATGGTACAGTGGGCAAAGCAACCACTGAAAAGACTTGTGAGACTGTGGCTTTGCACTCCCCAGGATAGTACTGTGGGCAAACCACCCACTGAAAAGGCTTGTGAGACTGTGGCTTTGCACTCCCCAGGATGGTACAGTGGGCAAACCACCCACCGAAAAGACTTGTGAGACTGTGGCTTTGCACTCCCCAGGATAAAGCAGTGGGGAAACCACCCACTTAAAAAACTTGTGAGACTGTGGCTTTGCACTCCCCAGTATGGTACAGTGGGCAACCCACCCACTGTAGAGACTTGTGAGACTGTGGCTTTGCACTCCCCAGGATACATCAATGGGCATGGAGCCCCGTCGTGGATCTGGCGTGGTGCTGTCATCCGGCTGAGGTGCCCCCCCTTCCCTTCCCCCTGAGGTGCCTGTTGTATTTCGATCTGATGCCCCAGCAGTGTTCTCTCCGTTTCTGGTCAGGTATATGATGTGGGCCACCCCCATGCATTTTGGGCCCAGTGGTCCACGGACATTGAATGGTGCATACCTGCACTACTAATCGTGATGTATATTTTGTAGAATGTGTATATATATCTGTATATATTTCCTTACTGTATTTTGATATATTACAATGGTTGAACTCATTTCCTTTTGTCTTTGCATTCTTCCGGGGGGCTTGGGGGTTGTTACTGTGATGTTTGGATATGCATTGGTGTGTGTGTTGTAGTGGGTGAGGGTCAGGGTGGGGGTGGGGGTGTTGCGTGTGTGTGTCCCTGACTTTTGCTTCCCCCCTCCCCTATGTCGTAGGTGCAGTACTCACCGTTGTCTTCGGCGCCGCCGTTGATGATGATCGTAGAGGAGCAGGAAGACTTTCGCAGGGAGTATTTGGAGTTCCGGCTCCATGGTGCCCTCCTTCCTCGTGGAGTGTGTTGAGGTGAGCGTTTTCCCATTGAAATGGCTGTTTCCGCCGTGTTTTTATCCACGGTGAAACTGCCACGGAAAAGGTGGCGGATTGGTAGGTTGTGATACTGTGGGCGGTACTTTGTCTCCCGCCTGTCTGTTGGAGGTGACCACTGTGCTGCTTGTCTGTACCGCTGTGGCGGTCGGAGTGTTAAAGTGTCTGTCTTTGTTGGCAGTTTCCGCCACGGTCATAATTCCCTTGTTTTCCGTCGGCCTGTTTGCGGTCTTACCGCCGCTTTAACACCGTCCGCCAGGGTTGTAATGACCCCCTTAGTGTTTTACTATTTTTGTCAAACATCGAGCACACATTTCATGCAAGCGTCTAAACACAGGCTTCCTTGCCTGTCTCCCTATCCGAAGGGCATCTAATATTGCCTGTTCAGTAGTGATTCCGAAACAAAATGAAGGAGATTCATTCATTTGAATTGATTACTTTATCTGAAAACAGTAAATTGGTATACACAAAACAATATGTATAACACACACGTAGCATGCATTCTGTATCTGGAGAATCCATTAGTGGGGTAGGGGCAGAGTCCCATGCATTGACATTCGTCCTGATGTCCTTGATGTGGTTGCATCATGTGACATGGTAGGATGCTGCAAAATGTAATTTGTTTCCTTTGTTTGCCAATTGTGAACAGCAATTCTTTTTGGGTTTCTCCCTGTTTAGAAGGAAGACGTTCCTAACTAAGCCAAGGCTCAATCAAAGGGGTAATAGAGTACCTTAGTGTTAAATGAGATACAAAGGGAGACAATATCCGGCATCTCACCAAAAATTTATATATACAGTAAACCTCTCTCCCCTCCCTACATAAAGTAATAGGTCTAGGATAATGGTACATAGACCAGACCCCACAAGCATCTGCAATTGTGCAGACTAGAGGCTGCAATGGGATGTGGCTGTCTACAGTGAGTTGGGTGTAGTACCAGCCCACTGCTGCACTCAGGTCAAAGCTGTGCATAGCAGGGAGTCAACTACCCACAGAGGGGGCACTTGGCCACCCACTGGACTTGGTGAGCTTTGACTGAATGCTGCATGCTGCGGGGGCTGATTGCCCGTGAGGGGTTTGCTGCCCAAGGGAAGTTGGCCTGGTCAGAGGATAGGTCCTGCAGGCAACCCTGCTGCACACATTTAAAGAGTAAGTACAGCTAGGGGTTGACTAACTATGTGCAGCTTACAGCCAAAGGCCATGTGCAGCCAGGCTTTGACTACATACAGTTTGCTGCTGGCAGGTTGACTGATTGGATTTGGGCTATGCTCAACTTTAAATATTAAATAAAATTCTTATAAATTCATTGTACACTGTAGTTAGGTATGTTAATAAGATATTTACTTATATTAAAGAAATATAAATTCACTAACGACATGTTAAAGTGCTGCTTCAATTAGGACCTCAAATGAGATAATAAACCAAGTTTAAAAAATGAAAAGCCACTGAAATTTGGCAGTTATAATTTAGTGAACTACCTATAAAGTATGCCTCTTCATACACTGCTTATGGCATTATATTCAGTATGATGTGTTAAATTACATAATTTATGACATCACTTATAATCTCAAACTGCATCATTGATGACATCACTGATAGAATTACTGTGTGTACTTGTGTGGGTGCCTAGGATGGATATAGCAGAAGACATAGAGGAAAGTGTAGCCATGTATGATGAAAGGTATACCATGCATGGTTTTAGCCAGTGAATTTTTGAGTGTGAGAAATACTTCATGTTAAACAAATTAAAGGTTGAGTGCCAATTGATGTGGTTTGCAGAGGGAAGATTCAAAGTGAGTTGTGTCTTAAAGCCAAAGCCAGCTGCAAACAAATTTGTGAGCGAAGCCAAAGCTTCTGAACCAAATGAATTACCCACCAATTGATGTCACAGCACATTCTAATGTTAAATAGTTGTTCTGTAGACAACTTCTATATAAAGAGGACATTAATAATTTGTGAATGTTTATTTACAAAACCTTACTGAAGATTTTGAGGCATTGCAAATTTTTGATGTACACTGTAATGGTGCACCACACATAGATGTATAGTGCGGTTGTATGTCATCATCTCAGGAATGTGTGTAGTGTGTTCTACCGAAATACAAAGAGTTGTCCACAGGACCTAGCTATCAGTGGTTAAAACATACCTTTCAGCCTCTTGACGTAAAACTAGGGATCATGTGAAGTCCTTAAGATGGTGGTCCCATTAAGGTGAATAAGGAACAAACTCATTTTCTTTGAGGATGTTCATTGTTTAAAAATATGGATCACCTAATAAAGCCTTTGGAAGCATTTTGGTTGTTAGGTCAGTAAATACCAGTAAAAAAGGGCAACATTCACCAAATGTACGTGAGTTGACTCATATGCTATGTGTTTATACCCATTATCACATCACTGGTGATTGAAAAAAGGGCAAAGGTTTTGCATCTTGAATGAAATCCACAAAGCCTGTAGGACATTGTCAAAATCACTGGATGATGCCATCAGTGATGTCTTTAGTAATGTAATTTGAAATGTCATCAGTGATGTCACCAATGATGTCACCAATGATGTCATCTAACATCTCTTGAGTGATGTAATATATAAGGTCATAAGCAGTGCATGATAAGGGCCCAAGTTCACTAAACTAAAACTGGCAATGTGTTTAATGTGTTTTGGTTGTTAGGTCAATAAATACCAGTAAAAAAGGGCAACATTCACCAAATGCACGTGAGTTGACTCATATGCTATGTGTTTATACCCATTATCACATCACTGGCGATTGAAAAAAGGGCACAGGTTTTGCATCTTGAATTAATTCCACAAAGCCTGTAGGACATTGTCAAAATCACTGGATGATGCCATCAGTGATGTCTTTAGTAATGTAATTTGAAATGTCATCAGTGATGTCACCAATGATGTAATCTAACATCTCTTGAGTGATGTAATATATAAGGTCATAAGCAGTGCATGATAAGGGCCCAAGTTCACTAAACTAAAACTGGCAATGTGTTTAAAAAAAAAAAAAACATTAGTTATTTTCTCATTGTAACACTTGACTCTTGAACACAATTGATTGCTTTAGGAAATTACCATCTTTTGCATGTGTGCACGCACATTTTTGCTCTATCTGTGTTGGCTGGCTATAGAACTCTGTGCACTTTCTTCCTGCTAACTAGTAATGAAGTGCCTGTGCTCCCTCTTTAAACATGGTTCAATTAGCATAACTCTAATTGACACCTTTCACTTAACTATAAATGCCTAGCATCTGGTACAAAATGTACCCATATACGTTTAATGGCACAAGTGCACCCCACTGCTTTTTATATTAGTCACTTCAGTAGCAGTGTAGAACATGGTTTCAGTCCTGCCATTGAAACGTGTATGGAGTAGTTTATAAAGCTGCAATTCGAGCCATCAAAATAAACCTTTTTGAACAATTGTGATTTCCAAATTTGTGAAAAGTCTCAAAGTGCACAGCCACTTCTGAAGCCTCCCTGTCTTTTGACCAATAAACACATTAAATATAAAATCATCTAAAAGTGTTTACTTTGTTCATCAAATGGATGAATTTTCAAATTAAATATGTCAAACCAAACAGTTTATCAGTAAACCATGATTCAAATCCAAATTAAAAACTTTGATTTCCCCAATATTTTTCAGCCCAAAAAAGTATTTCATCAGGGGGACGTGATGTGGACAAGCCAATCAAATAATGTGCTTTATAAGAAACACTCCAAACAGGAGCAAAATCCATTGCGCGCTGCTTGGTGTACCATACCATGTTGTCTATTTACTACTTAAGTAGTAGTGTTTCACATTCACATGCAACAAAATGTAATAAAACCAATAAGTGAACTAAGATACCATGAACATGACCAAACAATTCTGTAGAATCCATGTACTATAATTCTGGAGCTCAAATTGAAATAAATAAAAAACTTAGGAAAATAGGTGAAATTTAGTTATTCTAACCAGTGTCCCCAATCCCTCAGGTCAGGTGACCCTGGCCTGCGAGGCCTACCTGACTGGCCTCGACCACTTGTTGCACTGTCCGGGGCTGCTGTGGAGGAGAGGCATAGGCAGAAAGAGGCCGCTGCTCACTATTGAGAGCCACGTATGCAAACAGATGGAGAGTTGGGGCCCCGTGCCTCGGCGAGTGATCGTATGACCAGGACAACAGGATTGGATGGCGCGCAGGCGTGAGGAGCCATCAGCCTGCCAGGCGTGCTGCTGGTTGCCTTGTGGGCAGGTGGCGTCTGGCCGGGAAGTGTGGTGGCGGCTGAGGGTGCCTGAGGCTGGACTGTGTGCTGGTGTTCCAAATCCGAATGAAGAGGCACCCCCACTGGGGGTTCTATCCGGTCACGATGGGGAAGACGGATGAAAAACAATCAAAGCTGACTTTTGAGGGCAAAAAAAAGTGCAGCCAAGCAGGCAGATCCACAGACGAGCTGCCTCAAGAGGAGGAATCTCAGTTGCCCTCAGTCATGTCTATGTTTATGGATCTTAAGCATAGTCTGGCGGCCATAGATACTAACCGATCGCATGGATCATCTGAAAGATAGCGTGGATGATCACAATACCCACCTGGTGCAGGTGGAATCTAGAGTTTCGGACTTGGAGGATGGTCGAAGCCGTGAGAGCGAACAACTTGTTCAAATGGAGCGGGTGCTGGAAGTCATCTGGAATAAAAACGAGGACCTTGAATCTCGATCCAGGCGCAACAACATCTGCAGCTTAGGCTTTCAGGAATCAACAGACATGGGGCGTATGGAGGACTATGTAGAGGCGATGCTCACTGCGCTTTTCCCTGGTGAGCTCTCTCAAGTGATGGTATTGGAGCGGGTGCCGCCTAGGCCACCTGCGTAGCTTGTCATTGCACTCCTGCTCAACTCTATTGAGATAGAGACACGGTCCTTCACCTTCCCCGTGACTTCTGCCCCATCATATACTGTATAACAACAACAAACTCAGTATCTTTCCAGACTACATCCCTGGTGTGGAGGCGGCCCGCCGGTGTTTCTCACAATCAAGCACACCCTGAGCCACAGGGAGGCTAAACACTCCCTTATTTACCCGGCTAAGTTGCAGGTACAACATAAAGGTAAATTACATTTTTTCTCGAATCCAAAGCTGGCAGCAAAATTTGCAAAAAGCATTCCCCAAAAAATGGCCCCTGCTCGCTTGCCGGCAAATGAAGAGAATCACCTAAGTGACAATGACTGAGATCAGTCCCGCATGAGGGGAGTCTGTTGGTCTGAACAGCGCCCAATGGCTTTTTTGGACCCATAAGTGAACTGCGCCTCTGTGATGACTGAGCCGTTGAGTTTCGGACTACTTGGCAGCTCCTTCCACCTACCCATCTTGAGTGGGAAGCTTGACAGTCATGGTAGCGTCCCGTTGGATGAGTCCAAATCATTTATTTGTGGTTTTGAGATGGGATATGTTTCTGGGTGGGGGCGGGATGGGTGGTCCGGCCCAATTGGGGGGCCTGAGTGGACGGGGGTGGCAGATGTACTGTTCCTCACTAGGTTTGATGTTTATACACAGTTTTTTCTCCCCTATTCCTTCTCGTCCCCGCAGCTGAATCCCTTTATGTGTGGAAAGGGGTGGTGGTGGACCGAATGTGGAGGTTAATGGGATGACTTCTAAAAATACGACTCCTGTGAGATGCTTGACATGGAATGTTCAAGGCTGAATGATGGGCGTAAGAGGAGATTGTTGTCTGCTTATATGCAGCGCCACTCAGTGCTTAGAGCAATCAGGCATGACTAGCAGACTTAGATTCCCAGCTCACTATCCTGGAGAAACAAATGTGTACAGACATGTCCAGCAGCCTTCTGGCCGAAATAAGAGAGAAGCTGTCACAATATGAGGAAGTGGCACTACATGAGGTTTGTTTTCTGGGAAGGGATACCGAGAGGGCTGGCAAACTGCTGGCTGGAATGCTTTGAAGGCCATCAGCAGAGAACTATGTTGTTGAGCTGCTTGACTCGGCTGGAGTACACCATACTGGCACTGAGGGGGTCAGGCGGGTCTTGACTGATTTCTACTCTGCCTTATATGCTGAAACGTCAGGGCCGCACCCGGAGGCGTATAAAGAATACTTTGAGGACATTAGCCTGCTCTGGCTCGAGAACTTGCACAGGCAGTACTTGGACACTCTGTTTTCGGTGGACAATGTCATCCAGGTTATACACAGTCTGCCGGGAGACAAGGCTCCAGGGTTGGAAGTACTGCCGTCGGCATTCTGTGAGGTGTACGCAGATCTATTAGTGGCGCACTTACTAGAGGTCAATGCGGAGGCGCTCCAAGGTGGGACTCTCCTGCCCTCGCTGCGTGAGGCCCTCGTCATCACTATCTTGAAACCAGGCAAGGATCTGTGCAGTTGTGATTCATATAGGCCATTATCGCTAATAAATATAGACAATAAGATACTAGCAAAACTGATTGCGACTAGACTGCAGCCCCTACTCCCGTCTCTGGTGCTTCCAGATCAATCTGGGATTGTGCCTGGCCGCTCAACCTTGTAAGACCTCCATACCTTTTTTACCTTGTCTCGAATGATCGAGCCTGAAGAACACACGGCGGCAGTGTTCCTGGGTACCACAAAGGCATTTGACTCCCTTGCATGGACGTATATGTTCGGTCTGTTGGCTAGGGTGCGGTTTATTCCTAGGTTCATCCAATTAATTTGCTTGTTGTACTTGGCTCCAACTGCTCAATTGAGAATCAATTAAATGGTTTTGGACCCTTTCCTGATTGCTAGAGGCACTCGACAAGGATGCCTCCTTGCAGTGTTGATGGAACCACTGGCAGCACGCTTAAGCCAACACCCTAACCATAGAGGATTGGCGTTCAGACAACGCCCAATCCTGGTCTCTATCTATGCGGATGATGTTGCGCTATATTTTTGAGACCCACAGCTGCATCTTTATATACTTATAGACGAGATAGTACGGTTTGGCCAGATCTCTGGGATTACGATCAACTGGTCTGTCAGTCGTTATCCCCCTATCGGTTGCAACAGTACGATGCCGCTCCAAATACCTCCTTAGCTGGGCTGATGGACCAGTGCGATATCTGGGCATATGGCTTAGCAGGGAGGCAGGCAAGTTGTGGTCAGCCAACTATGGCAAGGCCATTATGTGGCTGGAAGACAAAATGACGATCTGACGCTCCCTTCCACTTTCGCTGACGGGTCACAAAGCCATGGCCAAGATGGTAATTTTGCCCAAATTCCTTTATCTATTCGTTAAACTTCCTCTCGTTCTCACATCCAGCTTTCTGAAAAGGCTTAGTTCTTAGCTCTGGCCTGGGCAGGTGGACAGCCCAGAATCTCATGGGAAATGCTGACGCTACCATTTGATCTGGGCGCTTAGCGGCCCCGGATCCAGAGCTTTACTATAACTGTGCACAGGCCCACTTTGCGCATTTTTGGTTGCACCCCATAAAATATTTACCACATCTGGCTCCGGAACATGATACAGTCTGGCCTAATAGGCTTTCTGGGTTGATTTGTGGACAACTCAGACCTAGGTTGGGAGAGGTCGACACTGTCACGAGTACAGCTCGGGCTTGGAGGGTGCTCCTGAAGTGTGAGGAGGCGGGGGGCCCTTTGAGCCATCGATGCTGGTGGGAGACATTGGCAAACCACTGTTATGAGAGGAAGGCCAGTTCTGTGAACGATTGCACGATCTGAATATGGCTACCTCGTTCATCTCCCCAGAAGCCATGTTTGGCGATACGCACAATACTGCGCTATATTGTTTACTCTACCTTAGAATCAAGGCTCTTTTGCAGCAAGATACCCCTGCTTCCATGAGATGCTCCCAGTTTGCTGCTCACTGGAGCTGATGTACAGATCGCCGTCAGATAACCTCTGTCTGTCCAAGACCATAACCCATTGGGAAGCGGACATGTGTGAGACTCTTCCAGACGATGTGTGGCAAAATTGCTGTGCGCAAATGCGAGAACTCTCCCCCAATTACAGATTGCACATAATACATTTTAAATTCCTGCACCACTTGTACTATAGGCCGAGTCGACTAAGGAGAATGGGCGTCAGGTCGGATGCTAGATGTGAAAGATGCTTAGCTCCAGAGGCAGACTCTCTGCACCTGGCATGGAACTGTAGGGTGCTGCAGGGCTACTGGACAGAGGTGCTGGGGTTGATTGGGGAGATGGTCAGGCTCGAAGTGCTGCTGTCCCTTTAGGAGGCTGGCCTGGCTTATAGTGGGTACCTGATTGTACTTACACCTTGTGCCGGGTCCAGTTATCCCTTATTAGTAGATTAGTAGTGTTCTAACAGCTTAGGCTGATAGAGGTAGCTATATCAGAGCAGCTTAGGCTGAACTAGGAGACATGCAAAGCTCCTATTATACCACTTATATCATATGGCACAATATCATAAGAATCACAATACTCAGAGTTACTAAAAATAAAGGTACTTTATTCTATTGACAATGTGCCAAAAATATCTCAGAGGATATAATCCCTTAGGAGGTAAGTAAAATACACAAAATATACACACAAACCAAAATCAGGTAAGTAAACAGTTAGAAAAGTAGTGCAAACACTGTAGAATACAATAGGATGCAATAGGCCGAGGGGCAACACAAACCATATACTAAGAAAGTGGAATGCAAACCACTTAGGGACCCAGGCCTAGTGTACTGTGTAAAGGGTCGCTGGAAGTGTAAGAAAATGCTAAGGGTGTCCAAGATACCCCACCCCAAGACCTTGAAAAGTAGGAGTAAAGTGACCCTACTTACGCAGAAACACACTAAAGTCGTGATAGGAGATTCTGCAAAGACCCCAACAGACTGCAAAGCACTGAAGATGGTTCCTGGACCTGAGGACGTAAGGAAGTGGACCAAGTCCAAGAGTCACAAAAGTGTCTAGGGGGACAGAAGCCCACTAAACCCCCGATGAAGTTGCAAAATGGGTGCCTCCGGGTAGAAGAAGCTGAAGATTCTGCAACAACAGAAGATGTCAGGAACTTCTCCTTTGCACACAAGATGTTCCACGGAATGCTGGAGGATGCAGAGTTGTTTCCTTGCAGCAAGACCGCAAACAGGCCTCAATAGTCAAGCTACTCAGAGGTATGTACCCACAGCTACACAGAACACAAAACATTATCCAATAAGTTGTCTGTACGTGTGTTGAGTCCAGGCCTAGCTATGTGTGATGTAGTTGAAAATGAAGCCATGTGGGCCCCTGAAATGGCGGCTGTCTGACCTCTAAACTAGGACAATTGGATGTGAGGTAACTGCGCTGGCGTTGTACACCGTCGCGGTAGGCGGTCGAAGACCCCGGCGCAATGCTGCATTGGTTAACATCGGACCCTATGGGTCCCAGGAGCCAATGACGAAGTGCGCCGGCGGTGATGATACGCACCGCCGCGGACGTCACCGCCGTGAACGTGACCGCAATTTTCTATCTGTTGAATCACTCGATACCTGATCTTCGACAGGAGAGGACCTATACTGCAAGTGCTGCTGTGACCTCGGTCTGGAAGAGACAATGGCACGTGCGTCTGTTGAAAGGGCCCCTGCCTTCACTGCACAGGAGTTGGAGAAGCTTGTGGACGGGGTCCTCCCCCAGTACACGCTACTCTACGGTCCTCCAGACCAACAGGTGAGTACATAGGGTGCAAGTTGTATGGGCTATGCCTGGGTGGAGAGGGCTGGTTGTAAGAAGGAAGGGGGCAGAGTTCTGCGAGCATGAAGGACTGTGAGTGCATGTGCCGCATGGCAAGGGCAGGGATGTGGGCCACTCACTTTGATGGTGCAGTTGGTAATGACTTCTCTTCTTCCCCTGTACATGTTATGTAGGTCAGCGCCCACCAGAAGAAGGATATTTGGCGTGCCATCGCCAAGGACGTCCGGACCCTGGGGGTCCACCAGAGACGGAGCACCCACTGCCGTAAAAGATGGGAGGACATTCGCTGCTGGAGCAAGAATACGACGGAGGCTCCGCTGGGGATGGCCTCCCAACGTGGGAGTGGTGCCCGTCGCACCGTGACCCCCTGATGTTCCGGATCCTGGCGGTGGCCTACCCTGAGTTGGATGGGCGCTTGAGGGCTTCACAGCAGACACAAGGGGGTGAGTCAAACATCATTCAGCTGACTTTGCGTACAGTGGAGGGGTCTGGGTGGGGGAGGAGGGCTGTGGGTTTCCCTAGGCCAGGGCGAGTTCCATAGGCTAGGTCCCTCCATAATGCAGGCCATGTGCCACTCCACCCCACCTCTGTAGAGTGCCAAGTACAGGTATACATGCCCCTGTGTCATTTATGTGGGCAGATGTCCACCATAACCATGTAGGCCATATCCCAGGAACTGCATCTGTAGAGCCCAACAGCGCGGCGTAGTGCAGGGGGCTGCTGTGTCTGTATTGTCCGCCAGCGGTAGCGGTCAGCCATGCACTCAACCTGTCTTTCTTCTGTCGTCCCCTCCCCCCTTTTTGTGCTCTCCCTGTTCTTTTGTGCATCAGCATCATCAGGCATAGGTACAGTGGCACCGGAGCACGAGGGGGTTGCATCCCACATGGCCATGGAGGGCCACACCACAGACTCTGAATACACCAGTGGGACGGAGGGCGAGCGGAGCTTCACGGCAGTCACCGGATCAGTAAACAGCGACACGGACTCGCCCTCCGATGGGAGCTCCCTTGTGGTGGCGGCAACATCTGTGCCCCCCACTTCTACAGGTACAGCTGCCACCCCCCCTACCAGCACCGCCCTGCCAGCAGCCCGTCAGCCTTTGCCCCGTGCCCGCTCACCCAGGAGGGTGGGCATCACCTTCGCCCCAGGCACCTCAGCCCCTGCCCCTGTCACCTCTGCTGCCCTCAGTGAGGAGGCCATTGACCTCCTCAGGTCACTCACTGTTGGGCAGTCTACCATTGTGAATGCCATCCATGGTGTAGAAAGGGAGTTGCAACACACAAATGCATTCCTGGAGGGCATTCATTCTGGTCAGGCTGCCCATCATCGAACCCTGCAATCTTTGGCCTCAGCACTGATGGCAGCCATTGTCCCTCTGTCTAGCCTCCCCCCTCCAACTTCCTCCACCCAATCCCCTGTACCTCTGCCTATCCCAAGCACACCATCAGACGAGCCTGCACACACCTCAACACACAAGGGAAGCTCAGGCAAACATAGGCACCACACATCCCACAGGCACTCACACAAGCATCACCCACATGCAGACACAGCAACATCCACTGCCTCCACTGTGTCCCCCTCCTCCTCGTCTCCCTCCTCCCTCCCAGTCTCGTCTACACTCTCACCTGCATGCACTACCACTACAGCCACTAGGACTCGCACCAGAACACTCACCACCACACCCCGCTCACCTTCACTCACCACCCCCACTACCATTTGCCCCTGTGTCCTCTCCCAGTGTGTCTGTGACGCCCCCTCCCAAAGTACACAAACGCGGGCACACACACACCCAACATCCATCCACCTCACGACAGCCTCCAGAACATGCACCTGCACCCAAATCATCAAAAGTTACACCTCCTACAACCACCTCCTCTTCCTCCACACCCAGACCCCCTCCAGCTACCCTTCCCAGTGTTCGTCAGAAACTTTTCCTGAGCAACGTTGACCTCTTTCCCACCACCCCGCCTCCAATTCATAGGTCCCGTACTAGCACCTCAGCCAAAAAATCTCTGGTACAAGTGGTGCCTGTTAGAGGTATGTGGAGTGCACAGGGCACCAGGCCAGCCAGTGTGACACGGAGCCAAATCACAGCCAGTCCCCCCCTGTGAAGCACCAGAGGTTGGACAGTGCCCGACGGGATAGGGTGAAGACTCCAGCCGGCAAAGCCACTCATAAGGGTCCCGGGGGGAGTGTCGACTCAGCTGTGACTCGTCCCAAGGTGGGGAAGGGGCAGAAGAAAGCACCAAAGTCTGGGAAGAGCAGCACGGCGGAGAAGGCCACCATCATCCCCGCCGCCCAGGAGGCCACCGGCAGCCCGATCGTCACTGGCCAGGAGACCACCGCCAGAGTCAGTGCCCAGGAGGGCAGCCCCATCGTCACTAGTCAGGAGACCACCACCAGAGTCAGTGCCCAGGAGGGCAGCCCGATCGTGAGTGGTCAGGAGACTACCGCCAGAGTCAGTGCCCAGGAGGGCAGCCCCATCGTCAGTGGTCAGGAGACCACCGCCAGAGTCAGTGCCCAGGAGGGCCCCGGCAGCCACAGCCCCGCTGGGCAATGAGGGTCCGCCATGGCAAAGACCACTGCACAGGTCAGAGACAGCAAAGTCAAGCACCGCTGAACAGGGCAAAGACCGCCATGGCAAGCACCGCTGAACAGGGCATGCACCACTGAACAGGGCAAAGACCGCTATGGCAAGCACCACTGAACAGGGCAAGCACCGCTGAACAGGGCAAAGACCGCCATGGCAAGCACCGCTGAACAGGGCACCGCCAAGTCAAGCACTGGTAGCCCATGTGCGGCAGGGGCAGTGACGGAACTGGGACCGTCACGGGGAGAGTGATGCACTCTGGGCACCAGTCCCCCTCCAGAACCAGTGGAGGACAGCATCCACTACCTCAGTCGTTAACAGGATGAAGCACTCTGGGCACCAGTCCCCCTCCAGAACCAGTGGAGACTGTCATCCACTTGAGAGACTGTGGCTTTGCACTCTTGAGGATGGTACAGTGGGCAAAGCAACCACTGAAAAGACTTGTGAGACTGTGGCTTTGCACTCCCCAGGATAGTACTGTGGGCAAACCACCCACTGAAAAGGCTTGTGAGACTGTGGCTTTGCACTCCCCAGGATGGTACAGTGGGCAAACCACCCACCGAAAAGACTTGTGAGACTGTGGCTTTGCACTCCCCAGGATAAAGCAGTGGGGAAACCACCCACTTAAAAAACTTGTGAGACTGTGGCTTTGCACTCCCCAGTATGGTACAGTGGGCAACCCACCCACTGTAGAGACTTGTGAGACTGTGGCTTTGCACTCCCCAGGATACATCAATGGGCATGGAGCCCCGTCGTGGATCTGGCGTGGTGCTGTCATCCGGCTGAGGTGCCCCCCCTTCCCTTCCCCCTGAGGTGCCTGTTGTATTTTGATCTGATGCCCCAGCAGTGTTCTCTCCGTTTCTGGTCAGGTATATGATGTGGGCCACCCCCATGCATTTTGGGCCCAGTGGTCCACGGACATTGAATGGTGCATACCTGCACTACTAATCGTGATGTATATTTTGTAGAATGTGTATATATATCTGTATATATTTCCTTACTGTATTTTGATATATTACAATGGTTGAACTCATTTCCTTTTGTCTTTGCATTCTTCCGGGGGGGTTGGGGGTTGTTACTGTGATGTTTGGATATGCATTGGTGTGTGTGTTGTAGTGGGTGAGGGTCAGGGTGGGGGTGGGGGTGTTGCGTGTGTGTGTCCCTGACTTTTGCTTCCCCCCTCCCCTATGTCGTAGGTGCAGTACTCACCGTTGTCTTCGGCGCCGCCGTTGATGATGATCGTAGAGGAGCAGGAAGACTTTCGCAGGGAGTATTTGGAGTTCCGGCTCCATGGTGCCCTCCTTCCTCGTGGAGTGTGTTGAGGTGAGCGTTTTCCCATTGAAATGGCTGTTTCCGCCGTGTTTTTATCCACGGTGAATCTGCCACGGAAAAGGTGGCGGATTGGTAGGTTGTGATACTGTGGGCGGTACTTTGTCTCCCGCCTGTCTGTTGGAGGTGACCACCGTGCTGCTTGTCTGTACCGCTGTGGCGGTCGGAGTGTTAAAGTGTCTGTCTTTGTTGGCAGTTTCCGCCACGGTCATAATTCCCTTGTTTTCCGTCGGCCTGTTTGCGGTCTTACCGCCGCTTTAACACCGTCCGCCAGGGTTGTAATGACCCCCTTAGTGTTTTACTATTTTTGTCAAACATCGAGCACACATTTCATGCAAGCGTCTAAACACAGGCTTCCTTGCCTGTCTCCCTATCCGAAGGGCATCTAATATTGCCTGTTCAGTAGTGATTCCGAAACAAAATGAAGGAGATTCATTCATTTGAATTGATTACTTTATCTGAAAACAGTAAATTGGTATACACAAAACAATATGTATAACACACACGTAGCATTCATTCTGTATCTGGAGAATCCATTAGTGGGGTAGGGGCAGAGTCCCATGCATTGACATTCGTCCTGATGTCCTTGATGTGGTTGCATCATGTGACATGGTAGGATGCTGCAAAATGTAATTTGTTTCATTTGTTTGCCAATTGTGAACAGCAATTCTTTTTGGGTTTCTCCCTGTTTAGAAGGAAGACGTTCCTAACTAAGCCAAGGCTCAATCAAAGGGGTAATAGAGTGTGAGAAGGTAGCCTCTTTCTAGCCTTGTTACCCCCACTTTTGGCCTGTTTGTGAGTGTATGTCAGGGTGTTTGTCACTGTTTTCACTGTCTCACTGGGATCCTGATAGCCAGGCCTCAGTGCTCATAGTGAAAACACCATGTTTTCAGTATGGTTGTTATGTGTCACTGGGATCCTGCTGGTCAGGACCCCAGTGCTCATAGGTTTGTGGCCTATATGTATGTGTCACTGGGACCCTGTCACACAGGGCCCCAGTGCTCATAGGTGTGCATGTATATGTTCCCTGTGTGGTGCCTAACTGTCTCACTGAGGCTCTGCTAACCAGAACCTCAGTGGTTATGCTCTCTCATTACTTTCAAATTGTCACTAACAGGCTAGTGACCAATTTTACCAATTTACATTGGCTTACTGGAACACCCTTATAATTCCCTAGTATATGGTACTGAGGTACCCAGGGTATTGGGGTTCCAGGAGATCCCTATGGGCTGCAGCATTTCTTTTGCCACCCATAGGGAGCTCTGACAATTCTTACACAGGCCTGCCACTGCAGCCTGAGTGAAATAACGTCCACGTTATTTCACAGCCATTTTACACTGCACTTAAGTAACTTATAAGTCACCTATATGTCTAACCTTTACCTGGTAAAGGTTAGGTGCAAAGTTACTTAGTGTGAGGGCACCCTGGCACTAGCCAAGGTGCCCCCACATTGTTCAGAGCCAATTCACTGAACTTTGTGAGTGCGGGGACACCATTACACGCGTGCACTACATATAGGTCACTACCTATATGTAGCTTCACCATGGTAACTCCGAATATGGCCATGTAACATGTCTATGATCATGGAATTGCCCCCTCTATGCCATCCTGGCATTGTTGGTACAATTCCATGATCCCAGTGGTCTGTAGCACAGACCCTGGTACTGCCAGACTGCCCTTCCTGGGGTTTCACTGCAGCTGCTGCTGCTGCCAACCCCTCAGACAGGCAGCTGCCCTCCTGGGGTCCAGCCAGGCCTGGCCCAGGATGGCAGAACAAAGAACTTCCTCTGAGAGAGGGTGTGACACCCTCTCCCTTTGGAAAATGGTGTGAAGGCAGGGGAGGAGTAGCCTCCCCCAGCCTCTGGAAATGCTTTGTTGGGCACAGATGTGCCCAATTCTGCATAAGCCAGTCTACACCGGTTCAGGGACCCCTTAGCCCCTGCTCTGGCGCGAAACTGGACAAAGGAAAGGGGAGTGACCACTCCCCTGACCTGCACCTCCCCTGGGAGGTGTCCAGAGCTCCTCCAGTGTGCTCCAGACCTCTGCCATCTTGGAAACAGAGGTGCTGCTGGCACACTGGACTGCTCTGAGTGGCCAGTGCCACCAGGTGACGTCAGAGACTCCTGCTGATAGGCTCCTTCAGGTGTTAGTAGCCTTTCCTCTCTCCTAGGTAGCCAAACCCTCTTTTCTGGCTATTTAGGGTCTCTGTCTCTGGGGAAACAGTAGATAACGAATGCATGAGCTCAGCCGAGTTCCTCTGCATCTCCCTCTTCACCTTCTGATAAGGAATCGACCGCTGACCGCGCTGGAAGCCTGCAAACCTGCAACATAGTAGCAAAGACGACTACTGCAACTCTGTAACGCTGATCCTGCCGCCTTCTCGACTGTTTTCCTGCTTGTGCATGCTGTGGGGGTAGTCTGCCTCCTCTCTGCACCAGAAGCTCCGAAGAAATCTCCCGTGGGTCGACGGAATCTTCCCCCTGCAACCGCAGGCACCAAAAAGCTGCATCTCCGGTCCCTTGGGTCTCCTCTCAGCACGACGAGCGAGGTCCCTCGAATCCAGCGACACCGTCCAAGTGACTCCCACAGTCCAGTGACTCTTCAGCCCGAGTTTGGTGGAGGTAAGTCCTTGCCTCACCTCGCTGGGCTGCATTGCTGGGAACCGCGACTTTGCAAGCTACTCCGGCCCCTGTGCACTTCCGGCGGAAATCCTTCGTGCACAGCCAAGCCTGGGTCCACGGCACTCTAACCTGCATTGCACGACTTTCTAAGTTGGTCTCCGGCGACGTGGGACTCCTTTGTGCAACTTCGGCGAGCACCGTTTCACGCATCCTCGTAGTGCCTGTTTCTGGCACTTCTCTGGGTGCTACCTGCTTCAGTGAGGGCTCTTTGTCTTGCTCGACGTCCCCTCTCTCTGCAGGTCCAATTTGCGACCTCCTGGTCCCTCCTGGGCCCCAGCAGCGTCCAAAAACGCCAAACGCACGATTTGCGTGTAGCAAGGCTTGTTGGCGTCCATCCGGCGGGAAAACACTTCTGCACGACTCTCCAAGGCGTGGGGGATCCATCCTCCAAAGGGGAAGTCTCTAGCCCTTGTCGTTCCTGCAGTATTCACAGTTCTTCAGCCTAGAAAGAGCTTCTTTGCAACAACCGCTGGCATTTCTTGGGCATCTGCCCATCTCCGAGCTGCTTGTGACTTTTGGACTTGGTCCCCTTGTTCCACAGGTACCTTCAGACAGGAATCCATCGTTGTTGCATTGCTGATTTGTGTTTTCCTTGCATTCTCCCTCTAACACGACTATTTTGTCCTTAGGGGAACTTTAGTGCACTTTGCACTCACTTTTCAGGGTCTTGGGGTGGGTTATTTTGCTAACTCTCACTATTTTCTAATAGTCCCAGCGACCCTCTACAAGGTCACATAGGTTTGGGGTCCATTCGTGGTTCGCATTCCACTTCTGGAGTATATGGTTTGTGTTGCCCCTATCCCTATGTTTCCCCATTGCATCCTATTGTAACTATACATTGTTTGCACTGTTTTCTAAGACTATACTGCATATTTTTGCTATTGTGTATATATATCTTGTGTATATTTCCTATCCTCTTACTGAGGGTACACTCTAAGATACTTTGGCATATTGTCATAAAAATAAAGTACCTTTATTTTTAGTATAACTGTGTATTGTGTTTTCTTATGATATTGTGCATATGACACTAAGTGGTACTGTAGTAGCTTCACACGTCTCCTAGTTCAGCCTGAGCTGCTTTGCTAAGCTACCATTATCTATCAGCCTAAGCTGCTAGACACCCTATACACTAATAAGGGATAACTGGGCCTGGTGCAAGGTGCAAGTACCCCTTGGTACTCACTACAAGCCAGTCCAGCCTCCTACATTGGTTGTGCAGCGGTGGGATAAGTGCTTTGAGACTACTTACCACTCTTGTCATTGTACTTTTCATAAGAGAAAAATATACAAAACAAGGTCAGTGTATATACACATAGCCAAAAAGTTTTGCATTTCCTCTTTTCACTCTTTTCTAAGTGCTGAAAAGTACTTCTAAACTTTCAAAAAGTTCTTAAAAGTTTAAAAAGTTTTTTCTGTCTTTCCAAAAAGTTCTGAAAACTTTTTTCTCTTTGTCTATCACTTTAACTCTCTCTAAAAAATGTCTGGCACAGGCCAAAAAGTTGAACTGTCCAAACTTGCATATGATCACCTTAGCTGGAAAGGAGCAAGGAGTCTCTGCATAGAGAGAGGTTTGAGTGTAGGGAAGAATCCTTCCTTAGAACTGTTAATTAATATGCTTAGAGTACAGGATAAGGCCATAAGTGCCCAATCTGTAGAAAAAGTAGCTAATGGTTCTCAATCTGATCCAGGGACTCCCCCAGGAAAAGGTTCAGGAAAGAAACTTCTCAGCCTGCCCATTACTAGACAGTCTAGCATAGTTGGTACAGAGGTTGAATCACATCATACTGATGATGTGCTCTCACATTATGCTGGTAGCCAAGCTGTTAGGGTGCCCTCTGTAAGGGACAGGTCTCCTTCTGTTCATTCCCATCATACCTCTGTATCTAGAAATGTCCCTCCCACCCACCCTGATGACAGATTGTTAGAAAGGGAGCTCAATAGATTGAGAGTGGAGCAAACCAGACTGAAGCTCAAGAAGCAACAGCTGGATTTGGATAGACAGTCTTTAGAAATAGAGAGGGAAAGACAGAAGTTGGGTTTAGAAACCCATGGTGGCAGCAGCAGTATTCCCCATAGTCATCCTGCAAAAGAGCATGATTCCAGGAATCTGCATAAGATAGTTCCCCCTTATAAGGAGGGGGATGACATTAACAAGTGGTTTGCTGCACTTGAGAGGGCCTGTGTTGTACAGGATGTCCCTCAAAGGCAGTGGGCTGCTATCCTATGGCTATCATTTAGTGGAAAGGGTAGGGATAGACTCCTTACTGTGAAAGAAAATGATGCCAATAATTTTACAGTTCTTAAGAATGCACTCCTGGATGGTTATGGCTTAACCACTGAACAGTACAGGATAAAGTTCAGAGAGACCAAAAAGGAGTCTTCACAAGACTGGGTTGATTTCATTGACCATTCAGTGAAGGCCTTGGAGGGGTGGTTACATGGCAGTAAAGTTACTGATTATGAAAGCCTGTATAACACAATCCTGAGAGAGCATATACTTAATAATTGTGTGTCTGATTTGTTGCACCAGTACCTGGTAGACTCTGATCTGACCTCTCCCCAAGAATTGGGAAAGAAGGCAGACAAATGGGTCAGAACAAGGGTGAACAGAAAAGTTCATACAGGGGGTGACAAAGATGGCAATAAGAAGAAAGATGGTGAAAAATCTCAAGATAAGCATGGGGATAAGGATAAAACCAAAAATCCCACTTCAAATCTTAAACACTCTTCAGAGGGTGGGGATAAAACAAATTCTTCCTCTTCTTCCCAACCTGCACACATTAAAAAGCCTTGGTGCTTTGTGTGTAAAAACAGAGGCCATAGGCCAGGGGATAAGTCCTGTCCAGGTAAACCCCCTGAGCCTACCACCACTAATACATCAAGCTCTAGTGCCCCTAGCAGTAGTGGTACTAGTGGTGGGACTGCTGGCAACAGTCAAGCAAAGGGTGTAGTTGGGTTCACTTATGGGTCCATAGTGGAAACTGATGTAATCAGTCCCAAGACAGTTTCTGTCACACCTAGTGGCATTGGCCTTGCCACACTGGCTGCTTGTCCCCTTACAATGGATAAGTACAGGCAGACAGTTTCAATAAATGGTGTTGAGGCCTTGGCCTACAGGGACACAGGTGCCAGTTTCACTTTGGTGACTGAAAACCTAGTGCCTCCTGAACAACACATCATTGGACAACAGTATAAGATTATTGATGTCCATAACTCCACTAAGTTTCTTCCCTTAGCTATAATTCAGTTTAGTTGGGGTGGAGTTACTGGCCCTAAGCAGGTGGTGGTATCACCTAGCTTACCTGTAGACTGTCTCTTAGGTAATGACCTAGAGGCCTCAGGTTGGGCTGATGTAGAGTTTTATGCCCATGCAGCCATGCTGGGCATCCCTGAGGAATTGTTCCCTCTCATTTCTACTGAAATGAAAAAGCAAAGGAGAGAAGGCCTGAAAACTCAGGATCCCTCTCCATCAACAGGTAAAAAGGGTATCACAGTATCCCCTAACCACCCTACCATTCAGGATACCATTCCTGTGGTGGGAGAAACCTCTCCTCGGGTGGCACCTGTTCCAAGGGAATCATCAGCTGGCATAGCTGGACTCCCTGAGGTAGAAGTACCTCTCTGTGGGATAACTAACATTGGTGACAAAAAGAGCACCATTTTAGTTAACATGGAGCATCCCTCCAACCCTCCCAGAGAAACTTTAGTGCAGAAACCCTGTACTGCCTCACAACACTTAGGACAGCATCCCTGCCCTAGTGTGGAGCTCATAGGACAGCATCCCTGCCCTGCTCCAACTCAAGAGAAACAGCATCCCTGTTCTCTCTTCCAGCCAAATGGACAAAGTTTTTGCCCAGCCATGGCTTTTCTGAGACAGCATCCCTGTCTGGCATTTCCATCACTACAAATAGGTTCAGTGGACAATTCCCACTGCTCTAAACTAAAACTTACTGATAGAAACTCTGAAAATACATCTTCACATTGTTGCTTAGCTAAAAAACTTCAAACAGGGTGGTTTACATCCCCACAGGGAAGTAACCATATAGTGGATGATAAAGGGAGTAACCAGTCTATTGCAGAGCTACTCTCTACTTATCACCACTTAGACAATAAAGTCTCAACTGGCCAAGGTTAGCCTTATTGTCCTTCGTTTGGGGGGGGGGGTTGTGTGAGAAGGTAGCCTCTTTCTAGCCTTGTTACCCCCACTTTTGGCCTGTTTGTGAGTGTATGTCAGGGTGTTTGTCACTGTTTTCACTGTCTCACTGGGATCCTGATAGCCAGGCCTCAGTGCTCATAGTGAAAACACCATGTTTTCAGTATGGTTGTTATGTGTCACTGGGATCCTGCTGGTCAGGACCCCAGTGCTCATAGGTTTGTGGCCTATATGTATGTGTCACTGGGACCCTGTCACACAGGGCCCCAGTGCTCATAGGTGTGCATGTATATGTTCCCTGTGTGGTGCCTAACTGTCTCACTGAGGCTCTGCTAACCAGAACCTCAGTGGTTATGCTCTCTCATTACTTTCAAATTGTCACTAACAGGCTAGTGACCAATTTTACCAATTTACATTGGCTTACTGGAACACCCTTATAATTCCCTAGTATATGGTACTGAGGTACCCAGGGTATTGGGGTTCCAGGAGATCCCTATGGGCTGCAGCATTTCTTTTGCCACCCATAGGGAGCTCTGACAATTCTTACACAGGCCTGCCACTGCAGCCTGAGTGAAATAACGTCCACGTTATTTCACAGCCATTTTACACTGCACTTAAGTAACTTATAAGTCACCTATATGTCTAACCTTTACCTGGTAAAGGTTAGGTGCAAAGTTACTTAGTGTGAGGGCACCCTGGCACTAGCCAAGGTGCCCCCACATTGTTCAGAGCCAATTCACTGAACTTTGTGAGTGCGGGGACACCATTACACGCGTGCACTACATATAGGTCACTACCTATATGTAGCTTCACCATGGTAACTCCGAATATGGCCATGTAACATGTCTATGATCATGGAATTGCCCCCTCTATGCCATCCTGGCATTGTTGGTACAATTCCATGATTCCAGTGGTCTGTAGCACAGACCCTGGTACTGCCAGACTGCCCTTCCTGGGGTTTCACTGCAGCTGCTGCTGCTGCCAACCCCTCAGACAGGCAGCTGCCCTCCTGGGGTCCAGCCAGGCCTGGCCCAGGATGGCAGAACAAAGAACTTCCTCTGAGAGAGGGTGTGACACCCTCTCCCTTTGGAAAATGGTGTGAAGGCAGGGGAGGAGTAGCCTCCCCCAGCCTCTGGAAATGCTTTGTTGGGCACAGATGTGCCCAATTCTGCATAAGCCAGTCTACACCGGTTCAGGGACCCCTTAGCCCCTGCTCTGGCGCGAAACTGGACAAAGGAAAGGGGAGTGACCACTCCCCTGACCTGCACCTCCCCTGGGAGGTGTCCAGAGCTCCTCCAGTGTGCTCCAGACCTCTGCCATCTTGGAAACAGAGGTGCTGCTGGCACACTGGACTGCTCTGAGTGGCCAGTGCCACCAGGTGACGTCAGAGACTCCTGCTGATAGGCTCCTTCAGGTGTTAGTAGCCTTTCCTCTCTCCTAGGTAGCCAAACCCTCTTTTCTGGCTATTTAGGGTCTCTGTCTCTGGGGAAACAGTAGATAACGAATGCATGAGCTCAGCCGAGTTCCTCTGCATCTCCCTCTTCACCTTCTGATAAGGAATCGACCGCTGACCGCGCTGGAAGCCTGCAAACCTGCAACATAGTAGCAAAGACGACTACTGCAACTCTGTAACGCTGATCCTGCCGCCTTCTCGACTGTTTTCCTGCTTGTGCATGCTGTGGGGGTAGTCTGCCTCCTCTCTGCACCAGAAGCTCCGAAGAAATCTCCCGTGGGTCGACGGAATCTTCCCCCTGCAACCGCAGGCACCAAAAAGCTGCATCTCCGGTCCCTTGGGTCTCCTCTCAGCACGACGAGCGAGGTCCCTCGAATCCAGCGACACCGTCCAAGTGACTCCCACAGTCCAGTGACTCTTCAGCCCGAGTTTGGTGGAGGTAAGTCCTTGCCTCACCTCGCTGGGCTGCATTGCTGGGAACCGTGACTTTGCAAGCTACTCCGGCCCCTGTGCACTTCCGGCGGAAATCCTTCGTGCACAGCCAAGCCTGGGTCCACGGCACTCTAACCTGCATTGCACGACTTTCTAAGTTGGTCTCCGGCGACGTGGGACTCCTTTGTGCAACTTCGGCGAGCACCGTTTCACGCATCCTCGTAGTGCCTGTTTCTGGCACTTCTCTGGGTGCTACCTGCTTCAGTGAGGGCTCTTTGTCTTGCTCGACGTCCCCTCTCTCTGCAGGTCCAATTTGCGACCTCCTGGTCCCTCCTGGGCCCCAGCAGCGTCCAAAAACGCCAAACGCACGATTTGCGTGTAGCAAGGCTTGTTGGCGTCCATCCGGCGGGAAAACACTTCTGCACGACTCTCCAAGGCGTGGGGGATCCATCCTCCAAAGAGGAAGTCTCTAGCCCTTGTCGTTCCTGCAGTATTCACAGTTCTTCAGCCTAGAAAGAGCTTCTTTGCAACAACCGCTGGCATTTCTTGGGCATCTGCCCATCTCCGAGCTGCTTGTGACTTTTGGACTTGGTCCCCTTGTTCCACAGGTACCTTCAGACAGGAATCCATCGTTGTTGCATTGCTGATTTGTGTTTTCCTTGCATTCTCCCTCTAACACGACTATTTTGTCCTTAGGGGAACTTTAGTGCACTTTGCACTCACTTTTCAGGGTCTTGGGGTGGGTTATTTTGCTAACTCTCACTATTTTCTAATAGTCCCAGCGACCCTCTACAAGGTCACATAGGTTTGGGGTCCATTCGTGGTTCGCATTCCACTTCTGGAGTATATGGTTTGTGTTGCCCCTATCCCTATGTTTCCCCATTGCATCCTATTGTAACTATACATTGTTTGCACTGTTTTCTAAGACTATACTGCATATTTTTGCTATTGTGTATATATATCTTGTGTATATTTCCTATCCTCTTACTGAGGGTACACTCTAAGATACTTTGGCATATTGTCATAAAAATAAAGTACCTTTATTTTTAGTATAACTGTGTATTGTGTTTTCTTATGATATTGTGCATATGACACTAAGTGGTACTGTAGTAGCTTCACACGTCTCCTAGTTCAGCCTGAGCTGCTTTGCTAAGCTACCATTATCTATCAGCCTAAGCTGCTAGACACCCTATACACTAATAAGGGATAACTGGGCCTGGTGCAAGGTGCAAGTACCCCTTGGTACTCACTACAAGCCAGTCCAGCCTCCTACATAGAGTACCTTAGTGTTAAATGAGATACAAAAGGAGACAATATCCGGCATCTCACCAAAAATTTATATATACAGTAAACCTCTCTCCCCTCCCTACATAAAGTAATAGGTCTAGGATAATGGTACATAGACCAGACCCCACAAGCATCTGCAATTGTGCAGACTAGAGGCTGCAATGGGATGTGGCTGTCTACAGTGAGTTGGGTGTAGTACCAGCCCACTGCTGCACTCAGGTCAAAGCTGTGCACAGCAGGGAGTCAACTCCCCACAGAGGGGGCACTTGGCCACCCACTGGACTTGGTGAGCTTTGACTGAATGCTGCATGCTGCGGGGGCTGATTGCCCGTGAGGGGTTTGCTGCCCAAGGGAAGTTGGCCTGGTCAGAGGATAGGTCCTGCAGGCAACCCTGCTGCACACATTTAAAGAGTAAGTACAGCTAGGGGTTGACTAACTATGTGCAGCTTACAGCCAAAGGCCATGTGCAGCCAGGCTTTGACTACCTACAGTTTGCTGCTGGCAGGTTGACTGATTGGATTTGGGCTATGCTCAACTTTAAATATTAAATAAAATTCTTATAAATTCATTGTACACTGTAGTTAGGTATGTTAATAAGATATTTACTTATATTAAAGAAATATAAATTCACTAACGACATGTTAAAGTGCTGCTTCAATTAGGACCTCAAATGAGATAATAAACCAAGTTTAAAAAATGAAAAGCCACTGAAATTTGGCAGTTATAATTTAGTGAACTACCTATAAAGTATGCCTCTTCATACACTGCTTATGGCATTATATTCAGTATGATGTGTTAAATTACATAATTTATGACATCACTTATAATCTCAAACTGCATCATTGATGACATCACTGATAGAATTACTGTGTGTACTTGTGTGGGTGCCTAGGATGGATATAGCAGAAGACATAGAGGAAAGTGTAGCCATGTATGATGAAAGGTATACCATGCATGGTTTTAGCCAGTGAATTTTTGAGTGTGAGAAATACTTCATGTTAAACAAATTAAAGGTTGAGTGCCAATTGATGTGGTTTGCAGAGGGAAGATTCAAAGTGAGTTGTGTCTTAAAGCCAAAGCCAGCTGCAAACAAATTTGTGAGCGAAGCCAAAGCTTCTGAACCAAATGAATTACCCACCAATTGATGTCACAGCACATTCTAATGTTAAATAGTTGTTCTGTAGACAACTTCTATATAAAGAGGACATTAATAATTTGTGAATGTTTATTTACAAAACCTTACTGAAGATTTTGAGGCATTGCAAATTTTTGATGTACACTGTAATGGTGCACCACACATAGATGTATAGTGCGGTTGTATGTCATCATCTCAGGAATGTGTGTAGTGTGTTCTACCGAAATACAAAGAGTTGTCCACAGGACCTAGCTATCAGTGGTTAAAACATACCTTTCAGCCTCTTGACTTAAAACTAGGGATCATGTGAAGTCCTTAAGATGGTGGTCCCATTAAGGTGAATAAGGAACAAACTCATTTTCTTTGAGGATGTTCATTGTTTAAAAATATGGATCACCTAATAAAGCCTTTGGAAGCATTTTGGTTGTTAGGTCAGTAAATACCAGTAAAAAAGGGCAACATTCACCAAATGTACGTGAGTTGACTCATATGCTATGTGTTTATACCCATTATCACATCACTGGCGATTGAAAAAAGGGCAAAGGTTTTGCATCTTGAATGAAATCCACAAAGCCTGTAGGACATTGTCAAAATCACTGGATGATGCCATCAGTGATGTCTTTAGTAATGTAATTTGAAATGTCATCAGTGATGTCACCAATGATGTCACCAATGATGTCATCTAACATCTCTTGAGTGATGTAATATATAAGGTCATAAGCAGTGCATGATAAGGGCCCAAGTTCACTAAACTAAAACTGGCAATGTGTTTAATGTGTTTTGGTTGTTAGGTCAATAAATACCAGTAAAAAAGGGCAACATTCACCAAATGCACGTGAGTTGACTCATATGCTATGTGTTTATACCCATTATCACATCACTGGCGATTGAAAAAAGGGCACAGGTTTTGCATCTTGAATTAATTCCACAAAGCCTGTAGGACATTGTCAAAATCACTGGATGATGCCATCAGTGATGTCTTTAGTAATGTAATTTGAAATGTCATCAGTGATGTCACCAATGATGTAATCTAACATCTCTTGAGTGATGTAATATATAAGGTCATAAGCAGTGCATGATAAGGGCCCAAGTTCACTAAACTAAAACTGGCAATGTGTTTAAAAAAAAAAAAAACATTAGTTATTTTCTCATTGTAACACTTGACTCTTGAACACAATTGATTGCTTTAGGAAATTACCATCTTTTGCATGTGTGCACGCACATTTTTGCTCTATCTGTGTTGGCTGGCTATAGAACTCTGTGCACTTTCTTCCTGCTAACTAGTAATGAAGTGCCTGTGCTCCCTCTTTAAACATGGTTCAATTAGCATAACTCTAATTGACACCTTTCACTTAACTATAAATGCCTAGCATCTGGTACAAAATGTACCCATATACGTTTAATGGCACAAGTGCACCCCACTGCTTTTTATATTAGTCACTTCAGTAGCAGTGTAGAACATGGTTTCAGTCCTGCCATTGAAACGTGTATGGAGTAGTTTATAAAGCTGCAATTCGAGCCATCAAAATAAACCTTTTTGAACAATTGTGATTTCCAAATTTGTGAAAAGTCTCAAAGTGCACAGCCACTTCTGAAGCCTCCCTGTCTTTTGACCAATAAACACATTAAATATAAAATCATCTAAAAGTGTTTACTTTGTTCATCAAATGGATGAATTTTCAAATTAAATATGTCAAACCAAACAGTTTATCAGTAAACCATGATTCAAATCCAAATTAAAAACTTTGATTTCCCCAATATTTTTCAGCCCAAAAAAGTATTTCATCAGGGGGACGTGATGTGGACAAGCCAATCAAATAATGTGCTTTATAAGAAACACTCCAAACAGGAGCAAAATCCATTGCGCGCTGCTTGGTGTACCATACCATGTTGTCTATTTACTACTCAAGTAGTAGTGTTTCACATTCACATGCAACAAAATGTAATAAAACCAATAAGTGAACTAAGATACCATGAACATGACCAAACAATTCTGTAGAATCCATGTACTATAATTCTGGAGCTCAAATTGAAATAAATAAAAAACTTAGGAAAATAGGTGAAATTTAGTTATTCTAACCAGTGTCCCCAATCCCTCAGGTCAGGTGACCCTGGCCTGCGAGGCCTACCTGACTGGCCTCGACCACTTGTTGCACTGTCCGGGGCTGCTGTGGAGGAGAGGCATAGGCGGAAAGAGGCCGCTGCTCACTATTGAGAGCCACGTATGCAAACAGATGGAGAGTTGGAGCCCCGTGCCTCGGCGAGTGATCGTATGACCAGGACAACAGGATTGGATGGCGCGCAGGCGTGAGGAGCCATCAGCCTGCCAGGCGTGCTGCTGGTTGCCTTGTGGGCAGGTGGCGTCTGGCCGGGAAGTGTGGTGGCGGCTGAGGGTGCCTGAGGCTGGACTGTGTGCTGGTGTTCCAAATCCGAATGAAGAGGCACCCCCACTGGGGGTTCTATCCGGTCACGATGGGGAAGACGGATGAAAAACAATCAAAGCTGACTTTTGAGGGCAAAAAAAAGTGCAGCCAAGCAGGCAGATCCACAGACGAGCTGCCTCAAGAGGAGGAATCTCAGTTGCCCTCAGTCATGTCTATGTTTATGGATCTTAAGCATAGTCTGGCGGCCATAGATACTAACCGATCGCATGGATCATCTGAAAGATAGCGTGGATGATCACAATACCCACCTGGTGCAGGTGGAATCTAGAGTTTCGGACTTGGAGGATGGTCGAAGCCGTGAGAGCGAACAACTTGTTCAAATGGAGCGGGTGCTGGAAGTCATCTTGAATAAAAACGAGGACCTTGAATCTCGATCCAGGCGCAACAACATCTGCAGCTTAGGCTTTCAGGAATCAACAGACATGGGGCGTATGGAGGACTATGTAGAGGCGATGCTCACTGCGCTTTTCCCTGGTGAGCTCTCTCAAGTGATGGTATTGGAGCGGGTGCCGCCTAGGCCACCTGCGTAGCTTGTCATTGCACTCCTGCTCAACTCTATTGAGATAGAGACACGGTCCTTCACCTTCCCCGTGACTTCTGCCCCATCATATACTGTATAACAACAACAAACTCAGTATCTTTCCAGACTACATCCCTGGTGTGGAGGCGGCCCGCCGGTGTTTCTCACAATCAAGCACACCCTGAGCCACAGGGAGGCTAAATACTCCCTTATTTACCCGGCTAAGTTGCAGGTACAACATAAAGGTAAATTACATTTTTTCTCGAATCCAAAGCTGGCAGCAAAATTTGCAAAAAGCATTCCCCAAAAAATGGCCCCTGCTCGCTTGCCGGCAAATGAAGAGAATCACCTAAGTGACAATGACTGAGATCAGTCCCGCATGAGGGGAGTCTGTTGGTCTGAACAGCGCCCAATGGCTTTTTTGGACCCATAAGTGAACTGCGCCTCTGTGATGACTGAGCCGTTGAGTTTCGGACTACTTGGCAGCTCCTTCCACCTACCCATCTTGAGTGGGAAGCTTGACAGTCATGGTAGCGTCCCGTTGGATGAGTCCAAATCATTTATTTGTGGTTTTGAGATGGGATATGTTTCTGGGTGGAGGCGGGATGGGTGGTCCGGCCCAATTGGGGGGCCTGAGTGGACGGGGGTGGCAGATGTACTGTTCCTCACTAGGTTTGATGTTTATACACAGTTTTTTCTCCCCTATTCCTTCTCGTCCCCGCAGCTGAATCCCTTTATGTGTGGAAAGGGGTGGTGGTGGACCGAATGTGGAGGTTAATGGGATGACTTCTAAAAATACGACTCCTGTGAGATGCTTGACATGGAATGTTCAAGGCTGAATGATGGGCGTAAGATGAGATTGTTGTCTGCTTATATGCAGCGCCACTCAGTGCTTAGAGCAATCAGGCATGACTAGCAGACTTAGATTCCCAGCTCACTATCCTGGAGAAACAAATGTGTACAGACATGTCCAGCAGCCTTCTGGCCGAAATAAGAGAGAAGCTGTCACAATATGAGGAAGTGGCACTACATGAGGTTTGTTTTCTGGGAAGGGATACCGAGAGGGCTGGCAAACTGCTGGCTGGAATGCTTTGAAGGCCATCAGCAGAGAACTATGTTGTTGAGCTGCTTGACTCGGCTGGAGTACACCATACTGGCACTGAGGGGGTCAGGCGGGTCTTGACTGATTTCTACTCTGCCTTATATGCTGAAACGTCAGGGCCGCACCCGGAGGCGTATAAAGAATACTTTGAGGACATTAGCCTGCTCTGGCTCGAGAACTTGCACAGGCAGTACTTGGACACTCTGTTTTCGGTGGACAATGTCATCCAGGTTATACACAGTCTGCCGGGAGACAAGGCTCCAGGGTTGGAAGTACTGCCGTCGGCATTCTGTGAGGTGTACGCAGATCTATTAGTGGCGCACTTACTAGAGGTCAATGCGGAGGCGCTCCAAGGCGGGACTCTCCTGCCCTCGCTGCGTGAGGCCCTCGTCATCACTATCTTGAAACCAGGCAAGGATCTGTGCAGTTGTGATTCATATAGGCCATTATCGCTAATAAATATAGACAATAAGATACTAGCAAAACTGATTGCGACTAGACTGCAGCCCCTACTCCCGTTTCTGGTGCTTCCAGATCAATCTGGGATTGTGCCTGGCCGCTCAACCTTGTAAGACCTCCATACCTTTTTTACCTTGTCTCGAATGATCGAGCCTGAAGAACACACGGCGGCAGTGTTCCTGGGTACCACAAAGGCATTTGACTCCCTTGCATGGACGTATATGTTCGGTCTGTTGGCTAGGGTGCGGTTTATTCCTAGGTTCATCCAATTAATTTGCTTGTTGTACTTGGCTCCAACTGCTCAATTGAGAATCAATTAAATGGTTTTGGACCCTTTCCTGATTGCTAGAGGCACTCGACAAGGATGCCTCCTTGCAGTGTTGATGGAACCACTGGCAGCACACTTAAGCCAACACCCTAACCATAGAGGATTGGCGTTCAGACAACGCCCAATCCTGGTCTCTATCTATGCGGATGATGTTGCGCTATATTTTTGAGACCCACAGCTGCATCTTTATATACTTATAGACGAGATAGTACGGTTTGGCCAGATCTCTGGGATTACGATCAACTGGTCTGTCAGTCGTTATCCCCCTGTCGGTTGCAACAGTACGATGCCGCTCCAAATACCTCCTTAGCTGGGCTGATGGACCAGTGCGATATCTGGGCATATGGCTTAGCAGGGAGGCAGGCAAGTTGTGGTCAGCCAACTATGGCAAGGCCATTATGTGGCTGGAAGACAAAATGACGATCTGACGCTCCCTTCCACTTTCGCTGACGGGTCACAAAGCCATGGCCAAGATGGTAATTTTGCCCAAATTCCTTTATCTATTCGTTAAACTTCCTCTCGTCCTCACATCCAGCTTTCTGAAAAGGCTTAGTTCTTAGCTCTGGCCTGGGCAGGTGGACAGCCCAGAATCTCATGGGAAATGCTGACGCTACCATTTGATCTGGGCGCTTAGCGGCCCCGGATCCAGAGCTTTACTATAACTGTGCACAGGCCCACTTTATGCATTTTTGGTTGCACCCCATAAAATATTTACCAGATCTGGCTCCGGAACATGATACAGTCTGGCCTAATAGGCTTTCTGGGTTGATTTGTGGACAACTCAGACCTAGGTTGGGAGAGGTCGACACTGTCACGAGTACAGCTCGGGCTTGGAGGGTGCTCCTGAAGTGTGAGGAGGCGGGGGGCCCTTTGAGCCATCGATGCTGGTGGGAGACATTGGCAAACCACTGTTATCAGAGGAAGGCCAGTTCTGTGAACGATTGCACGATCTGAATATGGCTACCTCGTTCATCTCCCCAGAAGCCATGTTTGGCGATACGCACAATACTGCGCTATATTGTTTACTCTACCTTAGAATCAAGGCTCTTTTGCAGCAAGATACCCCTGCTTCCATGAGATGCTCCCAGTTTGCTGCTCACTGGAGCTGATGTACAGATCGCCGTCAGATAACCTCTGTCTGTCCAAGACCATAACCCATTGGGAAGCGGACATGTGTGAGACTCTTCCAGACGATGTGTGGCAAAATTGCTGTGCGCAAATACGAGAACTCTCCCCCAATTACAGATTGCACATAATACATTTTAAATTCCTGCACCACTTGTACTATAGGCCGAGTCGACTAAGGAGAATGGGCGTCAGGTCGGATGCTAGATGTGAAAGATGCTTAGCTCCAGAGGCAGACTCTCTGCACCTGGCATGGAACTGTAGGGTGCTGCAGGGCTACTGGACAGAGGTGCTGGGGTTGATTGGGGAGATGGTCAGGCTCGAAGTGCTGCTGTCCCTTTAGGAGGCTGGCCTGGCTTATAGTGGGTACCTGATTGTACTTACACCTTGTGCCGGGTCCAGTTATCCCTTATTAGTAGATTAGTAGTGTTCTAACAGCTTAGGCTGATAGAGGTAGCTATATCAGAGCAGCTTAGGCTGAACTAGGAGACATGCAAAGCTCCTATTATACCACTTATATCATATGGCACAATATCATAAGAATCACAATACTCAGAGTTACTAAAAATAAAGGTACTTTATTCTATTGACAATGTGCCAAAAATATCTCAGAGGATATAATCCCTTAGGAGGTAAGTAAAATACACAAAATATACACACAAACCAAAATCAGGTAAGTAAACAGTTAGAAAAGTAGTGCAAACACTGTAGAATACAATAGGATGCAATAGGCCGAGGGGCAACACAAACCATATACTAAGAAAGTGGAATGCAAACCACTTAGGGACCCAGGCCTAGTGTACTGTGTAAAGGGTCGCTGGAAGTGTAAGAAAATGCTAAGGGTGTCCAAGATACCCCACCCCAAGACCTTGAAAAGTAGGAGTAAAGTGACCCTACTTACGCAGAAACACACTAAAGTCGTGATAGGAGATTCTGCAAAGACCCCAACAGACTGCAAAGCACTGAAGATGGTTCCTGGACCTGAGGACCTAAGGAAGTGGACCAAGTCCAAGAGTCACAAAAGTGTCTAGGGGGACAGAAGCCCACTAAACCCCCGATGAAGTTGCAAAATGGGTGCCTCCGGGTAGAAGAAGCTGAAGATTCTGCAACAACAGAAGATGTCAGGAACTTCTCCTTTGCACACAAGATGTTCCACGGAATGCTGGAGGATGCAGAGTTGTTTCCTTGCAGCAAGACCGCAAACAGGCCTTGCTAGCTGCAAAGGTTGTGGTTAAAGAAATAGGGTGCTGCCCGGACACAGGAAGGACCAGGAGGTCGCCTCTTGGAGGAGGAGCTCAGCAACACAGAGAGCCCCCACAGAAGAAGGCAGCACCTGCAGAAGAACTTGAACATGGGTTCAAGAAAACTGAGCATGGCAGTCATCTCAACACTACAAAAGAGGGTCTTACAAGGCCGGTGGTCAACTCAGCAAGTTGAGCAATGCAGGACAGAGTGCTGGGGACCTGGGCTGTGCTGTGCACAAAGGATTCCTTGCAAAAGTGCACAGAAGCTCTAGCAGCTGCAGTTCACTCAGTACACAGGATAACTGTCTGGCGCGGGGATGCAAGGACTTACCTCCACCAAATTTGGACAGATGGACCACTGGACTGTCGGGGTCACTTGGATCCAGCTCCTGTGTTCCAGTGACCTTGCTTATCATGATGAGAGGGGACCCAGAGGACCGGTGAAGCAGAAGTTTGGTGCCTTGCGTTAGCAGGGGGAAGATTCCGTTGACCCACAGGAGATTTCTTCTTGGCTTCCAGTGCAGGGTGAAGACAGACAGCCCCTAGAGCATGCACCACCAGGAAACAGTCGAGAAAGCCATCAGGATTAGGCGCTACAATGTTGCTAGTAGTCTTCTTGCTACTTTGTTGCAGTTTTGCAGGCTTCCTGGAGCAGTCAGCGGTCGATCCTTAGCAGAAGTCGAAGAGGGAGATGCAGAGGCACTCTGAAGAGCTCTTGCATTCTTTATCTGAAGAGAAGCCCACAGGTGAGACCCTAAATAGCCCTCAGAGGAGGATTGGCCATCCAGTCAGGTAAGCACCTATAAGGAGGGGTCTCTGACGTCACCTGCTGGCACTGGCCACTCAGATGCCTCCATTGTGCCCTCACACCTATGGATTCAAGATGGCAGAGGTCTGGGACACACTGGAGGAGCTCTGGGCACCGCAGGGGTGGTGACAGACAGGGGAGTGGTCACTCCCTTTTCCTTTGTCCAATTTTGGGCCAGAGCAGGGGTTGGGGGATCCTGAACCGGTGTAGACTGGTTTATGCAAGGAGGGCACCATCTGTGCCCTTCAAAGCATTTCCAGAGGCCAGGAGAGGCTGAGGTTCTGATTAGCAGAGCCTCAGTGACACAGTTAGGCACAACACAGGGAACACACATTCGGGCCACAACTATGAGCACTGAGATCCTGGCAGGCAGGATCCCAGTGAGAGAGGCAAAACCAAACTGACACACAAGTAAAAATGGGGGTAACATGCCCGGCAAGATGGTACTTTCCTACAGTCCCCCAAGATTGCCCTCTTGGTATTTGTGAAGGAGGTACCCCCGATCACACACCGGAAACTGGTGGGTTTGCTATTGGTGCTGGCCAAACGCAGGGTGGAAATGTGCTGGGGGAAGAAAAAGATACCCCGATGCAGGGAGTGGCTGAGTGATGCGGTGCACTGCCAAGAACAATTAATAGCCTACTGGGAATTGATGCCAGCAAACTCCCGGCCACAAGACATTTGGTCCCCACAACAATCCTTCCTTATGTCCCGGCCGTAGTGATGTACACGGCCGCTAATGCATAGTACCTGCTCTGATATAGATGACGTCCCCCTCTGGGGCGATGAGATAACACCATTCCTCTTCAAGTGAGATATTATTGCTGCGCAGACCCTTCCCTTCCCTTTCCCTCCCACCCCTCCTTTTCCCTCTCTCTCTCTTTTCTCCTTTCTCTTTCATTGTTTACCGTAGCCCATAAGACTGAGCCATGTAACCCCATTATTTGATCTGCTGACCAAATGACCCCATCTCATAGGGGAAAGTAGCATGGAAAAGAAGTGGTTTTTTTTGGCTAAAAGCTGTTTGTACTGTATTGGCATGAGGCTTGCCGATCATATTTTGCTAACTGTGTCTTTCGACTGTCATGACAGTGAATGTTCTGATTTGTTGTGCTTTCACATAAATACAATTAACCCCTTCGCTGCCAGGCCTTTTCCCCTCCTGTGCCAAGCCTTTTTTTGGCAATTTGGGGCAGTTCGCGCTTAGGCCTTCATAACGTTTTCTCCACATAAGCTACCCATGCCAAATTTGCGTTCTTTTTTTCCAAAATCCTAGGGATTCCAGAGGTACCCAGATTTTGTGGGTTCCCCTTAAGGAGATCAAGAAATTAGCCAAAATACAGCGAAGATGTTGTTTTTTAAAAAATAAAATGGGAAAAAAGGGCTTCAGAAGAAGGCTTGTGGTTTTTCCCTGAGAATGGCATCAACAAAGGGTTTGCGGTGCTAAAATCACCATCTTCCCAGCTTTCAGGAATAGGCAGACTTGAAGCACAAAACCCCATTTTTCAACACAATTTTGTAATTTTACTGGGACATACCCCATTTTTACTATTTGTTGTGCTTTCAGCCTCCTTCCAGTTAGTGACAGAAATGGGTATGAAACCAATGCTGGATCCCAGAAAGCTAAACAGTTCTGAAAAGTAGACAATATTCTGAATTCAGCAAGGGGTCCTTTGTGTAGATCCTACAAGGGTTTCCTACAGAAAATAACAGCTGAAATGAAAACATATTGAAATTGAGGTGAAAAAACAGCCATTTTTTCCCACGTTTTACTCTGTACCTATTTGCTGCAATGTTATATGTTCAAAAGCAATATACTGTTACATCTGCTGGACTCTTCTGGTTGCGGGGATATATAGGGCTTGTAGGTTCATCAAGAACTGTAGGTACCCAGAGCCAATAAAGGAGCTGCACCTTGCAACAGGTTTTCATTGTATACGGGAACAAAGTAATTAATTTGGTGAAATATAAAAAGTGAGAAATAGGTATCAAGAAAACCTTTGTATTTCCAAAATGGGCACAAGATAAGGTGTTGAGAAACAGTGGTTATTTGCACATCTCTGAATTCCAGGGTGCCCATACTAGCATGTGAATTACAGGGCATTTCTCAAATAGATGTCTTTTTTACACACTGTCTTACATTTGAAAGGAAAAAATGTAGAGAAAGACAAGGGGCACTAACACTTGTTTTGCTATTCTGTGTTCCCCCAAGTCTCCTGATAAAAATGGTACCTCACTTACGTTAGTAGGCCTAATGCTTGCAACAGGAAATGCAACATGGACACATCACATTTTTACATTGAAATCTGATGTGTTTCTTGCAAGGTGCCTAGCTGTAGATTTTGGCCTCTAACTCAGCCGGCACAAAGAGAAACCTACCAAATCTGTGCATTTTTTAAAACTAGACACCTAGGGGAATCCAAGATGGGGTGACTTGTGGGGCTCTGACCAGGTTCTGTTTCCCAGAATCCTTTGTTAAACTCACAATCTGGCTAAAAAAATACTTTTTCCTCACATTTCTGTGACAGAAAGTTCTGGAATCTGAGAGGAGCCACAACTTTCCTTCCACCCAGTGTTCCCCCAAGTCTCCCGATAAAAATGGTATCTCACTTGTGTGGGTAGGCTTAGCGTCCACGACAGGATATGCCCCAAAACACAACGTATACACATCACATTTTCCAAAAAGAAAACAGACCTGTTTTTTGCAAAGTGCCTAGCTGTGGATTTTGGACCTTAGCTCAGCCAGCACCTAGTGAAACCCACAAAACCTGCACATTTTTAAAAACTAGATACCTAGGGGAATCCAAGATGGGGTGACTTGTGGGGCTCTCACCAGGTTCTGCTACCCATAATCCTTTGCAAACCTCAAAAGTTGGCCCAAAAAATACTTTTTCCTCACATTTCGGTGAAAGAAAGTTCTGGAATCTGAGAGGAGACACAAATTTCCTTCCAACCAGCATTCCCCCAGGTCTCCCGATAAAAATGGTACCTCACTTGTGTGGATAGGCCTAGCGCCCGCGACAGGATATTCCCCTAAACACAACGTAGACACATCACATTTTCCCTAAGAAAACAGACCTGTTTTTTGCAAAGTGCCTACCTGTAGATTTTGGCCTCTAGCTCAGCCGGCACCTAGGGAAACCTACCAAACCTGAGCATTTTTTAAAACTAGAGACCTAGGGGAATCCAAGATGTGGTGGCTTGTGGGGCTCTCACCAGGTTCTGTTACCAAGAATCCTTTGCAAACCTCAAAATTTGGCCCAAAAAACACTTTTTCCTCACATTTCGGTGACAGAAAGTTCTGGAATCTGAGAGGAGCCACAAATTTCCTTCGAACCAGCGTTCCCCCAAGTCTCCCGATAAAAATGGTACCTCACTTGTGTGGATAGGCCTAGTGCCCGCAACAGGATATGCCCCTAAACACAACGTAGACACATCACATTTTCCCAAAGAAAACAGACTTGTTTTTTGCAAAGTGCCTACCTGTAGATTTTGACCTCTAGCTCAGCCGGCACCTAGGGAAACCTACCAAACCTGTGCATTTTTGAAAGCCAGAGAACTAGGGGAATCCAAGATGGGGTGACTTGTGGGGCTCTGACCAGGTTCTAATACCCAGAATCCTTTGGAAACCTCACAATTTGGATAAAAAAAACAAATTTTCCTTACATTTTGGTGACAGATAGTTCTGGAATCTGAGAGGAACCACAAATGTCCTTCCTCCCAGCATTCCCCCAAGTCTCCCGATAAAAATGATACCTCACTTGTGTGGGTAGGCCTAGCGCCCGTGACAGGAAATGCCCCAAAACACAACGTGAACACATCACAATTTTTAACAGGAAACAGAGGTGTTTTTTGCAAAGTGCCTACCTGTAGATTTTGGCCTCTAGCTCAGCCGGCACCTAGGGAAACCTACAAAACCTGTGCATTTTTGAAAGCTAGAGACCTAGGGGAATCCAAGATGGGGTGACTTGTGGGGCTCTGACCAGGTTCTGTTACCCAGAATCCTTTGCAAACCTCAAAATGTGGCTACAAAAACACGTTTTCCTCACATTTAAGTGACAGAAAGTTCTGGAATCTGAGAGGAGCCACAAATTTCCTTCCACCCAGTGTTCCCCCAAGTCTCCCGATAAAAATGGTACCTCACTTGTGTGGGTAGGCCTAGCGCCCATGAAAGGAAATGACCCAAAACACAACGTGGACACATCATATTTTTTCATAGAAAACAGTGCCTACCTGTGGATGTTGGCCTCTAGCTCAGCCCGCACCTAGGGAAACCTACCAAACCTGTGCATTTTTGAAAACTAGAAACCTAGGGGAATCCAAGATGGGGTGACTTGTGGGTCAGGGCAGGCGTTAAAATGGGGCAAACACACCAGTACTTAAGGCAAACACACAGAAGCAACAGCAGAGCTCCAAAAGGAAGACATGGAGGTGCTTTTCATCCAGCATGCACGAAGACGCAGAGCACAGGACCAACACCAGCAGCTTCCACAACACCATCTGGGACCCCCAAAGGCAACGCAGAAGGTATGAGAGGATATTCAGGACCAGGACAAACCTTCTGGGACTCTGGCAATAAGACATCATCCAGAGGTACAGACTCAACTGGCAAGCCATTCAGCAGCTGGTGTGCAACATTGAGCCACAACTGGCACCTATCTTGCAGACACCGCACATCATTCCACCAGAGACCAAGCTGCTAGCTGTCCTCCACATGTTGGCAAGTGGCTTGTTTCAAACCACTGTTGCCCTGGTTGCCGGGATCTCACAGCCTTCATTCTCTGCCTTCCTACCCAAGGTACTGGATGCCATCATCTCCCTCACACCCTGCCACATCAGCTTCCCCAACACACAGCAGAAGCAGCAGGAGACCAAACATGGCTTCTATCAAATCAATGGCTTCCCACATATGCTTGGTGCCATTGACTGCACACATGTACGCATTGTGCCACCTGCTGCAACGGAACATCTATGCTGCAACAGGAATCACACACACTCCATCAATATGCAGGCCATTGTCGATCACCAGGGATTGACCACCAACATCGTGGCAAAGTATCCTGGAAGTGTACATGATTCATTCATCTTCCGCCACTGCACCATCAATCAACACTTCCAGGATGGCCGATATGGAAATGGCCTACTTGTTGGTAAGTACAGAAACCTACTTATATACACAGAGCACAGCAACCCTCTAGAACACACAACACATACACCACTACATTGACACGTGGCCAGGAAGACACTGAGGTTGTGACACTGCTAGTCATGTGTGATATTCTGACCCATTTGGATACACACCTATGGACAACTGACAGATGCAAATGACAACAGATGCCACTCCACAGACACAAAGGAACAATTTAAAACAACACAATGACAATGACATGGCCTTAACTGGCAGTACAAAGTGGAAGATTAATCTTTTAATATCACATCAATAACACTCAATCAAACACCCTTCCAAGCAATGAGTACTGTGTAAGGGGTGTGCAATGTGTTTCGCTGCAGGTCAAACACCATGAGACACATAGCATGATGTTGATGAGTCTAATGAAGGTGACATGGAATCATTGAGGCTGTACCAATATCTCACATCACTCCTGCTCTGACATTGCCCACTACCAATAAGCAAGTGGACTGTGCTAAGGACACATATTGATGTAACAATATTGAAAGTGCACATTGCTACACATACGGATTGAGACAATTACACATATACACAATAATTGTACAAGCATTTGGACCTTCTGACACTCAAAACATCAACCTCACAACCAAGTTAGCTAACTGAACTGGACCAGGTTCAGTAGTATAGGTACACGTTTGAACATGAGTCAACTCGGCAAGGGCAGAGAAATAGATCTGCAGAGAACTTGTCACACATGTTATATTTGTGCATTTTCAATTGTCAACTCGTCAGTGCAGACAACTTATGAAGATGTGTTGTACATTGTCACCTAGCCAAATCAAAGGGGCTCACTGATCTTTAACAAATTCTATTGCATATGTTAAATTGGATGGGATGTCCAGGCCATATAGATGCAACCGTGTTACCACCACTGTGAAATTGATTTTGTGTATGGAAGTATCATTTCACCCCCAGTTAAGACACATGGACATCTCTATCACATGACATAATGTAAGGGAGTACACAATGTACTGCAACTCTACAAAAATACCACTGACATCCAGTCAATCAAACACCAGTTCAGAAAATGAAACAACCCAATGCTGATGGTACATCCCAGAAGCCTAGGATTCCACACAATAACACAAACACAGATGAGTCACAGACAACACAAGATAACAACTGCCATCCAAAGTGATTATCATGGTGCAAGCAACATCAACATTTTCTCACTCATTTTCTCATTCAGCTGATCAGGGGTATGGGAGTCAGCCATGGATCATTTGCAAACCCAAGCACAGCATCAGAGCGTGCATATAATGAGGCACATCGGAGGACACGCCCCATAGTCGAGAGGACTTTTGTCATCCTGAAGTCAAGATTCAGGTGCCTCGACATCACCAGAGGAAGCCTCCTATACTCATCAGAAATGGTCTGCAAGATCATTTTGACCTGTGCCATCCTGCTCAACATCTGTGTAAGGAGGAACAATCCACTCTATGAACCAGACCCACATATGGCTGAAGAGGAGGAAGAGGAGGATGTTGTCCATCAAAATGAGGGGGACCATCCAAACACAGCTGCAGGATTGCGTCGGAGACAACACATTATCCAAAACTTCTTTTAGCTACAGTCACCATCACCACTGTTTTACCATATGTCATTTAACACCTATTCTAATCACTATATCATGGTCTGGGTAATCATTTTTGCATCACATTATCCCTAAGATTCATAATCAGAGTGTAGCCTCACGGAGCATTGCAGAAATACATATTAGGATACTGAAAAATCCACATCACATTTGATAGGTATGAATGTACAGCCAACTTCACACACACTGTAAATGACATACATCCTGTCCATTTCACATTTGAAGGGCAATATCAGAAGACCACAGCTATTTCACACATACATGTTGGCAACATGGTTCATTGCAGCATATGGCACACAACTAAGACACCATCATTCAATAAGGAAAAGAAATGCCTCATACATGAGGCAGTGGATGAGCTATTGCATCATTGGCAACAGGAATGTATAACCAAACCATTGACAGCAGTAAGTGTGACATCAGCTATCTTTGCAAGAAGTATGTGCGACAAAAAATCCATGTAAGCAGCAAATGGATAGCACAATTTCCCCAGGTATGACTAGCATTGCTCACAAGACATCCCCTGCACATGCCATCCCAGGTCATAAATCCTGCCACTGCCATGTTTTCTGTCTCTCCCCACCCTTTTCTAGGGGGCCCTGGAAATTGACTATGTGTACCCTGATAATCCCTCATCTATACACACCCAGACTCACAATCTGACTCCAGTGTGCTTCCCTCTTTAGTGTGGTATGCCATAGTCATTGTTCATGTGTCTGCATGGACTTCTGGTCGAATAATGCACTGCCTGGTAGTCTGTAGGACCTGTAATCACCTGCCCATTGCTTCCCATGTGAAAGGTACTGTTGGTCCTTTGAACTTGATTCTCACCTACAGGACTTGTGAGAGACTGAAGCTGCACACACCTGTGAGCACCTCCATGCAGACCAGCCATTTGAACATGCACTGCCCTTGCTGCTGCCTGGAACAGCATAGAAACTGCCATTATATGTATATCACTGTTCTGCATTGCCATATAAATCACTTGTGTAACACAGGCCTTGGGTTATTGGGTAACATTGCAGCACACAGGACAAATACAGTTTACTTTTTCCACAGTGTTGTTACAGCTTTGACCAGTCATTGTGTATTTGCCTTGTTCATTTTTGTTCCTGATTGACCCTGCATCCTTTTAGCCTAACTGGTTCCTGTCTTTGTGTTACCATAAAGGTTCCCTGTGGCTACATGTGTCTCATAGCCGCTTTCCATGCCCTCACTTTCCTCCTGGGGTATTGTGTCAGGTAGGTCTACAATGAATACTCAAATACATTGTATAGCGTAATCATTTTACTTATCGTATCATGGGGTGGGACATGTCTACAAGTACCCTAATCACAGCCCATCCCTTGTCTGGGTTTCATGTAAGCATGAGTGACAAATAGTGACAGTGTACCACGGCTGTATGCATGGATTGGGTATGGTGCCTCCAGCACAACCAACAACGTTAGATAATGTGCATGAAATGTCAACACATGTTTGTACCCTGACGGTCCACACACTGATTCACATGGGCCCCAACATATTGATGGGGCTTGCGTGGTGAATAGCTGTGAGATTAATCAGCACAGAGGCACTGATGTTCCCGGCTGCAGTGGGAATTTTAGAGGAGACCCTGTGTACAAATGTTGTGAGGAAACCTGGCGGGTTTAAAATTCCTGATCCATTAACTTTGTGAGCACACCAAGGTTGCCCTGTTGTCAGTCTCATAAACTTTCTGCAGTGCCGTAGCTGGACTATCCCCATGTGTGTTCTCAATTCCGCTTTCTTTCAATTCAGCTGTGAAGGATACTTTGTCAATGCAGGGAATGGCTCCACAGACTCATTACTGGACCTGCACGTAACTGTGACAACATGAACCCCGTTAATGACACAGGCTACACATGGGCCCACACACTTGAACTGGACACCTTTGTGCAAACAACGACTGGAAAAATGTGAACACGTGCTGCTTGGTCTGCTGGTCCTCCACTGCCACAGGAGAAACAGGTCATTTATATGACTCAAACTGTGGAGTGACATTACATTTGTGGATTGGTTTTGGGACTCCGTGTCACAAACACCGTACTCACATGGCATTTTCAAATGTCTGACTCAAGGATGGTATCGAAACAAGTGACCAGGAAGTGGTATCCAACATTCCAGGACATCTGATGGCTTAGTCTTTGAACATTGCCATGATCAACCATCCTCTATCTATCCTGTGCATGGTTTGTTATGGGAGATGCTTTTGTCCCAAAAATCAGGGACGTTCACACAGCATTTGTTGCTACGTGTATGACAAACACATTTCCTTACTCTTTTCCACACTGAATAGCATCTGATGGTTGTCCACATTGACAACACATGCATACAAGCACATTTATGAAAACACGTCTTGTGATGTTCACACAGTGGGACAACTAAAATTGTAAGAGCCAATTCACACATGTTGACACACAGGCAATGAGTTAATGTATTGAGTTGTGTAGCCTTGCTATCCTCTATTGACACACAACCTGCTCAAACTGGGTAATACCAATTTGTATTCCAAAGGTTTGGGGATCAATTGCATCAGTGAAGAGTGCAAATCCAGTACAACTAGAGGATCATGGTCCGCAGTAGTTTGATCTGCCACATGTGCCCATACACTAGAATACACAATGTAGGTGCAAACAGCCTATCTCTATATAGTTACAGCTGTCATGTACTATAAAAATGTGAGAAACTACCCAAACCCAGTAAAGACATAGGCCCTCATTACAACCTCAGCCTGCCAAGGTTGTACTGCCGAGCGGGCGCCTATGCGGCCGCAATCCCGCCAACCGCATTACAACATCCCCGCCAGCCAAGCGGGGCTGTCGTCCGTAACATTGGAGCCGGCTCCTAATGGATCTGGCGGTGTTGCGGCCGTGCGACAGGTGCAGCTGCACCCGTTGCGCTTTTCACTGTCTGCTGTGCAGACAGTGAAAAGCAGGGTGGGGCTGTGCCTGGGGGCCCCTGCACTGCCCATGCCAAGGACAGGCTGGCGGGAAGGGGAGTTACAAGCAGCGCTGCCCTGGCAGATTATAACCGCCGGGACAACGATGGCGGGAAACCACCAGTCCCGGCAGTGTGACCGCGGCGCTACCGCCATGGTCATAATATGGCAATTTGTACCGCCAGCCTGTTGGTGGTACAATCGCCAAAACAATTGTAATGAGGCCCATAAATTCTGACGCATACGCATCAAAAAAGATGCACATAATTCAAAAAACACCGCTTATGCATAGAAACATGACGCTCATTGCATGATACATCCATTGGCCCTGAGTGGTAATTTCCACACTGTACCCCATAAAATTGGTTAACAATGAAAAATATTTGAAAATATGGATGCGGGGTAATTTCTAAGCATGTGCGTCAAAACAAAATGACGCACAGACTGTAAGCTTTATAATATTTTGATAATAAAAATGCACCGCATTTGAGGCAGGAAGTGATGTAATAGATTATCCTGATTACAGAATTGGTACAGTGGGTGTACTTTCACTTTGCAGTCTGTGATTTTTCTTGACTGTGTGGCTGTGTTTGGACTTGTCTCTCTGTAAATATTGTGAATTTGTCTCTTGTGTGCTCTTTATATTGTCTTTTGGTGTTTTCTAAGTGTCTGTGGTATCCTGTGTAAGTGTATTGTTGTCATTTCTGGTGTCTAATTTTGTCTTTGTACTGTTGGGAGTCTGTTGTGGGTAGTGTTAGTATGGGGATAGTTGGGCTGTTTTAGGGTTATTTACTTTTCATTTCCCTCTCCTCCTTTCCCTTCATTATCCTCTGTACCCCTTAATTCCTTTATTATTTCAAGCATGTTGGGTAGGCCACGTCTTGGGTGAGGAGGAGCTGGGGGCTTCATTTGGCTGGTGTATCACACAGAGCCAAGGAGGCTCCGGTGGGCAAAGGTCCTGTACCATCTGCAATGGCGTATACAACACACCACGCAATGAACACCAGCTAAAGCACTGTTGGGCTGACCTTGTTGTCAGGGAGCAAGACCTGCTGGACCACCTGGGGATTGTGATTGGTGGCCCTGTTGGTTAGTACAATTCAGAGTAATGTGCACATGTAAATGCTCTGTAGTGACAGTACCATATTTGTTCATATGCTGCAGGCAATGTTTTTGGACATGTGGAATTCAAGTTAAACATACAGTGGCCGTGAGTTATACAATAATTGCTACACATTACCGGCATTTGTTGACGCAGCAGCTGCACTGAGTTACAAAACACAACTGGGGCCTGTAAATTAGTGCTGCCTTCACGTCAATAGATGATGCAAATGTGGCTCTAACATATGTTTTAGGCATGGTCTGTGAGTGTAACAGGAAAGACATGTTTTTAATCCAGATATTTTCAGGAATTAATGTGTCCCCCAATTATTTCTGATACATATCTGAACTGGATTCTGACACATACGTACCAAGTTATTTCTAACCTCAGATAACACCTTAGGCTGACAGTTTGACTTGGTTGTGCCACAATTAAATTAGGGATGGATGCCAAAAGTAATGCACACTGGTTCATATCTAAATGTTTGGCGCTACTTTCCATAGCTGTGGAACGTAAAATGAAGGAAATGATACAAATTGAGGGATAACAACTATCCATGGCCCGCTGTTCATTGTACCTGTGTGTTTTACATTGGTCTTGGGCACAATAGCTGGAACAGAGCTAATGCATTTGCAATCTGTGTTACTTTATAGCCATTAACTTCTCATAAGTTATGGGATCATCATGGGATACCTGACGTTGGGGAATTCATGATCACAATGTATTACATGCATGATGTCAAGCAAGGGACCCCTGACCAATTCCATCATACATATTAAGTTCCCTAATACTTTGCTAGTTTAGTTTGGCACACCCCTGTTGATCTAGTGCAGCATATGTTTAATAACTAACTTGCCAGTATGGAGGCTATCACAGTGTATGCTAAAATCAGAAGACCAGCATTCCTGTAACTGCTGCCATTCCAAAGGTACATACAAATTGAAACCTACATCATCATGATTGACACAGTGGTACATTTACTAAACCATGTGTTAAGAATATGACACTGTCAGTTTGCTGTATGGCCGCTTGTAGGAGGCTGGCCTGGCTTGTAGTGGGTACCAAGGGGAACTTACACTCTGTACCACGTCCAGTTATCCCTTATTAGTGTAGAAGAGGTGTTTCTAGCAGCTTAGGCTGATAGAAGGTAGCTATAGCAGAGCAGCTTAGGCTTAACTAGGAGACATGCAAAGCTCCTACTATACCACTGGTGTCATATGCACAATATCATAAGAAAACACAATACACAGATATACTAAAAATAAAGGTACTTTATTTTTATGACAATATGCCAAAAGTATCTCAGTGAGTACCCTCAGTATGAGGATGCCAAATATACACAAGATATATGTACACAATACGAAAAATATGCAGTAATAGCTAAAGGAAGTAATGCAAGCAGTGTAAACTTACAATACTGTAGATTGCAATAGGAGCACATAGGTATAGGGGCAACACAAACCATATACTCCAATAGTGGAATGCGAACCACAAATGGACCCCAAACCTATGTGAGCTTGTAGAGGGTCGCTGGGACTGTAAGAAAACAGTGAGGGTTAGAAAAATAGCCCACCCCAAGACCCTGTAAGGCAGGTGTAAAGTACACCTACAACCCCCAGAGAGCACAGAAGTCGTGATAGGGGGATTCTGCAAGGAAAACTAACACCAGCAATGCAACAACAGTGGATTTCTAGACCTGAGTACAAGTAAGAGAAGGGGACCAAGTCCAAGAGTCATGACAGTGTCGAGAGTGGTCAGATGCCCAGGAAATGCCAGCTGAGGGTGCAAGGAAGCTGCCACTGGATGGAAGAAGCTTGGTGTTTTGCAAGAACGAAGAGGACTAGGAACTTCCCCTTTGGAGGATGGATGTCCCACGTCGTGAAGAAGCTTGCAGAGGTGTTCCCATGCAGAAAGACCGCAAACAAGCCTTGCTAGCTGAAAGGGTTGCAGTTAGGGTTTTTGGATGCTGCTGTGGCCCAGGAGGGACCAGGATGTCCCCACTTGGATGAGGAGACAGAGGGGGCGCCCAGCAAGTCCGGGAGCCCTCACAGAAGCAGTCAGCACCCGCAGAAGTACTGTAACAGGCACTTAGAAGAGGACTGAACCGGAGTCCACCCGAAGTCAGAAAAGGGAGTCCCACGATGCCGGAGGACAACTCAGAAGGTTGTGCACTACAGGTTAGAGTGTCGGGGACCCAGGCTTGGCTGTGCACGAAGGAAATCCTGGAAGAGTGCACAGGAGCCGGAGCAGCTGCAAATCATGCAGTACCCAGCAATGCAGTCTAGCATGGGGAGGCAAGGACTTACCTCCACCAAACTTGGACTGAAGAGTCACTGGACTGTGGGAGTCACTTGGACAGAGTTGCTGGGTTCCAAGGACCACGCTCGTCATGCTGAGAGGAGACCCAGAGGACCGGTGATGCAGTCTTTTGTTGCCTGCGGTTGCAGGGGGAAGATTCCGTCGACCCGCAGGAGATTTCTTCAGAGGTCCTGGTGCAAGAAGGAGGCAGGCTACCCCCAGAGCATGCACCACCAGGAAACAGGCGAGAAAGCCGGCAGGATGAAGCGATACAAGGTTGCAGTAGTTGTCTTTGCCACTTTGTTGCGGTTTTGCAGGCATCCTGAGCAGTCAGCAGTCGATCCTTTGGCAGAAGGTGAAGAGGGAGATGCAGAGGAACTCTGGTGAGCTCTTGCATTAGGTATCTGAAGAATTCCCCAAAGCAGAGACCCTAAATAGCCAGAAAAGGAGGTTTGGCTACCTAGGAAGGAGGATTGGCTACTGAGAGAGGTAAGAGCCTATCAGAAGGAGTCTCTGACGTCACCTGTTGGCACTGGCCATTCAGAGCAGTCCAGTGTGCCAGCAACACCTCTGTTTCCAAGATGGCAGAGGTCTGGGGCACACTGTAGGAGCTCTGGGCACCTCCCCTGGGAGGTGCAGGTCAGAGAGTAGTCACTCCCCTTTCCTTTGTCCAGTTCCGTGCCAGAGCAGGGCTGGGGGATCCCTGAACCGGTGTAGACTGGCTTATGCAGAGATGGGCAGCAACTGTGCCCATCAAAGCATTTCCAGAGGCTGGGGGAGGCTACTCCTCCCCAGCCTTCACACCTATTTCCAAAGGGAGAGGGTGTCACACCCTCTCTCAGAGGAAATCCTTTGTTCTGCCTTCCTGGGCCAGGGCTCCTGGACCCCAGGGGGGCAGAAACCTGTCTGAGGGGTTGGCAGCAGCTGCAGTGCAAACCCTGTAAAGGCACTTTGGCAGTACCCAGGTTCTGTGCTAGAGACCCGGGGATCATGAAATTGTCTCCCCAATGCCAGAATGGCATTAGGGTGACAATTCCATGATCTTAGACATGTTACATGGCCATGTTCAGGGTTACCATTGTGACGCTATACATAGGTAGTGACCTATGTATAGTGCACGCGTGTAATTGTGTCCCCGCACTCACAAAGTCCGGGGAATTTGCCCTGAACAATGTGGGGGCACCTTGGCTAATGCCAGGGTGCCCACACACTAAGTAACTTTGCACCCAACCTTCACCATGTGAAGGTTAGACATATAGGTGACTTATAAGTTACTTAAGTGCAGTGGTAAATGGCTGTGAAATAACGTGGACGTTATTTCACTCAGGCTGCACTGGCAGGCCTGTGTAAGATTTGTCAGATATCCCTATGGGTGGCAAAAGAAATGCTGCAGCCTATAGGGAACTCCTGGAACCCCAATACCCTGGGTACCTCACACCAATATACTAGGGAATTATAAGGGTGTTCCAGTATGCCAATGTCAATTGGTGAAATTGGCCACTAGCCTGTTAGTGACAATTTGGAAAGCAGAGAGAGCATAACCACTGAGGTTCTGGTTAGCAGAGCCTCAGTGAGAGAGTTACGCATCACACAGGGAACACATACATATAGGCCACAAACTTATGAGCACTGGGGACCTGGCTAGCAGGATCCCAGTGACACATAATAACCACACTTACAACATAGGGTTTTCACTATGAACACTGGGCCCTGGCTAGCAGGATCCCAGTGAGACAGTGAAAACACCCTGACATATACTCACAAACAGGCCAAAAGTGGGGGTAACAAGGCTAGAAAGAGGCTTCTTTCTCACACAACCCCCCCCCCTCCCCAAACGAAGGACAATAAGGCTAACCTTGGCCAGTTGAGTCCTTATTGTCTAAGTGGTGATAAGTGGAGAGTAGCTCTGCAATAGACTGGTTACTCCCTTTATCATCCACTATATGGTTACTTCCCTGTGGGGATGTAAACCACCCTGTTTGAAGTTTTGTAGCTAACTAACAATGTGAAGATATATTCTCAGAGTTCCTATCAGTAAGTTTTAGTTTAGAACAGTGGAAATTGTCCACTGGACCTATTTCTAGTGATGAGAATGCCAGACAGGGATGCTGTCTCAGTAAAGCCATAGCTGGGCAAAAACTGTGTGCATATGGCAGTAAGAGAGAACAGGGATGCTGTTTCTCTTTAGTTGGAGCAGGGCAGGGATGCTGTCCTATGAGCTCCACACTAGGGCAGGGCTGCTGTCCTAAGTGTTGTGAGGCAGTGCAGGGTTTCTGCACTAAAGTTGCTCTGGGAGGGTTGGAGGGATGCTCCATGTTAACTAAAATGGTGCCCTTTTTCTCACCAATATTAGTTATCCCACAGAGAGGTACTTCCACCTCAGGGAGTACAGCTATGCCAGCTGATGATTCCCTTGGTATAGGTGCCACCCCAGGAGAGGTTTCTCCCACCACAGGAATGGAATCCTGAATGGCAGGGTGGGTAGGGGATACTGTGATAGCCTTTTTACATGTTGTTGGAGAAAGATCCTGAGTTTTCAGGCCTTTTTCTCTCCTTTGCTTTTTCATTTCAGTAGAAATGAGAGGGAACAATTCCTCAGGGATACCCAGCATGGCTGCATGGGTATAAAACTCTACCTCAGCCCAACCTGAGGTCTCTAGGTCATTACCTAAGAGACAGTCTACAGGTAAGCTAGGTGACACTACCACCTGCTTAGTGCCAGTAACTCCACCCCAACTAAACTGAACTATAGCTAAGGGAAGAAACTTAGTGGAGTTATGGACATCAATAATCTCGTACTGTTGTCTAATGATGTGTTGTTCAGGAGCCACTAGGTTTTCAGTCACTAAAGTGATACTGGCACCTCTGTCCCTGTAGGCCTGGGCCTCAACACCATTTATTGAAACTGTCTGCCTGTACTTATCCATTGTAAGGGGACAAGCAATCAGTGTGGCAAGGCCAATGCCACTAGGTGTGACAGAAACTGTCTTGGGATTGACTACCCCAGTTTGTATGATGGACCCATAAGTGAACCCAACTACACCCTAAGCTTGACTGTTGCCAGCAGTCCCACTACTATTACCACTACTGCTAGGGGCACTAGAGTTTGATGTATTAGTGGTGGTAGGCTAAGGAGGTTTACCTGGACAGGACTTATCCCCTGGCCAATGGCCTATATTTTTCCACACAAAGCACCAAGGATTCTTAATGTGTGCATGTTGTGAAGAAGAGGAAGAATTTGATTTATCCCCACCCCCTCAAGAGTGTTTAGGATTTGAAGAAGGATCTTTGGTTTTACCCTTATCCCCATGCTTATCCTGAGATTTCTCACCATCTTTCTTCTTGCCATCCTTGTCACCCCCTGTATGAACCTTTCTGTTCACTCTTGTTCTGACCCATTTGTCTGCCTTCGTTCCCAATTCTTGGGGAGAGGTCAGATCTGAGTCCGCTAGATATTGGTGTAACAAGTCAGACACACAGTTATTCAGAATATGCTCTCTCAGAATAAGATTATACCGGCTTTCATAGTCAAAGACTTTAATGCCATGTAACCACCCCTCCAAGGCCTTCACTGAACAGTCAACAAAGTCTATCCAGTCTTGTGAGGACTCTTTTCTGGTTTCTCTGAACTTAATCCTGTATTGTTCAGTGGTTAAGCCAAATCCATCCAAGAGTGCATCCTTCAAAACTGCAAAATTATTGGCATCACTTTCTCTAACAGTAAGGAGCCTATCCCTACCCTTTCCATTGAAAGATAGCCATAGAATAGCACCCCACTGCCTTTGAGGGACCCCCTGTACCATACAGGCCCTCTCAAGTGCAGCAAACCACTTGTTAATGTCATCCCCCTCCTTGTAAGGGGGAACTATCTTTTGCAGATTCCTGGAATCATGCTCTCTCACAGGATTACTATCAGGAATTCTGCTGCAGCCACCATGGGGTCCTAACCCCAATCTCTGTCTCTCCTTCTCCAGATCTAGGGATTCCCTGTCTAGAGCCAGCTGTTGCTGTTTAAGCTTCAGTCTGGTCTCTTCCACTCTCAACTTTTTGAGTTCCCTTTCAAACATGTTGTCTTCAGGGTGGGTGGGTTGGGAATGTTTAGACACTGAGGATGTATTGGAACCAACAGAGGGAGACCGGTCCCTAACAGCTTACACTCTAACAACTTGGCCTCCAAGAACAAAAGCATCCCTACTATGATGAGAGCTTCTATTACTACCAACATTGCTAGGTGGTCTGCTAAGGGGCAGATTTGGAAGAGAACCCTGTACACCTTCCTCAAGGGGCTCCCCTGAGTCAGAGTGCTACTAACCTCTCAGATGAAGTGCCAGCTAGGGACTTACCATTCTCGTGAACATGTTAAATAGAAATTCTCTAGAAGAAATCTTTCCTACCAGTAAACCTCTATCAATGCAGAGACTCCTTAGGCTCTTAAAGTTAAGATTGTCATATATAGTATTGACAATTTTAAGAGAAGTTCCTACATCAGACATGATAGAAAAAGGTTTAGGGACAGTGAGAAGAGAGAAAAAGTGTCAGGACTTTCTAAAGAACAGGAAAAAAACGTTTTCAAACTTTTTGAAACTTTTTGAAAGTTTAGGAGTACTTTTCAGCACTTAGAAGAAAGTGTAAGAGAAAAAAAGCAAAACTTTTTGGTTAGGTGTACATACACTGAACTTGTTTTGTATATTTTTCTCTTATGAAAAGTACAATATGACAAAGTGGTAAGTAGTTACAAGTACTTATCCCACCGCTGCACAACCAACGTAGGAGGCTGGCATGGCTTGTAGTGGGTACCAAGGGGTACTTACACTCTGTACCAGGTCCAGTTATCCCTTATTAGTGTAGAAGAGGTGTTTCTAGCAGCTTAGGCTGATAGAAGGTAGCTATAGCAGAGCAGCTTAGGCTGAACTAAGAGACATGCAAAGCTCCTACTATACCACTGGTGACATATGCACAATATCATAAGAAAACACAATACACAGATATATTAAAAATAAAGGTACTTTATTTTTATGACAATATGCCAAAAGTATCTCAGTGAGTACCCTCAGTATGAGGATGCCAAATATACACAAGATATATGTACACAATACCAAAAATATGCAGTAATAGCAAAAGGAAGTAATGCAAGCAGTGTAAAGTTAAAATAGATTGCAATAGGAGCACATAGGTTTAGGGCCAACACAAACCATATACTCCAAAAGTGGAATGCGAACCACGAATGGACCCCAAACCTATGTGAGCTTGTAGAGGGTCGCTGGGACTGTAAGAAAACAGTGAGGGTTAGAAAAATAGCCCACCCCAAGACCCTGTGAGGTAGGTGTAAAGTGCACCTACAACCCCCAGAGAGCACAGAAGTCGTGATAGGGGGATTCTGCAAGGTAAACCAACACCAGCAATGCAACAACAGTGGATTTCCAGACCTGAGTACCTGTAAGAAAAGGGGACCAAGTCCAAGAGTCGCGACAGTGTTGAGAGTGGGCAGATGCCCAGGAAATGCCAGCTGAGGGTGCAAGGAAGCTGCCACCGGATGGAAGAAGCTTGGTGTTTTGCAAGAACGAAGAGGACTTGGAACTTCCCCTTTGGAGGATGGATGTCCCACGTCGTGAAGAAGCTTGCAGAGGTGTTCCCACGCAGAAAGACTGCAAACAAGCCTTGCTAGCTGCAAGGGTCGCGGTTAGGCTTTTTGGATGCTGCTGTGGCCCAGGAGGGACCAGGATATCGCCACTTAGATGAGGAGACAGAGGGGGCGCCCAGTAAGTCAGGGAGCCCTCAAAGAAGCAGGCAGCACCCACAGAAGTACCGGAACAGGCACTTAGAAGAGGACTGAACCGGAGTCCACCCGAAGTCAGAAAAGGGAGTCCCACAACACCGGATGACAACTCAGAAGGTTGTGGACTGCAGGTTAGAGTGTCGGGGAACCAGGCTTGGCTGTGCACAAAGGAAATCCTAGAAGAGTGCACAGGAGCGAGAGCAGTTGCAAATCACGCGGTACCCAGCAATGCAGTCTAGCGTGGGGAGGCAAGGACTTACCTCCACCAAACTTGGACTGAAGAGTCACTGGACTGTGGGAGTCACTTGGACAGAGCTGCTGAGTTCCAGGGACCACGCTCATCGTGCTGAGAGGGGACCCAGAGGACTGGTGATGCAGTCTTTTGTTGCCTGCGGTTGCAGGGGGAAGATTCCGTTGACTCACGGGAGATTTCTTCAGAGCTCATGGTGCAAGAAGGAGGCAGGCTACCCCCAGAGCATGCACCACCAGGAAACAGGCGAGAAAGCCAGCAGGATGAAGCGATACAAGGTTGCAGTAGCTGTCTTTGCTACTTTGTTGCGGTTTTGCAGGCGTCCTGAGCAGTCAGCGGTCGATCCTTTGGCAGAAGGTGAAGAGGGAGATGCAGAGGAACTCTGGTGAGCTCTTGCATTCGGTATCTGAAGAATTCCCCAAAGCAGACACCCTAAATAGCCAGAAAAGGAGGTTTGGCTACCTAGGATGGAGGATTGGCTACTGAGAGAGGTAAGAGCCTATCAGAAGGAGTCTCTGACATCACCTGTTGGCACTGACCATTCAGAGCAGTCCAGTGTGCCAGCAACACCTCTGTTTCCAAGATGGCAGAGGTCTGGGGCACACTGGAGGAGCACTGGGCACCTCCCCTGGGAGGTGCAGTTCAGGGGAGTAGTCACTCCCCTTTCCTTTGTCCAGTTTTGCACCAGAGCAGGGCTGGGGGATCCCTGAACCGGTGTAGACTGGCTTATGCAGAGATTGGCACCATCTGTGCCCATCAAAGCATTTCCAGAGGCTGGGGGAGGCTACTCCTCCCCAGCCTTCACACCTATTTCCAAAGGGAGAGGGTTTCACACCCTCTCTCAGAGGAAATCCTTTGTTCCGCCTTCCTGGGTCAGGGCTACCTGGACCCCAGGGGGGCAGAAACCTGTCTGAGGGGTTGGCAGCAGCAGCAGATGCAGTGCATACCCTGAAAAGGCAGTTTGGCGGTACCCGGGTTCTGTGCTAGAGACCAGGGGGATCATGGAATTGTCTCCCCAATGCCAGAATGGGGAGACAATGGCCAAAATGGCATTGGGGAGACAATTCCATGATCTTAGACATGTTACATGGCCATGTTCGGAGTTACCATTGTGACGCTGTACATAGGTATTGACCTATGTACAGTGCACAAGTGTAATGGTGTCCCCGCACTCACAAAGTCCGGGGAATTTGCCCTGAACGATGTGGGAGCACCTTGGCTAGTGCCAGGGTGCCCACACACTAAGTAACTTTGCACCCAACCTTCACCAGGTGAAGGTTAGACATATAGGTGACTTATAAGTTACTTAAGTGCAGTGGTAAATGGCTGTGAAATAATGTGGACGTTGTTTCACTCAGGCTGCACTGGCAGGCCTGTGTAAGATTTGTCCGATCTCCCTATGGGTGTCAAAAGAAATGCTGCAGCCCATGGGGATCTCCTGGAACCCCAATACCCTGGGTACCTCAGTACCATATACTAGGGAATTATAAGGGTGTTCCAGTATGCCAAAGTGAATTGGTGAAATTGGTCACTAGCCTGTTAGTGACAATTTGGAAAGCAGAGAGAGCATAACCACTGAGGTTCTGGTTAGCAGAGCTTCAGTGAGACAGTTAGGCATCACACAGGGAACACATACATATAGGCCACAAACTTATGAGCACTGGGGTCTTGGCTCGCAGGATCCCAGTGACACATAACAGCCACACTTACAACAAAGGGTTTTCACTATGAACACTGGGCCCTGGCTAACAGGATCCCAGTGAGACAGTGAAAATACCCTGACACATACTCACAAACAGGCCAAAAGTGGGGTAGCAAGTCTAGAAAGAGGCTACTTTCTCACACCGCTGATCAACCAACTTGGCAATTGTAAGATGATGAATGTGGCTCACTGTGATTTCCAAAACCCATAATGGGTACACAGGATAAAGCGTGACACATTTCAGTTACAATGACTACACCTGTGCCCATGCAATTTGTCATGGATGTCTAAAATATACACTGTCAACATATATCTCCTTGTTGTATCCAAATATTAAAACTGGTCATTCCATGGCTAGCCTCAAACTGTCACCAATTAATGCACAGGATCCCTGCCATTATGGTGTCATGGGGCATATGTGGCTCAGGGTACACTGTTAATGTAGCATATGTAACCTACACACAACACAGTCCCTACATGCAAGGGACCATAGAAAGCATAATAAATCATGACCTTAAATCAACCCACAGGCGCGTCACACGGTAAATGATTGTCCCTTGATGCACAAGCCACAATGCCTGAGTGACTGGTATTGCAGTGCTCCAGGAAAGTGGCTTTGCATGTCTCTCATTACTACAAATGATGAGAGGAGTACATTCCATAAATGAGTCTGCAATCAATTGATGGAGCATGTTTGTCATCACATGCTAGTTAGGGCCACTGCATGTGTGCAGATATGTGTGTATCATTCACTGGAGTGACCAGGTCTCTACATGTTTGCAGTGGTATGTCTGTTGCAGTATCATTATGCCTGAGAGGCTGGACTTTTAGATTTAATGTTACACACAGTAATTTTATTTGGAAGTGTTGAACAGTGCACAGACATTGAGCACATTTCTCCCTTCTATGCTTTACAGGTGAACCCACGTGCATGTGACACTTGAGTACAATGCCATAGGTGTGCATGCTGCTCATGGCCAGATGTGTGCTTTCATCTGTCTGCTTGTTGTAAGACAGGTATTAGTGGTATTAAATGATGTTGACACTTGTCTGCATTTACAAACATAAATGTGGATGGGATTGTCCAAGGTTTGGGTGTATCCTAGTTGGACATCCTCCTTACCTGTGGAGGACTGCCCAAACCCAGGTACAGCTGTCCAAAGCTTCCTGGGTGTGCTAGATGTGTGAAAGTATTTGTTGCTTCTCCATCCCCCCTGAGGCATAGGCTTAGGGTTATGCAATGTGTACCTAAGTGTGATGATCCAAGTTTAGTACACAGACATGTAAATCACTTGTCCAAACCTAGGGTACCCACTCATGATTAGCAACTGCATTCCATCCTGGCAATTACATTTACAAATCACAGATCTTGTGGCCCTTGATTGTCATCCAGAAGATAGTCATTAGTTGGCCTGTCACATATGGAGGACTCCAGCATTTTTTATGTGACAAATGGCTGAACAATGATGCATAGGTCATTTAAGTTGCTACAGATCTTTTAGAGCATTGCTGTGCTGTTAGATAGGACATGTGTAGGCTGCGTTGGCATGTACTTCCTCATAGAGAATCTGTGATCTGTATGGTGATATGGCCTGTTTCAGCTACATTAGATGTATTGTCTGATTTTCATCAGTAGCTATATCACACAATGATGTGTCTAATGTTTGGCTTTATCTTTTTTAAGAGCAGCCAATATGAATGTCATCCAGATTCATGAGTTTCAGCGCCGGGCGATGCGTTACTGCCACATTCTAGATGTGGAGTCTGGGTTCCGCCACATGGCACGGCGTTATCGCCATAAAAGTGCCTCAGGAGAGTGGAGGGCATTTGCCCAATGGGGCCCTTCAGTGTCCACAACAGCCACCGCCACCAGCACCACCACTTCCACCCAGGTGGCACCAAGCATATCAGGTACCACTGCAGGACAATCGACCTCCACTGCTCCCTGACCAATGATAGCACCACCTGCACCTCCCCCTACAAGCATGGCACCACCAACTGGACAAACATCTACAACTGGCACCCAGACCACCCCTGCTGCAAGCATTGACCCTGCAATTTTCCGAGTGATGCAAAGTGACATGCAAGGTATGTTGCAGAGAATGAACAGGCTGCTTCAGGAGGTGTTACAAATTAATAAGAGGGTGCATGACATCAAGAAGACTCTGCGGAGGGCGAACTTGTAACAATTATACCCTCAGCCATCAATCCCTCGCCTCCCTCCCTTTTCCTGGTTCTTTTAAATTAGTGGGTTTAGGCGGATTAGTGTTAGGTTAGAATAGGCTGTTAGTTTTGTTAGTAGTAGTGGGTTGGGGGGTGTGGGTATGATAATTTGATTTTTTTTTATTATGTGTGTGGGTGGGGGATGATGTTGGGGTTTTGGTGCTTTTAAAAATAATAATAATAATTTAAAAAATACAAAAATGTAACAATACAAAAATATATATATTTGTTTAGTATAAGATAGTATGTGTTTAGGTTAGTATATGTTGTCCTCCATGTGTCCTGTTTTATAAGGGGGATGGGGAGTTGATGTTTAGAGTGTTTAGTTAAATGTGATAAGTATGTTTAGCTTAGGTTAGTTAGGGCCTGTTGTGGGTAATTAATGTGTAGTTAGGATTGGTTAGGTTAGTTAAGGTGTTTCCCCAGGTTTTATCTTCCTTTTTTACTGTTAAATAAATATTTATGTACTATTTTACAGTATGTTTCAAATGCTTGAGGATCAGGGCCTTGGCATGGCTGAACAGTGTCTATTTAGTATTTGCATTTGTGTCCCATCCTGCAACCAATTCCCAATTGAGCTGTTACATTGGCAGCTACTCCAGAGCTAGTTTGCTAAGATTCTGCCATCCTTTGCACCCACTACTCAAGGTTACTATGGATCCCAAAGTGTTGTTAATTTTTGATTTATGTTTTCAATCTCGCATACTTTGGGACCAGATTTGGTATTGAGGACACAGTGTTACGTCTGCCTGCAGCCTGATGTTCAAGTGAAGCCTTATAAGGTGAGTGGTGGTATGATCTCATGTAGTATGGTATACATAACTCACACCTATCATTTGTTACATTGTTCAGCCAGGTTACTTATTTGTACATACACTCATACACATGCATTCCTGCTGTATGGTGTGTGTGAGGAACATTTTGGGTCAAATGCCACATACGTAAAGATTGTCTTGAAGAAAAATTTGAAGACAATAATTTTTGGCTCAGACATCCCTTGAGGAAGACTTATTCTGTCCAACACAGCATTATAATGTATAGTTTCTATTTACCTCAGAATTAACTCTCAGGAAGGGCAGATGATGGTACAATCCAGACCACAGTGCATAGTTATCAGCCCACATTCTTTCAGGGCAGTTGTATCGACATTCTATAATCATTGACATAAGGCAAACATCACTGATGTCCCTCACTGTTGATGTGTCACATTACACAGAGACAAAGTGGTTGTGTAAGTGCTATTTATTATAAAGTGCTGTAGTGCTATATTTACATTGTCCATGATTGTGAGTACATTAGTGTGATACTTTCCATTGTGATCCCACACAAGTGCAAAAGGACATGTCATTGACATACTAGGGTGAAGTGTCAGACAGTGCAGAGGGACATGATTTGCCAATGAGTTAGAGAGAGACAATCACAGGGCAGAGTGACAAGATAAACAGTGGGCCGGAGAACAGTGCTTGAGAGCAGCTATTGCAAGACTGGCATGTTACAAAGCACAGGACCTTGGTTATAACTGGTCAGGTGACTAGTGCTACTGGGTACTCTTAAGGGTGAAGGTGATCTGTTCCACGTCTTCATCTTCTGATGTGTGCGTTGTTTCCTCTGCCCTTGGCGGTGGTGGTTGTGAAGGGGCAACACACACCTCAGTGTTTGAAGACGTGGAGTCAGACATTCCGGTAGTTGCCAACTGTGGGGCTATTAAGGGCAGTACTGCAGCAAGGAGGAGTGGCTGGTTCTTAAGAATAGCAGCCACATCACTGTGGTAGGGAGACAGGTCGTCCCTGAGGGGGTCAATATTGCATTCGTGCATGCGTTGAAAAGTTTGTTGTGGGAGGTGTTGTATCAACTCTCCGTCACACTTTTTTCAAGTTCTTGCAAGATTGATGTTCGCCCTTACATGGCTGCTGCTTGTTCTGCAGTTGACATCATGCACAAACGTACCCCCTCTAGGCTGGCTGCCATATTTTCTATCCCCACCCGTACCTCCTTGGCCAGCTCCCGCTGTACTCCAACTACAGTTCTCTCAAAGCTGGTTCCAGTGTCGACAGAGTCCTCAGCTGGGTTGGAGCTGGCAGGTCATACAATAGGGGTGGTGGGTGTGTCCTCTGTGATGGCTGCTGTATCCATGCTCCTCCTTGCAGCTGAAGGTGGGGTCTGGAGGGTTCCAAGGACATCTTGGAGGGTCTGCTGGCTGATGTTTGTCAGCTCATCATCCATGTCATCAGGGAAGTCCAGGACAGGCATATCCCCAGGAGAGCCATCGTCCTCTGCAATTAGATATTGTACAATTAGTGTGTCTGTGTTGTAGGATTTGTAATGTGACATGCCTGCCATCCTATTTGTTGCACATTGTGATCTTGGTTCCTGTCTATAATATTAGCATTCTCCCAGCCCTATGCCCCACCTGCATGTCACATGTAGTGTGTTCAGTTTGGGGACTTGTCTGCATCACATCCTCTAGGTGTTGGTTCTGGACAAATTGTATATTGCCACCTTCTTGTCCTACTCAACCCTCTGTCTACTTCCATTCTCATGGTGTAGCCTTGCACAGGCTGTGGGTGTTCTGATAGCACTTACACTACACTTAACAATCTGAAAGTGAGCCAGTCTCAGATATTTCACATCCAACTATATGTTGGTGAGACCTAGCATAGCTATGTATAGCATTGGCATGGCACACTACAGATGTCAGCATTGGTAGTGTGTAATGTTTATGTTGGGGAATGTGTGCTACATTGGATTACACTGATGGTCCTAGCAGTGTTCCATTTCCTCTTCTGACTGTGAGGGTGAATTTCAGTAGCTGGTGACATGTCCTCCCCCTCAATGCTGTTGTCTGAGCAGTATGACATTTGGGATGTTGCATGGTGTCATTGGAGCTATTGTGAACCAGGCACAGGGTGGACCCTGACATATGCAGCATGGGTATGACATTAGCGCTGTGTACCTCATAATGTTTATGACAATGGCTGATGTTTGTGGCAATTATGGACATTCACATTTGACATGATTAGAACATTTGTATGATTACAGGGGATTGATAATGTTGTCAACCTGAACCCTCTAATTTGGGTGTGTTTGATCCATGGGGACGTTACTGCCATTAGATACTTTACCTGCACACACAGCAGAGGTGGTAGTGGCAACTGTTGTCAATGTTAAATTCCACTTGCGGTTATGGCCTGAGACTGTTAATTGAGCCCTAGTTTATGTAGGGAGAATACCAGCTGTCGGGTGACAGCAGGCCAGTTTTACGTTGTACCCTACCCTCCTGGACTGGCTTTACCTATCCAACATCATTGGCATGGTAGCATACCCCCATGCAAAGGTTGTTGATGTAGTGTAGTACTGTGCCCCAGGTTTCCTCTGAACAGCCCATGCCCCAGTCCGTGCCCCTTTAACCATGCCACTCCCTTATTATCAAGACTTACATGCATTGTCTAGGAGGTATGCCCCCCGCTTACAGTTAACATTTGCGCATTTTAATTCCCATGTGACTTACCCTGCATCTGTGTTGTCTCCTGGTAGTCTGCGCTGTCCTGTCCTTGAATCCCTGTGACGATCTCCTCAGGGATGACGGCTGCCACCATCTCCTCCATGTGGTCCATGGCCTCCTGCATCCTGCGGTGCTAGACTCCCACCTCCAGTCTGCAGTGCTGCCTTCCTGTTCTTGGCCATCTTTTCCTTGGTCCTGCGCTTGCAGTCATGCCAGTGTTTCTTGCACTCTATGACTGTTATCCGTACTTCTGCCACACTGTTTATCTTGTCAACAATTTGTTGCCATATTGCCTCTCTCCTACTAATTGGCAACTTGGAGGTGACAAAAAGTTGGTGCTGGTGTTCCGTCACCTCTTTCACCAGAATTTCCTGCTCCTCTGCACTGAAACAACACTTTATTTTCTTCTTCTCCCTCTCCTGGGTCTTGTGTGGGTCCTCCTGGCTGGTTCCTGGTCTGTTGTCATCTTCCTGGGGTCTGTCCAAGCATCTGGGATCCATTTTGGCTCTCCCTAGCACAGTTTGCAGGGTTTGTGCCGCTTTTTGGTGCTATTGCATCAAAAAAAGGCGCATATCCGTTTTGCGACGTCGTAAACCAACTCACAGTCATTTTCTCCGCGCTAACGTCTTTTTTCTTTACGACGTGCAAATTGGTTTCAGTAAAAAAAAATTACTCACACCTGTGGTTTGTGCCGCCGTGGGTCAAAGTATACATTTTTAGACGCAAAACTGAGTCGCGCAGCTTTGCGTCAAAAAGTATAAATATAGCCCCTAGAGTGTCGCTGGTGTTGCAGGGTGCTCCTTACTAGAGCTGCTCTCCACCTAAATTTGGGAACTTCCCAGAGTTCTTCTTTGTTTTTTGCATAATTTATGCATCAGTCTAACCCTGAAAGGGCCTTGTTTTGACTTATACTGGGTGCTCGCTTGTGTCTGGACAAAGCTAAACCCCTCTCAAGAGCTCTAATGAGAGTGAAAAACATGTCAGGGGTTGCTTTACTCATTCCAGGTTGGCTTGGATGGTATTTGACCAGTCCAAAGCTGTAATACTGTGCCTGGAGTGGTAAATGGCTTTTGTCATTTTACAGCTCGGCGAGGATGACACTGTGTCAATCCTATGCTTAAAGATTTTTGCTGTACAAATGGCAAAATACCTTGTCACTATCTAGTTCGGCGTGGATAGCACTGTGCTGATCCTATGCTTAAAAACGTTGCTAGATAAGCAGACATTTGAGGTGAACAAATCTAGAGTGTTGCTGGTGTTGCAGGGTGCTCCTTACTAGAGCTGCTCTCCACCTAAATTTGGGAACTTTCCAAAATTCCCCTTTGTTTTTTGCATATATATATATATATATATATATATATATATATATATATATATATATATATATGTATAATAGAAATTCAAAACAACTAATAAACCATTAAAAAAGAAAAACTTGCCTTAAAATTCAGTGTTCAGGCAATTGTTATTCAGACAAAATTGTTGTTTAGACAATAGTTGTTCAGTACTTTGTTGCAGAGACTTTTTAGTTGTTTAGCAGTAGTGTTTTAGGCAAGTAGTTGTTTAGGACCTAGTTGTTCCATCACATATTCTCCTTGTTTGTCAAAATCCAGTAAAGAAATGTTCCAAAAAGAAATAAAAAACATATGTATGGGTGAAGTAATATGTAAGGTCAAAGCAGTTCATGATGGTTATTGTTATAGTTAGCTCACTAACTGGTTTATTTCGGAATTTGTCTATCAAAGTGTTTTAATGTCAAAATAAGAGAGCTGTTAAGTGACTGGAAAATAGGTAGGCTGAGTAAACAGAGAGGAAAAGGGGATGTAGTACTTTTGTAGACGTATATCGCTTTAAATCAGCCCCTTAAAAAATATATTATGGCTCAATCAATAAAACTCAAACCCAACCATCCCTCACAATTTTAATGCATTGATTTCATACCTGCATTGATATCTCCATGTTCGTTTACTTCATCGTGCCTCTGAGGAAAGGCATTACATTCAAAAGCTCATATTCCAACACAAGGGCAATCAGAAGTGCCTCCACTTTGGCTTGAATGCAAAAGGTTAGCACTCCAGCTCTTCATTAGAACTCTGTGGTGACCATGCAGTTAAGTTCTATGGATTTAACTGAGAGACTGCTGCTGGGGTTGAAAGTACATTTTACTCTGCCTCTTGAAATGTGTTCTGGAAACTGATGGAGATGATACCTGGGAAACCATAGAAATTCTGTCCTCAATTTAGCCGTCTAGAAAACTAACTAACATTTCTATGACACAATGAAGCCCCCCATTTTGTTAATTTCTAAAGGAATGGTCTCATAGCTTTGATTTCATCAAGATGGCGTTCAAATGTGTCACACTTTTGTCATGAATACAGAATGTTAACGCTCTAGTCGGTCATTAAAACTCTCTGGTGACGCTGCACTCACTGGTCACTAGGACGTTAACAGACAAAATGCTGCTGGTGTTGAAAATGCATTGCAGTCTGCATATCAGAATGTTTTATATGCATGATTAAAGATAGTTTGTAACTCATTTAAAATGTGTCCACATTTTAGCACCCTAGACCATGAACCATGATATCCATGACAAATAGAAACCCATAATGTTTTCCTTCATTTATTGCAGTATACTTTGTAGGAATTAATTTCAGTTTTAGATCTTTAATTCCATCAAGATGACGCTCAGGTGTGACACACTATTTTTATAAATACAGAATGTTAGAGCTCCAATAGCTCTTTCGTAAATTGTGTTGAACCAGTAGTAGAACACTGGGAAATCAACTGTCCTCTGCTGCTGAAGTTGGGAAAAACATTTTACTCTTAATATCAGACTTTATTCTCACATGTCAGAGGAAGACAGCATGAAAATATAGTAAATGTAATCTCATTTTAGTATGTGGAGCACCTCCATAGGCTCATTGAGAAAATCACAAGAGAACACTGTTTTATGACCCTCAAAACCTGATGTACACTCCAATGCAATTTGATGGGGATCACGTCTCCGAGTTTTGTAATGGTTGCAATGTGTAGTCCATAATTTCTCTGCAGCCTGCCACTGTGTTTTATTTATTTCATTTTCAGAATGCAGGGACCATGCCCCTGAGTCTAGTAATCGCTTACACATAATGTGCATGTTGTGGCAAGCCAATCAGCATTCACTTTTCCTCTTTAACTTAGCCAATTGGAGCATATTAGGACACCAATGGTCAGATAAACCTAACCATAACCCCTTCATACCCAACTTATTTGAACTCTAATTTCTTGAAAATGGCTGAACAGATTCACACCAAATCACAAGGACCATACTTTCTGAGTGAAGTTAAAACTTTTTTCAAATTTGATGTAATTACATTCAGGCATTTAGGTCCATATTTATACTTTTTTACTGTTGCATTTGCGCCGTTTTTTTAACGCAAAAGCGTCGCAAACTTACAAAATACAATTGTATGTTGTAAGTTTGCGCCGCTTTCGCGTCAAAAATTACGCTAATGCGGCGCTAAAGAAGTATAAATGTGGGCCTTAGTCTCTATTAGCAAGCAAAGACTTCAATAGGACCCCCTTATTCTTGGTCCCTTCTTGATGGATTTGTGCAAAAGGTTTTCTGAAGAAGCCAGAGTTGATTAACTTTTTGGAAAGTTTTGTGCAGATTTGTCAAATGCCCCCAGAGAAATTAGCAAATCAAAACATGCTTTTCTTAAGGAAACTCTGACCAATTGCTACATAGTTGCAATCACTATGTATGTATGTGTGTATATGTTTCTGTAGCCAATGTAAAAGATGTGTTTAAAGCATCATGAGATAATTTTCAGTGAATGCAACAGCATTTCACATCTAACTCACAAATTCAGTATAACCAATTAAAGCGTTATTAACCACATTTAAGTTCAGTTTTTCGAAAGTAATGTCTCTTCCCTACACATTAATCAATATAGATGTTTTTATGATACAAACAGTATATTCAGAGATAGAAAAAAAAAATATTGTGCAAAATGATACCTAGGGCAAAGTATCTAGGGTCAAAGATTGGATAAAGAATTAAAAAACAAATATGTGAATAATCAGAAGAAGGAAATGAAACCACTAAGGAGAACTTGTAAAATGGACCTAAGAAAAGGATGCAAAACAGTTTTCTGTGTTCAAAAGATGGTTGGCTGAGAATTAAGGATAAGAGATAGGGGACTGAATGAGGTAAACAAGAGAGGGTATGCACCAATCAATTAAAATGTATTATGAACATAATTACTCAGCTTCCTATAAGTAGAAATTGGGATGTTCTGAAGTAAACACATATGTTGAGAGTCAGATGAATAGAATGGTCTATCTGTGCCATGTGGGTTGAAGAAAATATAGTCCACAAACAAAATTCAAAGGATAAGGCTTTGTATCTCCAGTAATGCAGAGTAACCCACTGAACCTATTGTCACTAAGTTCATGACTTGATCTATATACTTCTGAAATTAAAGCAGATAGTAAAGATCTGGATATATTCTTCACTGATCTCCATTTAATCAGATTTTGAGAGACTCAAGTGTACTCATTTTAGCTGGTAATACCAAATATTTAGAGAACGTAGTAAGGAAAGGATCAGCCTAGGGTAATAATAATTTTCAGAAGAGGCCTGGAAACCTTGCTCAGCCCAAATGACAAATATTCTGTGTGAGTCTATTAACCACTTGCTGCTACCTCCTGCTCCTGGTGGGACTCTAAGTCCAAGGAGCCTTTGCTGGACACCAGAGGGGCCGGACCTGAATCGTGGGCGCTTGAAAGCGCGCCACGTTGCCCCGTAAGTCTGCTGCTGTTGTCTCCTGCTCCTGGTGGGACTCTAAGTCCCAGGAGCATTTGCTGGACACCAGGGGGGCCAGACCTGAATCGCAGGCGCTTGAAAGCGTGCTGCGTTTCCCCGCGGCACGGGCCGCACGCGGGCCGCGCCCAGGCCAAGGGCGGGCCGTCTCTGCCCGTCCATGAACGTTCGAGGCTGAGCTGGGCCATCCCTCTTGGCCCCGAGGCAAATCATCAATGAGAGACCTGCCCTGAGGAGAAGACGCAGAGGAAGGAAGGTACTATTGTTAATTTCCATTAAGTTTAATTTGGAGGTGTGCGAATATTATATGAAATGGGGAAAAGAAAGAACAGTTTGCAAAAGGGGGAAGGTTGGCTGGGTTCTTCAGTCCAACCATCCATTACCAGCTATCTATCCTCTGTAATTGGGGTTATCTAATCGGAATTGGAGCAAGTTGAAGAAAGGATTGTGGCTGCTCAAAAATCTGCTCAGCTGCCACCCCTGGAGCCTTCTGTTCATATAATTACTAAACCAAAGGTTGGGTCACCCCCGATGGCTTCAAATACAAGCATTTCACAGTCTGCTCACTGAGGCGTGCTTTCGCATGACTTAACTAAAACTACTGTCCTAAGCGCTAATTCAACTTTGGAATGCTCTCAGGCAGATTCCCCCCACAGAAGAAGAGGAGAGCAGGAAGAAGGGATAAGAATATAAAAAAAGCTTTGGGGCCAAAAAAGAGAAGCCATTCATTACCGGAAAATAATGCAAACGAATCAGTTGCTTTGGTCTTAACTGATGAATGCACTGTGAAGAAGGATGCCCCTAATGACTTCGCATGTACAATAGATTCCATGCTTAAATATTTTTGTGTAGCTCTGGAGGCGAAACGTATTACTTTGATAACTAAAAGACTTGATTGTTTCTGTAATAACGTGATCAGTACTCTTTCCCAAACCATTAACCCAGGGCTACCTAAAGTGGGGAAAGTACAGTCAAGATTTTGTCCAAAAAAAAGACAACTCATTACTCAAACTTCCACCTAATAGACCTGGTACATCCTAGGTTAATCCCTCAGATGGTGTTGGACTTGCCAAAATCACGCACGATTTGCCCTTGGAAAAGCGTAAGGAAGTTTACCCCTCTGGGCTAAACCTACCCCCTGCTTCTATATCTACAAATCATGAAGAATCTTTGAATTTACCACCTGAATGCATCCCGTATGTTCTGGTGCTAACAAATGTGCCTTCCCTGGATAGCAGTAAAAAAGAAGATACTCAAGCCTTAATGAGGCAGTCTGCCCACTGGCTGAGGTCTAAATTTAAATCTAACTACCATCTAAATAATAAGATCCTCATGGTACGCAGAGTGAAACGGGTTGGCTTATTGAGAAAAGTGTATGATGGAGACTGTGTTGTAATTAATTTTGCTAATCCCTGCTTAGTTAACCACCTGTTGGCTAACTTTGAACATTGTAACAGGTCTGAGGACGGGATTCAAATTTCCTCACTATGCCACTTTTATGACCGTTCCCTATTACCACTATGTCCTACTGTTGACCCCTGTAAACACAGTTTAGGATCAGATAGGCCACACCCTCAGGTAAACGTTCCCACTAGCAATCGCTTCCTGGGTTTTAACTCTCTTGATGAGAATGATTGACTTACAGTTACTGTCAGTCCTGGAACAGAAAATCTGGTGGGATTAAGGGTTGATGATGATCACAATAAATTTATACCGGAAGAAAGGAAGATTTTAACAGCCATTTCCCCTACTAACAATATTGACAAATTCGGTACTATGTTTAGGACATAAACCTATAACATTGATTAGCTGGAATATTGCGGGGCTTCGTCAAAAATAAATAACCTAGACTGGATGAGATTCATATCAACATTTGACATAATCTGTTTACAGGAGACTTGGTCAAAGGACATGTTCCTATTGGATGGCTATTTATCTTTTTATCAACCAGCATTAACTTCCACAATAGGAAGGGCAAGAGGAGGCCTTTTAGTCCTTGTTTTTTTGCAATTACCACAAATGGAGGTGACCCTAATTTGGTCCTCACCCTATTTTATGATTGTTTTTTTTATCTATCAGGGGGAGTAAAGGTAATTTGATATTAAACTCCTACAATAATGTACCGCGTGTTCTCCTCAAGGGAAACCTTGAGGATGTAATAGATTTTATTGATTCATCCACTGAATTGCAGGAAGAAGATTTAGTTGTTTTATGGGTTGGTGATTTTAATACTCCCCTATGCTGTCAGGAAGCCCCAGACTTATGTGGCATCCCAATTGATGGCAGAGAGTCTTTGACCCACTTTATTAATTCAAGGTGAAGTTTTGAATTCCTTTTTATGTAAGTTTGACCTGGTCCATGCTAGGGGGAAAGCGGCTATAGATACTTTAAAAATCCCCACATTTACAGAAAATTTGAAAGGGAGCACTATTGATTTTATCCTCATTGGCTCCTCAGATTTCCACTTAATTTCTGATTTTAATCTTATTCCCCACTGTGCCAGTAATCACAACCCCTTATGTATTAAACTAGATCTAAATATTAAACAGGCCTCTAAGAACAAGGTACTGAGAAGAGATACCACTTTCCAAACAAATTCCGGCGTACGCCTGAAATGAGAAAAAATTAATCCAACTACATTCAATCAGGAAATCATAAGATCAAGGCTAGATTCTATTAACATCTGTCTGTCTCAGCAGCTAGCCCATGATCATATAGTCCAAGAATACGAACACTTAAGTAATGCTATCTCGGATGCTTTGGTGGCAGATAGGCCTCCTTTGGGTCCAGTGGTGCACCGATGGTTTAACTCCACGTGCTCAACTGCCCACAAAAAACTAAAAGAAGCCCTTAGAATAGTTCCTCCCTCCTGCTATTTAATGAAAATAGCAAGGGCTCAGTATAAGGCCACTCTGGAAAAAAGGAAATCAGAAATAAGGACTAAAGCATGGGAAGAGCTCTTGGCTGCCACTGAATTGAAGGACACTTCAAAATTCTGGAAAGTGGTAAATCACTCATATTTCTCAGATAGTAACATTAAATTTGATGATTGTCTAATTGCAGAGAATGTTTGGTTGAAGCATTTTACGGAAGTATTTCACCCAGAAAATGACACTCTGATCAAGGAGGATAGAACTATTAAGCAGACTTCCATAGATCCCAATACTAATGTCTTAGATATTTCGATTGATCGTCACGAGGTCATTAGAACCATTAATCGATCTAGGCTAGGGAAGGCTCCCGGCCCTGATGGAGTTCCTGTAGATATCTTTAAATCTATGCCCAATCTCTGGGGATCCCTAGTCACAAACGTGTTAAGGAGTGCTGTAAAAAGTAATATACCCTCCTCGTGGAAACTGGCAACTATTATTCCCATATTCAAAAAGGGTAATAGACAAGATCTTTCTTGTTATAGACCAATTTCTCTTATTGATTCTATGGCCACGATTTTAGGTAGTATGATCTTATCACATTTGGAGGATTGAGTGACAGAGGCACAGATTTTATCCCTAATTCAATTTGGTTTTAGACCTGGACTAGGCACAGTGGAACAAGTATTAAACTTGCACCTTATTCTTAGTAAATATGTAACTGACAAAAAAGAGTCCATTCATAGGGAATTTATTGATTTAACTAGCGCCTTTGATTTGGTAAATAGAGAGAAGCTATGGCAAATTATGGGAACCTTGGGGTGTGATGCGAGCCTTTTGGAGCTCATAAAGCACCTACATACAGACCTAAAGATATCAGTTCAGTTTGGCCCATCTGGTCAGAGAACCCCCCCTATTCCTTCCACTCGGGGAGTTAGACAGGGTTGTATTTTAGCAGCTTTTCTCTTCTTGATATATGTAAATGGACTTTATGATTTTTTTACAAAATATGGAAAGGATCTACCAAAGATGGGCCAGAGATTGCTCCCAGTTTTATTATACGCAGATGATGCAGTATTAATTGCTCGCACTGCAAATGGTTTACAAGGCCTGCTGGACCTTTTCTTAACTTTCATGCTGGACCTTGATCTGAAAGTTAACTCCTCTAAGACATATGTCATGACATGTGGCCCTCGAAATACTAAGTCCAAGCAATTTACTGTGGGAGGGAATATTATTAATAAGGTGAAAAAATGTTGTTATTTAGACATGCACGTGAGCTCTTCCATGTTATGGAATACACATTTTAACTTTAAGACACAGCAAATGGTGAGGAATATAGAAGCGATTTTCCGTTTTACTCGTAAATTGAGCCATAGACCATCACCCCAGATCGTAATGCTCTATAACTCCAAGTGTGTTTCAGCAGCCCTTTATGGGGCAGGTGTTTGGGGCTACGCTAAAGTACCTACTCTTTAACGTGTTGAGAATACATTTATATGTAGGTTATTGATGGTACCTAAGAGCGTAGCAAATATCTTCTGCCACGAGGAGGTGGGCTTACGTTTTTTAAAGGATATAGGGCCAGATGTATGAAAAGTTGTTGCACTCGCAAACGTTGCGAATCGCAAAAATCGCCCGTTGGCGAGTGCAAAAACGCGGTCTGCGATGCATGAAAGGTATTCGCAGACCAAAAATAAGAAATCGCTTAAATTGCGATTTTTTGCGTTGCGACCTGGTTTTGCGAGTCGCATTTTGCGATTCGGTATCTCCAGAAGGAAATTGCGAGCCGCAAAATGCGATTCGCAAAATCCAAGTCGCAAAGAGATGCATCAAAAAATCACAATTTGCGAATTGTCGCAGAATGGCATTTTGCACATGCAAAATACCACTAAGTGAAACCAGGTGGTAACCAGGTGCAACCTATATAAAGAGGCCCAGAATGCCTCAGACTCTTTTCCACAATGGCTGCACTCTACGTCATGGCGAGGAGGATGAGGATCTTGGCAGGTTTGAGGAGAGGGAGGAGGAGACAGGAGCGCATTTTCAGAGTGCTCATTACACTTTTTGACCTGACAGAGGAGGAAATATTTGAGAGGTATAGGTTGAACTCAGCCATGATACTTGATCTGATAGCTGATCTACAACCCATACTGCAGCGCCAGACACTAAGGGCTCACAGCATACCCACCCATGTGCAGGTATTATGCTCCCTACACCTACTTGCCTCAGGGAGCTATCAAGGGGTCAAAGCAGCATCTGGAGGGGTTTCACAGAGTACCCTCTCCATATTTTTCAATGCATTTATCAACGCCATGCTAAGCAAACTCTAACAGTACATCAGATTCCCCCACACCCCACAGGAAATACAGCAGACAAAAATTGAGTTTTACCAGATAGCACAGTTCCCCCACGTCCTAGGTGCCATAGATGGCACACATGTGGCAATCTGTCCACCATCAGCCACAGAGTATGTGTACCGAAACCGTAAATACCAACATTCCATGAATATTCAGGTGATATGCAATGCCTCCTATATCATAACTGATCTCGTGGCCAGGTACCCAGGGAGCACACATGATTCGTACATCTTTACCTCAGCGGCATTCACACAAGACTGCTAGCTGGGGAATTTGGTGAAGGATATCTACTAGGTAATGTCACTCTGTACACTGGTGCATAGATGGTGAACCCATGTCAGATGGCTCAGTTACTCATCACACCTTCTGTCCCTTCCAGGAGACAGTGCCTATGCAGTGCGCACCTACATGATGACGCCCTACCTCAATCCCACAAAACCAGCAGAACGGAGATACAATGCAGCACACAGGGCAACCCGCAACGTGGTGGAGCGCACATTTGGACTGCTGAAGAGTCGCTTCCGTTGTCTCCACAAAAGTGGAGGGGCACTACAGTACAGTACAGAGACCACATGTAGAATAGTGGCTACTTGTGCAATCTTGCACAATATAGCTATAACCAGGGGCATACCTATAGAAATCAGTGACACTGAATCAGATGAGGATGACGATCCCATACCATCTCTACAGCCAGCAGACAGGACCAGTGCAGCAGAGGGAAGGCAAAGGCGTGCCGACATCACCCGCAACCATTTCAGACGTGAGTATGAATGACAAAAATCCACTGACAACTGTACCTGTAGTGATATATATTTATTACCTTACGTCAGGTAATGAATGATTGGGAAATAAATGAAACAGGTGATGTTAGAAATGCAAATTAACTAATGAACAGAGTCACGTACTATTCCCTCATAGTGGCAACAGCAGTGTAATGGCAGCAAGAGTCACTTTCTTCTCCCACGCACACCACTCGGGTGTCCAGTTAAGTCACTGGCACCTTGATTGTCACCTTCAGTGCCAGTGCTGCGCCTGGCACTGCGCCGTCTGGTGTCTGCTGCTGGCACAGCAACACTACTGAGGCTTGAACTGTCCTCAGTGTCCCCCAAGGCTACCTCACTGGGAGTGGCAGATTTCTGTCCCATTATGTGTTCAATCACATTTGTGATGTGAACTAGTCCCTGGACAAAGTCCCTGCTGCTATGTGCAGCCTCCACTTGTGCCGCCACTGCGCGACGGGCGATTAGTGCAGTGGAATTAGCCATCCTGTTGGAGGACCTGCAGTGGCTGCCAAACATTGTCCGGAATCTGTGTTCCTGTCTGCGCTGGCTAACCCTTTCATGGCGCAGCTCCTGGCAGAGGTCACGGACAGCACTAGTTAGGTCCCTGGTGTCCTCTGAAGCCTGCACCTGTCCCTCACGCAGCTGTGAAATATTGCTATTTAGTGCGTCCAGTTGCTGATGCAGGCCCATCATGTGTTGGTTGTGCACTCGCAGGTTCCGGTCTAAACTGAGGATCCGCTTGTTTTGCAGGCGCTGCTGCTGCAACATAGCAGCCTCAAGGCCCCCGAATAAGGACAGACCCTCACCTGCCTCATGATGTTGCTGCTGGGACTCTGTTGCAATCCTGCGTGTTGCTGGCTGACCCCTGCCCTCCAGGATATGTCTGCGCCTGTCTGGTGCAGACGGTGTGCTTGGCCATTCCAAGTGCTCATCCGAGTCGCCGCTGAACTCTGGAAGTGGTAGTGCCCTGGGCCTGCGGCGGACAGCGGATATGTGGAGGGACCCACTGGTGTTGGTGTCCGAGGGCTGATGTGTGTCCGTCTCTCCTACACGTGGACTGTGTGTGGCTGCTGGGCCTGGCCCACCTGCAACAACAATATGCAGCATGTCAGTTCTGTATGTTACATTATCTGTCAGAAAATGGCAATAAAGGTACAGGTACTGCTCTACACGGAGCGCAGGTCGTACCACCTTTTTTTTATTTCCTCTATGGAGCGCTGTGCCACTCCAATGGCGCAGATTTTTTACTGAATGTCCAGCCATAATCTTCTTTTTTCACTCCCAGGAGCCTGGAGTGAAGATTTCCCGAACAGGTGGTCATGGCTCCTCACCACCTCTTCAGTCAGGACCTCAAGCTCCTGTTCACTAAATGTAAGCTTGCGCTTCCTTTCTGCCTTCTCCTGTGATGGTCCTGGGGTCTCCATCCTGGCTCAGGTGTTTCTGCTCCTGCTGAGTGCTGCTCTGTGTGGCTGGGCTGCTCTCTCTCGGGATGATGGTTTGGGTGTGGCACCTGAAACTGCCTGGGATGACTCATTTCCTGCTGGTGATGTCATCAGGCTCCTCCAGGTGTGCATTCTCAAACTTTCTCGCAATTTGAGATTTTTTACCGAATTGCAAAAAATCACAAATTGCGATAATGCAAATTGCGATTAGGTAAATGGGCCTTGCAAACCACAAATAGTGATTTTTAAGAAATCGCGAATTCCGAATCGCAATTTTGTTACATGGCCAATTGCGACTCGGAAATAGCGATTTCTTAAAAATCGCTATTTGCGATTCGCAAGCTCTTGTTTTCATACATATGGCCCATGGTTTCTATTGCTCCTCTCTTGCTGTGGATTAGATGCTGGATGAACCCAGTGGCAAGTCTCGTGCAGGAATGTATTGTTGAATGTTTACAGTTGGCCAAATCAAATAGGATTCCTTGGCTCTCATATTTGCAATCATCCTTTGAAAAGCTGGGGCTTAGGAACTTGTTTGAAGACCCACAGTCCATACCTAAAAATGCAAAGGAGCTGCTGAAATCACGCCATTCTGAGCATATCTCAAATATAAGATTTCACAGTTCATTGAAACTGAAAACCTTTGATCTCTATGCTCAGATTGCAACGGCATCAAGTATGGAACCCTATTTGACTTGGTTTCCGAGTCCAAAAATATATTCTCTTCTAACTTTATTTAGATTAAATTTGATACACTTTAAGGTGGCCTTCCCTAATCAGTGTATCTGGCAAAAAGATCTTCCACTTTGTCCTTGTGATGCCAGATCAAAGCAGAGTACTTCTCACTTTTTTCTCTTTTGTACACTTTATGCTACCCCTAGACATGTTTTCATATTACTTATATTACGTAAATTAAGACCTACTCACTATAAGGATGCCCTGACATACTTTCAAAAATTGTCAGAAACTCAAATTTGTTACCATGTATTAAACTTTATTAGATCTGCTATCGTTATTAGGAAATGGTGCTAACACCTTTGTTACCGTTCCATGAGCTTATAACAGAACCAGATATCCTCTAAAATGCATTAACGTTTTGCACAAAATAAGAACGTGCTATTATATCCTGGGTATATTTGAACTATTTTAGCATAATATCGTATTGTTTTTATAAATTTAGAGAATGTTTTGTGATATAAGAATTGTCATGAATTTGGGTATATTTTAACTACTTTAGCATAATATACTGTTTTTATAAATTTAGAGAATGTTTTATATTATAAGAATTGTTATGAATTTGTAAAATTCTAAAGGGTAGCAAATTTATTTTTACTTATGCTTTGAAACGCATTTATGATCTTGTACAAAGTGAGAACTTGCTATTATACCCTGGGTAAATTTTTACATTTAAGCATAATATTATATTGTTCTTTTTAATTTTAGAATATGCCTTGTAATATAAGAATTGCTATGAATCTGTACAATTCTAGAGGTTAGCAAATGTATCTTTATATATGCTTTGATATGCATTTGTGATTTTGCACTGAGTGAGGATCTGTTATTATATTTTAGGTAATCCAAATAATCTTAGTATTATATTTTATTGTTTTATAATATTAGAAAATGCCTTGGAATACAAGAATTGTCACGAGTTTGAATAATTCTAAAGGGTACTACATTTATTTTCACCACATTTTTCTTCTATCCCTGCAAGGGCAAATTGGAACAGATAAATCTAGGTTGTTATGGTAGTCTAATCTTGTTTTGATATTGGGCTACCCATTTAAATTGTTTATCAATGTGTTGCCTTGCTTTTCTTCAAGTTATGTGATCTTTTATTCACTTTTATGGCAGTTGCCGAACAAGGACATTTTGACTGACTGACTGACACTTGGGTAATATGGGTAATATGGGTTGTCTCTTTCCCATCCATAGTGTGACCCATCAGGTGCTGTGGGTGAGGAGGACACAAGAAGAACCCAGATTTGGGTATCCCCCTGGTGTTGGCACTAGAAGGATTTACTTTTAATGTCCTCACCTAAGACACTACAAAAAAAGCTTTCTCTGAAGTCTGAGCATTTTTTGGCTTTTTCTTGGTTGACAATGATCAATGTACAATATAACTGACATAATCAACTGTGAAAGTGTTCCGGAAGAAATTATCTAAATTGGAGCGATATAGTTAGAAAAGGTGGATTCTCTCCTTTCCCACAAAACTCCTCCCTGGTGGGTTTGAAGCTCGGGGATCACTGCATGAGGGCAATCTCTGAATCCACCTTACTAGACCACCAAGTACATATTCATGGTGAGAGCCCCCCTAATGTGGCCCTAAGCTTTCTATACTTAAGCCCCTTAAGCTCCTCCAGCCCTACTCAGTTTTCCTGACCCCTTGGGATTTGGATTGTGTCTACACACTCCATGGGGACAGAAGGCCAACTAAAACTAGGGTATTAAAATGTGGTGGGGTCTGACCTTTCTGACATCAAGCTGCCCCCACTTACAGAGGATTCCAGACAGTCTTTCTGCTCTCCTGGGGGAAGATGATTATTTGCTTCAGTCTGCCCACTCCAGGAAGGATGAAAGCACTACATTTTTGTTGTAAAAAGGGTGGAAGGCCTGCCTATGCAGGTCGACTTTTGCATTTGGCCACACCCCTCACCCACAGGGCCCATGCAGTCTTCCTGCTCCCCTTGGTAGCAGAAGTATGTGTTAACAAAAAGCACTGCTAGATACCAAGTGATTTTTCTAAATATATGAGGTGGCAGCAACATGTTGGCATTTAGCTGTACCCCTGGATATGAGAAACTCAGACAGACTTTCTGCCTCCTTTAGAGGCAGAATGAAAGTTTACTTCCACGCTATCCACCCAAAGGCATAAAAAGCACCAATAGAATCTAAGGATTATATTTTTACATTATGTGTGAGTTGGAGGATGAAAATGTATTGACATTGGGATTCACACCCACGCCACTCAAATCTAGATAGTCTTTCTGCTCTTGTTGGAGATAATATGGGCTGCTTACCCCAGTCTGCCCACCCATGGGGACAGAAAGTACCACTAAACACCAGGAATTACTTTTTTATTATGTATGGGTTTGGTGGTCAGGCTCATATTGGCATCCTGCTGCACTGCTCCACTTCTGGGGTGTACCTGGTCTTTCTACCACCAATCAGCCAACCAGAAGCCCAGACAACATTACTAGACACCAGAGATTATTTTATTATGTATGGGGTAAAGGCTGTCCCATACTAACTGTGCACCATACCCCTCCATATCAGGGACCAGTAATTTTTTTATGTATGGGCCTCTGTACTGACTGGTCATGGCATTGACCCTTGCCCCATGCCATGGGCCTCATGCGGTCTTTTTGTCTATCTGGGAGGCAGATTGAGTAGTTTATCCTTGATCTGCATTCACACCAAGAAAGCACCCATAGACACTGGGGGTACCTTGATTATGTTTTTTGTTATGTATGGGGTGGAGGGGAAGAACTGTGCTGGCATATGGCCATTCACCTCACCCCAGCTCCAAAACAGTCTTTGTGCCTCCCCGAAGGCCAGATTCGAGGTTTACCCATTATCGGTCACTAGGTGGCATAAAGCTCACTAGACCACAAACATGTAGTTGTTTTTTAAAATGATATATGGGATAGGGGGCCAACCGGTACCAACATTGAAGCAATAGGGCCAAAGGCTATATACCACAGGCGTGCATACATTCCATTGAAACACAAGCACAGAAAAAAGGTATATAGTGTTGAGCTGGTCTTTCCAGGCTTGCCAATAACCTTGGGCCCAATACAGTCCCCCCGGGGGAGGCAGAATGGGGATTCCTTGTTGGCCAATTTGTCAAAACCTTGTCCAAAAAGATTTCCTATTTAATTTAATTTGCCATGGGGAATGGCTGCACTTTTTGGGCTCTTGGTTGGTTTTCGCCAGGGACGTTTGGGGAATTCTGAAACATAGGGTCTCACAAAATTCCTGGAGGTATGGCTTGCATTAATCCCAGCATGGTGTCTTACCCAGAATGCCATGTGACTAAATACATCAAAGTTCCTTGCTTTTTCTATAAACATTTGGACCTGGAGTTGGCTAGTGCTCAGGAAATCCTACAACTCTAGGCATTTATGAAAACTTGAAACTCAGTTAGATCAACAGTAGCTTGAATAGACCCTTGCATATTTTCCTCCCCAGAATGCACCGTAAATGTTGATATATGGGTCAAATATCTCATTTTGTGACATTATTGTCCTATGATCAGAAAAAAAAAATTAAACATGTGGAGACCACATTAACACTACATTGACTTCACACAGTCTAAGGACCTGATTTAGAGTTTGGCCGAGGGGTTACTCCATCACAACAGTAAAGGATAGCGCATCCACCAAAATCTAATTGCCTATCATAGCCTAAGGGAATTTGATTTCAGAGAACTGGATATCCATCATCATTGTGATGTTGTGAAGAAGTAACCCCTCAGACAAACTCTAAATCAGGCCCTAGTGTTGAGTAGTTCCTGGTGCTGTTTTTTTCCAGGAGAAATGTGGGAAACCTGGGTGGTAGGAATTTTGTTCATCCCTCTCAGAAATCTGAAGAAAATCTATAATTTTACATGTTTGACATTTGCACGGCATTCTGGCTAAGAAAACGTAGTAGGATCCAAAGAAGTCACATCACCTTTGACTTCTAGTTTTCAGAAATGGTAGGTGTAGCAAATGGGTTCTGCCCAATTAGAACCCTAGGATATTTCACTTTTGTCTAATGGAAGTGAGTCTCACAACCAGAGTCTCACTCACAGTAACTTCATGGTAATTGGACTGAGTGTGTTAACTGCCAGTGAGTTTTGAGATTAGGATACTGCTGTACAGCTAGGCTAGAGGCTCTGAGTTGCTTATGCATGGATACACAAGTGAGCAAACAACTGTGTACATGTGTGTGGGCTTTGCACGTGAGACTGTTGTCTTGCACAGCCCAATATCTGTGCACAAGTAGCCTGCCAGTGAAGGAACTCTTCAGGGAATACTGCTGTCCTGGGATATGCCTAGTAATTTGGGTGGGTGTTCATAGTGTAGGTCTGTAGTGCTTACTGAAGGTCTATGATGCTTACACTGTGTACCGAGTTAGGGGAAATCTGTACTAAAGTATAGTTTTGCTCCACTTAGGCCTACATGGTTCACCAATGAACCAAACTGGGGTAAAACATGCACTTCGACTATACATTTCTAGGCCCTACCATTCCACAACTACATTGTGGAGTACTTTAAGATTGGTCACATTTCCTTGATTCAACTCATAATCAGACTCTAGGCCTTTGTCCCACCTCCAGGGCCACGTTCTTTATCCTATAGCAGAGGTATCAAAGGCCTTCCTACACACTAGAGCAATTAACAGTGTGTGAGCTAGATCAAGAAAAGGAAGGGATAGGAAATATGAAAAGAGAAGGGTCGGGCATCTGGAGAAACTCAGGAAGGGTTCACTTATGAAGTTTTGGTGGTAAGGGGTCAGGCAGCTGTGTCATCAAGGGGGGAGCTGAGGATCTCCGAGTCGTTTCACAGACAACTTGAAGTTGTCATCTTGGTTTCTCTGAGAATGCTGTGCAGGATGGTGGGGGCAAGGATCAAGGAATGATGTGGCATCCTGAAATTGGCCATAGGTATCTGGCTCCTAAACCTTTTCATCTCTCCTTAGAAGCCCCTTCACAAGGCACAGTTGAGCAGACTCTGGACCTGGGAGCAGAAATGGTGAAAGGATACTCAGCTTGAAGGAAAAGCCACCCGATGTCCTGCAAGGATGAACTGAAGGACTTACCCCCACAACTAGGATGGGTTGCTCTAGGACCAGTGACACTGGTTCCTTTAGGCCCCCTGAAAAGCAACTGGGGGCATAGACCAGCTGTAGGGACCCTGAATGATTCCCCAAGGTCTTCTGTGGATGGGCCCTGGGCTATACTGACACAATGGTGCCCTTCTAGAGTTACAAAGTATCTGGGTCTTGGTAAGTGCCACTGGTTGGAGGATTTCCTGACTACCTGTGGTGGGGCTGTAGGAGATATCCCCACGAGCAAGTTAATAGCACAAGTAGCCAAGCAGGGGACAGGACTGGGGGCCTGCCAAAGTACTCTATGTGATTAGGACTGGATACCAGGAGCACAAAGAGCCAAATGTCATCACATGTGGTTGAATAGGCCCAGAGATATGTCCGGTTGAAGCTTTGTCCATTTTTAAAAACAAAACAAAAAAAGAACAATATATCACACTCTGCCCGAATGTTTGGTTTGGGCCAGGGCTTGCCACAGGGGATTACCACAAGTTCTTTTATTTGAAGCTCTTTGGGATGAGGGTCACTATCTCCAGGGAAGTTCCCCAAGAGAAAGGCCCTGGAGACCCTATACTCCAGGGCTCACACAAAACCTGTGCTTGTGATGATCCCACTATTGCCAGAAGTATCATTGAGGGCTTCGTAAGTGTGATATGGGGGCTGCAATCGGTGCAGGAAGATTTAAAAACAAAACTAGCCCTACTTCTCCCAAGGGATTGGACCCCTGACCCTGAGAGAGATTTTCTTTTGTTTTTAAGAACTCCCATAGAATGAACTTTGGGCTCTGGAGTCCAATGACTCCTGGTGGTTGATCTAATGGCTGAGTTTTGTTGAATATGAAGACAGATTCTAACACATACTTTAAATATGAACATGCTTTTTGAGAATATATGAGATGAACAATACAATGTTCACACTCAAAACAAATGCTTTTGGATACTGATATTGTTCTTATTAATTCCAGCTGTGTTACATTAACAAAGTATAACATGCTGTTAATATAACTGGCATCCTGACAAAATCAGTGTACCTGTCTTATATCTACTGGCATGCCTTATATTTGTAATTTAATGCACAGTATTTAGTAGTGTGTGTAAAAAAAACACTTTTCCTTTAAAAACAAAATGCACTGACTGGAAAATAATTTAATGCATGTTGTTATTGTGTGCCAGCAATATGGGATCGCTATCAACACCACCTCTCCTGAATAGGCCTTGGACTGCTCTGCTTTGCTACCCTGAAAGAGGCAAGTGCTACAATGGGGTACTTGGCTCTTAGTTAAAAGTATGCCTAGCTGGAATTCCAACTATACCAGGGGAATTGGAGCAATCTTGGCAATTCAGTGTTACTCTTGGAGGCAAAATTACTCACAATAACTTGATTATGCCCAATAGAGTAATAAACAGTAACTTGGGGGGAAAAGTCCCTGTTTGTTGTATTTAGGGCTATTTCGTAGCTAGAAAAAATACATAGTTCTGGCCATTTTGGACAAGAGGGGGTATTTTTGTGCTAAGAAAATGGAGCTAAAAGCAGAATTACTCTTAGTGTATAATTACACGTAATCTCACTGAATGTTTAGATAATTTCAGGTGACTTGGCTGCACTGAATTACACAAGTCATGCTTACCAGAGTAAAAAGATAATTGTGGCCTCATTACTGGTGAAAAGCTCACAAACTTCACAACTAATAGCTTGATTTCATACAGTAGGTTTCCCTGGATGGCCCACACCCAAATACTGCTGCCACCCTCATTGCCAAATGGGTCAATTTAATATACAATCTTGTAGTTTCCGTGTTGCATTTTGTGGCTTTTCCTCTAGTGGGCAATAGGCCCAGCCACACAAGTGAGGTACTGTCTTTATTAATGGAAATGTGGGAATACTGGGTGGAAGAACTTTTGTTGGCTCTTGAAGAATTCTGAAATTTCCCTCATAGAATGTGAATAAAATATGTGATTTTAGTCAACATTTGACGTTTAAGGGGATTGACGGTGAGTAAATCTATTGAGGTCACCCAAGTCACGTCACCCTGGACTCCCCCTGGTGTTTAGATTTCAGAAATGTCTGTTTTTGGTAGGTATCGTTCAGCGCCAGCCAAGGCAGGGACCTAGCTCTTCAGCTAGTCAAATTACTAGTATTAGTGAATTCAAAATGCAAAATCTTGATGATTCGATATTGCATTTTGGGGCGTATCATCTTGTGGGTGGTAGGCTCATCCACACAAGTTGGGTACTGTTTTTACTGGGGAAACTCAAAATAGTAGCGTATTTGTTATGACTTGAATTTCCCTCCATTTTCTGGCTCAAAATGGAAGCCAGTGTACAAGAAAGGACATATTTTGCAAAATGCCCTCTAAATGACGATATTATGGATAATCACATATCCATAGTTATGCAAATAACTACTATTCTTATATTCCTTTTGCTGACCAAATATCAAAATGCACAGGTTTCTTTCATGTGTATTTTGAATTCAATAGATTTTACTACATGAACTGTTACATGTCCGGTACACAGTGGAAAACATTATAACCTGCATCTCAGTTGTTGGCTTTGGGGATCACATGCTTTTGGACAATAAGGGGCATATTTATAGTCCCCTGGCGCCACCTTGCACCACATTAACGTCATTATTGTTTACATTAATGTGGCCCAACAAGGCTGAAATCCCTGTGCCGTATTTATGGTGCAATGCATGTGTTGCATCACTCTGTAACCCCTTGCGCTACATTATGCCTGCTACAGGCATGATTTATGCAAAGGGGGCCTTCCCCCATTAGGAGGGGGGCGAAAAAATGGCGCAATGAAATATTTTTTATGCCACTTTTAATGCCTGCTCAGAGCAGGCGTTAAAAGGGGGCCTCTATTCTATTTACTCTGCAGGAGTGGCACCAACAGTTTGGCGCTACTTCTGCACAGTATATCAATAGCGTCACATTGAACAATACTATTGCCCCGTACTCTGCGCAATGGTGCGCCGTATTTTAAATACGGCGCAGACATGGCTGTGGTTCTGGGGTGCAAAGGGGCACAGAGAAAGAGGCAAAGTACTCAGTGCAGCACCACTTTCTATAAATCTGCCCCTATATATCACTGTGACCAGAAGAGTGAGGTGGATGTAAGAATATGTTGCATTTCTATAACGGTCATTGTGTCATAAAACTACAGATGAAAATGTTGTCACCTATTTCTATTGTTTTTTTTATTGATTTTCATTTGTATTTTGTTTCTGTGGGAAATAACTGACTGACCTACACAAATGACTGTTTCTTGAATTCTGAATTTTGTCTACTTTGTCTGCTTTTTATCTGCTTTTCAGAAATGTCTACTAGTCGCAGGTTCACTCGTGAGTTTCACACTTGTTTTCAACAAAACTATGTAGGAGGCTGGCCTGGCTTATAGTGGGTACCTTGTGATACTTACACCCTGTGCCAGGACCAGTTATCCCTTATTAGTAGAATAGAGGTGTTTCTAGCAGCTTGGGCTGATAGAAGGTAGCTATGGCAAAGCAGCTTAGGCTGAACTAGGAGACATGCAAAGCTCCTACTATACCACTTATATCATATAGCACAATGTCATAAGAAAACACAATACTCAGAGTTACTAAAAATAAAGGTACTTTATTTTTATGACAATATGCCAAAAGTATCTCAGAGAGTACCCTCAGTTAGAAGGTAAGTAATGTACACAAACCCAAAACAGGTAAGTAACAGTAAGAAAAGTAGTGCAAACAATGTAGAATTACAATAGGATGCAATAGGTAGACATAAGTCTAGGGGCAATACAAACCATATACTCCAAAAGTGGAATGCAAATCACAAATGGACCCCAGACCTATGGGAGCTTGTAGAGGGTCTCTGGGACTGTAGGAAAACAGTAAGGGTGTCAACAATACCCCACCCCAAGACCCTGAAAAGTAGGAGTAAAGTTTCCCTACTACCCCAGAAAGACACAATAGTTAAGATAGGGGGATTCTGCAAGAACCACAAGCATCAGCAAAACACTGAAGACAGATTCCTGGACATGAGGACCTGCAAGGCAAGGGGACCAAGTCCAAGAGTTGCGATAATGTCCAGGGGGGGCAGGAGCCCAGGAAACCCCAGAGGAAGGTGCAAGAGGGCTGCATCTGGGTGGAAGAAGCCAAAGATTCTGCAACAACGAAAAGGGCTAGGAACTTCTCCTTTGGATGGAAGATGTCCCACGGCGTGTTGTATGTTACAGAAGTGTTTCCATGCAGAAATACCACAAACAAGCCTTGATAGCTGCAAGGGTCACTGTAGAGGTTTTTGGGTGCTGCTGGAGACCAGGAAGGACCAGGATGTCGCCCCTTGGTGGAGGAGACAGAGGGGGCGCTCAACAACTCAGAGAGCCCCCGCAGAAGCAGGCAGCACCCACAGAAGAACCAGAGCAGGCACTTAGAAGATTGGTGTAACCTGAGTCACAAAAGGAGGGACCCACGACGTCGGAGTCTAACTCAGAGGGTTGAGCACTGCAGGACGGAGTGCTGGCGACACAGGCTAAGCTGTGCACAAAGGAATCCTTGGAGAAGTGCACAGAAGTCGGAGCAGCTGCAAATCACGCAGTACACAGGTTTGCAGTGTAGCGTGGGGAGGCAAGGACTTACCTCCACCAAACTTGGACTGAAGGATCACTGGACTGTGGGGGTCACTTGGATCTAGCTCCTGTGTTCCAGGGACCACGCTCGTCAGGATGAGAGGGGACCCAGAGGACCGGTGATGCTGTCTTTCGGTGCCTGCGTTGGCAGGGGGAAGATTCCATCGACCCACAGGAGATTTCTTCTTGGCTTCCAGTGCAGGGTGAAGGCAGACAGCCCTCAGAGCATGCGCCACCAGGAAACAGTTGAGAAAGCTGGCAGGATGAGGCGCTACAATGTTGCTGGTAGTAGTCTTGCTACTTTGTTGAGGTTTTGCAGGCGTCCTGGAGCAGTCAGCAGTCGATCCTTGGCAGAAGTCGAAGAGGGAAGTGCAGAGGAACTCTGGTCAGCTCTTGCATTTGTGATCTGAAGAATACCCCAGAGGAGAGACCCTAAATAGCCAGAAAAGGAGGTTTGGCTACCAAGAAAGGAGGTTTGGCTACCAAGAGAGGGAAGAACCTATCAGAAGGCGTCACCTGCTAGCACTGGCCACTCAGAGCAGTCCAGTGTGCCCCCAACATCTCTGAATCCAATATGGCAGAGGTCTCGGACACACTGGAGGAGCTCTGGGCACCTCCCCTGGGAGGTACTGGTCAGGGGAGTGGTCATTCCACTTTCCTTTGTCCAGTTTTGTGCCAGAGCAGGGCTGGGTGATCCCTGAACCGGTGTAGACTGGCCTATGCAGAGATGGGCACCATCTGTGCCCATCAAAGCATTTCCAGAGGCTGGGGGAGGCTACTCCTCCCCAGCCCTTCAGACCTATTTCCAAAGGGAGAGGGTGTAACACCCTCTCTCAGAGGAAATCCTTTTTATTCTGCCTTCCTGGGCTGGGGCTGCCCAGACCCCGTGGGATCATGGAATTGTCTCCCCAATACCAGAATGGTATTGGGGTGACAATTCCATTATCCTAGACATGTTACATGGCCATGTTAGGAGTTACCATTGTGACGCTATACATAGGTAGTGACTTATGTGTAGTGCAAGCGTGTAATGGTATCCGCGCACTCACAAAGTTTGTGGAATTTGCCCTGAACAATGTGGGGGCACCTTGGATAGTGCCAGGGTGCCCACAAACTAAGTAACATGGCACCTAACCTTCACCAAGTGAAGGTTAGACATATAGGTGATTTATACGTTACTTATGTGCAGTGAAAAATGGCTGTGAAATAACGTGGATGTTATTTCACTCAGGCTGCAGTGGCAGGCCTGTGTAAGAATTGTCTGAGCTCCCTATGGGTGGCAAAAGAAATGCTGCAGCCCATAGGGATCTCCTGGAACCCCAATACCCTGTACCTAAGTATCATATGCAAGGGAATTACATGGGTGTACCAGTGTGCCAATGAGAATCGGTAAATTTAGTCACTAGCCTGCAGTGACAAATGTAGAAAGCAGAGAGAGCAGAAACACTGAGGTTCTGGTTAGCAGAGCCTCAGTGATACAGTCAGGCACTGTAGGAGGCTGGACTGGCTTGTAGTGAGTACCAAGGGGTACTTGCACCTTGCACCAGGCCCAGTTATCCCTTATTAGTGTATAGGGTGTCTAGCAGCTTAGGCTGATAGATAATGGTAGCTTAGCAGAGCAGCTTAGGCTGAACTAGGAGACGTGTGAAGCTACTACAGTACCACTTAGTGTCATATGCACAATATCATAAGAAAACACAATACACAGTTATACTAAAAATAAAGGTACTTTATTTTTATGACAATATGCCAAAGTATCTTAGAGTGTACCCTCAGTGAGAGGATAGGAAATATACACAAGATATATATACACAATAGCAAAAATATGCAGTATAGTCTTAGAAAACAGTGCAAACAATGTATAGTTACAATAGGATGCAATGGCGAAACATAGGGATAGGGGCAACACAAACCATATACTCCAAAAGTGGAATGCGAACCACGAATGGACCCCAAACCTATGTGACCTTGTAGAGGGTCGCTGGGACTATTAGAAAATAGTGAGAGTTAGAAAAATAACCCTCCCCAAGACCCTGAAAAGTGAGTGCAAAGTGCACTAAAGTTCCCCTAAGGACCAAGAAGTCGTGTTAGAGGAATAATGCAGGAAAGACACAAACCAGCAATGCAACAACTGTGGATTTCCAATCTAGGGTACCTGTGGAACAAGGGGACCAAGTCCAAAAGTCACAAGCAAGTCGGAGATGGGCAAATGCCCAGGAAATGCCAGCTGCGGGTGCAAAGAAGCTTCTACTGGACAGAAGAAGCTGAGGTTTCTGCAGGAACGAAAAGGGCTAGAGACTTCCCCTTTGGTGGACGGATCCCACTCGCCGTGGAGAGTTGTGCAGAAGTGTTTTCCCGCCTTGCTAGCTGCAAATTGTGCGGTTAGCGTTTTTGGACGCTGCTGTGGCCCTGGAGGGACCAGGAGGTCGCAAATTGGACCAGCAGAGAGAGGAGATGTCGAGCAAGACAAAGAGCCCTCTCTGAAGCAGGTAGCACCCAGAGAAGTGCCAGAAACAGGCACTACGAGGATGTGTGAAACGGTGCTCGCCGAAGTTGCACAAAGGAGTCCCACGTCGCCGTAAACCAACTTAGAAAGTCGTGCAATGCAGGTTAGAGTGCCGTGGACCCAGGCTTGGCTGTGCACAAAGGATTTCTGCCGGAAGTGCACAGGGGCCGGAGTAGCTGCAAAAGTCGCGGTTCCCAGCAATGCAGCCCAGCGAGGTGAGGCAAGGACTTACCTCCACCAAACTTGGACTGAAGAGTCACTGGACTGTGGGGGTCACTTGGACAGAGTCGCTGGATTCGAGGGACCTCGCTCGTCATGCTGAGAGGAGACCCAGGGGACCGGTAATGCAGCTTTTTGGTGCCTGCGGTTGCAGGGGGAAGATTCCGTCGACCCACGGGAGATTTCTTCGGAGCTTCTGGTGCAGAGAGGAGGCAGGCTACCCCCACAGCATGCACAAGCAGGAAAACAGTCGGGAAGGCGGCAGGATCAGCGTTACAGAGTTGCAGTAGTCGTCTTTGCTACTATGTTGCAGGTTTGCAGGCTTCCAGCGCGGTCAGCAGTCGATTCCTTATCAGAAGGTGAAGAGAGAGATGCAGAGGAACTCGGCTGAGCTCATGCATTCGTTATCTAAAGTTTCCCCAGAGACAGAGACCCTAAATAGCCAGAAAAGAGGGTTTGGCTACCTAGGAGAGAGGATAGGCTAGCAACACCTGAAGGAGCCTATCACAAGGAGTCTCTGACGTCACCTGGTGGCACTGGCCACTCAGAGCAGTCCAGTGTGCAGCAGCACCTCTGTTTCCAAGATGGCAGAGGTCTGGAGCACACTGGAGGAGCTCTGGACACCTCCCATGGGAGGTGCAGGTCAGGGGAGTGGTCACTCCCCTTTCCTTTGTCCAGTTTCGCGCCAGAGCAGGGGCTAAGGGGTCCCTGGACCGGTGTAGACTGGCTTATGCAGAATTGGGCACCTCTGTGCCCAACAAAGCATTTCCAGAGGCTGGGGGAGGCTACTCCTCCCCTGCCTTCACACCATTTTCCAAAGGGAGAGGGTGTCACACCCTCTCTCAGAGGAAGTTCTTTGTTCTGCCATCCTGGGCCAGGCCTGGCTGGACCTCAGGAGGGCAGATGCCTGTCTGAGGGGTTGGCAGCAGCAGCAGCTGCAGTGAAACCCCAGGAAGGTCAGTTTGGCAGTACCAGGGTCTGTGCTACAGACCACTGGGATCATGGAATTGTGCAAACAATGCCAGGATGGCATAGAGGGGGCAATTCCATGATCTTAGACATGTTACATGGCCATATTCGGAGTTACCCTTGTGAAGCTACATATAGGTAGTGACCTATATGTAGTGCACACGTGTAAGGGTGTCCCCGCACTCACAAAGTTCAGGGAATTGGCCCTGAACAATGTGGGGGCACCTTGGCTAGTGCCAGGGTGCCCTCACACTAAGTAACCTTGCACCTAACCTTTACCAGGTAAAGGTTAGACATATAGGTGACTTATAAGTTACTTAAGTGCAGTGTAAAATGGCTGTGAAATAACGTGGACGTTATTTCACTCAGGCTGCAGTGGCAGGCCGGTGTAAGAATTGTCAGAGCTCCCTATGGGTGGCAAAAGAAATGCTGCAGCCCATAGGGATCTCCTGGAACCCCAATACCCTGGGTACCTCAGTACCATATACTAGGGAATTATAAGGGTGTTCCAGTAAGCCAATGTAAATTGGTAAAAATGGTCACTAGCCTGTTAGTGACAATTTGTATGAAATGAGAGAGCATAACCACTGAGGTTCTGATTAGCAGAGCCTCAGTGAGACAGTTAGGCACTACACAGGGAACACAAACATATAGGCCACAACCTTATGAGCACTGGGGTCCTGACTAGCAGGGTCCCAGTGACACATAACAACCATACTGAAAACATAGGGTTTTCACTATGAGCACTGGCCCTGGCTAGCAGGATTCCAGTGAGACAGTGAAAACACCCTGACATACACTCACAAACAGGCCAAAATTGGGGGTAACAAGGCTAGAAAGAGGCTACTTTCTCACAGGCACCACACAGGGAACACATACAGGGCATACATTATGAGCACTGGGGTCCTGCCTGGCAGGATCCCAGTGACACAATGGCAAGAACAAACATACATACAGTGAAAATGGGGGTAACATGCCAGGCAAGATGGTACTTTCCTACAAACTACAAGTAGATTCATACCATAAAACACAGGAAAAATCGACTAAGGCTGAAAAAATTGCACAAACTGCAGTATTTCTTTTTTGCAATTCTGTCTGTTTCCTGAGTACAATAAAACTTTTGTTGATGCCATTAATAAGAGAAAATATATATATTTCACAGTACCTTCTTCCCATTTTATGAAAACAAACCAAGATTGATAGAGTTCACATATGGAGATCTACACACCCAGGGTATGTGTAGAATCTCCCACATGTGAGAAAACAAGGACATGAATTTGGCCTGGATACGGTTTGTAGAAAAGAAGATGTGAAGGCTAAGATGACCTGACCCAAATATCAAAGAAGGGTTTACCAGTGGAGCTGGCTGTAGCCACTAGCAGTCAAGAGTTTGATAATGAGAGTGAGTTCTGTGACATCCAGTGAGCACAATCATTCCAGCGGAAATAAACAGTCTTGTGATGTGCAAATAGTGATGCCCATTGTCTATACTTGTTGGGATTACAAAGGTCTTTATATGATTTTGTTTCCTGGTGACATGTTTAAGAAAATTATAAATATGAATCAGCCGTACTTTATAATGTGTTGAATGGTCAGTGATACTGTAATATTGTTATGTTTTTGGATCTTATATTTGAAGATTAGAAAATACCTGTCGTTTTTAAGAACCATTGGTGAGAAAATGGGGCATCATCATTGCACCCAACTATGAAGTATTTTGGATTGTCATATAAGTTAACTCAGTTCGTATGGATATGATTCATGAGTGACTAATGATGAAAGACAGTCATAGAATATCTTTATCCCCGGTTTCTCTACATCTCCCTCTTGTGCGGCGTCAGAATTCTTAGGAAAAAACGGAGACTGTTGAGCAGATGCAAGGATATCAGAAGCAGGACAGAATAACAGAAGTCACAGATACTTGTGCCCCATTAAAACTCCTGATTCCGGTACCTGCTAGGGGAAGAAATCAGCAATATTTGAGGGACTCAGTGGCGTAACAGAGCTTGAGGGGGGCAGCTGCAAAGTACATGGAGGGGGGCCCCGACATTCACTAAACGGGATCTGCTGTCCTGTAAAGTGCCTGAGGGGATCCCCTAGTGGTTGCCCCCCTCCCAACAGAGGCTGCTGGGGGTATTGTTACGCTATGGCAGGACTTGAGCGGGGCAAAACATGCACTCAGCCCTGGTCAAACAATGAGCCAAGAATAGACCCACTCGTGGCAATCTAGATACAGAATGGGCAATGATCACTTACGTGCTCTTTACTGGTCGCTTTGTATGGGATATTTGTAGGTATATTTAGTCTATTTTACTCTAATTAATCAGCTAGAACAATTAACATTGTACAAATCTAATGGAGTACAATGGTGAAATAGAAGGTTCATTATTGCGAATTTGAGTTACATCAGAGGAAGAAAAATGTCTGTTACACCAATGGCAACACTCTTACAGAAACTGTTCAGCCACATTAGAAGCCTAAATCAACTAAACAGAGTTATCCCTTGGTGCAAACATCCCTTTCACTGAAGCCATACGTCAGAAACATTGTAGGGCACGAAATAAGCAATCTACAACAACAGCATCAGTGGTACCTCAATCAAGTACACTTAATATGGTACAAAATAAGAGACTTCTGAAGGTGAAAGTGGTGGGAAAATCTATAAAAACGGTAGTACTGTGACGCCAATGTGTCCTGACAAGCCTGTGAATGTAGAGGGTTCCATAAAGAATAAAGGGAAAGTTGTATGCCCTATACATTTCTCAGTGTGTTAGAATATGGCACAGCCTCCAGCTAATGGAATATAATTGTTTGGTATGATACAAAAAACTACGAGCACATAAGAACAGTTTTTGTGTTGCTTAATGAAAGAGTTTTAAATATTGAGGCTTATAAAAAATCTTGACTACAAAACTCTAAATTCAGATAAACCTTCAAATATTTGCTAGGCAAACAGATTGTTCCTCGGAGCAAAGTCTTATGACAGAGAAAACCTAGATTATATTTGATACGATACTACTGATGTGGGGTCAAAGAGCATCCTTTCCAATGTTTAAAAGCAGTAACAGAAGTAGTCCGGCATGGAATAGAAAATATAACCTCTGTATACCATGATGAAAATTGTAGGTTTGGCTATCAAATGTGAACAACTGAAAGAACAATGTTGGTGGACATTATGTATGAATTTGCTGTCAATAAATGTTTTATCCTATCTCTCTTTATGTACTAAACACAAAATGAAACCAATTTGATATTGACGGACCAAAATATGTTTTGGAGTATGTGGTTGAAGATAATTATGCTTGTCTTTTTATAATCACGGTGTGCACACCAAGATGTTAAACTTTCCGAAATGTCTAATTGATCAGTAAAGGGCAACATGGAATATTTGAGAACAAAGAGAACTGTAGTGAATTCTTTAAATTGGTAATGCATGCACAACAAAACATTTTACAGCCATGTTTTTGATTCAAGGACTCGTCTCTTGGGGATAGATCAAACTCCCTACAAATGAGAAATCCTTTGTTCCAATATTATCATTAGAATTTGAATAAAATCAAGATGTCATGCCTTTCCAGAGACTGCATAATGCATTGCATTAGATGAATCAATTCTCTGGATTTAAATATGAACATAAATAATTCAGGGTTGATGAATCTGTCAAGGGAGTATCCAAAATGATAATTATACATATGGATTCTTAAACGTGATAACATGTTAAAATGATCCTGTATTTAATTGCCAAACAAAATCTTCTGCACTTCAGGCAACCTATTTGGGTGCAAGCAAATCTTGCAAATATTAAATTACATTTTACGTTGACAAAAACCAATAGACGCCAATCTACAGACTGCAAAAGCAGTGGAAAAGGCATGTCACATCTCAAGAAAATGAGGATATTTTAAAGCGAGTTTATTCAATTTGGAGGAAAAAAGTTTCTTAGTAGAATACCCAAATTTGTATCTCTTTTATACTGCATCAAAAATGAAACTTCTATACATCTTTTATCGTATTACTGCACTCCAGATAGGCGTAACATTAATCAAAACAAGCTCTTCTAGTGCAAAAAGCAATTAATAATACCTATAGATTGGAGGTAGCAATGGAAATCTTATGATAGTAATATGTGAAAAAATATCTCAAAGCTTGTAAAGAATGGATTCATAATTTTGGTGTAGATAATGCAACTAATTGAATGAATCCAGTCTAGGTAAGTAAAAACCTAGCACCTAGAAAATGTCGGCTTAACCTCTGGTATCTATGACACAATCAGTAGACAATTCTCTAAAAAAATGCAAGCCAATTCTTATTTATTTATTTATTTATTTAATAGTTTGAACAGTTCACAGAAAATCTTGCAAGTCGTTACTTGACATAACAAAAAACTTACCAACAGCACATCCCTTTTCAAAGCGTTACAGTGCACAGTTTAAAACACCCCACTAAGAATATTCACAATTCCCTCAAGAAATGACATACATGTATATCTAAACCAGGTAGTTCAGCTCAAGCAGTCACTTAGGCCATCATTACAACCCTGGCGGTTGGTGTAAAAGTGGTGGTAATACCGTCAACAGGCTGACGGTAATTTCCACCAAATTATGACCATGACGGTGAGAACTCAGATAGTCAACTACTTTTCCACACCGACCGCCAGGGCAGAAACAACAGGCACCACGGCGGTAGAAGCCTACAGCCAGGCAAAAGTCAATGTTCTGCCCAACATATTAAGACCCTGGAAACCGCCACCTTTTCCTTTACCAACTACATCAAAACCCCAGAAGAAACTGAGCTCAGAAGGGAAAGGACTCACCATTGGAGACACAGGGAACAACCACGCTGCCATGGATCCCGATCTGCATGTCTTCCCCATGCTCTTCTACATGCTGCTCCACCACGAACACCAATGACGGTGAAGACGACGACGGTGAGTACCGCCGCCTAGCACACAAGGGGGGGGAGGAAAACAAGAGTGACACACACATGCACAACACAGACCCCCACCCCCAACACCATACACACAGTCAGATGCAGTACTAAAACATATTTACCCTATATCTCGGAAGAATAATGCAAGGACAACAGGAATTTACTAAAGTGAGTGTAATAAGATCAATACAGTATAAATAAGAAATATGCAATGTAGCAGATATACACAATTGTAAAGTTCAAGGTACACTGCCCAGTCCTCAGTGTGCGTGGGCCACAGTGCCACAGGCCAAAGTCCAAGGCCCCACTTGTCACCTGCATCAACACGTAGAGAACACTGCAGGGGCATCAGTTGGAAAATAGGCACTCTCCTGGGTGAGCGGGCACGGGCATCTCGCTGAGGGGCTGCTAGGAGGGTGGTGCTGGTAATGGGGGGTGGCAGCTGTATCTGTAGCTTGGGTGGTCACAGAGGTGTCCGCCACCACCAGGGTGCTTCCATTGGAGGAGGTATCTGTGTCTGAACTGTCTCCTCCAGTCCCCTCGCCCTCTGTCTCACTGGTGCCCTCACCGTCGGTCGACTCTGCCTCCTGGGTCCTGTGGGATGCAGCTCCCTCCGTTGCCAGTGCCTCTGCTCTTCCGCCAGATGATGCTGATGCACATAAGGACAGGGTGACAAAACTAAAAGCGGGGGAAGAGACAAAGGATACACTTGGTCAATGGCTGCACCAACACCGCCGTTGGCGTACACAGTACCCTCACACCAGGGAACAGCCCTTAGCACTATGCATTGCACTACCAGTGATATTGCTAGCCACCAAGGCATGGGGAGGGGCACACACCACCAAATGCAGCACACCTGGGACCCAAGCAACCCTGACCAGTAGTGTATGTTTACAAGCTAGGTAGCAGGATTATCCCTTCAGGAGCATTGCCACCAGGGGACCTACTCTGCAATGTCAGGCCTGGCCTAGGGGCACACATCCCCTACCCGGATACCACCCTACCATGCGTAAGTTATAATGATGGGAACTGTACTCACCCCCTCGTGGCTGCTGTGATGCCTTCATGCGCCCATCCAGCTCAGGATAGGCCACCGCCAGTATGCGTGCCATCAGGGAGGTCAGGCTTCGACGGGCACCCCTTCCTCGTTGGGAGGCCATTCCCAGCTGGGCCTCAGCCGTCTTCCGTGCCCAGCGTCTTAGGTCCTCCCAGCATTTCAGACAGTGGGTGCTCTGCCTGACATAGACCTGCAGGGTCCGCACGTCCTTGGCGATGGAACGCCATATACCCTTCATTTGATGAGCGCGAACCTGCAGAGGAAATACATACAGGAAAATAGTATCAGTCAGACAGTCCTGCCTGTTACACTTTTAGCCCACCATACCCCTTCACATCACCATTGACAGACACATGGCCCAGCACACAACCAATACGCTGCCCAGAGGACATCCACCCGCTCCCTACACGAGGCCTTCACACACACTACTCCATGCATTAATGCCACATGCATTGTGCCCACAGTGTACTCACCTGTTGATCTGAAGGCCCATACAGCTGTCCGTACTGGGGTAGGACCCCATCCACCAGTCGCTCCAACTCCGCCGAGGTGAAGGCAGTGGCCCTTTCCCAGTAACACGGGCCGTGGTAGGTTCCAGACACAGGTCCCAGCAGCACATTCAGTGTAGGTCCTCTCCTGTTGAAGGTCAGGTAACAAGTGAGTGATCAGATAGAAAATGGAGGTCACGTCCACCTCAGTGCATACTGTCACCTCTGGCGTACATCACCATTGGTCACTGTACCCCATAGGGCCCAATGTTAACCAATGAGGATTTACACAGCGGTTCCCGACCACATCCCACAATGGCTCACAAAGTCAGAGGAATTACCTCACTTCCACCTGTCCCTCCACACAGGACAGGCAGACGCCATTTCAGGGGGTGGGTAGACCCTGGATAATAACTGAGTCCCTGTTGAAATTTGGACATACAGGACAATTCTCACTGACCCATTACAAATTAACAACATGCATTGTACTATTGTAGCCCCATTGTTCAGTGAGTGACCGGCTCCTCACTCTTTTGTCCCTTAGATTCCTACCACTGCAGATGAATAGGAGATGGAGGCATACCCCTGTGTACAGACCCCTGATGGACTTGGCAACACTGGAGGACAGGCACATTATCCTCACCTATAGGCTTGACAGGGCCACAATCATAGAGCTGTGTGCCCAATTGGAGCCTGACCTGATATATCCCTCACCCCAATGGGATCCCCCCTCTTGTGCAAGTTCTATCTTGGCAGAAGAAATGTCACAGCCAATGTTCTCAATAGTGCCTACCGGAGTGTTGTCTACCCTGATTAAATACATGTGCAGCTACATCGTTTTTCCCCAGGTGGAGGATTTGGCCACAGTGAAGGCTGACTTCTATGTAATGGGACATATCCCCAACATAATTGGACCTGTTGATGGAAAACATATTGCATTTGTCCCCCCCGTCAAAATGAACAGGTGTTCAGAAATTGTAAGAGTTTCCATTCCATGAATGTACAGATGGTGTGCTTGGCGGACCAGTACATCTCCCATGTCAATGCTAAGTATCCTGGGTCGGTGCTTGATGCCTTTATCCTGAGGAATAGCAGCATGCCAAATGTGATGGGCCAACTACAGAGACACAGGGTGTGGCTAATGGGTGAGCCCTGGTTCCCACCCAGTATATGTTGGTGTATGGGTATGGTGTGGGCCATATGGGATAGTGTGTGGCTAAAGTTGTTCCCCACAATATTTGCAGGTGAGTCTGGTTACCCCAATCTATCATGACTACTGACCCCTGTGAGGAATGCCAGGACAAGGGCAGAAGAACGTTACAATGAGGCACATGGGTGAACCAGAAGGATAATAGAAAGAACCTTTGGCCTCCTGAGGGCCAGGTTTCGGTGCCTCAATCTAACAGGTGGAACCCTGTGCTATTCACCCAAGAAGGTCTGCCAGATAATAGTGGCATGCCACATGTTGCACAACCTTGCCCTGAGAGGCCATGTGCCTTTTCTGCAGGAGAGGAGGCTGGAGATGCCTGTGTGGTAGCAGTGGACTCTGTGGACAGTGAAGATGAGGAAGCAGAGGATGAGGATAACAGAACAGCAATGACACGACAATACTTCTAATGACACACAGGTAAGACCGTGTTACTTTACATTTCATTGTCATTATTTAGAAATTCTTTGGCACTGGCATGCTGTTATTTCCCACTTCTATGCCCACTTATTGTACCCTTTGGCAATTCATTTTACAGATGATGGTGCCCCACTATAGCTCCTGGTGTGATCACTGCAGCCACCTACAGGTTTTTCCTATGTGCTTTTACTGTACAGCTGAAATGCAATGTTTGTACCTGGTTAAACGTCAACATACTTGAAAAATGTGACATACTCCATACTTATTTTTTCCAAGGGTGTTTATTGAAGTGCTAAGAAAAAGAGGGGCAAGTGGAATGGGATGGGGTGATGATGGAGGAAGGTTCAGGGTACTGTTCCAGTTTGTTTGTAGCACAGATGCATTGTCCAAGGGGACATAGGAAGGGCAGAAGTGGCAGTTCAAGGTGGACAGGGTGACAGAGTGGGATACAAGGGTGACAATCAGGAGAGTCTCATTTCCTGGCTCAGGTCTTGGCAATAGTCTCTGGCTTCTGCCTGGATCACAGGGAACGTTTGCAGGGTGGTTCTCCTTCTGCAGGGGGAGGGGTGCTCGTGGCCTGTTGGTCCTGTGGCAGGGCCTGCTGTCCACTAGCGGCAGCGGAGGTGGAAGGCAGTTCAGATGTCTGGCTAGTGGCAGGGGCCCGCTGTTGTGAGACTGCCTCCCTCATAATATTGGCCATGTCTGCCAGCACACCTGCTATGGAAACCAGGGTGGTGTTGATGGCCTGCAAGTCCTCCCTGATCCCTGGTACTGTCCCTCCTGCAGCCACCTGTTCTCCTGCACATTGTCCAGGATCTGGCCCATCGTGTCCTGGGAATGTTGGTATGATCCCAGGATCTCGGTGAGTGCCTCCTGGAGAGTCGGTTCCCTGGGCCTGTCCTCCCCCTGGCGCACAGCAGTCCTCCCAGTTTCCCTGTTGTCCTGTGCCTCTGTCCCCTAAACCGTGTGCCCACTGCCACTGACCCCGAGTCCCTGATTGTCTTGGGTATGAGGTGTGCCCTGGGGTCCCTAAAGAGATGGACACACTGCTGATTGATGTGTCCTGGGGACAAAGGTATGGGTACGCTGGGTGGGTGCTGTGGTGGTGTTTCCAGATGGAGAGGCTCTGGGGTGGTGTGTGACTAGGCTTGGGTAACCGACTGTCCAGAGGTCCCTGATGGGCCACGTTGGTCATCCAGATCCAGACGACCAGAGTTGCTGTCATCACTGTGGGCCTTTTCAGTTGGGGAACTGGATATTGCTGGCACCTCCTCTCCGGTGACATTGGCTGGGATACCTGTGGGGATGTAAATGATGTGTTAATATTTCTGTGTGTGCCATATTGTGCATCAGTGGGTTGCCCTATTTGGTTGTATTTGCCCTGGCAGCTTTCACTTGTGTAAGTTGGTATGTGGTGGGCTAGCTGATTCTCTCTAGTGTGCATGCTTTGGTGATAGGTGTCCCTGCAAGGCTGTGAGTGTTGTCCATGCATTGGTAGTGCATTCCGGGCTTGACATTGGAATGAGTGGGATGTGATGGTGGGGTGTGTGGGAGGTGGTGGAGTGATGGGAGTGAGGGTGGGGGTATGTAATGGCATGCAGGGAGGGAGGTAGTAGTAGTAGAGAGTTGACTTACCAGAGTCCAGTCCTCCTATTACTTCGGCCAGGCCCTCAGGATGCATGATTGCCAAGACTTGCTCCTCCCACGTTTTTAGTTGTGGGGGAGGAGGTGGGGGTCCACCGCCAGTCTTCTGTACAGCGAGTTGGTGTCTTGCTGCAATGAAATGCACCTTCCCCCATAGGTCATTCCACCTCTTCCTGATATCACCCCTTGTTTTTGGGTGCTGTCCGGCGGCATTGACCATGTCCACGATCCTCTGCCATAGCTCCATCTTCCTTGCAATGGATATCTGCTGCACCTGTGCTCCAAATACCTGTGGCTCTACCCTGATGATTTTCTCCACCTTAGCTCCTTCTCTGAGAATTGGGGGTGTCTTTGTGGTGCCAGGGGTGTTGTGTGAGGTGTGTAGGTGAGGGTGTGTAGGGTGATGTGTTGGGGTGCGTGAGTGGTGTATAAGTGTGAGTGGTGTGTGGCTCTGGTTTTGTCTGTGGTTTTGGTGTCTGTCTCATGCCAATGGTTTGTAGTCTTGAAGGGTTGTGGGTAATGGGGTTGTGTGTTTTATAGTGGTGTGTGTGTGTGGATGTGGTGTGTGTAGTTTGAATTGTCCAATGTAGTGTGGTTTGGCTTGTGTGTGTGTATTTTGAGCGCAGCAGTGTGTACCACCAATGGTTTACAGCCATTGACTGTCCACTGTGGTGATTCATGGGTCTTAATGTGGTGGGCATTGTTCTGTTGGCGTAACGGTGTGGGTTTTGATAGTATCAGTTTATCACTGACCTTTAGTGTGACGGAATTGTGTATGTGGCTGAATAGTGACGGATTGGTGTGTGTGTGTCATAATATGGTAGATGGATATCCACCATGGCAGCGGTATGTTGGTGGCAGTCAGCATGGCGGTGAGTGGGATTTACTGCCAATGTAATAATGAGGGCCTTAATTTTAAAATACGATAATGTTGCTTAATGGCAATCTTATTTCCTCATCTTAAACAAACTACAGGCGCTAATTCAAATACCACCTTAATTCATCTACTATGCTTACAGTGTTTCTAATGAAAATGAAAAAAAAACTTGTTGGCTCATTATAAATTTGGTTCCCTGGCGTAGCTTCTGTTAGGTATTTAATTTATTTAATACCGTCCCACAATTTCAAAGACTTGCTGTATGAGCCGCACCTCAGTGCATATTATCGTTCTAGTCCCTTTATTCTAAATATTTTATGACACCAATGCGGAAATGTGGGTACGTTCTTGGTTTTCCATTATTCCAGAATTATAGACCTCACAAAAAGAGAGATCAAACAATATTTTTTCCTTATGCTCAGCATTAAAAATTAGTGTCTGATGGATACTGTGAGAAACCAGGACTTTTTGCAGTGTTCCACCACTTTGTGCCCCTATTTTCGAATACAAAAGGCTGGTTTCCTGACTCTGAGGGTGCCCTGGGCGCTGCTAACCAGTCCAGGGACTGTGGTCTGACTAGAAGATATATGCAAATTAGGCATAATTATAATTGGTATGACAATCTATCTGTAAGTCCCCAGTATATGGTAGGGCACGTAGGTTTAGAGACCCAGCAGATTCAATGCGCTCAAGTGTACACTGCTGAGGTGCCTGCTATCAATTTAATACCCAGTCCTGTCTTGCAGGCTGCTTTTAAATCAAATCTATATGCAAATTGGACTTTGGAATTAAAGGCACTTTCAAAGTGTCAAACCACCTTATTTTTACAAATACATCATCCTAATGCCTCCCTTAACTGCCCAAGGGGCAGGGTGACTTGGAACTATAAGCAGGGAATTTATAAAATATGTTTTATTTGCCCTGGTGAGGGAAAAGGTGCCAAATTAATTTTCCCCATTGTAATACATTAGCTCCATATGCTAACATATAAATACTTTTTTAAAGTATAACTATTGCTTGGAACAAGCTAAAAATTTAATTCTTGGACTTCAAATGATAGAATGAATCCAACAACTTGCCACTGTAGGATGTATTATAACTATCACAGAAAAAAAGTCATAGAACTTGCTTGTCAGATGAGCCAAAATTCAGCCTTCCAGCAGTTCTTCTCTGATTGGCCTTCCTCTGCCAAGCTAAGCCAAGCTGCCTTAATGAGGTGTGAAGTGGCACATATTGAGACAACGGAACAAGGTGGGTGGAGATCTGCAAGCTGCAGTGCAAAAGGCAGTAAGGGAGCTGGGCAGCCAAACTGGCATTGAAAGTGGGAATCACAATTAGGACAGGATACAGGCTCACCCCCACTACCTGCCACCCCAGCCAGATGGGAGTCCCAGTAATTAAATTTGCAAAAGGGCTGGAGGAGGAGTTTTGAGGAAAGTTCAGGAAACTAAGAAAAAATATTATCCACTTTGGATTTAAGACTAGTGCTTTGTTTTATTGATTTTTTCCACACTGAACGGGAAGTGGTCATCCCAGAGGGTGCCCCTATACTCTTCAGCCCAAGTACACTGAATAAATATGGGAGAGTTGCCCAGCAACCCAGATCACTGGCTTCGGTCTGCGCCCCAAGGGACTGTATTCTACATGCTTGCACCTGCTGCACACTGAGGTATTACAGCTCTAAGGACTTTTCCTTGCTTCAAGGTAGTGAAATAGTGGACTCGCTGAAATCAACAGGTTAAAAGAGCTTCACCTGCAACATCCCCTACCAAGAAGGATCCCTCTGACCAACTTCAAGTTGTGTTTTGAGGAATTACCAGCTGCATTCTGGCTAACATAGCTCCAACATCTCAAGGAGCATCTCAGAGCTTCTAGACCCTTGGGTCAGTGTTGTGGACCACTGTAGACCCAAAGGAGGACTTCTGGAAGGAGATCCAGAAGTTTGGAGAAGATTGGAGAACTTTTGAAAAAAAAAGCTCCATAATGTGACTGACTGTCAACGAGAGTCAAGCTGTTGACATCAAACCGCAACCCAGCCTCAATTTTAGGTTAATTCCTCGATCGACAAGACTTCCAGAAGTTGTCAGGGAGCTTGTGCTGAGCCAAGCCAATGACTTTGCATTGGATTCCGGCCTGACGAGGAGTCTCGCCCCATGACAAGAGAAAAAGCTACAGAAATTGACTATTTACAAAGGTAAAACTTTGAGCAAGGCCTCCTGCTCTGTGTATCCGAGCTGGGCTTCATCGATGTCAGCCTCAAATTGTGACTTGGTCCTGGTCAAGCACAACCAGATGTCCCTGGTTGACGGTATTGTTTTTTTGGCACTAGAAAGAACATTTTTACATTTAGGTGGTCATTACAACCCTGGCGGACGGTGATAAAGCGGCGGTAAGACCACCAACAGGCCGGCGGAAAAAAAATTGCTATTACGACCGTCGCGGAAACCGCCAACAAAGACAGCCACTTTAACACTCCGACCGCAACGGTGGTACAAACAAACAGCATGGCGGTCACCGCCAACAGACAGGCGGAGGACAATGTACCGCCCACACTATTATGACAGGCCAATCCACCACCTTTTCCGGGGCGGATTCACTGCGGATAAAAACACGTCGGAAACAGGAATTCTGAAGGAAAAACACTCACCTCTACACACCCCACGAGGAACGAGGACACCATGGAGCCGGAACTCCAAATTCTACCTGCAATAGTCTTCCTGCTCCTCTACCAGGAGCACGAATGCCGGCGGCGAAGACCACAGTGAGTACTGCATCTACGACACAGGGGAGGGGGGAGGGAAAAGAGAGTGACACTCACACGCAGCACGCAACACCCCCAACCCCACCCACTACAACACACACACTAATGCATATCAATACATCACAGTTACATCCTCAAACACCCCGGAAGAATGCAAAGACAATAGAAAATGAGTGTAACCATTGTAATATATTAAAAGCAAGTAGGCAGAAATATATATATATATACACCATGTACAAAATATATACCAAGCATAGTAGCCCAGGTAGTGCTCTAATTAAGTCTGTGGAACACTGGGACCACACGGTATCGGCGAGGCCCACACAAGATCCCTGACCATGACGGAGAGAACACTGCAGGGGCATCAGAGAGCAACTTAACAGGCACCTCAGAGGGAGGGAAAGGGGGGGCACCTCAGCCGGTTGAGTGCACAACGCCAAATCCACGATGGGGCCACATGCCCACTGTTACATCCTGGGGAGTGCAAAGCCACAGTCTCTCAAGTCTCTACAGTGGGTGGTTTGCCCACTGTTCCATCCTGGGGAGTGCAAAGCCACAGTCTCTCAAGTCTCTACAGTGGGTGGTTTGCCCACTGTTCCATCCTGGGGAGTGCAAAGCCACAGTCTCTCAAGTGGATGTGTCTCCATGGTTCTGGAGGGGGCCTTGTGCCCAGAGTGCTTCATCCTGCTAAGGACAGAGGTAGTGGATGGATCTCTCCACTGGTTCTGGAGGGGGCATGGTGCCCAGAGTGCTTCATCCTGCTAAGGACAGAGGTAGTGGATGACATTCTTCACTGGTTCTGGAGGTGGCATGGTGCCCAGAGTGCTTCCTACTGCTAAGGACAGAGGTAGTGGATGGATCTCTCCACTGGTTCTGGAGGGGGCATGGTGCCCAGAGTGCTTCATCCTGCTAAGGACAGAGGTAGTGGATGACATTCTCCACTGGTTCTGGAGGGGGCATGGTGCCCAGAGTACTTCATTCACCCCGTGACGGACTCAGTAGCATCAGTGCCCTTGCCGCTCATGGGCCAGCGGTGCATGAGGCGGTGGTGCCCTGTTCAGCGGTGCTTGAGACGGCGGTACCCTGTTCAGCGGTGCTTGAGACAGCGGTGCCCTGTTCAGCAGTGCTTGAGATGGCGGTGCCCTGTTCAGCGGTGCTTTAAGCGCCGGTCTCCATTGCAGGGACTCAGCTGCTGGCGGTCCTTCATGGCCCAGCGGGGCTTTTACTGGCAGTCCTTCATGGCCCAGCGGGGCTTGTGCTGGTGGTCCTTCATGGCCCAGCGGGGCTTGTGCTGGCGGTCCTTCATGGCCCAGCGGGGCTGGTGCTGGCGGTGGCCTCCTGGGCAGCTGGGCTGGTGCTGGCGGTGGCCTCCTGGGCAGCTGGGCTTGTGCTGGCGGTGGCCTCCTGGGCAGCTGGGCTTGTGCTGGCGGTGGCCTCCTGGGCAGCTGGGCTGGTGGTGGCGGTCCTGTCCTGGGCAGCTGGGCTGGTGCTGGCGGTCCTGTCCTGGGCAGCTGGGCTGCTGCTGGTGCTCCTTTCCTGGGCAGGTGGGCTTGTCCTGGCAGTCCTGTCCTGGGCAGGTGGGCTGGTGCTGGGGGTTCTGTCCTGGGCAGCTGGGCTGGTGCTGGAGGTGGCCTCCTCGGCAGCGGGGATGATGGCGGTCTTCTCTGCTGTGCTGCTCTTCCCAGTCTTTCCGGGTTTCTTGTGGCCCTTCCCCACCTTGGAAGGTGTCACAGCTGACTCCACACTTCCACCAGGACCCCTGGGAGCGGCTTTGGTGTCTGGAGTCTTCCCCCTCTCCCGCCAGGCACTGGCCAACTTCTGTTGCTTCACAGGTGGGGGACTGGCTGTGCTGTGGCCCCTTGCCACACTTGCTGCCCTGGTGGCCGGTGCACTCCAGATTCCGGTGACTACAGGCACCACTGGTCCCAGAGATGTTGTGGCTGAGGTGCTAGTTCGGGACCTAGGAGACGGACGGGCTGGGGGAGGTGTGGAAAAGAGGTCAAGGTTGGACAGGAAAAGTTTTTGGGACACACTGGGACGGGTAGCTGGAGGGGGTTTGGGAGTGGAGGAAGAGGTGGTGGTTGTAGGAGGTGTTCGTTTGCTGACTTTGGGTGAAGGTGCATGCGCTGGAGGCTGTCGTGGGGTGGATGGCTGTTGGGTGGGTGTGTGCCTGCGTTTGTGTATCTTGGGAGGGGGAGTTCCAGACACACTGGGAGAGGACACAGGGGACGTATGAATGGTAGTGGGGGTGGTGACTGCACGTGAGCGGGGTGTGGTGGTGGGTGTGCTGGAGAGGGACGTAGTGGAGGTAGTGCATGCAGGTGTGAGTGTAGACGAGAGAGGGAGGGAGGAGGAGGGGGACTCAGTGGAGGCAGAGGATGTTGGTGTGTCTGCATGTGTGTGATGCTTGCGTTAGTGCCTGTGGGATGTGTGGTGCTTATGTTTGCCTGAGCTTCCCTTGTGTGTTGACGTGTGTGCATGCTGGTCTGTAGGTGTGCTTAGGATAGGCTGAGGTAGAGGGGATTGGGTTGGAGGGGTGGAAGTTGGAGGGGGGAGGCTAGAGACAGGGACAATGGCTGCCATCAGTGCTGAGGCCAGAGTCTGAAAAGCTTGCTGAATGGCCGCCTGACCAGAATGACTGCCCTCCAGGAATGCATTTGTTTGTTGCAACTGCCTTTCTACACCCTGGATGGCATTCAAAATGGTAGACTGCCCAACAGTGAGGGACCCGAGGAGGTCAATGGCCTCCTCACTGAGGGCAGCAGGGGTGACTGGGGCAGGGCCTGAGGTGCCTGGGGCGAAGGTGATGCCCACCCTCCAGGGTGAGCGGGCACAGGGCAAAGGCTGAGGGGCTGCTGGGAGGGCGGTGCTGGAATGGGGGGTGGCAGCTGTACCTGTAGATGGAGGTTGCACAGATGTAGCAGCCACCACAAGGGAGCTCCCATCAGAGGACGAGTTTGTGTCACTGGTCTCAGTTCCTGTCCCCGCCGTGGAGCTCCCCTCGCCCTCCGTCCCACTTGTGAAGTCCGATTCCATAGTGTGGCCCTCCATGGCCATGTGGGATGCAGCCCCCTGGTGCTCCGGTGCCACTGCTCCTCCGCCTGATGATGCTAATGCACACAAGAACAGGGAGACCAGAAAAAGGGGGATGACGACAGAAGAAAGGCATGTTGAGTGCATGCATTACCGCTACCGTTGGCGGACACGACAGACACAGAATCCCCCTGCACTACGCCGCGCTCTTGGGCTCCACTGTTTAATTCCTGGGAAATGGCCTACAAGGCTATGGACGACATCTGCACACATAGATGACACAGGGGAATGACTAGGTGTACTTGGCAATCTACAGAGGTGGGGTGGGGTGCCACATGGCCTGCCTAACGGAGGGACCTTGCCTATGGAACTCGCCCTGGCCTAGGGAAACCCACAGCCCACCTCCCCCACCCAGACCCCTCCACTGCATGCAAAGTCAGCAGAATGAGGGTGTACACACCCCCTTGTTGCTGCTGTGATGCCCTCAAGCGCCCATACGATTCCGGGTAGGCCACCGCCAGGATCCTGAACATCAAGGGGGTCATGGTGCGACGGGCACCCCACCCTCGTTGGGAGGCCATCCGCAGCTGAGCCTCTGCCGTCTTCTTGCTCCAGCGGTGATTGTCCTCCCATCTTTTCCGGCAGTGGGTGCTCCGTCTGTGGTAGACCCCCAGGGTTCGGACATCCTTGGCGATGGCACGCCAAATATCTTTTTTTTGGTGGGCGCTGACCTACATGAATTGTACAGGGGGAGGAGAAAGTTATTACCAACTGCACCGTCAAAGTGATTGTCCCCAATCCCTACGCTTGCCATGTGGCACATGCATTCACCATCGTTTCATGCATGCCGCACTCTCCCCCCTTCCTTCTTACATCCAGCCCTCTCCACACAGGCATAGCTCATACATCATGCTCCCAGTGTACTTACCGGTTTGTCTGGAGGACCGTAGAGTAGCGTGTACTGGGGGAGGACCCCATCCACGAGTTTCTCCAACTCCTCCTATGTGAAGGCAGGGGCCCTTTCCCCAGACACTCGAGCCATTGTATCTTCCAGACCGAGGTCACAGCAGCACTTGCAGTGTAGATCCTCTCCTGTCGAAGATCAGGTATCGAGTGATTGAACAGATAGAAAATGGCGGTCACGTCCGCAGCTGTGCGTACCGTCACCGCCGGCGTACATCGTCATTGGCTCCTGGGACCCATAGGGTCCAATGTTAACCAGTGCAGCATTGCGCCGCGGTCTCTGGCTGCCTACCGCGACGGTGTACAACGCCAGCGCAGTTACCTCACATCCCATTGTCCTACTTTACAGGTCAGGCAGCCGCCATTTCAGGGGCCCACATGGCTTCATTTTTAACTGCGTCACACATACCTAGGCCTAGGCTCAACACACATGCAGGCAACTTTTTGAGTATGAATGGTGTTCTGTTTAAACTGTGGGTACATACCTCTGAGTTGTTTGACTCTGTGCTCGCTGTTGTCCTTCATAGGCACCGTCCGCTGGGACATGTGAGGAGATGGCGGTATCCTCCGGTGTACCGACCGTTGGTGGACCTGTCGACAATGGAGGAAAGACATGTGATTATCACATACAGGCTTGACCGTGCCACAATCCAGGAACTGTGTACCCAGTTGGAGCCAGACCTGATGTCATGTATCCACCATCCCACAGGAATCCCCCCTCAAGTGCAGGTGCTGTCAGTGCTCCATTTCCTTGTAAGTGGGTAATTTCAAACAACAGTGGCCATAGCATCGGGGATGTCCCAGCCTATGTTTTCCAACGTGTTATCCAGAGTGTTATTTGCCCTTCTGAAACAGATGCGGAGCTAAATCGTTTTCCCTCAGGTGTAGGATTTGCCTACAGTGAAAGGTTCTTTCTATGCCCTGGAACACATCCCCAACATCATAGGTGCCATTGATAGGACCCATGTGGCTTTGGTCCCCCCCCACAGGAGTGAACAGGTGTACAGAAACCAGAAGAGTTATCATTCGATGAATGTACAGATGGTGTGTTTGGCAGACCAGTACATCTCCCATGTGAATGCCATATTACCTGGCTCAGTGCATGACGCCTACATCCTGCGGAATAGCAGCATCCCTTATGTGATGGGTCAACTCCAGAGGCACCGTGTGTGGCTACTAGGTGAGCACCTGGAAGCTAGTCAGTGGGAATGGTTGTCTGGGGATATCCCTACAGGTTAGTGCGTGTCTAACAGTTGTCCCTCGCCATTTGCAGGTGACTCTGGTTGCCCCAACCTGTCATGGCTACTGACCCAGTGAGGAATCCCAGGACAAGGGCAGAGGAACGCTACAATGATGCCCATGGGCGAACTAGGAGGGTGATCGAGCGGACCTTCGGCCTCCTGAAGGCCAGATTCCGGTGCCTCCATATGACAGGTGGATCCCTATTCTACTCACCAAAGAAGGTGTGCCAGATCATCGTGGCCTGCTGTATGCTTCACAACTTGGCTTTGCGACGACAGGTACCTTTTCTGCAGGAGGATGGTCCAGATGGCAGTGTTGTGGCAGCTGTGGAGCCTGTGGACAGTGAAGTCGAGGAAGCAGAGGAAGAAGACATGAACAACAGGGACTCAGTGATCCAGCAATATTTCCAGTGAAACACAGGTAAGAGTACAGACCTGCCTACTACATGTACTTAAACGCTAATGCCTCTCTACTGTCTGTCGTTTTCACCCAGTGTATGCTCTCTGAGTTGTCACTTTCCCTTACGAGTTCACAGATGTAAGTTCCACTGTGTGACATCTGCTTTGATTCCTCATGGACTAGGGCTGTGTGACATATGTATGTTGATATTACATTTGAATGAACACTTTGCCACTGTAATTGCTAATACACTATTTCGATATCACAGACAGACTCCAGATTGTTTTATGCTTTAAGTGTGTTTATTCAAGTGCTCAATATTGGAGGGGGTAGTAAAATGGTGAGGGGTGATTGTGGAGGAATGTCCATGGCAGAGTCCAGTCTATCAGTCTCACAGGTGCATTGTCTAAAGGGGCATAGGAAGTGGAGCTGGGACAGTTTAAATATGTATCAAGAAAGTGAGGGACTGGGAGGTTGATGGTCCAGTATACGATCTCCCTAAAAACTAGTAATGCAATTAAAGTGTACACTGTTCCAAGGAAGAAAGAAACTAGGGAACGTTAGTGTTCAGGAGCAAGAGCTCTCACACATCCTGAAGGATGTCATGCTTCATCATCGGGTAGCTCCTCTTCAGACCGGTGCTGCAATGTCTGACGGGCTCCCCATTAGGGGGCTCTTTGCAGGAGGTTTTTTTCTTCCTTGGAACAGTGTACACTTTAATTGCATTAGCAGTTTAAGTATGGACAGGGTGACAAAGTAGGGCAGTAGGATGACAATCAGGGTGGTCTCATTTCTTGGCTGGGGTCTTGGCATCGTGCTCTGTCTTGTTACTGGATCTCAGGGACCATTTGCGAGGTGGTTCTCCCTCTGCAGGGGGTGGGGTGCTGGTGTGGTGGTCCTGTCGCGGGGCGTCCTGTCCACTAGCACCGGCGGAGGTGGTGGGCAGTTCATCGTCCATGCTAGTGTCAGGGGCCCCTGGTAGTGCCACAGTGTCCCTCCTGGTGTTGAGTACTTCTTTCAGCATCCCCTACGATCGTGCCCTGGGTGGAGTTTATGGTTCTGAATTCCTCCCTGAAGTCCGTATACTGTTCCTCCTGCAGGCGCTGGGTCTCCTGAAACTTGGCCAGTACCGTTGCCATCGTCTCCTGGGAGTGGGGGTAGGCTCCCATGATGGAGGAGAGGACCTCGTGGGGAGTGGGTTCCCTTGGCCTGTCCGCCCCCTGTCGCACAGCAGCCCTCCCAGCTCCCCTGTGTTCCTGGGCCTCCGTCCCCTGTACCACGTTCCCACTACCACTGCCCCAGGTCCCTGTTGTTGTTGGGGTGGTGGGTTAGCCTGGGTTCCCTGTAGTGGTGGACACACAGCTGATTGACGTGTCCTGGGGACGAAGGTATGGGCCCGCTGGGTGGGTGCTGTGCTGGTGTTTCCAGAGGGGGGAAGCTCTGTAGTGGCCTGTGACTGTGTCAGGGGAACCGACTGTCCAGAGGTCCCTGATGGGCTGGGCTGGTCATCTAGATCCAGTGGGACAGAGGTGCTGTCATCACTGTGGGCCTCTTCTGTTGGTGGTGTGGACATGTGTGGACCCTCCTGTCTGGTGACGTTGGGTAGGGGTCCTGCAGGGGTATAAAAGGATGTTTATTACATCTGTGTTTGTCATGGTGTGCAATGGGTGGGTGACCGTGTACCCCAGTGCTTGCATTCCTGTGTGGGACATCATGTGATGATGGTTTAGGGGGGTGTATGGGTATGTGCAGTGGGCATGCTTTAGTAATGGGCGTCCATGCTTTGTTGTAGCATGCAGGGCTTGGTGTTGGGATGTGTGGTTTGTGATATTGGAACATTTGTGAGGAGTTGGAGTGGTGAGGGTGAGGGTGGGGGTATGTTCTGGCATGCAGGTAGGGTGGGGGATGTGATAGTTAAGATTTGTCTTACCAGAGTCCATTCCTCCACCTACTCCTGTGAGGCCCTCAGGATGCAGAATCGCCAAGACCTGCTCCTCCCATGTTGTTAGTTGTGGGGGAGGAGATGGGGGTCCACCGCCAGTCCACTGAACCGCCAGGTGGTGTCTTGAGACCACGGAATGCACCTTCCCCCGTAGGTCGTTCCACCTCTTCCTGTTGTCCTCCCGATTTCTTGGGTGCTGTCCCACTGCGTTTACCCTGTCCACTATTCTTCAGCATAGCTCCATCTTCCTAGCTATGGAGGTGTGCTGCACCTGTGCTCCGAATAGCTGTGGCTCTACCTGAACGATTTCCTCCACCATGGCCCTGAGCTCCTCCTCTGAGAACCTGGGGTGTCTTTGCCGTGCCATGGGGTGGTGTAGGTGATGTGTGGGGTGGTGTGTGGGGTGATAAGTCTGCTGATATGTAGTGGTGTGTAGTGTGAGGTTCGTAGAAGTTATGTGGGTGATGGTGTTGTGTGCCTGTGGATGCTAGTATTGTTGATGGTGGTGTCTCTCTCTCTGGCCTTCTCTCAGTAATTGTGGTCATAGGGGTTTGTGGGTGATGTGGGTGTGTGTTTTATATTGTATTGGGTGTGTGGGAGTGGTGTGTGTATGTGTATCAGGTGTGTGTATTTTGAATTGTCCAATGTGGTTGTGTTTTTTAAATGGGTGTGTATTTTGAGCGCGGCGGTGTGTACCCCCAATGGAATACCGCGGTTGAAAGACTGCTGTGTGGATTCGTGGGTCGTGATAGTGTGGGCGTATTTCTGTTGGCGTGATGGTGGAGGTTTTGTTTTCGCCAGTTTATCACTGACCTTTGGTGTGGCGGACTTGTGTGGGTGTCTAGATTTTGGCGGATTCAGAACTGTGGGTCATAAATGCTGTGGCGGAATTCCACGGCCGCGGCGGTGTGTTGGCAGTCTTCTGCACGGCGGTAAGCGGGATTTACTGCCAATGTTGTAATGAGGGCCTTAATCTTTACAAAAATCATATCTCCAGTTCCCTACTTTGGATTTTTGAAGTTCTAGTGTCATTTTAAAGATAAAAAAATTTATTATTATTATTATAAAGTGGTGTTGAATTTGTATTGTATGGGCCTGATTACAACTTTGGAGGAGGTGTTAATCCGTCCGAAATGTGACTGATATACCACCAGCCGTATTACGAGTTCCATAGGATATAATGGACTCGTAATACGGCTGGTGGTATATCCGTCACTTTACCGTCACTTTTGGGACGGATTAACACCTCCTCCAAAGTTGGGCCCTATGGCCCTCATTCTGACCTTGGCGGGCGGCGGAGGCCGCCCGCCAAAGTCCCGCCGTCAGGTTACCGTTCCGCGGTCGAAAGACCGCGGCGGTAATTCTGACTTTCCCGCTGGGCTGGCGGGCGGTCTCCTTCAGACCGCCAGCCAGCCCAGCGGGAAAGAGGCTTCCACGATGAAGCCGGCTCGGAATCGAGCCGGCGGAGTGGAAGCTGTGCGACGGGTGCAGTTGCACCCGTCGCGTATTTCACTGTCTGCGCAGCAGACAGTGAAATACATGTAGGGGCCCTCTTACGGGGGCCCCTGCAATGCCCATGCCAGTGGCATGGGCACTGCAGGGGCCCCCAGGGGCCCCGCGACCCCCCCTACCGCCATCCGGATCTCGGCGGTCCGACCGCCGGGATCTGGATGGCGGTAGAGGGGGTCGGAATCCCCGCGGCGGTGCAGCAAGCTGCGCCGCCGCGGAGGATTCAATGGGGCCGCGGTACACTGGCGGGACCCCGCCAGTGGTGCCGGTCCGACCGCGGCTTTACCGCCGCGGTCGGAATCCCCATTGGAGCACCGCCGGCTTGTCGGCGGTGCTCCCGCGGTCCTCCGCCCTGGCGGTCAAAGACCGCCAGGGTCAGAATGAGGGCCTATGTGTCTTATTTATTTAATGTATTGGTGTTCTTAAATGTTTTACATACCTGTCTCCTAAGTTAAACATGCCTGCTCAGTACAGCTACCAAGGGCTGAGCAAGGGATTAATTTACTGAGACTTTGACTGGAACTTATCTTGTGATTGAGGCCTTATTACTAGGGATGGGTACCTACCAACCCCTACTAATAAACCACCTTCCAACAGATAGCCAATAACATTAATTGCAGATCATTTGGGAAATCAATATCTACTATATGTCTGCAGTAGTCCTCTATGAAGGTTCAGAATTCCACTATCTTTGGCCATTTCCAAATTATATGAATTTACTTGCCAATGGCTTCCATGAAGCACATGAAGCAATTTATCGGTATCCGAGAATTCATTTTATTCAATGAAGCTATCACCACATATAACAGCCACTTGGTATAGAATGGTATTAAGCTGAGATCCACCCATTTAATAAAGAGTTTCACCCCTTTAATAAGGAGAAGTTATATAAGTGTATCTTCTTCCAAGACTCAGTCGCAATACGCAGTTCCTTCCTTGACTGACATTTCTGGTGTGATTTGTTAAAAACATCAAACTCTTTATAATTAAGAAGTGTATCCTTCCAATACTTTATAGATCTGAGCCTATTGGTTTTCCAATAAACCCCAACTATTCTTAATTATTTTTGGATCCAACTCTTTTAAAAAATGTGTGATTTAGACATCTAGGGGGTCATTCCGACCCTGGTGGCCGGGGACCGCGGGAGCACCGCCAACAGGCTGGCGGTGCTCCCTTGGGCATTCTGACCGCGGCGGTACAGCCGCGGTCAGAAACGGAAAACCGGCGGTGTACCGCCGGTTTTCCGCTGCCCATGGGAATCCTCCATGGCGACGCAGCTTGCTGCGCCGCCATGGGGATTCCGACCCCCATACCGCCATCCTGTTCCTGGCGGTTTTGGCCGCCAGGAACAGGATGGCAGTATGGGGTGTCGTGGGGCCCCTGGGGGCCCCTGCAGTGCCCATGCCAATGGCATGGGCACTGCAGGGGCCCCCGTAACAGGGCCCCACTGAGAATTTCAGTGTCTGCATAGCAGACACTGAAATTCGCGACGGGTGCAACTGCACCCGTCGCACCCTTTCCACTCTGCCGGCTCCATTCGGAGCCGGCATCCTCGTGGAAAGGGGTTTCCCGCTGGGCGGGCGGGCGGCCTTCTGGCGGTCGCCCGCCCACCCAGCGGGAAACACAGAATAACCGCGGCGGTCTTCTGACCGCGCAGCGGTATTCTGGCGGCTCCCGCCGGCACCGCGGTTACCGCGGCCTGCGGGAGTCAGAATGACCCCCCTAATGCTTAGTTCTTTTCCACCCACATGTCCAGCTTCTGTAATTTATGAAATCACCAATTGCGTCATGTCCACTGATCTCTGATCTATGGGCAGTTTTCGTATGTACAAGGGAACCAAGTCTTATTGACTAGTATGGTTGATCCATTAATGGCTGGGATGGCTTAATGTTCAAACAGCTGTTCTTTTCTTTTTAACTGCCACTGCAAAAACTTATATTTGAACGTTTTAGGTGATTTTGTTAGCCGTAAAAACATTTATCTTCTGACACCTCAAGATTAAGGGGGTCATTCTGACCTCGGCGGTAAAAGGCGCTTACCGCCGGTCAGAAGACCGCCATAACACCGCCGCGGTCGTGGTAAACCGCCACAGTAATTCTGACCCGCAACTGGCAAACCGCCAAAAACCCGACATCAACAAAAGTCCGCCACAGCAACGGCCAGCGCAAAACTGGCGATGACCAAACCTCCACCGTCACGCCAACAGAAATACACCCATGCCATTTCGACCCACAAATCCCCGCAGCGGTCTTTCAACCGCGGTATTCCATTGACGGTACACACCGCCGCGGTCAAAATACACACAACTTTACAAAACACTACCACATTGGACAAATCAAAATACACACACCTGAGACACATACACACACCACTCCCACACACCCAATTAAATATAAAACACACACCCACATCACCCACAAACCCTTACGACCACAAATTGCGTCTGAAGGACAGAGAGAGACAGCACAGCATAGAGTAGACCATCACACAGAGGCGAATCACAACATCACCCACACAATTTCCACGCACAAAACACCATACACCACCACACTCACCACACTCTACAACACATACACCACCCCTCACCTCATCCACACCACCCCATGGCACCCCAAAGACACCCCAGGTTCTCTGACGCAGAACTCAGGGTCATGGTGGAGGAAATAGTTTGTGTAGAGCCCCAGCTCTTCGGGGCACAGGTGCAGCACACCACCATTGCCAGGAAGATGGAGCTATGGAGCAGAATAGTGGACAGGGTCAACGCTGTGGGACAGCATCCACGCAATCGGGACGACATCAGGAAGCGGTGGAACGACCTACGGGGTAAGGTGCGTTCCATGGTATCAAGGCACAACATCGCGGTACAGCGGACTGGTGGCGGACCCCCACCTACTCCCCCGGAATTCACAGCATGGGAGGAGGAAGTCTTGCACATCCTGCATCATGAGGGCCTCGCAGGAGTAGGCGGAGGAATGGACTCTGGTAAGTCAAATCTCCACTACTTCATTCCCCCCACCCCACCTGCATGCCAAATCATACCCCCACCCTCACCCCCACCCCCATCACACCAACTCCTTGCAAATGGCTCACCATCACAACCCACCCATCCCAAAACCTAGCCCTGCATGCGTCCCCAAAGCATGGACACCCATCACCAAAGCATGCCCACTGCACACACCCATCACCCCCACAAGCCACCGTCACAAAAGCCCCCACAAGGGAATGCCAGCACTGGGGTACACGGCCACCCACCCATTACACGAAATGCCACACACAGAAGCAATAACCATACTCTTATACCCCTGCAGGACCCGAACGCCACCACACCTCCACGGAGGGTCCAGAGATGTCCATCCCACCCCCAGAAGAGGCCCCCAGTGATGACAGCAGCTCTGTCTCCCTGGACCCAGATGACCAGCCCAGCCCATCGGGGACCTCGGGACAGTCGGTTCCCCACAGACAGCCACAGGCTACACCAGACCTAACCCCCTCTGGGAACACCAGCACAGCTCCCACCCAGCGGGCCCATGCCTCTGTCTCCAGGACACGTCAATCAGCGGTGTGTCCACCACTACAGGGCACCCAGGTTGACCCACCACCCCAACAACAACAGGGACCTGGGGGCAGTGGTAGTGGGCACACCGTCCAGGGGACAGAGGCCCAGGGAAACAGGGGAACTGGGAGGGCTGCTGTGCGACAGGGGGGGGACAGGCCCAGGGAACCGACTCTCCAAGAGGCCCTCTCCTCCATCATGGGAGCATACCACCGCTCCCAGGAGACGATGGCTACGGTACTGGCCAGGTTTCAGGAGATCCAGGTACTGCAGGAGGAACAGTACATGGGGTTCAGAGAGGAACTGAGAAACATTAGTTCCGCAATGGGGACCATCGTCGTGGCCCTTAACCAGATAGTCACCACATTGCGGGACCATGTGGCACCACAAAGGGCCCCTGTCACTAGCATGGACCAGGAACAGCCTACCACCTCCGCTGGCGCTAGTGGACAGGAGGCCCCCACACAACGACAGGCCACCAGAACCCCACCTCCTGCAGAAGAAGAACCACCCTGCAAGCGTTCCCTGAGATCTCACAAGAAGACAGAGTAGGATGCCAAGACCCCCGCCAGCAAAGGATACCCCCTGATGTCATCCCACTGTCCCACATTGTCACCCTGTCCAACCTTGAACTGCCCCAGCTCCATCCTTCCACAGGCATATGGACAATGCACCTGTGAGACTGAAAACTGGACTCTGCCATGGACATTACTCCACCATCACCCATCACCGTTTTACAATCATGTTCCTAAATGTAGTACTTTAATAAAATCACTTATTGCACTTAAAAAATCTGGAGTCTGCTTGTATTTTGAACTAATGTATTAGACATAATGGTGCAAACATGTTCAGTTACATTGTGATGACAACATACCACTGTCATACAGCTGTAGTCCATGGGCAAACAAAGCAGAGGTCACGCAGTGGGGCCCACAGCTCTGAAAACGGAAGGGAAAGTCACAACTCAGTTAACAGGAACTGGGGGAAACTCAGACAGTAGAGAGGCAGGAGACTTTAAGTAAATGTAAAATGGCGTGGTTGATTCGTACCTGTGTGCTACTGAAAATACTGTTGTATCACCGTTCCCTGTTGTCTGTGTCGTCCCCGTCGTCTTCCTCCTCTTCACTCTCCACAGGCTCCACAGCTGCTACAACACCACCATCTGGACCATCCTCCTGCAGGAAAGGCACCTGGCGTCGCAAAGCCAGGTTGTGAAGCATACAGCAGGCCACGATGATATGGCACACCTTCTTTGGTGAGTACATTAGGGATCCACCTGTCATATGCAGGCACCTAAACCTGGCCTTCAGGAGGCCGAAGGTTCTTTCTATAATCCTCCTAGTTCGCCCATGGGCCTCATTGTAGCGTTCCTCTGCCCTTGTCCTGGGATTCCTCACTGGGGTAAGTAGCCATGACAGGTTGGGGTAACCAGAGTCACCTATTAGCCACACACGGTGTCTCTGTAGCTGTTCCATCACATAAGGGATGCTGCTATTTCGCATGATGTACGCGTCATGCACTGACCCAGGGAACTTGGCATTTATATGGGAGATGTACCAGTCAGCCAAACAGACCACCTGGACATTCATCGAATTATAACTTTTTCTGTTTCTGTACACCTGCTCACTTTCACTGGGGGGAACCAAAGCCACATGAGTCCCATCAATGGCACCAATGATGTTGGGGATATGTCCAAGGGCATAGAAATCACCCTTCACTGTAGCCAAATCGCCCACCTCAGGGAAAACAATGTAGCTCCGCATGTATTTCATCAGGGCAGACAACACTCTGGACAAAACCTTAGAAAACATAGGCTGAGACATCCCTGATGATATGGCCACTGTTGTTTGGAATGATCCACTTGCCAAAAAATGGAGTACTGACAGAACCTGCACCAGAGGGGGAATCCCTGTGGGTTGGCGAATGGGGGACATCAGGTCTGGCTCCAGCTGGGCACACAGATCCTGTATAGTGGCTCGGTCAAGTCTGTATGTCAGTATGACATGTCTTTCTTCCATTGTCGACAGGTCCACCAGCGGTCTGTACACGGGAGGATTCCTCCAGCTCCTCGCAAGTCCCAGCGGACGGTGCCTAGGAAGGACAACATGGAGCACAGAGTCAAGCAACCCACAGGTACGTAACCACAGCTTGCACAGTACACGATTCGCTATGCATTGAATGGCTTGTATGATTGGCAATACAAGGCCTAGGAATGTGTGACGCAGTAGAAATTAAGCCATGTGGGCCCTTGAAATGGCGGCTACCTGACCTGTGAAGTGTGACAATGGGATGTGAGGTCAATGCGCTGGGGTGGCACACAGTGGCGGTAGGCGGTCGAAGACCACTGCGCAAAGCAGCATTGGTTAACACTGAACCCTTTCAGATACGACGCGATCCGAAACGAGACGTGACGGGAGACCAGTAACAGATGTATCATGGTCTCCGGACTCCCTTTTAACTCATGATATACCATACATACCTGGTCTACTTTCATGATTACGGGAATCTCACAATACAAGTAATACCTCCAATTTGCGAAAGCCTTGAAAAAGTCCAGTGTGACGAAACACGTGTCGGCTGTTTTCTTTCAACTACAAAAACCTGTATTGGCCTAGCAATCACTTGGTTGTTTTCGTACGACTACGAAAAATTGTATCTGACCTACAAATCACTTACTCAGTGTACTTCATTGGATCAGGTCACCAATTCTCTTGTTACAAGCACCAAGGAATAAATGGCTTATACTGTGACTTTGAGATGTGCCGTGGTTTTCTTTTTCATAGATGGACTGTGACCTATATAGGAAACAACCCTCACACCCTGTGGCTGGGTGTGGCACCACTGGAGCACTCTTCTTCACGAACAATGACTTTCTCAGCATAAACTTCAATCATCTATTTTGGTAGACATATTGGAAGTGCGCTCCATTCTTACACAGCCACATCTGCTGATCTTTCTGTTGTCAACATTGAACCCTATGGGTCTCATGAGCCAATGACGATGTGCGCCAGCGGTCGCGGTACGCACCGCCGCGGTACGCACCGCCGCGGCCTGACCGCCATTTTCTATCTGCTTAATCACTCGAGACCTGATCATCCACAGGAGAGGACCTATACTGCAAGTGCTGCTGTGACCTCGGTCTGGAAGAGACAATGGCTGCTGCGACTGGGGAAAGGGCCCCTGCCTTCACATCTGAGGAATTGGAGAAACTTGTTGATGGGGTCCTCCCCCAGTATGCGCTACTCTGCGGTCCTCCAGACCAACAGGTAAGTACACAGGGAGCACGTTGTATGGGCTATGCCTGTGTTGAGTGGGGTGGATGTAAGATGGTGGGGAGGGGAGCGAATGAGGAATGCAACGCACGACAGATGAGAGCATGTGCCACATAGATAGGTTGGGGAGGGGGGGCCACTCACATCGACCATGCAGAAAAGTGATGATATTTCTTTTCCCACCCTGTACATGTCACATAGGTCAGCGCCCATCAGAAGATCGACATTTGGTGTGCCATCGCCAAGGACGTCCGGGCCCTGGGGGTCCACAACAGACGGGGCACCCACTGCCGCAAGAGGTGGGAGGACATCCGCCGCGGGAGCAGAAAGACCGCCGAAGCTCTGCTGGGGATGGCCTCCCAACCTAGGAGGGGTGCCACACGGCAATTGACACCCCTGATGTCCTGGATCCTGGCGGTGGCCTACCCCGATTTGGATGGGCGCGTGAGGACATCACAGCAGACACAAGGGGGTGAGTCTCAGCACATTCTGCTATATTAGCGCACAGTGGAGGTGTCTGGGTGGGGGAGGAGGGCTGTGGCTATCTCTAGGCCAGGGCGGTTTCTGTAGGCTAGGCCCCTCTGTTAGGCATGGCCCTGGGCCCCCGCCCCCCACCTCTGTAGGGTGCTAAGTACAGCTATCCATGGCCCGGGCTCACCTATGTGTGCAGTTGTCCTCCATAGACTTGTAGGCCAAGTCACAATAATTGAGTAGTGTACCCCAAGTGCGCGGCGTAGTGCAGGGGGCTTCTGTGTCTGTCCTCTCCGCCAACGGTGCCGCCAATGCATGCACTCAACATGTCTTTCTTTCTTCTCCCCCCCTTTTTTTTGGTTTTCCTGTTCATGTGTGCATTAGCATCATCAGGCGGAGGAGAAGTGGCATCGGCGCACGAGGGAGCTGCATCTCACAAGGTCCCGGAGGTCCGTGCAACCGACTCCGAGTTCACCAGTGAGACAGAGGGCGAGGGGAGCTCCACAACGGGGACCCGTGGAGACGTCAGCGACACCGACACGTTCTCGGAAGGGAGCTCCCTTGTGGTGGCGGCAACATCCGTGCCCACCACAACAACAAGTACAGCTGCCACCCAGCGCACCAGCTCCGCCCTCCCAGCAGCCCCTCAGCGTTCGCCCCGTGCCCGCTCGGCCAGGAAGCCGGGCATCTCCTTCGCCCCAGGCACCTCAGGCCCTGCCCCAGTTACCCCTGCTGCCCTCAGTGCGGAGATCATTGACCTCCTCCAGACGCTCATTGTTGGGCAGTCTACCCTTTTGAATGCCATCCAGGGGGTAGAAAGGGAGGTGCATCGGAGCAATGCATACCTGGAGGGCATTCATTCGGGTCAGGCTGCCTATCAGCGATCGTTCAATGCTCCGGCCTCAGCACTGACGGCAGCCATTGTCCCTGTCTCCAGCCTCCCTCCTCCAACTCCCTGCACCCAGTCCCACTCCCCTGTTCCTCTGCCTATCCCAGAAACACCTACAGACCAGCCTGCACACACATCAACACCCAAGGGCAGCTCATCCAGACATAAGCACCACAGATCACACAAGCATTCACACAAGCAACATCCACATGCAGACATGCCAACAGCCACTGCCTCCTCTGTGTCCCCCTCCTCCTCGTCTCCCTCCTCCCTCCCTCTGACGTCTCCACTCACACCTGCATGCACACCACCATCAGCCAGTAGGTCCATCACCAGCACACCCACCAGAACACTCCGCACACGTGCAGTCACCACCCCCACTGCCATTTACACGTCCCCTGTGTCCTCTCCCAGTGTGTCTGTCACCCCCTCTTCCAAACCACACAAACGCAGGCAGCCACCCACCCAACAGCCATCCACCTCACGACAGCCTCCGTCACAAGCACCTGCACCCAAAGACAGCACACTTGACTCTCCTACAACCACATCCTCTTCCTCCACTCCCATACCCACTGCACCTACCCTTCCCATTGCTCCTAAAAAGTTTTTCCTCTCCAAAATTAACCTCTTTGCATCACCTGACCCACCCCCTCCATCTCGTAAGAGTCCAAACAGCACCTCAGCCACCACAAGCCCTGCACCTACTAGGACCAGAGTTCAGGGCTATTGGAGTCCACCAGCTCCTAGGGCCGGAACATCGGCCAGCAGCAAGGGGACAGCCAGCCCACCACCTGGGAAAAGAACCAAAAAAGGGAAGGGCCGGCGCGACAGGCCTGAGATGGCTGCCCCCAAGGACACTACCCTTGCACCGTCACCTGGCACATCCACAAAGGGAGGCAAGGGCCCCAGAGATTCGGCGAAGGAGTGCAAGGGCAGCAGGGCGGACAAGTCCGGCAGCAGGCGAGCTGCCCAGGAGGGCCCCACCAGCCCCATTTCGGGTGTGACGGAGGACACCCACGGGCCCAGGACTCCAGCACAGGAGGGCCCCGCTAGCAAAAGGTCAGATGGCGACTGAGCGGGAATTATTGGCCAGATCTGGTTCCCTAGGAACACAAGACAAGCACCGCTGGACAGGGCCCCGCCGTGACAAGCACCGCTGAACAGGGCCCCGCCGTGACAAGCACTGCTGGACAGGGCCCCGCCGTGACAAGCACCGCTGGACAGGGCCCCGCCGTGACAAGCACCGCTGGACAGGGCCCCGCCGTGACAAGCACAGCTGAACCGGGCCCGCCGTGACAAGCACAGCTGAACCGGGCCCCGCCGTGACAAGCACCGCCGAACTGGGCCCCGCCGTGACAAGCACCGCTGAACAGGGCCCCGCCGTGACAAGCACCGCTGAACTGGGCCCCGCCGTGACAAGCACCGCTGAACAGGGCCCCGCCGTGACAAGCACCGCTGAACAGGGCCCCGCCAAGACAAGCACCGCTGAACAGGGCCCTGCCAAGACAAGCACCGCTGAACAGGGCCCGCCGTGACAAGCACCGCTGAACAGGGCCCCGCCATGACAAGCACCGCTGAACAGGGCCCTTCATCTCAAGCACCGCTCCGCTGGGCCCTTCATCTCAAGCACCGCTCCGCTGGGCACCGCCGTCTCTAAACTGCTCCGCTGGGCCCTTCCTGTCATGCACCGCTCCGCTGGTCCCTTCCTGTCATGCACCGCTCCGCTGGGCCCTTCCTGTCAAGCACCGCTCCGCTGGGCCCTTCATCTCAAGCACCGCTCCGCTGGGCCCTTCATCTCAAGCCCCGCTCCGCTGGGCCCTTCATCTCAAGCACCGCTCCGCTGGGCCCTTCCTGTCAAGCACCGCTCCGCTGGGCCCTTCATCTCAAGCACCGCTCCGCTGAGCACCGCCGTCTCTGAACTGCTCCGCTGGGCCCTTCCTGTCAAGCACCGCTCCGCTGGGCCCTTCCTGTCTAGCACCGCTCCGCTGGGCCCTTCCTGTCAAGCACCGCTCCGCTGGGCCCTTCCTGTCAAGCACCGCTCCGTTGGCACCGCCGTCTCTGAACTGCTCCGCTGGGCCCTTCCTGTCAAGCACCGCTTCGCTGGGCCCTTCCTGTCAAGCACCGCTCCGCTGGGCCCTTCCTGTCAAGCACCGATCCGCTGGGCCCTTCCTGTCAAGCACCGCTTCGCTGGGCCCTTCCTGTCAAGCACCGCTCCGCTGGGCACCGCCGTCTCTGAACTGCTCCGCTGGGCCCTTCCAGTCAAGCACCGCTTCGCTGGGCCCTTCCTGTCAAGCACCGCTCCGCTGGGCCCTTCCTGTCAAGCACCTCTCCGCTGGGCCTTTCCTGTCAAGCACCGCTCCGCTGGGCCCTTCCTGTCAAGCACCGCTCCGCTGGGCCCTTCCTGTCAAGCACCGCTCCGCTGGGCCCTTCATCTCAAGCACCGCTGGCCCATTGGCAGGGCCGGATCTGTGTCGGGCAGGGCTTCACGAAGCACTCTGGCCAACATGCCTCCTCCATAACCAGTGGAGTCTGTAATCCACCTGATGGACTGTGGCTTTGCACTTCCCAGGATGTGACAGTGGTCAACCCACCCACTGTAGAGACTTGAGAGACTGTGGCTTTGCACTCCCCAGGATGGTACAGTGGGCAATCCACCCACTGTAGAGACTTGAGAGACTGTGGCTTTGCACTCCCCAGGATGGTACAGTGGGCATGGAGCCCCCTCGTGGATCTGGCGTCGTGGACTCATGTGGCTGAGGTGCCCCCCCTTCCCTTCCCCCTGAGGTGCCTGTAGTTTTATTATCTGATGCCCCAGCAGTGTTCTCTCCAATGGAATCGGGTCTCGTGTGTGGGCTTTGCCCATGTGTTTATGCACATTGGCCCACGAACAATGGAAGGTAGCCAATATGTGCCAGACTTTTGGGCTATGTATATATTGTTCATGTTGTAATATATTTAATTTAGATATTTCATATTTCACTTAACTTCAAATATGCTATAATATACTTCAATTTTAATGATCAATTTCTTTTGTCTTTGCATTATTCCGGGGGGTTTGGGGGGTGTCACTCTGACTTGTTGCTCGGCATTGGTGTGTAGGGATTTGGGGGGGGGTGGGGGGATGGGTGTGTCGCGTATGTGTGTGCCTGTAACCTTTTCTTCTCCCCCCTCCCCTGCGTCGTAGGTGCAGTACTCACCGTTGTCGTCTGCGCCGGCGTTCGTGCTCCTGGTAGAGGAGCAGGTAGACAATAGCTGGTAGGATGTTTAATTCGGGTTCCATGCTGTCCAGATTCCTCGTGGAGTGTATAGAGGTGAGCGTTTTCCCGTTCGTAGTCTGTTTCCGCCGTGTTTTTATCGGCGGGGCTCCCGCCCCGGAAAAGGTGGCAGATTGGTGGGTCGTGATAGTGTGGGCGGTACATTGTCTGCCGCCTGTCTGTTGGCGGTGACCGCCGCGCTGTTTGTTTGTCCCGCTGTGGCGATCGGAGTGTTAAAGTGGCAGGCTGTGTTGGCGTTTCCCGCCAGGGTCAGAATTCCATTTTTTTTACCGCCTGCCTGTTGGCGGGTTGGCCGCCGCTTTAACACCGACCGCCAGGGTTGGAATGACCCCCTAAGTCTAAAAAAGGTTATCCATAGGTCTCTCATGAGGGGTGAAACAAATCAAAAAAGGAACTGTGAAAAGCTTGCAAAAAAGTATTCTCTCAGATTTGCCAATGAACGTCGCCCCTCTTAGGCAGTCAAATGCTCCACCATTGAGCTATACCCCTTTTTGGTGACTTATAGAGAATGCTTAATGCTTTTAGCCCCAAATAAAGTTGAAAGCATTCCTTCTATTTTAATGAAAAATGGCATCTGCAGAACAGAGGAAAATAAGAAATTAAAGAGTGGTAAGACAGACATTCGTATCAGCACAATCCTTCCCATAACAAATATGGGCAGCATTGACAACTTTGAAAAAAGCAGTTTAATCTTCTTCATTAGGAGCGTGTAATTTAGTGTAAAAAGATTATTAATGTCTTTTGCAGTACTTATACCGAGATACATCTTGGGTTTCTGATTCACTAGGGGATGAAACTCTAACAATAAAATGCCTATGCGATTACATAAAAGAATGTGCATTTTTAATCTGTGGATTTTGTTTCCACCCACCAGTTGTGATGAGTGGAATGTGTTGAAAACCTTTTTTTGGATTTCCAAACCTGATTTAAAAAAAAAGTGTCAAGTCTCCTGCATAAAACTACATTCTAGGCATCCCACTAACAGGAGGTTCAATTTTATTATCTTCTCTTATGGCAATGGCGACTGACTCCATACAGTTGGCAAATAATATAGGAGAAGGGAGCACCCCTGTCTTGTTCCCCAATTAATGTTGAATGTGCCTATGTCTACTGAATTTACTATTAGTCATGCATGTGCCCCAATTCCTTTTTTGTTAGCCAGTATAATCTTTAAAGAAAAGCCAAATATCTCTGAAATATTTAAAAAAAAATGAAATCAAAAACGTTTTCGGCATCAAATCATAGGACTTGTGCCTTGCTTTTGCCCAAAAACATTCAAGGCCTCGATTGAATTTTTTTTTTGTTAAAAACACATTCATCCTTATTGATTAGTGTGCCAAGACCTTATTAATTTGGTTAGCAAATGATTTTATAACATTTTTGTAGTCAGTATTTAAAAGATGGATTGACCTCTATGAATTAATATTCTCCTGATTCTTATCTCCTTGAAGAGAGCTTATTTAGATGCTGGTATTAAACCATGGAGGGATATTTACACCTTTTAAAATGTGGGTAATAAGATTTAAAATCTGCTGATTCACATCAGGCATAAACTTCTTATATAGCTCAGTTGGAATACTATCTCCCACATAGGCCTTCCCATTTGCTATGGATAAGCTTACTTCATCCATTTAGTTTAAAGTGAGCTGAGCCACAATAGGTTGGACTTGACTTTGTCTCAACTTAGGAATGGGATTCTTGCCTGAAAAGTATCACATCTGTTCTATATCCCTGTCCCTGCTTGTTAATCACTGTTTTATGACATAGAAACTTGTCAGTGGTCTCCTTCATTTCATAAGTGTTCCAGAGCATTTTGGAAATATTGTTATCGAGTCCAAAATACCTGGCAATTTCTTTTTTGATTTCCTGGATCCAAGAGTCATTTTCTTATTTAACTCTGTTAGAAGACCATCTACAGATAGACCTATCAAGTTCCATCCCTGTCACAGACATTTCAACTAATGAATTGTTTGAAAAAACATTTGTTATATATGGCTAATTTTACTTAAACATAGATCCATGTAGGTTAAAATTTAGTCTAATCTGGTGGCTAATGTAAATCTTTCTGAAATTAATATATTCTCTTGCTGACACCAGTGTTTATTCCCCCACAGATCAATCAAATTCAGACCCATTGCATATTCAGATATTATTTTGGCTCTTCAGGGCTTATTTTGTTTTTGAGTGTTTTCTGATGAATCTCACTCTGGATTCTGAAGGAAGTTGAAACCCCCTCACAGGACCAGTTTACCAGAGACGGCATTAATGATTTGAACAAATCTATCAATGTGGCCAGGTCATCGGGGATGGGGGTGTAAATATTCGCAAATGTCACTCTAACACCATTTATTTGCCCACTAACCCATGCCCACCTACTTTCCCTGTATGTTTGAAAAGCACTAACACCAAATCCAAAGTGCTTATTGGTATATACTTTCCCTGAGGTGAGTCTTGTGAATTAGAACTATGTCCAGGAAGTGGGTCTTTATCCAATCTTCAATTGCTTTTGCTTTTGTCTTGTTATTGAGATCATTGACATTAAACAATTTAACCTTCAATTTTGTACTTTCAGCCCTTGGCCCCCTCATCTCACTTGATCTCTTTTAGCTACATTGCTCCTCATAGCAAGCCAGTTCCTCAATCTTCCTAAGCTTCTAAGGATCCTGAAGATTCAAAATAGGCTGTGACAAAATTCATAGAATGCCAGCTAAAGAAAGAAAAAAATATAATAATAGGATATTATGCATGTCATAGCTCAGTAGAATGCTGCAAAGGGTATAAAACTGAATACAAATAATTCTTCTTCTTGTAAAGTGTATAGCTTTGTGCTGAACCCTTAAGTAGCTAAAGCTGAAGCAGCAATTTTTCTTATCATGATGGATAGCTTAAGGTGTTCAATATTCAAAGTGAATGGTGTGAATTGTACCAGAACCCCTGACTTGGGCACTTAGAGTACATTGCTGGCTTCAGTATTCCCTGTGACCTATCTATGTAGAGGGTGCTAAAAGGAGCTCCTCTCTTTAATCTGATCTGTACCAGAGCTGCTCCTAAAATGTCTGAAGTGCCTAAAAAGCCTAAAGTGCATCTAAAGTGCACTTTCCCTTGACGACCTAAAGTGTCATGTGCCAAAGTGCCAGTTGGCCTGCTAAAGTGTCTCATGCCTTTTACCTAAGCAAAGGGGACTATATATGAAAATACTCAAGTAAAATGCTGCATCTGAGCTCCATAGGAAATCTGTACTGAAAACTAGATAAACAAGCTTTTCAGTACCACACATTGCACACTCTTCCATTTTAACCTTGCACTTCCTGCTGCACCTCCAAACCCCTCTCTTCAAATCCTCCCTGGCCCTACCAACGTTGGTCCCAGAGTCCCCTACATCTTTCAACATTTGGCACCATGGTTTTGTGCCCTGCCACTCCCTGAATGCCCCTCCTGCCCGCAAATCAATGTGTAGGGGCTTATTTGTTTACTCCCTCCTAGACATTATGATATTTCTTTCAGGAATCTCCTTGCCTCCTCAACAGTTGTAATACATTAAACCAACCCTTATACAGGACTTTGAGCTTTGCAGGATGAACAATGGTTGCCTGAGCACCTATCTGTTGGAAAGATGAAAGCAAAGTCTTAAGATTCGTGCATCGATGAGCAGAATCTACTATAATTTCTGAAAATATTTTGTTACTGTTAAATGATTCCTCATGGATTGCCCTGCTTAGCATGTTTTCTTTGATTTGAAAATCTGCAAAGTTCATTAAAAGTGTGCAGGACACTTTGCATCAGCAGAAATATGAAAAGGTACCTGGTGAGTGCGGATAATGGTTAGATCCTGTGTATCATCCGAGAGAACACATTTTTAATCAAGTCGTTCACATACGTAATGGGCCCCACAGTGTCATCTTTGTGCTCGGGTAGTCCAATGATTCTCACACTGGACCTTCTGGAGTGTTTTTCCATTTCTTTCTCCTTACTCTGTAGAAACGTCTATTGCTTTTCCATTTTCCTCATTACACCAGTGGTCTGCAAGAGTTCTTCCTCAATGCTTGACATTAGATGTTCCATTGCATCCATTCTATAAAGTGCTTGCAAGATTTTCCCCTCTAGACTGGATAGGCGGTCTGCTGTCTGTCTCGCAATTTCTACTTTGCATTCTTAATCTGTTTCATTTCCCCAAAAATCTCACACAAAATTAATTGCAGGGGGACTGGGATTCCATTCATTTCTACAGCTATCTCTGTGACTGCACTTTGGTTATTTTCCTGAGGTGGTACAGCCACTATCTCTGGACTGTTGTCAGTCCCTAGATCTCTCTTCACCTAGGCTGCCCCACCATGTACCCCATAAGACTTACCTTTTGTGTGAGAGGTTGATTCAACTATAGAGACTTCCTCACTGTTAGTCAAAATTGCCCTGTTTAAAAAAGGGAGCGGAAGCTTTACAGTTTTTCAGTTGAACAGTCCGCCTGATGTGTCTTGCGAATCCATTTGCTTTGTGTTTTGTTTTATTAGCACTGAGGAGCGTGAGAAAGCCCCTGTGAGGCTTCCCACGTTCTGACTCTTTATCCACAGCTTTGCCCATTCCTCCTTCTGGATAACCATCCCTATCAACCACTGCTGCAGCTTCTCATGCTAATCCAGCCAGTATTTCTGCCACCGCCCCCAACAAGGCACTCTGTGTTGCCAGTTGCAGGGGTGCCTTGGCCTCCTGATTGGTCCTCCCTTCCGACATAGACTCTTGCAGCATTTCAATATCTTTCTCTTTTAAATCGTTTCAATTACATTGACAAATTACTCCACTTTCACTTAGGTTGTTCCCAGATAAGTGAGCTCACTTCCCAGACAGGGCAACCTTACTAACTCCGCCCCCCCCAGCAGCTCTCTAGGCATAGTTCATCTTTATTTTATACCTATTTTCAAGCCTTTTGTCAGTGATAATTATGATGTGCAAAGTCTACCAAGACTGTTTCACTGAGTGCTTTGCTCCAGGCTTTTCCCTTTAATAGACAGGTTGTGATAACAGGCAGAGCCTCCCACCACTGGCACTGATTCTCATAAGTAAGATCAACCTCACAATTTCTTTCCCCCCCAAGGTTAAAGTAGATTGACAGCCCTGCTTACTTGTAATAGCACTGTCTTGATGGAAACAAGCTGTGAAGCTGCAAGGAAACATCTCCTTTCTGTTGCCATGGTGGCTGGCTGCACTCAGATAACCAGTCATGTAGCTGAAAAAGCACATCAATTATTGATGTGAGTCAATCAATCGCAGCTCAGCACAGGTCGGTCATTAATTTGAAGCATGCATCCTTTATCCGTGTTTTTCCAGGTATTTCACAGATCTGCATCTCTGTTCTATGGGGGAGAAGGCATCGGGCTGGGTAAGGAAGAGCTGCGTGTTATGTGGTATGGGTGGCTTCCACACAGCACCTCCCAATGTAGGTCAATTTCAAGAAGATCCAACAATCTTAAAATATACAAAATTTCCAGTACAACATAGAAAAAGAAAGAAAAATCTAATGAGTAAAATGTCAACGTTTGTCAAAACTGGATAGGTGAAATTGGTGATATGTATGTTTAACATTTAAAGACAAAAAGTACCAAGAAAAAGTAAAGCACTAATCAAAATTGGCTGTTTGCAGTTGACAGGCATTTATGGGCCGATTTAATTTACTGCAGGAGACCCGTTTCTCTGCCAGGGCAATGGAGTAAATTACTCTGTTGCCTTGGGGTAGATGTCACCCACCAAATTTAGAAATGACTGCCAAGCTGACGGGCACTTCAAAAGCTTTGTCAGGAACGCTGTGATGTAAGTGGTTTTTGCAGTTTGCTGCATCAAACTGATTTATTTTATTTAAAAAAAATAAAATAAAAAAAAAGCAGGAATTTCTTTTTGAAAATAAAAAAGATAATGCCCTCTCTCACCATCAAATTTGTCTCCCTTGGTGAGGGGGCTATTTTATGTTTTTTACTGGCCCTTACATCAAGGTTTTTCTGGAGGTGACGGACTGTAAACATTGGCTGTATATCTGCACATCATAATTGGGTGTGCAGACCTATAGTCAAATCTCAGACAGCTCTCACTCTATCGGACCACTGTAGAAGTTTTACAATGGCAGTGACAGTGCACTTACTGCCATAGCAAAACCTTTGGCCTGCCAGTATATGAAGGGAATGGGAGGACCACTGTGTTGAACTACAAGGCCAGGTCCTCCCTGAACCGGAACGTCAGCAATCCAGGACCAGCTTGGGCCAAGTTAGGGATCATCAGCCAGGCATATCTTTGTTCCAGTGACTTAATGTGCAGGTGGACACATGCCTAGGCATACCCTCCCGCTTAGGGAAACATAATAAAATACACAAAAACATGATGGATAGAATTCTTGAATTAATCTCAGCCATTGTTAATTACTCAGGGCCTTTTTTTTAGTATTAGACATTCCTAAATGACCTTCTTGAGCCATGTCAAACAATTTCTCTCTAACCTTCTCGGGTGGAATCAATTTGGTACTTCTAATCAAACAGCCTTTGACGACTGCCAGTTGTACTCTGACCACCCAGAAAGATCTCACTAGTTCCCATTGTTGACCATTTTATTTTCAACCCTCAGAAACCATTTTCCTCACTTTTTATAAGATGTGATCACTTTCCACCTCTGTGATCTATCCCTGTTCAGAAATAGCACTCTATGTTATTATGCACATATCTACTGTCCACCATTACTCCCCACTTTTGTTTTTTGGGGCTCACCTCCATCCGCTGAATCATCTATAAGTCTGGATAGGTAATGCTGCAGCATATTTGATCCCAGGTATGTATTCAACTTCAAAAGTATATTCTTGTAAGCCGATAACACATTATCTGATTCTGCTTGAGACTGCCTCTGAAGCTTTTTTCATTCATGTTTCCTCTCAGGGGTTTGTGATTTTGGTGTACTTTAAAGTTATTTCCCCATATAAAACCCTTGAATTTGCTTAAAGTCCAAATGAGAGGCAGGGCTGTCTATAATAGAATAGGAAACATCAGTTCCTTTCAAGGCCCTTCAAGCAAAGGCTATTGTTTCTTCTCCTGCCAAATCTTACTTTGAGAGTACTGCTCCTAGACCTTTTGGGCTAGCATCAGTAGAAATTATGACCTTCCACCCAGGTGCACAAGCTAAACATTTTTTTTATATTCTCAGACTCATCTTTGAATACCTTATTCTATTAAAAATAAACTTTACTCTTCATCAAGTTTTGCATAGTGAATGTATTCTTTTTTCAGATTGTCAATTTTTTTTTTACTACTGAAGAATTCCACCATCCACCTTCTCATGCTTTCTGATGTCACAGAAACAATTAATCTCTTCACAGCGAAATTCACACTTCTCAGTTTTGAAAGTCAAACCATACTCTTGAATTTTTTTAAACTAATCTGACCCTTTCATCATGTTGTTTTTGGTGTTCGTATAGACCACCACATCATTCTGATAGAATCATTTCCACTATTGAGGGCATTGTTCTCTGAGAATCAGGCTGTGGATACTAGATACTAGACCAAATGACATAATAAACTTAAATGCTCCCATGGGTGTGATAAGTGCAGTTAAATCTTGGGGCTCAGGGGTTAGTCAAACCTGATGGTAGGCTGATACTAGATCTACAACAGAAATCATTTGGCCCCAGCTATTGTAGAAAACCTCTCTATGATATTAGGTAGAGGAAATATGTCCACAGTTACTTCCTTGTTGAGGCCTCTCAAATCAACACACAAGCGGACATTGTCATACAATGTGTGTGCAACTACTATTGATGCCAACTACCCTATGGCCTCTGCTGGTTCTATAACACATGTGCTACAGATTTCTTACACTCATTCCTCACAGCATCTTGTATATCGAGTGGCAACTTTCTCACTTTGAAAACAACAGGAATTTACCCTTCCTTAAATGATAGTTGAACATGCTTTTTATGTGTTTGGACCTTAGGTTGTGTTTTAAGATCTAAATACACTCCTAAGTCATTTTTGATAGAAAGTGAGTAGCTGGTTGACTAGGGTATAAACCTAGGTCAAACAGCAACCACAATCCTAGTGAGACTAAGGCCCTCATTATGACTTTGGGGGTATTTTGTGAAGACCGCCGTGGTGACGGCAGCCAAAAGACTGTTGTAGAAGCGGCAATCCACCAGCCAGATCATGAGTCACAAACACAAAACCACCAGAAAGTAGCCAAAAGTACAATCCCTCTAAACCCAATGAAGGCGTGAGAGAGTCGGTCCCACCACCCTCCCTGCCACACCTACAACACACCACCCTCAAAATAATGACCCACGAATCACAACAGCTGTCACTCAACGGTGGTTACCCATTGGTGGTGAGGACTGCCGCGGTTAATTTTGCCACTCCACAGTAACAGAAGCCAACATTGGCCAGAAGGAAACACACACACCTGACACACATACACACACCACACCAACAGCACTATAAAACACCCCCCCACATAACCCACAATTCTTTGCAAACGTGAAAATCTAGCTACACGTTGCAGCCCACACATTTCCAGAACTGCACACACCAACCACAACCACCTATACACCCTTCACACATCACACACCACACACCATACCTCTACACCTAATGCACACAACAACACTGGATACAATCACTGCTTCATAGCATCCCACATATTCACACACCCTGCACCCCAACCAAATATTCCAACCTCTGCACAACACACACGCTACTCAATTGGCATGTCCCCACAAAACAACCCCAGTTTCACTGATGAGGAGTTGTGAGTCATGGTAAACAAAATCGTTAGGGTAGAGTCACTGCTGTTCGGTGCACAGGTCCAGCAGATATCCATTGCGAGGAAGATGGAGCTTTGGTGGAGAGTCGTGGACAAGGTGAACTCCTTGGGAACCTATCCATCCACAAGGGACAACATTAGAAAGAGGTGGAATGACCTACGGGGGAAGGTGCATGTAATGGCATCCAGGTACCAAATTGCTGTCATGAAGACTGGCGGTGGGCACCCACCTCCTTCCCCACAGTTGACAACATGGGAGGAGAAAGTCTTGGGTATCCTGCATCCTGAGGGCATCACTGGAAACATTGGAGGGCTGCACACTGGTGAGTCAGCATTACTTCCCCACCACCACCTATGCCTGCATGGCATGTCTCCCCGTCACCCTTTCTCCCTTCACCCCACTCCATCCCAAGCAGAAAACCACCCTCAACAATTTACCCCTGCATGCCCTACGTACTTCAAGCACACCTCTCCAAGGTCAACATTCACACACATCAGTAATGCATGGGCAGCATGTAGCACTACCAATCCCAAAATGCATCACCATACACAAACCAAAGGTGGAAAAACCACACCCATCCCATAGGGAAACCCAGAAATGCAGAATATGTACATGAGAATGAATTTAACAAACATCATACATGTCCACAGGTACCCCTGCCAATGTCAGCTGGCAGTATGTGCTACATCAACCCAGTCCTCCACCACAAGAAGGCCCCAGTGATGACAGCAACTATGGATGCCTGGATCTGGGAGATTTCCATGACCCATCTGGTACCACTGGTCAGTCAGACACCACAGGTAACACCCAGTCCACCCCAGAGCACCCCACATAGGACTCCACTACCACAGCAGCCACCCAGTGTCCCCAAACCTCTGTCCCCAGGACACATCAATAAACAGTGTGCCGACCTGTGCAGGGACCTGAGTCAACATCTCACAGGCAAGACAAAGAAGGTCCTGGTGTCAGTGGGAGTGGGCACACAGTTCAGGGAACACAGGCACAGGGGGCCAGCGCCAGTGGGAGGATATCTGTGAGCCAAGGGGTGGGCCAACCCAGGGAACTGACTGCCCAGGAGGCACTGTCACATGCCCTGTGAGCATACCAGAAATCCCAGGACAGAATAGCTCAGGTTTTACCATCTTGCAGGAGAATCAGAGGCGGCAGGGTGAACACCACTAGGAGGTCAGGCAGCACGTTGCAGACCTTCAATGCCACCATGGCCTCAATTCCAGGGGTGCTCAGTGATATGGCTACCATCATGCCTGAGTACTCAACACACCAGCGGGCCCCTTCCACTAGCCAGTGTACTGATCAACCCTCCACATCTGCTGCAGCTAGTGGGCAGGAGGACCTGTCACAGGTCTTAGAGCCACCAGCACCCCTCCAAGTGCAGCAGCAGAACCACCCTGAAAACATTCCCTGAGACCCAGACAGCCACCAGAGACTGTAGCCAAGAACCAAACCACTTCCAGGAAATGAGCTTCCTTGTGTGCCACTGAGACACCTTGTTTACTTTGGATTACCATTGCTCCTTTTCCTATGGCCCCATGGATATTGGGCCTGTGCTACAAACTAACTGGGCCACTACACTGAAGATTTTGGCCACCATCCCCCTATTCTATTGCATTATCCCTTCCGTTTTGCCATTTCAATAAATACACTTAAACACAACTGAAGGATTTGTGCTTTAATTTCAACAATATGCAATGTCTTGACCTTTATTATCCTGCACAAATGTAATGTAAAGTGTGAATCCATCCAATGTACAGTCAGTTTGGGGTACACATAACCAGTATAAGAACATGCCACAAGTCGCCATCCACCAAACTGTGTGAAAGCAGTCTGTAGGCATTAGATGAGTTCACAGTAGCGACCACACTGACACCTGTTAAAAAGGAAAACGTTAGTGACATTCAAATGAGAAGTTAAAGGTAGTAGAGCGACAAGAGCCCCTGTAACAGAACAGCCTACATTCAGGTGGTCACATCAACTCAGAAATTTGCACTGCAATTGACTCCAGAAACCAGAGGTGAAGACAAACAACTCATTTGAGGCCCTCAGACAAGATACCACAGTGTTAGCTATGCCATATTGTCACTATGTCAATCCCTCCTCTGGGCCACCTAGTCTAGGCCAAACTGTCAGGGACAGTGAAGTCATAGAGCAGTTGTGTAACATTGTAACTGACATTGTAACTCCCATAACATTCACAGAAGCAACTTCTAACTACTGAATAGAATGAGGACACAGTTTGATGTGGATATCTTTTTGAAAATGCAAAACAGCTGATACATTGCATAGTCTGAATAAGTTTTATCACTTTTGTCATACCACTGGCACAACTGACTTCTGATAGAACAGTGTCAGGTTACAAAATGCACACGTTTGTGCTTGGTACATCATAGATACCACACAGCTCTTAATTGTAAGGGTGGTGTGAACAGAAGTACAGTCTTACCTGAGTGTCATTGGAAGTACTGGTGTATCAGATGTGTCCTGTTGTCCACATCCTCCTCCTCCTCCCCATCTTCATCACTGTCTTCAGTTTCCTCTGCTGCCACAAGTGCACTGTCTCCCCCCCTGCAGGAATGACACATGCCATCTGAGGGCCAAATTGTGAAGCATGCAGCGGGCCACCACTATCTGGCAGACCTTTCGAGGGGAGTAGAGTAGGGATCCACCAGAAATGTGGAGGCACCTGAACCTGGCTTTCAGTAGCCCAAATGTTATTTCGATGACTTTTCTGGTCCATCCATGTGACTCACTGTATCGATTCTCTGCCTCTGTCCTCGGATTCCTCACTGGTGTCAACAACCAGGATAGTTTTGGGTAGCCCGGAGGTACCTAGAAATAGTGAGAAACGCACATTATTTGTGTACAATAGCGCAGATGACAACTCCAGGTGGCATACAGTGACTTACGTAGTGTGAAACAATAAGTTCACCAATGAACCAGTCTCTTTTTCTCTGTAGTTGTGCCATCATCTGTTGGACACTGCTGTTCCTCAATACATAGGCACCATGCACAGATCCTGGAAAACATTGGCGGTGACATGCCTGCAGCCAAGCCCAGTCACCTGAAATGATCCACTGGCCAGGAAGTGGAGCACTGATTGCACCTGTACTGCAGGAGGTATTGCAGTAGGACTACAAATAGCAGGAATGAGATCTGGCTTCAATTGTGCACACAGTTCAATGATTGTGGCCCTCTCAAGTTGATAGGTGAGTATAATATGGCATCCCTCCAGTGTGGCCAAGTCGACTAGGGGTCTGTGCACAGGTGTATTCCTCTTCCTTCTCCGCAGTGGTTGGTATCTAAACAAACCAAACATCACAAGTGTGTGACAGCAGGAAGGATAGACACACAACATCACAGTAAACAGAGCTGTTTCATACATTTCAGGCAGCCAATGATTGGAATTGGCACTGGTGTACTCTAAATGCAAACAGACTTCTGAAACCATACATTCTTAATCATTTGCATTGTGCCTCACAGATGTAGTCGAAGTCGTGTGACGTGATTTGTAGCATCACACTTTACATGTTTTGTCAACTACTCTTCTGCAAGCAGTGCACTGGTATGAGATCTCATTGAAGAACCAAAGTCTCCCACCAAAACAACAAATGCAGATGACTTGGAATTGCCTTAGTGTGTGCCATCCGTATCTATGACGCACATTTAATTGACTGCTATGAGTACTATCATCAGGTAATGGCACCCGCTTGCCCTGCATGCAGAGGAAAGGTGATGTGACCTCACACCGTCGACATTTGACGTCATGGCGGAGGGTGGTCTTAACCGCCGTGCAACACCTCATTGGTTATCTTTGAAGTCTATGGAGCACAGGGACCAATGAAGATCACCACCGGCGGTGACGGTGATTACCAGCACGGACGTGACCGCCATTTTCAGAAACCCATGTCACTTGACTCCTGATTCTCACCCTATCAACACCTCCACTGCGTTAGCTTCTGTGTCCTGTATCTGGAACCCACAATGGCCAGTGATACAGGGGAGAGAGACCCAGCCTTCACATCTGAAGAAGTGGAGAAGCTTGTGGATGGGGTCCTACCCTTGTATGGATAGTTGTATGGACCTCCAGATCAATGGATAAACACCTTTTGTGTATTTTGGATGCAGGCAGTGTGTCTGTTAGGGATTGCTTTCTTGCTGCATGCAATATGTACGCAGAGGTACGAGCTATGTGTAAGATGAATGTGGGATCAATGCAGTATGTAGTCCATTGCTGTAACACAATGTAGTGTGCAGTTAATGGTGTCCTTCTGTCTGTGTTTCCTATGCAGGTCAGCCCCCATCTGAAGAAAAAGGCTATGGCGTGCCATCTCCAAGGACGTGTGGACCCTGAGGGTCCATAGCTGGTAGAGCACCCACTGCAGAAAGAGGGGGAAGACCTGCGACGCTGGGCCTGGAAGACCGCAGCAGCCCAACTGGGGATGTCCTCCTAACGTGGGAGGGTTGCCTGTCAGACCCTGTCCCCCCTAATGGCCCACATACCGGCAGTGGCCAACCCATAGTTGGATGTGCGCTTGAGGGCAGCACAGCAGCCACAAGGGGGGAGTACACACTGTTAAATTAATTCCGGATGCCTGGCATGGTGTTTGGATGCAAGGTAATAGTCAGTGTATGCCTTAATATATCCCTGTACGTTATGTTGTCAAGTTCTGAATAGCTGGTGTGAGTGGTATGTACAATTGGTATTGATAATTTGCTGGTACTCCAGTTTTAGTGACTCAGTGGTGTTGGAGTGATGCTCTGATGTCCAATGCCTAGGTGGTGTGACCTGGCAATTGCACTTTGTGCAGTCACTTTGTCGGAGAAGTGTAGCTATGCCTTTGTCAACAGGCAGACATGGATTAGTGAGTCTCAGTAGGTGATCAGATGGTTGTGTCTGCTGAGTTTATTTCAGCTGTTGTTTACAGGCAATGGTGTGCTATTTTGGTTGTTACTTCATAGTGTAATTACCAGTGAGTCATTGTGATGTATATGACATATGTGCTGTGATTGCTCTTTTTGACTCTGTGCCCCCTTTCTTTCTCCCCCACCCTCCCTTCTCTTCTTCCCATGTCCTTGTGTGAATTAGCATCATCTGGCAATGGAGCAGGGGCACCGGCGAGTGGGGGAGCTGTAGCCTATGGAACCCAGGAGGCAGTGTCTACCGACGCTGAGGGACCAGTGGGTTGGACGGTGAGGGGAGCACCACAGGGGAGACAGGCTCTGATTCCTCCTCCGATGGAATTTCCCTGGTTGTGGCGAACCTCTTTGGGACCACCCCACCATCATCATCTTCTGCCACCGCTGTACTAGCACAGCCCTCCCAATAGCCCCCACCCAGTTGCCCATTCCAACACCCAAGAGAGTGGACATCTTCTTTGCCGCAGGCAGCTCAGCCCCTTCCCCAGTCAGCCCTGCTACCCTCACTGAGGAAGCTACTGACCTCCTGAGATCCATCTTTATAGGGCAGTCAACCATAGTGAATGCCATCCAGGGGCTGGCATCCCAGATGCATCAATGCAATGCCTACATGGAGGGCATTCACAGTGGCTTGGCTGGCCTACAGGGATTGTTTCAGGCTCTGGCCTCCTCTTTGATGGCAGCCAGTGTCCCTATTTTTTCCATCCACCATCAAACTACATGTACCCAGTCCCAGAGCCCTCTCCCCCACCCATCCCAAGCATGCAATCAGACAATCATGCACCCAAGACAACAGACAGGACTCGCAAAGAGAGTTAAAAGCACCACAGTTCACATCACCAGCATACACACAGCCAACACACAAAAGCACACACAATAGCCACCGATTCTATCTCCTCCCTCACAGTAACATCAGCACTCACACCTGCAAGCAGTGCATCCTCAGTCCCAGATCATGCCACATGTTAAGCCTTGCTCACAGTCACCACAACAGAAGACTAGCACCCCATTCACCACATGCACAGTCACCACCACCACCATCACAACCACATGCAGCACACCTATCTCACTTGCAGACGCCACCCCAAATTACATGCACATGACCTGTTTGTCCTCTCCCTTCCTCTCTTCCCCCCTCCTCCCAAAACACAAAAACGCTTCTACTCAGACACTCAACAACAATCTACCTCACACATGCACACTTTACATACACCTACAACCCAGTCTAGCACACCTACACCTCCTACAACCACTCCCTCTGCCTCCACTCCCATGCCTCCTCCCACAATCTGCCCCACCGTACCTGAAAAACTTTTCCTTTCCCTCCTCGACCTCTTCTCTCCTCCTGACCCACCCCGTGTTGTCCTGAATTGGAAGGTCCCGCTCCCCCAGCCCAATCCCTCCAGCTGGCAGTCCTCTCATGGCCCCCCTAGTGTTACACATGCCCTTCCCCTGCTAAAAAACCTCCCACTACAGAGCACAGGGCAGCCACTCTGACCCCTGCTCCAGGTCCACTCCTCAGCCCCTAAACAGAGAAGCAAAAGCCTGCCCCTCCCAAACCAAAATCCAAAGACCCTCCTTCCTCTAAACCACCCACCACCCCACCCCCTTCCTCCCTGAGGTGCCTACTTTCCACATTGATGTCCCTGCTCAGTGGAATCACTTGGGCTGTCAGGAGTCAAGTTGGACCTTTCACGTTGCACTGTGAAGTGGGACTGACACTTTTGGACTGGCCAATGGCCCTTTGTATATATAGTTCCATTCATTTCATATGGTCACTATTCCCACTGTAATACAGTGGTTAAATGATAGGTATTTGTCCTGGCTTTCTGTATTTCTGGCTTATATTGTTGTTGTACTTTTCAGCGTGGTATGTGTGTTTGGTGTGTTGCCCGTGTGGGTGTGTCACTCTCCCCTCCCTTCCTTGTGTGCTAGGTGGCTGTACTCACCGTCCTCACTTTCATCGATGTCATTGCTGCTGGACTCCCATCGTGTGATACAGCATCAGCAGGACTTACAGTTCAGGTTCCATGGCCGTGGACTCCTCTGTGTCCCTTGAGGTGACTGTCTCCTTTCATATGGGTCGTTTCTACCAGGCTTTTCGTGGCAGTGGTCCCAGCACAGAAATCCTGGCGGTCTGCTGTGTCGTAATATGGTGGGTGCCGAATGGTGTTCTGCCGGCCTGAAGATGGCAACTGTTGAGGCCGGTGGCCAGACCGCACTGGCGGTTTAGGCGGTGCATTGGCTGTATATGAGAGGGAAGACCGCTGGGGTCATAATGAGGGTCTAAGTGTCAGGCAAACCCTAAATTAACTTTTGCTCACCATCTGGTAGCTTAGCATAGAGCCATGCTTAATTTGGGGGCAGTGTGTAAATTAATTATGCAAAACTTCAAAAAATAATAAAGTGAAAACATCACAGAAAATGAATCCACATTAGCTTAGAAAAATAAAGCAAGATTGAATAAATAAAACATGACAAAAGTGGCACAAATCCAATAGGTAGAACTTGAGTTATGAATTTTTAAAGATTAAACTGTAAAATAGCACTTAAAAGCAAGAAGTGCCAAGTGGGGATATCTGGTTGTGCCTGACCGGGACAAAGTCAAATGTTCAGGCTGACCATTATGGAGCACAGGACTGCTTTAGGTCCCACTTAGTCACGCTGAACTAAAGTACCTTAAATCTGGGTTTGTGGCAGGATGAGTCAGTTCCCAACCACACAGTAGTGAGGATGTGCCGCTTTTTCCCACACAACAGCAGTGATGCATCAGTTTTGAGATGTTGTGAAGCAACAGTATGAATTCCTACTGCATCGTCGTCGAGAGACTGAGGTGCAGTTGAGGTGATGTGACAGTTCTGTTAAGTGCGTAGCGTGGAATGCGGAGGTTTCAGCATTGTTGTCAAGGCTGCCATAGACAGGGATGCAAGGAACTTGTGGCGAGAAAAGTGCCTCAGTGCTGGTTCCAAGGGCAATGCACTGGTGTTGAGATCTGAGGTACAGTGGTGATGCGATCCATGTTGTGCCAGTTCTGACCCATGCAGTAGAGGTGATGCATCGATGTTCCCCACACACCAGATGCATCCATTTGGCTCCTGCAGCACAGTGTGCCTCTGTTTCCCTGGAACGAGCAACACAGGCCTACTTCCAAGGGTTCAGGACTGGGGTAGCACCACTTTGCAGGAGAGTCTCACAGGTGGAAGAGGCCAGGTGCAGCAGCAGGGTGATTGGAAGTCTGTTATATGCCTGAGATTTCAGATCAGGAAGCCAGATGACTAACCTTTGGAGCCACCCTAGGTTCAAGTGATGCAGGTCCAGGCCTTCTCATGTCTGTCTCACCAAGGAAGAGGAACAGCACCCAGAAGGGCAACATAACAAGGCAGGAGTCCAGCAAAGCAGCAATCCAGCAGAGTAGCAGTCCTTCAGCAGAAGAGCAGTCCTTCTTCCTGGTAGAGTATTCATAGGTCCAGAAGTGTACTGAGATGGTGGTGTGAGAGCTCTAGTACTTATACTCAGCTGTGCCTTTGAAGTGGGAGCAACTTCAAAGACAGGCCCTTCATGCCCTGACTCCAGATGCATGACGGGGGGTTATGCAGCCCTCTGTGTATGTACAGGACACAGCCTATTCAGATGTAATGTAAGTAAGGCTCCACCCTCCCATGCTCCCAGGATGGCCCGTCAAGTAACACCTAAACTCCCATTGTGTGTGGCTGTCTAGAAGGAATACACAAAGCCCAGCTGTCACTCGCCACAGACATGTGATCAGAGAAAGGAAGGAGGCACCAAATGGCTTAAGTAAGAAAATGCCAACTTTCTAAAAGTGGCAATTTTAGAAGTGCAATTTAAAATGAGACTTCACTGTAAGTTGTGGTTTTAAATTGGGATTCCAGAGATACCAAACTCGAACAGTTTATTTCTTTCAGATTGTGAATTACACTTGTAAGATTAATAAAGTGATCGCGATGTTATCCTATGGGAGCGATAGGACTTGCTGTAGTGGAAAAAACAACTTTGAGAGTTTTTCACTACCAGGACATGTAAAACCTAATAGTACATGAACTGCATTTTAAATGCATTGCACCCAGCCCTCTGGATTGTCCAGAGCCTACACTAGTGGTTATTTAAATGCATAATAAAGGAAGGTTTAGCATGCCAAAAGGTTTACCTTGCCAGGTCGACATGGCAATGCAAAACTGCATGTACAAGCTCTGCAATGGCAGGCCTGAGACATAGTTAAAGGGCTACTGAAGTGGGTGGCACAGTCAGTGCTGCAGGCCCACAAGTAGTATTTAATTTATGCTCCCATGCACATGTAGTGAAGTTTACTAGGGTCTTATAAGTAAATTAAATATGCTGTTGGGGATAAGGGAATGTTATCATTTTTAGAGGAGAGAGCACAAGCACTTTAGCACTGGATAGCAGTGGTAAAGTGCACAGAGTTCTAAAACCAACAAGAACATGTCAACAAAGTGAAGGAAGTAGGCAAAAAGTTTTGGGGGAAGACAACCCTAAGGATGTCAGATCTAACACTTTTTTTCTGGCCGTAAAATATTGTCACCTTCTATTGAGAAAACAATCTTTGCAACAGCATATCTATTCTTGTACTCTATTGTTTCCATCTTTATTGATTTCTCCCACATAGCTTTCTGGGTGTATGGATATTTTCTTCAGGGTCACACTCTATCAAACAAGTCTCTTTAAATCCTTTATCAGAAATGATAGTTAGGCTTGAGCAAGAATCAAGTATGGCTTTGACTTCCTATTCTCCTATTTTCAGTATGACTTTAAGATTATCAGTGACAGCATCACTCATGTGAAGTGCTATGTCATGACAAGCCTCTTTAACCATTCTGTGATGCACGGCTCTCGGAGCCAGTCTATCATTTATTCTGGATTCTGATTTTCATTATCCACTGCTATGACATTGCAATAGTTGATACCAAAACATGTTACTCACTTCTGTGCTGTCATAAAGGCCTTCCAGGCCACCTCGACAGGCCCAGGCCTCCCTGAGAGCCTGTCAGTGCAGCTCTGCTTTAAGTGAAAGCAGAAATCACAGCTATATGAGGGGAAAGGAAGTCAGGGTAAGTGGTGGTGGGGGGTTAGTCAAGGATGGCAGGATTTTTTAAAAAAACTTTCAGGCTGGAATAAGTAACAGAGGCCATGCTATGCTTGGCTCCCCCTTATTCATCTGCTTCTGCATAGCAGTTGAAAGCGGGAGCAGGTGGCTTTGGGACTAATATATGACATGAAATTGTAGATGGGTAAAAATGGAATCACAGGGATGTTTTTAACCCCAGGTTTATAAGTGAAATCATAGATAACTCGAGCTTCACTCACATTGTCTATTTGAAGTCAATCAAAACCCCTTGGTGAAAATTGGCGAAAATAAATCCCAGTAACTCACTGTCACGCAAATATAATTCTATATGTTCTATAATTCTAAACTCGATCCCATACTGCCCCTTTTTTAACAAATTTGTTAGACCCGGCTTTCTAATCTGCGCACATTTGTTACACACAGCTTTCTAATCTGCACTGACCTCCTGGTCAGCGTCTGCTGCCCTCCTCAGCTCCTCTGGCTGCTGCTGCTGCCTCTGGCTTTTGCCTGGGATGAACTGAGAGTCTCCTGACTCTCAATTTGAAGCCCTCCTCCACCTGCAGGCTTGTCCCTGCGCCACATCCCTGGTGGTCTGGTGGCCATCACAAGTAAGTATTTCTCTCTGTCTCTCTTTCACTCTCACTTTTATTTTCCTTTCTCCCCTCTTTTTCTCTGCCCCCTGTGAAGCACCTATCCTGCCCCCCCCCACCTCCCAGCTGACCACTCCCCCCACCTCTTTCCCTTCTTAATGGCAGCCAAAGTGCTGTGAGAGGGCAATTGCATTGACCTCCTGGTCAGCGTCTGCTGCCCTCCCCAGCTTCTCTGGCTACTGCTGCCTTTTGCCTGGGATGAACTGCGAGTCTGTCTCCTGACTCAGTTTTAGGCCCTCGTCCACCCACAGGCTCATCACTGTGCTTCATCCTTGGTGGTCTAGTGGCCATCACAAGTAAGTATTTCTCTCTGTCACTCTTTCACTTTTGCTTTTTCTGCAATTTTATTTTGCTTTTCTTCTATTTTCCCTTCTCTCCACTTTTCTTCTGCCCCCTCCTCCCCCTGCGAAGCACCTTTAACATCTGACTGCTTCCCCGCCCCTCTCTCCCCTACTTAATGGCGGCCGCAACACTGTGAGATGGCAACTGCACTGACCTCCTGATCAGCGTCTGATGCTCTCCTGGCTGCTGCTGCCTCTGCCTTTTGCCTGGGACAAACTGAGGGGCATATTTATACTTTTTGGTGCAAAACATGGCCATTGCGCCCTTTGCCATGCAGGGGGCCCCAAGTTGGGCCCCCAATGGCACTTTAATTAAAAATACAAAATTACTTACCTATACTTACCCTACTTACTCGGTATGGGGTCACCCATCTTCCGGTGTCCCTCTGGTGTGGGTGGGGGTGTTCTTGGGCCTTGAGGAGGGCACCTGTAGACCCATTCCATGCTGTTAAACCATGGAAATGGGTCCACAGGTCCCTTAATGCCTGGTCTGACCCAGGCGTTAAATAATGGTATAAAAGCAAGCTTTGCACTATTATTTAGCCCCTCCTCCCATCCATGCTTCATTTTAGCATGAGAGATAAATATGGGGCTGTGGGGTTAGCACCATTTTTAGATGGGAATGCATACTTTGCATCTCATTGACGCAAGGTAGGTTCACGCATCTGAAAATGGTGCAAACTCCAATATTTTGACATTAGATGGGTCTATCATCAAAATTAATAGCAATTCTGCAGCTCCGCATATAGTTTGGTATACATTTAAAGCCTTTATAAGAGGTGTTTTGATTAATCTCTCGGCACAAAAGAATAGGGAGTATAAGAAAATGCTCCGGGAATCTGAACAGGCAATTACCTCCTTGGAACGGAAGTTAGGTCTACAGTTGCAGGAAGTGGAGAGGAACGTTTTATTGGAAGAGATCACAGCGCAAAAAGCCATTGTAGCTGCCGCTGTAGAGGCTAGATGGGAGTCTAGTAAACTAGCACACTTTGAATACAGCAAAAATGCAGGGAAACCTTTGGCATGGAAAATAAACACAGATTTGGTTAGAAACAAGGTGAGGGAAATTGGATGCAATATTGCAGGGAAAAAATAGTGGCAGACATGGAGACACAGCAAGTCTTTGTGGATTTTTTTGAAACCCTATATACTGAAGATCAAGTAGTAACATAATCCCAAAGATCAGAATGGTTGAATGCGTTACAGGTTAAAAACCTTACGGATTGGGAGAAGGAAGAAATAGAGACAACAATAACAGTGGAGGAGATGTTGCAGTCTATTAGAAAAGGTCAAGAAGGGAAGGTGCAGGACCAGATGGGCTGCCAAACAAATGATATCAATGTGTGAAGGAAGTCATTAAACCTTTTTTAAATTATAAGTCTTGGGATGAGGCCGTAATCATCCTAATATTAAAACCAGGCAAGGACCCTACGATGTGTGAATCATATAGACCAATCTCACTGTTAAATAATGACTATAAATTATTTTCAAATATTTAGGCCAAAAGGCTGGGTAGGGTGGTGGGGAATTTGATTGAGGAAGACCAGAAGAGTTTTCTAAAGGGGAGATATGTGCATGAACTATCTCAGTAGTTAATTGGATCTATAGATTTGGCAACTACCAATAAGACCTCCCCTGGCTATAATCACTTTAGACGCTACCAAGGCTTTTGATAGGGTCAACTGGATGTATTTAGATTTTATCTTGACTAATTATAATCTTGAGGAAATGTTTTGTAGGGTTCTTAAGTACATTTATAAAACCTCTACTGCTAGAATATTGTTAAATGGGCACTTAACTACAGCTTTCAGGATTACTAGGGGAACCAGACAGGAATGCCTACTCTCTCCATTACTATTCGATCTATATATCAAGCAGAGAAAATTAGGAGGGATTTGTCTATTAAACCCTTCCAATATGCTAGCTGGGATAAAAAAATATAATTATATGTAGATGATATATTGGTCTACACAAGCAACTTGAGCCCCACTTTGGAAAGTTTAGAGCGTTTGACACTGGAGTTTGGGAAGAATTCGGGATATGCAGTTAATATGTCTAAAACTGAAGTTATGATCTGGAATATTGAGGAAGTACACAGCGTAATCAAAAATGAACTAAAATACCTGGATAACTGAATCTGTAGTAGTATGGAAGAGATAGCTGAAATACATTTTAATAGTGTTATGAAAGAGGTTAATAGATCTCTCTTAAGTTGGGCACACCTTCCATTATCCCTTTGTGGAAGAACAAATTTTAAAAAAATGTTGATTGTGCCGAAGGTCACTTTCCTTTTTAATATGATACCCCTACACTTAAGGAAGATCCGGAACCAAATTTGCAAGGAAAAATTGATTCTTTTATTTGGGGATCCAAAGGAGTTAGGATTGCCCGGAAGAAACTGAGGAAGTGATATGAGGAGGGGGGAATAGTGGTTCCTGAAAATTCAGTTATAGGTCTGGGCTTTCCAGTTAAAGAATACGAAGGATATGCTATTGAGGGCCGGAGGGAATCGATTAAGGGACACTATGTTCAAGGAGGAGGTTGGAGGTGGGCCGAAATTCATGTATAAGTTTGGACATCCAAGATTCTACAAAAAAGTGAGATTGAAGGTTTTGCAGGGTGCTGCTCAGCTAGGGCCTGAAATACATACCCCAACACCTGAGGACCCTCCACTGGCTACCGGTCGAGAAGCAAATCACCTTCAAGCGACTCACCCACACGTTCAAGGCCATACACAATGCAGGACCAGTCTACCTGAACCACTGCGCCTCCTTCCACACCCCTGCTGGATCCCTCTGCTATGCCCAGGTGGCCCTGGCCACCATCCCTCACATCTGCAAAAACCACCACGATCCTTCACCTACATTGCAGCAAAGACCTAGAACCTCCCCCTGCACCTTAGACAAAGCCCATCGCTCCCCATCTTCAGGAAGAACTTCAAGACGTGGCTCTTCGGATGAGGCCGCTCCCCCCCAGTGCCTTGAGACACTCACGGGTGAGTAGCCATTTTTTAGTAACACTGATTGATTGATTGATTGAATCTGGACACTCTTTTGAAGTGACCATGTAAACTGTTTGAGTATATCGGTGACATTGACCCTTGAACCAAGGGTCAGAAAACCTTTTGCATTTGGACTGAGGACCTTTTCTAGTTTCACATTTCACAACAGAATTGATTTGAGGAGGTGTCTTCTTTCTGATTATCCATATCACCAGTATAACATTGGTGCTTTTATGAAGAATACAACAAATCAGTTTAAGAAAATCTCTTAACTGAAGGCACCCCTGCCACAGCTCAGGTAATAATCTCTCTTCACAAACTACCCTTACTGGAACAATAGATGTTGGTTGTAGAATCATAGTTTGGATGGTTCCAATGTTATAGTGAAGTGAGAAGAGGGATTATGCAGAAGATACCAAAGGTAGCTCATGTGCCCTTCCATGCCCTTCATTAATTCATACTGTGATATGTAATCTAATGATTTATTTCAATTTCAGGATGCTAGTTGACTGTATTGCGTGTTTCATGAAAGGGATGCAAGATATGCCTTCATTGTGTCTTTATCTATGATAAAAGACTGACAACTGTTTTTACACAGTGCTGGGAGGGAGGATTGCTTAAATGGGATTTTACTTGGTACTACTGTTACTGTGCTGAATAAGCACATTTTCAGTATCCTATGTTGTACAGTGCTTCTCTATGCACCCAGCTATGCTGAATTTTATCCCTCCTGGTTTATTCCTGGCTGTAGTTCCTTACAGTTGGATGTCATTATGTTGATGTGCCATTGCCTATAAAGGGTGGTGATTGGATTGGCCTGCTGGTATGTTATGCTATGGTATGTTCTGTTATGTTATGTTGTGTTGCGTTACGTTACATTATGTTATGTTATTTTATCTTATGTTATCTTCTATTATGCGGATTTGTAGAGTGCCCCATCATCTGGGACGGTATCCTGGCACTGAGCTGGCGTGAGTCTAACCAAAGCTAGAGCCTAGCAGGACTACTCAAAAAGCCAGATCATCATCTTTTTGCAGATTGTTCCATGTTTTAAGAGCAATGTAGGCGAAAGCTTGACTGCCATATCTGGTTTTCCATGTATATGGGATGTGTGCAGGGAGGAGTCCGGATGACCGCAGATAGCTTAAAGTTTCATGAAATCAGATGCAATTGTTTTAGGTGTGCTCGGCCAGTGTTATGCACTTCCTTGAAAGTGTGTGCTTGTTTGTGTATGAGGAATGAGAGTTGATTCTTCAGGTGTTGTGTGATGTGACTGTGGTGAGGGGGGCAGAGAATGATTGTGGCCACTGAGTTCTGAAGCGTCTGCCGCCTTCTTGAGCATTTTTGTTGATCCCATATTCTAGCTTGCCTGTGCTAAGGGCATGTGTGACGGTTTTCCAGGTGTTGATTGGGAGCCACTTGGCAATCTTCTTTAAGCATCTTCAGAGTATGGAAGAATGATATAAATCAACAAATTATAAAAATGACATTATGGCCCTCATTATGAACATGGCGGTCCGTTCCGCTCCGCCGGAGGTGGCGGTAGAAACCGCCAACAGAGGAGTGGTCCAGACCGCCAAATAATGAACCAAACGAAACACACGTATCCTGCGCACCACCCACCACCAGGAAAGGAGTACCGCTGACGATGGCAGAATCCACTCACGGGCCGTCGGAAAGGCCCAACCCGCCCATCAAATTATGAACCACCATTCCGCCGCCAGTTCCGGGGCGGGAACCACCGCCACACAAAGCCAGGCGGAAATTAAACAAATAGAAGGAAACACTCACTGGAGTTCCACAAAACATGCAGCAGCGGCAATGTACAGAGAGCTGCTGATCATGCCAACCCTGCACCTTGCCATATACCTACACAACCGAGATCGCAGACGAAGACGACGACGGTAAGTACCGCAACTTACAGCACAAGGGAGGAAAGGGCACAGTTACATACCCACCCACTCCTCCCACTCTGCAAAGCCCCCCAACCCTTCCCAGCAGCACGAGTCAGACACCGCACACAAAGAGGTACGTACCCGACCGAAGGCAAAAGCAACTTGACCACAGTACATACAATAGCCCCACACCCATTAAAAATTAAAACAAACACCAGGGTGGAACTGCATGCAGCCCAAACACAGGCCACACAGAAACTTTAATTTGTAGCTCACTGAGCAAAACAGTGCCAACAGGGCCAATGGCCAGTCCATAAAATAAAAATTGTCCTTGGCCACTACTGGCCACACCTGACTCCCACAAGTGCTGGGTACTCCACTGAACAGGGCACCATATGGGGATCCAGGCACCTCACAGAAGGGGGTTGGGGATTTCCGACGAGGGTGGGACTTTGACTTGCGTGAGGAGGTTGGAGTGGGGGTGGGCTTCTCCTTTCAAGGGGTGTGGGCTGTTTGGCTCGGGTGGAGCTGGATGGTCTAGGCTCACCGGGCCTTCTTCTTCACTGCGGAAGGGGCACGGGAATGGGAAGGCTGGACCAGGGTGGGCTGTGATGTGGAAGGAGTGGAAAGGGCAAGGAGGTGGGCACGTTTGGGGACAAGACGAGGTGGGCCAGTGGGTTGGAACAGGTCTGCACAGGAGAGGAAAAGTTTCTTCGGAGCAATTGGGGTGGGCCTGGATGAGGGCGTGGGAGTGAAAGCAGAGGGAGTTGATGCATGGGGTGTAGGTGTGCCTGTAGTGGGTGCAGGCGACTGCTCAGTATACTGTGGTGTGGTGGATGTCTGATGGATGGGTGTCTTGATGCGTTTGTGTGTTTTGGGAGGTGGAAGGTGGACACAGTGGGAGAAGACAGAGAGCTAGTCGGGATGTGTGTTGGGTGGGTGCCTGCAAGTCTGGTGAGTGTGCGGCATGTGTCAACTACAGTAGAGGTGGTGAGTGCAGGTGTGGTGCATGGGGTGCATGTATGGCTGTCTGATATCGTGGTGAGTACAGGAAGAGGAGCAGTAACAGTGAGTGAACGTGCAGCGCATGAGGGTGTGCACGTAGAGGGGACAGACAGGGATGCGAAAGAGGCGGGCACACTGGGGGAAGTAGACGTTGTTATGTGTGCAGGTGTCTGTTGGCTGTGTGAATGCTTGTGGTGGGTGGTGTGGTGCTTGTGTTTGGAAGTGTGCTTCTTGTGTGTTGATGTGCCTGCAAGCAGGTCTGATTGTGTGCTTTGGCCGGATGAAGGGAGTGGGGTACTAGAGGGGGTAGAGGGAGTTGGAGAGGGGACGGAATGGCCAGGGAAACTGGCTGCCGTCCAAGAGGAAGCCAGAGCCTGAAAAGATCTCTGTAGGGCAGACACAGCACCGTGAATGCCATCCTCTGATGCCAGACCCTGAATGGCATTGACAATGGTTGTCTGCCCTACAGAGATGGTTCTCAGGAGGTCAATAGCCTCCTCTGTGAGGGCAGCAGGGCTGACTGGGGCAGGGGAGGAGGTGCCTGGGGCGAAGGAGACGCCCACCTTTCTGGGTGGGCGGGCACGGCAACTCGGTGGGGAGCAGAAGAGAGGGCGGTGATGGTATGGGGGGTGGCGGAAGATCTCATGGTAGTGGTGTGTGCACTAGGGTCTGCCACCACCAGGGGACCCCCATCGGAGGAGGTCTCAGAGTCACTACCTCCTGTGGTAGTAGCCACCCCCGTGGAAGTCCCCTCACCCTCCCACCCACTGGTCCCCTGGACATCCGTTGTCTCTGCCTCAGAGGATCCGTGGGCCGCTGCCTCCCCACTTGCCGGTGCCTCAGCTCCCGAACCTGATGTTGATGCTGTACCAAACCAACACAAGAGCACAAGGATGGGGAGACAAAACAAGAGAGACACTTGTAAATAGCTGAATGCTGATACACAATGCCAGACATACACCCACCCAGCAAACACACCCAACAGGCAGCACCATGTACTATGCCCATGGCCATGCCCCTGACTACTGAGCAGAATACTGACCTACACCCATCCCCTGAAATCGTATTGGAGCTGAGGTAGGTGAAACCTGACAGGGACACCCCCACACCCTTTGGGGAACATACAGTAGATGGACACCAGTGAAAATCCCTGCTCTAAGCACCATGAGCCCTATCGCACACACACTCATCTTTCCAGGCTGAAGTATGGTCTGTGAGTACTCACCCACTTGTGACTGCTGTGCAGCCTTTCAGTGCCCATCCAGGTCTGGGTACGCAACAGCCAGGATCCTTCGCATGAGGGGGGTCAGTGGCAGACAGGCACCCCTTCCACGTTAGGAGGACTTCCCCAGCTGGGCCTCAGTGATCTTTCACGGCCAGCACCGCAGTTCCTCCCACCTCTTTTGACAGCGGGTGCTCCAGCGGTTGTAGACCCCCAGGGTCCGTACCTCCTTGGCAATGGCATGCCAATGTGCCCTCTTCTGGTGGGCCCTGACCTAGTAGGGTGACACAGAAATGGAACACAGAGGTCAGGCACCTGCACGATGGGAACAGCTGGCAGATTGTCAAACATAGGACTGACAGTACTCTCAGAGATGCAGAACAGTGGCACGCAGCATTCCATGCACCTTGGCCCATCCTGGCTCACAAGAGCACACATATGTGCAATCCACTCCATCCATTACTCACACAGTGCCCCCCAAACCCGAACTCACATGTACCTCTGGCCGGCCATAGAGTCTGTCGTACAGGGGCAGGACCCTTTCCACTAGCTTCTCCAGTTCTTCCTGGGTGAAGGCCGGGGCCCTTTCCCCTGCACCACATGGAGCATCCATAGCCAGAGGCAGGCGACAGCAGTACACAGAGTGGAGTACCTGTCAGCACGAAATCAGGGAGTCAAGTGATCAAACGATGATGAACGCACGTACGTTCTGTGGCGGTATGCACCGTCACCACCGGCGGCGATCATGATACACCAGGATTCCCCATTGGCATCAATGTTAGCCAATGAGGGTGCGAACAGCGGTCAACACCGCCATACGCTGTGACGTCAACCGCTAGCGGAATTAGGTCACTTCCACAACGAAGGGGCAGAACTACAGTGGGCAGACATTTTGTCATCACCTACGCATCTTAAAATTCTTAATACTCACAATGCAGGGCCTACTAGCCATATGAAGCACCTAGGCCTCTATCCATTGCGTATATTAGCACACATGATTTACTCTGTTCCCTCCTAGTGATGTACAGGTACATCTGTCAGGTTGCAGTAATTGTACAGACACTACTATGAACAATGCACTGCGTGTATTTAGCAAATAAGTCAATTTATGTGTGCACATCACTCCTCTTTTTTACCCCTCATAGGTACCAACCTTTGTGGCGAGGAAGGGCACCATCGGTGTACAGACCACTTGTGGATATGGGGACCATGTAGGAACGTCATATCATTATCACTTACAGACTCACACATGCAACTATTCAGGACCTATGTGCATTACTGGATCCTGCACTGACTCCTGGAAATCGTAATCAGCATGCCATTCCAACTGAGGTGCAGGTGCTCTCGCTCTCCATTTCCTGGCCACAGGCTCATTTCAAGTGACAGTGGGCATGGGTGCTGGTTTCTCACAGCCAATGTTCAGCCAGGTACTGACAAGGTTTCTGAATGCATTTGTACAACATTTGCAATCCTACGTGCGATTCCCCCAAAGTGCTGACCTCCCTGCCATCAAGTCTGACTTCTATGCCTTTGCAAACATTTCCCATGTCACAGGTGCCATCGATGGCACCCACATAGCTATCACCCCCCCAAAGAGTGAGTGAACAGGTGAACAGAAATAGGAAGAACTTTCACTCCATGAACATCTAATTGGTATGTACTGCAGACCAGTACATTTCCCATGTGAATGCCATGTTGCCGGGGTCAGTCCATGATTCATTTGTTTTGAGGACCAGTAGTGTGCCACAGAAGATGGAACAACTACAAGAGGACAGAGGGTGGATCATAGGTAAGTTTGCCTGTCACTAACTGACACATTACAGAGAACCTGCCTGTCTGACTAAGGAACATTACAATGACGACTCTGTATTGACCCTTTTTTCTAGGTGATTCTGGCCATCCAAACTTGCGTTGGCTCCTGAAACCAGTGAGCAATCCCAGGACGGATGCAGAGAGGAAATACAATGAGGCCCATGGACTTACTAGGAGGAGGATAGAGCGTACTATAGGTCTCCTGAAGGCTAGATTCTGGTGTCTACATATCTCTGGGAGGTCCCTGGCCTATGGGCCTGATAATCTGTGTAGAATAGTGGTGGCCTGCTGCATGCTGCACAACGTTGCTGTGAGACATTCTATCGGCCTTTTGGAGGTGGAGGGTGCTATAGGTCCTGAGCAGTTACCTCAGAGAGGTGAGGAGAGTGATGGTGAGGATGAGGAAGGGGAAGATGTCAATTCCAAGAACCAACTGATACAACTCTACTTCCAATAACTGTCTGGGACTTAAGCCTGTAATTGTGGTTAGTGACTGATACTGTCAGTGGGCTATGTCATATAGGGGGGATTGGTCATGATAGGCGAGACATGGACCTCTTCATCATAGTACTGACAGACAGTATATGCAATCCTTCCTTGCCTAATTTGAAACATACATTACCACCAGCAAGCACAAATTGACAATAAAGTTGTTCTCTGCCAGTTGCATCCATACTCCACTTTGTTCAACATGGAAGACAGGGGACAGTGTTACAGGTGAGAAATGTACTTTATTGGTCGAACACAGTGAAATGTGCTATATACAGTGATGGAAGTTCCAAGGGTTGGGTGTCCTCAAAACCGACTTGGGGGCAGCCCTGTTGGATGTCATAGGTGGGTCCTATTTGTAGTATAGTACTTCATTTTGCCCTCAGAGTGTAGTTGGTGAATGGGTAGGATTGTTGCTTTGCAGTAGTAGCAGTGTCAATTGTTGGAGTGGGGCTTGTTCTTAGCTGGGTTTCCAGTGCCATATCTTGGCCATTGACTACGTTTGGGCGCCTGCTGTGGAGCTTATTGGGCTGGCATGGTTGGCCCTTGTGATTCCTGGGAGGGTATTTCCTGTGCTGTTTCTGCTGCTTGCGTCATCTGTTGCTGGTTGTCCAGGGCTGGTGTGGGGGCCTCTTGTCCAGTGTGGGTCTCAGACTGTTTGTTGACCATCTGCAGCAGTGCTCCAACAATGGTGGCCATTGTGGTATTGTGTTCTTTCAACTGCTCCATGGCCTGTTGGTGTTGTTCCAGCTGCATCCCCTGACTTTGTTCCAGGGTGGACACAATCTGTGCCAACCTGTCTTGGGTATGTTGGTAGGCCCCCAATACTTCTGCAATGATGTCCTGGGCTGCTGCATCCATCCGGTGCCCTACCCCTTGACCCACCGGGGCACTTGAACTTGCCCTAGCCCCCTGTGCCTGTGTCTCCTGCGCAGGTCTTGACGTGCCACTTGTACTGGGGCCCTCGCCTTCCTGCATGTTGAGAGTGGGAGACTGTGGCCTCTGTTGCTGTGTTCCACCTGTCTGTGCCCTGGGTCCACTGGTGTGGGTACGCCTCCCCTGGCCTGCTGGTCTTGACTGGGTGTTAGGGATGACAGTGGTTTCCTGGGTGGGGCTGCTGCATGATGAGCATCCAGGGCTGTGTGAGGGGCCTGCCTGCTCATCAGGGATCCTTCACCAGTGTCCTGTGAGGTGCCTCTGTCTCCCTGGTTTGAGGTGTACTGACTGTGCAATTTTGTGCTGGTGTTAATTTCAGTGGCCTTCCATGGTGCCTTTGTGAGGTGGACATTGCATTTAGTGGAAGTGGTGGGCTTACATTGTGGTGGGGGGTATTATTCCATTGAGGGTACGTGCAGGGGTGGATGGCTGTGCACAGCGGGAGTGATGTGGGCCTGGTAGTGAGTTGTGGGCAATGCAGGGTGGTGAATGTGGTGGCTGATGCCTGGGTGGGGTGTTGGTCCTGATGGGTGTGGGTGGGGTGGGGTGGTGCATGCATTGAAGATGTGTTGTGTATGGGGTAATTGTAGATGACTTACCCAAGTCCATTCCTCTAGTGAGTCCAGTGAGTCCCTCTGGGTGCAGGACGGTGAGTACCTTCTCCTCCCAGTCGGTGTAGTTGGGAGGTGTTGGTGGTGGTCCTCCCTCAGTCTTCTGCACTGCGATGTGGTGCCTGGATGCCATGGCCCTGACCTTCCCCGCAGGTCATTTCATCTCTTCCTGATGCGTTCATCATTCATCATTCATTCAGGGTTCATCTCACCCTGGTGCGTGGATGGTGACCCACTGCATTCACCCTGTTGACAATGGTCTGCCACAGCTCCAATTTCCGCGCAATGGGTGTGTGCTGCACCTTGGACCCAAAGATTTGTGGTTCCACCTCCAGGATCTCATCCACCATGGTCCTTAGCTACCTTTTGTTAAAGCGTGGATTTTTGGGGGGGACATGGTAAAGGTAGTGGATGGCGTTGGGACTGGGGACAGGGTATGGGTGCTCCTGTGTGGGTCGATATGCGTACCTGTATGCTGGTGTTCGCTGTCTGGCTCTGGTGCTCTCTGTCTTCTGGTCCTGGTTTCGTTGCAAGGGATTGTGGAGTATGTATGGGGGTGTTTTATGGTGTTCAGGATGTGTGTCAGGTGTGTAGGTGATAGGCTGAGTCAATGTGTACACTTATTGCTGTTGGGCCCACTTGCCGTCCGTGGCGGTCGCAGCCGCTAAGGTGTTTTGTGCATCATTATTTGGAGGGCGGGATGTGGGTGTGCTTGGTGGAGGCGGGGTGGGGTGGGCCGGGATTTCTGCCGACTGGGTCCTGGCGGGGAGTAGTGGTCTGGGATTTTTTGGCGGGGTTGGGTTTTTCAATCATTATATGGCGGGTTTCCATTCGCCGCCACCAGCGGGATTCTGTTCACCGCCGACACGGCGGTCGGCGGTCTTTCCCACCATGTTCATAATAACTGCCTAAATGTCAGTTTCTACACTGATTGAAAAAGGCAGTATATTTTGTTAACTCCATCTAAGACATCAAAACTTGTGATATAAAATATTACTGGTCAGAATGGAGTCATCAAGGTATATTTTATTTTGCTCAAATATTAATTTATATTTTGTTTTGCTTGATTTATGGTATTACACACAAACTAATATTTAAATATCTATTAAATGAAAAAACTATAGCTTACTGAAACAACGACTTTCTATATTTCTATCTTGTACTACAAATTCTACAGATCTACAATAAAAGATGGACCTTTAGTCAACTTTATCTGGCTTCCGCATTCTTCAGTATATATGGTAACAGTATGTGATGTACTCCACCCACAAGAGAAGCATACGAACAGCTGGGAAACTAATCAGTTATCTCACTGCTTCAGAAATCTTTCACAAATACTTGACATAAATATACATGATAAGATGAAACTAAGTAAGTATATATAAAATAAAACATTAAAAATGATCAAGTTATGCCTTGGGAAATAAGTGACCAATTGCCAATCCAGTGAATCTGGTCATAGACTGTGTAAATATTATAGCCAGGTGGGTTAAGATTGCAGAAACAGTATAGTTACTTGGAACCTCTATTCTGCAGCAATCTTGCACAGATAGGAAGCTGTGAATTAATGCACAAACCAAGACTCTGGCTTTGCTTCTACAAGGTTTGCTTTCACACCCACAGATGCCTGAACTTAGTTCAGTGCACAAAACCTGAATGTGAAAGAACAGGATTCTGTAGTCCCAGTCAACCCCACTTAATACATAGTTTGTGAGGTGTCTGTGCTTTCTGGGTTACTAACAGTCCAAAGAAAGGAGCCTGACATGCAGTGGTAATTTAAACTCATTTGCAGCATCCACTGCACTAAGAGAAAGACACTTGCCAGGGCCTTGGTGGCAGTTAGACCGCTGCCAGCACCACCACTTTTTGGCCACCTGATGGCGAGGTGGTGTTGGCGGTCCCAGTCCACCATGGCAGAGCTGCAAGCAACGCTGCCCTGGGAATTACGACCCCCTTCTCTGACGGTGTTCACATGGTGGTTTCCCCTCCATTTAAAGGCTGGCAGAGACGGGGTGGAGTGAGTCCCAAAGGGGCCTCTGCACTGCCCATGTACTTGGCATGGGCAGTACAGCACCCCACCCCTCCCCCCTGGCCAGCTCCATCGTGCTTTTCACTGTCTGCTTTGCAAACAGTGAAAAGTGCAATGGGTGCTGGCCATGCGCCCTACCCACCACAAAATTGCAGCTGTCTCAATTATGAGCCGTCGTCAATGATACGGGCTGTTTTCCGCTGGGCCAGCGAGTGGAAACTCTGTTTCCGCCTGCTGACCCAGTGGAAAACTCTTAATGGGGCCCGCAGAAAGGGGACCACACTGGCGGTAACCTGACTGCAGGAGTTTGGTGGACAGCCTTTTCCATCCACCAAACTATTAATGACTCACTTTATGCTTACAATTGTTTTATTTCAACAGCACTCATAACATTACCACTCAAAACTCATTAAAACACCACTAGCACAAGTCGCTAACAACAAAAATATTATGAACATTTCCTTTTTTTTTTTTTTTTGTTGTCCTCATTCACCTCAGACCTCATCCCATCCAAAGTAGGATAAGGCCCCTCCAATATTACATTTCTTGCTTACGGGTCTTCCCGATCCAAGAAAACCATTCCCCCTTTAAGAGGGTATCAGGTAGGTGTAAACATTGGGAAGATATAAGCTCTTTTCGTTCTGCTCAGATTAAGCATTATTCCCCCCAGCCACTCCATTAATGAGATCCAAAACCTTTTCATCTTGGTCATCTCCCCCACCCACTGTGTCCATTTTTGATACATATGTGAATGCATTTAACCAGTCTGTACTTAGTGGTGTAGTCACCAAAATCAAATTTTTGCAGCTCTCCCAGTGAGCTAGTAACACCATATAGAAAAGCAACTTATTCTTATCACTGCTCACTCCTACAAACCCATCAGCTTTTCCAAAAAGAGTTAGAGCTAGGCTTACATTTATATCAGACCCCAAAATTGTTGCTGCAATCTTACCCACTTCTTCCTAGAAATTGTAGATCTCAGCACACTCCATAAACATATGGATATCGATTGCATTCTCTAGCTCACATTTCTGACACCTTGCAACACCCTCTTTCCCCATCCTCAAAATCTTGTAAGGCAGCCAATATGCTCTGTGGAGGCAAAAAGATGGTTCTTTCTCAAAAATGCAGGCTTGACCAGGGTATACAAAGTGTGTAACGATATTTGCCATATGTCTTGCAACTGTGCCCTTGGCAGGCATCCTCCCCAGAGCTCCTCTGCCAGGCTGGAATCTCCCCCCATAGTCTCCAGTATTTCCCAATACCACTGCAAGACTTCTCTTTTTCCTGAAGACTTCCCCATCAAATGTTCTTCCATTTGTGCTATGAGGCCCAATTGCACTCCCAAACTCTGGAACCGCCTTTTAAGCTGCAAGTACTTAAACCTTGAAAGAGTTCCCTCCATGACTGCGAAGATCTCCTCCAATGAAAGCAGCTTACTATCACAAGTGAGTGGACTCCATGTTTGAAGGCCTGCTGATCTTGATGGCATTGCTAATACATCTTTCAAACACTCTGGGACACCCTAGGAGTCCCAAATTGGGGCCTGATAGCTGTAATATTGTCCTTTTATTGCATGCCTTATGCAAACCCTCATGGAAGCTATTGCTCGAGGCACCTTCAGTCTTACTTTGTTAAAAAAAATGTTTGTCACTGATTTTTAGGAGCAAAGAATTGCTAGCCACTGTAAAGTCTTTTAAATAGCTTTAATCAGGAGACCAACCTCTGAATATTCAGGGAAATTAAAAAGGATCCAGGAATTTTTCAGCTGAAGCACCCATACATAACATTCCATGTCCAGAAGAGCCAGGCAAACATAATTCCTCCTTCTACAGTGGAGCTTCTTCTGAGCCATCCTACTACCTTTATTTGCCCAAACAAAGGAATTAATAGCCTGCTGTATCTTTTCTAACTGCTCCTTTTTAAAAGGCAGAGGAATACTCTAAACAGGAAGGTGAATTTGGGGAGAATATTCATCTTTGGCAAATTAGTCCTGCCAAACTCTGGCAATGGCAGATCGTCCCATGCCTTCATCAATCTACTTGTTTCCACCATTACTTTGGCAAGATATATCTGGGATTCTATCCTAATCCTGTGCAAGCTTAACTCCCAGATATCTCATCTTCTTCCTGATTAAAGAATTGTTGCTCTCCTGATTCCACACCATTATTTCTGATTTACTTGTGTTGCCTTGTACCCGGAGACCTTACCAAACCTTTCAGTCTCCTGCACATTAGCTGGAAGAGCTGAATCTAAATCTGAGGTGTAAACTATGATATGATCTGCATATAGTGACACTTTCTTTCCACCCATTACAGAGAGAAGGAGGAATAGCAGAGACCCACTTTAACCTAGAAGCTAGGGGCTCAATATATAGGTTAAATAGAAGAGGGGCGAGTGGGCACCCTAGTGATTTTGAAGGGTAGAGTCAAATTCCTGTTTACTAGCACCGTTGTGCAGGAAGGTAGCCTCTTTCTAAAATGGTTATAACCACTTTCTGGCATGTTTGTCAGTGTGTTTGACTGTGTTCACTGGGATCCTGCTAACTTGGACCCCAGTGATGATGCCCTCTCCTTTAAACATGGTTGCTGGAACCTTTTTCTTCCCACAATTGGCATACTGGTCCCCCCATGTAAGTCCCTAGTATATGGTACCTAGGTCCCAGGGCATTGGGGGTCCAGGGGATCCCCATGGGCTGCAGCAGTTACTCTGCCAACCATAGGGAGCCCATGCAAAGGGTTTTGCAGGCCTGCCATTGCAGTATGCGTGAAACGGGTGCATGCACCTGTTTTTACTACAGGTACTACACCAGGTCACTGTAAGTCACCCCTATGGTAGGCCCTCGCAGCCCAGAGGGCAGGGTGCAGACACCTGTGTGTGAGGGCACCCCTGCACTAGCAGAGTTGCCCCCACAAACTCCAGATCCATTTTTCTGGACTTTGTGAGTGTGGAGATGCCATTTTATGCTTGTATTGGATAGAGGTCACTACCTATGTCCAGCTAATTAATGGAAACTCCGAACCCAGGTATTTTGGTGTAAAGCCTTCCAAGGTTTTCCAGGGAGACCAAGTCAAATTACAGACAGGTATCTGCCCTCCTGTTGCTTGAGCAGCTCAAGCCCAGGAAATCAGAACAAAGGATTTCACCCACTCTCTTTGGAAATAGGTATTACATGGCTTAGGAGGGATAGCCTTCCCAAGCCACTGGTATGATTTGAAGGGCACACGTGGTGCCCTCCATGCATAAACCAGTTTACATCAGTTCAGGACCTCCAGTCCCTGCTCTGGTGTGAAACTGGACAATGGAAAGGGAGTGACCATTCCCCTGTCCATCACCACCACAGGGGTGGTGCCCAGAGCTCCTCCGGAGGATCCCTAGGTTTTGCCATCTTGAATCCAAGGTTGGCAGGGAGCTCTAAGACCATCTGAGTGGCCAGATCAGGCAGGTGAAGTAAGAGCCCCCTCTTGATAGGTGATCATCCAGCTAGGTGACCAATCCCCCTTTCAGGGCTATTTAAGGTCTCTCTTTTGGGTGGTTCCTCAGATTCAGTTTGCAAGATTCCAGCAGGATTCCTCTGCAACCTCCACTTTTACTTCTGACTAAAGAAACTGCATTTGAACTCTCCAGGACCACACAATCTGCAACAAAGATGAAGACTTTGCCTGTAACATTGTTTCCACTGCTCCTTTCAGCTTCTGCAACATTTCCTCAGTTGTGCGTCCTCTGAGGACAGCCTGTCTTCAGTTTGCACAGGAAAGAAGAAGGAATCTCCCTTGTACTTAAGGAGTCACTCCCCTGCATCTGCAGGTACCAATGGCAACGACGACCAGCTGTGTGGATCCCCTTTCCAGCGGAGCTGCTTGGATCCTGCATCATTGGTGGTGGTTGGGCATGGTCTGTTCTGTCCTCTCTACCAGCTATCCAAATTGGGTGGAAGAAAGCCCTTGCATTCCCATGCAGGACAATACCACTGTGCACTGCATTTTTTGCAGCTGCCAAGGCTTGTTGGCAGTTTCTCCAAGGGGGTCTTCAGGCACCATGTAGCTCCAGCCCCCAGCACTCCTTCCTGCAATGCAAAGCTCCCTGAGTGGCTCTCCTGCGGGCTGGGACTCCTCTTCGTAGTGCTGCATGGGCTCCATCTGCAAATTCTTGGTCCCCATCCTGTGGGACTCCTGTGAGTGGTGCATGTGATTCTGTGGGCTCTCGGTAACGCTGAGGGCCACCTGTGACTCCCTCTCACGGGCTAAGTCCTCCTTGGCCTTGTTGGCCCCCTGCAGCATCACTTTCCACCTACTGCAAATTTTGCCTGTGCCAACGCTTGTTGGTGGATACGAAGATGCAAACCCGACTGCAATCCTCCTTTCGGTGTGAGACATCACCTGCATCCTCCAGGAACTCGACTCTGACTCCAGGGCAAGTGTATATATCTTGTGTGTTACTTGCCTCCTAAGGGAGTATTGCCTCTATAGTATTTTTGATGCTGTGTTACTATAATAAAGTACATTTATTTTTATAACACTGAGGTGGTCATTATGACATTGGCGGTCAGCTGACCACCATGCTGGCGATGGCAGTAGTACTGTCGCCAGGCTGGCGGTAATGACAGCCAAATAACGACCATGGTGGTGATCCCTCCCATAGACAGCCAATGTACCACGCCAACCGCCAGTGCTGAACGACCACCAGGACGGAGGTCGGGTAGGGAAGAGGCGAAGGCGGGAAAGGAAAAGCTTCTTAAGAGCAGCAGGATATGGGAGGAGGTAGGGGAGTGGAGGTAGAGGGAGTGTTGTTGGAGGAGGAGTTGTGCTGGCCTTGGGTGCAGGTGCATGGACAGTGTGTGGGTGTGTGAGGTGCATGGCTGATGGGGGTCTGAGTGGGAGTGTTTGTGTGTCTTTGGAGGGGGCAGAAAGAGTATGGGAGGTCAAACAGGACGTGTGGATGGATGTTGTGGTGGTGTCTGCAAGTGAGGTGGGTGTGCTGCATGAGGTAGTGATGGTGGTGGTGGTGACTGCACTTGTATTGTATGGGGTGCATGTCTGTGAGTCTGCTGTTGTGGTGACTGTGCGCAAGGCTGTGCAGGTGGTAGGATCTGGGACTGTTGATGCTGTGCTTGCAGGTGTGAGTGCTGATGTGACTGTGAGAGAGGAGGAAGAGGATATAGTGGAGGAAAGTGGCTGCTGTTGTGTGTGCAACTGTGAGTTGGCTCTGTGTGTGCTTGTGGACTGATGTGTGCTGCCTGTGTTTGTCTGTGCGAGTCTTGACTGTTGTTTTGGGTGCATGCTTGTCAGAATGTATGCATGGGATGGGTTTGGGGAGAGAAGACTGGGACTGGGAAGAGATAGTTGGAGGGGGGACGAAAGAAACAGGGACACTGGCTGCCATCAGAGCAGAGGCCAGAGCCTGAAACCATCTCTGTAGGGCCGCCAAGCCAATGCGAATAGCCTCCAGGAAGGCATTGCATTCCTGCATCTGGGATGCCAGCCCCTGGATGGCATTCACTATGGTTGACTGCCCTGCAGAGTTAGATCTCAGGAAGTCAATAGCCTCTTCACTGAGGGCAGCATGGCTGACTGGGACAGGGCATGAGGTGCCTGGAGCAAAGGAGATACCCATGATCTTGGGTGATCGGGCATGGGCAACTGGGTGGGGGCTACTGGGAGGGTGGTGCTGGTAAGGGGGTGGCAGAAGATGATGTAACTGGAGTTGTCCAAGAGGGGTCCTCCACCACTTGTGAACTTCCATCGGAGGGATCAGAGCCAGTGTTTAAGCTCCTGTCTCCCCCATGGTGCTCCCCTCGCCCTCCATCCCACTGGTCCCCTCAGCATCAGTGGACCCTGCCTCCTGAGTCCCGTGGGCTGCCGCTCCCTCACTCGCTGCTGCCCCTGCTCCTTTGCCACATGATGCTAATACACACATGGACAGGATGACAAAAGGAGAGGGAGGGTAGAAAGTAAGGGAGCATAGGGTCAATGACAGCAACAACAGCACAGATGGCATACACATCACAATCACTCCCTGAGACAAAGATTGGGCAGTATGGACCACAGTGATGAACCATTGCCTAGACATTACAGCAGGTAGAAATCCATACACTACCATCTGTGCACCTACTAGAAACAACTAAGCCCTGTCAGCCATGACAAGGTAGCTACCGAGCAATACCAAGAATGCATACCACCCTACATAGCTGAGCAGGACCACGCACAAATGTCTACACTGGCATATTGAGGCATCCACTGACTAGAAACCTGCACCCAACCCCATGCCAGGCAAGAAATGATGAATGCCACACACACTGGACTCACGCCCTTCTGGCTGCTGTGCTGCCTTCAAGCGCCCATCTAGCTCTGGGTACGCCACTGTCAGTATGCGGGCCATTAAGGGGGTCAGGATCTGATGGGCACCCCTCCCTCGTTGGGATGCCGTCCCTAGTTGGGTCTACACGGTGTTCCTGGCCCAGCGTCTCAGGTCCTCCCACCGTTTTCTGCAGTGGGTGTGCTCTGGCTATGGACCCCCAGGGTTCGCACGTCCTTGGCAATGGCATGCCACAATCCCTTCTTCCGAAAGGGTGCCTACCTGAAGAGGAAACAGACAGAAGGACACCATGAACCACACAATCCAGCCGGTCACACATATGGCCTACATACTGCATTTGCCCCAAATGTAGCACACACATGACCCGTACCTCTGCATTCACATTGTCTGCAGCCATTCCCCCAACTGACACACTGCTAGCACACACATACATCTCCATGCAGCCAGGTCACATGCAACGTACCCATGTTGCACTCACATGTTGGTTTGGAGGCCCATACAACTACGAATACAGGGGTAGAACCCCATCGACGAGCTTCCCCAACTCCTCTGACGTGAAGGCTGAGGCCCTTTCCCCTGTTGCACGGGACATGGCAGGTTCCAAACACAGGTCACAACAGCATACACAGTGGAGATGTCATCCAGTGGATAGTCAGGAATCATGTGCAGTTGTAGAAAGGAAAAGGCGGTCACATCCGCTGATCATCATTGGTTCCTGTACTCCAAAGAGCCCCGTGTTAGTCAATGAGGAATTTCAGGGTGGTGCAGACCGCCTTCCGCCATGAGGCCTAACGCCGGTGGAGTTAGGTCACTTCCATTTGTCCCTGCATACAGGACAGGCAGTTGCCATTTCCTACTGCTAGTGCTCATGTTTGGATTCTGTCTGTGTGTCCTTGGTGTTTCAATTCTAGTGTCCAAATCACATACATGCACTGTGTACTCTGATGTTGTGTATCCATGCGTGCGGTTGTCACACCCATATTGCTTTTAGTCCACTCAGATATCAACTATTGTTGAGGAATAGGAGGAGGAGGCATACACCCGTGTACAGACCCCTTGTGGACTTGGCTACATTGGAGGACCACCACATCATGTCTATCGTTTGGACAGGGCCACAATCACAGAGCTGTGTTCACAATTGGACCCTGATCTGATACCTGCAATCTGTAGCACCACAGCAATTCCCCCTCTTGTGTGGGTACTGTCAGAGCATTTCCGGGCAACTGGTTCATTCCAGGTGACTATGGGCTTGGCTGCAGGAATGTCACAGCCAATATTCTCAATTGTGCTTCGAAGGGTTTTGGCTGCCTTGCTCAAACACATGTGCAGCTACATCGCATTCCCCCAGGTTGATGATTTGCCCATTGTGAAGGCTGGATTCTACGCAAAGGGACGCATACCACATGTTATCAGGGCCATTGACAGGACCCATATTGCCTTAGTCCGTCCCGTGGCAAATGAACAGGTGTATAGGGATTAGAGGAGTTTCCACTCTCTCAAAGTCCAGATGGTGTGCTATGCTGACCAGTACATCCCCCACATCACTGCCAGATATCCTGGATCTGTGCATGATGCCTGTCTTGAGGAGTAGCAACGTCCCACAGGTGATGGCACGACTACAGAGGCACAGAGGCTTGAGTCCCCGCCCAATGTATGTCAATGTATGCCTACTGATGTCATGCCCCATGCCATTGTGCATGGTTAATGTGTGTTCCTCACTTCTTCCAGGTGACTGCCCTGGCTGTTGACCCCTGTCAGGAATCTGAGAACAGGGGCTGAGAATTGGTACAATGATGTTTGTGGGCGTACCAGGAGGATTGTAGAACGAACCTTCGGTCTCCTAAAAGCCAGGTTCAGGTGCCTCCATCTGACAGGTGGATCCCTGTGCTACTTACCTGAGAAGGTCGGCCAGATTGTGGTGGTGTGCTGCATGCTGCACAATTTGACCCTCAGATGCCATGTGCCCTATCTGCAGGAAGAGGGGGTGACAATGCACCTGTGGCAGCAGTGGACACTGAGGACAGTGAGGAGGAGGAAGAGGAGGAGGATGTGCACAACAGGACACAGATCATTCAGAAGTACTTCCAATAACACTCAGGTAAGATTGTTGATCCATACATGTCTACATTTAATTTATGCGCTGTGTGGGTGTAGTATTATGCCAATCACTACCTTTCCATCCCAATTGACTGTCACCTATGCCTTCCCTTATTGCAGATGTTGGTGTGGTTACAACAGTGTACTGATGTCATGACTACATACTGCTGAGGTAGGTACATTTGTTGGATGGCTTCACACATTACAGGACATTTGCACTAGATAATACAGTTCAATACATTGCACATTTCTTTCTGATAAAGCACTATTACTCAAGTTGTGTTTAAGGGTGTTTATTTGAAGAAAACAAAACAATGGAAAGTTCAATAGAGTGGGGTGATGGTTGAGGAAGAGTTCAGAGGAGTGGCCCAGTCTGTTTGTGGCACAGGTCCAGTGTCCATGGGTCCATAGGAAGAGGAGCAATGGCAGTTCAAAGTGAACTGGGTGAATCTGTCGGACACAAAGGGAACATTCGGGAGGGGCTCATTTCCTGGCAGTGGTCTTTGTCTTGGCAACAGTCTTTGGTGTCTGCCTGGGTCGCAGGGAACGCTTGCGAGGTGGTTTACCTTCTGCAGGGGGAGGGGTGCTGGTGTCCTATGGGTCCTGTGGCTGGTCCTCCTGTCCGATAGCTGCAGCTGATGTTGATGGCTGTTGGGTGGACTGGCTAGTGGAAGAGGGATGCTGGTGTGCTCTATTCTCCTGCATGGTGTTGGCCACATCACCCAGCAAACCTACAAAGGAGGCCATGTTGGCATTTAGGGCCTGCAACTACTGCATGACCTCCTGTTGATGTACTGCCTGCAGCCGCTGGTTCTCCTGCATGATGGTGATCACCTGGACCATCCTTAACCGGGGATTGTTGGTATGCTCCCAGGACATGTATGAATACTTCCTGGGCAGTCGGATCCCTGGGCCTGTCCTCCCTCTGGTTCACAGCTGCCCTCTGAGTGTCCCTGCCGCCCTATGCCTGTGTCCCCTGAACTGTGTGCCCACTCCAACTGACACCAGGACCTGCATTGTCTTGCCTGTGTGGTGTAGACTTGGATCCCGGTACAGGTGGGCACACCAGTGATTGAAGTGTCCTGGGGACAGGGGTTTGGGGGGGTTGGCTGGCAGCTGTGGTGTTGGAGTCTGAGGGGGGCTCTGTGGTGGACTGGGTGTAGGATATGGTGTCTGAATGACCAGTGGTCCCAGATGGCCAGGGAGTTGAGGGCATATTCTGGTGGGGGACTGGGTTGCCATGGCACCTCCTCGCCACTGACATTGGCTGGGGCACCTGTGTAGATTACAATGATGTGTTAAGGTAATTTTCTGTTACATTTTCCGCATTTCCAGCTTTCCCAATGATATTGGTGTTGGCAGCAGTCACTGCGGCGGTATTCGGGATTTACAGCCAATGTCATAAAGAGGGCCTGAGTGTTTTCTTTCATGTGGGTAAGTGCTGTGTGACTATAGTGGTATTGCATGAGCTTTGCAAGTCTCCGAGATAAGCCTTGGCTGTTCATCCACAGCTACCCCTAGAGAGCTTGCCTTCTAGACTCTGCCTACACTACACTAATAGGGGATACCTGGACCTGCACCAGCCAAATTCCTACACCTTGTCACAGAAGCTTGATAAATCAGGCAAATAGCTCTACAAAAGCTGTCACCCAAATTATATTGCTTTAATATTGAGGTCAACTATACCCATTTCACCCTATCAATGCTGTTGGTAGCGTCTAACGTAATGACCATTAGAGAGAGATTAAAAGTTGTAGCTAAGTAAATTGCTCCTATACAGCCATACGTTAACTCATACGAAGATCAACCCCTAACAAAGCACTTCTGATCTTTGTGTAACAGACTGTGAACCAACCCATTCAGCCTTTTTTCTAGAGGACTCACAACAGGACGGATCTTTCACAGGTTTCAAAATTATCTAACAATCACCTCAATCCCAGATTTTGATAACTGGGTCCCTTTCTTAAACATTCTCAAAATATTGTGGTCATTAAAGGGAGAATAGAATCTCACAGGGCTTTATACAGCTCAGCTGGCAAAACATCAGAGCCCGCAGCTTCCCTACCCCTTGTCAGATCAGATTGCCCTCTCACTTCTTCCTGTATTAAACCCTCATTCAAAACAAGCTGGCTTCTTAAGACCAAGGGCCAGATGTATCAAGCGATTTTGCACTCGAATGCAAAAGGGCCTTTCAGAATGTATTGAAGGCATTCACAGTGCAATTTTAAGGAATCGCTAAAATAGCGATTCCTAAAAATTGCGACCCCATTTAGAGAATAGCAAATTGCGATTCTCTAAATAGGAAATCGCAAATAAGGAATCCTTATTTGTGATTTCTTAAGCACAGGTATCAAACATTTCCTAAATGCGAATTGGGCATTTAGGAAATACAATTACCACCAACAAAAGTTTGGTGGTAACCATGTGCAAATTTTAAAAATGCATTTTAAATGCATTTTTAAAATTGACATGTAGCGCACACATGCCCCTAAAGCATGTGTGTGCTTCACATGTCCGTAAAAATATTTTTGGGGTGCAGCAGAGGGGGCCTTAGGCCCGCAGCACCCTGGGATTTGCATTCCCTAAATTGCTAATTCCTAACTGGAATTCGCAATTTAGGAAATGCAAAACCATTTGCAGCAGGCCCATAGGTGCAAATGGAGTTGGATTCTCTATTTGCGATTCGGTAATAGCATTTGCGAATTTTAGGAAATCGCTATTACCGAATCGCAAAAATCATACATACCATTTTGCATTTCTTAAATAGCGATTTCTTAAAATTCGCTATTTAAGAAATGCAATTTGGTTTTTTGATACATCTGGCCCCAAATTCTGTACTGCTTCCCCTCTTAACCACTGCTCCACTGCCTCTTCTACAGTTACTAAATCTTAAGAGTACAGATTTTGGAAGAAATTTTAAAAAGCTCCCTTTATCTCCCTGTGGATGGACATTTTTGAACCCAACTGATAACTTTTTATCGTTTTGATAATTTTCCTCACACAGTCCACTTCACTCTTTCAAGCAAGCAGTTTACCCACACTCTTGCCACACTCAAACTGAGCTAACTTGCTTGCTTTCCATCTCTTTTTAACCCTGACCTCTGAAAGTTCTGCCAGCTGTTCTCTCTTCCTATGTAAACTATTCTCTAAAGAGGTACCCTCCTCAGAGCCTAAGCTTGTGGCCAACCATTTACCCAAACTTGCATCTCTGACTCCAATGTCTTAATCTCTCCCCTATATTTCTTATTTCTAAAACTAGACAGACTGGTAAGTTTTCCCGTAGGAAAGGACTTAAAAGAGACCCATACAACCATCACAAGGGCTAAACCAAGATTCATCTTAAAAAACTCTTCTGTATCCCTACGTAGACTGGCCTTATTACTATGAATAGGTCTTAATTTTACCATAATGGGCAAAAGATCAGAGAGATGAGCTAGTAGATAAGTGATGTCCAAAATATCCTCCCTTAAGGCACGATCGACTTAAAGATAGTCAGTTCCAGCGTGACCATATACGTTGTTATAAAAAGTAAACCATTGGAAAGAGCCTACACTTTCCCTCCATAGATCACACAATGCAAATTGAATTATCATGCTTTTAAAATACGCTCGAGACACAGGATAACCAACTGACCTACATTTAATCGACTTGACCAGTTTCCAATCTAAGAAGATATTAAAATTCCTGGCCATAATAATGGGGGAGGTAAAATCTAGCAAATCTCAGAATATTGTCTTTAAAGACTTCATATCATCTGTATTTGGGCTATATTAGCCCACCAATGTAAATTTCTTGTCAAACAATTGCAACTATGTGATCAGCTATCTGGCCGTTCAATCTGTAGCACTTCCAGAGATAGACAAGTAGGCCTGCTTCATGACCGGTATAGCTACTCCTCTAGTACTACAGCTCTGCTCTCACCACACCAATTGTTAGACCCACTTTCTTGAGTTAAAGAACCCTATGAATTCTTCTTTACTCAAATGAGTTTCTTGTAGAATAATAATAGGGGCCGGAGAATCCCTTAGAACTGAAGGAGCCTGTCCTGCCTCCCTTTTGTGTGTAAATCAGTATTAATTCCAAGAAAGTATTTGTATTGGCAGAGTTGTACCTTCTACCCACTGTGCCATATCATATCTGTTACTAGAAACAAGATACTCAGTGAGGGTTTGAGAACTTTTTTCTTTTTTACCCAATGCTCCCCACCCTCTAACCGATAGACCCACCCTCCCATAGGGAACCCTCCCATGCATCCACATGGGCTGCAATTAGCCCTGATAAGAGCACCCCAGGGAACCCCAAAAATAAGTGTGATAAGTACCTCATCATAAAGAAATAGACAAAACAAGAAGAAATTAAAAATGCAACACTTTAGCACCCCTGCCAAGAGATGAAAAAGTTACTACCCTAAATCTAACAATGTGAACTACCTTGAGCACAAACTGTGCTCCCCATTCTGATAGTTTCCAACAGCATATTCACTTCTCTGACCCCTCTTAGGTTATACATTCTATTGTTGTATATCATGTGGAGTGAGGCTTGAAACCTTTGCTGAGACTTTGCTGGGACATAACTTGCTCCTCAACCACAGCCATACAGTAGCCCTCATCCTAATTGACCTATCGACCGCCTTTGACACGGTCTCGCACCTCACCCTCTGCTCCAGAATCCACACAGCTGGCATCTGTGGAAAGGCCCTACAAGGGATATGCTCCTTCCTGTCTGGCAGAACACAGAGTCAGACTCCAGTCTTACCTATGAGAACCTAGAGAGATCAGCTGTGGATTTCCACAGGGTTCCTCCCTAAGTCCCACACTCTTCAACATCTACATGGCCTCATTCACAACCATCGTCAGGAACCATGGGCTGAACATCATCTCCTATGCCGACGATACCCAACTGATTATCTGACTGACCAAAATCCCCACTACTGCCAAGAACAATTTCCACAACCGGATGCAAGCCGTTGTTGCCTGGATGAAGGACAGCTGCCTCAAGCTCAAATCTGACAAGACTGAGATACTCACCCTGGGACCTTCCACATCAGCCTGGGATGACGTCTGGTGGCCATCCACCCTCGGCAACCCCCCATCTCTACAACCATGCAAGCAACCTCAGCTTCATCCTGGACTCATTGCTCACAATGACCCACCAAGTCAACTCAGTCTCATCCTCCTGCTTACACACACTTCGACTTCTCTGGAAGATCTACAAATGGATCCCAATGGACTGCCACAGAACCATAACCCATGCCTTGGATACCAGCAGACTTGACTATGGCAACGTCCTCTACACCGGTGTAGGAACATACCATCTTGCCTGGCATGTTACCCCCATTTTTACAAGTATGCAAGTTTGTTTTTGTCTGTCTCACTGGGATCCTTCTAGCCAGGACCCCAGTGCTCATACTTTGTGGCCTGAATGTGTGAACCTGTGTAGTGACCAACTGTGTCACTGAGGCTCTGCTAACCAGAACATCAGTGCTCATGCTCTCTCTGCCTTTAAAATTGTCACTGTAGGCTAGTGACCATTTTTACCGATTCTAATTGGCATACTGTGTAGGAGGCTGGACTGGCTTGTAGTGAGTACCAAGGGGTACTTGCACCTTGCACCAGGCCCAGTTATCCCTTATTAGTGTATAGGGTGTCTAGCAGCTTAGGCTGATAGATAATGGTAGCTTAGCAGAGCAGCTTAGGCTGAACTAGGAGACATGTGAAGCTACTACAGTACCACTTAGTGTCATATGCACAATATCATAAGAAAACACAATACACAGTTATACTAAAAATAAAGGTACTTTATTTTTTATGACAATATGCCAAAGTATCTTAGAGTGTACCCTCAGTGAGAGGATAGGAAATATACACAAGATATATATACACAATAGCAAAAATATGCAGTATAGTCTTAGAAAACAGTGCAAACAATGTATAGTTACAATAGGATGCAATGGAGAAACATAGGGATAGGGGCAACACAAACCATATACTCCAAAAGTGGAATGCGAACCACGAATGGACCCCAAACCTATGTGACCTTGTAGAGGGTCGCTGGGACTATTAGAAAATAGTGAGAGTTAGAAAAATAACCCTCCCCAAGACCCTGAAAAGTGAGTGCAAAGTGCACTAAAGTTCCTCTAAGGACAAAGAAGTCGTGTTAGAGGAATAATGCAGGAAAGACACAAACCAGCAATGCAACAACTGTGGATTTCCAATCTAGGGTACCTGTGGAACAAGGGGACCAAGTCCAAAAGTCACAAGCAAGTCGGAGATGGGCAGATGCCCAGGAAATGCCAGCTGCGGATGCAAAGAAGCTTCTAATGGACAGAAGAAGCTGAGGTTTCTGCAGGAACGAAAAGGGCTAGAGACTTCCCCTTTGGTGGAAGGATTCCACTTGCCGTGGAGAGTCGTGCAGAAGTGTTTTCCCGCCGAAAGAACGCCAACAAGCCTTGCTAGCTGCAAATCGTGCGGTTAGCGTTTTTGGACACTGCTGAGGCCCAGGAGGGACCAGGAGGTCGCAAATTAGACCAGCAGAGAGAGAGGATGTCGAGAAAGACAAGGAGCCCTCTCTGAAGCCAGTAGCACCCGGAGAAGTGCCAGAAACAGGCACTATGAGGATGCGTGAAACGGTGCTTGCCGAAGTTGCACAAAGGAGTCCCACGTCGCCGGAGACCAACTTAGAAAGTCGTGCAATGCAGGTTAGAGTGCCGTGGACACAGGCTTGGCTGTGCAAAAAGGATTTCCGCCGGAAGTGCACAGGGGCCGGAGTAGCTGCAAAGTCGCGGTTCCCAGCAATGCAGCCCAGCGAGGTGAGGCAAGGACTTACCTCCACCAAACTTGGACTGATGACTCACTGGACTGTGGGGGTCACTTGGACAGAGTTGCTGGATTCGAGGGACCTCGCTCGTCGTGCTGAGAGGAGACCCAAGGGACTGGTAATGCAGCTTTTTGGTGCCTACGGTTGCAGGGGGAAGATTCCGTCGACCCACGGGAGATTTCTTCGGAGCTTCTGGTGCAGAGAGGAGGCAGACTACCCCCACAGCATGCACAAGCAGGAAAACAGTCGAGAAGGCGGCAGGATCAGCGTTACAGAGTTGCAGTAGTCGTCTTTGCTACTATGTTGCAGGTTTGCAGGCTTCCAGCGCGGTCAGCAGTCGATTCCTTATCAGAAGGTGAAGAGAGAGATGCAGAGGAACTCGGCTGAGCTCATGCATTCGTTATCTGCAGTTTCCCCAGAGACAGAGACCCTAAATAGCCAGAAAAGAGGGTTTGGCTACCTAGGAGAGAGGATAGGCTACTAACACCTGAAGGAGCCTATCACAAGGAGTCTCTGACGTCACCTGGTGGTACTGGCCACTCAGAGCAGTCCAGTGTGCCAGCAGCACCTCTGTTTCCAAGATGGCAGAGGTCAGGAGCACACTGGAGGAGCTCTGGACACCTTCCAGGGGAGGTGCAGGTCAGGGGAGTGGTCACTCCCCTTTCCTTTGTCCAGTTTCGCGCCAGAGCAGGGGCTAAGGGGTCCCTGAACCGGTGTAGACTGGCTTATGCAGAATTGGGCACATCTGTGCCCAACAAAGCATTTCCAGAGGCTGGGGGAGGCTACTCCTCCCCTGCCTTCACACCATTTTCCAAAGGGAGAGGGTGTCACACCCTCTCTCAGAGGAAGTTCTTTGTTCTGCCATCCTGGGCCAGGCCTGGCTGGACCCCAGGAGGGCAGATGCCTGTCTGAGGGGTTGGCAGCAGCAGCAGCTGCAGTGAAACCCCAGGAAGGGCAGTTTGGCAGTACCAGGGTCTGTGCTACAGACCACTGGGATCATGGGATTGTGCCAACTATGCCAGGATGGCATAGAGGGGGCAATTCCATGATCATAGACAAGTTACATGGCCATATTCGGAGTTACCATTGTGAAGCTACATATAGGTAGTGACCTATATGTAGTGCACGCGTGTAATGGTGTCCCCGCACTCACAAAGTTCAGGGAATTGGCTCTGAACAATGTGGGGGCACCTTGGCTAGTGCCAGGGTGCCCTCACACTAAGTAACTTTGCACCTAACCTTTACCAGGTAAAGGTTAGACATATAGGTGACTTATAAGTTACTTAAGTGCAGTGTAAAATGGTTGTGAAATAACGTGGACGTTATTTAACTCAGGCTGCAGTGGCAGGCCTGTGTAAGAATTGTCAGAGCTCCCTATGGGTGGCAAAAGAAATGCTGCAGCCCATAGGGATCTCCTGGAACCCCAATACCCTGGGTACCTCAGTACCATATACTAGGGAATTATAAGGGTGTTCCAGTAAGCCAATGTAAATTGGTAAAAATGGTCACTAGCCTGTTAGTGACAATTTGGAAAGAAATGAGAGAGCATAACCACTGAGGTTCTGGTTAGCAGAGCCTCAGTGAGACAGTTAGTCACTACACAGGTAACACATTCAGGCACCCTTATGAGCACTGGGGTCCTGGGTTACCAGGGTCCCAGTGACACATACAACTAAAACAACATATATACAGTGAAAAATGGGGGTAACATGCCAGGCAAGATGGTACTTTCCTACACAACCCCCCCCCCAAACGAAGGACAATAAGACTAGCCATGACCTGATGAGTCTTCATTGTCTAAGTGGAAATATCTGGAGAGTCCATCTGCATTGGAGTGGCTACTCCCAGGTCTATGTTCCACTGTATAGTCCATTCCCTGTAGGGATATGGACCACCTCAACAATTTAGGATTTTCACCTTTCATTTGTTTTAGCCAAAGTAGAGGTTTGTGGTCTGTCTGAACAATGAAGTGAGTGCCAAACAGGTATGGCCTCAACTTCTTCAGAGCCCAGACCACAGCAAAGGCCTCCCTCTCAATGGCAGACCAACGCTTTTCTCTTGGGGTCAACCTCCTACTAATAAAAGCAACAGGTTGATCCTGGCCCTCAGAATTAAGTTGTGATAGGACTGCCCCTACTCCTAATTCAGATGCATCAGTTTGGACATAGAATTTTTTAGAGTAACAAGGGCTTTTCAGGACAGGTGCAGAGCACATGGCCTGCTTCAGCTCCTCAAAAGCTTTCTGACAGTTTGCTGTCCATAATACCTTTTTAGGCATTTTCTTGGATGTGAGGTCATTAAGAGGGGCTGCAATGGAGCCATAGTTCTTAATGAACCTCCTGTAATACCCAGTGAGGCCTAGGAAGGCTCTTACCTGAGTCTGAGTGGTAGGGGGAACCCAATCAATAATTGTTTGGATTTTCCCCTGAAGTGGTGCAATCTGTTCCCCACCAACAAGGTGTCCCAGATAAACCACCTTACCCTGCCCTATCTGGCACTTTGAAGCCTTGATAGTGAGGCCTGCCTTTTGCAGGGCCTCCAAAACTTTCCATAGGTGGACCAGGTGATCATCCCAGCTGGAGCTAAAGACAGCTATATCGTCCAAATATGCTGCACTGAAAGCTTCCAGCCCTTGCAGGACTGTGTTCACCAACCTCTGAAAAGTGGCAGGTGCATTTTTCAAACCAAAAGGCATTACAGTAAACTGGTAATGTCCTCCAATGGTAGAAAATGCAGTCTTAGGTTTAGCATCTTCTGATAATTTGATCTGCCAATACCCTGCAGTCAAATCAAAAGTGCTTAGATACTTGGCAGATGCCAGTGTATCTATGAGCTCATCTGCCCTGGGTATAGGGTGAGCATCAGTTTTGGTTACCAAGTTGAGACCTCTATAGTCTACACAAAACCGCATTTCCTTCTTTCCATCTTTGGAATGGGGTTTTGGTACCAGTACCACAGGAGAAGCCCATGGACTGTCAGAGTGCTCAACCACTCCTAGTTCTAACATTTTCTGGACCTCTTGCTTTATGCAGTCCGTGACATGGTCAGGCTGCCTATAGATCTTACTTTTGACAGGTAAACTGTCTCCAGTATCTATAGTGTGCTCACACCAAGAAGTGGTACCTGGCACAGTAGAGAAGAGTTCAGAGAATTGATCTAGGAGATTTATGCAATTATCTTTCTGCTCAGCAGTAAGACAATCAGCCAAAACTACACCTTCCACAAGAGCATCTTGTTCTGTGGAAGAGAAGAGATCAGGTAGAGGATCACTGTCTTCTTCCTGTCCCTCATCAGTTGCCATGAGCAGGGTGAGATCAGCCCTGTCATAGTAGGGTTTCAGGCGGTTGACATGGAGCACCCTAAGGGGACTCCTGGCAGTGCCTAAGTCAACTAAATAGGTGACTTCTCCCTTCTTTTCAACAATTGTGTGGGGACCACTCCATTTATCTTGGAGTGCTCTTGGGGCCACAGGCTCCAAGACCCACACTTTCTGCCCTGGTTGGTACTGGACCAAAACAGCCTTCTGATCATGCCATTGCTTCTGGAGCTCTTGGCTGGCCTGAAGGTTTTTACTGGCCTTTTTCATGTACTCAGCCATCCTTGATCTGAGGCCAAGTACATAATCCACAATATCCTGCTTAGGAGCTTTTAAAGGTTGTTCCCAACCCTCCTTGACAAGTGTGAGTGGACCCCTAACAGGGTGTCCAAAAAGAAGTTCAAAGGGGCTGAAGCCCACTCCTTTCTGGGGTACCTCCCTGTAGGCAAAAAGGAGGCATGGTAGAAGGATATCCCATCTCCTGCGGAGTTTTTCAGGGAGACCCATAATCATGCCTTTGAGAGTTTTATTAAATCTCTCCACCAGTCCATTTGTTTGTGGATGATAGGGTGTTGTGAACTTGTACGTTACACCACACTCCTTCCACATGGCCTTTAAGTATGCAGACATGAAATTGCTTCCTCTGTCTGATACTACTTCCTTTGGGAAGCCCACCCTGGAAAATATTCCCAGGAGGGCCTTTGCCACTGCAGGTGCTGTAGTGGTCCTTAAAGGAATTGCTTCAGGATATCTTGTGGCATGGTCCACTACCACTAAGATAAACCTATTGCCTGAAGCAGTAGGAGGGTCAAGGGGGCCAACTATGTCAACCCCTACCCTTTCAAAGGGAACCCCAACCACAGGCAGTGGAATAAGGGGTGCCTTTGGGGTGCCACCTGTCTTGCCACTGGCTTGACAGGTTTCACAGGACTTACAAAATTCCTTTGTGTCCTCAGACATCCTAGGCCAATGAAACAGGGGAACGAGCCTGTCCCAAGTTTTCATTTGTCCTAGATGCCCAGCTAAGGGAATGTCATGTGCCAGTGTTAGGAGGAACTTTCTGTACTCCTGAGGAATCACTAATCTCCTGGCAGCTCCAGGTTTAGGATCCCTATGCTCAGTGTACAAGAGGTTGTCCTCCCAGTAAACTCTGTGAGAGTCACTGACATCCCCATTAGCCTGTTTGACAGCTTGCTGTCTGAGACCCTCTAATGTGGGACAGGTTTGCTGTGCCACACTCAGCTCCTCTCTGGCAGGCCCCCCTTCACCCAAAAGCTCAGCAGTGTCTGCTTCCAGCTCCTCTGGTGTAGGTTCTGCACAGGGAGGGAATTCTTCTTCCTCAGAAGTAGAATCCACTGTAGAGGGAGGGATAGTAGGAAGTGGTTTGCTTCTACTACCCCTAGCTTTAGGGAGCACTTGGTCCATTGTTCCAGGATCCAAGTTTTCCCTGTCCTTTTTGCTTTTTGGCCTGAGCCCTTGTCAAAGCAAAAATATGCCCTGGGATGCCCAGCATTGCTGCATGGGCCTCCAACTCCACATCTGACCAAGCTGATGTCTCCAAATCATTCCCTAATAGACAGTCTACAGGTAAATCTGAAGCTACCACAACTTTCTTTGGACCAGTAACCCCCCCCCAGTTGAGATTTACAACAGCCATGGGGTGGCTAAGTGTGTTGTTGTGAGCATCGGTTACTTGGTACTGGTGACCAAGTAGGTGTTGTTCAGGGTGGACCAGTTTCTCTATGACCATAGTCACACTGGCACCAGTGTCCCTGTAGGCCTGAACCTCAACACCATTTATTAGGGGTAGCTGCTTGTACTTATCCATATTACGGGGACAAGCAACTAAGGTGGCTAAATCAATAGCCCCCTCAGAGACTAACACTGCCTCTGTGGCTTCCCTAACAAGGCCAACCCCAACTAAATTACCAAAAGTGAGCCCAGCTACTCCCTTGGATTGGCTATTAGTAGGTTTGCTCCCACCACCACTGCTATTAGTAGGGACACTAGGGGTAGCAGTAGGGGTTGTAGTGGTAGGAGCATTGGTGCCTTTCTTTGGACAACTGGGATCTGTTGTCCAATGGCCTTTTATTTTACATAAATAGCACCATGGTTTCTTTTCCTTGTTCTGATTAAAGGAGGATTTGGACCCACCACCCCCACCAGAGTGTTTTTGTGGGCCTGATGAAGACTCATTTTTAGATTTGTCCCCACCCTTGTCTGAAGACTTACCATCCTTCTTTTTGTTGCCATCTTTGTCACCCCCTGTATGAACTTTTCTGTTCACTCTTGTTCTGACCCATTTGTCTGCCTTCTTTCCCAATTCTTGGGGAGAGGTCAGATCAGAGTCCACCAAGTACTGGTGCAACAAATCAGACACACAATTATTAAGAATATGCTCTCTCAGGATTAAGTTATACAGGCTGTCATAATCAGTAACTTTACTGCCATGTAACCACCCCTCCAAGGCCTTCACTGAATGGTCAATGAAATCAACCCAGTCTTGTGAAGACTCCTTTTTGGTCTCTCTGAACTTTATCCTGTACTGTTCAGTGGTTAAGCCATAACCATCCAGGAGTGCATTCTTAAGAACTTGGAAATTATTAGCATCATTTTCTTTCACAGTAAGGAGCCTATCCCTACCTTTTCCACTAAATGATAGCCATAGGATAGCAGCCCACTGCCTTTGAGGGACATCCTGTACAACACAGGCCCTCTCAAGTGCAGCAAACCACTTGTTAATGTCATCCCCCTCCTTATAAGGGGGAACTATCTTGTGCAGATTCCTGGAATCATGCTCTTTTGCAGGATGACTATGGGGAATACTGCTGCTGCCACCATGGGTTTCTAAACCCAACTTCTGTCTTTCCTTCTCTAGTTCAAAAGACTGTCTATCCAAATCCAGCTGTTGCTTTTTAAGCTTCAGTCTGGTTTGTTCCACCCTCAACTTATTGAGTTCCCTCTCTAACATTCTGTCATCAGGGTTGGTGGGAGGGACATTCTTAGATACAGAGGTATGATGGGAATGAACAGAAGGAGACCTGTCCCCTACAGTAGCCACCCTAACAGCTTGGTTAACAGAAACATTACTACCAGTATGGTGAGAATAAATGCTTTTGCTATGATGTGAGACAACACTATTTGTATGGTGTGGCTCATCATCATTACCAACTATGCTAGACTGTCTAGTAATGGGCAGGCTAGGAAGTTTCTTTCCTGAATCTTTTCCTGGGGGAGTCCCTGAATCAGATTGAGAACTATTAGGTACTTTTTCAACAGATGAGGCACCTATGGCCTTATCCTGTTCTCTAAGCATGTTAAGTAACAGTTCCAAGGAAGGATTCTTCCCTACACTCAAACCTCTCTCTATACAGAGACTCCTTGCTCTTTTCCAGCTAAGGTTGTCATATGCAAGTTTGGACAGATCAACATTTTGGTCTGTGCCAGACATTTTTAGAGAGAGTTAAAGTGATAGTAAAAGATAAAAAGTTTGTCAGAGCTTTTAGAAAGACAGAGAAAAAAAAACTTTTAAAACTTTTTAGAACTTTTTAGAAAGTTAGAAGTACTTTTCAGCACTTAGAAAAGAGTGAAAAGAGGAAATGCAAAACTTTTTGGCTATGTGTATATACACTGACCTTGTTTTGTATATTTTTCTCTTATGAAAAGTACAATGACAAGAGTGGTAAGTAGTCTCAAAGCACTTATCCCACCACTGCACAACCAATGTAGGAGGCTGGACTGGCTTGTAGTGAGTACCAAGGGGTACTTGCACCTTGCACCAGGCCCAGTTATCCCTTATTAGTGTATAGGGTGTCTAGCAGCTTAGGCTGATAGATAATGGTAGCTTAGCAGAGCAGCTTAGGCTGAACTAGGAGACGTGTGAAGCTACTACAGTACCACTTAGTGTCATATGCACAATATCATAAGAAAACACAATACACAGTTATACTAAAAATAAAGGTACTTTATTTTTTATGAAAATATGCCAAAGTATCTTAGAGTGTACCCTCAGTGAGAGGATAGGAAATATACACAAGATATATATACACAATAGCAAAAATATGCAGTATAGTCTTAGAAAACAGTGCAAACAATGTATAGTTACGATAGGATGCAATGGGGAAACATAGGGATAGGGGCAACACAAACCATATACTCCAAAAGTGGAATGCGAACCACGAATGGACCCCAAACCTATGTGACCTTGTAGAGGGTCGCTGGGACTATTAGAAAATAGTGAGAGTTAGAAAAATAACCCTCCCCAAGACCCTGAAAAGTGAGTGCAAAGTGCACTAAAGTTCCTCTAAGGACAAAGAAGTCGTGTTAGAGGAATAATGCAGGAAATACACAAACCAGCAATGCAACAACTGTGGATTTCCAATCTAGGGTACCTGTGGAACAAGGGGACCAAGTCCAAAAGTCACAAGCAAGTCGGAGATGGGCAGATGCCCAGGAAATGCCAGCTGCGGGTGCAAAGAAGCTTCTACTGGACAGAAGAAGCTGAGGTTTCTGTAAGAACGAAAAGGGCTAGAGACTTCCCCTTTGGTGGACGGATCCCGCTCGCCGTGGAGAGTCGTGCAGAAGTGTTTTCCTGCCGAAAGAACGCCAACAAGCCTTGCTAGCTGCAAATCGTGCGGTTAGCGTTTTTGGACGCTGCTGAGGCCCAGGAGGGACCAGGAGGTCGCAAATTGGACCAGCAGAGAAAGGGGACGTCAAGCAAGATAAGGAGCCCTCTCTGAAGCCGGTAGCACCTGGACAAGTGCCAGAAACAGGCACTACGAGGATGCGTGAAACGGTGCTCGCCGAAGTTGCACAAAGGAGTCCCACGTCGCCGGAGACCAACTTAGAAAGCCGTGCAATGCAGGTTAGAGTGCCGTGGACCCAGGCTTGGCTGTGCACAAAGGATTTCCGCCGGAAGTGCACAGGGGCCGGAGTAGCGGCAAAGTCGCGGTTCCCAGCATTGCAGCCCAGCGAGGTGAGGCAAGGACTTACCTCCACTAAACTTGGACTGAAGAGTCACTGGACTGTGGGGGTCACTTGGACAGAGTTGCTGGATTCGAGGGACCTCGCTCGTCGTGCTGAGAGGAGACCCAAGGGACCGGTAATGCAGCTTTTTGGTGCCTGCGGTTGCAGGGGGAAGATTCCGTCGACCCACGGGAGATTTCTTCGGAGCTTCTGGTGCAGAGAGGAGGCAGACTACCCCCACAGCATGCACAAGCAGGAAAACAGTCGAGAAGGCGGCAGGATCAGCGTTACAGAGTTGCAGTAGTCGTCTTTGCTACTATGTTTGCTACCAGGTTTGCAGGCTTCCAGCGCGGTCAGCAGTCGATTCCTTATCAGAAGGTGAAGAGAGAGATGCAGAGGAACTCGGCTGAGCTCATGCATTCGTTATCTGCAGTTTACCCAGAGACAGAGACCCTAAATAGCCAGAAAAGAGGGTTTGGCTACCTAGGAGAGAGGATAGGCTACTAACACCTGAAGGAGCCTATCACAAGGAGTCTCTGACGTCACCTGGTGGCACTGGCCACTCAGAGCAGTCCAGTGTGCCAGCAGCACCTCTGTTTCCAAGATGGCAGAGGTCTGGAGCACACTGGAGGAGCTCTGGACACCTCCCAGGGGAGGTGCAGGTCAGGGGAGTGGTCACTCCCCTTTCCTTTGTCCAGTTTTGCGCCAGAACAGGGGCTAAGGGGTCCCTGAACCGGTGTAGACTGGCTTATGCAGAATTGGGCACATCTGTGCCCAACAAAGCATTTCCAGAGGCTGGGGGAGGCTACTCCTCCCCTGCCTTCACACCATTTTCCAAAGGGAGAGGGTGTCACACCCTCTCTCAGAGGAAGTTCTTTGTTCTGCCATCATGGGCCAGGCCTGGCTGGACCCCAGGAGGGCAGATGCCTGTCTGAGGGGTTGGCAGCAGCTGCAGTGAAACCCCAGGAATGGCAGTTTGGCAGTACCAGGGTCTGTGCTACAGACCACTGGGATCATGGGATTGTGCCAACTATGCCAGGATGGCATAGAGGGGGCAATTCCATGATCATAGACATGTTACATGGCCATATTCGGAGTTACCATTGTGAAGCTACATATAGGTAGTGACCTATATGTAGTGCACGCGTGTAATGGTGTCCCCGCACTCACAAAGTTCAGGGAATTGGCTCTGAACAATGTGGGGGCACCTTGGCTAGTGCCAGGGTGCCCTCACACTAAGTAACTTTGCACCTAACCTTTACCAGGTAAAGGTTAGACATATAGGTGACTTATAAGTTACTTAAGTGCAGTGTAAAATGGCTGTGAAATAACGTGGACGTTATTTCACTCAGGCTGCAGTGGCAGGCCTGGGTAAGAATTGTCAGAGCTCCCTATGGGTGGCAAAAGAAATGCTGCAGCCCATAGGGATCTCCTGGAACCCCAATACCCTGGGTACCTCAGTACCATATACTAGGGAATTATAAGGGTGTTCCAGTAAGCCAATGTAAATTGGTAAAAATGGTCACTAGCCTGTTAGTGACAATTTGGAAAGAAATGAGAGAGCATAACCACTGAGGTTCTGGTTAGCAGAGCCTCAGTGAGACAGTTAGTCACTACACAGGTAACACATTCAGGCACACTTATGAGCACTGGGGTCCTGGGTTACCAGGGTCCCAGTGACACATACAACTAAAACAACATATTTACAGTGAAAAATGGGGGTAACATGCCAGGCAAGATGGTACTTTCCTACACACTGGAACACCATTTTAATTCCCTAGTATATGGTACCTAGGTACCCAGGGTATTGGGGTTCCAGGAGATCCCTATGGGCTGCAGCATTTCTTTTGCCACCCATAGGGAGCTCAGACAAATCTTACACATGTCTGCCACTGCAGCCTGAGTGAAATAACGCACACGTTATTTCACAGCCATTTTACACTGCACTTAAGTAACTTATAAGTCACCTATATGTCTAACCCTCACTTAGTGAAGGTTAGGCACAAAGTTATTAAGTGTGAGGGCACCCTTGCACTAGCAAAGTTGCCCCCACATAGTTCAGGGCAATTTCCACAGACTTTGTGAGGGCGGGGACACAATTACATAAGTGCACTACATATAGGTCAATACCTATATGTAGCTTCACAATGGTAACTCCGAATATGGCCATGTAACATGTGTAAGATCATGGAATTGTCCCTCCATGCCAAATCTGGTATTGGGGTGCCGATCCCATGCATCCCTGGGGCTCCACTATGGACCCCGGGTACTGCCAAACCAGCTATCTGGGGTTTTCTCTGCAGCTACCACTGCTGCCACCCCACAGACAGTGTTCTGCCCTCCTGGGGTCTAGGCAGCCCAGTCCCAGGAAGACAGAACAAAGAATTTCCTCTGGGAGATGGTGTTACACCCTCTCTCTTTGGAAATGGGTGTTAAAGGCTGGGGAGGAGTTTCCCCCAAGGACAAAAGGAAATTATTGTAACCATTGTAATCAAGAAAAATCTAGTATTCAAAAGTCAAAATTTAGTATATACAAATATGTACACCAACTACACAAGTCCGGATAGTGTACTAATCATTGTCCGTGGACCACTGGGCCCAAAATGCATGGGCGAGGCCCACACATGATACCTGACTGGAAACGGAGAGTACACTGCTGTGGCATCAGATCGAAAATATACAGGCACCTTAGGGGGAGGGGGTCACCTCAGCCTGATAAATGCACAACGTCACTGCTGCACGAGGTGGCTCCATGCCCATTGATGTATCCTAGGGAATGTGAAGCCACAGTCACTCAAGTCTCTCCAGTGGGTGGATTGCCTACTGCTTTATCCTGGGGAGTGCAAAGCCACAGTCTCTCAAGTCTCTCCAGTGGGTGGGTTGCCCTCTGCTTGTTCCTGGGGAGTGCAAAGCCACAGTCTATCAAGTCTCTCCAGTGGGTGGTTTGCCCACTGCTTTATCCTGGGGAGTGCAAAGCCACAGTCTCTCAAGTGGATGTCATTCTCCACTGGTTCTGGAGGGGTCATGGTGCCCAGAGTGCTTCATCCTGCCAAGGACTGAGGTAGTGGATGTATCTCTCCACTGGTTCTGGAGGGGGCATGGTGCCCAGGTGCTCCATGTGCAGTGTGGCCGGTACAATTCCTTCACCTGGGTGTGCGTGCCACGAGATTGGCGAGGTTCATGTAGAATGATACGCCATGGAGACAGCGACATACCCCACACTGCTGCGGCTGTGCCTTCCACCTGCAGGTATAAACAGTGATGGAAGAAATGCCTCATGGAAGCTGCCCAGGATCCAGGAACTCTCCTCCAGCCTCAGACAACTGACAACTTGGAATGGTAGCCCTGTCAGCTGTGGTGCCTGTGTCTGAGGACGCCGCGGGGCCGGTGGCGGTGCTTGCGGTGGTGTCAGTGGCGGCGGTGCATGGGTCAGCACCTGCAGTGGGACACAGCAGGATGTTTCCTGCAGCCTCGGACGGCTGCCCACTGGGAAAGATGCTGGGGACTGTCGCTGAGGCTGTAGACATGCCGGGGGCGCTGCAGGTGACGGTGCTTGCGGCGGTGTCTGTCGCAGCGGGGCTTGCGGCGGTGCTGGCGGTGGTGCTCGTCTCGCCCTCTGTCCTACTGGTGGCTTCAGACTCCGTTGTTTCGCCCTCCAGGGCCAAGTGGGTTGCAGCTCCCCCCTGCTCTGGTGCCAATGCTCCTCTGCCTGATGATGCTATTGCACACAAGAACAGGGAGACCACAAAAAGGGGGGGAAAGACAGAAGAAAGACATGTTCAGTGCATGCAACACCACTATTGTTGGTGGACACAACACACATGGAGCAGCCCTCTGCACTACGCCATGCACTAACATTTCCTAGACATTTCACTGACCCTGGGGTACGAGGCCTAAGACCAATTGCTGCACACCTGGAAGTCACAGGAGCCTGACTAGATGTAGATGGCTTTTACCACTGGTGGGTTTGGGGTGCCACATAGCCTGCCTCACAAGGGGCCTTGCCTACCAACTTCGCCCTGGCCTAGAGGAACCCACTGCCCACCTCCCCCACCCAGACACCTCGTAATGCACACAGAGTCAGCTGAATGAGAGTGTACTCACCCCCTTGTGGCTGCTGTGATGCCCTCAAGTGCCCATCCAACTCCGGATAGGCCACCACCATGATCCGGAACATCAGGTGTGTCATGGTGCAACGGGCACCCCTCCCACGTTGGGAGGCCATTCCCAGCTGGGCCTACGCCATCTTCTTGCTCCAGCGCGCAGGTCCTCCCATTTTTTACGGCAGTGGGTGCTCCGTCTGTGGTAGACCCCCGGGGGTCCGGATGTCCTTGGCGATGGCACGCCAATTGCCCTTCTTCTGGTGGGCGCTGACCTAGAGGAGTGGTACAGCGGAAAAGGAAATTACTTACCCATCCCGACCGTCATACTCATTGCCCCCCAGTTCACACCCTTGCCCTGACGCACATACACTCCCCATCCGCACATGCAGGCCTCAGCCCCCCCTGTATCTTCCATCCACACCACTCAAAACAGGCATTGCCCATGCAACATGCTCACAGTGTACTCACCTGTTTGTCTGGGGGACCGTACAGTTGCGTGTACGGGGAGAGGACCCCATCCACTAGTTTCTCCAACTCCTCCGAAGTGAAGGCAGGGGCCCGTTCTCCAGACACATGAGCCATCGTCGCTTCCAGACTAAGGTCACAGAAGCACTTGCAGTGTAGGTCCTCTCCTGTTGAACGTCAGGTATCAAGTGAGTGAATAGACAGAAAATGGCGGTCACGTCCGCGGCGGTGCGTACCAGCTAGAGGGCCCAATGTTAACCACTGCAGAATTGCGCCGCAGTCTTTGACCTCCCACCGCGACGGTGTAGAACGGCAGCGCAGTTACCTCATATCCCCTTGTCTCACCTTACAGGTCAGGCAGCCGCCAGTTCAGGAGGCCACATGGGATGGATGTTAATTGCGTCACACCTATCTAGGCCGGGAATATAGACAGATACCGGCACATTGCGGATTAATTACGTTTCTGAAAATAAGACATTGTGATACCTCAGTTTTGGATGACTATCTGCTCGCTGTTCACCTCCATAGGGCACGTCCGCTGGGGCAGGTGATGAGATGGCTGCATCCTCCGGTGTACAGACCCCTGGTGGACCTGTCCACAATGGAAGAGAGACACATCCTGGTCACATACAGACTTAATTGTGCAACAATCCAGGAACTGTGTGCCCAGTTGGAGCTGGACCTGATGTCAGCTATCCGCCATCCCACAGGAATCTCCGCTCTAGTGCAGGTCTTGTCTGTACTCCATTTCCTGGCCAGTGGGTCTTTTCAAACAACAGTGGCCATGGCATCAGGGATGTCCCAGCCAATGTTCTCAAACGTGTTGTCCAGAGTGTTATCTGCCCTGCTGAAACACGTGCAGCTACATCATTTTCCCTCAGGTGGAGGATTTGCCCACAGTGAAAGGTGACTTCTATGCCCTGGGACATATCCCCAACATCATTGGTGCCATTGATGGTACACATGTGGCATATGTACCCCCCGCAGAAGTGAACAGGTGTACAGAAATCGGAAGAGCTACCATTAGATGAATGTGCAGATGTGTGTTTGGCAGACCAGTATATCTCCCATGTGAATGCCAAGTATCCTGGCTCTGTGCATGACGCTTACATTTTGAGGAATAGCAGCATCCCTTATGTGATGGGCCAACTCCAGAGGCACTGTGTGCGGCTAATAGGTGATGGCAAGGTCCCAATACAGTTGACATAGGTTTCTGGGTATGGGTCTGTCCCTAATGGTTAGTGTGTGTCTAACAGTTGTCCCTCGACTTTTGCAGGTGACTCTGGTTACCCCAACCTGTCATGGCTACTGACCCCAGGGAGGAATTCCAGGACAAGGGCAGAGGAACGCTACAATGAGGCACATGGGTGAACTAGGAGAGTGATCGAACGCACCTTCGGCCTCCTGAAGGCCAGATTCCGGTGCCTCCATCTGACAGGTGGATCCCACTACTACTCACCGAAGAAGGTGTGTCAGATAATCGTGGCCTGCTGTATGCTGCACAACCTGGCTTTGCAATGCCAAGTGCCTTTTCTGCAGGAGGATGGGCCAGATGGTGGTCTTGTGGCAGCTGTGGAGCCTGGGGAACGAGAAGAAGAGGAGGAAGAAGAGGATATCGACAACCGAAACAACATCATCAGGCAATACTTTCAGTGAGACACAGGTAAGAAGATGCCACTGCTTCCCACATCTCATTCTATTGTTGGAACTAGTGTGTCAATTTCATTTAGTGTATGGACCCTGACTTGTCACTTTGACTTTCCATTTCACAGATTTGGGTCCAACTTTGTGCCATCTGCTATATTTACTGCTGGCCTACAGCTGTGTTACATTGGTATGTGAACAAGTAAATTGACATTGCTATATTCCATAGCTATTGCAATTACACATTTGTGAAAGCACAGACTGACTCCAGATTGTTTTGTGATTGAAGTGTGTTTATTCCTGTGCTAATAAGTGGAGGGGGTTGTAAAATAGGCTGGGGGGATGGTGGAGGAATGTCCATGGCAGAGTCCAGTCTATTTGTTTCCCAGGCGCATTGTGGAAGTGGAGCAATGGCAGTTTAACCCCTTCGCTGCCAGGCCTTTTCCCCCTCCTGTGCCGAGCCTTTTTTTGGATATTTGGGGCAGTTCGCGCTTAAGCCCTCATATCTTTTTGTTCACATAAGCTACCCACGCCAAATTTGCATCCTTTTTTTCCAACATCCTAGGGACTCTAGAGGTACGCAGATTTTGTGGGTTCCCCTGAAGGAGACCAAGAAATTAGCCCAAATTGTTTTTTTTTTTTTTTTTAAATGGGAAAAAAGGGCTGCAGAAGGCAGCTCGTGTTTTTTTCCCTGAAAATGGCATCAACAAAGGGTTTGCGGTGTCAAGATCACCATCTTCCCAGCTTTCAGGAACAGGCAAACTTGAATCGGAAAACCCAATTTTGCAATATAATTTTGACATTTTACTGGGACATGACCCATTTTTACTATTGTTTGTGCTTTCAGCCTCCTTCCAGTTAGTGACCAAAATGGGTGAGAAACCAATGCTGGATCCCAGAAAGCTAAACATTTCTGAAAAGTAGACAAAATTCTGAATTCAGCAAGGGGTCAATTGTGTTGATCCTACAAGTGTTACCTACAGAAAATAACAGCTGAAATAAAAACATATTGAGGTGAAAAAAACAGCAATCTTTCTCCACGTTTTACTCTGTAACTTTTTCCTGCGATGTCAGATTTTTTAAAGCAATATACCGTTACTTACGTCAGCTGGACTCTTCTGGTTGCTGGGATATATAGGGCTTCATCAAGAACTCTAGGTACCCAGAACCAATAAATGAGCTGCACCTTGCAATGGGTTTTTTATTCTATACCGGGTATACAGCAATTCATTTGCTGAAATATTAAAAGTGAAAAATAGGTATCCAGAAAACCTTTGTATTTCCAAAATGGCAATAAGATAAGGTGTTGAGAAGCAGTGGTTATTTGCACATCTCTGAATTCCGGGGTGCCCATACTAGCATGTGAATTACAGGTCATTTCTCAAATAGACGTCTTTTTTACACACTGCCTTACATTTGGAAGGAAACAAAATTGAGAAATACATGGGGCAATAACACTTGTTTTGCTATTCTGTGTTCCTCCAAGTCTCCCAATACAAATGGTACCTCACTTGTGTGGGTAGGCCTAGCACCCACGAAAGGAAATGGCTCAAAATACAACGTGGACACATCACGTTTTTTCACAGAAAACAGAGGTGTTTATTGCAAAGTGCCTACCTGTGGATTTTGGCCTCTAGCTCAGTCGGCACCTGGGGAAACCTAGAAAACCAGCGCATTTTTTAAAACTAGACACCTAGGGGAATCCAAGATGGGGGAGACTTGTGGGGATCTGACCAGGTTCTGTTACCTCAAAATTTGACCAAAAAAACACTTCTTCCTCTCATTTCGGTGACAGAACGTTCTTGAATCTGAGAGGAGCCACAAATTTACTTCCACCAAGCGTTCCCCCAAGTCTCCCGATAAAAATGGTACCTCACTTGTGTGGGTAGGCCTAGCACCCACAAAAGGAAATGGCCCAATACACAACGTGGACACATCACAATTTTTCACCGAAAACAGAGGTGTTTTTTACAAAGTGCCTACCTCTGGATTTTGGTCTCTAGCTCAGCCGGCACCTCAGAAACCTAGCAAACCAGCACATTTTTGAAAACTAGACACCTAGGGGAATCCAAGATGGGGTGACTTGTGGGGCTTTGACAAGGTTCTGTTACCCAGAATCCTTTGCAAACCTCAAAATCTGTCCAAAAAAACACTTTTTCCTCTCATTTCGGTTTTCACAGAAAACAGAGGTGTTTTTTACAAGGTGCCTACCTGTGGATTTTGGCCTCTACCTCAGCTGGCACCTGGGGAAACCTAGCAAACCAGTGCATTTTTAAAAACTAGACACCTAGGGGAATCCAAGATGGGATGACTTGTGGGGCTCTGACCAGGTTCTGTTACCCAGAATCCTTTGCAAACCTCAGAATTTGACCAAAAAAACACTTTTTCCTCTCATTTCAGTGACAGAAAGTTCTGGAATCTGTGAGGAGCCACAAATTTCCTTCCACCCAGTGTTCCCCCAAGTTTCCCGACAAAAATGGTACCTCACATGTGTGGGTCGGCATAGCACCCACAAAAGGAAATGGCCCAAAACACAAGGTGGACACATCAAAATTATCAAATACAAAACTACCTGTTATTGCAGGGGGGCACCTGCGTTTTTGGTCCTGGGCTCAGCAGCCTTCTAGGGAAACCTACAAAACCCAGACATTTCTGACAACTCGGCACCCAAGGGATTCCAGTGAGGTGTGACTTGCGTGGATCCCCCAATGTTTTCTTACCCAGAATCCTCAGCAAACCTCAAAGTTAGCTAAAAAATCAAATTTTTCCCACATTTCTGTGTGGGATCACCGGACTGGGACACATTTCATACCACCCAATGTTCCCCTCAGTCTCCCGGTAAAAATGATACCTCATTTGTGTAGGTGGGCCAAGTGCTTGTGAAAGGGAAGAGCCAAAAACATGTCGATAGTGCAGCAGAATTTTTATCAGTATAGATGAGACAATGCTGGGTGGTAGGAATTTGTTTGGATTTCTGCAGATTCCGGAAGGTTCCATCACAAAAACATGGGAAAAATGTGTGATTTCCAGCAAAGTTGGAGGTTTGCAGGGGATTGTGGGTACAAAAATGGTGTGGGTGCATGTGAAACACACCACCCTGGAATCACCCAGATGTTTAGTTTTCAGATGTGTCTAGGTCTTGTGGACTTTTCTACATGGCAGCGTCCCAAAGTCCATAAAGTGCAGCCCTCACCATTCCAAGTGGGACGATTTTGAGAGTAAGCCAAGTTCTCATGGCTCAAATGTAAAACTAAAACCCAAAATAATCAAATGTCTTCTTGCTTGCTGTGGGATAAGATGTTTTAGAGTGTGGGGGAGAGCTGAAAGACTGTTACCCCCTTCAGTTGAGGTGGGGGCGTAACCAGGCCCATACTGGTTGGTAGCCACCACCCCAATATATATTAATATATTTTTAGTTCCCTGGCATCTAGTAGACTTTCTGCCCCCCGGGGTGTGGATCAGGGGTAATTGCCCCATCTGCCCACTGGTGGGCAGAACAACTTTGGCCCCATTTATTTGGGATGGAGGTATGGCCATACCCCCACCCTCTTATTTTTGAAAAAAAAACTTCCCTGGCCTCTGGTGGGCTTTCTGCCCCCCCCTTGGGGGCAGATGGGCCTTCCAAAAATAGGCCCATCTGCCCCCAATGGGGGGCAGGTATGGCCAACAGTAATGTGCCTCCATGGGGAGCGACCCTTACCCAAGGGGCTGCCCCCCTAAAGAAAACACATGCATAAAAACACCAATCCCTGGTGCCTAAGTGGTTTCTGCCCCCATGGGGGCAGATTGGCCTAACAAAAATCAGCCGATCTGCCCCCAAGGGGGGCAGAAATGGTCTAAATATGATTTGCCCCCCAGGGGAGCGACCCTTGCCTAATGGGTCGCTCCCCATCTCTAAAAAAAAAAAAAAAAAAAAACCCGTGCCTAGAGGTTTATGCCCCCCCTGGGGGCAGATCGGCCTAATAACACTAGTCCGATCTTCCCCCGGGGGGGCAGAAATGGCCTAAAATAAAATTGTCCCCCCCCGGGGAGCTACCCTTGCCTACGGGGTCGCTCCCCTTGCGTGACATTGGCGCAAAAAAAAAAAGATCCACGGTGCCTAGTTGTTTCTGCCCCCCTTGGGGGCAGATTAACCTAAAATCAGCTGATCTGCAGAAATGGCCTAAATACAATTTGCCCCTCCAGGGGAGCGACCCTTGCCTAAGGGGTCGCTCCCCATCTGTAAAACAACAACAACAACAAAAAATCCCCAGTGTCTAGTGGTTTCTGCTAATTAAAATAGGCTGATCTGCCCCCCAGGGGGGCAGAAATGGCCTAAAATAAATTTGCCCCCCAGGGGAACAACCCTTGCCTAAGAGGTCGCTCTCCTTGCATGAAATTTACACAAAAAACAAAACTCCCTGGTGTCTCATGGTTTCTTTCCCCCTTGGGGGCAGATTGGCCTCATAAAAATAGGCCAATCTGCCCCCAAGGGTGGCAGAAATGGCCTAAATATAAGGGGGCCTAAATACCCCCCCTGGGAGCGACACTGGGCCCAAGGGGTCGCTCCCTCATGCCAATTTCCTAAAAATAAATAAATCCCTGGTGTCTAGTGGGCGTTTTAGCAGCCGGATTGCTTGCAATCCGGCTGCTAAAACGCTCAGAGAGACTTCAAATGGAAGGAAATTCCTTTCCTTCCCTTTGAAGCCTCTCCGGCCTCCTCCATGTGATCGGATGCTTTGCATTTCTCTTCCGATGGAGCTGGAAGCTGCGCTTCCAGCGCGATGGGAGGGGGCCTCTGTGATAGTCAGTGCGCGATCACTCGCTGACATCACAGGGGGGGTGGGGAGTCGGCGTGGAAGGGGAAGGGCTTCCCCTTCCATCCCTGCCTTGAGGGGGTGGGGGGGAACCCCAAAGAGGGAGCGCTAGCGCTCCCTCTGGGCTCCGTGCCCAGGAAGTAATGGTTACGTCTGGGCACACGAGCACTGTGCCTCAGGACATAACCATTACGTCCTGGGCACAGAAGGGGTTAAGGATGGACAGGGTGACATAGTGGGACAGAAGGGTGACATTCAGGGGGGTCTTTTCCTGGCGGGGGTCTTGGCAATGTTCTCTGTCTTGTTCATGGTTTCAGGGACTGTATGCGGGGTGGTTCTCCATCTGCAGGGGGTGGGGTGCTGGTGTCCTGTTGTTCCTGTGGTGGTGCCTCCTGTCCACTAGCGCCGGCAGAGGTTGAGGGCTGTTCATTGTCCAGGCTAGTGTCAGGGGCCCCTTGTTGTGCCACTGTGTCCCTTCTGGTGTTGGCGAGGACTGCCAGCACCCCTGCAATGGTGACCAGGGTGGTGTTAATGGACTTCAAGTCCTCCCTGATCCCAAGGTAGTGTTCCTCCTGCAGCCACTGGGTCTCCTAAAACCTGGCCAGTACCGTTGCTATCGTCTCCTGGAAATGATGGTAAGCTCCCATGATGTTGGAGAGTGCCTCGTGGAGAGTGGGTTCCCTGGGTCTGTCCTCCCCCTGTTGCACAGCAGTCCTCCCAGTTTCCCTGTTATCCTGTGCCTCAGTCCCCTGAACCGTGTGCCCACTGCCACTGCCCCCAGGTGCCTGATTTTCTTGGGTTGGTGGGTTTGCCTGGGTTCCCTGTAGTGGTGGACACACTGCTGATTGACATGTCCTGGGGACAGAGGGATGGGCCCACTGGGTGGGTGCTGTGCTGGTGTTTCCTGAGGGGGAAGGCTCTGTGGTGGCTTGTGACAGTGTCAGGGGAACCGACTGTCCCAAGGTCCCAGATGGGCCGGGCTGGTCATCTTGATCCAGTTGTGCAGAGCTGCTGTCATCACTGTGGGCCTCTGCTGTGGGGGGACTGGATATGTCTGGCACCTCCTGTCCGGTGACGTTGGGTAGGGGTCCTGTTGGGGTGTAAATGCATAAATATTGTATGTGTGTGTGCCATCGTGTGCAATGGGTGGTTGACCCTGTACTCCAGTTCTTGCATTATTGGCTCGGTCCTTGTGTGATTTGTGATTTCGGGGCATGGGTGATTCTCTGTAGTGGACATGCTTGGGTGATGGGTATCCATGCATTGGTGTCACATGCAGAGCTTGGTTTTGAGATGTGTGGGTTGAGTTGGTGGGGTATCTGTGGGCTGTTGGGGTGATGGGTGTGAGGGTAAGGGTGGGAGTATGTGATGGCATGCAGGTAGGGTGTGGGGGATATAGTAGTAAAGATTGACCTTACCAGAGTCCAGTCCTGGTGCTACTCCTGCGAGTCCCACATGATGCAATATTGGCAAGACTTGCTCCTCCCATGTTGTTAGTTGTGGGGGAGGAGGTGGGGGTCCACCGCCAGTCCTCTGTACAGAACTCTGGTGTCTGGAGACCACGGAACGTACCTTCCCCTGCAGGTTGTTCCACCTCTTTCTGATGTCATCCCGTGTTCTTGAATGCTCTCCCACTGCGTTGACCCTGTCGACAATTCTGCTCCATCTTCCTAGCAATGGATGTCTGCTGCACCTGCGATCCGAATAGCTGTGGCTCTACCCGGACGTTTCCTCCACCATGACCCCGATTTCCTCCTCAGAGAACCTGGGGTGTCGTTGAGGTGCCATGATGTGGTGTGGGTGATGTGTGAGGTGCTGTCTGTTGTGATGTGTGAGGGGGGGTGCTGGTGTGTGTTGTTTGAGGTGTGTGGATGTTGTGTAAGTGATGGTGTTGTGTGTCTGTGGAGGCTGGTGTTGTTTATTGTAGTGTATCTCTTTGCCGGTGGTTTCAAATTTCTGGTAGTAAGGGTTTGGGGTGATGTGGGTGTGTGCTTTATATTGGATTGGGTGTGTGGGTGTGGTGTGTGTATGTGTATCAGGTGTGTGTATTTCGAATTGTCAAATGTGGTTGTGTTTTGTATATGTGTGTGTATTTTGAGCGTGGCGGTGTGTACCGCCAATGGATTACTCCAGTTGAAAGACCGCCGCATTGATTCTTGTGTCGTGATAGTGTGGGCGTATTCCTGTTGGCGTGACAGTGTTGGTTTTGTTATCGCCACTGATCTTTGATGTGGCGGACTTGTTTGGGTGTCTCTATTGTGGCAGATTCCGGGCTATGGGTCGTAATACCTGCAGCGGAATTCCGCAGCCGCATCGGTATGTTGGCGGTCTGCTGCACAGTGGTAAGTGGGATTTACTGCCAGGGTTGTAATAAGGGCCATAGTCACTTTAAGTTGTGTTGATAGACTACAAGCTCTTGTAGGGGCAATCAGTTCTGCCACTTGTGCTGAGGTAATAACTCAAAGCCATGAAGCTTCCACAACTTCTTGAATTGTACAGACCACATAGGCTGCTCTCGGGGTACCTCATTGTTTCTTAGATATGAGCTGGCCTAAACAATTACAGAATCAGGCTCTTCTACATGTTCATTTCCTATGTCTGGTTTGGGCTTTAGGCATAAGTCTGTGACAGCTAGACAATCATGTTCATCATCATTTGCATTTTGAGTTATTGGCAAAAGAGTTGCCAGATTTAAAGTACAACATCTCAGCTCTACATTTTCAGCAGTGAGTATCTGTTGTTTGTACTTTGTAAGTATGCTGTTTGTCACATACTGTGTTTTAGTTCAAGTAAGCAGAACTTCAACATAGTGAGAGACGATAACAGTTAAAGGATGTCCCATCACTATATTTTCATACCTCTCGATAATGGCACTAACCACCGCAATCACTTTAAGGCATCTGGGCAGTCCTGCAGCTACAGGGTCAAGGGTAATCGAAAAATAAGCTACAGGTCTTCGTGAATCTCCATGCATCTAAGTAACCACTACAAGAGTGCAGCCCTCTTTCTCACTGCAAAATAATGTGAACATCTTAATGTAATTAGGCATTCCTAGTGTCGGGCATGACAGAGACTTTCTCTCAGCTTTAGGAAAACATTCAAGCCATGTTTCTCCCATGGAAGCAGATTAGACACATCTTTGTTTGTAAGCCTCAGTAAAGGCTTGGTCATTAGGAAAAAGTACGGTTTCCATTGTCCATAGTAGCCAATCATTCCCAGGAATATCCTGACCCTTTCTGTGTTCTTGGTGGGTTCATCTAAAGGATAATTTCCACTCTTTCTTGTGACACCATTCTCGTTCTCTTCTCTGTAATATGTCCGAAGTATTGGACTTGATTTTGACAGTATTGCAGTTTACTCTGAGACACCTTGACCCAGATTTAAGAAATGTTAGCGCCGCCATTACGCCATTCTTTTATGCAAAAGCGGTGCTCACTTAAATTTGGACGATAGAGCAGTCTAGAGTAAGTTTTTTTGACTTTGCTTCATTTTTTGGGAGCGTCACCTCACCTTGCGTTGTTTAATGACAATGATATGCAAGGTAGGCGTTCCCTCCTAAAAAATGGAGCTAGGCCGCTAGCGCCAAATTTAGTACCTGATAGAAAAATGACACGCACAAAGGACCAGGTCAAAACAATTACAGTAAGTCCGATTAGTGTCAAAATTTTAACACCAGACGTTACACTATTACATAAGGGAAACAAAACAGAAGAAGCTTTGAAAAGCAACTGGACATCATGGAACTGTAACTCCTACAGCGCGGTACCCACAGAAGGTGACCGAGATGATGCCAAGTGCCACCAGCACCACCACAGCAACTGCAAACACCACCACAGCACCCACAAACGCAGCGTAGAAGCCAGGAGAGGATCTTTCACCAGCGTGCAAGCATCCTGGCCCCCAGGGAAGAAGATGTGATCAGACTCCACCATCTGAGGCGGGAGTCCATTGTACAACTACTCCACCACATTGCGCCACATCACAGTGCAGAGTCACACAGCAATTCTACCCATGACCTAACTTCTGGCTGTCTTCCACTTGCTTGCATCAGGTTTATTCCAGAAGAATGTGGAACAATTTGGTGGGATCTCCCAACCATCCCTCTCTGCCTTCCTTACGAAGGTCCTGGACACCATCATCAGACTCACACCCCACCACATCTGGTTCCCCAAAACCCAGGAACTGCAACAGTAGACCAAGCAAGGTTTCTAACAAATTGCTGGCTTCCTGCATGTGCTGGGTGCAATGGATTGCACTAATGCCCAACTTGTTCCTCCTGCAGCAACCGAACACATCTATAGGAACCGCAAACATACTGACTTGATCAATGTGCAGACAATTTTGGACCACTGTGGAATTATCACAAACATCCTTGCAAAATATCCTGGAAACGTCCATGATTCTTACATCTTCAAGCACTACACTATAAACCAACAATTCCAGGATGGACAATATGGCAAAATGTCCTACTTGTATGTAAAATACCATACATATCATAAGGCACACAACACACCAAACCTGTAGTACACAAAATACAAACACAACACCAAACAAGCATGGACAGGGAAACACAGATGCATAGACTACAACACATATGCCACATGCCACATTACACTGCATGCAATGCACATCACCCTCATATACATCCATATCTACAAGCTCCTGGCACCACTTGAATGACACATCACTGAAGAGACATGTGGAACAATGCCCCCTATGAATACAAAAGCTGGACTCAAACAACTACATGTGCCCACAGGTTCACAGCAAAACACAGATCCTTCCAACATAACACTTACCAAAGAATCCCTCTGCTATGTGGAATTGCATTTGCCATTCAAACATCAAACAACTCACATATTGGCACTGTCCCACATTTACTATGCTTTAGAAATCTCAGGCAGGACTGATATCTATTGCCACCCGAGTAGTCCTATCACCATCTACATATCGGCAAAATAAAACAGATATACTCATTGTGTACAACTTTCCCATGTGTGGTGCATAGTGCAGCCTACATTGAAATATAACACCACCATCAATGAAAGATCAGGATGCAGGAATGGACACCTCACAGTACACCAACAAACATACCTGGAAATCCCACCTCTCCATACCATGATACAAGGATACCAACACTGAACTGCGGCAGATGTACTACTAACAATGTGTAGTGAGAGGCTAGAAATGCATGTGAATGAGGATACACGGAACTTAGCAGGACTGGACTCCTGATACAGGGCAGAGCTGAAAAGCATGACATGACCTGTCCTGTACCACAGCTGTCTGAAAAATCTTGCATACATCACAATGCATCCTATATAACTGTCCCATTCCAGGCATATGAACCTCATGCACATACGTATGCCAGCAAGCAATTGTCAACAACACACCTTTGTGAAAGGGAGGTATTTAAAAGGCAAAGGTATGGGATTCACACGCAACACACAAGGCCCCATACCTATTATAAGGCACACAACACACAAAATAGGTACACATGTCCACTACATCACTCTTCTGCAGATCTAAAGTGAAGGCACTAAGGGCCACATTTCAGAAAAGTTGGGCAGCATCTAAAGCAGTGCTACTTTACTTGCACACCTTAGTGCCCCTCTACAACCAACATGCGTGTGCCACATTCAATGTATCACACACCATGGCGCAGAGTACGTGCAATAGGGTCAACAAGATGGATTCCATTGATGGACTGTGTAGGATAATTACCAAATGTATGGTGCAAGTCCTGCCAGTACATAGGGGCACATGGAAAGAAATGGTGTGCCCCATACTTACACCTGCTCTGTGCAGACATCAAAAATACCAGATCAAAATTAAGCATTGGAACCTCTTATATTCCTCTGTACCATTTTTGCTTTTGCCCAAAGGGAGAACACGCCCCTTGCATACAAGATGCTTTGCACAGGCATAATATGTTGCAAATGTTCACTAAGGGGGTTATTCTAACTTTGGAGGAAGTGGTAATCCGTCCCAAAAGTGACTGTAAAGTGACGGATATACCACCAGCCGTATTACGAGTCCATTATATCCTATGGAACTCGTAATACGGCTGGTGGTAAATCTGTCACATTTGGGACGGATTACCACCTCCTCCAAAGTTGGAATAACCCCCTAAGTGTTGTACTGCATAGGTAGTGGAACTTTGTAATCATGGTGCTGTGATTAGTTGCCTATTTGGGCCACAATAGTGTCTACGAAAATGAGTCTAATGTGGTGCAAGGAGATAGTAGGGCCCTGTAAATTTGGGCCCCTGGCTCAAATATAGAGAACACTGCACATATTTGGCATGGGTGAACTGTCAGAGAAAAAATTCAATTAAAATCACCTGGTACCTAAGGCACACCCATGATCGGAAATTGCACCACCACAGACCAATGCAACCATCCATCCAAACAGGAACACACACAATACCAGATGTAAGTATGATACACCACTCCACTCAAAACAAATGTGGGCTCACGGCACCTAGCAATTAACTAATGAGAATGATTGATACTTTTTCTTACCTTCCTTTGCAGCTGACCAAGATCGCGGCATCCAGCCATGGGTCACAACACCTTTTGGAAATCCTACAATGGATGCATAGCGGGCCTGCAATATAGCCAACATAAATAAGGACCAGAAATGTTTTGGAGCGGACATTTGGCATCCTTAAAGCAAGGTTCAGGAGCCTACATTTTACAGTACGAGGACAGTTTTATGCACCACCCCTTGTCTGCAAAATTATCCCTGTGTGTGCCATTTTGAACAACATTTGTCTACGCATGTATGTTCCCTGGGATGAAAAAGTAGATGTCCCCAATGAGAAGGATGACAACAATGGTGTACCACTGGAAGAGGGGGAACAACAAAAAGATGCTCCTGGAGTACGCAGAAGAGAACTAATTGTGCAAAACATTTTCTTATATAACTGTACTCCAAACATCACCATGTAAATAATTCAATAAAATTGCATAAACTCAGAATGTACATGGCGTACTTTTTTAAACCATCACATACAGATTGGAAATTGCCCATATCTCAGAGAGCATGACTACACCACAACGGTTGTAAACAACTTTGGAACATAGGCTCTGATTTAGGAGGACCTAGTGCATCCTTGTTCAACATTAGTGACAAGCATCTTACGCTAATGTGGTCCAACTATACAACTATGTAAGCAGCAGAAACTCATAGAGGCGCAAGCTAGTCATTGCACCACTTTGTAACACCTTGTGCCACAAAATGCCTGCAATAGGCATTAAAGTTACAAGGGGGGTGTACAGCCGGTAGGGGGGAGCCCAAATGGTGCAGTGGAATCTAACAAAAACAACTGAGCCATATATTGCTACTAACACCTGCTCAGAGCAGCTATTTAAAGGGGGCACACCATTGGTACCAATGGGTCCTTAAGAACTGCTCATGGTAAGGGCCAAAACTTTAGCTCTGACCGTGAACAGTACATCAATTGTGTCAAATACCTTATACACTATTGCCCCCTACCCAGTACTATGGTGGCAGTTTTTAAAATATAGCGCACGCATGGTTTTGGTAGGAGGATACTAAGGTGGGGGGGGGGAGAAAAGTGGCCCTACACTGGTTGCTATGCCACTGTACTTTAATCTGCCCAATAGTCAGGAACAATAAACATCTTAAAAATAATTCACTACCACATGAATGTGTTGGTGGAATGAAGACATCGTCTTTAGCTAATACATTTTACATTGTCACACACATATCACACAAGTGTGTTGGCTTGACATATGTCTGTAGCAATCCTGGAACTATACTCAGAGACTGCTGTACAGATGTCTGGGCTAGTTAGGGAAAGGCTAGCAAGTACCTACAATGGTTGTTTTGTGTCTGCTAGGTAGCCTAGCTAAGTCTGAATGACAATGTCACATGTGAGAACTGATTACATACTTCTCAGTGCCACTCACATGTATTAGCAATAGAGTGACGCACAGGGACCAAAGCACATAAATGTCTAGGTGTATCACACCCAATCAACTAGGAATGTGAGTGTAAGTCAAGCAATGTACTAACAAGTCACAGATCCTTGGCAAATTGTATGTGTGAAGAATGACAGAGAAAGCTTGATTGTGTCATTCCTTCTACTCATAGCTGACATGAGTAATCACAGTACCAAAATACACTCATCGTGAATATTACATAGGTTGTGGAATGCAAATGTGAACATGTGGCCATGTATGACAAACGATGTGAAGCTACAGTAGAACAGTTGTGAGTGAAGTTGGAAGACGTGGAGGGCTTGTCCTGCTGTAATACTGTATGGATACTAGTGGTACCTCTAAATGCCAGGGGTCCAGCCATGGACCTGTTTGTGTACAATCTCATCCTGAAACAGCTGCAAACACATGGCCTGCCAAAAATCTTTTAGCTGGAGGGAGCCCACCACATACCATATGCACCATGAAAGTCTAGACCACATCCTTGTTCCATCATAGCAAGACTCATAAACGTCGGATACCGGGACCTGATTCTCCAAGCAGCTTGCAGTGCCCCTCCATTGCATATAGGTAAAACTGAGGTGACCTTCTTCCCCAATTTCAGTCTTTGAGTCCAGAGGCTGTGCCGCAGTGTCCCCTAGAAGGATCTGAAGGATCAGGACCACAAGTAAACAATGGTTTATCCGGTGCAGCTTTGATTAGTGACAGCATGGAAAATTAACTTTTTATCAAGCCCAGAAGCTGGTCGTGATTGGCTGGATTGAATGTCAGGTGGTAGGAGGGTCAAGACACTGTGATTGCCCTAAGAGGTGCTGGGATGGCAGCATGGCAAAGGAGAATAGTGAAACACTTGAAGTGGCGGAGTGGGTCAATACAAATTATGCCTATCCTGTGACATCGTCCTGATCACCCAAACAGATCTTGGGACTCATAGGGAGATGATAGTGGATTGTAAATGTGATGCTGGAGATACACGCAGAGGCCGCCCGCCAGAGTCCCCCCGCCAGAACACCGCTCCACGGTCTGAAGACCGCCGCGGTGATTCTGTGTTTCCCGCTGGGCTGGCGGGCGACCGCCAGAAGGCCGCCCGCCAGCCCAGCGGGAAACCCCTTCCCACGAGGAAGCCGGCTCCGAATGGAGCCGGCGGAGTGGGAAAGGTGCGACGGGTGCAGTTGCACCCGTCGCGAATTTCAGTGTCTGCTAAGGATGTCAAAAGTTAGTATGTCCGCCCTAAGGAAACTGTCCTGGAATGTCAATGATCCAGTGACAAAGTCAAATTGGGAGTGGTGCTCCAGTACATTAAACCAGACTCCCCTGATATGGTTCTCCCACAAGGGACTCACCTCCGATGTAATAGGTGTCATGCCCTTGACCATTGGAAAAATAAAAAGGCTGCTAATTTAGGCCATACCACCTCCTCTGGAGGAGTGGTAATCTTGGTGAGGAGAATGCTGCCCCTAGTCATTTGACAAATATGGTTTGATCCGCTGGGTCCCTATGTAATGCTCTCGGAACTGGGAAGGGGCATCTTAAACATACCTTCAAAAGATTTCACAAAATGACTTTACAAGTCTGTACTACCAGCCCTGATCTCTCTGCTACACAGTCTTCAAGATGGGGAAGTGATCACGTGAGAGAATCTTAAAGTAATGCTGAGTGATAGCATTCACCGACCTCCCCCCAGTCCCCTGGACTCGGTCAGAAAACCATTAGCAGAATTCCTCACTGCCCAGGGGCTGGCCGATGTATGGTGTACCATTAAGTCAACAACCCAGCACTTCATCCTATTGCTTGGGGGTGCATGATAGTCTCTTCTGAAGTGATCACTTTCTCATGCCGACTCCCCAGTTGTTAAATGTTAGGGAGGCCACTAACGTAGCCAGGTGTATTTCTGAATGATCTCCCCTGTGGCTGTATGGTCAGGGTGAAAGGCCAAATACTACCCTCAGCATATTGAGCCCTTGGTACCTTAAAGAGCCAAAAATCTAAGAATGGATGTTAGCCACAAAAGACCATTATTTTCAGGGAAAAAGCACTTCAGTCGAGCTTACACTCACGTTGTGGGTGGCCTATGAGACAGTAGTCAAGGGGGTAGGTCTCACCACGACAGTGAAAGGGGAAAGTCTAAAATAGGCCAAATTGAAGGTTGTTGAATGTGAGTTTTTGTCCCTTGAGGCCAGCTTACCTGATGAGGAGGGATCAGAGGGAGCCCACATCCTAGCCCTGAAGCAAAATGAATGCTGAGACGTGGCTCAAGAAGCTGCTAATATGCACCATAGGGTAACACAGCACCATATCATTTTAATGGGGGAGAAGACAGGAACAATATTGGCCTGACTGGACAGGTAGCAGGCAGTGGATAGATGGGTTCCTGGGATCCAGAAGGAGCTAGGGGGACTTGCTAGTAGTGGACAAACCATAGCCTAAATGTTTGACCACTACTATGGGGAAATTGATTATGCAAGGTATTTCACCACAAAAAGCAAAGCAGGTGAGCTCCTGCGTGACATCCCCCTCCCAAGCCTCACTACAGAGGATAGGGAAGCGTTAGAAGCCTTAGAAGATGCTCTCTCTCTGGAGGAAATTGTACAAGCCATCATGGATGTCAAGTCTGGCAAAACATGAGGGCCAAACAGGGTACTAGTAGAACCCTATAAGTTGATAGCCACTGAGCTTGCCTCACATCTGATGCAGATGTATGAGAAGGGGTGAGTACTACCATTAGACCAGTGCCAGGCTTTCATAGTGGTCATCCACAAAGAAGGGAAGCCCAAGCAAGACAATGGGGGTGATTCTAAGTCTGGCGGGCGGCGGAGGCCGCCCGCCAGACTTCCCCCACCAAAATACCGCTCCGCGGTCGAAAGACCGCTGAGGGTATTTTGGGATTTGCCCTGGGCTGGCGGGCGACCGCCAAAAGGCCGCCCGCCAGCCCAGGGCAAATCAACCTTCCCACGATGACGCCGGCTCAGAATTGAGCCGGCGTAGTGGGAAGGTGCGACGGGTGCAGTGGCACCCGTCGCGTATTTCAGTGCCTCTTACGGGGGCCCCTGCAGTGCCCATGCCACTGGCATGGGCACTGCAGGGGCCCCTAGGGGCCCCGCAGCACCCCCTACCGCCATCCTGTTCCTGGCGGGAGACCCGCCAGGAACAGGATGGCGGTAGGGGGTGTCAGAATCCCCATGGCGGCGGAGCGCGCTCCGCCGCCATAGAGGATTCACAGGGGCAGCGGAAAACCGCCGGGAGACCGCCGGTTTTCCTTGTCTGACCGCGGCCGAACCGCCGCGGTCAGAATGCCCTGCGGGGCACCGCCGGTCTGTCGGCGGTGCTCCCGCCGACCCTGGCCCCGGCGGTCTCTGACCGCCGGGGTCAGAATGACCCCCAATATCTGTACCCTGGGTCTACAGACAAGAGCCAGTTCCACAAACTATCAATGACCTAACCAAGCATCCTAGGAATAACCACACCAATTCATGGCAAATCATGTAAAACCATGGGTGTTGATGAGACATGTCCTACAACAAACAAGCTACCAGTCCCCAGTATATGATCTGCTCTCTGGATAATCTTGAGAGAGGGTCAGAGGCTTAACTACAATGATACAACTAGTGAAATGCATCGTGATCCAAAGGTGGAAGGGGATCCAATTACAACAGTCACTTGAGTTCTGGGAGGGCACCTACATAACCACACTGAAGTTCTGAAGGTGAATGAGCATTAAGGATGAGTTTACATTTTGTTTTTATTTTGTCACATTTGATGCTTGTTTATATACAGATGTCAAATATCAGTCTCCTGACAAATTTCTATTTACTCTTTTAACATGAAGACTGGTGTCGACTTTTCTTTCACTTAATCCAAAATATGAGAAATTTGTAAAGTGAACTATGTGAAGGTCTTGCTGGTGTGATAGGAAAGGCTATAAGATGTTGTTTTGTTCAAACTCATAACAAAATTGGAAAACCTAAACAAATTAACAAAGAACTATACAATTATTTCAAAATAAATAAGCAGGAAAGCAAGCATAAATGCACCTTTTTTTCTAATTCTAAAGTGTGATGGAAACAAATATTCTACTAGGGTACTTGGTGATGCCCAAATGACAAACTTTCACAGGAACCTAATATCCACATATTACAGTTTGTGCATTATATAGTTTTGTAAAATTGAATGTGCAAACTATAGTGGTAATTTCAACAGAAACTGACATCTGTAAATGAGAGTTGTCAATACACCATGCTTTTCTGAATCACTATGACTTCAGTGATGTAACATTGATGGCAAGACCCTTAGGGGGTCATTCTGACCCTGGCGGCCGGTGACCGCCAGGGTCACCGACCACGGGAGCACCGACAACAGGCTTGCGGTGCTCCCAAGGGCATTCTGACCGCGGCGGTTCAGCCGCGGTCAGAAAGGGTAAACCGGCGGTCTCCCGCCGGTTTACCGCTGCCCCATTGAATCCTCCATGGCGGCGGAGCGCGCTCCGCCGCCATGGGGATTCAGACACCCCCTACCGCCATCCTGTTCATGGCGGGAAACCCGCCATGAACAGGATGGCGGTAGGGGGTGCCGCGGGGCTCCTGGGGGCCCCTGCAGTGCCCATGCCAATGGCATGGGCACTGCAGGTGCCCCCGTAAGAGGGCCCCACAAAGTATTTCAGTGTCTGCTTTGCAGACACTGAAATACGCGACGGGTGCAACTGCACCCATCGCACCCCTGCAACTACGCCGGCTCAATTCTGAGCCGGCGTCCACGTTGCAGGGGCATTTCCCCTGGGCTGGCGGGCGCTCTTTTGGAGAGCGCCCGCCGGCCCAGCGGAAATGTTTGAATGGCCGCCGCAGTCTTTTGACCGCGGTGCGGTCATTTGTCGGCGGTACCTTGGAGGACGGTCTCCGCCGTCCGCCAAGGTCTGAATGACCCACTTAGTCTGTAAATTGTTGCAGCACCTGCTAGTGCACTTCGAAAGGCCTCTTTACATGCGCACTGGTTGTCTGAGCAGTGCTCAGCCTCATTTTTGTAAATGCAGAGTGCACAATATTGCCCTAGCTGCCGGCCGCCAGCACAGGACAAAGAAGAAGTTATGCCTGTGCTGGTGACTAGCTTCTAAATACAGGACAGAAGCCAGATCACTGCCTTCAGCCTGATGGGTGGAGGACAGGGGATGGGAGTTAGCACAGAGCAAAGACTTACTTAGGACAGAGTAATGGTACTGGGAGGAATTGATGATTTGAGTGGTACTTGCTTCATTTTCTGCTACTGAAAAGTACAAGTAACTTTAAGCAATTTATTGGGGTTGTTAAAGCACAATTCCTCCATATTAAAATCAGAAGTAGGGAAAGTTATTCCTCTCAGATCCATGGAAACCAGCCAGAATCTCAGAGAAAAAGATGTTGTTCCCCACAGCGAGGTACTGAAACAGTGGGAACTTGAGTAGCTGTTAAACACAGTACTGTGGTGGAGATGGGCAAAAATAATTTAGCAGGAACACTGAAATTAAAGGTGTGTCTTAGCTCTTAGACCCTATCTTGCTCAATGAGCCCAGCCACAAGCTGTGCCAGATAAACATTTGGCATTGAATTGTGCAGCAAATATTGTGAAAAAAACATGATAAATTGTATTCAAAGTTCATTGAAGTATATTTTTTTACGAGAATTTCACGTAAGTACATCATATTATCTCACTGCATTCAGATGTGTTTTTGGAAGTGGGGTTGTTGATTGGCATGGGTGTGAGCCCTGCTCAAGCAGCAACCATAATTCTTGTCAGGGGAGTATAAGCAAACTCCAAATTAACCTGTGCTTACCCTCTGGTTGCTTGGCACAGAGCAGTCAGAGGTAAATTGAAGGCACTATGTATAGTATATGTGCAACACTTCAAACAGTAAAACCGTGAAAACGCCAGACAAGAAAGATCCCACACCAAGTTAGAATAATAGAATGTAATTTAATAAATAAAACATGAACAAAATGAGAAAGATCCAATAAGTAGAACTTGAGTTATGAATTTTTAAAGAATAAACTGTAAAACCACGCTTAAAATCAGGTAGAGACAATCAGGGTTATCTGGTTGCACTGTACCAGGACAAAGTCAACAGTGCAGTCCAACCGTGATGGTGTGCAGGCCCACTACAGGGACCCAGGTATGCCCACTGACCCAAACTACCATAAGCCCTAGTTTCAGAGCATTGTGTGGGTTCGAGACACAGGTGTGTCGTGCAGCCAGGGTGATTCGTAGGTTTGAAGATGCAGTGAGGTTGCTGTGCGAGATCCTGGTACATCGACGTAGAGGATCCTGTTGACTAGGCTTGCAATGTGAAGACTGGTGTCGAGGATGCATATGGCAGTCAAGACAAAGCATTGGTTCCGATCCATACAGTGGCATTGATGCAGAGGTTTGGCGTCATCACTGAAGCTGCTGTTGATGAAGGATATGAGGACCTTATGCCGGGGATCGTGATGCACGTTGGCAGGTCCGAAGGCGATACGCAGGCAGCCAGATGAGGTAGTGAAAATTAATTTATAGTTTTTCACTACCAGAACATGTCAAACTTAAAAGTACATGTCCAACTTTTTAATCACATTTCACCCTGCCCTTGCGACTGCCTGGGGGCCTATCTCAGGGGTGACTTATATGTATTAAAAAAAGGGAGGTTTTGGGCCCGGAAATAGTGTTATTGTGCCAGGCTTGACTTGGCAGTTTAAAACTGAACACACAGACTCTGCAATGGCAGGCCTGAGACATGTGTAAAGGACTGATTAAGTGAGGGGCACAATCCATGCTTCAGGCCCACTAGTAGCATTAAATTAACAGATCCTTGGCCAGGAATCACTCGACACGCAGAGCTGTGCCACATGCCTGCCTCTGTGCCCCCGACACCGCCCTCGCTATTGTCGCGAGTTCAAGGCCCCCCGCAGGCCTGCGCCTTATCCCTGGTGTCTAGTGGTTGCCGTAAGTATTGTGTTTGTGTCTTGTAATCTGTATTAGTGCTTTTTGTGCCGTTTTGTTGTGCCTTTTTCTGTTTATTGCCTTCTTCTGTTTTCTGCCTGTTTATTGCCTTTTTTATTGCCTTTTTTCAGATCCGCCCTCTCCTTCTCCCCGGTTCCACCGCTGCATCCCCTGCGGCCCGCCCCCCTTGCACCCCTATTTGCCACCGCCTCCCCGCTGCTCCTCCCTCCCCCCTCCCCTTCTTAATGGAGGCTGCTGCGCGGTGCCAAGTGTGACCCCTGACAAGCCTTAAGGCCAGGAATCACTAGACATGCCGAGCAGTTCCACCAGCCTGCCTCCGTGCCCCCGACCCCGCCCTCGCTACTGTCGCCAGTTCGAGGCCCTCCACCACCCACAGGCACCCACCTGCGCCTCATCCCTGGCATTTAATGGTTGCCATAAGTATTGTGTCTTGTAATCTGTATTAGTGCTTTTTGTGCTGTTTTGCTGTGCCTTTTTCAGTTTATTGGCTTCTTCTGTTTCTGCCTGTTTATTGCCTTTTTTATTGCCTTTTTCTGTTCCGACCGCTCCTTCTCCCCGGTCCCGCTGCTGCGTCCCCTGCAGCCCCGCCCCCCTCACGCCCCCATTTGCCACCACCACACACCACCCCGCCACCACCACCCACCTCTCAGCTGCTCCTCACTCACACCTCCCCTTCTTAATGGCACGCCAGAGGCAAGCCCACCTGTGCCCATCTGCGCCAGGACTGCGCCCAGCTCCAGTCCCTCTGCCCCTCGCACCTCCCATGCCACCAGACGCCACTACACCGCAATAGAACTCCTTGTGCTCAACCCAGGCCACCCCACCACCTGCGTCCAGACCTCCCCTAGGCACACCCATGGACCTTTCGCCTGCTGCAGTGCCACTTCACCTGCGCTCAAGCCACCAAGCACCACAACAATGCCACCCACCTCAACCACCTCAGCTGCATCCACCTCAACACCCGCTCCGTCCACAAGCACACCATCGAACTCTGGAACCTGCTCACATCAACCTCCCCAGACATCACCTTCCTCACCGAAACCTAGATGAACCTCTCATCGGAACCTGACATCGCCATCCCTGAGGGCTACAAACTCACCGAAGAGACCGTACCAACAAACCAGGAGGAGGAATCGCCATAGTCCACAGAAGCTCCATCAGGATCTCAACTGACACCCACGACGCCCTAGATGCTGCAGAACACCTGCACTTCCAGATATACGTCAACGCCAACACCACCCTTAGAGGAACCCTCGTCTCAGACCCCTGGGCCCCCGGCCACAATTCTGAGACGCCATTGCCGACACTATCAGCACCCACGCCCTCGCCTCCACAGACTGCATGTTCCTCGGCAACCTGAATTTCCACCTGGAGAACACCGGCAACAGCAACTCCTCAGCCCAACTGGACAACCTTGCCAACCTCGGCCTCAAGCAACTGGTCACCTCGTCCACCCACTCTAGACCATCTTCTCCTCCAGCAGCCACGTCACCTTCACTCACACCACCGAACTCCATTGGACTTACCACCGTTGTGTTCATTTTTCCTACCAGAAACCCACCACCAACAGCATCGGATCCCTCACCGCAAGTGGAACAAGATCTCCAAGGACCAATTGATCTCCAACCTCGCCCACGTCCTACCACCCAAAACAAACGACCCCAACACCGCCACCCTCAACCTCAAGCAGTAGCTCGACGACTGCGTCAACACCCTTGGTCCACTCAGGAAAACCACCGACACCCAGCGCCAACAACAAAGCTCAGTGGCTGACCGCAGACCTTCAGGCCTCCAAACGAGAATGCCGGAAAGCCGAGAAGATCTGGTGCATAGAACAAACATAAAGCAACCACGCCGCCCTCAAATCCGCCATCCGCAAACATCACCAGCTCATCCGGACCAACAAAAGATCTTTCTTCAAAGAACGAATTGACAACAACGCACATAACAGCAAGGAGCTCTTCAGCATCATCAAGGAGCTCACCAACTCCAAGCCCTGCTCTGCCGACCCCCACCCCACTCGCAAGACTCCCTCGCCACCTTCTTTCACCGCAAGATCACAGACGTCCATGGAAGCTTCGCACTGCCGTCAGGTTGATCAAGGCCTTTTCCATTTAGCTGTGAGAGCATGGCCCCTATGCTATGCTCTGAGGTGTCAGTCTGGACAATTAATTCCTGGGAGAAGTCAGGGGCTTTCAGTATCTGTGCTGCCACAATGGGACCTTAGGTGTGAATGGAAAAGCCTTGATTGGACATCCTGGCATCTCAGTACACTTCTGGACCTGTGACTACTGTGCCAGGAAGAAGAACTGCTGTGCGGCTGAAGGACTGCCACTCTGCTGGACTGCTTTGTTGTTCCTTTGCCTTGCTGAGAACGACTGAACCTGCATCAGTTGAACCCAGAGTGACTCCAAGGGGTCACTCTGAGTTCCTGAGCCAAAGTCTCAGGGGCATACAACACTTCTTTCTGCACCTTGACTCTGCCATGTGTGATTCTACCCTGCCATGTGGAAGGGAGGCCTAAGGTGCTTGCTCCAGCACAATCAATGTATCCTCTGTTAACCGGATGCATCGCCACCGCTGCATGGATCAAAACCGGTCCATCACTCCTGTTTCAGGGATCAGAAATGGTGCAATGCTCCTCTTACATGGATCAGAACTGGCGCATCACTTCTGTTGTGATGCTCAAATCAGATGTATCACCACCGTTACAGGAACAGACCGGGCACATCACCCCCAAACTTACTACATCTCGGAACCGATGCATCACCTCCGCTGCATGAAGACAATCAATCCACCTCCTCAACTGTGTAGGAAAAAGGAATGGATTTACTCTGGATCAGGGATCGACACTGGAGGATCACTTCTGCTGCACCCCACATCTTCAAAGTTAATGAATCCAGGAATAAGGTACTTTTGTTCAGAGGACCTCACTGGGTCCCTGTATCTGGCCTGCACTTCAACACGGTCATCCTGACCTTTGACTTTGTCCCAGTCCGGAATGATATAATCGATTGGCGCTTATTGCTTCTAAATGCTATTTTACAGTTTAATCTTATTGGATTTTTGACATTTCGGTTTTGTTTTATTTATTAAATTAAGTTATGTTTTTCTAACCTAGTGTAGAATTTTGTGTGGTGTTTTCGCTGTTTTGTTGGTAGAAGTGTTGCACAAATACTTTACACATTGCCTCTTAGGTTATGTCTGACAGCTATATGCCAAGCTACCAGAGGGTGAACACAGGTCATTTAGGATGTGTTTGTGATTTACCTTGACTAGGATTGTGGTTCCTGCTTATTCATGGTGCATTCCTCTGTCAACCAGAATTTCTAACGGGAGTCCTAACCCTAGAAACTAGTCTGCGGCCTTTTAGAGAACTCCTGGTTTTTATTTTATGTCCCCACCTTGTCCACCCTTCTTGTGATCCCCCCAGATACCTTCTTATGGAGCGTGGTACTGAGCCAGCAGTCTGCCTCCTAATCAATATTCCTGTGGTCAGAGAGCTTATTAACAGTCAAGTTTTGGCATAGAACTACAAAACTGAACATGTGCTCTTATTCAATTTAATTGTACAGTCAAAAAACTGGCAGCCCCTTGCTTTGGCCTCCTCTGGACTCTTAGAAGATTACTTAGATGGCTGTCAGACTCAACACAAAGAGTGGTGGTCCAAGGCTTAATCATCTCTCTACTTGACTATGGGAACTCCCTATATTTAGGCAGTCCCAAGTCAATCATCAAAAGACTGCAGATGATTCAAAATGCTGCAGCCTGGACTCTGCTGAAAATCCCCAAACTTCTGTTGGTAACTGCAGCCCGGGCAACCCTGCACTGGCTCCCAGTACAAAAAAAGGATACATTTCAAAGTGCTCTGCTTGACTCATAGAGCTGTATATAATAAGGCATCTAAACTTATCCGGAGATTACTGACACCCCACCTACCAACAAGACCATTGTGCTATACAAATCTTCAATTGCTAACAGTGCCAAGGATAGTAGCGTGAGCGGACACTCCTTTGCTTATATTGTCCCAAAGGTCCAGAATGATCTCCCTATGCAAAATAGAAAGACTGAATCAGAACCTAAATTCAGGATATCTTTAAAATTGTTTTTCTTTTAATAATGTTGCCCAGCTACTCCATGTGACCTGATTGCTACTTTAGCACTGGAAAGCCCTGGGGGTAGCCTTGCACTTTATAAATCCTGGAGACAAGACTAGAATAGACTAGACCAGTCCCTTGCAAAAGAAATCAACACAATCCACCCAGGTCTGTTGAACCAGCTTCTGACTATCTGTAAGCGTCTGCCTATACTTTTCTGGGGTCAGACTATGTTTTCTGACAAGGGCTTCCTTCACTGGGATACCTTATTCAGTAATCCTTATCCAGGACCAGTATGGTGTACCTACACTCAAAAGGTATATGCACCAGCAGACTAGCCCTCCAATCCTGCTCAGGGATCTTGTGCATTTGTAAGGGAATCCCATACCTGTTACTGTTGTCTCCCACCACAATGTCAGACACCAGACCTTTAGAAATATGAACCCTCTTGTCTCCAGAATACACAGAGAAAATGCTGCCACCATCACTGCTGGACTCTCTCTGCCTAGTGTTGAGGTACAGCTCCTAAAGACTCAGTTCATGAGCACACATAAAGTTTCTCTCCTCTATGGCCAAATTAGTTTCCTCCAAGCCTCTCTCACATTCGACCTTCAACTTTGCTGACTCCATGACCAGCCTATTTTTTTCTATTTTAAGCTTAGTCATCTCTAGTTTGTATTCCCTCTCTGCCTTCATCTCTACCTTCTCCTCTTGGGATCGGTTGTGGAAGAACACACTGCTTTCTGCTGTGAAGAGATCTCCAATCCTGGGAGGATGTTCCCCCTCCCCCCTTTAACAGTTTGCAGTCCAAGACCCTCCTGTGGGTCCTGCTCTGATCCATCCTTACTCTTCTCACCTTATTGGTCATATGCTGTGCCCAGCACTTGATGAGCCTCTGCCCAAGACTTTAGGGCTTTCTGGAGTTCCCTCTTCTTCATGCTACCTTTGGCAGTCACCCCCCTCTCCGGACAAAACTCCTTGAGCTGGGCCATGGTGTCGCATCCCAGGCTGACCAGCTCAATCTCCTTCTTTGCCGGTGAAGTGGCAGGCACAAAAGGTGAGGTGAAGTAAAAATACATTTGAAAAAGACAAATAATTTGAATTGGTCTTAGATATCAGATAGTAGTGGATACCAAGTTGCTGTTTGGCGCTGCACAAACACATGTTTTATCCTCACTGCCAACCACCAATGTGAGACATTTGGTTGTTGGTTGACTGGGCTATGGTCCCTGGTCAAGCGACAACCACTCTTGCTAGAGTAAGGGACAAGCAAACCCTAAATGAACCACCAAGGAAAAAGGATTCCAAACTAAGTTACAGAAATAGAATTTAATTTAACTGATAAAACAAGACTAAAATGATAAACATTCAATAATTAGAACTTGAGTTATGAATTTTTAAAGAATAAACAGTAAGAAAGCACTTAGAAGCAAGGAACACTAAACAGGGAAATCTGACCATGCCAGGCTGACCATGATGGAATGTAGGCCGACTACTAGGACTCATTTAGGCCTACTGAACCAAAGTACCTTAAGACCTGATTGCAGAACATTGCATGGGTCTAAGGCACAGGTGCATCCGCAGCCGGGGTGATGTGTTAGTTCCAAGATGCAGCAAGGCTGTGGTGACAGATTTTGGTGCATCGACATTGAGGATCCTGTAATTGGGACGTGCGATGTGAAGACCAGTATTGAGCATGTGTGGCGCAGTCGAGATGATGCATTGGTTCAGATTCACTGAGTTGTGGTGATGCAGAGGCTAAGCATTGTCTTAAAGGCTGCCATTGATGGAGATTCAATGACTTTGCACTGGGGAAGGCTTCCCGCATCAGGGGTTCCGTAGGCAATTTGCTGGTCCCAAGATTCAGGAATGGTGGCCTGTTGTGTCTGTTCTGGCCCAAGCAGTAGCAGTGATGCATCTGTTCTGCTCCCGCAGCAGCAGATGCGTTGGTTTCACTAGAGCAAGCACCTTCAGCTCACTTCTAAGGGCCTGCATTGGGGTGGCATGAATTGATAGAACAGACTTACAGCTGGCAGAGTCCAAGTGCTGGAAGAGGGTGGTTGGAAGTCTTTTATACCCCTGAGACTTCAGTTCAGGAGGCCAGACAAGTAGCCCTTGGAGTCAGTCTTTGCTCTGGGTTTGAGAAATTCAGGTCCAGTCCTTCTCACTCCCAGGCAAAAGGGCAGCAGGCACAGGTCAGCACAGCAAATCAGGAATCCATCAAAACAGCAGTCCAGGAGAGTGGCAGGTCTTCATCAGCACAGTGGTCTTTCTTCCTGGAAAAGTATCCACAGGTCAGGAGGCCAGCCATCTAGCCCTTGGAGTCACTCTAGGTTCAAGTGATAGAGTTCCAGGCCTTCTCATGTCCTCACCCAGGCAGGGGAACAGCAGATAGTGGGGCAGCACAAGAAGGCAGGAGTCCAGTGAAGCAGCAGTCCGGTAAGTGGCAGTCCTTCAGCAGCACACTAGTCCTTCTTCCTGGCAGAGTATTAAGGTCCAGAAGTATACTGAAGTGGTAGTGTCTGAGGACCATTTCTCGTACCCATTGGTGTCTTTGATGAGAGGGAGACTTCAAAGACATGTCTTTGAATTGCACAGATGTCTTGCCCTTCATGCCCTGGCTCAAGACTCCCTTCAAGGGGATATATGACCTTTTGTGTGTGGACAGGCCCTCCACTTCAGGTGTAGGTGAGGCTGTGTCCAACTCCTCCATCACAACCTGCCCAGGATGGCTCATCAGGGTATTGATGGTCAATCAAGTCACATCTGATCTCCTTTTGTATGTGGCTGTCTATGGTAGGAACACAAACTCTAGCCGCCCCCACCCCACACATGTGATCTGAGACAGGCAGCAGGATCACTACAAGGACATGTAAAACCTAAAAGTACATGTCCAACTTTTTAAATACACTGCACCCTGTCTTTGCGGCTGCCTTGGGCCTACATTAAGGGTGATGTATATATATTAGAAAGAAAGGTTTGGGCCTGGCAAGAGAGTTATTTTTCCAGGTTGACATGGCAGTTTAAACTGCACACGTAGGCTCTGCAATGGCAGGTATGAGACATGTTTAAAGGGCTACTTAAGTGAGAGGCACAATCGGTTCTGCAGGCTCACTAGTAGCATTTAATTTACAAACCCTGGGCACATGTGGTACACTCTTCTAGGGATTTATAAATAAATTAAATATGTCAAGTGGGATAAGCCAGTGTTATCACATTTTAAGGAAAGAGTGCAAACACTTTAGCGCTTGTTAGCTGTGGTAAAGTGTACAGAATTCTAAGGCCAGCAAAAACAAAGTCAGCGCAAACAGGAGGTCTGAATGCAAGAAGTAAAAGGAAACCACAACAAGGATAGCATGTCCAACACCTCCCCACACAGCTGAAAGTGGGGAGAACTACTCAACCCACTGGGAGTTCTCTTCACTAAGGTGGAAAAACCTGGAGAGACCATCAGCATTGTTGTGGTCTGTTTCAGGATGGTGTTCCACCATAAAGTCCATTCCCTGTAGGGAGATGGGCCACCTCCACAGTTTGGGATTCACATCCCTCATCTGCATGAACCATTTGAGGGACCTGTCATTTGTCTGAATAATTACAACATGTAAACATTTCCCCTTTCTCATTTACCATTTTCTTTTTTTTCATCATCATTTTTATTGAGTATTTTGCATATGTGGACATAGAAACAATATAGATTCTATATGATTAAGTAAAATATCACAAAGCAGGACATACTCAATTCTAGAAAATATTATGGCCAGGAATTAGTGTAACATATCAACTACCCAAGTGTTCCAACTGTGGCTTTCCATTGAGGAAGTTGGGTTTCCTTTGAGAAAGTGAGATAGAAAGGAACAAATTAAAGATCACAACCCAATCAGGGTGATCTAGACAAAGTTTCTGTCCACCCTAAAGAAGAAAAAAACAGCAACATAGGCAGAGGCCATCCAATGGCCTCTCCTCAAGCCTCCCACCATGATTGGCAAGAGCAGTTCATCAATAAAATAGCAATCCCAGATAGCAATTTATTTCAATATCGGCCATAGTCTGATGGGAAAAGAGTGAAATAAAATTAGAGCAGTGACCAAAGTCCTTATCCAATAAACATGTGTACAGCCATTGTGCCAAGGTGACTCCACCCATAATAAAAGAACCCCAGACAACTTCAAGGATCTGTAATGTGTCATGAAATTTGCAAATTAGTCTCTCAAAGGATAGCATTTCAAACATGTTACCTAGTTACGATTCATAATTCAGGATCTGATTTGTTTTACAAAGGCGTAAGACCCCACAGCCTGGCCACATTTAGGGATGTGTAAAGCCATTTGGTCACGAATCATTAGCATAGGCACCCGAGAGGTGTCATGCAGAATGGCCAGTCATACATTCAAGTGGGTGGATTCTTGCAGAACAGTTTTTAAGTGGCCCCAAATTTTACACCAGTAACCCTCCAGCAGCCTGCAGTCCCAGAGTATATGCACAATAACACAGTCCTTTCTTTGCGCTTTCAAGTTGAGTCAGAGTTAAGTTTTGCTTTATTTAGTTCCACTGATGACCAGTACGTGGGGTGTAGGAATTTCACAAAAACTGCATTTCAGTGGTTATTCACTTAAACCTCTGTTACAATGTGACAAAAGTATGATCAGTTCTAAAGTGCATGAGCTCTCCCTTCTAAAGTTGGTATGATTGGCTTACACCTAATTGACACATTTATTTACCTGTAAGTCCCTTGAACAGTGGTATCCCTATACCCAGGGCCTGTAAATTAAGTGTTATTAGTAGGCCTGCAGCATAGCTTGCGCCACACACTGAAGTAGCCTTTCAAACCTGCCCTGGGCCTGCTAGTGTAGGACCTGCGAGCACAGTTTACTGTCACAAGGACCTGGCATATAAATTTACTTCTCAGTCTTGGAACTCCCCTTTTACTACTTTTACTACATGTAAGTCACCCCTAAAGTTGTCCTTAGCTAGCCCTATGGGCAGGGTGATATGTATGTTCAAGGCGGGACATGTGCTTGGTTGTGTGGCATGTCCTGGGAGTGACAAACAACCTATCTGGTTTCTCACTGCTGTGAGTGCTGCCTCGCTCATAGTATTGTATTGGAAATGCCCTACCTTATTTCTAGGTGGTATTGTCTGATCTTTGAGGGGTAGCAAAGGCATGTTTGGTATGGTTGTAATGGTAGTGAGAAATGCATCTTGCTGGTGTAAATGGATTTGTTTATTACCATTATAGAAATTCCACTTCTAGAAAATGCTTATGACGGCTCTATAACACTGGTGTTTTTCAACTTGACTCCATTCAACATCTGGGGCAGAGTGACAGCTAGGCTTTGTTCATACTTTTCAGACAGCCTATACACAGAAAAGGTGGAGGTGTCAAAGAGGTGCATCTGCATATTGTATGATCTTCCTGGGCTGAGACAAGGAGAGGCGGGGCACACCTTAATTTGTGAAAGATAAACCCAGGCCTCACACAAAGAGCTTGTTCACCCCCCACTGATGTCTGGAGCCTGTGCTGGAGGAGAGAGGATACACTCCTAGAACCAGTTAGGTTGGAACCACTGTCCCCCCTTTTGTAAATGTTGTGCAAAACGGATCATAAGTACACTAATTAACTACTGAACTGGACACAGGATGCTGCTGGAGGGACTGATCAGGAACCGCCTTTGGACTGCCACTTTTTTGCTGACCTATCTGCTGGGTCACTAGAAGGAACTGCCACTGCCTGCATCCCTTTGTGCTGGCCTGTTTGCTTGGGCCCTACCACGCTGCACCCCCCTTTTGCTGTCTAAAGGGGCTGGGTGCTGAGGCACCTGTTCCCTTGCAATTTTATTTTCTGAAGTGCTGGAAGGGCTTTTGATTTACAGTCTTTACAGCACATGAGAAGCTCTGGATTTTGTGTGTAGAGCACTACATTTCCTTTCCATGGCTGTTTCCAGAGTGGGGGAAGCGCTGCCAGATGCTGATATTCCCTGAGTGTGGGGAGAATGAAGAAGAACAGAGCAATCTTACTCCGCGTGGTGCCCCGGGGCAAGGAGCACAATGTATAGTGTCCATGGGGCACCAACAGGCACCTGTTTCAGTGTCTCCACCATTGCGACCCGGGCAACACAGAAAAACTAAAGCGGGAAAGTTGCCACTTGTGGACCAGGGCCTGCCATAGTGCTGGTTGAAAGGCAGCAGCCCTGGAAGACAAAGTGGAGCGACCCGGGAGGCCCTGGAGGGCTCCGGGCATGCTCCCCAAGTGCGAGCTGCTAGTGTAATTCTACCACCCGGAAAGGAAGGTAACGAGTGCTACCGGGTGGGAGCGTGGGGCTTTGTGCCTCAGAGCCAGGAGGCTCGACAGAAATCCATAGCTCTCATGACTAGGGAGCAGGTGGCTGCCCTCTACTTGGCTGGTGTTTGGCCTGGCACGGAAGACCCAGGGAGGCCTCCCGGTGGGCTAGGGGGATCACGTGTGCCCCTCCCGCATGTGTTTAAATGAAGTACCGATTTGCTACCACCCTTTCACATGAAAGGGGATCTATGAATTGTAGCCCCTTCTACCTGGCTGTGTGAAGGTGTGATATGTGCATAACAGTGCCTTACATATGTCCTTGGCGATTGTATCTCATGAGGAGGTCTTGGTCTCCATGTTTTCTGCAAGGGGTATGCTTTGGTGATGTGTCATGATAATGTGTTACAGTGGTGATGATGATGCCATGAGCTTTTCTGTTTCACTTTTATAGGCATTTATGATGATGAGTTTGTTGCACAATAAGCATTTCTAGTGATATGTGTTTTACCATGATATGTGCATTTTAGAAACAATAACAACCTGACTACTGCTTATTTTGCAGGATAGCCAGTATCCTTTGTGTTTTATATCACTACTACTGGCTTTTGCAGAGTAGTAGTAATGTTCTGACAACTGCTTGAGTAACAAGGTATTACTGACTTGTTGTGTTTGTTCTACTGATGTTTTATGTAATGCAGTTAATTTGTATATAACTTGGTGTTGTGCATCCTTCGTGGTTTATTTATTGCTTCACATGTATTGTGTTTTTTGTGCAACCCCTTTACACATTGCCTCTGGGATAGGCCTGACTGCTCATGCCAAGCTACTGAGGGGGTGAGCAGGGGTATCTTAGGTGTGTAACTCCCTGGCCCTGACTGTAGTGGGTAGATTCTGCCTTATTTAGATGCATACCCTAGCCAACCAGAAACCAAGTTTCAAACCCCATTTCTAACACCCACTCACCATTTACCAAGTTTGTGTTGAATCTAGTTTCCCACAATGTGTGTGGTGTGGAAGTAGTTTTAACTGTGAAGTATCTATCAGTCAATGTAGCATAACATCCAGCAATCATCCTGTGAAACTCTTTCATGTATGAATGCGTTAGGTTGTGAAGTAGAGGACGAGCACCATTATTGACCTCCTTACTATGGCTAGTAAGGCCTGTGTAAGTTGAATGTATTCCCAATGTTGGGAAATGGAGAGGCTGACAATGAGAGATCATGACCAATAAGATAATCAATTTATCAAATTTGAAAGGATTTCCAGAGTGACCAGCTGATTTCTCCCCCCCTCTATTGTAACTCCCAAGTTGCACCATAGTGGTGCTTTAAAGTGCAGATTATCAGTCATGTTCATCAGTTTGTGTGCCTTCTGCCATCCATGTTGGGTGATGAACATGGTAGGCTTGGAAAAAGGAGTGATGTGGGATTTCAAAGTAGAGTAGATGGCAAGATCCCAATCGGTGTCCAATCTCCTTCATTCTATGACAATCCATGAAGACCAATGCCTTTAGGCAAAAGCATACAAATGCCAGCTAGTAGCATTCTAGATAGAGGCAACCAGTTTGGCCCCCTTCAGTCTAGGCATATCTGATCCCCCAGTAAAATTGGGATTTCATTTGAGATGTCATCAGTGATATCACTGACCATGACTTGAGTGATGTAATATGTGTGGTCATAAGCAGTGCATTGCAGGGGTGTAAATTATGGGTAAAGTATGGTTAGCTCAGGTAACTATAACTGCTGAATTTCAATGGTTTTGTTTGTGTGAAAGCTCAGCCTAACTACAACGTCCCTGTAACCTTTCTTTTTTTAGGTGAATTTTTATGTTTTTTAAAATTCTATTTCTTAACTATTACATCCCTGTAGCCTTTGTGTTTTTTTTTGGTGAATTTCTATTTTTGTAACGTAAAGTAAATTTTTATAACTATACGTTATTCCAACCACCGCCATGCATGGCCTTTGGGTCAACCCCTATAACAACCCAACCCCATGCTGTGCATGGCCTATGGCTGTGTACAGCAGGGATTGGCCACAGGGCATGGCCTGCTGCCAGATGCTGCAGCCAACCACCCACCCTCATTCTGTGGGAGTTGGCCACAGCTTGTCCCTCTGGGTGTGAGAATAGGTGTGGCAGGTTTAATCTGGGTGTGTGAGTTGCTGTGAGAATGGCTGTCTAGGTGTGAGGGTGGGTGCGTCAGTGCCTTAGTGGGTCAGTGAGTGGATGCATCAGTCTCTGTGTTGGTCTCTGAGTGGGTGCATGAGGGTTTCAGTGGGTCTCTGACTGGGTGTGTGACAGTCTGAGTGTGTCTGTGAGTGGGTGTGTGAGGGTCTGAGTGTTTCTGTGAGTGAGTGTACAAGGGTCTGAGTCTGTCTTTGAGTGGGTGCATAAGGGTCTGAGTGGGTGTGTGAGTAGCAGAAAGAGATTGAAATAGAGTGAGAGGAAGAGAAATAGAGAGTTTTTTAGGCTTTGGTGTATAATATACTCAGAATGAGATATTTCTGGACAAATTGAAAATAAAAATTTATTTTTCAATCAAAAAGAGTGAGATCACTTTTCATTATGAATGTATGTATGTATGTATGTATGTATGTAAGTGGTATTTATAAAGCGCGTTCTGACTCAAAGAGCATTGAAAGGTGCAAAACCGAGAAAGGGAAAAGGAAAGAAAAAGCAGATGCCTATGACTAACGTGGGAAGAGCCAGGTTTTGACAAGTTTCCTGAAGCTTAAGCAGCTGAATTCCTACCTGATAATCAGGGGGAGTGAATTCCAGCATTTTGCCGCGGCCACGGTAAAGGCTTTATCCCCCCATTTAGCTTTGTAGGTACGAGGGGCCTGAATTCTGTAGGCCCCAAGTGACCTGAGATGTCGCCTGAGTCTATACCAGCAGAGTTTAGAAACCAGATAGTGAGAGCTGATGCTATGAACAGCTTTGTGGGTCATGGAGAGCATTTTTAAAATAATACGCGGAGCCAACGGGAGCCAATGTAGTTGTTTGAGACTGTCTCTGGCTGAGGCAGAGCGAGCAAGATTGAGGATGGATCTAGCGGCCGTATTCTGGATCAGCTGTAGTTTGGCAACACAAAAGGATGATGGATGGAGTGCTGAACAATGCAAACGCTCACCCCCAGTCACAGATCTGGGTTTAATCCATCGTTCTTCTGCTCACCATGCCATCCCAGTTTGGACCCAGCCATATGCAAATCAGTCTTGACCCTGTCCCTCATGGGAACAGACCAGCCCGAACCACCAAGCCAGGTCCTCAATGGACTGGAAACAAGCATCCGGGGACCAGTTTCAGGGTAGTTTGTTCAAGGAAACTCTGTCCAGATTAAGTAAAAGGGCATTACAAAAGTCCATTTTGGACATGACCAGGGTTAGAGTGACTGTGATTTTCCATTCCCTTTGAAGGTAGGGGAAAGTTTTTCTTAAAATTTTTAAAGTCCACAGGCATGTTGCTACAGTGTGATTTACCTGACTTTTAAAAGATAGGTGATCATCAAAGATGATTCCTAAATTCCTACTAGCGGTAGTGGGGACTGGGAGGGTGCCACAGTCGGTCGGCCACCACTGTGTATTTCACCGCTCGATGCCAGGTCCGAAGCAGAGAATTTCAGTTTTGGTGCCGTTGAGTTTCAGCCAATCAGTCCTCATCCAGTTATTAACTGCCTGCATGCAATTGTTAAAACGATCAGCCACTTCCTCCCAATTCTTATTAACTGGGATAATTAGCTGTGTATCATCTGCATAGGACGTGGGAATGAATCCAAATGACTGAATAAAGTTGGCCAGTGGAGCAACATACACGTTAAACAGAGTGGGGCTTAATGAAGAACCCTGAGGGACCCCACAGGGTAGAAGATAGGCCGTAGATCTGAAGTCGCCACAGCTAACCGAGGTCCATCTGTCAGTCAAGAATGACTCTATTAGCTTAAGTGCCTGCTCTCTAATGTCTGCTTGGTAAAGGTGGGCTAGCAGAGTTTGAGGTGAAATAGTGTCAAAAGCCGCAGACAAGTCTAATAGAATTAGGATAGCCCCTTGCCCTTCATCCACCATTCCCTGGATAGAGTCCGAAGAAGAGATAAGAGCGGACTCAGTACTGTGTGCCTTTCTAAAACCATGTTGGGAAGGATCTAGTCCTCCCTCTTCCATTAGGAATTTGACTGGTTCCTTATTAATGTATTTTTCAAAGATCTTTGCCAAAAAAGGGAGGAGCACAATCAGACATAGGTTACTTAGGTCCTGGTTGTCTCCATTTTGCTTTTTTTTCAGGGGGATGACTATAGTCTCCTTCCAGGAAACTGGATAGAGCCCTGAAGAGAGAACCTCCTGAAAGATCGGGACTAATGCTCGGGAAAAAAGCTCAGGAGACAGTTGAAAAATGGAGGGGGGGCAAGGGTCCAAAGGAGAGCCTGATTTAATTTCAGAAATGAACTTTTGAATGCAATCCTGAGAAGGGGAATGAAAATTGGATAGGGTTGCGTGACATGCATTAGAATCCATGTAAGTCATGGTAAATTGGTCTGAATTTGTAAAATTTTGTTTTCAAAATGCCTAGCTACTTTATTACAAAATTCGTAAGAGGTTTCCAGTTCAGACTGCCTTGAGGAGGAGGACGGAGCCTTAATCACTTTAAAAAGCTCTCTGGGAGCGTTTGAGGCCTCTTTACTTCTAAGAGTATAAAAAGCAGATTTGGCTTTGAAACTTGCCGCTTTGTAAGTTTTAAGGACTGATTTCAGTTTATCTTTCTACTGTGGTGAAAGATTAGATTTCCAGTGTCACTCTTGTTGGTGGTACTTTCTCTGAAGGAGTTTAAGTTCTTTAGTAAACCAGGGTTGACAGGTCTTCATAGAGTTACGGGGCATAAGTATTTTGGGGGGGGCAATTGATTCATGGCAGTTTCTATTCCCTGATTGACACTATCTAACTGAGGCAGGGACAGCTTGTTCGCCCAGCCCCATTCCTCTTCCAAGGCGGGGGCCAATTCTTCCAACCTAACCCGTTTCCATAGTCTGATAGATTTGTTGTTGGCTATAGGTACCGGGGAGGAAAGACCAGCTGTTACTATAAAAGCCAAGAGATTATGATCAGTCCAGCTCAGCTGGATGCTAGATAAAACCAGCTGATCCTCAGTATGGGCAAAAATCCTATCTAATAGATGTCCTGCTATATGAGTGGCAGAGGATACCTTAAGTGTCCAATCAAGGATCAACATAAGGTTTAGAAATTCCATCACCGCCGGATTGTGAATCTCGTTGAAGTGAATATTAAAGTCCCCTAGTATGATAGCCTTGGTGGACATGACCAAGACTTAAAAAAAAACAGTCCACGTTTGATAGTAACTAGAAAAGGGACCAAGGGAACTATAAATTAAGAGGCCTTCAAGGAGTACTGAGTTATTTAAAAGAATTTTAAAAGACATAGCTTTGCATGTCACAGAGGGAGTGCCATTCCATATGCACGTAAAAACAGTCTTGCAAATAATTGCAAGTCCTCCTCCCTACACGTTGTCCTATCTAGCCTAAAATGGAAATATCCCAGGGGAGTGGCTTCAATAAAATCAGGATTAGATTCTGGGTTCCCCAGGTTTCTGTCAAGAATAGACAGTTAATATTAAAAATGCCAATCATCTCCCTAATTTCTAATTTATGTTTGGGGAGAGAGCGGGCATTTATCAGGACATAACAGAGCAGTTTTCTATTGACCACCTTATCACAGTCAGTCAAATTACCAGCATGAATGCTGGCATTTATGGCGCGGGGTATTAGAAAAAAAAGACCTCCAGGCGTCTAGACTGCTCTAACAAACCCTCACTTCCGAGAACAAAACAGAGGACGTTGCAAAAAAAACCCGAAGCAAGAAAAAACCCCCGCAACAAAGGTAGGTGGAAAGTGCAGTGCAGTTATACAAAATAAAAAACACATTTAAAACGTTTTAAAAGTATTAAGACAAAGTCACATGCAGCGCATAGAGTTAAACAAATAAAACAGGACCAATCAAGATAATAAAATGAAATCAGGCTGAATAGCGGCAGCGTGCTCACCTCTAGCTGCGCGGCCGCATGAATGCTGGCAATTATGGCGCGGGTCTTAGAAAAAAAAGACCTCCAGGCGTCTAGACCACTCACAATGCAGATGCCAGTCAGAAACCGGAAGTAGTGCTATAATAGACCCTCACTTCCGAGAACTAAACAGAGGACTTTGCAAAAAAAAAAACAGAAGCAAGAAAGAACCCCCCACAACAAAGGTAGGTGGAAGGTGCAGTGCAGTTATACAAAATAAAAAACACGTTTAAGAAGTTTAAAAAGTATTAAGACAAAGTCACATGCAGCGCATAGAGTTAAACAAATAAAACAGGACCAATCAAGACAATAAAATGAAATCAGGCTGAATAGCAGCCACACGCTCACCTCTAGCTGCGTGGCCACATGAATGCTGGCATTTATGGTGCCGAGTCTTACAAAAAAAAGACTTCAGGCGTCTAGACCGCTCGCAGTGCGAATGCCGGTCAGAAACCGGCAGTTGGGCTCTAACAGACCCTCACGTCCGAGAACAAAACAGAGGATATGGCAAAAAAAAAAACGGAAGCAAGAAAGAACCCCCACAACAAAGGTAGGAGGAAAGTGTAGTGCAGTTGTACAAAATAAAAAACACGTTTGAAAAGTATTAAGACAAAGTCACATGCAGCGCATAGACTTAATCAAATCAAACAGGACCAATCAAAATAATAAAATGAAATCAGGCTGAATAGCGGCAGCGCGCTCACCTCTAGGTGCACGGCCGCATGAATGCTGGCATTTATGGTGCCCGGTCTTAGAAAAAAAAGACCTTCAGGCATCTAGACCGCTTGCAATGCGGATGCCGGTCAGAAACCGGAACTAGGGCTCTAACAGACCCTCACTTCCGAGAACAAAACTGAGGATGTTGCAAAAAAAAAACCCTGAAGCAAGAAAGAACCCCCCACAACAAAGGTAGGTGGAAAGTTGTGAGAAGGTAGCCTCTTTCTAGCCTTGTTACCCCCACTTTTGGCCTGTTTGTGAGTGTATGTCAGGGTGTTTGTCACTGTTTTCACTGTCTCACTGGGATCCTGATAGCCAGGCCTCAGTGCTCATAGTGAAAACACTATGTTTTCAGTATGTTTGTTATGTGTCACTGGGATCCTGCTGGTCAGGACCCCAGTGCTCATAGGTTTGTGGCCTATATGTATGTGTCACTGGGACCCTGTCACACAGGGCCCCAGTGCTCATAGGTGTGGATGTATATGTTCCCTGTGTGGTGCCTAACTGTCTCACTGAGGCTCTGCTAACCAGAACCTCAGTGGTTATGCTCTCTCATTACTTCCAAATTGTCACTGACAGGCTAGTGACCATTTTTACCAATTTACATTGGCTTACTGGAACACCCTTATAATTGCCTAGTATATGGTACTGAGGTACCCAGGGTATTGGGGTTCCAGGAGATCCCTATGGGCTGCAGCATTTCTTTTGCCACCCATAGGGAGCTCTGACAATTCTTACACAGGCCTGCCACTGCAGCCTGAGTGAAATAACGTCCACGTTATTTCACAGCCATTTTACACTGCACTGAAGTAACTTATAAGTCACCTATATGTCTAACCTTTACCTGGTAAAGGTTAGGTGCAAAGTTACTTAGTGTGAGGACACCCTGGCACTAGCCAAGGTGCCCCCACATTGTTCAGAGCCAATTCACTGAACTTTGTGAGTGCGGGGACACCATTACACGCGTGCACTACATATAGGTCACTACCTATATGTAGCTTCACCATGGTAACTCCGAATATGGCCATGTAACATGTCTATGATCATGGAATTGCCCCCTCTATGCCATCCTGGCATTGTTGGTACAATTCCATGATCCCAGTGGTCTGTAGCACAGACCCTGGTACTGCCAGACTGCCCTTCCTGGGGTTTCACTGCAGCTGCTGCTGCTGCCAACCCCTCAGACAGGCAGCTGCCCTCCTGGGGTCCAGCCAGGCCTGGCCCAGGATGGCAGAACAAAGAACTTCCTCTGAGAGAGGGTGTGACACCCTCTCCCTTTGGAAAATGGTGTGAAGGCAGGGGAGGAGTAGCCTCCCCCAGCCTCTGGAAATGCTTTGTTGGGCACAGAGGTGCCCAATTCTGCATAAGCCAGTCTACACCGGTTCAGGGACCCCTTAGCCCCTGCTCTGGCGCGAAACTGGACAAAGGAAAGGGGAGTGACCACTCCCCTGACCTGCACCTCCCCTGGGAGGTGTCCAGAGCTCCTCCAGTGTGCTCCAGACCTCTGCCATCTTGGAAACAGAGGTGCTGCTGGCACACTGGACTGCTCTGAGTGGCCAGTGCCACCAGGTGACGTCAGAGACTCCTGCTGATAGGCTCCTTCAGGTGTTAGTAGCCTTTCCTCTCTCCTAGGTAGCCAAACCCTCTTTTCTGGCTATTTAGGGTCTCTGTCTCTGGGGAAACTTCAGATAACGAATGCATGAGCTCAGCCGAGTTCCTCTGCATCTCCCTCTTCACCTTCTGATAAGGAATCGACCGCTGACCGCGCTGGAAGCCTGCAAACCTGCAACATAGTAGCAAAGACGACTACTGCAACTCTGTAACGCTGATCCTGCCGCCTTCTCGACTGTTTTCCTGCTTGTGCATGCTGTGGGGGTAGTCTGCCTCCTCTCTGCACCAGAAGCTCCGAAGAAATCTCCCGTGGGTCGACGGAATCTTCCCCCTGCAACCGCAGGCACCAAAAAGCTGCATCTCCGGTCCCTTGGGTCTCCTCTCAGCACGACGAGCGAGGTCCCTCGAATCCAGCGACACCGTCCAAGTGACCCCCACAGTCCAGTGACTCTTCAGCCCAAGTTTGGTGGAGGTAAGTCCTTGCCTCACCTCGCTGGGCTGCATTGCTGGGAACCGCGACTTTGCAAGCTTCTCCGGCCCCTGTGCACTTCCGGCGGAAATCCTGTGTGCACAGCCAAGCCTGGGTCCACGGCACTCTAACCTGCATTGCACGACTTTCTAAGTTGGTCTCCGGCGACGTGGGACTCCTTTGTGCAACTTCGGCGAGCACCGTTTCACACATCCTCGTAGTGCCTGTTTCTGGCACTTCTCCGGGTGCTACCTGCTTCAGTGAGGGCTCTTTGTCTTGCTCGACGTCCCCTCTCTCTGCAGGTCCAATTTGCGACCTCCTGGTCCCTCCTGGGCCCCAGCAGCGTCCAAAAACGCCAAACGCACGATTTGCGTGTAGCAAGGCTTGTTGGCGTCCATCCGGCGGGAAAACACTTCTGCACGACTCTCCAAGGCGTGGGGGATCCATCCTCCAAAGGGGAAGTCTCTAGCCCTTGTCGTTCCGGCAGTATTTACAGTTCTTCAGCCTAGAAAGAGCTTCTTTGCACCAACCGCTGGCATTTCTTGGGCATCTGCCCATCTCCGAGCTGCTTGTGACTTTTGGACTTGGTCCCCTTGTTCCACAGGTACCTTCAGACAGGAATCCATCGTTGTTGCATTGCTGATTTGTGTTTTCCTTGCATTCTCCCTCTAACACGACTATTTTGTCCTTAGGGGAACTTTGGTGCACTTTGCACTCACTTTTCAGGGTCTTGGGGTGGGTTATTTTGCTAACTCTCACTATTTTCTAATAGTCCCAGCGACCCTCTACAAGGTCACATAGGTTTGGGGTCCATTCGTGGTTCGCATTCCACTTCTGGAGTATATGGTTTGTGTTGCCCCTATCCCTATGTTTCCCCATTGCATCCTATTGTAACTATACATTGTTTGCACTGTTTTCTAAGACTATACTGCATATTTTTGCTATTGTGTATATATATCTTGTGTATATTTCCTATCCTCTCACTGAGGGTACACTCTAAGATACTTTGGCATATTGTCATAAAAATAAAGTACCTTTATTTTTAGTATAACTGTGTATTGTGTTTTCTTATGATATTGTGCATATGACACTAAGTGGTACTGTAGTAGCTTCACACGTCTCCTAGTTCAGCCTGAGCTGCTTTGCTAAGCTACCATTATCTATCAGCCTAAGCTGCTAGACACCCTATACACTAATAAGGGATAACTGGGCCTGGTGCAAGGTGCAAGTACCCCTTGGTACTCACTACAAGCCAGTCCAGCCTCCTACATTGGTTGTGCAGTGGTGGGATAAGTGCTTTGAGACTACTTACCACTCTTGTCATTGTACTTTTCATAAGAGAAAAATATACAAAACAAGGTCAGTGTATATACACATAGCCAAAAAGTTTTGCATTTCCTCTTTTCACTCTTTTCTAAGTGCTGAAAAGTACTTCTAAACTTTCAAAAAGTTCTTAAAAGTGTAAAAAGTTTTTTCTGTCTTTCCAAAAAGTTCTGAAAACTTTTTTCTCTTTGTCTATCACTTTAACTCTCTCTAAAAATGTCTGGCACAGGCCAAAAAGTTGAACTGTCCAAACTTGCATATGATCACCTTAGCTGGAAAGGAGCAAGGAGTCTCTGCATAGAGAGAGGTTTGAGTGTAGGGAAGAATCCTTCTTTAGAACTGTTAATTAATATGCTTAGAGTACAGGATAAGGCCATAAGTGCCCAATCTGTAGAAAAAGTAGCTAATGGTTCTCAATCTGATCCAGGGACTCCCCCAGGAAAAGGTTCAGGAAAGAAACTTCGCAGCCTGCCCATTACTAGATAGTCTAGCATAGTTGGTACAGAGGTTGAATCACATCATACTGATGATGTGCTCTCACATTATACTGGTAGCCAAGCTGTTAGGGTGCCCTCTGTAAGGGACAGGTCTCCTTCTGTTCATTCCCATCATACCTCTGTATCTAGAAATGTCCCTCCCACCCACCCTGATGACAGATTGTTGGAAAGGGAGCTCAATAGATTGAGAGTGGAGCAAACCAGACTGAAGCTCAAGAAGCAACAGCTGGATTTGGATAGACAGTCTTTAGAAATAGAGAGGGAAAGACAGAAAATGGGTTTAGATACCCATGGTGGCAGCAGCAGTATTCCCCATAGTCATCCTGCAAAAGAGCATGATTCCAGGAATCTGCATAAGATAGTTCCCCCTTACAAGGAGGGGGATGACATTAACAAGTGGTTTGCTGCACTTGAGAGGGCCTGTGCTGTACAGGATGTCCCTCAAAGGCAGTGGGCTGCTATCCTATGGCTATCATTTACTGGAAAAGGTAGGGATAGGCTCCTTACTGTAAAAGAAAATGATGCTAACAATTTCCAAGTTCTTAAGAATGCACTCCTGGATGGTTATGGCTTAACCACTGAACAGTACAGGATCAAGTTCAGAGATACCAAAAAGGAGTCTTCACAAGACTGGGTTGATTTCATTGACTAGGCAGTGAAGGCCTTGGAGGGGTGGTTACATGGCAGTAAAGTTACTGATTATGAAAGCCTGTATAACACAATCCTGAGAGAGCATATACTTAATAATTGTGTGTCTGATTTGTTGCACCAGTACCTGGTAGACTCTGATCTGACCTCTCCCCAAGAATTGGGAAAGAAGGCAGACAAATGGGTCAGAACAAGGGTGAACAGAAAAGTTCATACAGGGGGTGACAAAGATGGCAATAAGAAGAAAGATGGTGAAAAATCTCAAGATAAGCATGGGGATAAGGGTAAAACCAAAGATCCCACTTCAAATCTTAAACACTCTTCAGAGGGTGGGGATAAAACAAATTCTTCCTCTTCTTCCCAACCTGCACACATTAAAAAGCCTTGGTGCTTTGTGTGTAAAAACAGAGGCCATAGGCCAGGGGATAAGTCCTGTCCAGGTAAACCCCCTGAGCCTACCACCACTAATACATCAAGCTCTAGTGCCCCTAGCAGTAGTGGTACTAGTGGTGGGACTGCTGGCAACAGTCAAGCAAAGGGTGTAGTTGGGTTCACTTATGGGTCCATAGTGGAAACTGATGTAATCAGTCCCAAGACAGTTTCTATCACACCTAGTGGCATTGGCCTTGCCACACTGGCTGCTTGTCCCCTTACAATGGATAAGTACAGGCAGACAGTTTCAATAAATGGTGTTGAGGCCTTGGCCTACAGGGACACAGGTGCCAGTTTCACTTTGGTGACTGAAAACCTAGTGCCTCCTGAACAACACATCATTGGACAACAGTATAAGATTATTGATGTCCATAACTCCACTAAGTTTCTTCCCTTAGCTATAATTCAGTTTAGTTGGGGTGGAGTTACTGGCCCAAAGCAGGTGGTGGTATCACCTAGCTTACCTGTAGACTGTCTCTTAGGTAATGACCTAGAGGCCTCAGGTTGGGCTGATGTAGAGTTTTATGCCCATGCAGCCATGCTGGGCATCCCTGAGGAATTGTTCCCTCTCATTTCAAGTGAAATGAAAAAGCAAAGGAGAGAAGGCCTGAAAACTCAGGATCCCTCTCCATCAACAGGTAAAAAGGGTATCACAGTATCCCCTAACCACCCTACCATTCAGGATACCATTCCTGTGGTGGGAGAAACCTCTCCTGGGGTGGCACCTGTTCCAAGGGAATCATCAGCTGGCATAGCTGGACTCCCTGAGGTAGAAGTACCTCTCTGTGGAATAACTAACATTGGTGACAAAAAGAGCACCATTTTAGTTAACATGGAGCATCCCTCCAACCCTCCCAGAGAAACTTTAGTGCAGAAACCCTGTACTGCCTCACAACACTTAGGACAGCATCCCTGCCCTAGTGTGGAGCTCATAGGACAGCATCCCTGCCCTGCTCCAACTCAAGAGAAACAGCATCCCTGTTCTCTCTTCCAGCCAAATGGACAAAGTTTTTGCCCAGCTATGGCTTTACTGAGACAGCATCCCTGTCTGGCATTTCCATCATTACAAATAGGTTCAGTGGATAATTCCCACTGCTCTAAACTAAAACATACTGATAGAAACTCTGAAAATACATCTTCGCATTGTTGGTTAGCTAAAAAACTTCAAACAGGGTGGTTTACATCCCCACAGGGAAGTAACCATATAGTGGATGATAAAGGGAGTAACCAGTCTATTGCAGAGCTACTCTCTACTTATCACCACTTAGACAATAAGGTCTCAACTGGCCAAGGTTAGCCTTATTGTCCTTCGTTTGGGGGGGGGTTGTGTGAGAAGGTAGCCTCTTTCTAGCCTTGTTACCCCCACTTTTGGCCTGTTTGTGAGTGTATGTCAGGGTGTTTGTCACTGTTTTCACTGTCTCACTGGGATCCTGATAGCCAGGCCTCAGTGCTCATAGTGAAAACACTATGTTTTCAGTATGTTTGTTATGTGTCACTGGGATCCTGCTGGTCAGGACCCCAGTGCTCATAGGTTTGTGGCCTATATGTATGTGTCACTGGGACCCTGTCACACAGGGCCCCAGTGCTCATAGGTGTGCATGTATATGTTCCCTGTGTGGTGCCTAACTGTCTCACTGAGGCTCTGCTAACCAGAACCTCAGTGGTTATGCTCTCTCATTACTTCCAAATTGTCACTGACAGGCTAGTGACCATTTTTACCAATTTACATTGGCTTACTGGAACACCCTTATAATTGCCTAGTATATGGTACTGAGGTACCCAGGGTATTGGGGTTCCAGGAGATCCCTATGGGCTGCAGCATTTCTTTTGCCACCCATAGGGAGCTCTGACAATTCTTACACAGGCCTGCCACTGCAGCCTGAGTGAAATAACGTCCACGTTATTTCACAGCCATTTTACACTGCACTGAAGTAACTTATAAGTCACCTATATGTCTAACCTTTACCTGGTAAAGGTTAGGTGCAAAGTTACTTAGTGTGAGGACACCCTGGCACTAGCCAAGGTGCCCCCACATTGTTCAGAGCCAATTCACTGAACTTTGTGAGTGCGGGGACACCATTACACGCGTGCACTACATATAGGTCACTACCTATATGTAGCTTCACCATGGTAACTCCGAATATGGCCATGTAACATGTCTATGATCATGGAATTGCCCCCTCTATGCCATCCTGGCATTGTTGGTACAATTCCATGATCCCAGTGGTCTGTAGCACAGACCCTGGTACTGCCAGACTGCCCTTCCTGGGGTTTCACTGCAGCTGCTGCTGCTGCCAACCCCTCAGACAGGCAGCTGCCCTCCTGGGGTCCAGCCAGGCCTGGCCCAGGATGGCAGAACAAAGAACTTCCTCTGAGAGAGGGTGTGACACCCTCTCCCTTTGGAAAATGGTGTGAAGGCAGGGGAGGAGTAGCCTCCCCCAGCCTCTGGAAATGCTTTGTTGGGCACAGAGGTGCCCAATTCTGCATAAGCCAGTCTACACCGGTTCAGGGACCCCTTAGCCCCTGCTCTGGCGCGAAACTGGACAAAGGAAAGGGGAGTGACCACTCCCCTGACCTGCACCTCCCCTGGGAGGTGTCCAGAGCTCCTCCAGTGTGCTCCAGACCTCTGCCATCTTGGAAACAGAGGTGCTGCTGGCACACTGGACTGCTCTGAGTGGCCAGTGCCACCAGGTGACGTCAGAGACTCCTGCTGATAGGCTCCTTCAGGTGTTAGTAGCCTTTCCTCTCTCCTAGGTAGCCAAACCCTCTTTTCTGGCTATTTAGGGTCTCTGTCTCTGGGGAAACTTCAGATAACGAATGCATGAGCTCAGCCGAGTTCCTCTGCATCTCCCTCTTCACCTTCTGATAAGGAATCGACCGCTGACCGCGCTGGAAGCCTGCAAACCTGCAACATAGTAGCAAAGACGACTACTGCAACTCTGTAACGCTGATCCTGCCGCCTTCTCGACTGTTTTCCTGCTTGTGCATGCTGTGGGGGTAGTCTGCCTCCTCTCTGCACCAGAAGCTCCGAAGAAATCTCCCGTGGGTCGACGGAATCTTCCCCCTGCAACCGCAGGCACCAAAAAGCTGCATCTCCGGTCCCTTGGGTCTCCTCTCAGCACGACGAGCGAGGTCCCTCGAATCCAGCGACACCGTCCAAGTGACCCCCACAGTCCAGTGACTCTTCAGCCCAAGTTTGGTGGAGGTAAGTCCTTGCCTCACCTCGCTGGGCTGCATTGCTGGGAACCGCGACTTTGCAAGCTTCTCCGGCCCCTGTGCACTTCCGGCGGAAATCCTGTGTGCACAGCCAAGCTTGGGTCCACGGCACTCTAACCTGCATTGCACGACTTTCTAAGTTGGTCTCCGGCGACGTGGGACTCCTTTGTGCAACTTCGGCGAGCACCGTTTCACGCATCCTCGTAGTGCCTGTTTCTGGCACTTCTCCGGGTGCTACCTGCTTCAGTGAGGGCTCTTTGTCTTGCTCGACGTCCCCTCTCTCTGCAGGTCCAATTTGCGACCTCCTGGTCCCTCCTGGGCCCCAGCAGCGTCCAAAAACGCCAAACGCACGATTTGCGTGTAGCAAGGCTTGTTGGCGTCCATCCGGCGGGAAAACACTTCTGCACGACTTTCCAAGGCGTGGGGGATCCATCCTCCAAAGGGGAAGTCTCTAGCCCTTGTCGTTCCGGCAGTATTCACAGTTCTTCAGCCTAGAAAGAGCTTCTTTGCACCAACCGCTGGCATTTCTTGGGCATCTGCCCATCTCCGAGCTGCTTGTGACTTTTGGACTTGGTCCCCTTGTTCCACAGGTACCTTCAGACAGGAATCCATCGTTGTTGCATTGCTGATTTGTGTTTTCCTTGCATTCTCCCTCTAACACGACTATTTTGTCCTTAGGGGAACTTTGGTGCACTTTGCACTCACTTTTCAGGGTCTTGGGGTGGGTTATTTTGCTAACTCTCACTATTTTCTAATAGTCCCAGCGACCCTCTACAAGGTCACATAGGTTTGGGGTCCATTCGTGGTTCGCATTCCACTTCTGGAGTATATGGTTTGTGTTGCCCCTATCCCTATGTTTCCCCATTGCATCCTATTGTAACTATACATTGTTTGCACTGTTTTCTAAGACTATACTGCATATTTTTGCTATTGTGTATATATATCTTGTGTATATTTCCTATCCTCTCACTGAGGGTACACTCTAAGATACTTTGGCATATTGTCATAAAAATAAAGTACCTTTATTTTTAGTATAACTGTGTATTGTGTTTTCTTATGATATTGTGCATATGACACTAAGTGGTACTGTAGTAGCTTCACACGTCTCCTAGTTCAGCCTGAGCTGCTTTGCTAAGCTACCATTATCTATCAGCCTAAGCTGCTAGACACCCTATACACTAATAAGGGATAACTGGGCCTGGTGCAAGGTGCAAGTACCCCTTGGTACTCACTACAAGCCAGTCCAGCCTCCTACAAAAGTGCAGTGCATTTCTACAAAATAAAAAACACGTTTAAAAAGTTTTAAAAGTATTAAGACAAAGTCACATGCAGCTCATAGAGTTAATCAAATAAAACAGGTCCAATCAAAATAATAAAATGAGATCAGGCTGAATTGCAACAGCGTGCTCACCTCTAGCTGCGCGGCCGCATAAATGCTGGCATTTATGGCACCGGGTCTTAGAAAAAAAAGATCTCCAGGCTTCTAAACCGCTCGCAATGCGGATGCCGGTCAGAAACCAGAAGTAGGGATCTAAAAGACCCTCACTTCCGAGAACAAAACAGAGGACGTTGCAAAAAAAATCCCTGAAGCAAGAAAGAACCCCCCACAACAAAGGTAGGTGGAAAGTGCAGTGCAGTTATACAAAATAAAAAACATGTTTAAAAAGTTTAAAAAGTATTAAGAAAAAACCTCAAGCTTTTAAAGTTTAAAAGAAATCATTAAATAAGGAAAACGACCACGGGCACACTTGGAGAAGAACCCTCCTCTTTCTGTGTGAGGGTCTGTGAAGTTAACGTTTAGACCATAGGTGACTCCTTACTGTGATACTTCCATATATACCTCCGGCAGCCAACATACACATGTGTTTGGAAATCAATGTGGATGTTCCATCACTAGGAAGGTTTAATAGTCAAAACATTAGTAAATAAACAAACACACTTCCAAGTGATACTGGGATTTGAACCTTCAGCCTACTGACGGCAGCACAAGACCATGACCATTAGGCCAGAAGTGACTATGTTCTGCTCTGCATCCAAATGTAACTATAACATTTGTACCAAATATGTTGCTAGTCTAACTCTGTGAAGTTATTGCATGGCAAGATCATTTATATGCTAGGGCATCTAGGTGAGCCTGAAGGTCCTGCGGTCCTGGCTGGCTCCCCATGTCCTGAGAGAGCCAGCATTGCTCCCACAATCATCTGTTTTCATCTATTTCTCTACATGTATTTTTACAGGGAAAGAGATTAAAACTCTGCTTTCTGCCAGCATGAGCTGTTTGATGACTCACACTGTCAGAAAGCAGGCTTTCTTTGCTATTGTTTGGTGGGAGCTGTCAAAGCTTGCACAAAGCAAAAGTAGTCAGCTATGCCCCGGAGTAGGCACCCTGGGACATAATAGGAGCCGGCCATGGGGGTTTCCCCAGGGCCATCAATGGGTCCCCAAGGGGGCCACGTGGCCCCCCTCCAACATAATATAGCCCAGGGAGGTGGTGGTCCCTGGAGCTCAAAGGTCTGAAATGGACTTCTCACATTCTTTTATTGAAGCCCCGGGGAGGTGGCAGTCCCAAGGGCTGGGGGGTGGAGCACTTGGCCCGTATATAGTCAAAACAGCCTTGGGGAGGTGGCAGCCTCCGCATCACATTACATTGAGGCCCAGGGGTGGTGGTGGTCCCTGGGGAAGCAGTATACTCAAAAAAGCCTTGGAGAGGAGACGGCCCCTGGGGCCCAGTGGGGTCCACTGTACCCCTCCTATATTAGATAAGGCATTTTCCCCACGGAGGTGGTGGTCCCCTGGGCAAATATAAGCCCTGGAGGGTGGCCCTGTTTACTCCATCCTTATATTTTTCACGCCCCCGGGATCTTGCTCTCCTGGGGGTTTAATAAAAAACAAGCACAGGTGACTGTGCTTTTAAAAAATATATATATATTCTAGTGAATTCACCACAAAACACGAATTTGAGGCAAACATTTTTAAATAAAAGTGATTTTTTGCTCTGCCGGGGTCACTCGCACCAGAGATAAGGGGTCAGAGTATCTCCACCCAGAGCCTTTTTTTGCATTTCTTGTTGGGACTCGGCTGAAGCCCAGGCTTCCCAAGATGGCTGCGAACACTTCCTGGTTGAAGTGTTGACAACCAATCAGAGCTGTGCATTTCCCTGCATGAGCACAACATTATTTGCGAGGTTTTCACAACCAGTGATATCAAAATATATTTTCCCATTAATTTCTCAAAAACTTCTGAATGGATTTACACCAAATAAGCAAATACAGAGTGTGCATAAAGAAAGCTAGCTTTCTGCCAAATTTGGAGTCATTCCGTTGAGTGGTTTGGGCTGTAGTCTTGTTCAAAGGTCTAATGGGAATTAACATGGGAAACACACATTTTTTGACCACCTCCTTTTTCTCAGCCCCCGCTTGATGGATATAGGCAATGGAAACATGGTCCTAACTATAAGTACCAAATAGTTATATATATATATACCTACTGATGTTAGCTAAGCAGTTATAGCCAGGACCATATTTCCATAAGAAAAGCGCTTTTTGACTTGCCTATATCTCTGGCACCATTTGACAGATGTCCACGTCTCACATTTAGTCCACTTTACGTTGTAGTCTGAGAAATGGAAAAACTTGGCCAGTTAATACATCAGTAATGCACGTGATGCGAGAGAAATTCAGAAGAACGTCCTCAGCATAAGGGAATGTTTAAATGTCTCCCACTGCCATCAGTATGTCCTTGACATCTACTTTGGTTAGTATGGCTATCACCAGAGGCTTCAGTGTCACTAAACACAGTAGCGGCAATAGGGAACAACCCTGGTGCCTCGATGTATTTGAAAGTATAGGGAGGGAGGCAAAGTTACAACATTTTACCGGTGCCTTATCATTATGATACATGCCTTTGATGAGAGTGAGAACGTTGTGACCAATTCTTATCCTCTCCATTGTTTGAAAGAGGTAGCCCCACTCCACACAGTCAAAAGCCTTTTCAGCATTCAAGCTTAGGAGAACAATTTTCACCAAGGTCAACTTTCACTTGCCAGAGCACACTGGAGATGGTACGTAGGTGGTTGATGGATGAATGCCCTTGCATTAAACCCATCTGGGAGGGGCGTATCAGCCTGGAGATGACCTTATCCAAGTGGTTCATTAGAATTTTATCAAGTATTTCAACATACCCATTTATAAATGAAATTGACCTATAACTGGATGTTAGACTTGGTTTCCTTGGCGTGGTCTCCCCTAACGTTTTGCCTCTGCTTCCCAGGTAGTTGATGTGTGCTGGACTCTGATTTTGCTGTTTTTGATACTCTGGGCACTTTACCACTGCTAACCAGTCCTAAAGTGCAAGTGCTCCTCTGTAAAATGTATGTGTAATTGGTTTATTCATGATTTACATATTTGATTTACTAATATGTCCCTAGTAAAGTGCACTAGAGGTACCCAGGGCCTGTAAAGCAAATGCTAATAGAGAGCCTACAGCACTGGTTGTGCCACCCACACTAGTAGCCCTGTAAACACGTCTCAGACTTGCCACTGCAGTATCTGTGTGTGCAGTTTTAAACTGCCAATTCAACCTAGCAAGTGTACCCACTTGTCAGGCCTAAACCTTCCCTTTTTATACATATAAGGTACCCCTAAGGTAGGCCCCAGGAAGCCCCTTGTGCAGGATGCAGTGTATGTGAAAGGTATGATATGTACTGCTTTGTGTTACATGTCCTAGCAGTGAAATATTGCTAAATCCAGTCTTCATTGTTGCAAGGCCTATCCCTCTCAAAGGTTACCATGGGAGCTGCCTTTAAGTAACTTTAAAGTTCAGATTCCCTTTGGGAGCTGATACAAATATAGAGTTTGGGGTCTCTGAACTCACCATTTAAAATACATCTTTTAGTGAAGTTGATTTTTAGATTGTTAGTTTGAAAATGCCACTTTTAGAAAGTAGGCATTTTTTTGCTTAAACCATTCACTGACTCTGTCTGTTTGTAGATTGCCTGTCTGGGTCAGTTTGACAATTAGGCTGTTTGTGAATCCCCTCTAGGTAGTGGGACAAAGGGAGCTGGGGTGTAACCTGCATATCCTGATAAGCCATCTGTGCTAGAGAAGAGGGAGGAGAGGTCACTTAAACCTGAATGGGCTGTACCTGCCCTCTCATAGTGCAGTCTTCAACCCCCTGGTGTGTGTCTGGGGCCTGGCCTGGGCAAGGCAGGATCTTGTGAACAACAAAGACTTTCCTTTGAAGTAGGGCTACTTCAAAGGCAGAAAGGGGTAGAAGTACTTAACCCAAAACCCATGAAAATCAGATCACTTCTGGATTCAAGCAGAACCTTTGCCAAGGAGAAGAGCTGAGGAGAACTGCTGCCCCTGCCTGTGACTGTGCTCTGTTGGGCTATCCTGCAGTTGCTGCTTCTTCTGGTAAAAGAGGACAAAGACTGGACCTTGTTGTGCATTCTTGCTTGAGAAGAATCTCCAAGGGCTTGAGTTGCGCTTGCCTCCTGCTGTTGAAGTCTCAGGTCCATCAAAGACTTCCTCTGTCAGCACCTGTACTCTCTGGTGAGACTGCTGCCCTGCCAAGTGGTGCTCCATCCAGTCCCTTGAAAGGTGAAGCTGGTGGAAAAGGACTGAAATCCACACAAAGACCGCTGTGCAGTGAAATGTTCGATGCACCATCTGCAACGCGTCTGACAAATGGAGAGCTGCCGGCCTTGCGGCTGAAATCGACGCTTCACCTGCATCGCAGCTTGAAGATCGATGCATCACAGTTGGAGAAACAACGCTCTACACCCACTAGTGGCTGCTGATGATGACACAAAAACAGGCAGCTCGGTTTCCTGACACCGTGCAACCGGATTTCAATGCAGCATCGCTGGGCATGAAAAATCTACGCAAAGGCTGCCCGGACCTGAGGTGCCCATCCAAAAATCTACTCATCGCTCTCTTGTGAGGGAGAAAAATGACGCATCGCCGACCCGACTGGAGAAGAAAACTACACAGAGCCTCACTTGCGAGTAAGGAATCGAATCGATGCACCGCTGATTTTTCCGACACACGCTCGCCCGTGCAGCTTTATTTTCGATGCCAACCAGGAACTTTGTGTAACGACAGCGTTTTCACTGTTTTCTAAAAATCAAGGGCCAGATGTAGGTAACAGTTTGCATGTCGCAAACAGCAATTTTCGCTTTTTGTGATGTGCAAACTGCACTCTGCAATGCACAATACCCTTTTTGCGATTCAGTAACCTGGTTACCGAATCGCAAAACGGGTTTGCGAGTCGCAATTAGGAAGGGGAGTCCCCTTCCTAATTGTGAGTCACAGTGCAATGTCAGATTGCTTTGTGACCGCGAACGTAGTCGCAAACAAATCGCAGTTAGCACCCATTCAAAAGGGAAGGGGTCCCCATGCTCTGAAAAAATTAAACAAAAACGTTTCATTTTTAGTTTTGTAATGCATCTTGTTTTCCTTTAAAAAAAACTGCTTTATTTAAAAACAGTCACAGACATGGTGGTCTGCTGTCTCCAGCAGACCACCATCCCTGTGAGTGCCGCGAGTCTCAAGAGGGTCGCAAATTGTAACCCACCTCATTAATATTAATGAGGTGGGCTTTTGCGACCCCCTTGCGAGTCGCAGATGGTGTCAGGGACACAATCCTACATTCCAATTTGCGACTCACAATTTGCAAGTCGCAAATTGGAATATACCTACATCTGGCCCCAAGACTGTTATTATTTTTAAAATGAATAGCTAGACTAGTGTATGTTGGATTTTTGTCATTTTGGTCTTGTTTGATTTTGGTAAATATTACCTATTTTTCTAAACTGGGGTGGTGTCCATTTTGTAGTGTTTTCACTGTATTACTGTGTGTGTTAGTACAATTACTTTACACATTGCTTCTGAAGTTGAGCCTGCCTGCCCATGCAAAGCTACCATGGGGTGAGTGGGGTGTTAACTGAGGGTGATTCTCCTTTACCCTGGCTAAGTGGGTCCTTTCCAGGTTTGGGAATCACTGATAGCTGAGCTCTAAGAAGTTTGATGGACAAATGCCCTATGAGGAGGGCATCATTGAATACCAAGGCCAACACAGGAATGACCATTGTCTTATTTATCCTATAAAATTCCACCAGGAAGTCATCCTCCCCAGATCCCTTGTCAGTACCCATGTCGATAATTGCCTTAGCAATTTCTTTCACAGTTATCTCACTCTCTAACTTATCAGATTGGTACTGGCTCAGTCTGGGAAGATTCAGATGTTCAAAAAAAGCCATCTCATCAGTCAGGGTCCCTGGGATGTTAGAGGTATGGAGTGTTTCATAGTATTTCTGAAATTTCTCTGTTATGGAAGAGAGGAGCATTGGATGATGCCACTCTGAACTAAAGAGAACCAGGATAATACTGGAAGAATCCAGAATCAGAGGGGCAGATTTTAAGGAAAGTGGTGCTGCACCCATTGCAGATCCACTTTCCTTGCGCCCCTCTACCACCACCATGTGGGCACTGTATCTAAGATGTGGTGCACCATGGCGCAGGGTAGGGGGCAATAGCATCAACATTTTGGTGCTATTGATGTACTGCCCAGGGTTAGAGCCAAAATGTTGGCACTAACCCTGAACAGTGCATAGGGCCCCATTGTAAACAATGGTGTGCCCCCTTCGTTTTTAATGCCTGGGCAGGCGTTAAAAATGGCAGGCGTTAAAAATGCCCAAAAAAATGACGCACAGCAATCTCTTAGGTTTCTGTGCATCATTTTTTATGCCCCCCTGATGGGAGAAGGCCCCTTTTGCATAAATTATGCATGATGCATGCATAATGTAGCACAAAGTGTTACAAAGTGGTGCAATGCATGTAAATATGCCGCAGGGGAAAGGCCACCTTAGGGGTACCTCAGCATAAAAAAATTTATTCTAAGGGAGTGCTAAAGTGGCACTGGGGCCTCTTAAATCAGGGTCATAGTGTCTCTGTCAGGTACACAAAAAAAAATCTCAGCCTCTTCCATGTAAAGAGTGCTAAGTTCAAACATTGCCACTAAGAGGTTTACCAGTGCCAAGAACGTGGAATAGGCCAGAGTGAAGGTTATGATCAAGTTTTCCAATCAGAGCTTGAATGCAGTAGCTTGTTGATTCATCAGTGATGCCATTCTCATCAACATGTCCCTCACAATGGCCTTCCCAGTCACCAACAAGGTCTTCACAGATGTGATGAGAATTGGGTTCTACATATCCCTTCTTATGTGCCCTGAGATGTGTGACAGTTGGATCACGATATTTAGAGAGGTTCAAGTGCCAAGGACACCTCTGAGGTCTTTGCAGGTCCAAGTCTATCTGGAGGTCTGTAATGTTGTGATCTGACACACCACTGGGATTATAGATGCAGCAGTCAGCTGTTGTAGGAGCGGGGTGAGCATACACAATAGTCAAATTGAGTTCTGATATTATGGGGATAAAAGGTAAAATTATATTCCCTGTCCCACAGGAGAAGAAGCTGTTCAGGGATGAGGTCTAGCAATGCCTGTGTGTCTCAGTTATGTTGTGAGTCCGGAGTTCCTGACCTGCCAATGATAGGGTAAAGTGCCACTTTCCAATCTTCTCTGACAATAACCTGAGTGGAGACAAAAGAGGTTAGAAATCTACTAACCTGAGAAAAAAGGAAGATTTGATGTCCAGCGGTGCATGGAGGGATCCCGCTATGAAATGTGTATTGCAAATCAGGAGTTTTGAGAAACCATAGCATCCGTCGGCATATACACATGTTCAGTGCTGTGAAATTGACATTTCTGTGTGTGAAGATGACTGCCTCACATTTCCTTGGGAGTGGGTCATTCCATTCCTACCCTGTGACTTAGGAGGGGCACTGGTGTAAATCACTCGACCTACTCAGTCTCTTTTAAATGTAGCGTTTTCTTCCTGGATGAGGTGCATCTGCTTTTTTTGCCTATCTAACTTAGGATTTTCTTTTGCCGTATAAAATGTGTCAGATGGTTAATATTAAGGAAGGATACTGTCAATGATTTTTGCAATGGCGTCTGCATGGAGGTGTCAGACACAATAGGGTGGCATGAGAATAAGTTCTTTTGGGGCTAAAGGTGAGTGCTAAAGTGTGGGCATACAAAGGGTCTGGGTGGGCCATCCGAAACAATAGTAGCGGAAGCAGTACAGAGTGAGCACCCTACAGTACGTGTAGCATGTGCTACCAAATTGGATGATTGAACCTTTAGTCCGGGGTGCAGAGAAAGCACCAACACTTGCAGAAGCAAAGCTGTTGGGGTAATGATAACCAGTGTGTAAAAATATTTAGGTTGGAAGGAAGGGAGCAGGGGACCTCAGAGAGGTACAGATCTGTAGATTAAAGTTAATCAAGGGAGATGTAAAACGTACCAGTCCCCGGTATATGGAACAAGAAACCCTGACCCATTGGGTGAGAGGTATGTAAGGAGAAAAGGAGGCATTAATAAATGTATGTTACTGAAGCCTGGTTTCCAAATCTCAAGGGTGACACAATAAGGTCTTAAGGGGTGATCTTGATTTGTCCTGGGGTTTGGAAGGTTTCCAGATGCTTTTGTAATCACCTTTGCATAATGGAGTCACACCCTTAAAACTCATGCAGGTCCGAGTGTTCCAGTCTATCAGGGTTTAGATGGTTTCCATCAGAGATTGTAGCATCGTCTTTACAGTGGTCAGTGTCACTAGAGACATCCTCCATCTTCTTCATTAATGTTTCTAGGTCTCTGGCATTATAATACTCCAATGTGCGGCACTGAACCCTGATGGGCATGGCACCAGGTTCTAATAAACCGTATTTGAAGTCCTTTTATCTGAGACTGGGGTGGAGGGTCAAGAACTGCTTCCATTTGATGGAAGAGATCAGAAGGTATGCTCTTAAGATAAGTTGAGTATTTACATAATAGTAAGGTGTGTTGATGGTGCAGGCAGCATGCCAAGACATGTGGGTAGGAGGGGTCTGTGGCATGCATGCATCAGGAACAAATTATTTTCCTCCTTCAAAATTCAAAGGGTGGGTTAAAGGTGAGATTCATGAGACCAAAGATCAGTGTACCCAAAAAGGTAACGCGGTCATCTTTTCAGATTGGTCTAGGAATTCAATTATCCTTACAGGGGCTCTACGATCTCTACGGTCTTTGATGGCTGCTAATTCCTTCATGAGCGTTGTAATGACCATGATCAGGGTGCCCAGTACGATTGCCTTATCTGCTGGTGTGTTTTTCTCCTGTTGACTATAAGCCATGACCTCAACACCAATTCTCTCCACTTTTCTGCAGAAGTGGTGAATTCAGAAGACAATATGACACTGGTACATTGGTATTACTAGAAAACGGATACCGCACATCAAAAAGGTCAAAGCATTTTGGAGATTCGACAAAATTGCAGGATTGAGGTATAACTACCTGTTAACGTTTAAACAAGGAATTGTGGTAAAGAATAGCTGGAATAAGAGAGTCGTCAGATTGTTACTTTACAATTTAAAATATATATATTTAGTCACTTTTACTGTAATAGTATACTGAGTATGTATGTATGCAGATTGGATTAGAAGTAGCAAATATTCTGCAAGTCAAACAGTTGTGTGCAGGTGCAATGCGCTATTGGGCAACTGCAAAACTACCATTCAAAATGAATCTGTGAACCGGGTCTGCCTTGAGCAATGGCTTTGCACAGGGTACAAAATTAACTGATTGGTATGCAAAGTGAGCGCATGTTGGTAATAATTTCGGATTGCTAAAGTGCATGTAAAGTGCAGGTCCAAATAGGTATCTTGCCCTTTGCGAGCACCAAGTGCACTTTTTCTGTGTCTCTGTAGAGAAGCAAAAGAGCAGTAAAAACACACACTAAGTCAAGACTCTGCCCTGGAGACAGGATTGTGTGTTGTGATGAAAGGATACAAACAGTTTTCCCTAATTTCAACAAGATATATGAAGACAATGAGAAACGTCATGTAGGTGTGTGCCCCTACAGTGAAAGTGGGATGAGCATGCTTTCATTCATTGATAAAGAAACATTGGTGTACCAGGAAGATGGCATAAAGTCCTCATGGCATGCACAACAGTGCCCATATTCAGGGCCAATCCATCATGATCAATATCATGAAGCATTAGGTGCATGTGAAAAATAGCACCAGTATCTCAGTAGGATGGTGTTAAAGAGAGCACCATTAGACAGGGAACCATCATCACTCCCACAGGAACGTGTTGCAATAGCTATGGCAGTCACCCAGCACACTGGTGTTGTTTCTGAAAAGGCAGGAGTGGCCACTGTTGATTCTAGCAGTGGATGTGCATAATATCACATGCATATTCCATAAATGTATACACAACTGTGAAGTTAGCACATGAAGAACCTCCCCATTAATACAGACAAGCACTGGGATATCAAGAGGAGTGTATTAGTGTGGTACGCAGATGCATCAGACAGTTGGAGGAAGTGATGTGGAGATCAAAGGATGACAGTGGATCACAATTTGACCTACCTCATGAATCTTAATGAGGTAGGTCACAAACTGTGAACCACTACAACTTGCTGTCTTCACATGGATGGTGGCCTGCTGGTGTCAGATGACTACCATGTTTGTGATTACCTTTAAATAAAGCAACCTATTTTCTTTTTAAAGGCAGATCATTTTCTTAAAGGAAAACGGGATGTGATTTAAAGAAAAAAACAGAAAAAATTGGAAGACTATTTTTTTAAGAGTAGGACAACTGCCTACTCCTAAAACATGTTTTTGGACCATTCACAAAGGCAAGACAATCTCTGGGGAATTGGAAAATATCAAGGCATTGAGGGATGTGGTTGGAAAGCTATAAAGAGAGAGGTGACAGAGATAGATGGATCGGTGTCAAGAAGCAGTATAGGACAGGGTTAGCAGTAATGAAAGCAGACTATGAAAGAAATGAACAGTTAGGCAGGAGGGGACACAAATGTACATGACTGCCCATGCAACACATTACTTTTACTACAATTCAGTCTGTTTTGTGTATTATTATTTTTAGTGGTTATTGACAAGTACACATGATTATGTTACCAAATATAAATACCAACTAATTATATTTACCCTTAAAGTAGCAGTAAATTAACTCTGCCCTCTATTGGGTAGCACTCCCACATGCTCCGTCTGCATTTCAACAGACCTTACTTTGGATAGAAGATGAGTGCCCTTGTCAACATGTGGGGCACATTGAGTGTGTGCATAATCTCTAGATTGTACCTTGTCCTCTGCTTGATAACATTTATTACAGCTTCAAGTTCTGAGTGAAATCAAGGAGGATCAAGGAAAGGATGATTTATGTCAGAATACCGAGCAAAAATAACTGTCCTTTAAAAATATTGCAGCCAGAATTTCAACTGCCAACATATCATGAGGGCATGTTATTTAGGGCAATATAGATTTCTACTGTTAACTCCAGATCTATGTACCTTGAAAATACACAGATAGATATAAGTGAAGTATAGTAAACCTATACTTATCTATTTATACCTAACTTTAGAATATTTTTGTAGTCGATACTCTGAATACGATATTTTGTAGCACAATATTTCAAACGTGAAAATCTGGCAAAGTGGTGGTAATATGAGAAACCTGTCCTTTATAGCTGATCATTAAGTGTCAGATCCTCCGCCATTCAGAAATCTGAGTATTCATAGGGCGTGAGGCATGACCAGGGTTGTGATTACTTTTATTCTTACCACTCGTTCCCCTATGATAACATCTCCCCACAAATGAAAGTACTGTGGGCTGGTATAGATTACAAATAAAGTGTTGCAAACATCAGCGCCAAAGTCAGTGCAGGTCTGTTGAGCTGAGTACAAGCAGTCAACATTGTTGTCAGTTGACGATTTTCTTTGTGTAGATCGCATTTCTAGAAAAATTGCAAGTGAATGACTAAAAATAAAACATACATCGTGGAACACAGCGCCTGAATTGTCTTTATTTATTTTTTGCTGCATAGAATTCGTCATGTCTGAAATGTCATGTTCCTGCCTTACGAGTCTGTTTCTTCATTCTTGGTGCCAGTGTGAACCAGCATTACACGCAGCACCAAAACCAATGTGTCATGCTAAACGTGTATTTGTAAAGACATCCAAATGCCATCTAAAACAATGAGTTCAATAAAGCTCTAACAGCACAACCGCAAGAGTACATACATAGAAAAACTATTGAAAATGTACAATAATTTGTCTCATATGTAGAAAAGCTTCAATTCAAGAAAACAAATCTCTAGAAACCAAGGTCCTACATATTAATATTGCAAAAATGTTTGCTTACATTGGATCAGGTATTGCCAAAAGCAGTACTTCTCAGGGGTGGTGTACAAATCATAACCAATTGGCAGCTTTTTGCAGGATGTTAGGAGTGCCCTGTTAAATAAAGATGATCTTCTGAATACCGGGTAGAGGCAGAGGAGTGATTTTAGTCTATGGTCAAATATTCAGGGTCCAATTTTACAAATCAGCCTCATCATGGCACATATCTCGCTGAAGCAGATATTTACAAAACATCTGAAATTTACAGAAACAGGGTGGCATTTTCAATAAAAATTATGTTGGAATACTTGTTACAAATGTAACAATAAATAAATGGCCAGCTCAATACAGTCCAGTATTACGTTTCTGTTTCACTATTAAAAGTTTGAATCACATGCATGGGATTGAAATTAAGCGCACTTCTGGATTCTGTATAGTTTACAGTCTACAAATTCACTAGCATTATATAATTTTTTCTCGCGGATGAGCTTTCATTATCCGGCAGGCATTGTCTGTGGGTGTTCTTTATCTTATGTTGTCTAACTTCGTTCGTTTAAATATTTATTGGTTAAGCCAAAAAGTAATAAAGCAGCCTTTATTTTCCCGGGTCGTGTTCATTCTCTCGAGTAATTTGTTGCGATGAGTGCTCGAGGGTACCCGTTTCCCAGGGTAAGACGTCTGGCTGAAGTTCGAAGGAACATTTCAGACCTGCAGTCCAAGACCCAGAATAAAAATATGCAGGTTTTTGAAGGGCAGGGAGGCAATAACAAAAGACAATATGAATCACCGCATGATAGTATTAACAATTTAATATTCGGTCAAATGTAACCGTTTTCTCCAACCGAAAATAAGGTTATTCAAATTAGACAGCTACGTCTTCTTCTTTGCAGTCCCATAAAGTGTCAATTAATGGCACATCCCTCGTTAACATTTTAGTTATGTTGAAACATATGTCTTAAATTCGATATTCTGCGGCAGGTCATCAAACTCACGCCATGCTTAGATGGTAAAGATGAAACTCCCAAAAACTCGAGGACGCTGAAAGTCTATGCAAGTTCTACACATTGACTTTTTTTTTTAGGTGAAGATATTTTCTCTGGTGCCTACTACGTTTACAGAGTGACCTTCCAAGGTGAATGCGTTTTCTTCTTCACTTTCAAAAGCGGTATATGCTTTTTTTAAAGCTGAAACATGCTACCCTACAACTGAAACCTTCCACCATCAGGAATACCTGATATTCATTGTAATACAAGTCTAAGTCCTAGTGCAGTATTACATAAAGTCTTATGTACAAATGATTTTTACTACTAACACAGAATGTGAAACCCGTTTGATACATTAGGTCCAAAGTGTGCACTAGAAGTTTTAATTTAAGGCACGGTCTCTGTGAAAGGATCATTCTGACCATCTGGTCCGCCCTGATTTTTCGGTGTTTGACCACCTGGTTTTTGACCTTTTACTGTGAGGGAGCCTCCTAGTCAGGGACTCACCCACAGTAAACTCATGCTAAAATGGACTGCACGTGTGACTGCCGGTGCCAGCTTGCTAAGGAAAGGCTGTTGTGGCACAACAAAAGTAGGAGGCCCCAGGTTGGTTACATGTGCTGATGTATGCACACAGGTTTGCACCCATGTGAGGGCTGCACTGGGAGGACTCCAGAAATGCATAACCCAAGAACTGCACTCCATTAAATGTAAATGGGAAAGAGTGGCTTAGGGCATAACTCAGGTCCCCTAGGGCCCACTGATACCAGAGGCATACCAACGTACACTGTAACCTATGTGGAAATAATTATGTAGTAGGTTACAAAAGCATAGTTCTACAATTTATGGGTCATCCAGGAATGTCATTTTTCTCTTACTCAGTTTAGGATTAGGGTCGATTACTGCTTTATCAAGTAGCCTGAGCAGGGCCTTGCATCAATCAGCCAGCTGTCAGCCCCTGCCAGGAAATGGGTGGAGAAGCCCTGAAAGGGTATGTTAGGAAGGAGGGGCTGAGTTTCAGAGCACATGTGTCAGTAGCTCCGGGGCAATGCCATTTTGAGCCATCCCAGAAGACTGTGCAGGAAGGTCCGGACAGGAGCAAGGAAGTGATGTGGCACTTCTGGATTGGCCAGAGGTGCAGGCCTGCTGGATATTTCTGCCCCCACTTAAAAGGTCCTGCAGAGGGGAAGGCTCTCTTGGCTGTGCTTCACTGCTGGATACTGGGACTGCAGACGGACGTCAAGGGTAACTGGAAGGATGAACCCCTGCCCCTGGGGCAGGGACTCTGCCCTTGAAGGACTTCAGGCCCAGCGAGGCCATGCCAGGGCCAGGTAAGCTGGCCCCCTACTCACCCTGAGGACTAGTCGAGGGAAAGTCTGGGCTAGCGAAGGATAGCCTGCTGCCCAGAAGAAAATAACGGGAACCCAGAAGAAATGTTAGCGCAGGGAGTCAGTGGGACTGCCTCCCTAAAATCTGTGACCCTTCTAGTCCAGGAGGCCCAACAAAAGTGCTCCCTGTGGCAAGAGCTTGTCACCAGGAGTGAAAGAACACTAGAATCATCAAAATCGGCCCTTGAGGTCCCAAGATATCCAAAGGAGAAGGTCTGTGAGCTTTGACCTACTTCCGAGCGAGCAGTGAAGCCCGTGGAGCTTCACTGCTGATTTGGTCTATGCCCCTGGGGTGGGCCAGGGCCTGCAGGCTGCCCCCCAAAAGTAGCAAAGCTGGGGGATGCGACCCCTGTGAAGAAAAAGAAGCTGCAAGGGCTCCAGGCCCCATCCCGGGGCCCCACTAAGATGGAAGGCGGGGATTGCCATCCAGCTCCCCATGAACATGGTGGATGGGGGGTCTTGGACCCCATCTCAGGGCCCCACTGAAAAGAACAGTTGGGGACGTTGTTGTATCCCCAGGCAAAATGGCCGGCGACTGAGGGAGAGCTGAGAGGCCAAAGGCAAAGCTGGGGAGCGACATTGCACTCCCCATGAAGATCAGTCCAGGGCCCTAAACCACATCCCGGGGACCAACCAGAAAAGAGAGTCAGGGGACACCTTTGCACCCCGCCATGAATGTGGCCAGTGGGGCCCCGTGAAGAGGGAGAAGGTGGGGAGCACCATTGCGCTCCCCGACAAGAGAAGAAGGTGCCCCAGACCCCATCCCAGGGCCTGATAAGGTGGAGCAGTGGGGGGCGCTGCCCGGCTGTTGCAGCAGCACATATCTGCCCACAGGAGCGGACCGACACCCAATGAAGGGCCAGCTCCCACTGCACCACCTGGAGGTGCTAGCTGTGCTGAGAGCCGGCTGGAGCCCCTAGGGATGAGCTCCCCGGGCCATTCTCCAACAAGGAGACGACATGACGTGGGTGTCCGAGTGGGACCGGGCACCCAATAGGAAAAGGGCAGCTGGGGGTGGGCTCCCCGCGCTGCCCTCCAACAAAGAGTTGGTACAACAGGGGTGTCCGGATGAGACCAGACGCCCTCAAACCATGAGGGCAGCTGTGGTTGTGCTCCCGTCTGCTCTCCACTGAGGCAGCCCTAGACGCAAGGCTGCAGAAACAAGAAGTAAGCCAGAAAACTCGAAGCAGCTCTCCCCAGCACAGTGGAAGAGCTGTTCATTTCATATTCTTATGCCCCATAAGGCCTTGCAAGATCCAAGTCATTCTGAGCTGTGTGCTCAACTCATGGTGGCCCCAGGAAGATGAGGTCACCACCAACCAAGTGCTCATTGCCGGGGGAGCTGTAGGAATGGCACAACATCCTCCCAGCGCAATGTTTGTGTCCCCACCCTAGGTTGACTGGGACAAAGGAAATATAACCCCCAAGGGGTCCAACATTATATGAAGCATAAGCCCCTTACAACTTTTGTACTTTGCTTGTGTGGTTGCATTCTCTAGGAGTGTAGAATGGTTTTATTCCAACTTAAGCCCAGTATAACCAAGAAGTAATCTGAGAATATTTTTAAAGTAATATAAAAGTAATCTTCATTTTTAAAGTAATTCTTGCAAATGCAAGGTCTATTGCATTGCAAGCATTTGTTTTTTCCTGCTATGGCTTATGCTGTAAGTCTCATCTCCAATCTTTAGCAGCCTGTGTTTCTTGTGTTGTGGTCTGTTTTCAAGCCTCAGCATTTGTCTCAACAGTCATATCTGGGTCGGGCCAAGGCCAAACAATCAGCATCATACCGTACACTGCAGTTTCTAATTTTTATTCAGCAAACAGGTGCTGATGCAAGTAATTGCTGCAAAGTAGAGATAGTTATTCTGCATGGCATCTGGTCAGTAAGTAAGAGCAAACACTGTGATGTGCATGCATTATTTCTTTATATTCATTTAATTTATTTGACTCTAAACAATACTTAGAGGCATTCGGCCATGCACACACACGTATCTGTTATTTCTATATTATGTGCACCATGTGTTCTGCATGCATGAAGGAAGTTATTTAGAGAAGACATTTTTATTACTGAGATTCCCCTCTTATTTGAATGTTGTGCTATTGTATGGTTGATTTTACCTGCAAGGGATCCTTGTTTCAAGGCCTCGCCATGGGCAGAAAAAGCGATAATGCAAATACAATTGTTTGCTGATTTCTCCACACTGTGAAATATGTTTAAATGTGTAGGTCTATAGGTATTTTTAAACAAATGAATGTCAATCTAACAAATTTGCATATACTTTCAGCTCCCCCAAGTCTTTTGGAGTTTCCAGGGGGACATTAAGAAATGACAGACTTGATTCAGAGCAATCACTAACGATTTTACTACAATGTCAACCTTGTCTTCTCCAGAAACATAATTGGAGCAATTTTCAAATTGCGCTCCGCACCTTCCCCACTGGGTGAGAGAATCCACAATGGAAGCCTGTCACCTGTGTGCCACTAACACAGAAGATCTACTGCACTTGCAATGTACCTACACAGACCTATTAGAAGAAAGCAGACACCTGCTAAACATATCTTTATTTAAAGAAGGATCAGGTCGTGGAGGCCCCAATGACACACAGCTGAACTATCGATTAGTAAAATTCTTAGCATGTGTGCACAAGAAAATGATAAAAGGAAATGCATAAGCAACGGTTTCATCTTTGACGTTCTACATTCTTTCAAGTAGCACTTTCTCTAATTGGACTGCATCTGACTGTTGGGTAGAGGGCTCTGTGGGGCTTTTATGCATACAACTTGGCACGTGGTGCAGAGCAGAGGCAGGATCTAGGAGGCTTGGATGACTCTATGGGATTAACTAGGCCTAGGCTCCTACGACTCTACATGCAGATAAAATCAAGGCTTTAGTACTTGGCCCAGCGGAAGGAGTCTGGAGTGTCAAGCTGCACTCTCATGCGTACAACTTTGCACTTGGTGCAGTGGCACGAGAGTAGTATAAAGGGATACCTTCCATCAAACTTTTGACAGGTGCCCCAGCCCCATGATGACGTAGGCAATGACGTAGGCAGTGATGTGGGAGCTCCACCCCTTGCTGACGTAGGTGTAGGTGTGTCACATAGGTTGTGACATCATGAGGTCATGTGTTAGTCATGTGCCAGGGTCCTAGCCCCTGTGTCTAGGTCTATGGGATGTGTAAAATGATGGCCTTGCTGGTGTGCAACCTGTTTCAGAGTCTAAGAGGAAAAGTCTGGACATGTCAGACATTCAGGACCAAGTGGCTGCTTGGGTGCCTCCTCACAGGGCAGAGCATTGGGAGTGTAAAGCCAAACCTTCACACTGCTGACTAATCCAAAAAGAGAGGCTGGGCAAATTCTGCGGAGGTCGTGACATATGGTTAGCGTAGTATGAAGGGATACCTTCCATCAAACTTTTGACAGGTGCCCCCGCCCAGTGATGACGCAGGCAATGATGTAGGCAGTGATGTGGGTGCCCGCCCCTTGCTGACGTAGGTATAGGTGTGTCACGTGGGTTGTGACATCATGGGGTCATGTGTTAGCCATGTGCCAGGGTCCTAGCCCCTGTGTCTAGGTCTATGGGATGTGTAAAATGATGGCCTTGCTGGTGTGCAACCTGTTTCAGAGCCTAAGAGGACAAGTCTGGACATGTCAGACATTCAGGACCAAGTGGCTGCCTGTGGGCCTCCTCACAGGGTGGAGCATTGGGAGTGTAAGGCCAAACCTCCCCATTGCTGGCTAATCCAAAAAGAGGGCCTAGGCAAATTCTGCAGAGGTCGTGACATATGGTTAGTATTATGTGTAACCCTTCAATGTATCAGAGCCATAAAGACGAGTATGCGACTGCTATGTGTTGTAGAGGGAGTACGCCCTTTTTGAACCATTGAATACATATAAGGAGCCAGTTGGCAAGGCATGGGCAGCAAAAAAACGATGGATTTAGGCCCAGATCACTGTACTGGGGGTGAATGTTTGACAATGTTCAGCATTCTGTCCATCACTTGTTGTTTTTGCTTTGTCGCCCTAAGTGGGAAGGGTATGCCCAGACGTGGGTCCCGTGCTTCCCCATGCCACTGGATTCAAGCTAGCCTGGCTGATGAGGGGTGAAACCCCGAAACCGGTCCCAGGATGCTTGTTTCCAGTACAGGGAAGACCTGGCCTAGCAGTTCGGGCTGGATAGTTCCCATGGGGAACAGGGTCAAGACTGATTTGCATATGGCTGGGTCCAAACTAGAATGGCATGGGCAGCAAAAAAAACGATGGATTTTGGCCAAGATCACTGTACTGGGAGTGAATGTTTGACAATGTTCAGCATTCCGTCCATCACTTGTTGTTTTTGCTTTGTCGCCCTAAGTGGGAAGGGTATGCCCAGATGTGGGTCCCGTGCATCCCATGCCACTGGATTCAAGCTAGCCTGGCTGATGAGGGGTTGTAGTGTAGCCATTTTTAATATAGCCTTTGCGTGTTTGCTTAAAGCATTAGGCCTTTGTGCACTTTGTTCTAGATGCATTTTATTTAGCCGCGCACTGTTATTGTTCAATAACCAGTTTCACACTCTTGTTTTATTTCTTCTATCACACTGTTTAGCTTACTTCAGCACCGGAGTTCTCAAACAATACATTCTTGCTCGCTCTGTGCTTCAGTCAAGGATACAGTCTGGTACATTGCCGATAGACGTGGTAGGAGTTTAGTCTTTAGGGTTCGTAGAAAGTATACATTCTTACGTAGGGACGTTTCTTAGAACACCGGCATGTTAATTATAAAAACACTTCCTAGTCCTAGTACATGTAAGAGGGAGATTCCGACCAGAGAACCACAACTAGACACTGACTGCCCTGTTGCAGATGCTGATCCAGATCACAGGCCTTTGCTCAGGTATGAGGGTTGATGTCCTCCCGGGGAATCTGAAAGGCAAGCTTAGAGCTTAACATGCTGTGCTCAAAATAGAACTTAGTAGAGAGAAAGTAATCTGGTAACACTATGATAGCGTTATTTCTATGTTTCACTCTCCTCGTTACTATTTCAATCTTACTGTGTTGTATGGTTCTGGTTATTGCGGCTCACGCCTTGTTATCTAAAATGCAGTTGTTTTATTAAATCAATCTGTAAAACTTAAACTGCTTCTGTCATTTGTATATGAGACCACACTTGGTATGAGAGAACTGGTTGGGATCTGAGTGACCATGACTTCCCTGAGAAGCTCTAAGATGTCATGCGCTCAGCTGCCCAATCATCCCTTCCCTTTGGGAGAGATGAGGCACTACTAGTTAGCAGGAGCAAAACCGGATTGAGGGTGACAGGGTGGGTTAGACTTAGTCTCCCACACTGAGAACGACCCTGCTACCCTAAAAAAATCCAGTAGTCTCTTTAGGATAATGAGTGCCAACGCAACAGGGTGAAACCCCGAAACCGGTCCCAGGATGTTTGTTTCCAGTCCAGGGAAGACCTGGCCTAGCAGTTCGGGCTGGGCTGTTCCCATGGGGAACAGGGTCAAGACTGATTTGCATATGGCTGGGTCCAAACTGGAATGGCATGGGCAGAAAAAAACTGATGGATTTAGGTCCAGATCACTGTACTGGGGGTGAATGTTTGACAATGTTCAGCATTCCGTCCATCACTTGTTGTTTTTGCCAGTTAGAGCAGCATATCGAACTTTGAACCATTGCTGAAATAGGTGTCAATGCAATATGAAGAGATACAACCAGCTCACCTGAAAAGCTGCCTCCTCAGGGTCCCAGAACACTATCAATAGATATTATCGGACCCTAACAACACCGGTGTTGGATGAGAATGCACAGCAGGCTGCCACTAAAGATGGGGGTTCCGACGTTACCGGTTTTCAAGAGGAGCTTTGCCAGCGGCTTGAAAAGCTCAGCCTCAAGGATTTGCCATAACTGATATCCCCGATTAAGGTTGACAGCAGGGGCAGCAAAGCCTCGAAAGATGAATTAAATGATGCAATCATATTCAGCGACACTGAAGATGATGAAGAATGTATAGTACTATCGAATTCGCCAGTCTATGAAGACATGGGCTTTCAGGAGGACACTGATCCAGAGGCAGTCGTCGTACAACCGGCAAGTGTAACCTCCAAAGCCGCTTCTACACCAATGGACCTATGTGACTCACAAGATTTCAGAGCAGCCGATGAGCGTAGTGAAAAAGCTGAGGTTAGTAAAAAACTCTATAGACAATTATCGTGTATACGCCAATATCATACTTTTAACTAATAGTTTGTCTTTTGCTTTCTGTTTTAACCGTAGAAAAAAACTGCAAAAAGCGATGCTCTAGAGGGGTCTAAGCCAAAGGTTAACAACGTAAATTTTTACTGCTTATGCTGTTCCAGACAGTCTGAAAGTATTACAAGCCAGAACAAAGAGCCACGTAAAAAATGTGTTTGCACCTACAATAGCATCGATTTTGAAAAAGAAACTCCAGGTGTACCCTATGACGCTATACGGCCTGTTAAAGGTTTTGTGGTGACTGTTGTAAACACATGTCTTAAACATGACTACTATAACCTGTGTTACAGGCATAAAATTAATGAGCCTCAGCAGGAGGCTCATAACTGTCTACACAAGTCGTACACTGCAAGAACAATTCAACACATATGTAGCCGGTTAGACCCACACAAGGTATATACGTTGTTAAGGGTGGTATACGGGTTGTCAGCTGTGAAGAAATGTGTCCACGCTGATATGAATAAGGTCTTGGCAACAGCGGTCAATGAGATCCGATACACTGTTGAGCCCTGTTCAAAACTCAAATGTATGCAGGGACTGTGTACCTATTTTGACGAACGTTTGATATAAAGGGGTATAGAAAGAAGGATGTGTGATATTTATTATAAAGATAGAAGAATTAGGTTTTTAGCCCCACGTAAGTTGTTTTTAAAAAAAAAAATACAGAGTTCGTGGATAGCAGACCATAACTATGTTATTTAATGCTACATACTTACTCCCTTTTAGGACAAGAATCAGAGTGTCACGGTGCAGGATGTCTATGAGTTACACCCAGGATACATCTGTATCGGAGAATTGATATATGTTCTGGTTAAAGAAAGAATAGCTGAAATACACTCTGCGTTATCTGAACATTTCAGAACCTCCAGCTACGTTGCAGTGTGACAGCCCTGTGTGTACCAACAACTGGTGTATCAACACGTGGCTACCAGCAAAGGATAAATACTGGAGCGCGTACAAAGACCATGCGCGTAAGTTAAGACTTTCACCATTGACTGCGCTACACCGTGCTTTGGAACTCATGACTGAAGATTATTTCACAAATAAAGGTTCTGTATTGTCTGACTTAGAACTGTATGAACTGTTGAATGCTGTCAATATCCTGAGCGTCCAGAGTTATAGTCGGGGGAGCGGGAAGTCATGTCTAGAGCTATTGAGTGTATAGCTATAAAAATATCAAAGCTTGTGACCCTGAGACCTAGTAAAAGGAATGACTCTGAGTAACATGTGTAACGTGTTGTATTAAGTACACATAGTCAGAAGGCCTCACAGAGTCCAGCAGCATTGACAGCTATAAGCTATGTACCGTGAAATGTCAAGTTCAATGTGTTTATGTTGTGCTGACACACTTTTTTATTCATGTTTAATAAAACGACTTTACACAAAACAAACTTCTTTCATTTCATGGTTGTGGTGTGTGACAGCATGACAGGGTTGGTTTAAAGAAGCTTTATTAAGATACACTAGGGGTTGGAAGCTTCAGATGCACCGAAGCTATGTTTAGAAGGGCTCGAGTTGAAAATGAATCTGTAAACCGATCAGGGGTGAAGACTTGGTTATCGGGGAAAGAGGCGTAGTCACTCCACAAACCAGCCAGGAGATGTTTTAAGAGGAAGGCCACAGTTGTTAGCGCGCAGCTAGATTATCAGTGGCAGGCTCACATAATCAGTCTTCAAGATCTATCAAAGCATAACAACGGTTCAATGTATATATTAACAGTCATAGACGTATTGTCCAAGTACGCTTATGCAGAAGCGTTAAATGCTAAAAGTGGTACCAGCGTCACCGCCACCTTTAAAGTCATCTTCACGAGAGCTGCAGTACCTCAAAAACTACAAACAGATGCTGGAAAATAATTTTTAAACAAATCTTTTCAGAAATTATTAAAGCAGCACGGTTGTAGGGCGTTTTAACAGAACTTTAAAATCAAGGATGTGCCGATACTTTACAACCAACAATACCTACAGATACGTTCATGTTCTACAGGCTTTTATAGGTGTTTATAACACCTTTTACCATAGGACCATCAAAATGTCTCCAGTGGAGGTAACGGCTGATAATTCATTAATGGTGTAGAGAACTGTGTACGGGAGTCGTCTTGAGTCGAAGGTCAAGAAACCTGTTTTAAAAGAAGGGGATCATGTCAGAGTTTCAAAGTTGAAGGGTGTCTTCACCAAAGGCTACCAACAAACATTTAGCGGCAAGATATTTATAGTGGAAAGTGCAGAGTTTAAATAAGGGTATACATTTACAAGTTGAAGGACTATGACGTGGAGAAGGTAATGGGTGTCTTTTACAACAAAGAGTTACAAAAGATGCCCTACGATCCGAACAGGGTGTATAGGGTTGAAAAGGTTCTGAAAAGGATAGGCAGCGGGTGCTAAGAGACAGGTGCTCGTCAAATGCCGGGGCTGGCCTGAGAAATTTAACAGTTGGGTTTTGGACAGCTCGTTGCATGGGGTGTGAGGTAATGCTGTAAGCGCTGAGATGGAGACCTCACCTTTTTATATTACGCGACTGTCCAACGCCTCAAAGGATATGTTCTCCGACAATCAGATTTCTAATTATACGGTCAAACTGGCTAAACTGGTGGACCTGAAAGGATCCTGGGAGGTGGCCTTAACGGAGATACAGTACCCTAGAATGTGGAATACATTTACAAAGCACAAGGCTGAATTTATCATAAAGTGCTTCTTGAGCTTCCCCGTGGTTAATATACAACATCACAAACTTGACTACGTGGCAATTTCCCAAAACCATTTTGACACTATAACCATCATGGTCTACGACAATCAGTCAGAGCCGGTGGCCTTTGGAAATGGGAAAGTTATTTTTAAGCTTCATTTAAGGCTGCAATGGGGACTATTAGGCAGTTGCGATGGTCAAGCTTTCAAAGTCTGATTTACGGAGGTACTGTGAAAAGCTGATGTGTGCGTTCAAGCAGTCTTGTGACTGGCAAAAACATCTTACACGTCGAGAAGTTCACCTTCTGAGCATCGTCGCTGACGCACCCATCCCTCTGACACATTTTACAGTGCATTTCACACTGGTGACTGGTCCGGTTGTTGTATATGTGGTCGCAATGCTCGCACACGTAATTGGCTCGTAGAAAACCCTTCAGGTTCAAGATACGATGAAAGTGGTTTTCGTGATGTAGCACAAAAACGGTCTTGTTTTTCACACGCTCATCGGTAGTGAAGTACTTCCAAGAACCGCTGTGGTACAGAACTTTTACAGTGACGGAAAAATGGTTCTCAAAAAGGCCTGGGTCCCCAAAACCAACAAGTCTGTTGTGCAGTAGTTGAAGCACCTTGTGGGCTGCCGCCACCATAGACATAATGACGTTGTCTGGGGTAGCTCAGTCCCCCAACAACCTTGCAATGCTCGCCACCAGACATATATTAGTAGCTCCGGTGTTAAATTCGAGCAACCATCGATATTTCTTGCCAAAGATTTTACTGCACATGACGCTCTTTAAGGTTCTGGAAGCACTGCCCTCACGACCCCTAACAATGAGGGTCACAACCTCAAACACATCTCAAGATGACCGTCTGGTGTCCAGAGGACTGTTGAGACCCTGCCCCTGAAAACGTAGCTGGAAGAAATCGTCAGTGCCCACATAGTGTAACAATCGTTCTATGAGCATTTGTACTGCCTGGTGTATAGCTATAACACTGTGATCGTAGGAGTTTAGACGGTTTAGTTTAACAAACCTAACCTCCTCATAGTGCTCTGTAGCATTGAACCTCTCTAGAGTATGACTATACCTTCTGACAATTAAAAAAAAAGTTTCTGAATTCCAAGCTAGTGGATCGCCGCCGGATGGAGGGCTGCCTGTGGTATTATTCGGCGGTAGTTGACTACGGATCATTGGTGGGGTATTTTTGTGCCACATTGTAACACTTAGTCTGGCTTTCTTTAACTTTCTTATTAAAAGCTTACTGTTTCTAGCACTGCTGGCCCACTTCTATTTCTTACAAGCCCAGCTGTTTTCAGGCAACCAAAAATAGCCTATTTGAACAATAGTTGGTGTATTTACAGGAGGTGTCCTTGCCATTTCACCTAATATGGGTGGGGGTGCTTCAGGATGTTTGGGGTTGAGCCGGCTCTGAACTTTACCCTTTGAGGCCTTTAAAATGCCTATATTCTCTCCTAACTTTATATTGTGGAGCCTTATTGGGAGTGTTTTAGGTGTTGAGGGTGCGGCTTTTAGGAGTTTTAAACAGTTGGGGATTGGCTCTCGCAGCCTTTTGGTTTTGAGCTCTCGTAAAACACGTAGAGTTTACTGAGTACATCCTGGGCCTTCTTTTTATATTTATACCTATGGACACACTTTTTACAAAAAGCAGATATGGCACTCCTTAGGGGTACATGGTTGCCTGGTCACGCCTATATATTGTCTATGTCTGCCATGGCTTATTAACAAGCTATTACCACCTCCCTTCTACACCTTGCTAACTGCAGGATTAACGCTCTCTGGGATGGTCTGGAGGGCCCATTATCGACCCCCGACTTCCCCACTTTTGAGGTCTTGAGCTTCAGACGTGATTTTAGTTTCCTAGCGGCCTGTTGTATTTCTTTCCGGTATGTTTCCAAAACTCTGTTGGGGGTCAGAGCACCACATCTTGTGCCGTTACGTGTGTCCTTAGTTGTGTGCTTTATATTACCTATAACCACCCCGGGGGTCTGATCACTGTTAACTGCAATAAGCCCTTTTTGAATGGGTGGGTTGGGACTGTTCAAAAGAACAGTGGGCAGTGTGAATGCCCCAGTGCTTCGGAAGGCCTGATCATCACTAGATGGCGTTCCAAAACTCTGATTTTCTGAACCACTTCATCCTGTACTGCTATCAGGGTATATTGAGGAGGATGGTGAAGACCATTGTGCACAGGCACTTGGTGACAGGTTGGTGGGGTTGTACGCTCCAGGGGGTGTAATTGGTGACATCAGACATGGGGAAGTTAAATGTTGGTCATAATAATTCAAGGCCTCTGATGCGTATGAAGCGATGTGGCTGGGTGTGGGTGATTGAGACCCTTGGGATTGCAACTTGTCGGGGGGTGCATTAGAAGGGTCACAGGGCGTTGCTGTGGCTTCAGAACTCTCTACCAGGCCACCTACTACCATTAGAAGTTCTACACACCCAGAATACGGATCCTCTATGGAGCTATCTGTTTCCATGCATGTGTCATGTAAACAGGGAGGGCTAGTTATACAGGCAGCCGGTACTAGGGCGTTGACAGACCCAACTATATTAGACTCCTCAAGTGTTGAACATTTAGAATGCGGTGGGCTAGGTGGAACAGCCTGAGTCTTAACAACATTTTTAAAAGACAGGTCTAAAGGCAGTGTTTGTACCTCAGTGGTCTGCACCTTCTTCTTGTGGTTCTTTAAGGACAACTGATTTATTTTAGGCTTGTTGCCCTGGTTAGGGTCCCAACCATAGGTTCAACAGGGTCCAGGATGGTGTGTGTTTGAAGCTGTAAGTGCTATGCTGTCAGATTGTCCAAACCCTTGTACACATGTAGTTACTGTAGAAGTGTTTGCTGTACTGGGCGTTGCCTTTATTACTGTTGATGCGGTGTAGTTAAGGGCTGTACCTGGTCCATGAAAGCTGTCTGTAGAGCCGATGCGCAGTTTGTCCTGGTGTCCGACGCTGTTCACGGATGCTGCTGAGGCCATGGGGCTTTGAAGGTTCACGATGCTGTCCTTTAAAGACGATGCAGTCTGCTTAGCCTGATGGCCGCCTCTTCCAGAGCTCTTTTGTGCTGACTCTGGGATGTAAAGATAACAAAATACATAATAGGTGTTGCTATAGCCACTATATCTTGGGGGGAAAGAGGTTTGAGAAACACTAAGGATTGAATTCATCTGGCTCTACAGTTTCTAAAACCGCACCTGAGGTGTTCCAATATGAGGGGCCTTTCTTTATAGGTGGACCTTCCTTAGACGCTGGGGACTTCCTTTTGAGGACTGTCTTTTTAATGCCCTCCACTACATTCTGGGTTGTTATCATGGGAGTCGCTTGTACCGCAGGGGGGCCTGGGGATAAAAAAATAATAATAAAATGTCACAATTACAATATAATACACAGACTATACAAGATCTCTGAGGGTTCCTTATATGCTGTTGTTATGGGGGCTTTTTAGTTTTTCACAGCGTTAACACAAGTACTACTTTTATTTATCTGGAAAAGCTGCATCCTGAGACATTGTGCTTGGTCCATCTTGAGCCTGGATGATTTGTTGCAGAGCACCAACCACAAGCTGTAGTTCCGCATCATAACCTATAAAAGCACACAAATACATAGGAAGCCATTAATGTTCAAATAAAAAATAACAATCAAGACATCTTTGTTTAGGACGGCAGATGACACAGATCTCTGATCAATAAACCTCTAGATACATACATCTTGTTGCAAGGCCTCCATTTCCTCTGAGGACAGCGTTGGCTCTTGGGGATCCTAAGTAAAGTAGAGACAAAGAGGACATTTAGCCTGCTTTTTTCATGCTGCATTCATAATTACAAGGTAGCCACGCAAATAAATATTAGTTGAAGCGTTACCAATCCTCACGACTGTAAGCCTTATTAATTTTCATGGTACACTTTTAGAGGTATATACTAGTACATATGTCACATTAAAGATTTTTTGCAAATACATCTGTCGAGGTCTCCGTCCACCATTACAAATGCGATGTTAGGGTTTGTTGGAGTCTCCGACCGACCCTCACAATACATGTATAATTGCGGGCGGGGACCCGGACAACACTCTGCCTGAGTCATCACCACAGCCCTGACAGGCCTATATATAAGGGTGGCTGAGGGCCCGGGACCGTGTGCTCTCCGGGTCTGCGGCCATCCCTTAATTAGAGGCCTGCTAGGGCCGTGCTCGAGCTTTGTCGGCAGTCCTAAGTACGCTATTGTGATGGTGGACCCCATTACAAATGCCTAGTTAGGGCAGGGACCACATCCCCGTCCCAAACAGCACTTTTTGGCAATGGCAGCCGGGGCCCAGAGGCCCAAGCATGGCCCTGGGTCCTCGGCCATCATTACAAATGCGTAGTTAGGGCCGGGACCTCGGTCCCGGCCCAAACAACACTTCTGTAATGGTGGCCAGGGGACCCAGGGCCGCGTGCGGCCCAGGTACTCAGGCCGCCTTCACATATACACATTTAGAGCAGGGGTTGGGGACCTTGTCCTAACTAGGCATTTGTAATGGTAGCCTGGGACCCGGGCCAGCACGCGGCCCTGGGTCCACAGGTCGCCTATTCATATACACAGTTAGGCCACGCGCAGGCCAGGGTCCCGAGGCCGTCTTCACATATACACAGTTAGGGTAGGGGTTGGGGACCCTGCCCTAACGACACTTCTGTATTGGGTGGCTGAGGACACTTGTCGCACATAGCACGTGTCCCCGGCCCGCGTTCATATATAAACAGTTAGGGCCGGGGATGGAGACCCTGCCCTAACAACACTTCTGTATTTGGTGGCTGAGGACACTTGTCGCACAAGGCAGTTGTCCCCTGCCCGCCTTCAAATATACACAGTTAGGGCAGGGGTTGGGGATCCTGCCCTAACAACACTTTCATAATGGGTGGCTGAGGACACGTGCCTTGTGCGACACGTGCCCTCAACCACACTTTACAGATGCACAGTTAGGGCTAGCTTTACTAATCCACGCCGCTAGCCCTCTAAACATATAGGGCCTCATTTCGACCCAGGCGGTCTTTTGACAAGACCACCGAGGTACCGACGTCCTGAAGACCGCCAGTGCAGGCGGTTTTCCGCACAGCGTATTATGACTGCTGGCAGCCCTCCGCCCTTTTTCGGACGAGGAGCTGCCAGCAGCCATACTGGGGGTCGGCCAGCTCCATCTCCATTGCCACGTCATCAGAACAACGCCCACTGAATCACGTCTCATGATTCGGTGTGGCAGTGTTCTGGTGTCGGGGAGCTGGCGGCGGAGTAGCCCCCATGGATCTCGGTCCCTCCCAGAGGATCACCGGACAACGTGAGGTGATCGTCCGTTAGGGGAGGGGGGTAGGGGAGTGGAGGGTGTTGTGTCCGTGCGTGTGAGTGTGTAGAGGGGGTGTGTGAGTGCGTGAATGCATGCGGGGGGTGTTGTGTGTATGGAAAATGTCTGTGTGTATGTCTGTGTGTTTGTCTGTGTGTTTGTCTGTGTGTATGTATGTGTGATTGTGTGCATGTATGTTGAGGTGTTGTATGAGTGTGCGTGTAGGGGGGATGTGTGTGTCAATGTGGGGGGTTGTGGGGAGGGGGGCCCTACCACCTTTGGGGGGACTTAAGGGGGTTGTGGGTTTGGGGGAAGACTCTGGGGAGGGGGGAGGGGGGTGAGAGAGACCCCTGTCAGTGCCTGGCACTGATAGTGTCTACGGCCATGGATTGCGTGGCGGTACAGAACCCCACCAAATACATGGAAGTATGCGGGATCGTGATACCGCAGATGGGGTAGTGATGGCCGCCGGGCTGGAGACCAAAGTCTCCAGCCCAGCGGTCTTTACCACCCTGGCGGTCAGAGTGGAGAAGTGGTGGTTTTGCATGGTGGTCACCGCCATGCTTGTAATTCCAATTTCTTTACCGCGGCCTGTTCGCGGTATTATCGCCACTTCTCCACCGACCGCCAGGGTCGTAATGAGGGCCATAGTTCTGTCCTTTACAGCTTACATGTTAACCCCCAGTGGCACTTTATGACTGGTCAAAGCTGTCTTAATGCATAACACATTAATTACAAAGTGGAATCACAACATTATAAATGCATCCTAAAAACAATTTTCAGTATGTTTTTTTATATTGCTAGTTTCATAAGTTATTGCTAAACATCACTCCCCCTGAGACCTGCGTCACCCAATCCACATCATCAACAGCTCTAAAGCAGCCAGTGCTAATAACTTTTTAAACGCATACATGGTCTGATAAACCTATTTTATAAAAAGAGCAGAGTAATACAATTGTGGGAGTCTAAACTACATAGCTAAGGATTACTATATACAATCAGGCCTCCCTCAGAGGAACAGCTAGCGCATCCTTTGTCCATTTGGGTGATCCCAGTGAGATCCATATGGGGGCATATTTGCTATAATATGGCAAGTTAGTGCCCCTTCTCATCTCATACCAGATTTTTGCCAAATCAGCCAAATATTCTGAATCTCACCTTCTTGAAAAATTTTGCATCTCCAAATTTATATAAAAAACCCTCCTCAACAACCTTCTCAGATGTCATCATTACTTTTAAAAGCAGCCCTTATTGAGAGGTTGAAGCACCACCGCAAGCCCTCCTCATATTTTTTATAAAAGTTGCCCACACATACAGTTGTACATCTGGCAGTGCTAACCCACCTTTCTCTTTCCTCCACCTCAACTTTATCCATGCTATGCGTGCACCCTTATTACTCCATATAAAGCTACTGATGTTGCCTAGTAATTTGTTCATCCATTCTTTATCGAATCTCAAAGGTAGTGCATTAAAATAAATAGCAATTTCGGCAAAAGCGTCATTTTAACCAGATTGGCCCTACCTAGGATCATGCGAGGCAGGTTAACCCACTTCTTCATCTGCTTACAGGACTCAGTCATAACTCTCACAAAGTTTCTTTCAGCAATCACCCCAGGTCATTTGTTATTGTAATGCCCAAATATTTCAACTCTCTTCTTATCTTAACACTCCCCACAGGGATATTCTCAGGCATATTCCAAGCCATGACTTCTGTTTTACCTTTGTTAACCAGATACACTGCAATTCCCCCAAATTCCGTTATCAGCTCTTCCAAAACAGGCAGGGATTGCTTTAAATTATTTGTATAAACCATCAAGTCGTCTGCGTATAAGGCTACTTTCCTATACAGGTTCCCACATTGAAACAAGAGTATCAACGGGTTGTTTCTAATTTTACAAGCCAGGGGTTCTATATGTAAGTTGAATAATAGAGGGGATAGCGGGCATCCCTGTCTCATTCCCCTCTCAGTCCTGAAGGGAGGAGTTAAGTAGCCATGAACTAAAACTCTTGCCACTGGGTTATGATATAGCAACCGTAGTACCCTTATAAACCTACTTCCCAAATTGAGATGCTCACAAAGCATAACCAAATAGGACCAATTAACCATATCAAAAGCCTTAGCGGTATCAATCATCACCACCGCTAGGGGTACCTTACATGTGCTTGCCAAATTTATTGCCCCTATTAAGCCGTGAGTTAACTCTTGTAGGTATCTACCCTTTAGGAACCCCTTTTGATCAACAAGGGTTGATTTCCCCACCACCGTAACCAATCTTTTCGCCAACATTTTTGCAAAAACTTTATAATCGCTGTTCAGTAAGGAGATAGGCCTGTATGAATCGCAGCATGTGGGGTCCTTTCCTGGCTTTAATATTAAGGTAGTCGTTGCCTCCCTCCAAGAAGGGGGGAGCGCTGCCCCCTCCTTGCAAATACTATCACACAATCCTAAAAAAAACATTAATTATGCTATCCCCTAAAATTTCATAGACTTCAAGGGGTAACCCATCTGGACCTGGCGCCTTCCCTAATGTCCCGGAACAAATCACATCTTCCACTTCAGCCCGATTGATTCCTTCATTCAAAATTTCTCTATCCTCATCTTCATCTTCCAGGGAAGTGAGATCTACACCCTGCAGCCAGGTCCGAACCAACCCTGAAGGCACCTCTAACCTCTCTGTATAGAGATCAAGAAAGTAATCCCAAAACAACTCTTCTATTTCCTTATTCCCTTTACAGGAAAGCCCTAGGTTTCCCCCCTGGATCTCCTCCACCTTGTTCCTCATCTGCTTTGATTTTACATGCAAAGCTAGTATTTTCCCGCAATTTCCCCATATTAAAAAAAAGTCATCCTGTTAGCTTCACATCTTTCCCTAATTCTTTTATCTAATTCAGCTGTGAGATCGTTTCGAGATTCTTGGAGTACCTTAGCTAGTTCCTTTTCTTTTTCCTGGCCCTTCTTACCTATTAGCTCTTTTTCTGCTGATTGTATGTGTTCTTCCAAAACACTAATCTTGTTTTTATATGCTTTCCTTTTAAAGGAGGCTGCTCTCATCTGTCTACTTCTCAAAAAGGCTTTATATGCATCCCAAACCACCTCTGGTGATGATGAGCCGACATTTAACTTGAAAAACTATTCTGTATCCTTTTTCAAGTCTGCCACAATAACTTTATCTAGGAGGAGAGTTCTATCTAACGTCCATATTATTCCCTCTGAGCTTGAAACTCACAGTAATTGCTGAGTGATCTGATAAGTGTGCACCAACATGCAAAATCTTTTCAACACCCTCTCTCACCATCCCATCAACCAACACGTAATCAATCCTGGATTGATGTTTATACTTCATATTATTATAAGTGTTCCCCCGCCTTGTTCCCATCATCTCCCTCCAAATATCATGTAGTGGTCACTTTATACTTTGACATATGCTGAACACCTTTGAACCCTGGTCTGGGAGCTCTTAGGGCTACATCTGTTTTAGGCTTGCATTGCCTGTCTTCTGTCTATTTAAAATATTTTTTAAACTGACTGGCCACTTTCTACTTTGACATATGCACAACACCTTTGAACCCAAGTCTGGGAACTCTTAGGGCTATATCTGTTTTAGGCTTGCATTGCTTGTCTTCTGTCTATTTCAAAACCTTTTTAAATTGACTGGTCACTTTATACTTAGACATATGCTGAACACCTTTGAACCCAGGTCTGGGAACTCTTAGGGCTACACCTGTTTTAGGCTTGAATTCTTGTCTTCTGTCTATTTCAAAACGTTTTTAAATTGGCTGGTCACTTTATACTTTGACATATGCTGAACACCTTTGAACCCATGTCTGGGAACTCTTAGGGTTACATCTGTTTTAGGCTTGCATTTCTAAATTGATTGGCTGGCTCTAACACAAGCAGCATTTGCCCAGCCCCTCTTTTTTGGATTAGCCAGCAGTGTGGAGGTTTGGCCTTACACTCCCAATGCTCCGCCCTGTGAGGAGGCCCCCAAGCAGCCATTTGGTCTTGAATGTCTGACATGTCCAGACTTGTCCACTTAGGCTGTGAAACAGGTTGCACACCAGCAAGGTTATCATTTGACACATCCCATAGACCTAGACACAGGGGCTAGGACCCTGGCACATGACTAACATGTGACCCCATGATGTCACAACCCACGTGACACACCTACACCTACATCAGTTCCTAAGTCAGCACTGGGCGGGGCACCTATGTCACTGCCTACGTCATTGCCTATGCCAACACGAGGCGGGGGCACCTGGCAAACATTTAATGGAAGGTATCCCCTTATACTGCTCTCGACAGAGGAGGGAATTGGCCTATCTATACTGAGGCTCCTACAAGCCTCTAGAAGAAAAAAGCACAGATTTTAGCATTTGGCCCAGAGGAAGGCGGGCCCAGTATCAAACAATGCAGCTGTTTTAATCACCTCCAGCGTTTACTGTCAGGCATGATGCCCAGTCTAGTTGGCTCTCGCCATGGTAATTATCATGGATTCCTACATACATGCATCACACTTTTATGATGCTTAAATCCTGATTTTAGCTGGCTCTTGCCATTAACCCCTTAGCTGCTGGGCCTTTTCCCCCCCAGTGCTGAGCCCTTTTTTGGCTATTTGGGGTAGTTTACGCTTAGGGCTTCATAACTTTTTGTCCACATAAGCTAACCACGCCAAATTTGCGTCCTTTTTTTCCAACATCCTAGGGATTCTAATGGTACCCAGAGTTGGTGGTTTCCCCTGGAGGAGACCAAGAAAATAGCCAAAATGCAGTGAAAATTTAGTTTTTTCCAAAAAAATGGGAAAAAAGGGCTCCCGAAGAAGGCTTGTGGTTTTTTCCCTGAAAATGCCATCAACAAAGGGTTTCTGGTGCTGAAATCACTATCTTCCCACCTTTCAGGAACGGGCAGACTTGAATCAGAAAACCAAATTTTTCAACACAAATTTGGCATTTTACTGGGACATACCCCATTTCTACTATATTTGGTGCTTTCAGCCTCCTTCTAGTTAGTGACAGGAATGGGTGTGAAACCAATGCTGGATCCCGGAATGCTAAACATTTCTGGAAACTAGACAAAATTCTGAATTCAGCAAGGGGTCATTTGTATAGATCCTACAAGGTTTTCCTACAGAAAATAACAGCTGAAATAAAAAAATATTGAAATTGAGCTGAAAACAACAGCCATTTTTCTTTATGTTTTACTCTGTAACTTTTTCCTGCGATGTCCGATTTCTGAAAGCAATATACCGTTTTGTCTGCTAGACTCTTCTGGTTGCGGGGATATAAAGGGCTTGTAGGTTCATCAAGAACCCTAGGTACCCAGAGCCAATAAATGAGCTGCACCCTGCAGTTGGTTTTCATTCTATACTGGGTATACAGCAATTCATTTGCTGAAATATGAAGTGTGAAAAAGAGGTATCAAGAAAACCTTTGCATTTCCAAAATGGGATCAAGATAAGGTTTTGAGGAGCAGTGGTTATTTGCACATCGCTGAATTCCGAGGTGCCCATACTAGCATGTGAATTGCAGGGCATTTCTCAAATAGACGTCTTTTTTACACACTCTCTTATATTTGGAAGGAAAAAATGTAGAGAAAGATAAGGGGCAATAACACTTGTTTTGCTATTCTATGTTCCCCCAAGTCTCCCGATAAAAATGATACCTCACTTGTGTGGGTAGGCCTAGTGCCCGCGACAGGAAATGCCCCAAAACACAACATGGACACATCCTATTTTTTTTATAGAAAACACAGCTGTTTTTTCCAAAGTGCCTACCTGTAGATTTTGGCCTCCAGCTCCTACCAAACCTGTGCATTTCTGAAAACAAGAGACCTAGGGGAATCCAAGGAGGGGTGACTTGCGGGGCTCAGACCAGGTTCTGTTACCCAGAATCCTTTGCAAACCTCAAAAAGTGGCTAAAAAAACAAGTTTTCCTAACATTTCGGTGACAGAAAGTTCTGGAATCTGAGAGGATCCTCAAATTTCCTTCCACCCAGCGTTCCCCCAAGTCTCCCGATAAAAATGATACCTCACTTGTGTGGGTAGGCCTAGCGCCCGCGACAGGAAACGCCCCAAAGCGCAACGTTGACACATCCAAATTTTTTGAAGAAAACATAGGTGTTTTTTGCGAAGTGCCTACCTGTAGATTTTGGCCTCTAGCTCAGCCGGCACCTAGGGAAACCTACCAAACCTGTACATTTCTGAAAACTAGAGACCTAGGGGAATCCAAGAAGGGGTGACTTGCGGGGCTCGGACCAGGTTCTGTTACCCAGAATCCTTTGCAAACCTCAAAAAGTGGCTAAAAAAACAAGTTTTCCTCACATTTCGGTGACAGAAAGTTCTGGAATCTGAGAGGATCCTCAAATTTCCTTCCACCCAGCGTTCCCCCAAGTCTCCCGATAAAAATGATACCTCACTTGTGTGGGTAGGCCTAGCGCCCGCGACAGGAAACGCCCCAAAGCGCAACGTTGACACATCCACATTTTTTGAAGAAAACAGAGGTGTTTTTTGCGAAGTGCCTACCTGTAGATTTTGGCCTCTAGCTCAGCCGGCACCTAGGGAAACCTACCAAACCTGTACATTTCTGAAAACTAGAGACCTAGGGGAATCCAAGAAGGGGTGACTTGCGGGGCTCGGACCAGGTTCTGTTACCCAGAATCCTTTGCAAACCTCAAAAAGTGGCTAAAAAAACAAGTTTTCCTCACATTTCGGTGACAGAAAGTTCTGGAATCTGAGAGGATCCTCAGATTTCCTTCCACCCAGCGTTCCCCCAAGTCTCCCGATAAAAATGATACCTCACTTGTGTGGGTAGGCCTAGCGCCTGCGACAGGAAATGCCCCAAAACGCAACGTGGACACATCCAAAGTTTTGGAAGAAAACAGAGGTGTTTTTTGAGAAGTGCCTACCTGTAGATTTTGGCCTCTAGCTCAGCCGGCACCTAGGGAAACCTACCAAACCTGTGCATTTCTGAAAACTAGAGACCTAGGGGAATCCAAGGAGGGGTGACTTGCGGGGCTCGGACCAGGTTCTGTTACCCAGAATCCTTTGCAAACCTCAAAAAGTGGCTAAAAAAACAAGTTTTCCTCACATTTCGGTGACAGAAAGTTCTGGAATCTGAGAGGATCCTCAAATTTCCTTCCACCCAGCGTTCCCCCAAGTCTCCCGATAAAAATGATACCTCACTTGTGTGGGTAGGCCTAGCGCCTGCGACAGGAAACGCCCCAAAGCGCAACGTGGACACATCCAAATTTTTGGAAGAAAACAGAGGTGTTTTTTGAGAAGTGCCTACCTGTAGATTTTGGCCTCTAGCTCAGCCGGCACCTAGGGAAACCTACCAAACCTGTGCATTTCTGAAAACTAGAGACCTAGGGGAATCCAAGGAGGGGTGACTTGCGGGGCTCGGACCAGGTTCTGTTACCCAGAATCCTTTGCAAACCTCAAAAAGTGGCTAAAAAAACAAGTTTTCCTAACATTTCGGTGACAGAAAGTTCTGGAATCTGAGAGGAGCCACAAATTTCCTTCCACCCAGCGTTCCCTCAAGTCTCCCGATAAAAATGATACCTCACTTGTGTGGGTAGGCCTGGCGCCCACGACAGGAAATGCCCCAAAACAGAACGTGGACACATCACATTTTTTCATAGAAAACAGTGCCTACCTGTGGATTTTGGCCTCTAGCGCAGCCGGCACCTGGGGAAACCTAGCAAACCAGCACATTTTTGAAAACTAGACACCCAGGGGAATCCAAGATGAGGTGACTTGTGGGGCTCGGACCAGGTTCTGTTACCCAGAATCCTTTGCAAACCTCAAAATGTGGCTAAAATAACACGTTTTCCTCACATTTCGGTGACAGAAAGTTCTGGAATCTGAGAGGAGCCACAAATTTCCTTCCACCCAGCGTTCCCCCAAGTCTCCCGATAAATATGATACCTCACTTGTGTGGTTAGGCCTGGTGCCTGCGACAGGAATAGATCACACAACGGTCAATGTTGGTCCTTACGTGAGGCAGCTGTTGACCCTGGGGTGATCCATTCCTGACACAGGCACTAGGTGTAGGCACTCAAGTGGGGTAGTGTTTTTATCAGGACAGGTGAGGAGTCGCTGGGTGGTAGGAATGTTGTGAATCCCAGCATATTCCTGTAGTTTGTGTGACAGAAATGCGAGAAAAATAGAGTTTTTTTTCAACATTTCAGCTTTGCAGGGTATTCTGGGTAAGAAAACTTTGGGGAATCCACACAAGTCACACCTCTGTGGACTCCCCCGAATGTCTAGTTTCTAGAAATGTTTGGGTTTAGTGTGTTTCTCTATATGGCCGCCGAATCCAGGACCAAAAACACAGGTGCCTGCCTTACAAAACCAGTTTGTTTTGCCATAGACAATTTTGATGTCTCCACAATATGATTTGGGTGGTGGAATTTGGGGCTGAACTAAATTGGTGAGCTCCCAAGAGAGCACTCTCTCTCTGCTTGCCGCCGCATTCACCTGCTCTCTGGGTTGGCCTAACCCACTATTACCCAGTTACACGAACAGCTTGCGAAGGGACAGCAGGACTGTCCTCATCACCTCCCTCATAATGTACTGGAAGAGGAGTTTTCGAATGGGACTCCTCTGACTGAAAAATCACTCCCAGAGTCTGCGCCATTATCCTATCCCTCAGATGCTGTCTCAGTATCTGATGTCTCAGTCTCTGATCCTATGTCAGAGCGGTCCTCTATAACCCGAGTGCAGGCAGCAGTCATCCATCAAGATGCCATCTCTGCTATTGGCTAAACTGTTGCTCTAAAACACTAGCCTACGTAGACAGTCACAAAATCGATGGTGTGTGTGAGATACGTGCAACAGTAGAGGCCACCTTACCTGCGCTTCTTCCCTCAATCAGCACGTACTTTCAAGACACTCAAAAAACACCTTGTCACATACCATTCATCACAGTCTTTAGCACCTCCTGCGCCCAGTCCAACAATCATTATTGGTGCTCCCACTCCCTCCTCCTCGGATTCCCTCATTACCACCCAGCAAAAGTGCCCTTCATCTCTCCATAGACTTTACTAATGTACTCAGCTATTTACATAAAATACAGATGTGCTCTTTGCAGTAGGCATATAAACCTTCTGCGCTTCTTTATGGCACTAAAACTGCCACTAGACAAGTCGGACCCTTTTCCCCCCAGGGAAACCACACACATATTGACAAAAGTGATATATATATGACAGCCAACCACCTGAAACTCAACTCAAGCAAAACCGAAATAATCCTCTTTGGCCCACACAAAAACACCTGGGACCCCCCATGGTGTCACACCACGCTAGGCCCTGCACCCACCCCCGCCAACCACGCACGCAACCTCAGCATCATCCTAGACTCCTCCCTCTCGATGACCCAACAAATCAACGCTCTTACCTCCTCATGCTTCAACAAACTCCGTATACTGAAAAACATTCAAATGGATCCCCACAGAGACCAGAAAAACTGTCACTCACGCACTCATCAGCAGCAGGCTTGATTACGGAAACGCCCTCTACGCCGGCACCACTCTAAAACTCAAGCGCAAACTACACGCATCCAGAACTCAGCAGCACGACTCATCCTCGACCTCCGCCGACACGAACACATCTCTCCACACCTCAAATCCCTCCACTGGCTCCCCATTGACAAAAGGATCACCTTCAAGATCCTCATCCTCGCACACAAATCACACCACAACACAGGCCCTGCCTACCTCAACGAGAGTCACCTTCCACACCCCCACACGAAACGTCCGCTCAGCTGACCTCTCTCTCGCCTCTGTCCCCCGCATCAAACACACCACCACCGGGGGCAGATCCTTCTCCTACCTTGCACCCAAAACCTGGAACGCACTCACAACCCACCTTCGCAAGACCCAAAACCTACTTCTTTTCAGGAAGGGCCTCAAAACCTGGCTTTTTGAACAGTGAACCTCCCAGCCCCTTTCCCTCCCCCCACCCCCCACCCCCCCCCCAGCACCTTGAGACCCTCACAGGTGAGTAGCGCGCTTTATAAATCTCTTTGATACAGATCTACCTCTATATATATATATATATATATATATCTACATAGATATATCTATAGATATATCCATGTACCTAGATATATCTATCTCCATAGATATATATAGATATATACATATATTTTTTTTTAGTTGTTGTATGGTTTCCTTGGGGGCCAAAATGGCCCCCAGGGAAACCCTACAACATCTAAAAAAAAATTGCCCCCACAGGGGGTCACCCTGCCCACGGGCGACCCCCTGTCATTTCATTTTTTTTGTTATTATTTAAAAAAAAAAAAAAAAATCCCCTAGGGGGGCCCCTACCTTTTAAAAAAAATATATATTATGCCGGGGGGGGGCGGCCCGTTTTCCGGGGGGGGGCGCCCCCCAAAAGTGAAATCCCTGGTGTCTAGTGGGGTTTCCTGGCCCCCGATCGCAGCTGTGCTGCGATCGGGGGCCAAGAAACCATTTCAGAAGGCCTCGTAAGAAAGGGGAGACTCTCCCCTTTCTTACGAGGCCTTTTCAAAGTGTTTCCTGGCCCCCCCGATCGCAGCTGTGCTGCGATCGGGGGGGCCAGGAAACCTGAAAGTGTTTCCTGGCCCCCGATCGCAGCACAGCTGTGACCGGGGGCCAGGAAACACTTTCAGGAAGGCCTCGTAAGAAAGGGGAGACTCTCCCCTTTCTTACGAGGCCTTCCCGAACGTGTAAAAGGCCGTTTACCCCAACAAAGCAGGAAGCGGCCGCAAGGCTGCTTCCTGCTTTGATGGGGAAAACACCTTTGCAACGTCAGCCAGCCTCACGGCGCGCTGACGTCACAAAGGGGTGGGTGAGGGGTGGGGGGTGGGGGGAGACACGGTAGCTTCCGTGTCTCCCCAGGGAAGAAAAAAAAATAATAATAAATCCTCGGGTGCGACGCACCCGAGGATTTATTAATGCCCTTCCTGGTGTCGCCCACTGGTCGTGACCCGCACCAGGGAGGGTGTGTGGGCGTCGGCCAGTGGCCGACGCCCGCACCAAAGCGGTAATGAATGATAGTATCTGCTCATGCTCATTGCAATTTTTGTGTGCATCTCTGGTTTTATGATCAGTTTTATATTACAGTGGTTATTAGTAACTATCCTAATAAAATAAATTTGAAGTACTACAACTGAAGGGTTGAAATCCACAGCTGAGAGGGAATTTGCTACCTGTTTTGGGAGCAAAGGACATTTTTGACCATTCACCTCAACATACCACAGAGAGTCATACAGTGGTACTTGACATGTATGCAGAGTATTTGTGACTGGAAAACCACTCTGTTTCATTGCATAGGATTGTTGTAGAAAGATGGCCATTCTTCATGTGCTACAGACACACCAATCAGAGTAATACATTGCAGCCCTACGAATATTGGATGCAAGTTGCAAATCCTTTAGGTTTATAGAATCGATGATAGTGACCAGGTTGTTTGTCATTATTATATAAGGAAAAAAATAAAAAGGGCTTTCTGCAGTATCCCTACTTCAGCACAGACAATTGCAATCACAGAAGGTATTGAACTGTCCATGCAATCGTTGAAAGTGTTGGACAACAGGACGGGGCACATTTCTTTATTAACATAAATATGGTTTCTAAGGAGAAACACAATTATGTTGATTCCAAGCAAATAGGTGAGACATGTGGACAAATTAATCAAATGCAAAGTTGAAACATATGTTTGGAAAGTGTGGGTAAGACACCAGCAACTGCATATAAAAATGTGTCCAGCAGTGGGCAAGGAACGCAATGTACATGGAATAAAGGGACACCTTGGCAGAATGTGTAGGAACAAGCAAAGAATGTATGCTGTGGGTGAAATGGAAGAAGTTGAGTAGAACTTGGACAGTGTAGTTCTTATGGTTAAGAGTAATTGCAGTGACAAGCCTATGTTTGTATTAAATATTCAAAATAGGACCTTAGAATGCACAGTGAATTTTAGTTCTTCTCTCTCGATAAGTGATATAAAGTTAAAGGAGCATGAAATTAGACCTGGTGCATATCAAAATAATTGTACCATTTTGTGTGGTTACTTTTAGGACAGGATTATTTTGAAGGGACCATGTACATATAGTAATGTTTATGTGGTGAAAGATAGTGACAACCTTATAGACAGACATAATTTAAAGTCTATACACAAGAAGTTTGAACCATATTCTGTGCCAGGCAGCATTCAAAGGCCTTACACATGACGTTTGAGCCGTGTTCTGCACCACAAGTGTCTGCAGTAGACATTTCTGACTTAACTATAGTAAATTTTCAAAAAACAAATAGCGGTATTTGACTTGTGCTAAGTGCACCATGCTAGGTAATGTCAGGCCACAACAGTAACAATACTGTAACAGCCATTTAATAAGACTGCAGGTATTCTGAAATCCAGAGCTGGATTTGTTCATGCTCAATGCAGGATGGGAGGAAAAGCTCCCTTGTTCAATTGTATGTCTGTATGTTTTTTTGATAATTTAACAAATCCTCTGTGGATTTGCAGATCCACAGAGAATCTATGAAATAACGATCCAGATATCTCTATAATGTAACCTTTTCTTAACCAACCCGTGCTCATCCTTATAGTATCAAGGGATCACTCTATTTCACGTTATTATCCCAATTACTCAGCAATAGGAAGTCATCACACATTTGTTAAGCATGCTGATAGAGCCGTGCCCATGCACTTGTACCCCTTCCCATGTTACTATATATTCCCATGTTAACGTTAGGCCTTAGGGCTGGGAGCAGCTATGGACATCACCATCTGAGGCATCATGAATTTGTACTAATGCCTTGCTGGTGCAGAAAAATGATGTATACATCCAAGGGCAGAGATAGAAGTGCATGGTTCACCAGGCTGAGCTTTTCCATTCAATGTTGATTGTTCATTGGCATGTAACTTTTACTGTTACAACCATTGCACCACTTCATTCCATGTGAAGAGCAAGGTTTTCTTCTTTCTAGAACCTACATAGGGGGTCATTCCGACCCCGGCGGGCGGCGGGCGCCGCCCGCTGAGCGGAAACCGCCCAAACACCGCACTGCGGTCAAATGACCGCGGCGGTGATCACAACTTTCCCGCTGGGCCGGCGGGCGATCTCAAGCAGATCGCCCGCCGGCCCAGCGGGAAGGCCCCAGCAAAAATTAAGCCGGCTCCGAATGGAGCCGGCGGATTTGCTGGGGTGCGACGGGTGCAGTGGCACCCGTCGCGATTTTCAGTGTCTGCTTTGTAGACACTGAAAATCTTAATGGGGCCCTGTTAGGGGGCCCCTGCAGTACCCATGCCAGTGGCATGGGCACTGCAGGGGCCCCACAACACCCGTTCCCGCCAGCCTCTTCCTGGCGGTGTAAACCACCAGGAACAGGCTGTCGGGAAGGGGGTCGGAATCCCCATGGCGGCGCTGCATGCAGCGCCACCATGGAGGATTCCCTGGGGCAGGGGAAAACCGGCGGGAAACCGCCGGTTCCCCTTTTCTGACCGCGGCTTTACCGCCGCGGTCAGAATTGCCCCGTAAGCACCGCCAGCCTGTTGGCGGTGCTTCCTCTGCCCTCTGCCCTGGCGGTTACAAACCGCCAGGGTCAGAGTGAGGGCCATAATGTGCTGTTTTAGGAATATTTGCCAGAATTTTCCCTTGCTTCCTTTTGTGACAGACTTCTTGTCACTCGTCTTGTTGTTTCCTTTCTCATATTCTACACTTCTTGCGTACCTAACAATACCGTCATTTTGAAATTTATTTTTTCATTAAATTTCTAGGTTTTTTTAATGTCACTTAGTATTTTATTATCCTACTTAATACCAACCACTCACAGCCTTTGGCTGCAGCCAGGCCCTGTGCCCAATCCCATGCTAGTGGGTGCTGGTAGAGGGCTTGGAAGCAAGGGGTGGTGCCCAAAACCCCATAGGCACCCACAGCAAACTATGTAATGTTACATTATAGAGGGTGTCCTTTTAAATGAGTCAGACCTACTGACTTTATCAAAGTGTCAGAACATCCAAAATATAAAAAGTGGGCCTATTCGCTTTATGAAGTGTCAGAATATCAACATATAAAAACACACCTATTGTCTATGTCAAAAAATCATCAATATTTATAATTTCAATAAATCATCCAGTATAGTGCTTAATAAAAGTGACTGTCATAAAAAACTGTTAAAGATTTTTCTTTCTTTTTTGTAATAATTGGGGAGAAAACAACACACAGAATATTCCACATACCATCATGATTCATAAATTCATAGTGTTGATACAAATACATATATATATATACATATATATATATATATACATATATATATATATAATCCAGCAGTGTGCAAACGATAATCAATTAAAAAAAAGAAGAATCATATTAAAATCTTCAATCACAGTTCAAAAGTAGAAGTCGTTCCTACCAAGTCGTAGATATCCAAGAAAAAAGCTTATAAATCCCAACAATACAAAGTTTTGTAAAGAACAAGATATTGTTAGTATCCCAACAAGGAAAGCTGTGCAGGATAACTGATACGGCAGTTGGGTCACCTCATATTATGGCTTAATCTGGCCAGTCATGCTTTAACTCCCCAAATCTTTTAGGGCACCCACTCTTTGAGCATAAAGCTCTTCGTGGTATTTCACCCACTTCATCTTCATCCACCATTGCTCAAAGGTAGGAACATTGGCAAATTTCCACTTCTGGAAAATTAACGATTTTGTGTCTAAAGTAGCAATAAAAGAAATTGTTGTTGCTGTGCTGTAAATTGCCTAATTATGAGGCACATACCAAATAAAACACTACACGGATCTGGATCGATCCTACTTAGGAGCTTAGTGCTAATGAACCCAAGTATACTCTGCCAAAAATCCTCCCTGCACCTGGCCTTATCTAAAACATGCTGCCAAGATAGAGGGAAAGATCATATGTAATCTTGAGGTGTTGTAGTACAGCATCCATTTAGAGTAGAATGATATCCTTCTAAAATTTGCCCCCTGGATGGCTTTATGAACCATTTAATTATGCGTAAGCTAAGCCTGCCTATCAATTTTACAATATTGAAGGTCGGGTCGTTGATAAAGAATGCAGGTAGCACAGCCTCACAGAACCTCTGGTGTAATAGCTGATACCAGTTACCTAACATGATAATACCTGTCATGAAATAGGCAGTACTGATATTGGTGGTCATTACAACCCTGGTGGACGGTGTTAAAGCGGCAGTAAGACCGCAAACAGGCCGGCGGGAAAAAAAGGGAATTATGACCATGGCGGAAACTGCCAACAAAGACAGCCACTTTAACACTCCGACTGCCACAGCGGTACAGACAAACAGCGCAGCGGTCACCGCCAACAGTCAGGCGGGAGACAAAGTACCGCCCAGAGTAGCACAACAGGCCAATCCGCCACCTTTTCCGGGGCGGATTTACAGTGGATAAAAACACGGCGGAAACAGCCATTTCAATGGGAAAACGCTCACCTCTACACACACCACGAGGAAGGAGGACACCATGGAACCGGAACTCCAAATACTCCTTGCAATAGTCTTCCTGCTCCTCTATGATCATCATCAACGCCGGCGCCGAAGACAACAGTGAGTACTGCACCTACGACATAGGGGAGGGGGAAGGCAAAAGTCAGGGACACACACACGCAACACACCCACCTCCACCCCGACCCTCACCCACTACAACACACACACCAATGCATATCCAAACATAACAGTAGCAACCCCAAAACCCCCCGGAAGAATGCAAAGACAAAAGGAAATGAGTGCAACCACTGTAATATATCAAAATACAGTAAGCAAATATATACAGATATAATTTCACATTCAACAAAATATACATCACGATTAGTAGTGCAGGTAATGCACCATTCAATGTCCGTGGACCACTGGGCCCAAAATGCATGGGCGAGCCCCACACACAATACCTGAGCAAAACAGACAGGCACCTCAGGGGGAAGGGAAGTGGGGGCACCTCATCCGGATGACAGCACCACACCAGATCCACGACGAGGCTCCATGCCCATTGATGTGTCCTGGGGAGTGCAAAGCCACAGTCTCTCAAGTCTCTACAGTGGGAGGGTTGCCCACTGTTCAATCCTGGGGTGTGCAAAGCCACAGTCTCTCAAGTCTCTACAGTGGGTGGGTTGCCCACTGTTCAATCCTGGGGAGTGCAAAGCCACAGTCTCCCAAGTCTCTACAGTGGGTGGGTTGCCCACTGTTCAATCCTGGGGAGTGCAAAGCCACAGTCTCTCAAGTCTCTACAGTGGGTTGGTTGCCCACTCCACCATTCGGTGGAGTTCAAAGCCACAGTCTCTCAAGTCTCTACAGTGGGTGGGTTTCCCACTGTTCAATCCTGGGGAGTGCAAAGCCACAGTCTCTCAAATCTCTACAGTGGGTGGGTTGCCCACTGTACCATCCTGGGGAGTGCAAAGCCACAGTCTCTCAAGTCTCTACAGTAGGTGGGTTGCCCACTGTTCAATCCTGGGGAGTGCAAAGCCACAGTCTCTCAAGTCGATAACAATCTCCACTGGTTCTGGAGGGGGACTGGTGCCCAGAGTGCTTCATCCTGTTAAGGACAGATGGAGTGGATGCTGTTCTCCACTGGTTCTGGAGGGGGACTGGTGCCCAGAGTGCTTCATCCTGTTAAGGACAGACAGAGTGGATGCTGTTCTCCACTGGTTCTGGAGGGGGACTGGTGCCCAGAGTGCTTCATCCTGTTAAGGACAGACGGAGTGGATGCATGTCTCCACTGGTTCTGGAGGGGGACTGGTGCCCAGAGTGCTTCATCCGGTTAAGGACAGACGGAGTGGATGCATGTCTCCACTGGTTCTGGAGGGGGACTAGTGCCCAGAGTGCTTCATCCTGTTAAGGACTGAGGTAGTGGATGCATGTCTCCACTGGTTCTGGAGGGGGACTGGTGCCCAGAGTACATCACTCTCCCCGTGACGGTCCCAGTTCCATCACTGCCCCTGCCGCACATGGGCTAGCGGTGCTGGAGTTGGCGGTGCTTGCCCTGTTAAGCGGTGCTTGACTTTGCTGTCTCTGACCTGTTCAGCGGTGCTTGCCATGACGGTCTTTGCCCTGTACAGCGGTGCTTGCCCTGTTCAGCGGTGCTTGCCCTGTTCAGCGGTGCTTGACTTTGCTGTCTCTGACCTATTCAGTGGGGCTTGCCATTGTGGTCTTTGCCCTGTTCAGCGGTGCTTGACTTTGCTGTCACTGACCTGTTCAGCGGTGCTTGCCATGGCGGTCTTTGCCCTGTTCAGCGGTGCTTGACTTTGCTGTCTCTGACCTGTGCAGCAGTGTTTGCCATGGCGGTCCCTCATTGCCCAGCGGGGCTGTGGCTGCCGGGGCCCTCCTGGCCACTGACTCTGGCGGTTGCCTCCTGGCCAGTGACGATGGGGATGCTCTCCTGGGCACTGACTCTGGCGGTGGCCTCCTGGCCAGTGACGATGGGGCTGCCCTCCTGGGCACTGACTCTGGCGGTGCCCTCCTGGGCACTGACTCTGGCGGTGGCCTCCTGGGCAGCGGGGATGATGGCGGGCTTCTCTGCCGTGCTGCTCTTCCCAGACTTTGGCGCTTTCTTCTGCCCCTTCCCCACCTTGGGAGGAGTCACAGCTGAGTGGACAGTCCCCCCGGGACCCCTGTGAGCGGCTTTGCCGGCTGCAGTCTTCCCCCTCTCCCATCGGGCACTGTCCAACTTCTGGTGCTTCACAGGGGGGGGACTGGCTGTGCTGTGGCTCCGTGTCACACTGGCTGCCCTGGTGCCCGGTGCACTCCACATACCTCTAACAGGCACCACTGCTAACGGAGATTTTTTGGCTGAGGTGCTAGTGCGGGACCTATGAATTGGAGGGGGGGTGGAGGGAAAGAGGTCAAGGTTGCTCAGGAAAAGTTTCTTACGAACACTGGGACGGGTAGCTGGAGGGGGTCTGGGAGTGGAGGAAGAGGAGGTGGTTGTAGGAGGTGTAACGTTTGTTGATTTGGGTGCAGGTGCATGCGCTGGAGGCTGTCGTGAAGTGGATGGATGTTGGGTGGGTGTATGCCCGCGTTTGTGTACTTTGTGGGGGGGGGCGTTACAGACACACTGGGAGAGGACACAGCTGACGTGTAAATGGTAGTGGTGGTGGTGAGTGCAGGTGAGCGGGGTGTGGTGGTGGGTGTGCTGGTGCAGAACCTAGTGGCTGTAGTGGTAGTGCATGCAGGTGAGAGTGTAGACGACACTGGGAGGAAGGAGGGAGACGACGAGGAGGGGGACACAGTGGAGGCAGTGGATGTTGCTGTGTCTGTATGTGTGTGATGCTTGCGTGAGTGCCTGTAGGATGTGTGGTGCTTATGTTTGCCTGAGCTTCCCTTGTGTGTTGACGTGTGTGTAGGCTGGTCTGATGGTGTGCTTGGGATAGGCTGGGGTACAGGGGATTGGGTCTGGGTGGAGGAATTTGGAGGGGGGAGGCTAGAGACAGGGACAATGGCTGCCATCAGTGCTGAGGCCAGAGATTGCAGGGTTCTCTGAAGGGCAGCCTGACCAGAATGAACGCCCTCCAGGAGTGTATTAGTGTGTTGCAACTCCCTTTCTACACCCTGGATGGCATTCAAAATTGTAGACTGCCCAACAGTGAGTGACCTGAGGAGGTCAATGGCCTCCTCACTGAGGGCAGCAGAGGTGACAGGGGCAGGGGCTGAGGTGCCTGGGGCGAAGGTGATGCCCACCCTCCTGGGTGAGCGGGTACGGGGCGAAGGCTGATGGGCTGCTGGGAGGGCGGTGCTGGTAGAGGGGTGGCTCCCATCGGAGGACGAGTCCGTGTCGCTGGTTGCTGATCCTGTGACTGCCGTGAAGCTCCCCTCGCCCTCCGTCCCACTGGTGTATTCAGAGTCCGTGGTGTGGCCCTCCATGGCCATGTGGGATGCAGCTCCCTCGTGCTCCGGTGCCACTGTACCTCCGCCTGATGATGCTGATGCACACAAGAACAGGGAGAGCACAAAAAGGAGGGGGACGACAGAAGAAAGACAGGTTGAGTGCATGGCTTACCGCTACCGTTGGCGGACAATACAGACACAGTAGACCCCTGCACTACGCCGCGCTGTTGGGCTCTACAGATGCAGTTCCTGGGATATGGCCTACATGGCTATGGTGGACATCAGCACACATAGATGACACAGGGGCATGTATACCTATACTTGGCACTCTACAGAGGTGGGGTGGAGTGCCACATGGCCTGCATTACGGAGGGGCCTAGCCTCCGGAACTCGCCCTGGCCTAGGGAAACCCACAGCCCTCCTCCCCCACCCAGACACCTTCACTGCACGCAAAGTCCGCTGAATGAGAGTGTACTCACCCCCTTGTGTCTGCTGTGATGCCCTCAAGCGCCCATCCAACTCAGGGTAGGCCACCGCCAGGATCTGGAACATCAGGGGGGTCATGGTGCGACGGGCACCCCTCCCACGTTGGGAGGCCATCCCCAGCTGAGCGTCCGCTGTCTTCTTGCTCCAGCGGCGAATGTCCTCCCATCTTTTACGGCAGTGGGTGCTCCATCTCTGGTGGACCCCCAGGGTCCGGACGTCCTGGGCGATGGCACGCCAAATAGCCTTCTTCTGATGGGCGCTGACCTACATGACACGTACAGGGGAAGAAGAGAAGTCATTACCAACTGCACCGTCAAAGTGAGTGGCCCACATCCCTACCCTTGCCATGTGGCACATGCATTCACATGTGCCACAAGCTTGCAGAACTCTGCCCCCTTCCTTCTTACAACCAGCCCTTTCCACCCAGGCATAGCCCATACAACTTGCTCCCTGTGTACTCACCTGTTGTTCTGGAGGACAGTAGAGTAGCGTGTACTGGGGGAAGACCCCGTCCACGAGCTTCTCCAACTCCTGTGCAGTGAAGGCAGGGGCCCTTTCCCCAGATGCACGAGCCATTGTCTCTTCCAGACCAAGGTCACAGCAGCACTTGCAGTATAGGTCCTCTCCTGTCGAAGATCAGTTATCGAGTGATTGAACAGATAGAAAATGGCAGTCACGTCCTCGGCAGTGACGTCCGCGGCAGTGCGTATCATCACCGCAGCGCACTTCGTCATTGGCTCCTGGGACCCATAGGGTCCAATGTTAACCAATCCAGCATTGCGCAGCGCTCTTCGACCGCCTACCGCGACGGTGTACAATGCCAGCGCAGTTACCTCACATCCCATTGTCCCAGTTTAGAGGTCAGGCAGCCGCCATTTCAGGGGCCCACATGGCTTCATTTTCAACTGCGTCACACATACCTAGGCCTGGACTCAACACACATACAGACAACTTTTTGGATTATGTTTCGTGTTCTGTGTAGCTGTGGGTACATACCTCTGAGTTGCTTGACTCTGTGGTCGGTGTTGTCCTTCCTAGGCACCGTCAGCTGGGACATGGGAGGAGATGGCGGAATCATCCGGTGTACCAACCGCTGGTGGACCTGTTGACAATGGAGGAGCGACATTTAATCATCACCTACAGGTTTGACCGTGCCACAATCCAGGAACTGTGTACCCAGTTGGAGCCTGACCTGATGTCAGCTATCCGCCATCCCACAGGGATCCCCCTCAAGTGCAGGTGCTATCAGTGCTCCATTTCCTTGCAAGTGGGTATTTTAAAAAAACAGTGGCCATGGCATCAGGGATGTCCCAGCCTATGTTTTCCAATGTGTTGTCCAGAGTGTTGTCTGCCCTGCTGAAACACATGAGGAGCTACATCATTTTCCCTCAGTTCCAGGATTTGGCTACTGTTAAAGGTGACTTCTATGCCATGGGACATATCCCCAACATCATAGGTGCCATTGATGGGACCCATGTGGCTTTGGTCCCCCCACACATCAGTGAACAGGTATACAGGAACCAGAAGAGTTATCATTCCATGAATGTACAGATGGTATGTTTGGCAGACCAGTACATCTCCCTGGTAAATGCTATGTTCCCTGGCTCTGTGCATGACGCCTACATCCTGCAGAATAGCAGCATCCCTTATGTGATGGGTCAACTCCAGAGGCACCGTGTGTGGCTATTAGGTGACTCTGGTTACCCCAACCTGTCATGGCTACTGACCCCAGTGAGGAATCCCAGGACCAGGGCAGAGGAACGCTACAATGAGGCCCATGGGTGGACTAGGAGGGTGATTGAATGCATCTTCGGACTCCTGAAGGCCAGGTTCAGGTGCCTCCATATGACAGGTGGTTCCCTATTCTACTCACCAAGGAAGGTGTGCCAGATCATCATCGCCTGCTGTTTGCTTCACAATCTTGCTTTGCGACACCAGGTGCCTTTTCTGCAGGAGGATGGTCCAGATGACGGTGTTGTGGCAGCTGTAGAGCCTGTGGACAGTGATGAGGAGGAAGCAGAGGAAGAAGACATTGACAACAGGGACTCGGTCATCCAGCAATATTTCCAGTGACACACAGGTGAGAACACATTCTTGCCTACTACAAGTACTTTCGCACTTCTACCTCTATCCTGTCTGTCAATTTCAAGCAGTATTTGGTAACTGCGTTGTACATTTCCATTACGGTTTCACAGGTGTGTGAGAAAGTAGCCTCCTTCTAGCCTTGTTACCCCCACTTTAGGCCTGTTTGTGAGTATATTTCAGGGTGTGTTTACTGTCTCACTGGGATCCTGCTAGCCAGGGCCCAGTGCTCATAGTGAAAACCCTATGTTTTCAGTATGTTTGTTATGTGTCACTGGGACCCTGCTAGTCAGGACCCCAGTGCTCATAAGGTTGTGACCTATATGTATGTGTTCCCTGTGTGATGCCTAACTGTCTCACTGAGGCTCTGCTAACCAGAACCTCAGTGGTTATGCTCTCTCTTTGCTTTCCAAATTGTCACTAACAGGCTAGTGACCAATTTCACCAATCCACATTGGCATACTGGAACACCCTTATAATTCCCTAGTATATGGTACTGAGGTACCCAGGGTATTGGGGTTCCAGGAGATCCCTATGGCCTGCAGCATTTCTTTTGCCACCCATAGGAGCTCTGACAATTCTTACACAGGCCTGCCATTGCACCCTGAGTGAAATAACGTCCACGTTATTTCACAGCCATTTACCACTGCACTTAAGTAACTTATAAGTCACCTATATGTCTAACCTTTACCTGGTAAAGGTTGGATGCTAAGTTACTTAGTGTGTGGGCACACTGGCACTAGCCAAGGTGACACCACATTGTTCAGGGCAAATTCCCCTGACTTTGTGAGTGGGGGGACACCATTACACGTGTGCACTATACATAGGTCACTACCTATGTATAGCGTCACAATGGTAACTCCGAACATGGCCATGTAACATGTCTAAGATCATGGAACTGTCACCCCAATGCCATTCTGGCATTGGGGAGACAATTCCATGATCCCCCGAGTCTCTAGCACAGACCCGGGTACTGCCAAACTACCTTTCCCGGGGTTTCATTGCAGCTACTACTGCTGCCAACCCCTCAGACAGGTTTCTGCCCTCCTGGGGTCCAGCCAGGCTTAGCCCAGAAAGGCAGAACAAAGGACTTCCTCAGAGAGGGGGTGTTACACCCTCTCCCTTTGGAAAAAGGTGTCAGGGCTGGGGAGGAGTAGCCTCCCCCAGCCTAGGGAAATGCTTTGATGGGCACAGATGGTGCCCATCTCTGCATAAGCCAGTCTACACCGGTTCAGGGATCCCCCAGCCCTGCTCTGGCGCGAAACTGGACAAAGGAAAGGGGAGTGACCACTCCCCTGACCTGCACCTCCCCTGGGAGGTGCCCAGAGCTCCTCCAGTGTGCTCCAGACCTCTGCCATCTTGAAAACAGAGGTGCTGCTGGCACACTGGACTGATCTGAGTGGCCAGTGCCAGCAGGTGACATCAGAGACTCCTTCTGATAGGCTCTTACCTGTGTTGCTAGCCTATCCTCCTTCCTAAGTAGCTGAACCTCCTTTTCTGGCTATTTAGGGTCTCTGCTTTGGGGAATTCTTTAGTTAACGAATGCAAGAGCTCATCAGAGTTCCTCTGCATCTCTCTCTTCACCTTCTGCCAAGGAATCGACCGCTGACTGCTCTGGATGCCTGCAAAACAGCAAAAAAGTAGCAAAGACGACTACTACAACCTTGTATCGCTGATCCAGCTGCCTTCTCGACTGCTTTCCTGGTGGTGAATGCTGTGGGGGCAGTCTGCCTCCTCTCTGCACTAGAAGCTCCGAAGAAATTTCCTGTGGGTCGACAGAATCTTCCCCCTGCAACCACAGGCAACAAAAGACTGCATCACCGGTCCATTGGGTCCCCTCTCAGTACGACGAGCGTGGTCCCTGGAACTCAGCAACTCTGTCCAAGTGACTCCCACAGTCCAGTGACTCTTCAGTCCAAGTTTGGTGGAGGTAAGTCCTTGCCTCACCACGCTAGACTGCATTGCTGAGTACCGCGTGATTTGCAGCTGCTCCAGCTCTTGTGCACTCTTCCAGGATTTCCTTTGTGCACAGCCAAGCCTGGGTCCCTGACACTCTAACCTGCAGTGCACGACCTCCTGAGTTGTCCTCCGGTGTCGTGGGACCTTCTTTTGTGACTTTGGGTGAGCTCCGGTTCACTCCTCTTTGTAGTGCCTGTTCCGGCATTTCTGCAGGTGCTGCCTGCTTCTGAAAGGGCTCCTTGTCTTGCTGGGTGCCCCCTCTGTCTCCTCACGCAATTGGCGACATCCTGGTCCCTCCTGGGCCACAGCAGCATCCAAAAACCCTGACCACGACCCTTGTTGCTAGCAAGGCTTGTTTGCGGTCTTTCTGCGTGGGAACACCACTGCAAGCTTCTTCACGACGTGGGACATCCATCCTCCAAAGGGGAAGTTCCTAGTCCTCTTTGTTCTTGCAGGATCCACAGCTTCTACCATCCGGTGGCAGCTTCTTTGCACCCTCAGCTGGCATTTCCTGGGCATCTGCCCACTCACGACTTGAGTGTGACTCTTGGACTTGGTCCCCTTGTTCCACAGGTACTCTTGTCTGGAAATCCATTGTTGTTGCATTGCTGGTGTTGGTCTTCCTTGCAGAATTCCCCTATCACGACTTCTGTGCTCTCTGGGGAACTTAGGTGCACTTTACACCTACTTTTCAGGGTCTTGGGGTGGGCTATTTTTCTAACCCTCACTGTTTTCTTACAGTCCCAGCGACCCTCTACAAGCTCACATAGGTTTGGGGTCCATACGTTATTCGCATTCCACTTTTGGAGTATATGGTTTGTGTTGCCCCTATACCTATGTGCTCTCATTGCAATCTGTACATTGCTTGCATTGCTTTCTATTGCTATTACTGCATATTTTTTGTATTGTGTACATATATCTTGTGTATATTTGCTATCCTCATACTGAGGGTACTCACTGAGATACTTTTGGCATATTGTCATAAAAATAAAGTACCTTTATTTTTAGTATATCTGTGTATTGTGTTTTCTTATGATATTGTGCATATGACACCAGTGGTATAGTAGGAGCTTTGCATGTCTCCTAGTTCAGCCTAAGCTGCTCTGCTAAGCTACCTTTTCTATCAGCCTAAGCTGCTAGACACCTCTTCTACGCTAATAAGGGATAACTGGACCTGGTGCAGAGTGTAAGTACCCCTTGGTACCACTACAAACCAGGCCAGCCTCCTACAAGGTGTGGTTACCAACATGTGTCATCTGCTTACATTCTTCATGGACTTGTGATGTGTGACATAGGTATGTTGACATTACATTTGAGAATGGATTTTGTCACTGCGATAGATAATACACATTTTCAAAATCACAGACTGACTCCAGATAGTTTTGTGCTTCAAGTGTGTTTATTGTAGTGCTAAATATTGGAGGGGGTGGTAAAATGGTGAGGGGTGATGGTGGAGGAATGTCCATGGCAGAGTCCAGTCTATTAGTCTCACAGGTGCACTGCCCATATGGGCATAGGAAGTGGAGCTGGGGCAGTTCCAATATGGACAGGGTTACAAAGTGGGACAGTGGGATGACAATCAGGGTGGTCTCATTTCTTGGTGGGGGTCTTGCCATCATGCTCTGTCCTGTTCCTGGATCTCAGGGACCGCTTGCGGGGTGGTTCTCAGTCTGCAGGGGGTGGGGTGCTGGTGTGGTGGTCCTGTGGCTGGGCGTCCTGTCCACTAGCGCCGGCGGAAGTGGTGGTGGGCAGTTCATCGTCCATGCTAGTGTTAGGGGCCCCTTGGAGTGCCACGGTGTCCCTCATGGTGCTCAGTATGTCCTTCAGCACCCCTACGATGGTGCCCAGGGCGGAGCTGATGGTTCTGAGTTCCTCCCTGAACCCCAAATACTGTTCCTCCTGCATGCGCTGGGTCTCCTGAAACTTGGCCAGGACCGTAGCCACCGTCTCTTGGGAGTGGTGGTATGCTCCCATTATGGAGGAGAGGGCCTCGTGGAGAGTGGGTTCCCTTGGCCTGTCCGCCCCCTGTCGCACAGCAGCCCTCCCAGTTCCCCTGTGTTCCTGTGCCTCCGTCCCCTGGACCATGTGTGCCCACCACCACTGCCCCCAGGTCCCTGATGTTGTTGGGGTGGTTGGTTATCCTGGGTTCCCTGTAGTGGTGGACACAAAGCTGATTGACGTGTCCTGGGGACGGAGGTATGGACCCGCTGGGTGGGTGCTGTGCTGGTGTTACCAGAGGGTGGAAGGTCTGTGTTGGGCTGTGCCTGTGCGAGAGGAACCGACTGTCCCGAGGCCCACGATGGTCCGGGCTGGTCATCTGGATCCAGTTGGCCAGAGCTGCTGTCATCACTGTGAGCCTCTTCTGTGGGTGGGGTAGAGATGTCTGGACTCTCCTGTCTGGTGACGTTGGGTAGTGGTCCTGCAGGGGTGTAAAAGCATGATTATTGCATCTGTGTGTGTCATGATGTGCAATGGGTGGGTGACCGTGTACCCCAGTGCTAGCATTCCTGTGTGGAGGCTTGTGTGATGATGGTTGGGGGGGTGTTATGGGTATGTGTAGTTGGCATGCTTTAGTGACGGGTGTCCATGCTTTGTTGTGTCATGCAGGGCTTGGTGTTGGGATGTGTGGATTGTGTTATTAGTACATTAGTGAGGAGTTGGAGTGATAGGGGAGGGGGTGAGGGTGGGGGTCTGTGATAGCATGCAGGTAGGGTGGGGGATATGACAGTTAAGATTTGACTTACCAGAGTCCATTCCTCCACCGACTCCTCCGAGGCCCTTAGGATGCATAATGGTCAAGACCTGCTCCTCCCATGTTGTTAGTTTTGGGGGAGGAGGTAGGGGTCCGCCGCCAGTCCGCTGTACCGCGATGTTGTGTCTTGAGACCACGGAACGCATCTTCCCCCTTAGGTCGTTCCACCTCTTCCTGATGTCATCCCGATTTCTTGGGTGCTGTCCCACTGCATTGACCGTCGACTATTCTTCGCCATAGCTCCATCTTCCTAGCTATGGAGGTGTACTGCACCTGTGATCCAAATAGCTGTGGCTCTACCCATACGATTTCCTCCACCATGACCCTGAGCTCCTCTTTGGAGAACCTGGGGTGTCTTTGCCGTGCCATGGGGTGGTGTAGGTGATGTGTGGGGTGGTGTATGTGGTGATGAGTGTGGTGATGTGTAGTGGTGTGTGGTGTTTTGTGCGTGGATGTTGTGTGGGGGATGGTGTTGTGTGTCTCTGTGTGGTGGGGTTGTCTATGCTGTGCAGTCTCTCTGGCCTTCGTCAATAATTTTTGTCGTAGGGGTTTGTGGGTGATGTGGGTGTTTGTTTTATATTGTGTTGGGTCTGTGGGAGTGGTGTTTGTATGTGTATCAGGTGTGTGTATTTCGAATTGTCCAATGTGGCAGTGTTTTGGAGATGTGTGTGTATTTTGAGCGCAGTGGTGTGTACCACCAATGGAATACCGCATGGGCGTGTTTCTGTTGGCGTGGCGGTGAAGGATTTGTTTTTGCCAGTTTATCACTGACCTTTGGTGTGGCGGACTTGTGTGGGTGTCTGATTTTCGGCAGATTACGAGATGTGGGTCATAATAGCTGTGGCGGATTTCCGCGGCCGCAGCGGTGTATTGGCGGTCTTCTGCACGGCGGTAAGCGGCTTTTACCGCTAATGTTGTAATGACCCCCATTGTCTTTTACTGGGTCAAAAGGTTGTTTATACCCCATTAAAAAGTGAATAATTTGCAAATAAGAACACCCAAGGCCTGGGGAAATAAATGGATATTTGATGGTCAGCTGTTACCAAGTCTTCACTGTTTCAATCAATAATAAATAAATCCTGAAGCCTAAAGCCCCCAGCCCTTCACCAAGCCTTCATGACTGGAGTCTCAAATTGCAGTCCAAGTTGAGGGCAATCCTTTAAGCAAATATGAAGATGGAACCCAGGAATCTGAAATTCATCTTTAAATATTGCATATCTTTAAGTGATAATATAAGGTAGCTTATATCTTGTGTGCTTGGGTAATCTTGGGATTTTCAAAAAAAAAGGAGGCCGGGTATTGACCTCACAAAGCATTGGCTGGAGGTAAAAATAATCTAACTGTTTGCATGAATTAGCCACATGAACCAGCCAATCAAGAAACACTGCTAGCTAATAACTTTTCAAGTGTAGTAGAGCTAAACCTCCTTCTTCAATAGTCATCTGTAAGGTTGTCAACTCTGTGCGGGGTTTCTTCCCCTGACATTTAAAGTGGTGAAACATAGAATCAATGTCATTAAAAAAGTACTGAGGAATTTTGATCATGACATTGGTAAAAATTAAAACAAACAACAGAAGAATTGGCATCTTAAGTAGGGCTACACTTCATATTATGGTAAGTGGTAGGGTATGCCACCGCTGGAGTAGGCCATGTTCCTTGTTCAGGGTGGCAGTGTAGTTTGATCTAAATAGGTCTAGAAAGGTTGTGGTAACATACATGCTTGAATACCTAATAGGGTGCATGCAAGACTACTGGGGTCTCATACAGGGAGGCAGAACCATCGGCGAACTGCTGAAAAGAATAACCTTGGATTTAGTGTGATTGGTTTTATATTCCCCATTGTATGTAAATGTCTGATTTTTTGATAGTGCATTGCAAATATTTTGCTCCTCAGTAGTCAAATATAAAATCATATTGTCCGCAAAACATTTAATTTTGGGTGCCCCCTGAACAGGGGCCTGATCTGCGAATCCTGCCTCAAAGAGGCTGCCAAAGGTACAATAAACAGGGAAAACAGGACATGGAACATCAGAAACCTTTCTCTTGTGTCTCTTTTCATGGTAAAAGATCACACTGGTAACAAATGAATTATAATTTTAGCCTGGGCCTGTTTATATAAATGTTGTAATAGATCTACAATTTTGTGAAGAAAAATACATTTCAGACGGATAGCAAACAGGACCTCTCATTCAACAAGATCAAAGGCCTTTTATGTATCTAGCATGATAATTACTTCTTTGGTAGAATTGTTAGGGTAGTAATCAATAGCTTGTACCAAAATGTTGGTGTTAGATGAAAGCAACCTAGACATCCGTAAGCCATGTTGATCTTGATGGACCAAATTTTCTGCATGTGGGGCTATCCTAGTCGCTATAATTTTGGTCAATATTTTATAGTCACTGTTGAGCAGATTAATTAGATGATAGGAGCCTGGTTGAACAGAGAACGAGCCTTTCTTCAAAAAAAACAAATGATCACTGCTTCCATGAATGAACTAGGAATCGCTCACCTGTCAATAGTGATTTGAGCCTCAAACACTGTATAAATTTCAGCTGGTTGACTGCCACTTTCACACACCTTGGTGTTGGAGGAAGATCTTATTGCCTCTTGCACTTCAACCAAAGTTATTAGTACTGGAACACTAGATTGAAGCTCCCTGTAGAGAATCAACAATTGAACAGAGTGGATAAATTCCTCAATGTGGAATGGAGAAAAGCTATTTGATAAAGCTTCTTTCCTATTGTAATGGTCTATAAAGACTTTGATTATCAGATCTGATTGAGTGACTGCTCTGTCTTCAACCTCATCAAATATCCCCTTAATAGCATTGTTCCTGTTTTTCCCAAATGTCCAGGCCTAAGAAAAGTTCTACATGTTCACCTGCTTTATAGAAATTTTGAAAGCAAGTGTTATGGTTGATAAGAACTTAGCAATTGCACTAGGGAACAGGAATGTGGCTTTATCAATTTCATACTGCAGAGCTATTAACGCCTCCCTTTGGATTTCTTTGATTTGCACTTTAAAGAAGATCTCCTCACCTCATATTAATGATTTGAAAGCTCCCTATACTAACAAGGATGAAGCAAAGCCTACGTGTCTTTCAAAGAACTCATCTATGGTCAGGTGCATAACCATGACCCAGCTTACACCGGATAGTAATGATCTGTTGAAATAACAGCAAGGGAGTTGATGTCTCAATTCCTTCAAAGATATATTGATAAACATAGCAAATGATCTAACAAAAGATTTAATAATATACCCAAATCCAATCTGCTCCACTAAGGGGAAATAAAAAAAAAAAAATTCTCTTAGCTGAAATATAGCGTTTTGAAAAGCACGTATAGTCTCCATCTTGCAAATGGTTAGCCCTCCAAGGACCAACAGAGCGAAATTGTTACACAAATTGGTCATCAAAAGCAGGGATTGAGGCATATTTTGATGCTTGACCACAAGCAGTCTAGTTTAATATCCTGGATGATATTAAAATCACCTTATAAAGAACAGAGACTGTTGTACATTTCTCTACGGGCAGAATTGTTGTCTTCGACAGGACCATAGTAGCTAATGACATGGGTAATCTGCTTATGCGTTTTTAAACTGATCAGAATCGATCCATCCCTAGGATCTCTTACAATCTGTTACACTTCACACACAACATCACACAACATCATTACTGCTACTACCCTTACTGCAGCGCTAGCCGATGCGTAATACACATGTGAAATAAAACCTGGAACACTAGGCTGTGTAGCTAGAGTTTTGAGATGGGTTTCTTGTGGAACAATGATCTGAGCATTTGATAATTTGAGCCATGCCAAGATAATCTTAATTTTTGAATGAATATTAATATCATTCACACCACAAGATGTGATCCTGAAGCAACTGCCATTTCGAATGAAGTAGCTCATCAGGAATCTATTCTACCTCCCTGCAGTACCACAGGCCAAACAAATCACTTCTGGACCTCTAAAGAGTTCTGGATCTTTTCTACCTGAGTTTTCTCTGCCCTATCATAACCCTATCACCCACCACCCAAGGAATCTCACCCTCCATGGTGCCCACTGTGTACCTGAATCCCACCCACCTGCCTAAGTGTGCCCACCTATCACCACACCCTGCACACCCTTCCCTAGACAAGTGACTTGACATAGCATTCAGGTGACTGCAAACAGCCCGTGGTAAGAAGCTATTGCCAACCAAACTGTCCTATCTGGCCCCATTGTGCTAAAATGTGTAGGCTAAGCTGTAAATATACTGTGCATAAATTGCATAAGATGTGCATAACAAAAGAAAAAAAATAGACGATTATGCAGAAACCCAAGAAAGCTTATCTCTTAACCCCGATCCCCACCCATACCCCTCCACCCAGATAAGTCTTTTGAATATCTTGTAAAACTCCCTTGGCCTGTTCACAGTATTAAAGATCCAAGATTGCCCCTTATAAAGGACTTTCAATTTGGACTGTTAAACTATTAAAGTTGGAATCCCCTGCACACTCTTAAAGTTGTCAATCATTAATTTGTCCTCTTTGAGACGTCAAGCTGCTGAAAAGGACATATCTAAGAAGATATGAAAAGTATAGTTATTTGAAGTACGGTAGACTTTTTCTCGTATGACATTGAAGATCTGCTCCTTTACCCGAACATCACCAAAGTTCACTAAAATAGTTCTTTAGAATAATTTAAAGATATTTAGAGGTGGAAGGCTGGAAAGCATGAACTTAATAAGCATATGTAATAGTAAGATCAAGTTCTTTGTCCCCTCGTTCTGGTATCACATATTTATTTCTTAGATCTGAAATTAAATTGGTAAGGAACAACCACTCACTTGACCCTTGGGGATTCCAACAAAATGCAAGTTGTAGCAATCTGCTCTGTTTTCAACATGTTTAAGCTTTAACTGTAGTTCAGTAAGTTCTGATTGAAGTCTCAGAATTAAAAAATCTTGAGTGTTTTCAAAATCTTCTAGGCTCTGACACTGAGCTCTAGCTGTCCAGTGCATGTTGTAAGTAATTGCACATTGCCATTATTTTGCCCCAACTGCCTTTGTGTTTCCATGTGTGCCTTGTCCTGAGAAATCTTCATCTCCTGAATCTCTCCTAGTATTTGCTGTAGAATTACCTCTATTGGTAAGGTTTCAACCGCCTGAGGCTGGAGTATGGAACCCATGGGACAGTGATGTACCTGCAAAGTGTCAGAAGCTGGAGCTGTTGTGTCTCCTTCTATATTGAGGATTGTCACCTCCCTATGTTGCACCAAACCTACTACAAGATTTTTGGGGGATACTATAGCTGGTCCTAAGCATGAGGCAAGGAGGTTCACTGAAAGTTCATTTGAATCCTGGTGTGTTGCTTGAGCAGCTCTGAAATTGTCCTCATCCCTTTGTGGTTTTTTTGAGCCCAAGGTGGAATCCAATGTATAAGTTCCCATTTTTCTAGGCCTAAAAGTTGCAGTAGAGGATGGTGATCAAAAGGGGTCAGTCAGGCATGAAAAGTTAGCTTCTAAAGATGGTGGTTGATCCAAGCTGATGATGGACATAGTGAGTAGAAAGAGTTGTTGATACTCTTGAGAGTTGTTCTGCCATGCCCTGGGTCTGTTGAGCTCCCCACGAGAGATGTTGCCTAACAGTGAATCTAGGAGTTAGGGGATACTCAGCCTGGATTAATTGAGTCTGACTTCAAAGGCTGGTGAGTATCCTGAAGCTGTCAGCCCATTAGTGTCTGTTAGCGAGTCATGTGCCTGATCTGTGGTTACTAGGCACCAATGTTATAGCTGAGGTAGAGGTTATGCAAGTGCAATGTTTAGTGCCTTTTACTGCTTTGACTTATGCCTGTGCATTAATGACATTCCTTGCTAATCATTTCTTAGGTGACAGAGAAGCCTGATGTTAAAATTATTCCCGTCTCATGGGACAGTCAAAGGAAGGTTTCCTAAAGGAGGAGCAGTTTTACCTCACAGTCATAAATCAAGGACAAGCAATGGCTAGTCTCCAATGCATGTGGATCTAAGTAGAGTACTCCCAATTTAACTGCAGCAGCTATGGCAGTATTAAAGAGGTAACAGGGGCTTCCAGGGAGGTGGCAAGCAGCATATGCAGCTATGCAGACCGCCTCCACAATCTTACCAGGTCACCGTCAATCCTGAAAGGATGCCTAATGAGACTGAACAGGGCCCTCCGTTAAATTGCATTGCTGTATTTTTAATACATTTATGCTTCCCTTGTGGTCTTATGCCTAAATGTCAGCAATCAATTTAAATCCCAGAAACTGGAACAGCTCTTGCAGTTACAATTTGCTCCAAAGTTCTCCTAACTATGCAATATACTGCTGCACACCATGCCACTGCCCCACCTCTCGCCGCAGGCTTGTGCAGTCATAAGAAGAAGGCTGTCCCACTTATTTCAGCCTTTGGATTATTTCCTGTTCACTGCCATGTCAGAAAACCAAGCATCCTTCCTATAGATTCTGCAAACTCATAAACTCATACAGTGGAATGGAAGCAGGTCCAGCAGGACAAAGCAGGCCAAAGGTATCGGGTGAGGTAGGTTGCATCCATGTGGCTAATAGAAAATGTTGTACTCATACAACCTCATGCACTCACAGCAGCATCGGCTTCCGTGGAGTAGGCGCTGCAAGCACAACCTTGGATAGGAACTCCAGTGCGATGGGGGCCCTCGAAGGAGGGGTCACCGCCCCATGAAGATGATGCTGGGCGGGGCATGGAAGACGTGTGCAGGCAGGGTAGAGAGGTTAGGCAAAGCGTGTTTTTTTCAGTTTTTTTTCCTCATACACCTCTGGCTCCTATTCGACTCCATACCACCTGATCACACCCTCTCATATATGGAGATGACTAATGCCAGGAAACCTGGATCTCTCTCACTTGATCCTTGGTGCAGAGATCTGCCTTCAGAGGAGAGAGATTAGTTGGCCCCTAATCTTTGGATGCAAACATGATAGTGCACCACAGTAGTCATTACTGTCCAGTATCCCTCCATTCCACCAACCTTGACCATATTTTAACTTTCTTTTCCTTATTTGAATTTTTCTCCTCCATGTCCATCTTTAATGTCCAATAAGGGTGTGGAGCCAGTCTATATATGAAGGAGAAGACATTTTGCACAGTTAACTGCTTCTCCCCCTCTCATCTTAGAAAGCTTATAGGGAGAGAAGAAAGCCCTGTGCAGAGTAGAAAGATAATTCCTCCTTAATGAGGCAGGTTTAACTACCTTAAATAATGTACGCATGGATGTTTCCTACCTTACTTGTACTTGACCTGGGGTCATCACTTCCCACCAAAGGGAGTCTGATAGCTTAAAGTCGCCCTCCAATGTGTCCAAGATACCCCAATACCAGCTTCATACCTTCTTCAACCTCCAATGGTTTTTAATTAAGTCGTGCTCTAGCTCATTTGCAGAGCCCAGACTAACTGCGGCCCTCTGTGTTCAGTTTCTTAATTGAATGTACTTCAACCTAGAGAGATCTCCTCTTGTCTGCTCAGTTAGTTCTTCCCAAGATAGTAGAGAGCCATCCCTAACTAGGTTCCCCCAAAATTCAACCCACACTTTCTTAAGGGGCATAGCCAATACATCTGTTAAACACTTGGGGTACCCGCGGAGTCCCAAACCGGAGCCCATGACTATAATATTCTATTTTTTCTACTTGCTTCAACTTGTACCAGGCTTTAGCTGCATCTTGTAGTATTTTCAATCTCACTTTTTGGAAGAATTTAGGGTCACTAAATTTATATAAAAAATATTTAACTGCTCCTTTTTCCGTGGCTACCATACATTCGAACATCTCCACAATCGCTGAACGGTCTGGGGAGGAGAATAGCATTGTAACATTCTTAAGGGGAAATGCCCAAACATAGTAATGTATGTCAGGAAGTGTAAGGCCCCCCTTTTTTTTCTTTTGTGCAATTTCTTCCATGAAATCCTGGGGCCTTTTTGATTCCAGATAAAAGAGTTTATTTTCTATTGAAGTGTGACCAGGTTTTTTTTACCCATTTGTAGAGGGATAGAATTACAAACGAAATTCAACTTAGGTAAAATTATCATTTTGACTAAATTGACTTTTCCAATAATTGTAAGAGGAAGGTATGCCCATCCTTTTAATAGTTTACTACACTCTGTTACTACTGTCTTGATATTAACCGCTGCTATTTGTTACAAATCCAGCACAATTGATAGCCCTAAACACCTAATTGATTCATTCTGTAATTTGCCAGTTATCACCGTTCAAGTTCCATGCCATTATCTCTGTTTTATCGGGGTTCCTGCGATAACCCAAAATCTTTCCAAATTCCTCTGCAGTATTCAATAAAGTAGGTAAGGCTATAGATAAGTTAGAGGTATAAACTAAAAGGTCATTGGCATATAAAGCACCTTTCTCCATCCACCCCTTGCTACAAAAGGAAGGGATTCTGCCTAATCCTTCTAAGGAAAGGTTCTTTATATAAATCAAACAACAGGGGGGAGGGGGCAACCCTGTCTAGCACCCCTAGTGATCCTAAAGGTGTCAGTTAGTTTCCCATTTACCAAAACCCTAGCCTCTGGAGCTTGATAAATTAATCAAATCGCCCAGCAGAACTTAGTACCCAAGCTATTTCGTTCAAGGATCGTATTTAAGTAATTCCAATTGACTCAGTCAAAAGCCTTCATCGCATCCAGAGCTATAACAGCCAGGGGTTCTGGGTATGCAGTAGCTAAATCAATAGCGCCAATTAAATTAATTGTTTGTTAATGCAGGAATCTATTGCGAATAAAGCCTTTTTGGTCCTGGTGTACCAAGTCGCTTTATCACCCTGCTTAACCTATTTAGTAATATTTTAGCAAATAACTCATAATCGCTATTTAACAAAGATATTGCTCTGTAGGATTTGCATCTCACTGGAGATTTCCCTGGCTTTAAAATAAGAGCGGTAGTTGCCTCATGCCAGAAAGCAGGCAATGGGACTCCTTCTTCAAAAATGTCTGAAAATAATTGAGAGATTACCGGAAATATGGAATTGCTCAAAACTTTATAAAATTCAACAGGGATGCCATTGTTGTGCCGCTTTCCCCCTCTTAATCTCTTTTAAAACTGCTCTCATTTCCCCCTGAGTAATAGATCTAGTCAGCTGAATCAGCTTTTCCTGTGTAAGACGAGGGAGTGTGTCCATTTCCAACCAATCACTAACTGCATCATCCCGTACTTCCTTCTCATCTGTATAGAGTTGTGAGAACTTTTGAAAAGCCTCTTCTATGCCATCAAGGGATATAAGCCTAACCTCGACTGATTGTCCACTAACTCCTTTACACTATTCCGTGTTCGATCCCTCTTAATCTTCAAAGCTAGTAATCTTCCCATGCTTTCCCCATATTCAAATTGGGCTTGATTGCTTGCCTCCCGTCTTTTTGCAATCCTAGCCTGCAGAATAGATTCCATCTGCTGCCTCAACTGACTTATCCTGTTATTCAAACACAGCTTATCCCCCCTCTGCATATTGAGTATTACATAACAGAATTTCCTGCTCTATACCATTCAGTTCCTCCATATAACATTTATTCCTATGGGCTTACAAGACTTATAATCTTCCCCCTCATCACAGCCTTAAAGGTATCCCAAATTACAATTGTCGAAGCAGACCCCTGATTAATTCTGAAAAATCCTCAGCCTCTTTACGAAGGTAATCGATTACTTTCTCCACCAGTACCAAAGCCCGATCAAAAGTCCATCTCGCCCCACCTGTTTCCTGCGGGCAACTAATCCTTAAAATCACTACAGCATGATCTGATAAATGAGCAGGTGAATACGTAATGTCCTTTACCAGACCACACTAAGTGGTCTACTAAAAAATAGTCAATCCGAGAAGCATGATCGTACTTTTTATGTGAAACGAAAATCCCTGCTTTCCCCCTACCCTCTGCCTCCACAAATCACCTAGCCGAAAATGTTTCATCATCATTTTGAGGTATTGTTGGGACCCTGGAGTACCCATCAATCTACTTGTTACAGACGTATCTAGTTTGTTATCTAGAATCACATTAAGGTCTCCAGCCATAATAATCAGACCTGAAAACTCCAAAAGGTGGGAAAAGACCATTCTAAGGAGTTCTATGTCATCACAATTCGGACTATAAAATCCTACTGATGGGAATTTCATACCACCCAACTGCAATCTAGCTATAATCCAGCTAACTAATCTATCCGATATCACCTCTGACAATGTTGCATTTACCTTCTGTTTAACTAGAATCGCAACCCCTTTAGTATTAAAGTTATGCGCAGTACTAACAAAATACCATACCCATTTCTGAGCTTTAAACAGGGTTATGCTTTCCTCCTTATTTAAATGTGTTTCTTGCAAGATTATTACATGAGCTGGGGAGTCCCTAAAAAATTGCTAAATGTTTCTAGTCCTCCCTTTAACCCGCAGGCCATTGATATTCCAGGACATTAATTGTCTCAGTCTATTACTGTCTCCCTGGCTCACTTTAGCCTTATCCAGTTACACTTGAGTAGACTGAGGTGTATGAGGTTATTTTTTAACTTTTTCCCACATGCTCCCCACTCAGTGCCCCCCTACTGCCCCCTTCTGTGCCCCCATCTGTGCCCTGTTTCCTACCCCACCCCCAGAAGAACCCCCCCTTTCTATTGACAGACCTGCTGGTCCCATTTAGAGTGCCCGTGAGCCCCCTGACTTTCCTTACACCGTATTCCCCTTCCTTATGCTTTCTAATAATTCATCCGCTCTAGTGGGGTCCCTGATGTTATGCATTTTATTTTTGTACATTACACAGAGGTTCGCTGGAAAATTAAGTTGAGCTACCCCACGTACGTTTTTAAACTACTCCAATCGTTTTCCCAACTCCGAATGTCTATTTAATTTTGCCCTAGAAAGATCTGATCTAATCTCGAATGAGAATTCCTCAACTCTCAGAGATCTCACACTCAGCGCCTTTGTCAGTATTTTTTCTTTCAGAAGGTAGGTTTGAAAATTCACCAGGATCTTTCGTGGCTTCTTATTGTTGACGTTCCTCGGATATGGAGCTCTATGAATCCTCTGAATATTGTTAGCAATCTCAAACTCACTTTCGTCTAGTACAATTACCTTTTTAATAAGAGAAGCTACATACTTTTTTTACATCTGCTCCTTCTGGCACATTCAAAATTCTTAAGTGATTTCTTCTGGAACTGTTTTCTAACTGTTCTAGTTTCTCCTGCAGATCACACTCGTTTCCTTTTAGCAGTTGAATTTCTACTTTATTCCTCCTCAACTCCTCCTTTATAATCTCGACTGATTTCTCCAGGGCTTAAGTTTAAGTGCCAAAAAGGCCATTTTTTTTCCAGAGATTCACAAGCCAGCCTTATCTCTCCTTGATTTGCTTCTGAGACTGCAAAACCCTTTTTAATATTATTCGTGAGTGACAAAAACATGTTTTCCAAAGTACTAGACTCCAGCAGCGTAGATTGAGCTCAATTATCCATGGGATCTGAACCCCCCCCACAGGCTCTAGGGGCCCGGGTGAGTCAAAAGTTTCACATGTCTCCAATATTGGCTTCTCCAGGACATCCGCACCCCCATTATCCTTGCCTTGATTTACGAGGTGGCTTTCACCAAGGGGTAACCCTACCAATAAGGAGGGCATAACCCCCCCTTCTCAGCCTCTGGGCCTCACAAAGGAGGGGAACCTTCACTCAGCTCCTGCTCCATCTGACTACTCCATCTGATAGCTACCACTAATGGCAGAGTCTTAAAGTAAGCCCATGGGGGGGGTAACTTTAGAATGAACAATGCTTATTTTTTGCTTAATTTTATTCTTCTTGGAAAAATTACAAACCTCCTCTTCTTTCAGAGACCTTAACAGCCTGTCCTGTAGCTTCCCCCTATCTTCTCCACCTCCCCAGCCCGAGGCTGAGTCTATAGTAGTCATTTTGCCTCTCTTCTGGTGTCCCCTTTGTTTACCAGCAGCCAGAATGGGGCCTCTTACCGTCGGACTTTTATCCCCCACTTCTGTGATCACAATGGGCCCTCCAGTCCCTCCACCTGCCTTCGTAGGCTCCAGAAACTCCAGGGCGCTGCTAGACGCCGATCTCTCCGATGAGGCCGCTGCACTACTTGTGCTAGCTCTGCCTGCATGCCCCAGAGGGGAAAGCGTGATACCACTCGCTGGCTCCTGCAGTGCTCCAGGTCAGCACAAGCCCAGCTTGAGGCCCTGCCGGGACCGTCTATGCTCCAGCCACGGTCCTCTGTAAGTGAGACACACATGGACCCGCTATTCTGCAGCAGCGGAACCTGTGAGGGAGTCCGCTCTCCCAGGACCGCCGGGAGCTCAGGTAAGCACTCAGCGAGCAGCCGTCCTGCTGCCCGCCATGGTCTCCCCGTCCACAGAGCGGTTTTGCTAGCAGCCCCATCCCAGAGTCCTAGACATAGATGTGCCTTCTTGCTTCTTATGGCTGGAAACTGTCACTCAGCCACTTTATTTAAAAAATAAACATGTCTTTGAGTAGTTTTCAAGCTACAAAGTGCAGCCATAGAATCAACCACAAGGGGGCTGTCCATTACAGCTGAAGTGCAAAGAGCTTCAGCTAGGAGTGCTTTAGCAAAATATGGTCAGCTCTAATTAGGTCAGGGATTTAATGATCAAGGAGACTTGCTTTTTTCAATATTGCAGGAGGCTGCTGTCATCTCTGCAGCCACCCACAAAATTACCAAAAATGCTTGGTGGTGCTTCAGCCCTTTCTAGGGGGACCACCAGCTCCAAATAATATATTTAAAAAGCCCTCACAGGGCATTACGGGGCACTCCTTGCAAGCAGCAGTGAATTATAAATTTGCAGCTCCTGCAGTTAATTTATGATTCATTTATGTATTTTGTTTATTTTTGGGGTGTCACAGTGCCCACTCGGGACACCCACATGTTTATTTTGTGTTGGGGGGCTGTAGGGTAGCCCTAGGGCCCCTTGAGTCCAGCTGGCTCCCTGCAAGTGGGCCATAGGCCACGCAGGACTTAGCAAACCAGTTTTTTAACTGGGGTGCCCCTGTCCCCCACCAGTGCAACCCACAACATTTTTTTGATATTTTGGGCCACAGAGGACCCCACCCCCGACGACTCCTCCCACGCCTGCCGCCTCACCACCTGGACCCAAGTAGACGACACCGAAACCCTAACAACCATGAATTCCATCCACTCAGGCTCTCCCACGGACCCGTGCCCACATCACGTATTCAACAAAGCCGACGCCACCATCGCCCCCAAACTCCGCAAGATCATCAACCTCTCCTTCAACACCGCCACCTTCCCGGACAGCTGGAAGCACGCAGAAATCCAACCCCTCCTCAAGAAACCCAAGGCTGACCATACGATCTCAAAAACTTCCGACCGATCTCTCTCCTCCCTTTTCCAGCGAAAGTCATAGAGAAGATCGTCAACGCACAGCTCGCCCACTTCCTAGAAGACAACTCCATCCTAGACCCCTCACAATCTGGATTCAGACAAAACCACAGCACTGAGACCGCACTCCTCGCCGCCACAGATGACATCAGACAACAAATGGACAACGGCGAAACCTCAGCCCTCATCCTTCTCGACCTATCAGCCGCTTTCGACACAGTCTGCCACCGCACCCTGCTAACCCGTCTCCACGAAGCCGGCATCCAAGACAAAGCCCTCAACTGGATCTCATCCTTCCTCTCCGACAGAACCCAGAGAGTCCAACTCTCACCCTTCCGCTCCAAAGCCACCAACCTCATCTGCGGCGTCCCCAAGGCTCCTCTCTTAGCCCAACGTTGTTCAACGTCTACATGGCCCCCCTCGCACAACTGGCCCGTCAACACAACCTTAGCATCATCTCCTACGCCGACGACACCCAGCTCGTCCTCTCCCTGACCAAAGATCCGCTCACCGCCAAAACCAACCTCCACGAGGGACTAAAATCCATCGCCGAGTGGATGAGCAACAGCCGCCTGAAGCTCAACTCCGACAAGACGGAAGTCCTCATCCTCGGACGCTCCCCCTCGGCCTGGAACGACTCCTGGTGGCCCACCGACCTCGGCCCCCCACCCACCCCAGCCAGCCACGAACGAAACCTCGGCTTCGTCCTCGACTCTGCTCTCACCATGTCCAAACAGATCAACGCCGTCTCCTCCTCTTGTTTCAACACCCTCCGCATGCTCCGCAGGATCTTTAAGTGGATTCCAACAGGAACCAGGAAGACGGTGACTCAAGCCCTCGTCAGTAGCAGACTTGACTACGGCAACGCACTCTACACAGGCATCCCAACGAAAGACATCAAACGACTCCAACGCATCCAGAACGCATCCGCCCGCCTGATCCTCGACGTACCCAGCCGATGTCACATCTCCCCCCACTTGAAGGACCTCCACTGGCTGCCTGTGGAAAAAAGGATCACCTTCAAACTCCTCACCCACACACACAAGGCACTACACAACACCGGACCCACCTACCTGAACACCAGACTCAACTTCTACGTCCCCACACGCCAACTCTGCTCTGCCAACCTCGCCCTCGCCTTCGTCCCCCGAATCCAGCGCAAGACCTCTGGCGGCAGATCCTTCTCCTTCCTCGCTGCCAAGACCTGGAACTCTCTCCCCACCTCTCTACGCCAGACCCAGGACCTCCTCACCTTCAGGAGACTCCTCAAGACATGGCTTTTCGAACGCTAGCAGCACCCCCCCCCTCCCCAGCGCCTCGAAACCCTGTCGGGTACATAGCGCGCTTTATAAATTCACTGATTGATTGATTGAGAGGAAGCCCCAGTTCCCCCGCAACCCCAACCATTTTCTGCAAGCTTAAGAGCTGGCTATTTTTTCAAAAATTAAGAGCCAGGTGACCTGGTGCCCACCAGCATTTTGTACATTAAGAGCTATGGGTGGTACCCTAAGGCCCCTGCAGCCCTACCAACTAACTCCCTTGCCTGCACCCATCCGGGGTGCGGAGCGAGCTTGCATTGCCCCTATCACCCATGGGCAGTTTTCTATTGTTGACTTCGAGCATGAGAAACTTTACATTTTCCTGGCTGCAACAAATGGGCAGGAAGAAACTGTTGTGCTTCCACCCTGCAGTGACTTGGTCTGGTGATGTCTTTTTTGGCTGATATATATATTACACAGTGGCAGTCAAAAAGAGGCAGTCATAGTTAGGCCCTATTTAACATAGGAAATTGAGTTTTTGGTTTGCTAAACTTTCCAAAAATAAAAGTTCATCCACCTTACTGTCATGCCTGCTGTGATCCTTATACCAGATGAGGCAAGGTCAGGGTACAGCAGGCATAAAGCCACCCTCACCCAGCAGAAAATTGCTTGGCATTCTAGTGATAGATAGGCATTGCTTGGCATTCTAGTGTTCGTGCCTGCAGTGTCCTTTCTTCGGGTCACTTACCTTCCACTTCCGGGTCACTGTATGCCGTGTTTGGCATTTTCGTTAGTCCTTTGTCAGCCTTCTCCCTGCTTCATGGATTCTTTGAAATCTTGCATGACCGCTCATGCTTAACTCCAAAAATTGGTCCTGCATAGAGACCAAAGGAAATAACAGAACCTTTGAAGGTTTATATTCTTCAAGCAAGTTGATGGTAGAGCGTGCTTCACTTCTAAGATTGTTTATTGTATTATACTTATCTGATATCAGTATCCTGCCTCAGGTGTCCTCTATTTGATGCATGGGAGATACTCCTATGAACAAAAGCATTAGATATAAGTTATTGTTCTGGAACTCTTAACAAATAAGTACTAAGAACTCTTATCAAGACTTTACATTTTTCTGTAGTTTTCAGTTGTTTATTACCACCCTGAACACAAGTTTACAAGTTTTGCTTACCCTGCACATAGGTATATAGGGTATATTGTGTTCTTACTTCTGCTACCACTTAATTCTTATGCTTTGTTATATTTCCTTAGACTGCATAATACTTCATTTACATGACCACTTGTCTGCCTACACAGGACGGGATTCATTCGGGTATTCTCACACCAGTGATAATCTATATCTATACATGATGTACCATTTCTATCTTCTTAGTGGATTCACTGATTTCTACTTTCTTTTCTAGTTTACTCAGGAAGGCGTACAGAACAAAACTGGGTAACACGAACATCTGCGCACTGACTCCGTGGGACCTGTGTTTTTTTGTCTTCCATAACCCTCTTCCCCCATTTAACCTAGATTGACTTTGACTTGTGTTGGGCTGTCTCGTGGTAGGTGAAGTTGGAACTTACCTCATGAAATACCTATCACTCCTGCAGAAACTAAGGTCACTCACTCAGATCCATCCTAGAAACCTCTGGCGTGATCAATCAGCTAGGGACTGAGAAAAAAGGAGGAAAACTAGATCTTGGCAGATAAATCTGTTCAGTAGGTTTTGAGAAATTAGGGTTCAAAAACTTTTCATATCTGGATGATTGGCTCAAACATGCAACCTAAAAAATATTAGGGTGATTGGAGGGGTCTTTTTTCCTATAAGACACCTTGCTGCTAAGGGAGAGAGGGCTCTTGTGGGAACTCACACTCTGAATGGCTGACCTCAAAATGAAAAGAAATGCTGTAGCAGCCTGAATTTATTTTAAGAAGAATATATGGGGATGGTAGAGATACCCTGACAACCTAGCCCTTGAGGGGCAGTCCCTGTGAGGCCTCCTCTGGGGTTATAAGTAAAAAAAAAAAATGTGCATGATCCCATGGCTCTCTCATAATGGTGGCATTACAGGGTGTCCTTGTGGCCACGCCAGATATCTACAAGTGCACTGGCAGGTCATTTGTCTTCTACTTTGATGCACCAAGCCCATCCAGGGTACCACACAGCATTTTGTATGTTTGGGGGTGTGGGGAGAACCCCAAAGCCACCAGAGCCCCACCAGTTCCCCTACCTGTACCCACCCTGGCTGAGGCAGGAGCTGACTTCTGCCACAATGGTGGCTGGGGAGCTATCCAGGGCTGTGGGGGCCCCAGAGCTTCCCACTGTGGCCTCCCACATTCAAAAAAGCTGTGGGTGCCTGCTGATAGGCACTGTGGCAACCATAAAACCTAGGAAAAATATAAATTACAATTTAAACAAATAATACATGAGTGGCTGGAGCCACTTATTAATTATTCACTTCTCCGGAGAAAGACCATCTCATAATACTCTCTAAAGACTTTTAATTATATTTTGGAGCCTCTCAGCAACACAACAAGTGTCTGGGGTCAATAAATGCATGGTCCATGTATTTTATAGTGTCTATAAAGCATTCTAAGTTGAAGCTGTATGGTTTTCAGCAGGGGCGAAGACCCCCTTGTGGTGGGTTCCATGGCTACACTTTATGGACTGATTTTTTTTTTAAAAAGACTCAAAGACATATTGATGTGTTTTTAATAGGGCTATGTTAAAAAAATTATGACAACCACTTTTATTAAACATTCCAATATGTGAATTTTTATTTTGGTCATTGATTATAATTACTGGTGACTTTTTGACAAAGGCAATAGGTCTGCTCTGTATATTAATATGTTGATCCCTCTTTAAAGCCAATAGGACATTTTTTTATATGGTGTTCTGACCCTTTCACAAAGTCAGTAGGTCTCCCCTACTTAAAATGACACCCTTTATATTGTAACATCACATAGCCAGGAGTATGTGGTCACAGTGGTTTGGTCACCACTAGGTAGTTATTGTTAGTACCTAGTTACAGAGGAAACAGACAGAAATTGGCTTTTTGTTTGCTAATATCTATTTAACTTTTCACTAAACCTCTCAAGTCAGTTTCTTCCTTGTAAGTTTTGAGGTGGTCCATCAAGTGGGGGTTCAAAGTGAAAAGGGGGTTCCAAAATGCTTTTTCTCCATGCAATTTTCCCTGGGAAAATTGAACATCTATATCGCAAAAACTGCTGAATAGAATTACATCAAATTTGGCAGATATCTGGCTCTTGGTCTAGAAAGTCTGCCTCTTGTAATTTGGTGTAAACGTGTTCCGTAGTTTTTGAGAACTTAAGTTTCAAAATGTATGTAAAGTTTATGCCGCAGAGGATCCACGGACCCAACAGATCAAAAGATAAGATCTGATTGGCTGCTACAACATCAACAATGTTGCAGCAGCCATTTTAGGACTCAGTCCCCTGCCCTACTCAAAGGTTTTCAAAAACATATATGGGGCAGAGTTAGGATGCACTACTCCCCTAGACCTGCTGAGGGTGGATTTGCAGTGCCAACTAAATAAAAAACAGGCTCCTGCCCTTTGTAGATATGAGCCAAAGGGATGGGCCAGGACCCGGGGGTTGGAGCTTTTTTTTTTAGGTGAGGGGTCTCTTCCCTGAGCCTTTTTTATGCCCCTGGGGACCCATCTCTGGAGTAGCTGTTTAGTAAATAGGGAAGGGGATGTGAAGCCCCCTCCCCAAGCCTTTTAAAGGCCCTAGGACCTCATCCCCTGGGACTGCTTTTGCAAAATTGGAAAAAGGTGTGCCCCCCAGCCTTGATAAGCCCTGAGAGCCCATCCTCAGAGTGTATTGTTTTTGTAGGGGACTGGAGCAATTGCCCCCCTCCTCACACCTAATGGGAGTCTAGTTTTAAGTTTCTGAGATGGGGTCTGTGGCCCCCCTCTCCAAGTCATACATCAGCACCAGGGACCAAATTCCATGAAGCCCAATACTGCTGCAGTGCCTTGAGGACCCCATCCATTGGGACACCGGTGTTTTCGGCCTGGGCAGTGAATATAAACTTTATTTCCTGCCCACACTCTCCCTGGCAAGGACCACAACATTGCTCCATCCTCGGTGAGTACACAGAAATAAGCTGTTCCTGTCCAGGCATGAGCAAAGAAATTAAGCCGGGTCCCACAGCACCAAGGTTGGATGCTGGCTGGGTTCTTAGGGTTACGCCCGCAGTATTTTTGGGTAACCACTTAAAAAAATATATTGGCTCCTGCAACCACCTAGTATGGTCGCTGGCTTGGCAGCCAGGACATACCATATTTCCAGTATGTTGTACATACCCCAGGTGAGCACTGGGGAACCCCAATGAAAAGAAAATGCAAAAAAGTTTCTCATTTATTATTCACTGCACCATGCATGGAACATCCCATTAGCCCAAGGGCCTTTTTCGTTTACATTTTGTGTTCCTGATAGTACCCACAAAAGGGGCATCACAATCGGTCTACTGGGTCATTGAGCCCATGATCCCAGGGGAGTTTTTTTGTTTGTTTTTAAAGAACCTAAAGTTGGAGCTTCTCAGCTGCAATGCATGTACCTGAGTCAAAGGCATGCACATTTTTTTTTAAATAAGATTTTCTTAAAAATCTTTAATGACATCATTTTTATTTTGCCTCTTTGAAGGAAATCACTGTTCTATTTACAAGTGGGCACTGTGAAATCACCTGCTTACGGTGCAGGGTCCAGAGGATTCTTTGGACAGAGGAATGCGGAAAAATCCTGAGAACAATTTGGAATGGAACAGAATGGAATATGTTTATCCCAAAGGGAATCTTGATGCTACATACCACAGGCTATCGGAGTTGGGAAAGTTGGAAATCCACTTCACCAAATAGAAAGATCTTTGCATGCTTCCAAAAGACAGTTGAAAATCAATGGATTTTATTTCTAGAGGCAGGGTGTTCTATTGTTGGGGAGAAAGCTGAATGAAGGAGGGACTGCCCACAGTGGTTTTCTTTATGTGTGGGATAACAAAGTAAACTGAAAGGTAAATCACAGGATACTTTCTGAAAGACAGGGCATGAAATAAGAATCAATCTGAGACTTTTTAAGGACCTATAAAAATCTATGCCTATGGCGCATATTTTCCAGCTCAATTCTTTGCTTCATTGGCAGCCATTGAAATCTAAACTTCTTGAGCACCCTATAATATTTCTTTACCCACATACCAGTCTTTGAATACAATGCAGTCGATAAAATATAGAAAAGGATATTTTGCTGCAGTGTATACTGGAGTTATGTAGTGCCCTCAGGAACTTGAATCCCTGGATTTCATAAAGATAGCAGTGATACAGAAAACATTTTGATAAATTTCTTCTGTAAAGAATTGGAATAAGTTAACAACTATTGTTGAAAAGTATGTGACCCTAGCGGCTTTATCTTAATGGTTTTACCCACCATGAAGTCGTGTCCCAAAGCAAAAGGCCACTGCTGTGGTACTTTCACTTGTCTGTCCCTGTATAGCCCTTATCGGTCAGCTCTACGGGGCTTGCATCTCTGTCTGTCTGAAGGTAAAATGTTTGACTATATCAAACAAGTAACATTTATACAGCTGTGAGAACTCATTAGTTGGCTGCAAGGGTATCCAAGTACTGGCCCACCACGCATCACAGACTAACAATAAAATGTTGTTTTTTCATTGTTTTTAATACACTGCTTTTTGATTTTGCTATAATATTGCATGTCCCCATCTGTTTATCTGAAAGTATGTGACATTCTACTCCTTATTTTAATTTTAATGCAGAAACTGAAGGATATATAATTCCACCAAGATCTAAATGAGGCTCTAACTTACTAAGTTAGCTAATTAGTAGCATTACTTCCATTAGATACTCACTTAGGGATTTGCAGAACGGGGTTCTGTAGCAAATGTAGTATACAGGACTGGGAACCAAAGCAAGGAAGTCAGGGTTGGAGAAATATGGTCATGGCAGGTAAGGAACAGGGGCACTCCCATTAGCTCTAATTTGATCACTTTCATTTGTGGGCACTAGGACAAACCACACTGGTGTGGTGTTGTTTTTATAATGACAAATAGGGGAACGCTGGATCATAGGAATTTTGTGGAACCCTACAGATTATGAGGTTTATGCCACAGTAATGGCATAAAAATGTGTGCTTTTAGTCAAAGTTTGAGTTGGTTTTGAGTGTGAAAAATGAGGTCTGTCCATGTTTATTTTTAGACCTTTTACTATTGCAGGTGTTAGGTCCCCCACATAAATGAGGTAGTATGTCTACCGGGAGATTTGGGAGAGCACATGGTGGTAGGAAAGTTTTGACTGCCGTGTATTCCAGAACTTTTCCTTAAGAAATGTGAGGATAATGTGTGTTTCTAGCCACAATTTGAGGTTTGCAAGGTCTCTTGGGTAACAAAAATCTTGTTAGAACCACACAAGTCAAACCAACATCCACACCCTGAGTGTCCAGTTTTCAGTAATCTTTGGGTACAGTAGTTTTTCCTAGGTGGCGACTGAGCTTCTCCCTAGCCAATCTTTCAGGTAGACCCTCTCCCCTTACACCTATGTCTCCTTTATATTACTGTCTAGAAGAAATGCCTAAACCCCAAAAGCAGGGACAATCACAGTCATGTGACCCAGGACAATGGCAGAAAGGCACATTTGGTTTGAACAGAAAAATGCCAACTTTCTAAAAATGGCATTTTAAAAATAATGACCTTAGATTTGACATTAACATTAAAGAGGATTTTAAATCACAATTCATTTGAGTGTAAAAAGCACAACTGTATCTGCTCCCAGTTACAGCACTTTCTTCCTATTTTTCACCAAAATCCCCCAAATGTAACTTTATTTTGGCTATTATTTTTGGTCTTCTCCAGGAATCCACAGACCCTGTGTACCCTTGAAATTCCTATTATGCTGAGAAGAAAAGAAAGACTAAAATTTGGTGTGGATACCTTTTTTGGCAAATAAATACTATGGAGGAGTGAGAGAGAAGTCCCCCAAGTAGCCAAAAAGGTGTCAGCACTGGGAGGAAGCCTCAGCAGTTAAGGTATGAGGCAGATGTTGCATTGCCAAAAGGTGGCAATTAAGTTGAAGACAATTAGTGGATATAGGGGGTCATTACAACCCTGGTGGATGGCGGAGAACCGGCGGTAAGACCGCCAACAGGCTGGCGGTCTTACCTTGGTGTATTATGACCATGGCGGTTACCGCCATGGTCATCTGTCGGTTCTCCGTCCCGCCCGCCAGGGCGGAGATGACCGCCGGGCTGGAGACCTGGGTCTCCAGCCCGGCGGCCGTCAGTATAGCGCTGGCGGTATTTGGACCTGGCTTACCGCCGTGGATTTCCAGCAGTTTCAACCGCCATGAAATCCATGGCGGTAAGCACTATCAGTGCCAGGGAATTCCTTCCCTGGCACTGATAGGGGTCTCCCCCACCCCCACCCCCACCCTGACTCCCTCCCCTACACCCCCCACCACCCCTGCCACCCCCCAAAGGTGGCAGGGCCCCCCTCCCCACCCCGACCCCCCAACATAACATTACTCACACACACCCGACACGCATGCAGGTACCACCAACACACACACCCCGACATACATGCCTACATCCACACACACAGTCAGACACGCACACCCACATTCAAACATACACGCACACATCCATACAGACATACCCACAGCCATACACGCACTCATTCCCATACACACAACACCCCTGCAAGCATACACGCACTCACACACCCCCTCTACATACACACACGCACACCCCCATGCATGCACACAACACTCAACACCCCTCCCCGTCCCTCCCCTAATGGACAATCGACTTACCTGGTCCGTCGATCCTCCGGGAGGGGACGGGAGCCATGGGGGCAGCTCCGCCGACACCACACCGCCAACAGAACACTGCCACGGCGAATCACAGGACGTGATTCACTGGGCGGTGTTCTGTTGGCGTGGCGGTGGAGCAACCTCCACTTCCCCGCCGACCACAAGTATGGCTGTTGGCGGCTCTCCGTCGGAATAACGACGGAGAGCAGCCAACAGTCATAATACGCCGAGCGGCAAACCACCTGCACAGGCGGTCTTCCGCACGGCGGTCCCTCGGCGGTCTTGCAAAAAGACCGCCGAGGTCGTAATGACCCCCATAATGTTCTTTATAGCGATCATCCAATTTTAGAAATTGGCCACAACAAGGTTGATATCTTTATTAATTTTCAGACTATTTGGATATCACTAGAAGGCACAAAGGCTGAATACTCAAATAATTCGGTCAGTAGGGCCAATGGGAGAATACGTAGAATGAATAATAGGAACAACGGAATGGATCCTTGCAGTACTCTAAAGTTCAACGAATGAGACAAGTAGTGAAATGTGCCCATTCTACCTTGGTCATTTCAGTGGTTCACAGAATTTTTGAACCATGCCCTGGACAGCCAGGATTCACATAAGATCAAGAATGTGATGGCCTACTGTGATGAAGGCATTAGCTGAGAGATGAAGGTGGATGGGGGTAGCTGGAGTCCCGCCATCCATCAAAAGTCTTAGATCACTCGTGACAGCAACTGTAACCATATGGTGCTATAGTTTGGTCAGAATCCCTCTTGGAAAGTATATAGGATATGGGGCTAGGTGTTTGAAGATTAGTAATAGCAATTACTAAATAGTGATCTTTTGTGAAAACCTATTTGGTAATCGTTATTACCAATGTACAAAAGTACTATCTGGCCCAATAGCAATTCGTAATGGATCACAACTAGACCTACCTCATGCATAATAATGAGGTAAGTTACAGTTTGTGACACACTTGGATTCGCTGCTATCACAGGCATGGTGGCCTGCTGGGGTCAGTAGATTAGCATGTCTATGATCACTTTTTAATAAAGCAATCATTTCTTTTTAATGCAGCTTCTTTTCCTTAAAGGAAAACAGGATGTGTTTAAAATTTAAAAAATGAAGAGTTTCATTTTTACTTTTTAAGAGTAAGCAGTGGTCTATGATACCACTGCCTGCTCTTATCTTTTTTTAAACATTGTCAAAAGAGAAGAGGTCCAAATGTGAATGTGTTACCACCAACTTTGAGTTTGTGGTAAAGTGTGAATGTTTTGAAACTACAATTAAGTCACAAAACATTCATACATCCCATTCTTGTTTGGTATTGAGAAGGGACACCCTAAACAATAATGAATAAATATGTATTCACAATTTCAATTTGCAATTGGGTAACATGCTACCGAATCACAACGTGTAATAAATCCTTACAAAAATGCATGTCTGTGGTAATTTGTAACTGTAGAAATGCTCCGTACATCTAACGTATGTTTTGCTTTAACAAATTTCTGAAGCATGCTGTATTTTTAGTAGTGTAACTCTAAAGTTAAAAGATCAGGTGATAATTAACAGGGCTTTCTTTAGAAGAGGGATTATAATGGAAAATGTAAGGTGTTGTGGTATGATACTAGATAGTAAGGAGGCATTAAATGCCGGTTGTATTTCCTGTTGGAGAACTTTTTAAAACTTTTGAAGTATTTAGCAGGCGTCATTTCTAAGGGGAACCCAGACGGTTTATTTTTAGGGATTTGCTTATCAGTGTCAGGTCTGGTGAGCAATTTAAAATGAAGTACTTGTGTTTTTCCAAATAGGGAATTCATCTTCATAAATAAAAGAGCTGTGGTGTAGACTGGTAATATCATTTGGAATTCAACATATTTTTGCAAGTAAACAGTCTGCAAACATGCTGCATTTATTATTTAAAGTTTTGTGCATATCTTGACTTTGAAGTAGCTAGTGCCACAAGATTAGAAAGACTGCAGAACCTAGACCGGGAACAAAAAAGACATAGGTATACAAAGTCAGTTTAGCAGTTTTAAACATGGCTTCATAAATCAAATTTGTTTAAAGCAATATAATGTAATAGTGACTCAATGTTTAGGCACCATTTTCAATCAAGAGCTCGAAGATTTTGTTAAGCATCTTTAAGCTCAAGTGAAAACCAAAAGTCTGTGGTTTCCTCTTTTTTGGGAATAGTGAAGACCAGCAACCAAACATTGAACTCTGCTAACTAGGACACCGGATTCTCATCAATGGAAGTCGAATGTGACCTCGTTTCAGAACCCACCCTTATGTCATGTCAGGTCATGTCACATTATGTTATGTGATGTTATGTTAGGTTATATATTATGTTATGTTATGTGAAGATTGGAGTTTTTATCATCAAAGTTGACTAACTGTAGAGAAACGATGAATAACGCAACCTAATATGAGAAGACGTACTGTAATCTGCAGTAAAAAAGAAACATTCCCCTTGCTCACCTACTCACCACAATAAAGTCCACGAACAACAGGCACAAGAAGTAGGTGTGCATTCACAAGAAGTATTTGTGGATGAGCTCATTTTCAAAGGTCACAGTGTACTGTAAACATATAGGATAGAGAATTCATAAGAAACCATTTTTCAAAATGAAATATCTAGTAATTAAAAATGAAAGTTCTTACAGCAGACAGAAATAATCAGAGTAGATTACAAGAACATTGTTCAATGTGTCAAGAATAAACTAATCTACGCACAAAAATGACTAACGTAAAACAGTGGAAATACACCAAAACACCAGAAAGACATTGTCCGTCACTCTTGAAATGAACAAAGTGATGTCATTGCATTACAAGAGACCAGGCGTGGCTCCTCCGCTAGGGCAATGGCACGTCACATCCGTCAGCAGCAGCAGCTGCAAACCTTTTACCAAAAAACAATAATAAACTATGTTTATTAATGTTTTTTGGTAAAAGGGGTGGGGCCACAGACTGTGACGAGCCCTGAGGGGCAGTGCACAGCACTCCCCCTCACTGCGCATGTATGTCTTAGCCGCCGTCTCAGGCCACCCAAACACACATGTGCAGTAGGCTCTCTCCAGACCAGCAACACAGTTGCCGGGCTGGAGAGAGCATGCACAGGCTCCCAGTCAGCCTGGGAGTGCTCTGGCTGGGCGCTCCCAGCCAATCCTGACACTGCTCTGAGCAGTGTCAAGATTGGCCACAGGGCAGGCTGGGAGATTGTGCCTGCAGCCTGTCAGGAGAGGAGCAGTGTGCTAACGGGAGCGGCAGCAACGATTCAGGTGAGTATTTTTTTTTAATTAATTCTCCACCACCCTCCCACCCGCACATGTGCCACCCCGTCCTTCGGTAACACATCTAATTGTCTCATGTCCATTTTGGAGTTGAGGCACTGACAGTCTCTATACTGAGGAGACAACATTATGCAATCAGTTAAAAAGTTCAATGTCTTGGTGTGAAGAACCCATTCCCTTCTGTTTGAGACCCTTGTCCCATTATAGCAATCAGACCATTTCAGTATCTATGTGCCTAGTCTACACTAGTGGTAGGTGTATCTGCACTAGATTACTGACATTACCACTGATGTTATTCAGTGAGCAGAGAGCCTCTGTTTCCTATCAGTGGGAAGAGGGTGTATTATAGGATTTTATCATATGTAGACAGGAGTGAACGGAGCATGTATTAACCCATTCCTTGCCATGGACGGAATGGTTACGTCCATGGCAGCGCCCGTGTGACGCCATGGACGTAACCATTACGTCCTGGGACTGGCCGTCGGGGGAAGCTCTAGCGCTCCCCCCGAGGGACCCCAGGCCAGGGCTGAAAGGGGAATCCCTTCCCCTTTCACCCCCCCACGACGTCAGCGTGCGATCGCGCGCTGATATCATGAAAGGGGAAAGTCTAAGGAGAAGGTGAGTTTTTCACCTTCGTGCGGCAGAGGGATGCCTCTGAAAGAGGCATCGATGGAAAGGAAAGGGTTTTCCTTTCCCTCAATGTCTCTTTGAGCATTCCTGCTGCCCGATCGCGATGCGATCGGGCAGCAGGAATGCCCACTAGACATCAGGGATTTCATTATGTGTGTGTGTGTTTGTGTTTTTAGTGTGGGGGAGCGACCCCTTGGGCAAGGGTCGCTCCCCTTTGGGGGCAAATGTATTTTTCATCATTTCTGGTAGATTGGCCTTATTTTTAGGCCCAAGGGGGGCAGAAAGCCACTAGACACCAGGGATTTTATTGTTGTTTTTTTTGTGTTGGGGGCGGTCCCTTGGGCAAGGGTCGCCCCCAGGGGCCCACATGTATTTTTGGGCAGTTCTGCCCCCCTTGGGGGCAGATAGGCCTATTTTTTTTAGGCCTCTCTGCCCCCAACGGGGGCAGAATCCCCATAGCGCCAGGGATACTATATGTGTGTGTGTGCTTTGTGTGGGGGTGGGGCCCCTTGGGCAAGGGTCGCTCCCTTTGGGGGGCCAATGTATTTATCACCGTTTCTGCAGGCCAATCTGCCCCTAAGGGCGGCAGAAAGCCACTAGACACCAGGGATTTTATTGTTGTTTTTTTTTGTGTTGGGGGGCGGCCCCTTGGGCAAGGATCGCCCCCAGGGGCCCGTATGTATTATTGTGTAGACTGCCCCCCTTGGGGACAGATAGGCCTATTTTTTTTAGGCCTTTTGTGCAGAATCCCCATAGCGCCAGGGATACTATATGTGTGTGTGTGTGTGCTTTGTGTGGGGGTGTGGCTCCTTGGGCAAGGGTCACCCCCCCCAAAGGGGGCAATGTAATCTGGGTGATTTCTGCCCCCCTTTGGGGCAGATTGGCCTATTTTTTGTAGGCCCTTCTGTCCCCAGGAAGGGGTGGGGGGGGCAGAAACCATGAAGATGCCAGGGATTTTTGTTTTCTTTCTTTTGTTTTTCTTTTGTGTTGGGCGGGTGCCCCCTTGGGCAAGGGTCGCCCCCAAGGGCCAAAAAGCACTATTTGGCAGTTCTGCCCCCCTTGGAGTCAGATTGGCCTTTTTTTAGGCCCATCTGCCCCCAAGGGAGGCAGAATCCACTTAGCGCCAGGGATCATGTGTGTGCTTTGTGTGGGGGGGGGTTGGCCCCTTGGGTAAGGGTCACCCCCAAAGGGGGCAATATATTCTATGGCATTTCTGCCCCCCTTGGGGGTAGATTGGCCTATTTTGTTTTTAGGCCCATCTTCCCCCAAGCAGAGAACACTAGACACAAGGGAAATTAAGAAATGGTTGGTGGCGGGTGTTTGTCAACTGGCGAAATATTTGCTTTTATGATAATGCTGACTTTGCTGTGGCTTGTTGCAGTTTTGGCAGTAGTTGTCCTGTGGTTTGCGTAGTTGCAGGTTTTAGGTAAGTAAATAAATTTACTCCAAGTGAGTATTGTTGCCATGCATGAATGACATGTTTGTAGGTGGTGTACTGAATGCAGGATTGTGTGTGAAATTGTCCTTAGATTTATGCACAATGATTATTGTGTTGTCTTATGTCTAATTTGCTTTTTTTTTCTCTTTTTAGTGGGATATCATTGGTGATTGCTGTGGCTGTGCTGAGTAGTTGCTGGTGAGTCAAGCTTTTTCAGGCAAGTGAGCAGTATAGTTTTTTAGTTTATAACTCTTAGTGATAAAGCTACACTTTGTTACTTATCGTACACAGTGCTGGTTGTTGGTGGTGTATTTGTCCAGTTAATTTTTGTAGGAAGGATCATGGCTAGCCGTAGGATGACTGCTCAGCAGGTTGTTAGTGTGCTTTTTGAGTCATCTTCTGACCATGAATATGAGACTGACTCTGCATCTGAGGCAGAGGAGGAAGTGCAGGATTCTGGAAGTGAATTTTCTGTCAGAGATGAATCATCTGATGATGAAGCCACTCTCAGTGCTGATGAAGGGCCTGTTTTAGAGGAGGACAGTGATGTGCCAATGGTGCAGGAGCCAGCGGTTGAATGGCTTCCCATTTGAAGACCTGACACGTGGGTTGCACCAAACATGGAGCATCCACAGTTGCCTGCGTTTACTGGTTTTCCAGGGTGTCGAGTTAATACGGAAAACTTTTTGCCCATCAACTTTTTTGAGTTGTTTATAACGATATATTTTTGGAAGAGATTGTTGAGCAGACTAATTTGTATGCAGAGCAGTTTTTGAGGGACAACGCTGCCAGACTTAGGCCGCACTCCAGAGCTAGCCGGTGGATTCCCACAAATCTGGAAGAGTTGAAAAAGTCCTTGGGTTTAACTTTTTTGATGGGGCTGATAAGAAAGCCATCGCTGTCTTCATATTGGTCTACTAGTCCCTTGATGGCAACTGCTATATTTCCTGCCATCATGAGTCGTAACCGGTATGAGCTTCTTCTTCGGATTTTGCATTTTGTAGATAATGCTTTAGCCTTGCCACAAGATGATCCTGATTCTGACCGTCTTTTTAAGATTAGACCTGTCCTTGATCATTTGGTAGATCGTTTTTCAGAGATCTATGTTCCAGGGAAAGAAATATCTGTGGATGAGTCTTTGGTCCTCTTCAAGGGTCGTTTGGTTTATAGGCAGTACATTCCTAGCAAGAGGGCACGGTATGAAATTAAATTGTATATGCTGTCTGAAAGTAGTACAGGATATGTTTATAATTTCCAGGTCTACACTGGTAGGGATTCCAATATTGACCCCCTAGTTGTCCACCCACTTTTGGAGCTAGTGTGAAAATTGTGTGGGAACTTGGTAGACGACTGCTTAACAAAGGTCACCATTTATATGTAGATAACTTCTACACTGGAGTTCAGTTGTTCAAGGAGTTGTTCAGAGTGGACACTGTTGCTTGTGACACAATCCGCTCTAATCGGAAAGGCTATCCAAGAGAGCTTGTCTGTAAAAAACTTCAGAAGGGACCGTGCAGTGCCTTGCGGAATGATGAGCTGCTAGCTCTGAAATTTGTAGACCAGAAGGATGTATACATGCTAAGCACCATCCACGATGAGAGTACTTCACCTGTGGCTGTTTGGGGTCAGGTTGCCGAAGTGCTCAAACCTGTGTGTATCTTAGACTATAATAAGCACATGGGTGGTGTTGATAGAGTAGATCAGAGTTTGGAACCTTACACTGCTGCTCGTAAGTCTTATGTTTGGTATAAGAAATTAGCGGTTCACTTGTTCCACTTGGCAACTTTTAATGCTTTTGTTGTGTTCAAGGATAGTTCGCCAGAGTCAAGGATGGCATTTTTGAAATTTCAGGAGTCTATCATAGCTAGCCTTGTTGTGCTGGAACAAGCAAGAGTTCCTAGAGAAGCAGTGGTGGAGGATGTGGCTAGATTGAAAGATCGTCACTTTGCTGAACACATTCCTCCCACGGCCCAAAAACACTTTCCTGCTAAGAGATGTAGAGTCTGTGCTCGAAGAGGTATCAGGAAGGAGACTAGGATGTACTGCCCTGATTGTCCTTCAAAGCCTGGGCTATGTGTGGGTGGCTGTTTGAGGAGCTACCACACACAGAAGAATTATTGGGAAATTCCGTGAGCGTAAACTGCTGTTTTATATTTTTATATGTTCAGTTTCACGGTTGGCATTAGTCATGTATTCAGTTAGAGCTTTTGTGTTTGTAGTTTTGTACTTATTTATGATTAGTGGTTTCTTTGTTGTTTAAAAACAAAAAAAAGGGATGGTATGTGTGGGGTGGCGCTTGGCTGGCAGTGTGCGTGGGGTGGCGCTTGGCTGGCGGTGTGCGTGGGGTGGCGCTTGGTTGGCGGTGTGTGTGGGGTGGCGCTTGGCTGGCGGTGTGCGTGGGGTGGCGCTTGGCTGGTGGTGTGCGTGGGGTGGCGCTTGGCTGGCGGTGTGTGTGCGGTGGCGCATGGCTGGTGGTGTGTGTGGGGTGGTGCTTGGTTGGTGGTGTGCGTGGGGTGGAACTTGGCTGGCGATGTGCGTGGGGTGGCGCTTTTCTGGCGGTGTGTGTGGGGTGGCACTTGGCTGGCGGTGTGTGTGGGGAGGCGCAAACGCCAGTCCACACACATCAGTTGGTGTGATTGCTGTATCAGACATATGGGCGTATGAAAGTGATGGGCCCTTGAGTGGCGCTGTCTGTCGATGCGAGTGTTGTAATGTGCTGGGCCCGTGGCTGGCGGCGTGAATGGTCTTGTGCATGTCATGTATGAAAGGTGTGTGAATGGACTGTAAAGCGGTTGGTGCCTTGCTGTGGCTTTACAGCTCACGAGCTGTGAGTCATTCGTTCAGTTTTTTGGCCTTTCAGTTATAAACAGTGCATTTCACTTTTGTGAAATCTCTTGTTAATAAAATTTGATCTGCTGAACCATCACTCACCCTCGTGCCAAATCCAACCAGTATGTGTGGTTAAAAATGGCAAAACCTGATCCGCTGTAATCAGGCGTCGCAGCACACTTGTGACACGCTAGGTGTCTCAGGTGGGACCCCAATGATGAAGCATGCCACCAACTTGATTGGTGGGTGAGGGGTCTTTTTCACATAACCTAAGTGCGTTTATTTTCAGAATTTTAGTGTTTGGCACATCACAGACTTATGTGGACACATCAAAATGATATATTACAAAACTACCTGTATTTGGGGGGCAAGGGGCACCTGTGTTTTTGGTCTTGGGTGCAGCCTTCATCTAGGGAAACCTACCAAACCCAGACATTTTTTAAAACTAGACACCCCAAGGAGTCCAGGGATGTGTGGCTTGTGTGGATCCCCCAACATTTCTTACACAGACTCCTCTGCAAACCTCAAAATGTGCTAAAAAAAAGCATATTTACCTGACTTTTCTTTGTACGATCACCGCTCCAGCACAAAATTCCTACTCCCCAGTGTTCCCCTCAGTCTCCCAAGTAAAATGACACCACACTTGTGTGGGTCCCCAAAGCAGACTCAGCCTAAAGATGTATAAAAGAAGAATATGTGCTTATCAACTCGCTGTGCTATCCCCTCAATCTCTACAAATTTTTGGCCTTTTTCCATTGCAGGCACCAGGCCCACCCATACAAGTGAGGTATCATTTTTATCGGGAGACTTGGGGGAACACTGGGTGGAAGGAAATTTGTGGCTCCTCTCAGATTCCAGAACTGTCTGTCACCGAAATGACAGGAAAAAGTGTTTTTTTGGCCAAATTTTGAGGTTTGCAAAGGATTTTGGGTAACAGAACCTGGTCAGAGCCCCACAAGTCACCCCATCTTGGATTCCCCTAGGTGTCTAGTTTTCAAAAATGCGCAGGTTTGCTAGGTTTCCCCAGGTGCCGGCTGAGCTAGAGGCCAAAATCCATAGCTAGGCAATTTGTAAAAAACAGCTCTGTTTTCTTTCTGAAAATGTGATGTGTCCACGTCGTGTTTTGGGGCATATCCTGTTGCGGGCGCTAGGCCTACCCACACAAGTGAGGTACAATTTTTATTGGGAGTCTTGGGGGAACGCTGGGTGGAAGGAAATTTGTGGCTCCTCTCAGATTCCAGAATTTTCTGTCACCGAAATGACAGGAAAAAGTTTTTTTTGGCCAAATTTTGAGGTTTGCAAAGGATTCTGGGTAACAGAACCTGTTCAGAGCCCCACAAGTCACCCCATCTTGGATTCCCCTAGGTGTCTAGTTTTCAAAAATGCGCAGGTTTGCTAGGTTTCCCCAGGTGCCGGCTGAGCTAGAGGCCAAAATCCACAGCTAGGCACTTTGTTAAAAACAACTCTGTTTTCTTTCTGAAAATTTGATGTGTCCACGTCGTGTTTTGGGGCATATCCTGTTGCGGGCTCCAGGCCTACCCACACAAGTGAGGTACTATTTTTATCGAGAGACTTGGGGGAACGCTGGGTGGAAGGAAATTTGTGGCTCCTCTCAGATTCCAGAACTTTCTGTCACCGAAATGACAGGAAAAAGTGTTTTTTGGGCCAAATTTTGAGTTTTGCAAAGGATTCTGGGTAACAGAACCTGGTCAGAGCCCCACAAGTCACCCCGTCTTGGATTCCCGTAGGTGTCTAGTTTTCAAAAAAGCACAGGTTTATCAGGAGACGTGGGGGAACGCTGGGTGGAAGGAAATTTGTGGCTCCTCTCCGATTCCAGAACTTTCTGTCACCGAAATGACAGGAAAAAGTGTTTTTTTGGCCAAATTTTGAGTTTTGCAAAGGATTCTGGGTAACAGAACCTGGTCAGAGCCCCACAAGTCACCCCATCTTGGATTCCCCTAGGTATCTAGTTTTCAAAAATGCGCAGGATTGCTAGGTTTCCCCAGGTACCGGCTGAGCTAGAGGCCAAAATCCACAGCTAGGCACTTTGTAAAAAACAGCTCTGTTTTCTTTCTGAAAATGTGATGTGTCCACGTCGTGTTTTGGGGCATATCCTGTCTCGGGCGCTGGGCCTACCCACACGAGTGAGGCACCATTGTTATCGGAAGACTTGGGGGAACGCTGGGTGGAAGGAAATTTGTGGCTCCTCTCAGATTCCAGAACTTTCTGTCACCGAAATGACAGGAAAAAGTGTTTTTTTGTCCAAATTTTGAGGTTTGCAAAGGATTCTGGGTAACAGAACCTGGTCAGAGCCCCACAAGTCACTCCATCTTGGATTCCCCTAGGTGTCTAGTTTTCAAAAATGCGCAGGTTTGCTAGGTTTCCCCAGGTGCCGGCTGAGCTAGAGGCCAAAATCCACAGTTAGGCACTTTGTAAAAAACAGCTCTGTTTTCTTTCTGAAAATGTGATGTGTCCACGTCGTGTTTTGGGGCATATCCTGTTGCGGGCACTAGGCCTACCCACACAAGTGAGGTACTATTTGTATTGGGAGTCTTGGGGGAACGCTGGGTGGAAGGAAATTTGTGGCTCCTCTCAGATTCCAGAATCTTCTGTCACCGAAATGACAGGAAAAAGTTTTTTTTGGCCAAATTTTGAGGTTTGCAAAGGATTCTGGGTAACAGAACCTGTTCAGAGCCCCACAAGTCACACCATCTTGGATTCCCCTAGGTGTCTAGTTTTCAAAAATGCGCAGGTTTGCTAGGTTTCCCCAGGTGCCGGCTGAGCTAGAGGCCAAAATCCACAGCTAGGCACTTTCTTAAAAACAACTCTGTTTTCTTTCTGAAAATTTGATGTGTCCACGTCGTGTTTTGGGGCATATCCTGTTGCGGGCTCCAGGCCTACCCACACAAGTGAGGTACTATTTTTATCGAGAGACTTGGGGGAACGCTGGGTGGAAGGAAATTTGTGGCTCCTCTCAGATTCCAGAACTTTCTGTCACCGAAATGACAGGAAAAAGTGTTTTTTGGGCCAAATTTTGAGTTTTGCAAAGGATTCTGGGTAACAGAACCTGGTCAGAGCCCCACAAGTCACCCCGTCTTGGATTCCCCTAGGTGTCTAGTTTTCAAAAAAGCACAGGTTTATCAGGAGACGTGGGGGAACGCTGGGTGGAAGGAAATTTGTGGCTCCTCTCAGATTCCAGAACTTTCTGTCACCGAAATGACAGGAAAAAGTGTTTTTTGGCCAAATTTTGAGTTTTGCAAAGGATTCTGGGTAACAGAACCTGGTCAGAGCCCCACAAGTCACCCCATCTTGGATTCCCCTAGGTATCTAGTTTTCAAAAATGCGCAGGATTGCTAGGTTTCCCCAGGTACCGGCTGAGCTAGAGGCCAAAATCCACAGCTAGGCACTTTGTAAAAAACAGCTCTGTTTTCTTTCTGAAAATGTGATGTGTCCACGTCGTGTTTTGGGCATATCCTGTCTCGGGCGCTGGGCCTACCCACACGAGTGAGGCACCATTGTTATCGGAAGACTTGGGGGAACGCTGGGTGGAAGGAAATTTGTGGCTCCTCTCAGATTCCAGAACTTTCTGTCACCGAAATGACAGGAAAAAGTGTTTTTTTGTCCAAATTTTGAGGTTTGCAAAGGATTCTGGGTAACAGAACCTGGTCAGAGCCCCACAAGTCACTCCATCTTGGATTCCCCTAGGTGTCTAGTTTTCAAAAATGCGCAGGTTTGCTAGGTTTCCCCAGGTGCCGGCTGAGCTAGAGGCCAAAATCCACAGCTAGGCACTTTGTAAAAAACAGCTCTGTTTTCTTTCTGAAAATGTGATGTGTCCACGTCGTGTTTTGGGGCATATCCTGTTGCGGGCACTAGGCCTACCCACACAAGTGAGGTACTATTTGTATTGGGAGTCTTGGGGGAACGCTGGGTGGAAGGAAATTTGTGACTCCTCTCAGATTCCAGAACTTTGTGTCACCTAAATGACAGTTAAAAGTGTTTTTGTTGGCCAAATTTTGAGTTTTGCAAAGGATTCTGAGTAACAGAACCTGGTCAGAGCCCCACAAGTCACCCCATCTTGGATTCCCCTAGGTGTCTAGTTTTCAAAAATACGCAGGTTTGCTAGATTTCCCCAGGTACCGGCTGAGCTAGAGGCCACAATCCACAGCTAGGCACTTTGTAAAAACCAGCTCTGTTTTCTTTATGAAAATGTGATGTGTCCACGTCGTGTTTTGGGGCATATCCTGTCGCGGGCGCTAGGCCTACCCACACAAGTGAGGTACCATTTTTATCGGGAGACTTGGGGGAACGCTGGGTGGAAGGAAATTTGTGGCTCCTCTCAGATTCCAGAACTTTCTGTCACCAAAATGACAGGAAAAAGTGTTTTTTTGGCCAAAATTTGAGGTTTGCAAAGAATTCTGGGTAACAGAACCTGGTCAGAGCACCACAAGTCACCCCATCTTGGATTCCCCTAGGTGTCTAGTTTTCAAAAATGTACAGGTTTGCTAGGTTTCCCCATGTGCCGGCTGAGCTAGAGGCCAAAATCCATAGCTAGGCACTTAGTAAAAAACAGCTCTGTTTTCTTTCTGAAAATTTGATGTGTCCACGTCGTGTTTTGGGGCATATCCTGTCGCGGGCGCTAGGCCTACCCACACAAGTGAGGTACAATTTTTATTGGGAGTCTTGGGGGAACGCTGGGTGGAAGGAAATTTGTGGCTCCTCTCAGATTCCAGAATTTTCTGTCACCGAAATGACAGGAAAAAGTGTTTTTTTGGCCACATTTTGAGGTTTGCAAAGGATTCTGGGTAACAGAACCTGTTCAGAGCCCCACAAGTCACCCCATCTTGGATTCCCCTAGGTGTCTAGTTTTCAAAAATGCGCAGGATTGCTAGGTTTCCCCAGGTGCCGGCTGAGCTAGAGGCCAAAATCCACAGCTAGGCACTTTGTTAAAAACAACTCTGTTTTCTTTCTGAAAATGTGATGTGTCCACGTCGTGTTTTGGGGCATATCCTGTTGCGGGCACTAGGCCTACCCACACAAGTGAGGTACTATTTGTATTGGGAGTCTTGGGGGAACGCTGGGTGGAAGGAAATTTGTGGCTCCTCTCAGATTCCAGAATCTTCTGTCACCGAAATGACAGGAAAAAGTTTTTTTTGGCCAAATTTTGAGGTTTGCAAAGGATTCTGGGCAACAGAACCTGTTCAGAGCCCCACAAGTCACACCATCTTGGATTCCCCTAGGTGTCTAGTTTTCAAAAATGCGCAGGTTTGCTAGGTTTCCCCAGGTGCCGGCTGAGCTAGAGGCCAAAATCCACAGCTAGGCACTTTGTTAAAAACAACTCTGTTTTCTTTCTGAAAATTTGATGTGTCCACGTCGTGTTTTGGGGCATATCCTGTTGCGGGCTCCAGGCCTACCCACACAAGTGAGGTACTATTTTTATCGAGAGACTTGGGGGAACGCTGGGTGGAAGGAAATTTGTGGCTCCTCTCAGATTCCAGAACTTTCTGTCACCGAAATGACAGGAAAAAGTGTTTTTTGGGCCAAATTTTGAGTTTTGCAAAGGATTCTGGGTAACAGAACCTGGTCAGAGCCCCACAAGTCACCCCGTCTTGGATTCCCCTAGGTGTCTAGTTTTCAAAAAAGCACAGGTTTATCAGGAGACGTGGGGGAACGCTGGGTGGAAGGAAATTTGTGGCTCCTCTCAGATTCCAGAACTTTCTGTCACCGAAATGACAGGAAAAAGTGTTTTTTTGGCCAAATTTTGAGTTTTGCAAAGGATTCTGGGTAACAGAACCTGGTCAGAGCCCCACAAGTCACCCCATCTTGGATTCCCCTAGGTATCTAGTTTTCAAAAATGCGCAGGATTGCTAGGTTTCCCCAGGTACCGGCTGAGCTAGAGGCCAAAATCCACAGCTAGGCACTTTGTAAAAAACAGCTCTGTTTTCTTTCTGAAAATGTGATGTGTCCACGTCGTGTTTTGGGGCATATCCTGTCTCGGGCGCTGGGCCTACCCACACGAGTGAGGCACCATTGTTATCGGAAGACTTGGGGGAACGCTGGGTGGAAGGAAATTTGTGGCTCCTCTCAGATTCCAGAACTTTCTGTCACCGAAATGACAGGAAAAAGTGTTTTTTTGTCCAAATTTTGAGGTTTGAAAAGGATTCTGGGTAACAGAACCTGGTCAGAGCCCCACAAGTCACTCCATCTTGGATTCCCCTAGGTGTCTAGTTTTCAAAAATGCGCAGGTTTGCTAGGTTTCCCCAGGTGCCGGCTGAGCTAGAGGCCAAAATCCACAGCTAGGCACTTTGTAAAAAACAGCTCTGTTTTCTTTCTGAAAATGTGATGTGTCCACGTCGTGTTTTGGGGCATATCCTGTTGCGGGCACTAGGCCTACCCACACAAGTGAGGTACTATTTGTATTGGGAGTCTTGGGGGAACGCTGGGTGGAAGGAAATTTGTGACTCCTCTCAGATTCCAGAACTTTGTGTCACCTAAATGACAGTAAAAAGTGTTTTTGTTGGCCAAATTTTGAGTTTTGCAAAGGATTCTGAGTAACAGAACCTGGTCAGAGCCCCACAAGCCACCCCATCTTGGATTCCCCTAGGTGTCTAGTTTTCAAAAATACGCAGGTTTGCTAGATTTCCCCAGGTACCGGCTGAGCTAGAGGCCAAAATCCACAGCTAGGCACTTTGTAAAAACCAGCTCTGTTTTCTTTATGAAAATGTGATGTGTCCACGTCGTGTTTTGGGGCATATCCTGTCGCGGGCGCTAGGCCTACCCACACAAGTGAGGTACAATTTTTATTGGGAGTCTTGGGGGAACGCTGGGTGGAAGGAAATTTGTGGCTCCTCTCAGATTCCAGAACTTTCTGTCACCGAAATGACAGGAAAAAGTGTTTTTTTGGCCAAAATTTGAGGTTTGCAAAGAATTCTGGGTAACAGAACCTGGTCAGAGCACCACAAGTCACCCCATCTTGGATTCCCCTAGGTGTCTAGTTTTCAAAAATGCACAGGTTTGCTAGGTTTCCCCATGTGCCGGCTGAGCTAGAGGCCAAAATCCATAGCTAGGCACTTAGTAAAAAACAGCTCTGTTTTCTTTCTGAAAATTTGATGTGTCCACGTCGTGTTTTGGGGCATATCCTGTCGCGGGCGCTAGGCCTACCCACACAAGTGAGGTACAATTTTTATTGGGAGTCTTGGGGGAACGCTGGGTGGAAGGAAATTTGTGGCTCCTCTCAGATTCCAGAATTTTCTGTCATAGAAATGACAGGAAAAAGTGTTTTTTTGGCCAAATTTTGAGGTTTGCAAAGGATTCTGGGTAACAGAACCTGTTCAGAGCCCCACAAGTCACCCCATCTTGGATTCCCCTAGGTGTCTAGTTTTCAAAAATGCGCAGGATTGCTAGGTTTCCCCAGGTGCCGGCTGAGCTAGAGGCCAAAATCCACAGCTAGGCACTTTGTTAAAAACAACTCTGTTTTCTTTCTGAAAATTTGATGTGTCCACGTCGTGTTTTGGGGCATATCCTGTTGCGGGCTCGAGGCCTACCCACACAAGTGAGGTACTATTTTTAATGAGAGACTTGGGGGAACGCTGGGTGGAAGGAAATTTGTGGCTCCTCTCAGATTCCAGAACTTTCTGTCACCGAAATGACAGGAAAAAGTGTTTTTTGGGCCAAATTTTGACTTTTGCAAAGGATTCTGGGTAACAGAACCTGGTCAGAGCCCCACAAGTCACCCCGTCTTGGATTCCCCTAGGTGTCTAGTTTTCAAAAAAGCACAGGTTTATCAGGAGACGTGGGGGAACGCTGGGTGGAAGGAAATTTGTGGCTCCTCTCAGATTCCAGAACTTTCTGTCACCGAAATGACAGGAAAAAGTGTTTTTTTGGCCAAATTTTTAGTTTTGCAAAGGATTCTGGGTAACAGAACCTGGTCAGAGCCCCACAAGTCACCCCATCTTGGATTCCCCTAGGTATCTAGTTTTCAAAAATGCGCAGGATTGCTAGGTTTCCCCAGGTACCGGCTGAGCTAGAGGCCAAAATCCACAGCTAGGCACTTTGTAAAAAACAGCTCTGTTTTCTTTCTGAAAATGTGATGTGTCCAGGTCGTGTTTTGGGGCATATCCTGTCTCGGGCGCTAGGCCTACCCACACGAGTGAGGCACCATTGTTATCGGGAGACTTGGGGGAACGCTGGGTGGAAGGAAATTTGTGGCTCCTCTCAGATTCCAGAACTTTCTGTCACCGAAATGACTGGAAAAAATGTTTTTTTGTCCAAATTTTGAGGTTTGCAAAGGATTCTGGGTAACAGAACCTGGTCAGAGCCCCACAAGTCACCCCATCTTGGATTCCCCTAGGTATCTAGTTTTCAAAAATGCGCAGGATTGCTAGGTTTCCCCAGGTACCGGCTGAGCTAGAGGCCAAAATCCACAGCTAGGCACTTTGTAAAAAACAGCTCTGTTTTCTTTCTGAAAATGTGATGTGTCCACGTCGTGTTTTGGGGCATATCCTGTCTCGGGCGCTGGGCCTACCCACACGAGTGAGGCACCATTGTTATCGGAAGACTTGGGGGAACGCTGGGTGGAAGGAAATTTGTGGCTCCTCTCAGATTCCAGAACTTTCTGTCACCGAAATGACAGGAAAAAGTGTTTTTTTGTCCAAATTTTGAGGTTTGAAAAGGATTCTGGGTAACAGAACCTGGTCAGAGCCCCACAAGTCACTCCATCTTGGATTCCCCTAGGTGTCTAGTTTTCAAAAATGCGCAGGTTTGCTAGGTTTCCCCAGGTGCCGGCTGAGCTAGAGGCCAAAATCCACAGCTAGGCACTTTGTAAAAAACAGCTCTGTTTTCTTTCTGAAAATGTGATGTGTCCACGTCGTGTTTTGGGGCATATCCTGTTGCGGGCACTAGGCCTACCCACACAAGTGAGGTACTATTTGTATTGGGAGTCTTGGGGGAACGCTGGGTGGAAGGAAATTTGTGACTCCTCTCAGATTCCAGAACTTTGTGTCACCTAAATGACAGTAAAAAGTGTTTTTGTTGGCCAAATTTTGAGTTTTGCAAAGGATTCTGAGTAACAGAACCTGGTCAGAGCCCCACAAGCCACCCCATCTTGGATTCCCCTAGGTGTCTAGTTTTCAAAAATACGCAGGTTTGCTAGATTTCCCCAGGTACCGGCTGAGCTAGAGGCCAAAATCCACAGCTAGGCACTTTGTAAAAACCAGCTCTGTTTTCTTTATGAAAATGTGATGTGTCCACGTCGTGTTTTGGGGCATATCCTGTCGCGGGCGCTAGGCCTACCCACACAAGTGAGGTACAATTTTTATTGGGAGTCTTGGGGGAACGCTGGGTGGAAGGAAATTTGTGGCTCCTCTCAGATTCCAGAACTTTCTGTCACCGAAATGACAGGAAAAAGTGTTTTTTTGGCCAAAATTTGAGGTTTGCAAAGAATTCTGGGTAACAGAACCTGGTCAGAGCACCACAAGTCACCCCATCTTGGATTCCCCTAGGTGTCTAGTTTTCAAAAATGCACAGGTTTGCTAGGTTTCCCCATGTGCCGGCTGAGCTAGAGGCCAAAATCCATAGCTAGGCACTTAGTAAAAAACAGCTCTGTTTTCTTTCTGAAAATTTGATGTGTCCACGTCGTGTTTTGGGGCATATCCTGTCGCGGGCGCTAGGCCTACCCACACAAGTGAGGTACAATTTTTATTGGGAGTCTTGGGGGAACGCTGGGTGGAAGGAAATTTGTGGCTCCTCTCAGATTCCAGAATTTTCTGTCATAGAAATGACAGGAAAAAGTGTTTTTTTGGCCAAATTTTGAGGTTTGCAAAGGATTCTGGGTAACAGAACCTGTTCAGAGCCCCACAAGTCACCCCATCTTGGATTCCCCTAGGTGTCTAGTTTTCAAAAATGCGCAGGATTGCTAGGTTTCCCCAGGTGCCGGCTGAGCTAGAGGCCAAAATCCACAGCTAGGCACTTTGTTAAAAACAACTCTGTTTTCTTTCTGAAAATTTGATGTGTCCACGTCGTGTTTTGGGGCATATCCTGTTGCGGGCTCGAGGCCTACCCACACAAGTGAGGTACTATTTTTAATGAGAGACTTGGGGGAACGCTGGGTGGAAGGAAATTTGTGGCTCCTCTCAGATTCCAGAACTTTCTGTCACCGAAATGACAGGAAAAAGTGTTTTTTGGGCCAAATTTTGACTTTTGCAAAGGATTCTGGGTAACAGAACCTGGTCAGAGCCCCACAAGTCACCCCGTCTTGGATTCCCCTAGGTGTCTAGTTTTCAAAAAAGCACAGGTTTATCAGGAGACGTGGGGGAACGCTGGGTGGAAGGAAATTTGTGGCTCCTCTCAGATTCCAGAACTTTCTGTCACCGAAATGACAGGAAAAAGTGTTTTTTTGGCCAAATTTTTAGTTTTGCAAAGGATTCTGGGTAACAGAACCTGGTCAGAGCCCCACAAGTCACCCCATCTTGGATTCCCCTAGGTATCTAGTTTTCAAAAATGCGCAGGATTGCTAGGTTTCCCCAGGTACCGGCTGAGCTAGAGGCCAAAATCCACAGCTAGGCACTTTGTAAAAAACAGCTCTGTTTTCTTTCTGAAAATGTGATGTGTCCAGGTCGTGTTTTGGGGCATATCCTGTCTCGGGCGCTAGGCCTACCCACACGAGTGAGGCACCATTGTTATCGGGAGACTTGGGGGAACGCTGGGTGGAAGGAAATTTGTGGCTCCTCTCAGATTCCAGAACTTTCTGTCACCGAAATGACTGGAAAAAATGTTTTTTTGTCCAAATTTTGAGGTTTGCAAAGGATTCTGGGTAACAGAACCTGGTCAGAGCCCCACAAGTCACTCCATCTTGGATTCCCCTAGGTGTCTAGTTTTCAAAAATGCGCAGGTTTGCTAGGTTTCCCCAGGTGCCGGCTGAGCTAGAGGCCAAAATCCACAGCTAGGCACTTTGTAAAAAACAGCTCTGTTTTCTTTCTGAAAATGTGATGTGTCCACGTCGTGTTTTGGGGCATATCCTGTTGCGGGCACTAGGCCTACCCACACAAGTGAGGTACTATTTGTATTGGGAGTCTTGGGGGAACGCTGGGTGGAAGGAAATTTGTGACTCCTCTCAGATTCCAGAACTTTGTGTCACCTAAATGACAGTAAAAAGTGTTTTTTTGGCCAAATTTTGAGTTTTGCAAAGGATTCTGAGTAACAGAACTTGGTCAGAGCCCCACAAGTCACCCCATCTTGGATTCCCCTAGGTGTCTAGTTTTCAAAAATACGCAGGTTTGCTAGATTTCCCCAGGTACCAGCTGAGCTAGAGGCCAAAATCCACAGCTAGGCACTTTGTAAAAAACAGCTCTGTTTTCTTTATGAAAATGTGATGTGTCCACGTCGTGTTTTGGGGCATATCCTGTCGCGGGCGCTAGGCCTACCCACACAAGTGAGGTACCATTTTTATCGGGAGACTTGGGGGAACGCTGGGTGGAAGGAAATTTGTGGCTCCTCTCAGATTCCAGAACTTTCTGTCACCAAAATGACAGGAAAAAGTGTTTTTTTGGCCAAAATTTTAGGTTTGCAAAGAATTCTGGGTAACAGAACCTGGTCAGAGCACCACAAGTCACCCCATCTTGGATTCCCCTAGGTGTCTAGTTTTCAAAAATGCACAGGTTTGCTAGGTTTCCCCATGTGCCGGCTGAGCTAGAGGCCAAAATCCACAGCTAGGCACTTTGTAAAAAACAGCTCTGTTTTCTTTCTGAAAATTTGATGTGTCCACGTCGTGTTTTGGGGCATATCCTGTCGCGGGCGCTAGGCCTACCCACACAAGTGAGGTACCATTTTTATCGGGAGACGTGGGGGAACGCTGGGTGGAAGGAAATTTGTGGCTCCTCTTAGATTCCAGAACTTTCTGTCACCGAAATGACAGGAAAATGTGTTTTTTTGTCCAAATTTTGAGGTTTGCAAAGGATTCTGAGTAACAGAACCTGGTCAGAGCCCCACAAGTCACCCCATCTTGGATTCCCCTAGGTGTCTAGTTTTAAAAAATGTGCAGGTTTGCTAGGTTTCCCCATGTGCCGGCTGAGCAAGAGGCCAAAATCCACAGCTAGGCACTTTGTAAAAAACAGCTCTGTTTTCTTTCTGAAAATGTGATGTGTCCACGTCGTGTTTTGGGGCATATTCTGTTGCGGGCGCTAGGCCTACCCACACAAGTGAGGTACCATTTGTATTGGGAGTCTTGGGGGAACGCTGGGTGGAAGGAAATTTGTGACTCCTCTCAGATTCCAGAACTTTGTGTCACCTAAATGACAGTAAAAAGTGTTTTTTTGGCCAAATTTTGAGTTTTGCAAAGGATTCTGGGTACCAGAACCTGGTCAGAGCACCACAAGTCACCCCATCTTGGATTCCCCTAGGTGTCTAGTTTTCAAAAATACCCAGGTTTGCTAGATTTCCCCAGGTACCGGCTGAGCTAGAGGCCAAAATCCACAGCTAGGCACTTTGTAAAAAACAGCTCTGTTTTCTTTCTGAAAATGTGATGTGTCCACGTCGTGTTTTGGGGCATATCCTGTTGCGGGCTCCAGGCCTACCCACACAAGTGAGGTACTATTTTTAATGAGAGACTTGGGGGAACGCTGGGTGGAAGGAAATTTGTGGCTCCTCTCAGATTCCAGAACTTTCTGTCACCGAAATGACAGGTAAAAGTGTTTTTTGGGCCAAATTTTGACTTTTGCAAAGGATTCTGGGTAACAGAACCTGGTCAGAGCCCCACAAGTCACCCCGTCTTGGATTCCCCTAGGTGTCTAGTTTTCAAAAAAGCACAGGTTTATCAGGAGACGTGGGGGAACGCTGGGTGGAAGGAAATTTGTGGCTCCTCTCAGATTCCAGAACTTTCTGTCACCGAAATGACAGGAAAAAGTGTTTTTTTGGCCAAATTTTGAGTTTTGCAAAGGTTTCTGGGTAACAGAACCTGGTCAGAGCCCCACAAGTCACCCCATCTTGGATTCCCCTAGGTATCTAGTTTTCAAAAATGCGCAGGATTGCTAGGTTTCCCCAGGTACCGGCTGAGCTAGAGGCCAAAATCCACAGCTAGGCACTTTGTAAAAAACAGCTCTGTTTTCTTTCTGAAAATGTGATGTGTCCAGGTCGTGTTTTGGGGCATATCCTGTCTCGGGCGCTAGGCCTACCCACACGAGTGAGGCACCATTGTTATCGGGAGACTTGGGGGAACGCTGGGTGGAAGGAAATTTGTGGCTCCTCTCAGATTCCAGAACTTTCTGTCACCGAAATGACAGGAAAAAGTGTTTTTTTGTCCAAATTTTGAGGTTTGCAAAGGATTCTGGGTAACAGAACCTGGTCAGAGCCCCACAAGTCACTCCATCTTGGATTCCCCTAGGTGTCTAGTTTTCAAAAATGCGCAGGTTTGCTAGGTTTCCCCAGGTGCCGGCTGAGCTAGAGGCCAAAATCCACAGCTAGGCACTTTGTAAAAAACAGCTCTGTTTTCTTTCTGAAAATGTGATGTGTCCACGTCGTGTTTTGGGGCATATCCTGTTGCGGGCACTAGGCCTACCCACACAAGTGAGGTACTATTTGTATTGGGAGTCTTGGGGGAACGCTGGGTGGAAGGAAATTTGTGACTCCTCTCAGATTCCAGAACTTTGTGTCACCTAAATGACAGTAAAAAGTGTTTTTTTGGCCAAATTTGGAGTTTTGCAAAGGATTCTGAGTAACAGAACTTGGTCAGAGCCCCACAAGTCACCCCATCTTGGATTCCCCTAGGTGTCTAGTTTTCAAAAATACGCAGGTTTGCTAGATTTCCCCAGGTACCGGCTGAGCTAGAGGCCAAAATCCACAGCTAGGCACTTTGTAAAAAACAGCTCTGTTTTCTTTATGAAAATGTGATGTGTCCACGTCGTGTTTTGGGGCATATCCTGTCGCGGGCGCTAGGCCTACCCACACAAGTGAGGTACCATTTTTATCGGGAGACTTGGGGGAACGCTGGGTGGAAGGAAATTTGTGGCTCCTCTCAGATTCCAGAACTTTCTGTCACCGAAATGACTGGAAAAAGTGTTTTTTTGGCCAAAATTTGAGGTTTGCAAAGAATTCTGGGTAACAGAACCTGGTCAGAGCACCACAAGTCACCCCATCTTGGATTCCCCTAGGTGTCTAGTTTTCAAAAATGCACAGGTTTGCTAGGTTTCCCCATGTGCCGGCTGAGCTAGAGGCCAAAATCCACAGCTAGGCACTTTGTAAAAAACAGCTCTGTTTTCTTTCTGAAAATTTGATGTGTCCACGTCGTGTTTTGGGGCATATCCTGTCGCGGGCGCTAGGCCTACCCACACAAGTGAGGTACCATTTTTATCGGGAGACGTGGGGGAACGCTGGGTGGAAGGAAATTTGTGGCTCCTCTTAGATTCCAGAACTTTCTGTCACCGAAATGACAGGAAAACGTGTTTTTTTGTCCAAATTTTGAGGTTTGCAAAGGATTCTGAGTAACAGAACCTGGTCAGAGCCCCACAAGTCACCCCATCTTGGATTCCCCTAGGTGTCTAGTTTTAAAAAATGTGCAGGTTTTCTAAGTTTCCCCATGTGCCGGCTGAGCAAGAGGCCAAAATCCACAGCTAGGCACTTTGTAAAAAACAGCTCTGTTTTCTTTCTGAAAATGTGATGTGTCCACGTCGTGTTTTGAGGCATATCCTGTTGCGGGCGCTAGGCCTACCCACACAAGTGAGGTACCATTTGTATTGGGAGTCTTGGGGGAACGCTGGGTGGAAGGAAATTTGTGACTCCTCTCAGATTCCAGAACTTTGTGTCACCTAAATGACAGTAAAAAGTGTTTTTTTGGCCAAATTTTGAGTTTTGCAAAGGATTCTGGGTACCAGAACCTGGTCAGAGCACCACAAGTCACCCCATCTTGGATTCCCCTAGGTGTCTAGTTTTCAAAAATACCCAGGTTTGCTAGATTTCCCCAGGTACCGGCTGAGCTAGAGGCCAAAATCCACAGCTAGGCACTTTGTAAAAAACAGCTCTGTTTTCTTTATGAAAATGTGATGTGTCCACGTCGTGTTTTGGGGCATATCCTGTCGCGGGCGCTAGGCCTACCCAAACAAGTGAGGTACCATTTTTATCGGGAGACTTGGGGGAACGCTGGGTGGAAGGAAATTTGTGGCTCCTCTCAGATTCCAGAACTTTCTGTCACCGAAATGACAGGAAAAAGTGTTTTTTTGGCTAAAATTTCAGGTTTGCAAAGGATTCTGGGTAACAGAACCTGGTCAGAGCACCACAAGTCACCCCATCTTGGATTCCCCTAGGTGTCTAGTTTTAAAAAATGCACAGGTTTGCTAGGTTTCCCCATGTCCCGGCTGAGCTAGAGGCCAAAATCCACAGCTAGGCACTTTGTAAAAAACAGCTCTGTTTTCTTTCTGAAAATGTATGTGTCCACGTCGTGTTTTGGGGCATATCCTGTCGCGGGCGCTAGGCATACCCACACAAGTGAGGTACCATTTTTATCGGGAGACGAGGGGGAACGCTGGGTCGAAGGAAATTTGTGACTCCTCTCAGATTCCAGAACTTTGTGTCACCTAAATGACAGTTAAAAGTGTTTTTGTTGGCCAAATTTTGAGGTTTGCAAAGGATTCTGGGTAACAGAACCTGGTCAGAGCCACACAAGTCACCCCATCTTGGATTCCCCTAGGTGTCTAGTTTTAAAAAACGCACAGGTTTGCTAGGTTTCCCCATGTGCTGGCTGAGCTAGAGGCCAAAATCCACAGCTAGGCACTTTGTAAAAAACAGCTCTGTTTTCTTTCTGAAAATTTGATGTGTCCACGTCGTGTTTTGGGGCATATCCTGTCGCGGGCGCTAGGCCTACCCACACAAGTGAGGTACCATTTTTATCGGGAGACGTGGGGGAACGCTGGGTGGAAGGAAATTTGTGGCTCCTCTTAGATTCCAGAACTTTCTGTCACCGAAATGACAGGAAAACGTGTTTTTTTGTCCAAATTTTGAGGTTTGCAAAGGATTCTGAGTAACAGAACCTGGTCAGAGCCCCACAAGTCACCCCATCTTGGATTCCCCTAGGTGTCTAGTTTTCAAAAATGCGCAGGTTTGCTAGGATTCCCCATGTGCCGGCTGAGCAAGAGGCCAAAATCCACAGCTAGGCACTTTGTAAAAAACAGCTCTGTTTTCTTTCTGAAAATGTGATGTGTCCACGTTGTGTTTTGGGGCATTTCCTGTCGCCGGCGCTAGGCCTACCCACGCAAGTGAGGTACAATTTTTATCGGGAGACTTGGGGAAACACAGAACAGCAAAACAAGTGTTATTGTCCCTTGTCTTTCTCTACATTTTATTCCTTCCAAATGTAAGTCAGTGTGTAAAAAAGACGTCTATTTGAGAAATGCCCTGTAATTCACATGCTAGTATGGGGACCCCAGAATTCAGAGATGTACAAATAACCACTGCTTCTCACCACCTTATTTTGTGGCCTTTTTGGAAATACAAAGGTTTTCTTGATACCTATTTTTCACTTTTTATATTTCAGCAAATGAATTGCTGTATACCCGGTATAGAAAGAAAACCCATTGCAAGGTGCAGCTCATTTATTGGCTCTGGGTACCTAAGGTTCTTGATTAACCTACAAGCCCTATATATCCCCACAACCAGAAGAGTCCAGCTGACGTAACAGTATATTGCTTTCAAAAATCTGACATCGCAGGAAAAAGTTACAGAGTAAAACGTGGAAAAAAATTGCCGTTTTCTTTCCCCTCAATTTCAATATTTTTTTATTTCAGCTGTTGTTTTCTGCATGAAACCCTTGTAGGATCTACACAAATGACCCCTTGCTAAATTCAGAATGTTGTCTACTTTTTAGAAATGTTTAGCTTTCTGGGATCCAGCATTGGTTTCACAACCATTTCTGTCACTAACTGGAAGGAGGCTGAAAGTGCAACAAATAGTAAAAATGTGGTATGTCCCAGTAAAATGCCAAAATTGTGTTGAAAAATGTGGTTTTCTGATTCAAATCTGCTTGTTCCTGAAAGCTGGGAAGATGGTGATTTTAGCACCGCAAACCCTTTGTTGATGCAATTTTCAGGGGAAAAACCATAAGCCTTCTTCTGCAGCCCTTTTTTCCCATTTTCACTGTATTTTGTCTAATTTCTTGGTCTCCTTCAGGGGAACCCACAAAGTCTGGGTACCTCTAGAATCCCTAGGATGTTGGAAAAAAAGGACGCAAATTTGGCATGGGTAGCTTATGTGGACAAAAAGTTATGAGGGCCTAAGCGCAAACTGCCCCAAATAGCCAAAAAAAAGGCTTGGCACCTGAGGGGGAAAAGGCCTGGCAGCGAAGGGGTTAAAGGCTGAGGCTCCTGATTCGGACCCTCAGCAATTACTTATGGCGGAGGTGGAGTGACTGGCAGCATTCATCAAAGAGGGTGACCCTGCAACTGTAGGTGAGGCACTCAAGATATGCAGTTTTGACAGCCCTGACACTTGCTGCCAGTGAACGTATTACCTCCTGTGGTAAAAGAAGGGGAAATAACACATAAATAGTACTGTTGTGGTGTTGGTAAACATCCCCATAAAAAACACATATGTCAAAATGAGGCTGAGGTAGGAGAAATAGGTATAAAGAATACCTTCATTAAAATTAGGATGACAACCCGCAAAAAGAAGCAAAGGACAATGGGGGGTGAGTCATGGAATGACAACCATGGTGCTGTTTCTCTCCATTTCCCTCCATGCCCTGCTTCCAAGATTGCATGTCCCAAACCGATTCCACCAGCTCACCGTACTGCTCTTACTAATTAACAATCTGAAAAGATCTCGGGGAAATCTGGTGACACTCTCTAAGATAATTTAAGAGAAAGCCATGGCAGGATCCAAGATAGTGTTAACTTCAAGAACATATGAGGCAATGTGTTCCCAGAGATAACAGTTTGACAGCAAATAAATAAGCATAGCTTTAAGAGAAGAAGGTTCAGGTGCAGTAAAAGTTAGAAACCATGAAGGTTTATTAAATAATTAAAGTGCATTACAGAAGACATAAAGCTAGTAAAAAATGTGTGGTAAATCAATACAGGGAATTAGCATAAATAGTAAATAGAATGGCATAAGGTAAAATTTCAGAGTAAGCTATCCTAAGTCCTAAGCAAGAGACAGACTAAGATCTCCAAAGATGGGGCATTCTAGACTTGACTAATGTCTCAAAAGGACACCATTTTATAATAAGATTCACAAAGTCTGCATTCGGTGATAGAGTTATTTAACAAATTGACAAAGCAAAATACAAAATACCATGCAGCCTCATCTAGCAGCAGTTCAGCACCATCCTCTAAAGGAATATTAACATAACCCCTACTGACCTAATGCCACAGGTATGTCACTATAAATCTAGTTACACTCAAAGCAATGACAGTCTCTTATTATAAATAAGCCTATAGTGGCACAGGCAGGAAGACCATTGAATGAAGCAAGAGGCTTCCTCTAGAGTGCTTCCAGAACAGTATGTCATTACAGAATATTTTATGGTGTACCTTGTGTTATGCGTGATATGAGGAGAAATGAAAACACACATCATGGCTGCGTCAGGGTTCAAGAAGGAGTTGAGGCCTAGTTCAGGCCCAGTTTAGTCAAGCACAGTAAAATATGGTTTTACAAAGAGCAGTGTTACAACAAAATTGTACATAGCAATAGGGACACAATTTTAGTAAATCAGAATCCTCTCTTACAAGACCCACAGAGAAAAAAAAGGTATACAGGGTATGGGGTTAAAATAGAGAGGCACACTGGATATGTGGGTCGTGGGGCAATCTCTGTCTAAATATAATCCACTGATTGGGTCAACACACTGCATGCAAAGGTGAAATCTATCACAGTAAAAGGTCCTGTAATAAAGGGGAATTTCATGAACAAAACTTATCTAGTTTCCCAGACAACCTGAGGAAAAGAAAAGAAAGACACAAAAGAAGGACTTTCATTCCTTCCCCGGGGAACAGACCCAGAAGGAGAAAGAGAAGAGGGAGAAGAAGAGGTCCCAGCAATAGAGAAATAGAGCGGTTTTGCCAGATTGTCCTATTTCCCGCACAAATGGGTGCCATTTTTTCCATTTGTGCACAAAAAAAACCAAAAACAGTGGGTGCATATTTTTTTCAGCATATATTAGCCCGTTGTGTGCATTTGTAAAAGTGGGGTGTCACCTTCGCATTGTCAGCACTCCTGGCCCTGTCTTTGGCTCGTTATTAATGGTGCAGTCACTGGCTCAAGAGCATTGCTCTCGTTGAGAGTGACAGCAACACTATTACATGTCACGTGATACAACAAACATCTACAAGCTGAGAGGCGTCCAGAATGGCTGGCTTTTAATGGTATAAAGACTCAGCATGTTAATAATACACGTGCAGAGTCTAACAGCAGGCACCACACATAACGTGAATGTATGTATGTCATATTATGTATGGTGTTTGGGTCACAGGGCTTTCAATATAGTAGCATGCAAAAGTGCTACCAATGATGGCCCTGGCGAAAATTAAAATGGCCAACGCCTGCATGCCCACTCATGCTCTATAAAGGCTGTGACACATGGCTCCTCCCATTTTCTCTCATCTCAACAGACTCTACTCCCCTCCTGCAGCACTGGCTGTGAACTGGAGGTGGCACAACACTTGGGGTGCAGAGAGCACAGACTACTATTAGAGACTGAGGGGCATATTTATACTGTGTTTGCGCCGAATTAGCATCAAAATTTTGGATGCAAATTCAGCGCAAACCTAACACCATATTTATACTTTGATGCCTGACCCCGCGAACACCAAAATTCCGCTGTGTGAGTCATTTTTTGGATGCGTGAAACCGCCTTGTGTTAGTGACATGCAAGGTAGGTATTCCCTGGGTCAGGGCAGGCGTTAAAATGGGGCAAACACATCGTACTTAAGGATAAACACACAGAAGCAACATCAGAGCTCCAAAAGGAAGACATGGAGGTGCTATTCATCCAGCATGCACGAAGACGCAGAACACAGGACCAACAGCAGCAGCTTCCACCACACCAACAGGGACCCGAAAGGTAACACCAAAGGCAGAAGAGGATATTCCGGACCAGGACAACCCTTCCGGGCCTCAGGGAACATGACATCATCCAGAGGCACAGTCTAAACTGGCAAGCCATACAGCAGCTGCTGCGCAACATTGAGCCACAGTTGGCAACCAGCTTGCAGACACCCCACACCATTCCACCAGAGACCAAGCTGCTAGCTGTCCTCCACATGTTGGCAAGTGACTCTTTTCAAACCACTGGTGCCATGGTTGCTGGGATCTCACAGCCCTCATTCTCTGCCTTCCTACCCAAGGTACTGGATGCCATCATCTCCCTGACACCCCTCCACATCAGCTTCCCCAACACACAGCAGAAGCAGCAAGAGACCAAACAGGGCTTCTACCAAATCAATGGCTTCCCACATGTGCTTGGTGCCATTGACTGCACACATGCATGGATTGTGGCACCTGCTGCAACCTAGCATCTATAACGCAACAGAAAGCACACACACTCCATCAATGTGCAGGCCATTGTGGATCACAGAGGATTAATCACCAACATCGTGGCAAAGTATCCTGGGAGTGTACATGATTCATTCATCTTCCGCCACTGCACCATCAATCAACACTTCCAGGATGGACGATATGGCAATGGCCTACTTGTTGGTAAGTACAGAAACCCAGTTATATACACACTGCACAGCAACCCTGTAAGACACACAACACATATATCACTACATTGGCACGTGGCCAGGAAGACACTGAGGTTGTAACACTGCTAGTCATGTTTGATATCCTGACCCAATGGGATACACACCTATGGACAAATGACAGATGCAAATAACAACAAATGCCATGCCAGAGGCACAAGGGAACCATTTAAAACCACACAGTGACAATGACATGGCCTTAACTGGCAGTACAACTTGGAAGATACATCTTACAATATTACATCAATAACACTCAATCACACACCCTTCCAAGCAATATCTACTGTATAAGGGGTGGGTAATGTGTTTCACTGCAGGTCATACACCATGAGACAAATAACATGATGATGATGACTCAAATGAAGGGGACATGGAAGCATTGCGGCAGTACCAACATCTCACATCACTCCTGGGGTGACATTGCCCGCTACCAATAAGCAAGTGGACTGTGCTAAGAACACTTATTGATGTGACACTTATTAATGTAAAATACACACTGCTACACACCAGGTTTGAGACAATGACACATATACATAACAGATGTACAGGCACATGGACCTTCTTACACTAAAACCTTCACCCCCACAACCAAGTTAGCCAGCTTACCTGGAGCAGGTTCAGTAGTGTATGTACACGTTAATACATGAGCCAACTCTGTGAGGGCACAAAAATAGGTTTGCATAGAACTTGTCACACATGAGATATTTGTGCATTGTCAATTGTCAACACTTCAGTGCTGCCAACTTATGGAGATGTGTTGTACATTGTCACCTAGCCAAATCAAAGGGCCTCACAGTTGTTTTTCACATGCTATTACATATGTTGAATTGGATGGGCTGTTCAGGCCATATAGTACAACCGTGTTACCACCACAGTGGAATCAATTCTGTTTGTGGAAGTATCATGTCACCCCCAGTGAAGACACATAGGAACAGATGTACGAAAGATTTGCAAGTCGCAAATTGGTTGCAGCGCTATTTGCGACCTCGCAAAAAGCAAAATGGTATGTTACAATGGCATTTCGGAGTTCCAAATAGCGATGCAACCCATTACCGACTAACAAAAATTGCGACTTGAAATTGCGACTCGCAATTAAGAAGTCACAAATTGCGAGTCGCAAACCGAATGCACAATGCAGTCGCAAATTGCGACTAGTCTCAAAAAGCCTGTTTTGCACACCCAGATTAGCCCTGATTCCAAGCAGGTGGTAACCAGAACCAAAGTTTGAAAGGAGACCCAGAAGGCATCTCCGTGATAGCAGGGAGGAGGAGAGTCCAGGCTGCTCAGCAGAGGAGGAGGACGCAGAAACAGGAGAGGATATACCGCACCAGGCAGACACTATTTCAACAAACTGAGGACAAGATTTATGATAAATACAGACTGTGCAGCGCAGTTATCCTAGAGATCATAGAACTGCTGAAACATCAGCTTGAACGCCAGACGATGCGCGGCTGCTCCATCCCCACACATGTGCAAGTGCTCTGCTTACTGCACTTCTTGGCTTCGGGTAGCTATCGGGGGGGATTGCTGTTGCAGGTGGGGTGTTCCAAAGTGCCCTCTCACGATTCTGCAGACGGTTCCTAGATGCCATACTTGCACACATGTCCAGATATATATACCTTCCCAGGAATGAGGTGGAAATTAACAGCACCAAGTTGAACTTCTACAGAATTGCCAGATTACCCCATGTATTAGGGTGTGTGGACGGGACACATATACCAATTTGCCCACCAGCAAATCTGGAATATGTGTTCCGCAATAGAAAATGTACCCACTCACTAAACATCCAGATGGTATGTGATGCCCATAATGTCTTTACTGACATAGTGGCAAAATATCCAGGGAGTACACATGATGCATACATATTCAGGCACAGTGGGGCACTGGGGAGTTTGGCCAAGGATATTTACTAGGTACTGTCTAGTACACTCTGATGCCTTAAATACATGTCACTGCGTAACCCCGTGATGCCCTGCTAATTTTGGCTTTTTTGTCACACGTGTGACAGTGCATGTGCTCTGAGACCATGGATACTCACCCCATACCTAACACCTTGCAATCAGAATGAGAGGCGATACAACATAGGACATCGGCAGACCAGAGCTGTCATTGAGAGGACCTTCGGGTTGTTGAAGTCACGTTTCTGATGCCTGCACAAAGGTGGAGAGGCACTCCAGTATGCCCCCGAAACTACATGCAAGATCGTTGCAACATGTGCCATCCTCCACAGCATTGCCACCAGGCGTGGGCTATATCTCACCCTCAACGACACATTTTCAGAGGATGAGGAGCAAGGGATACCACACCGACAGCCTGGGGATGGTAGCATCGCAATGGAGGGCAGACAGAGACGGGACCACATTGCAACTCACTACTTTGGCAGGGACGTGGCAACCGTGACAACACTCACAAATGTAAGACACACCTAGCCAGGTTGTGTAGTACAACAAATAATCCCTTTAATGTCAGGAATGTAATAATTAAATGTTATCATCTCAACTACACGAAAAAAGCAAAATGTAATGTTTGACACATTAACATCATCTGTCTCAGTCAAAACACAGAATAGGTAGCTCACACCCTCCTGCGACTACGGCCACCATGGCCCAATCCTGGTTGGTCCCCTGATCCTTGGCGGGCACTGCTACTCCACCGGATGCGTGCATCTGAGGCAGATACACTGCTGATGCTGAGGATGTCCTCACTATCCTGAGGGGTTTTGCCAATGCCCCTTGTTGCCTGGGTGGTCTCTATTAGGTCCACTGCATGGCTGATGTGCCCTAGTCCCCTTGCCACATCACCAGCAAAATGGCCAAGTTCTACCTGCAGCTTTACGGTGTGCCTTGACAGGCAGGTAGTTTTGGTTGCAAGGCGCACAACTGATTGACTCAGTCGGTCCAAACAGGCTGCAGTGTTGCGTTCTCTGCACCTTGCATGGGCCCTATCTGCCACCATTTCCCCAACCAAGTCATTGATGGAGCTTGTGAGGTTTGCCATGTTGTTGTTCATGGCAGTGAATTGGTTTTCCACATTGGCAGAACCTTGGGAGAGGGTCTGTTGCAGTCTGTGCAGGTTCCTATTCATAACCCACATGTGTTTGTTTTGCAGCCGGTGACTTCTCAGTAAGGATCCCTCCAGTCCTAGAAATTGTTCACCTGTGACATCCTCCTCACTGGCTGACTGTGTTGGATGTTGCCGTCTCCACCCAGACCCAGCTGACCTATGTGACCGACTACCACTCATCAGTGGCCCCGGTGTCATGTTGCCTGCCTCCAGATCAATATCTGTCTCGTCAGTGGTCTCTCGTGCATGTTGGACGAGTGGTGTAGTCATGCACTCCCCTGCAGTTTCACTGGCTGCCTCGTCTGCTGTGTTAGTGGCAGAATCTTCTCCCTGTACAGTAGGGTTGTTGGTGGGCCCTTGTGGGAGACCTATGGGACACAGGGGATACACTGTCAGTGCCTCACATATGCTTGGTGTATCAGAATAAACATTTCTCTAAAGTTTGACTACTGTACTACATTGCCCATAATGCTTTGCTCTGTAGGTTGCAATATGTGAATGGAGCATATCTGAAGGATGCATGCTTTTGTGTACTGTGGTTGTGTGCATGGTGCCTTGATTGGTGTAAATAAGTGATTTTTGGTACTTACTTTTGGATGTTCCCGGTGCAGAACTGTCCAGGTCTCCACAATTCCTATCACAGTCTCCAGCTTCAGAGTGGTCTCCACCATGCTCTCTATGGCTGTAGGGGGTGGTACTGTTGATGGTCCTCCTCCAGTTCCATGCATCTCCCTCATCCGCTCAGCCACCCTTTCCTTGGTCCTGTACCAGAGGTCGTACCACCTTTTGCGGACCCCATCATTGGTGCGATGGCTGACTCCGATCGCATTGAACTTACTAAGGATGTCCTGCCAGATTTTCTTCTTTTGGGTGTCAGGGACACTCATTGATGCCTTGCCAAACAAGACATCATGGTGCAGGCAGCACTCCTCAGTTAGGTCCTCCAGCTCCTTTTCAGAAAACTTCAGTTTCCTCTTCCTCCCAGCAGTGGGTGTCTCCTTTTCCTGAGCTGACATGGCTGTAGTTGCTCCTCGCAGCTGGGTGTGCCTCTGCTGTTTGTGCTGGGTAGGCTCCTCCCTGTTCCATGGGGGTACATCCTGTTTCTGATGTCATCACTCAGAGCCAGGAAGTGTGTTTTCACCTATTTTGTTTGCACCTGTGTGCAATTTGGGAGCCAGTCGCAATTTGCGACTCTGGACCACACCCTTGTGCAATTTGCGACCTCGCAAATTGTGAGGTCCAAATTGCGGTGCGACTCCGTACCGAATCGCAATTTGGTATTGCGATTTGTACCTGCATACCGTTTTGCGAGTCAGAAATAGAGAATCGCAAGGAGTCGCTATTTCCGACTCTCAATTCTTTTGCTTCCTACATCTGGCCCATGGTCACTTCTTTCACATGACAAACTGCATGGGAGTACACAATGTACTGCAAGTGTACAAAAATACCACTGATATCCGGTCAATCCGCCAAACACCAGTTTAGATAATTAAACAACCCAATGCAGGTAGTACATCCTAGAAGCCTAGGATTCCACACAATAACACAAACACAGATGAGTCACAGACACAAGATAACAACTGCAGTGCAAAGTGATAATCATGGTGCAAGCTACATCAAAATATTTTTCACTCATTTTCTCTTTCAGCTGATCAGGGGTATGGGATCCAGCCATGGATCATGACCCCATTTGCCAACCCAAGCACAGCAGCAGAGCGTGCCTATAATGAGGCACATTGGAGGACACTTACCATAGTAGAGAGGACTTTTGGCATCCGGAAGTCACGATTCAGGTGCCTCGACATCACCGGAGGCAGCCTCTTATATTCACCTGAAATGGTCTGCAAGATCATTTTGACCTGTGCCATCCTGCACAACATATGTGTAAGGAGGAACATTCTCCTCCATAAACCAAAGCCACAAGTGCCTGAAGAGGAGGAAGAGGAGGATGTTGTCCATCAACATGAGGGAGACCATCCAAACACTGCAGCAGGATTGCGTCGGAGGCAACACATTGTACAAAACTTCTTTTAACTCTACTCACCATCACCACTGTCTTATCATATGTTGTTAAACACCTCACTTCATCACTAAATGATGGTCTAGGTAATTATTTATGCATCAAATGATCCCTAGGAGTCATAATCATAGTTTAGCCTCATGGAGCATTGCAGATATACAGTTTAGGATTCTGAAAAAGCCACATCACATTTGATGGGTATGAATATACACACAAATTCACACACAGTGGAAATGACCTATATCCTGTCCATTTCACATTTGAAGGGCAATATCAGAGTAGGATAGCTATGGCACACATCCATGTTGGCCAAATGGTTCATTGCAGCATTTTCATACATAAGGCAGTGGATGTGTTATTGCATTGTTAACAGGAATATATGACCAGACCCTTGATAGCAGTAAGTGTGACATAATCTATCTCTGCAAGGAACATTTGTGACAAGAAGTTCACCTAAGCTGAAAATGGATAGCACGAGTGCACCAGGTATGACTAGCATTGCTCACAAGACATGCCCTGCACATTCCATCCCAGGTTATAAGTCCTGCCACAGGCATATTTTCAGTCTCCCCGTCCCTTCTCTAGAGGGCCCTGTAAATGGACTATTTGTACCCTGATAATCCTTCATCCACACACACTCAGACTCTCATTTTGACTCCAGTGTGCTTCACTCTTTCGTATGGCATGTCATAGTCCTAGTTCATCTGTCTGCACGGACTTCAGGGCCAATAATGCACTGCCTGGTAGTCTGTAGGACCTGTAATCACCTGTCCATTGCTTCCCATGTTAAAGGTGCTGTTGGCCATTTGAACTAGATTTTCACCTACAGGACTTGTGAGAGACTGAAGCTGCACACACCTGTGAGCACTTCCATGCAGACCAGCCATTTGAACCTTCACTGCCATTGCTGCTGCCTCGAATGGCTTAGAAGCTGCCATTTTATGTATATCCTTGTTGTGCATTGCCGTATAAATCACTTGTCTAACACAGGCCTTGGGTTATTGTGTAACATTGCGACCCACAGCACAAATACAGTTTTTAGTTTCCACAGTGTTGTTCCAGCTTTTCCCATTCAGAGTCTGCTCACTGTGCAATGCCTTGTTCATGTTAGTTCCTGACAGATCAGGCTTCCTGTTAGCCTGATAGGGTCCTATCTTTGTGTTACCATAGAGGTTCTGTGTGGCTACATTTGTCTCACAGTTGCTTTCCATGCCCTCTCTTTCCTCATGGGGTATTGTGTCTGGTAGGTCTACGATTAATCCTCAAATAGATTGTATAGTCCAATCAGTTTACTTATCGTATCATGGTCCTCGGACATGTATTCTAATAACCTAATCCCAGCCCTATCCCTTGTCTGGGTTTCATGTATGCATGAGTGACAAACACTGACAGTGTGCCATGGCTGTACCCATGGATTGGGTATGGTTCCTCCAGCACAACAAACAACGGTTGCTAATGTGCATGAAAGGACAAAACATGTTTGTGCCCCGACAGTCCACACACAGATTCACATTGGCTGCAAACCAATGATGGTGCTTGCGTGGTGACTAGCTGTGAGATTAATCAGCACAGAGGCACTGATGTTCTCTGTTGCAGTGGGAATTTCAGAGGTCACCCTGTGTACAATGTTGTGATGATACCTGCTGGATACCTGCTGGTTTCTAATTACTGATCCATTAAGTTTGTGAGCACACCAAACCTGTCGCCCTGTTGTCAGCCTCATAAAACCTCTGCAGTGCCATAGCTGGACCATGTGTGTTGTCAATTCCTCTTTGGCTTTCGGTCAATTCTGCTTTGAAGGATACTCTCTAAATGCAGGAAATGGCTCCACAGACTCATGACTAGACCTGCACGTAACTGTGACAACATGGAGGCAAATACTGACACAGGGTACACATGGCCATATAAGCAAGATATCATCAATATATCGCCCCCAAAATATAATGTGTTTGGTAAACTGTTCTGAGCGATCTGACCAAAGCCAATAGTTTTCCACAGCTTCCATCAAAATACATGCGTAGGGTGGAGCAAATTTTGCCCCCATCGCAGTCCCTTGTAGCTGAAGATAAAAATTGCCATCAAAAAAGGAAATAGTTATTTTCAAGACTAAATTTAAGAAAATCCAAAATCATCGTGTTCCATGTCAAATATTTCACTGATCTAGTGGATAAGCACTTATTCACTGCTGCAAGACCATCCTTGTGTTTGATCGACGTATAAAGACTGACAACATCAATAGTTACAAGAAAGAAATCTGGTTGCCACTCTATGTCTTGTAGTTTTTGCAGAATATCTTTGGTGTCTCTGACATAGGAAGATAAATTTATCATGAATGGTTGAAGCTCCCTATCAATGAGGGAGCCCAACTTGGAACATATAGAGTTTACTCCTGAAATTATGGGTCTACCCTTTGGTGGATGTCCTATTTTGTGAATTTTAGGAAGAAGGTACGGGGTCGGGATAGTTGGAAAATGAGGAAAGAGAGAAGTTTTTTCAGAGCTAGACAGCATGTGGTGAGAGTGCCAATGGACCAATAGATCAAGCAATTTTTGTTGTATTTCTATTGTTGGGTTATGTGAAAGTTTGTTATAGCATGTTGTATCTTGGAGTTGACGATAGGCTTCAGTGAGGTAATCTTCAGTGTTAAGGATAACAATATTGCCTCCTTTATCTGCCTCTTTTATGATAATATTGTTATTAGTTCTTAAGCGTTCAAGTGCTGTTACCTGTTTACTCTGAATATTGGTTGGTAAGTATCTTCGTCGAGCACAATATCGTTTGTACTCACGGTCAAGATCACATAGCACTGCTTTTGAGAATAAGTCAATTGAATTTCCCACCGGAAGAACAGGAGTAAATGTAGATTTGGTGCGGAGATCAGAAGAAACATATTGACTGGTATTAAGATCAAGTTCTTGAGCAATGAGAGATGGTGTAGCATCTGGTTCAGTGATATTAGAGAGGTTACAGAGGAGAGAGATATCAGATAGATCTTGGACTGTAATGTCGTGAGAGGGATTTATAGAGGGTGATAAACTAGAGGTTGAAGGTAAAGATGCAAAAAAAGATTTAAGTTTAAGGTGTCGAATAAATTTGAACATGTCAATTTGAGTTTGAGTAATGTCCGAGGAGTGAGTTGGGCAAAAAGACAATCCCCGATTTAGGATAGATTGATCAATTGTAGATAACTCATACGTAGATAGATTCACAGTCAAGTTTTCTATAGTCAAGGTAGAGTTGTGTTGGCTGTTTCTTTCTTCTTTCTTCTTGCGCCATTATTTTGGATGTTGCTTTCGTTAAAGGAAATGAAGTGACTCTTTTGGAACGTTTGGAAGTAAAATGTTGGAATAAGCAATGCAATAAACTTTGAACTTGATAACCTCAAGAACCTCTGAGTGGGACTTTACCTCTTTTTGGCATTGCATTCTCTACTTTAGAGGACGTTTGGGTCCCTGTCCTCTGGCCAAGTCCCACATCTCACAAATAAGGCATTTACACAGGAGAATAGCAATTTGGACCCTCTCCAACTCTGGAGCTTTGCCTTGCACCAAGGGAAGATGGCTGGGGGTTCCTGCATGGTGCAATGGATGTCCCACGAGGAGATGTTGGATGCAGGTGAGTTTGGATTCATCCAACAAGCCTTTGTTCAAGCAATGTCACGGATTGCGTAAAGGTGGCGCTGCCTGGACCCAGAAGGGACATGGGGGCCTCAACTCAGACTGAGGAGGCTGAGTGGGGTCCCCACACTGGAGGGAACCCACAGATGACCAGGCAGCACCCACGGAGGTCCCAGGACATGGGGACAAAGAAGGTGCAAATTGCAGTTATTGCAGCACTACAAAAAGAAGGTCCTATGCCGCTGGAGAACAACTCAGCGAGTTGAGCATCGCAAGATAGAGTGCTGGGGATCTGGGCCAGGCTGTGCACAAAGGATTCTTGCAAATAGTGCATAAAGGCCTTAGGAAGTGAAGATGACGCAGTGCACAGGGGTACTATCACAAACGGGCGAAGGCAAGCTCTTACCTCCTCCAAATTTTTACAGCATCACCTTAGGACAGTCTGTGTTGGAGGGGTCCACCACCTGTGTTCCAAGGGGCACGCTCGTTGCCAGGAAAGGAGTTTATGAGAACCGGTTGTTATCTTAGGAGGTGCCTGATGGAGCTGGACAGTGACTCCGTCACTTCACAGGAGACTTATTCGGTCCTTCTGGTGCAGGGTGAAGACAGGGAGTCCCCAGAGCATGCACACCGTGGAAACTGTTGCAGTTGCTGGCTGGAGCTGAAGTTGCAGAGGAAAAGTAGCCCTTCTGGGTACTTTGTTGCTGTTACAGCGGTTCCTGGAGCAGTCTGCAGTCGATCCGAGGTCAGAGGTTTGAATTAGTAGTTGTGGAGGATTCCTGATGGAAACTTGCAAGCTGAATCTGAAGAGAAACCCACAGGAGACACCCTAAGAAGGGGTCTCCGACATCACCTGCTGGCACTGGCCACTCAGAGGCCTCCATAGTGTCCCCACGCCTTGGAAAACAAGATGGCTGAAGTCTGGGACACACTGGAGGAGCTCTGGGCACCTCCCCTGGGGTGGTGATGGACAGGGGAGTGATCACTCCCCTTTCTTTTCTTTGTCTAGTTTTGCACCAGAGTAGGGACAGGGGGTCCCTGAACCGGTGTAGACTGGCTTATGCAAGGAGGGCATCATCTGTGCCCTTCAAAGCATTTACAGAGACTCTGTGAGGCTACCCCTCCTATGCCTGTAACACCTATGTCCAAAGGGTGAGGGTGTAACACCCTCCTCCCAAAGGAAATGCTTTGTTCTGCCTTCCTGGGACTGAGCTGCTCAGACCCCAGGAGGGCAGAACCCTGTCTGTGAGGTGGCAGCAGCTGTAGCTGCATTGCAAGCCTCAAAAAGCTGGTTTGACAGTACTGGGGGTCCATGGTGAAGCCCCTATGATGCATGGAATTGGCTCCTCAATACCAGATTTGGAATGGGGGGACAATTCCATGATCTTAGACACCTTACATGGCCATATTCAGGGTTACCATTGTGAAGTTACATATAGGTATTGACCTGCATGTAGTGCACACATGTAATGGTATCACCGCACTCACAAAGTCCAGGGAATTGGCCCTGGACTGCGTGGGGGCACCTTTGCTAGTGTAAGGGTGCCCTCACACTTAGTAACTTTGCACCTAACCTTCAGTAAATGAAGGTTAGATATATAGGTGACTTATAAGTTACTTAAGTGCAGTGAAACTGGCTGTGAAATAGTGTGTGCACTATTTCACGCAGGCTACAACGGCAGTCCTGTGAAAGGGTTTGTCTGAGCTCCTTATGGGTGGCAAAAGAAATGCTGCAGCCCATAAGGATCTCCTGGAACTCTGAGTACCTAGGTCCCATATATTAGGGACTTATAAGAGGGGTCCAGTGTGCCAATTGAAATTGGTAAATGAAGTCACTAGCCTATAGTGAGAAATTTAAAATCAGAGAGAGCATAAGCACTGAGGTTCTGGTTAGTAGAGCCGCAGTGACACAGTTAAGCACTACTGAGAACACACACATTAGGCCACAAACTATGAGCACTGGGGTCCTGACCACCAGGATCCCAGTGAGACAGGCAAAAACATACTGACATACAGGTAAAAATGGGGTAACATGCCAAGAAAGATTGTACTTTCCTACATCCTGTTGCAGGCCTTCCAGTGTCCACTGCACCAAAGGCCCACCATAGCCAGCCAAGCTGGCTCAGCCCCTGGGCCCTGACCCTCGAGCAGCCCCTCACCACCCAGCTCAACTCCTTTGCCTGTCTCCAGTCACCAGCTCATCTCCAGATCAGACCCCAGCCCATCTCCAGTCCCCAGCACGATGTCATCAATAGTTCTTTTGAGAGCAGATTGGAGCTGGAGAAGAAGTGATTGTAAGTACATTGCAGGTAAGTAAACAGCTTTTAATATATATATATATATATATATATATATATATATATATATATATATATATATATATATATATATCCAAAATGAAAAGTTGTCCTGAAAAGCGTGTTTGCGGCGCACTTATTTCTCCGGTGGTGCTGGTTTTAGGCAGGACGTACCATATTGCAGAAAAAGGATTCTCTTTCAATTTCAAAAGGAGAAAACCGCGCTCCATCATTGTGCCATAAATCATTCAGCTTTAATTCCCATTAGTGAAGTCACAACAGAACAAACAAGCAGGAATCTCCTCTATATATATTACACTCCAGCAGGTCCACAGAAAAGGCGCGCTCTTAGCGTCGGTGCCAGCATAAGGGAAAGGACCTATTCCCAATAAATCTTCATGCCAGCTTGACATACAGGTTAAAGATACCGCACTCACAGAATTCTGTGATTAATCTTCTTTTATTCAACAAGAAAAAAAAACACCAAATAACACCAACACGTTTCGACCTTCCCGGTCTTGATCACGGTAAAGCAATAATCCAATCCATGTACTATTTATACTCTTCCACTAAGCCATGCCTTAATGTGGCATTCTGGGATATGTAGTTTTATGTAATATGTGTTATACTGAATTAAACCACCCATAACATAAAAAAATATCCAACAGTGTTGCTAGTATAACAAAATAAACATGTGAAAAATGTATGTGCACCCAAAATATAAATACAGCCATATAATATCGCAATACAACCAAAAACAAGATCATAACTTCTATAGTCCCCACTATGTTTATGCTTATTCTTAATAATAATATTCTACTGTCATAACCGTAACTTCTTACGCATTTCCAATTGTTATTTAATCAAAGTCACAACCTATGTGTGCCTTAATTCATCATAGGGATAATTATCCCTATTTTGACCAACATCAAATTTATTGCAGATTATTTTAGGTTAATACAGAGACAGTAATATCTTCTTATTCTATTATACAATCACAAATCATAAATGACAATACAGCTCCTCATCGTAATTAATCCCATATGGCATCTTTGTTTTTAATTTGATAATAAATTTGGATTCTAAACGTCTCAGTTTCTGAACCCTATCACCCCTTCGTTCACTTTTTTGTATTATTTCAATACCATAATATTTCATGGACATCCAATTTAGATCTGAGTGAATTTTCAAGTGTTTCGTTATAGCATATGCGGTATCCTCATTTTGTACTGCCCTTATATGTTCTAGAATGCACTTTTTTAAGGTGCATATGGTACTGCCCACATATTTCAAACCATATTGGCATTCCAAAACATATACAACAAAGGAGGTTTCACATGTAATTCTCTCTTTGATCAATATTTCTTTACCTCTAAAATCTGTTACGGACTTTTTGTCACAACCAATTTTGCATGCTTTGCATTTCCTACAGCAGAAAAACCCCTTGTTGCCCCTTGATTACCAATTGCAGGTTTTGGGCATCTCAAAATGACTTTTAACTAACATATCTTTTAGAGATGGTGCTTTCCGATATGTAATTGAAGGACAAGTGCCGACACGATGTCCAATATCATTATCTTTTTGAATTAGATGCCAGTATTTTTTCAATACTTTTGCTATTTGGTGACTTTCTTTACTATAATCTAAAATTAGTCTAATCTCATTCTTTTTTCGTGCTGGCTGTTCTAATTCATTGCTTTTCTTAGCCAGTACCTGTGCACGTTTTTTTTTCCTTGCCTTCATTTCTCCCTGCTTGATTGATTTCAAAGTGTATCCCCTATTGATAAACCTTTGTCTGATCTCACTGAATTCCTCATTCATGTCCTGTTCATCCAAACAGTTCCTTTTGATCCGAATAAATTCACCATATGGGATACTACCATTCAAAGACCTAGGGTGGAAACTGGTACCATGTAAGATACTATTAGTTGCTGTGGGTTTCCTATATAATGTGGTTTGTAATGCTCCTGCTGCAATGTATACTTGTACATCTAGAAATTTAATCAAGCTATCACTTATTTTGTATGTAAAATGTAGTCCCACATCGTTGTTATTTAGTATGCTAAAAAATTGCTCAAATTCTCTCACAGTTCTGTGCCCAGATCAAAAACAGGTCATCTATGTAACAAAGCCACATGATCACCTTGTCCATGTATCTATCATTATCTTGAACCCAAGCTAAACAATTCTCCCACCACCCCATCGTGAGATTCGCATAGTTTGGGGAGAAGGTCATTCCCATCGCTGTACCACAGATTTGTTTATATATCTGATGATTAAACAAAAAAATGTTATTATTGAGACATATTCCTATCATCTCTAATAGCATCTCAGAATGTTTCAAAAAGTGAATGCTTTTTTGGCCGTAGAAACATTTTACTGCATTTAACCCCACCTGATGTGAGATAGATGTATACACAACATCTATTGTAACCAACAAATAATCCGATTGCCATACTACACCATCCAATGCTCTTAAGAAATCTCCAGCATCTTGTATGTATGAATTCAAACCAAGAAGAAGAAAAGGAAAAATTAAAAAAAAACTATGAACACCTTCCTTGACAAATATGAAAATCAAATAGAGGAACGGAAAAAAAGTACGTTTTTGAGAGATGCTCAAGATTATGAAACAGGACGGATCCTGACCTTTGCAAACCTTTACACATTAATATTTCACTATATATTTACTGTATGTTTTAATATTTTCAACATATGTGCCTATCTTGCATTCATGTAATGTAATCACTGAAAGGCTGGAGTTTGATAAAGGTGCACACAAATGTTCATTTGAATTGCTTATTTGTATTGATTATTCATGTTTTACGTTTACACCGTAAGTTACATTATTTAAATTAATATGTATTCTTTTCTTCATGTTTTGCATTTATTCTGAAAGTTGAAAGTGCTTATATGCAATTGGCTATTTAAAATGCATATCAAATGCTTAGTTGAAGTCTGGTCTGGTGGAGCGGACCACAATATTACGAGTTTGGTGGTAAACAAAACAGGCAACTTCCAACGGTCCGTTGGCACAGTCAGGCAGCACAGGCACCATGGTCACAAAGGAAGCACAAACAGGCTGGCAGAGACAGTGTTTCCGCCAGATCCATTGCAAGGTTGCACACCACTAATGTGACCGTGCGGTCCAACCACTATGTACTAGCTGGCGGGAACAGACAGCATAAAGTGTGACATTCACCTGCAGGCAGCTGTACATGCCCAAGTCCGCCATGGAGCCATTATCATGCCGCTGCTGTAGCTCGTCGGAAGACAACGAAATCAATGCTGACATGAGGGCAACCGTAAGTACACTCACCTACTGGTATCATTAACCTTTAAAAACAACTTGTAACACCGGCAATAACATCATAGTGCGGTATGCCATGGGCAGCAGACACTCACTGACATATATCAACACAGACACGTACACACACAATACGCACACTCACACTGCACTGCAACACTACACAAATACACAAATACCCACAGCCACACAGCTTAGGCACAGGGACAATGAAGGCTACACAATATTGTCACACCTACAGCACATATACAAATACAACTTACACACTCACATTCCACAATGGCCAGGGACTGTCCACACATACAACACACATATCAATGGATGGGGGGGCAGGGAACACAAACAACACCACCAGTAAACAGCCCTGCAAAGGACACATACATCACAGCACAATGGAAGCACGGTAGCATGCACAAAACACAGATAGACAAATATACCAAGAACAACATAAGAACCATACCTACACAATTTGGATGGGGTCATCTGGGACACACAGAGAAGGAGACTTCACTGGGACATATAACACTTTTACCAGGACCCTCAAACAACATGTCCACTGGAAATGGCTGTCCATGGGTCTCAGGGACAAACAATACCAAAACCAATTGTCATGCACATCTAACCAATGGGGAATGGAAAGTCAACAAAGCACATACAGCTCCTACTGCATGGGACATACTTCTACAGGAACCATCTGTAAGGGACACACACCTAAATGGACGCATGCGCAGGCAAATTCAAACAAAGGTAGCACAATTCAACACACTCTGGGGGTCATTCCAACCCTGGCGGTCATCGACCGCCAGGGTGGAGAACCACGGAAGCACCGCCAACAGGCTGGCGGTGCTTCCCTGCCCATTCTGACCGCAGCGGTAAAGCCGCGGTCAGAAAAGGGGATCCGGCGGTTTCTCGCCGGATTTCCCCTGTCTGGGCTGAATCTCCATGGCATGGAGATTCCGACCCCCTTCCCACCACCCTGTTTCTGGCGTTTTTTACCCCCAGGAACAGGATGGCGAGGACGGGTGTTGTGGGGCCCCTGGGGGCCCCTGCACTGCCTGTGCAGGGGCCCCCTAACAGGGCCCCAGCATGATTTTCAGTGTCTGCTTAGCAGACAGTGAAAATCGCGACGGGTGCAACTGCACCCATCGCACCCCTGCAACACCGCCGGCTCCATTCGGAGCTGGCTTCTATGTTGCAGGGCCTTTCCCGCTGGGCCGGCGGGCGCTCCTTTGGCGGGCGGGCGCCCGTCGGCCCAGCGGGAAAGCCAGAATGGCCTCCGTGGTCTTTTGACCGCAGAGCGGCCAAATGGCGGTGACGGCATGGCGGGCGGCGCGGTCAGAATGACCGCCTCTGTGTCTGCACATAAAAAACTCAACCTGACACACATTACATGCATACATAAGCCAGATTAGGGGATCAAGTCTAACCCCATACATGCTCACATTGGACATCACAAAAAGAATGACTTCCCATACCAAACTGTGCACAATGCCATGACACCACCATTGCATTTACACACACATACCTATACACACAACGTATACCAATCTCCTGGGGGGCAACAGCACTGCACACAAATGCACATACTGCTAACAACAGCAACTGGAGCAGCAAACAGGCTCAAACACACACAACTTGAGGCACACAACCAAAAGTCACTGAGGAACAACAGAATGCTAGAATATGAATTGCAGGACAAAGGTGTATCCAAAACAAAACAACTGTTGGGTTTATTAACTTGAACAACTATGAATGTCCAAAGGCCATTGACCAGTTCATGGAAAGTTCCAATTATGGCACACTGTTGTGCCCAAACTTGACTCCTAACTGCCAAGTAACCTCCACAGGAAGGGGCATCAAGGGAGCAGGTAGACACCTCAGGGATTTTGCCCGTGGGAGAGACTGGATTTGGGAGGGGGAGGTTTGGACTTGGGAGGGGTAATCACCTTTTTAGGAGGGGTGGGCTTCTTTTTGGAAGGGGTGGGCTTATTCAGAAGAAGAGAAATGATGTGGGAGTGGAAGGGACAGACTGGGAGCTGGGTGGGGTTCTTCTGGGTCTGGTATAGAGGATGGGGGAAACAGGCCACAGGTAAAGGTCAAATAGGAACACTTTTTGGGATACACGGGGACTGTCATCAGAAGGGGATGGGGTGAGAGAGTGGTTATAGGCTATGTAGGTGTGGATGTCTTGGATACACGCTTATGACAGGTATGCATGTGTGTGGTGGGTGTCTGTTGGGTGGGTAATTGAGGTGTTTATGTGTCCTGGGCTTAGTGGGGCTGGAGGTACTGGGGATGCCGTGATGGGTGGTTGTCTGTTGTGGTGGTGACTGCAGGTATGGTGGATGTGGTGGATGTAGGTGTGTCTGTAGTTGTGGTGTCTGCAGGTGTGGCTTTTTAGGTGGATGTCTGAGGGTCTGCTGGGGTGGTGTCCGCCAGACCCCACCCCCGACGACTCCTCCCACGCCTGCCGCCTCACCACCTGGACCCAAGTAGACGACACCGAAACCCTAACAACCATGAATTCCATCCACTCAGGCTCTCCCACGGACCCGTGCCACATCACGTATTCAACAAAGCCGACGCCACCATCGCCCCCAAACTCCGCAAGATCATCAACCTCTCCTTCAACACCGCCACCTTCCCAGACAGCTGGAAGTACGCAGAAATCCAACCCCTCCTCAAGAAACCCAAGGCTGACCCCAACGATCTCAAAAACTTCCGACCGATCTCTCTCCTCCCTTTTCCAGCGAAAGTCATAGGGAAGATCGTCAATGCACAGCTCGCCCACTTCCTAGAAGACAACTCCATCCTAGAACCCTCACAATCTGGATTCAGACGAAACCACAGCACTGAGACCGCACTCCTCGCCGCCACAGATGACATCAGACAACAAATGGACAACGGCAAAACCTCAGCCCTCATCCTCCTCGACCTATCAGCCGCTTTCGACACAGTCTACCACCGCACCCTGCTAACCCGTCTCCACGAAGCCGGCATCCAAGACAAAGCCCTCAACTGGATCTCATCCTTCCTCTCCGACAGAACCCAGAGAGTCCGACTCTCACCCTTCCGCTCCAAAGCCACCAACCTCATCTGCGGCGTCCCCCAAGGCTCCTCTCTTAGCCCAACGTTGTTCAACGTCTACATGGCCCCCCTCGCACAACTGGCCCGTCAACACAACCTTAGCATCATCTCCTACGCCGATTACACCCAGCTCATCCTCTCCCTGACCAAAGATCCGCTCACCGCCAAAACAAACCTCCATGAGGGACTAAAATCCATCGCCGAGTGGATGAGCAACAGCCGCCTGAAGCTCAACTCCGACAAGACGGAAGTCCTCATCCTCGGACTGTCCCCCTCAGCCTGGAATGACTCCTGGTGGCCCACCGACCTCGGCCCCCCACCCACCCCAGCCAGCCACGTACGAAACCTCGGCTTCGTCCTCGACTCTGCTCTCACCATGTCCAAACAGATCAACGCCGTCTCCTCCTCTTGTTTCAACACCCTCCGCATGCTCCGCAGGATCTTCAAGTGGATTCCAACAGGAACCAGGAAGACGGTGACTCAAGCCCTCGTCAGTAGCAGACTGGACTACGGCAACGCACTCTACACAGGCATCCCAACGAAAGACATCAAACGACTCCAACGCATCCAGAACGCATCCGCCCGCCTAATCCTCGACATACCCCGCCGATGTCACATCTCCCCCCACCTGAAGGACCTCCACTGGCTCCCTGTGGAAAAAAGGATCACCTTCAAACTCCTCACCCACGCACACAAGGCACTATACAACACCGGACCCACCTACCTGAACACCAGACTCAACTTCTACGTCCCCACACGCCAACTCCGCTCTGCCAACCTCGCCCTCGCCTTCATCCCCCGAATCCAGCGCAAGACCTCTGGTGGCAGATCCTTCTCCTTCCTCGCCGCCAAGACCTGGAACTCTCTCCCCACCTCTCTACACCAGACCCAGGACCTCCTCACCTTCAGGAGACTCCTCAAGACATGGCTCTTCGAACGCTAGCAGCACCCCCCCCCCAGCGCCTCGAAACCCTGTCGGGTCCATAGCGCGCTTTATAAATTCACTGATTGATTGATTGATTGATTGTCTGCAGGTAGGACTGGTGTGGTGGCTGTGTCTGTGTCTATTGTAGTGGTGTCTGTAGGTTTGTTTGATGCTGTGTGTGTAATGCTGGGGGTTTCAGGGGAAGCTGTGACTGTTGCTGTGTCTGTGGGTGGATGTTGTTTGTGTGCGTGCCAGTGTGTCTTGTGGTGCTTGTGTTTGTTTTTGCTACTTTGTCTGTTGAGGTAGATGCATGAGGATCTGTTGATCTGCCTTGGGTAGGTAGGGAAGGAAGGATTTGGACTGAGAAGAGGAAGTTGAAGGGGGGATAGAAGGTGGGGAGTTACTGGCTGTTGTCAGTGTGGAGGCCAGAGCCTGAAAAGGTCTCTGTAGGCCAGACACTGCACTATGAATTCCTTCCAGGAATGCATTGGTCTGTTAGAGTTGAGTTGCCAATCCCTGGATGACATTCACAATGACCCACATAGATACTTCTCAGGAGATCAATAGCCTCCTCACTGAGGGCAGCAAGGGTAGCAGGGGCTGAGGCAGAGGTGCCTGTGACAAAGGAGACGCCCACCCTCTTGGGTGAGCAGTCGTGGCCAATTAGGTGGAGGGCAACAGGGAGGGTGGTGATAGATTGGGGTGATGGACAAGGATGTGACTGGGGGGGGGTCCCCGATGGCTCCACCACCACTAGTGTAGGAATCCAATGATGAGGATGTTGATCCCATCCCCCCTGTGGCACTCCCCTCACCCTTCAGGTAACCGGGTCCCTCTATGTCGGTGGTATCTTGAACCAAGGGTCCCATGGCCAGATGCTCCATCAAAAATGTTTACCTAAGTGACACATTCATGTGCCATTACATTTTCATGCATGCCATCTAGACTTACCAAAGTTACTCACAGGCTAATCAGGATCTCAGACAACTACAATTGCATGGCTGGAGTCTTGCAACCACAGTAACCATACAACAACTAGGTGACCTCTCCATCCTCACAGCAGTGCCACATGTAGCCAACAATAGTATCCCTTTGTAAAGTATCTTCCCATATTTCACACACAAGTTTATGCACACAACTATTTTGCACTTACACAATGTACCAACAATTTGAGATGATGCCAATGAAATCCAGCTATCTCAGATACAAAAAATGCAATATCTTGGAGTAGTTGACATGGAAATACCCGTATCACAATGGACACATTTCAACAATGTACAGCTCAAAAAGTGACACCTGTCCCCATAGAGCCAAGGAGGTAGTATCAATGTCACTCAAATAGGCCTCACATTTGCCATTGAAAGGAACAACATTGAAGTCAGGTCCAATATGTCAGGTAAATATGTCTCTATAATACACACAATAATGAATCAGTAAGCCCCAGGATAGTCACCACTACAATGACATCATCTGAGTGTGTCTGTGGTAAACATCTGTACCTTGCATGTTGGAGGGACACAGAACTTGCAAGGACTAATAGAAGGACCCCAACTTGTAGTCAAATGAGAGGCAACATCACCACCCACATCTTAGACTTCCCAACCCTGTTATCTGTCTGTGGATGAACACCTGAACCCTAACACATGTGATGTCAACATCATTGCAAGCCACTCCATGATGCATGACAACATTAAACATGTGCAGTGCAGTTTTCATGCGCACAGATAAACACAGAGTGGTTCCACAATTTGGGCCTACCTGTCATGTCACTTATTGCTACTGCAGTTCTACATGCCTAATGGCACTCTATGATGCATGAAGGAATAAAGGTATCTGTCAGACAATGAACAATGCTGGCACAATCCTGTTTTTGGCACAATGTGAAATGGACTACCATTGTAAATGTACTATTCAACTAACAGTTTTCCATTTACATATATGTGAGGGAATACAGACATCATCCCATCAGCATGGGTAGGACATGCATGAAATAGCAGACTAAGGATGTTTCCTAAAGAGAAAAAGGTACATGCTGACATGTAGGCACATGGGATGTTGGCTACAGTCATGGGGCATAATTCTACTCAACGGACATTCCCCACTTACCAACGGAAAGTAGTGTGCTACATCTGCAAACCATTAGCCATGTAAGCCATGTCACATCTATGCTGGACACAAACACATCACAGACTGCAGTGAGGCATCAGTACCCGTCATACACTGAAGATATCTTCCTTCTGGGTGGCAGATGTCTACATACACATATGCCCAGACACATGGTAGAGGACAGTGATCCATAACCCACTTACCTTTTGTCTTTGACTTTCAGGGGTAGTCATCTGTGGGTCAGAAATTATACCCATGACATAAGCAAAAAGTACATGAATGCTCACTGTACACAGCCATTTCTGACCCCTGCTGAGAAAGTTGGTTCAGGATTCCCCCCAGGTTTGTTCCAAGTCCCAGGTTCAGACAGCAAGGTACACAAGTTTCATACACATGACATGTCAACACAAATAATCTCCCATCTACTATCTGACGCATGGTTCATCCCTAATTGTCAGGTGGAGCAGTCAGTACCCCACTAAATCACCTGGCAATGGGACAGGTAGGAATTTGCTGTCTACTCACCTCGTTGTGTCTGCTGTGCTTCCCTCAAATGCCCATCCAATTCCAGGTTGGCTACCCACAGAATGCGGGCCATTAGTGGGGTCATGGTCCGATGGGTACCTCACCCTTGTTGGGAAGATAGCGCCAGCTGGGCCTCCGTGATCTTCTGGGCCTGGCGTCTCAGATCCTCCCACCTCTTTCTGCAGTGGGCGCTCCACTGGCTGTGGACCCCCAAGGTCCGCACTTTCTTGGCGATGACTCTCCAAATCCCTTTTTTTGATGGTTATTGACCTGCATGAATGTAAAAGAGAAGACAAGCAATTATGTTCACAAGTCCTATCCAAAATGGCTGAGTCACATACGTGTCAGTACACAAAGCTATGAGCATTCTTTTTTGCCCAAGTTGCCCAGGTGTGCCACATACCAGCCACTGAGTACAGGGACATGACTACAAAGACTTCCCAATCTGCAAACCAACCCACCACCCTGCTCAGGCTCTCCACTGAGTAGATGGGACAAATTACATATTGTGGACCATTCTCTATAAATCTGACTGAAATCTGAAGAACTAAGAACTATGGGACACAACTCTGTGGCTTCTGAAAGGTAGACTCCATAGGCATTAATGTATCAAATCACTCATACTCTGTGAGGATGGTTCTCTACCAACATTTACTACAGGCTACTGACAGGGCACACAATCAGACACCACATTTGGGTAATAATGAAGGAACTGGCATGAAGGGTATAGAAGGTGTCTAACATCTCCATGTGTGGACATGTGGACTAACTAATGCATACTCTTGCCACCTCAGGGGGTGGGAGTCTGTATCATGTGCCTGTGCTGCAGAATATGCTTTTGGACAACCTATAAAGATGGCATACAACAAACAAAGGCATGCATTCTCCATTTTCTGAAATGTGACCAAACAATAGAGACACATATCATAGGTCTCCAGGATTCATCACCCTGTATGCACCATGGGACTAGCATTTATGCAATAAGCCAGCACAGGACAAATTTGACATGTATGATTATGGCAACAGGGCTGTGGGAGTAAGGTTTCTGTCAGGGGTCAGAGACAGATATTGACAGTGATGCCAAACACACATTAATCACAGATCACTGACTCTTTACTAAAACATTTTACATATTCATCAGGGGAAGTACCTCAATAGGCTGCATTTTAGCCTAGAGCCTAGATTGGTTCACATAATAGGATATAGTGGGATGCAGGTAGTGGGCACAGTGTCACAGTTGCATATTGCACTGTCAAAATGACTCGACACCAGCCTAGACTTGGACCAATACTGGGAGATACATTTGACAGGCTCTGGTCTCTACAGGCAGAGCAGAAAGAACCTACATAACACTTCTTTCCTATCACTTCCATGCATGACATTACATCATGTAGCCAAGAGCAATTAGGCACGCTGTGTGTATGTGGCAACCTGAAGGACAAAGTGTGTCACTATGGGGGTCATTCTGACCCTGGCGGCCGGTGACCGCCAGGGTCACCGACCACGGGAGCACCGCCAACAGGCTGGCGGTGCTCCCAAGGGCATTCTGACCGCGGCGGTTCAGCCGCGGTCAGAAAGGGTAAACCGGCGGTCTCCCGCCGGTTTACCGCTGCCCCATTGAATCCTCCATGGCGGCGGAGCGTGCTCCGCCGCCATGGGGATTCAGACACCCCCTACCGCCATCCTGTTCATGGCGGGAAACCCGCCATGAACAGGATGGCGGTAGGGGGTGCCGGGGGGCCCCTGGGGGCCCCTGCAGTGCCCATGCCAATGGCATGGGCACTGGCATGCCAATGGCATGGGCACTGCAGGGGCCCCCGTAAGAGGGCCCCACAAAGTATTTCAGTGTCTGCTTTGCAGACACTGAAATACGCGACGGGTGCAACTGCACCCGTCGCACCCCGCAACTACGCCGGCTCAATTCTGAGCCGGCGTCCACGTTGCAGGGGCATTTCCGCTGGGCCGGCGGGCGCTCTTTTGGAGAGCACCCGCTGGCCCAGCGGAAATGTTTGAATGGCCGCCGCGGTCTTTCGACTGCGGTGCGGTCATTTGTCGGCGGTACCTTGGCGGACGGCCTCCGCCGTCCGCCAAGGTCTGAATGACCCCCTATATGCCTTCAGAATAACAGTTTAGTAAGCCCAGATGTGGTTTGAAATTTCAGTGGCAATATACACATAGATCAACTTTACACACACCTGACACATACAACATGCATACACAGCTCATGCTGTTGTGCAAATACATGAGGTCTCACATTGACAACATCCATTTGTCAGGTGATGTATGGGGATGGCTATGAAGTCACCTCACCTAGTTTTGTGCATCCAACACAAGGTACAACAGGGTACACTCCAAACACACACACCCAAGCCTAAGGACTCAACATCTGGCACTGAACACAGTTAAATGCACATGAACTCACCCATTGATGCCACACTGACTCTACCTCCATGCCCTTGACTTTAAATTCTCGCACACATGGGCACTATCTAGCCTGTGAGGAGGAAAGATATGGTGAAGTACAGTGAAAATAAGTGGACAAGAGGCACTTACCTGCTCCTCTGATGCACCATAAAGCTGACTATACATGAGTAGGGCCTCCTCCACTAGTCTCTCCATCTCCTCTGGGGAGAGGACATGGGCCCTATCACCTGTTGAACTTTGCATAATTGCTCCCAGAGGCGGTACACAGATGCTCAGGTAATGGAGGTCTTGCTGCCAGCAGTGTAAGGAATCAATTGAGGAATTTTTCAGAACATGACGGTCACGTCTTTCACTTATGCGGCCGTCACTGCTGGCGGACACAGTCATTGGCCTGCAACTGCCACCGGCCTCAATGTTAGGCTATGACTGTGTCCACCGTGATTGCAACTGCCTACCTCCATGACGACTTCTGCCTGCGGTCACGGGCCGTTCCTAATGTCCAGTGTAGTAGGTCAGACACCTGCCATTTTAGAGGCATAATATCAGGTATATGGCTAAGAAAAATGCATCACAACTCTGAAAATGCTATTTGTACCAATGTTAAGTGCTTGCCTAGTCCAGTCATGTAGGTCCTTCGACTTAGACACATTTTTTGTACATTACCAGGCACATATGGCAACTCACTTTGGGGCACAGCTCCCCCGCCCAACAATGGTAATTTTAAGTCTTAGGGCATCAAGTCACAGTCAGAATGGCACGTTTCATGCACAAATTGTTGCTGTCCAAATAAATGGTATGTACACATTTGTGGCAAAGCAAGAAGAAACCCTTTTAATTCTGTATAATTTATAGAGAGAATATGTATTGTGTATCATGTCTTCAACTTATGATATGTCTTGTCACAGTTTGTCATTGACATGCATTACGTATGTTGCAAGAGACAAATTAAAGGATGGCTAAACTCATTACTTGTCCTACATAGGTACCCTGGGAGGGGAAGAATCAGACATCCTCCTGTCTACGTCCACTGCCAGACCTTCAGGCCATAGAAAAAAGACACATTGGTGGTCATTCTGACCTCGGCGGTAAAAGGCGCCTACCGCCGGTCAGAAATCCTCCATAATTCCGCCGCGGTCGCGGTAACCCGCCACGGTCATTCTGACCCGCAGCAGCCAAACCTCAGAAAATCGGACAGCCACAACAGACCGCCAGACCAGCGGTCGGCGGAAAAGTGGAGGTGACCAAACCTCCACCGTCACGCCAACAGAAATACGCCCATGCCATTACGACCCACGAATCCACGCGGCGGTCTTTCAAACGCGGTTTTCCATTGGCGGTACACACCGCCGCGGTCAGAATACACACAAACGAACAAAACTCAGCCACATTGGCCGATTTGAATTCCACACACCTGATACACATACACACACCACTCCCACACACACAATACAATAAAAAACACACACCCACATCACCCACAAACCCCTTCGACCAAAATCCAAAAAGAAGCACTGAGAGACACAGCAGCGATCACAGACCACCATCACACAGAGGCACACTACACCATCACCCACACAATATCCACACACAAAACAACACACACCACCACACTCAACACACTTAACTACACATACTCCACCCCACACATCATACACACCACTCCATGGCACCCCAAAGACACCCCCGCTTCTCAGACGAAGAACTCAGGGTCATGGTGGAGGAAATCGTTCGGGTAGAGCCCCAGCTCTTCGGCACACAGATCCAATACACCAGCATTGCCCGGAGGACGGAGCTATGGCAGAGGATTGTCGACAGGGTCAACGCTGTGGGACAGCACCCCAGAAATCGGGAAGACATCAGGAAGCGATGGAACGACCTACGGGGGAAGGTGCGTTCCATGGTATCCAGGCACAACATCGCCGTGCAGAAGACTGGCGGAGGACCCCCACCTCAACCCCCACAATTTACAACATGGGAGGAGGAAGTCTTGAACATCCTGCATCCTGACGGCCTCGCAGGAGTCGGCGGAGGAATGGATTCTGGTAAGTTGAAGCTTCACTACTGCTTCCCCCCCACCTGCATGCCAAATCATACCCCAACCCTCACCCCCATCCTCGAACCCCACCCTCACCCCCACCCCCATCCTCACCCCCACCCTCACCCCCACCACCATCCTCACCCCCACCACCATCCTCACCCCCACCACCATCCTCACCCCCACCCCCAGCACACCTATTCCCTGCCAATGTCTCACCATCACAACCCACACATCCCAAAACCTAGGCCTGCATGCGTCCACTAAGCATGGACACCCATCACCAAAGCATGCCCAATGCATATACACATCCCCCCCACAAGCCACCCTCACCAAAGCCCCCACACACGAATGCCAGCACTTGGGGACACGGGAACCCACAGATACACCCATATGGCACACATTGAAACTATAACCATACCTCTATACCCCTGCAGGACCCGACCGCCAACACACCGCCACGGAGGGCCCAGAATTCTCCACACCCCCCACCCAAGAGGCCGTCAGCGATGACAGCAGCTCTGTCGACCTGGACACTGATGACCAGCCCGGACCATCGGGGACCTCTGGACAGTCGGTTCCCCTCACACAGGCACAGGCCACTACAGACCCAAACCCCTCTGGGAACACCAGCACAGCTCCCACCCAGCGGGCCCATGCCTCTGTCTCCAGGGCGCGTCAATCTGCGGTGTGTCTACCACTACAGGGCACCCAGGATAACCCACCACCCCAACAACAACAGGGACCTGGGGGCAGTGGTAGTGGGCACACCGGCCAGGGGGCAGAGGCCCAGGGAAACAGGGCAACTCGGAGGGCAGCTGTGCGACAGGGGGGGGACGGGCCCAGGGAACCCACTCTCCACGAGGCCCTCACCACCATCATGGGAGCATACAACCGCTCCCAGGAGACGATGGCGACGGTACTGGCCAGGTTCCAGGAGATCCAGGTACTGCAGGAGGAACACTATCTGGGGTACAGGGAGGACATCAGAGCCCTCACCTCCGCCCTGGTTACCATGGTAGGGCTGCTGCAGGAACTCATCCACACCAGGACGGACACTCAACAACAACAAAGGGCCCCTGCCACTAGCCTGGACCAAGAACAGCCAACCACCTCCGCCGGCGCTAGTGGACAGGAGGCCCCCACACAACAGCAGCCCACCAGACCCCCACCTCCTGCAGGAGAAGAACCACCCCGCAAGAGGGCCCTGAGATCTCGCAAGAAGACAGAGTAGGATGTCAAGACCCCCGCCAGCAAAGGATACCACCTGATGTCATCCCACTGTCCCACATTGTCACCCTGTCCATCCTTGAACTGCCCATGCTCCATCTCTCCACAGGCCTATGGACAATGCACCTGTGTGACTGTTACTCTGGACTCTGCCATGGACATTCCTTCACCATAGCCCCCACCCACTTGAAACCACCCATCCCATTTTGAGCACTGAAATAAACACCTATTTTGCACAAAACTATCTGGAGTCTGGCTGTGAATTCAAAATATTGTAATTGACATGACAGTGCAAATATGTCCTTGTACATAGTGAAGTCAACAAACAGCTGCCACAAAGCTGTAGTCCATGGGGAAACGAAGCACAGGACTCGTAGTGGGGACCCCAGATCTGAAATAGGGAGGGAAAAGCCACAACTCAGTCATCATACACTGGGGCAAATAGACAGGCAGCAGAGATGCAGGAGAGTATTTTACATTTACAAATGTATGTTTGAATTGTTACCTGTGTCCTATTGGAAGTACTGTGCAATGATTCTGTCCCTGTTGTCTGTTTCATCCCCGTCGTCTTCCTCCTCTTCACTCTCCACAGGTTCCACAGCTGCCACAACACCACCATCTGGACCATCCTCCTGCAGGAAAGGCACCTGGCGGCGCAAAGCCAGGTTGTGAAGCATGCAGCAGGCCACGATGATGTGACACACCTTCTTAGGTGAGTACATTAGGGATCCACCTGTCATATGCAGGCACCGAAACCTGGCCTTTAGGAGGCCGAAGGTGCGTTCGATCACCCTCCTAGTACGCCCATGGGCCTCATTGTACCGTTCCTCTGCCCTGGTCCGGGGATTCCTTACTGGGGTCAGTAGCCACGACAGGTTGGGGTACCCAGAGTCCCCCAATAGCCATACACGGTGTCTCTCTAGCTGTTCCATCACGTAAGATATGCTGCTATTCCTTAGGATGTAGGTGTCATGCACTGACCCAGGGAATTTGGCATTTACATGCGAGATGTACTGGTCAGCCAAACACACCACCTGGATGTTCATGGAATGGTAACTTTTTCTGTTCCTGTACACCTGCTCCCTGTCTCTTGGGGGAACCAAAGCCACATGGGTCCCATCAATGGCACCAATGACGTTGGGAATATGTCCAAGGGCATAGAAATCACCCTTCACTGCAGCCAATTCGCCCACCTCAGGGAAAAGGATGTAGCTCCTCATGTATTTCATCAGGGCCGACAACACTCTGGATAACACCTTCGAAAACATGGGCTGAGACATCCCAGAAGCAATTCCCACTGTTGTCTGAAATGACCCACTTGCCAAGAAATGGAGTACTGACAGGACCTGCACCTGAGGGGGAATCCCTGTGGGTTGGCGGATGGGGGACATCAGGTCGGGCTCCAGCTGGGCACACAGTTCATGTATAGTGGCACGGTCAAGCCGGTAGGTCAGGATAATGTGGCGTGCTTCCATTGTCGACAGGTCCACCAGCGGCCTGTACACGGGAGGATTCATCCGTCTCCTCGCCAAACCCAGCGTACGGTGCCTAGGAAGGACAACATGGAGCACACAGTCAAGCAACCCACAGGTACGTACTCACAGCTTGCACAGTAAACGATTCTCTATGCAGTGAATGGCGTGTCTGAGTGGCTATGCAAGGCCTAGGCCTGTGTGACGCAGTTGAAATTGAGCCATGTGGACCCTCGAAATGGCGGCTGCCTGACCTGTGAAGTGTGACAATGTGAGGTCAATGCGCTGGCGTGGCACACCGCGGCGGTCGGCGGTCGAAGACCGCGGCGCGAAGCCGCATTGGTTAACATTGAAGCCTATGGGTTTCAGGAGCCAATGGCGAAGGGCGCCGGCGGTGGCGGTACTCACCGCAGCGGTACGCACCGCCGCGGGCGTGACCGCCATTTTCAATCTACTTATTCACTTGCGACTTGAACTTTCACAGGAGAGGACCTATACTGCAAGTGTTGCTGTGACCTCGGTCTGGAAGGGACAATGGCTGCTGTGCCTGGGGAAAGGGCCCCTGCCTTCACTGGAGAAGAGTTGGAGAAACTTGTGGATGGGGTCCTCCCCCAGTATGCGCTACTCTACGGTCCTCCAGACCAACAAGTGAGTTTAATTCAATATGGATTTGGGGCCACTGGCTGGCTTGGGGGCCTGGCGGGGGGCCTGGCGGGGATGGGGGCATGTTGGGCCTGGCGGGGGGCCTGGCGGGGGGCCTGGCGGGGATGGGGGGCATGTTGGGCCTGGCGGGGGGCCTGGCGGGGATGGGGGGCATGTTGGGCCTGGCGGGGGGCCTGGCGGGTGGCCTGGCGGGGATGGGGGGCATGTTGGGCCTGGCGGGGGGCATGGCGGGGGGCCTGGCGGGGATGGGGGGCATGTTGGGCCTGGCGGGGGGCCTGGCGGGGATGGGGGGCATGTTGGGCCTGGCTGGGGGCCTGGCGGGGATGGGGGGCATGTTGGGCCTGGCGGGGGGCTGGCGGGGGGCCTGGCGGGGATGGGGGGCATGTTGGGCCTGGCGGGGGCATGGCGGGGGGCCTGGCGGGGATGGGGGCATGTTGGGCCTGGCGGGGGGCCTGGCGGGGATGGGGGGCATGTTGGGCCTGGCGGGGGGCATGGCGGGGGCCTGGCGGGGATGGGGGGCATGTTGGGCCTGGCGGGGGGCCTGGCGGGGGGCCTGGCGGGGATGGGGGGCATGTTGGGCCTGGCGGGGGGCCTGGCGGGGGGCCTGGCGGGGATGGGGGGCATGTTGGGCCTGGCGGGGGGCATGGCGGGGGGCCTGGCGGGGATGGGGGGCATGTTGGGCCTGGCGGGGGCCTGGCGGGGATGGGGGGCATGTTGGGCCTGGCGGGGGGCATGGCGGGGGGCCTGGCGGGGATGGGGGGCGTTGGGCCACTGGCAACGAAAATGCAGACAAACTTGAACGTGGTATTTCTCCCTCCCTGTACGTGTCACATAGGTCCGCGCCCATGAGAAGATCGGGATTTGGCGTGCCATCGCCAAGGAAGTCCGGACCCTGGGGGTCCACCATCGACGGGGCACCCACTGCCGCAAGAGGTGGGAGGACATCCGCCGCGGGACCAAGAAAACCGCCGAGTCTCTGCTGGGGATGGCCTCCCAACGTAGGCGGGGTGCCTGCCGCCAACTGACCCCCCTGATGTTCCGGATCCTGGCTGTGGCCTACCCTGATTTGGATGGGCGCGTGAGGGCAGCACAGCAGACACAAGGGGGTGAGTACAAGCATAATCTACTCTGTTGTCGCGCAGTGGAGGTGTCTGGGTGGGGGAGGAGGGCTGTGGGTCCCCCTAGGCCAGGGCGATATCTGTAGGCTGGGCACCCCCGTAAGCCCCTGTGTCCCCAGCCACCACCCTCAGTAGTGTGCCAGTACAGCCATCCCTGGGCCGTGTCATCCATGGGTGCAGTTGTAAACTCTAGGCGTGTCGGGCATGTTCCACGGAATGCGTAGGGGGCCCCAAGTGCGCAACTTAGTGCAGGGGGCATCTGTGTCTGTCATGTCCGCTAACTGTACCGGTGATCCATGTACTCAAAATCTCTTTATTTCTTTCTCCCCCCCCCTTTTTGTTTGTCTTACTGTGCTTGTGTGCATCAGCATCATCAGGCGGAGGAGAAGTGGCATCGGGGCAGGAGGGAGCTGCATCTCACATGGCCCAGGAGGGCCATGCCACAGAGTCTGACTGGACCAGTGAGACGGAGGGCGAGGGGAGCTCCACAACGGGGACGACTGGACCCTGCAGCGACACGGACACGTCCTCGGAAGGGAGCTCCCTTGCGGGGGTGGCACCATCCGTGCCCCCCGCCATTACAGGTACAGCCGCCACCCAGCGCACCATCTCCGCCCTCCCAGCAGCCCCTCAGCGTTCGCCCCGTGCCCGCTCTGCCAGGAAGCCGGGCATCTCCTTCGCCCCAGGCACCTCAGGCCCTGCCCCTGTTACCCCCGCTGCCCTCAGTGAGGAGGTCATTGACCTCCTCCGAACGCTCATTGTTGGGCAGACTACCCTTTTGAATGCCATCCAGGGGGTGGAGAGGGAGGTTCATCGCAGCAATGCGTACCTGGAGGGCATTCATTCGGGTCAGGCTGCCCATCAGCAATCGTGCCATGCTCTGGCCTCAGCACTGACGGCAGCCATTGTCCCTGTCTCCTGCCTCCCTCTACTAACTCCCTCCTCCCAGTCTCCTGTTCCTCTGCCTGTCCCACCCACACCATCAGACCAGCCTGCACACACCTCAACACCCAAGAGCAGCTCATCCAAACATAAGCACCACAGATCACGCAGACATTCACACAAGCAACATTCCGATGCAGACATGCCAACAGTCACTACCACCTCTGTGACCCCCACCTCCTCGTCTCCCTCCTCCCTCCCTGTGACGTCTACACTCACACCTTCATTCACCTCACCATCAGCCAGTGTTTCCATCACCAGCACACCCTCCAGTACAGTCCGCACATGTGCAGTCACCACCCCCACTGCCATTTACACGTCCCCTGTGTCCTCTCCCACTGTGTCTGTCACCCCCTCTTCCACACCACACAAACGCAGCCACCCACCCACCCAACAGCCATCCACCTCACGACAGCCTCCCGCTCCTGCACCTGCACCCAAAGACAGCAAACTTGTCTCGCCTACAACCACATCCTCTCCCTCCACTCCCATACCCACTGTACCTACCACTATCCATTGTCCCAGGAAAATCTATCTCTCTACTGCTACCTTCTTTCCTGACCCTGAGCCCCCCCTCCTTCTCGTCGGGGTAAGAAGAGCACCTCAGCCACCACCAGCCCTGCAGCCCCCTTGACAAGGGTGCAGGGGTATTGGAGCCCACCAGCCCGCAGGTCTGGATCTTCGCCCAGCAGCAAGGGGACAGCCAGCCCACCCCCTGGGAAGAGGAGCAGAAGGCGGAAGGGCCGCCGCAGGAGCCCGGGTTCTATATCCCCCCAGGACACTAGCCAGCCACCGTCAACAGCCACAGCTCCAAAGGGAGGAAAGGGCCACAGACTCCGACTAAGGAGGGCAAGGGCAGCAAGGCGGAGAAGTCAGGCAGCAGGCCTGCTGCCCATGGAGGACCCGTCACAGCTGCCCAGGAGGAGCCCGCAACCCCCATAGCCGCTGCCCAGGGAGGAACCGTCACAGCTGCCCAGGGAGAGCCCACCACCCCCATAGCCGCTGCCCAGGGAGGACCCAGCCCAGCTGGCCAGGAGGGCCCTGCCACCCACAGCCCAGGTGGGCATTGAAGGAGCACCATCCCCGCTGCCCAGGAGGGCACCACCAGGCAATGAGCAGTTGGCCATAGAATGGCCGCCGTCTCCAGCACCGCTCCGCTGGGGACCGCCGTCTCAAGAACCGCTGAACTGGGCCCTTCAAGGCAAGAACCGCTGAACTGGGCCCTTCAAGGCAAGAACCGCTGAACTGGGCCCTTCAAGGCAAGAACCGCTGAACTGGGCCCTTCAAGGCAAGGACCGCTGAACTGGGCCCCGCCGTCTCCAGCACCACTCCGCTGGGGACCGCCGTCTCAAGAACCGCTGACCTGGGCCCTTCAAGGCAAGAACCGCTGAACTGGGCCCTTCAAGGCAAGGACCTCTGAACTGGGCCCCGCCGTCTCCAGCACCGCTCCGCTGGGGACCGCCGTCTCAAGAACCGCTGAACTGGGCCCTTCAAGGCAAGAACCGCTGAACTGGGCCCTTCAAGGCAAGAACCGCTGAACTGGGCCCTTCAAGGCAAGAACCGCTGAACTGGGCCCTTCAAGGCAAGGACCGCTGAACTGGGCCCCGCCGTCTCCAGCACCGCTCCGCTGGGGACCGCCGTCTCAAGAACCGCTGACCTGGGCCCTTCAAGGCAAGAACCGCTGAACTGGGCCCTTCAAGGCAAGAACCGCTGAACTGGGCCCCGCCATCTCCAGCACCGCTCCGCTGGGGACCGCCGTCTCAAGAACCGCTGAACTGGGCCCTTCAAGGCAAGAACCGCTGAACTGGGCCCTTCAAGGCAAGAACCGCTGAACTGGGCCCTTCAAGGCAAGGACCGCTGAACTGGGCCCGCCGTCTCCAGCACCGCTCCGCTGGGGACCGCCATCTCAAGAACCGCTGACCTGGGCCCTTCAAGGCAAGAACCGCTGAACTGGGCCCTTCAAGGCAAGGACCGCTGAACTGGGCCCCGCCGTCTCCAGCACCGATCCGCTGGGGACCGCCGTCTCAAGAACCGCTGAACTGGGCCCTTCCAGGCAAGAACCGCTGGCCCTTTGGCAGACGTGGCAGGGCAGGATCTGTCTCGGGCAGGGCTGCAGGATGTCCTCTGGCCAACATGCCTCCTCCAGTGGCAGTGGAGTCTGTTATGGACTGTATGGACTGTGGCTTTGCTCTCCCCAGGATGGCCAAGTGGGCAGGCCACCCACTGTATGGACTGTATGGACTGTGGCTTTGCTCTCCCCAGGATGGCCCAGTGGGCAGGCCACCCACTGTATGGACTGTATGGACTGTGGCTTTGCTCTCCCCAGGATGGCCCAGTGGGCAGGCCACCCACTGTATGGACTGTATGGACTGTGGCTTTGCTCTCCCTAGGATGGCCCAGTGGGCAGGCCACCCACTGTATGGACTGTATGGACTGTGGCTTTGCTCTCCCCAGGATGGGCCAGTGGTCATGGAGTCCCCTCGTGGATCTGGCGTCGTGTACTCAAGTGGCTGAGGTGCCCCCCCTTCCCTTCCCCCTGAGGTGCCTGTCCTTTTTTCTTTCTGATGCCCCTGCAGTGTTCTCTCCGTGGAGTTCTTGTCGTGGGACTGGGCCTTGCCCCTTTGCTCAGGACCCCTGTGGTCCACGGACAGTGGTTGGACTACATATAGTAGATGTATATATTTTGTACATAGTTTATTTATTTATTTGGATTACTGCTGTCCATTTTTCAATATATCTGCCCGTTTAAGATCTCTTCTTTTGGTCTTTGCATTATTTCGGAGGGGGGGGTTTGTGGGTTGTGACAGTGATCTGTGGGAATGCATTGATGTGTGTGTTGTAGTGGGTGTGGGTGGGTGGGTGTGTGCCGGTAATCTTTTCCCTCCCCTGTGTCGTAGGTGCAGTACTCACCGATGTCTTCCGCGCCGCCGGGCGTGCTCCTAGTACAGGAGCAGGTATAGGAGTGCGGGGATGACCTGTAACTCGGGTTCCATACTGCCGGAATCTCGCGTGGAGTATGTGGAGGTGAGCGTTTTCCCGTTCGTAGTCTGTTTCCGCCGTGTTTTTATCGGCGGTGCTCCCGCCCCGGAAAAGGTGGCGGATTGGTGGGTCGTGATAGGGTGGGCGGTACATTGTCTGCCGCCTGGCTGTTGGCGGGGACCGCCGCGCTGTTTGTTTGTTCCGCCGTGGCGGGCGGAGTGTTAATGCGGCGGGCTGTGTTGGCGGTTCCCGCCAGGGTCAGAATTGCATATTTTGGACCGCCGGCCTGTTGGCGGGTTGGCCGCCGCTTTATCACCGACTGCCAGGGTCAGAATGAGGGCCATTATCCAGATCTACCGTCTGAATAGGCAAACAATTGTGGATCTCTGTTGTCAGCTGGAGCCAGATCTGATGCCTGCCTTTTATGATCCAAATAACATACCACCCATTGCACAAGTCATGGCAGTGTTGCACTTCCTGGCCGCAGGGTCTGTCCAAAATATAGTAGCCCTGTCTGCTGGGATGTCCCAGCCTATGTTCAGTCTTTTTTTAAGGATGTACTCTCAGCAATGTTAAAATTCCTGGACAGCTATATCCGATTTCATCAATATGAGGATTTCCCACATGTGAAGGCTGACTTAAATAATTTGGTACACATCCTACATGTTGTGGGAACAATTGATGGTACACATGTTGCCTTGGTTCAACCGCATGGTAATGAACAAGTCTATCTGAACATGAAGAACTTCCATTCCATCAATGTCCAAGCTGCTTGTTTGACGGATCTCTACCTTTTTACAGGTCTGTGCCCATTATTCGGGTTCAGTTCATGATGCCTTCATCATGCCGAACAGCACAATTCCACAGCTGATGTCATGACTGGACCCAGAGAGGGCCCAGTTGGTTGTGAAGTCACATATGTCATTTGTTTACATGTAATATCTGCTGCCACTCATCTGAAAAAGTATGCAAGATCATTGTGGCTTGCTGCATGCTCCACAACATTGCCCTGAGGAAGGATATCCCATATATTCCAGATGAGGGGGAGCTAGCAGTGCCACTGGGTGACAATTAACTGAGGATGACAGTGATGAAGAGGAAGGTGAAGACTTGCAGGCAGATGTCATCAATCACTACTTCATTTGAGTGTAAGTATGTAATGTCATGTGATTACTGTGACTGTATGGGAAACTGTAGAGGTCAGGATGTGTTTAGTATGGCATTATTTCTAATAGAGAGGGGATCTCATGCTATGAAGTATACAGCCAAGGTTTGCTCGCAATGTCAGACTTGTAAATGTTGCTACTTTGATGATCTGCTTTGTTTGTGTCCGTCTCATTGCAATGTGAGTAGATCTACTATGTGAGTAGATCTACAGCAGTTTGATATGAGGTTTGGGTCATATGTATAATTTGTGCAGTCTAAACTCCTTGTATTGTGTTTTAACCAGGTCTCTTCATGATGCCATCCTCATGTGTGCTTTTCAGTGCTGTGACATTGGCATGTAGCTGTTGCTATTCTGACATATGGCATGGACGTTGGTTGATCCAGGTAATGTTGATCACAGATATGGGTTGTATCAGTCCTGTGCCAAAGCAGCTTGTACATTGGGTGTATGGAATTCTGAAGTGCACAATACACATGTTTGATATGGTGTGTTGGTTCAATTGTCTCATGTATGTGATCATGTGGCCTTGAAACATGTCATCCAGTGCATTCCATGCATTTTCACTTCACAGTGTGTTGACAATGATCCTGTATGACCTTTGTGTAGCTGTCAATGTGTTTCCTCATTGCAGGCCACAGTGCCTGAGCCACAACACTGACATCGGTTTGTATCATGCCACCAGATGCTTGGTCATTGTAATAGGATGGACCTATGATCCAGGACTGTTGTACTACTCTCTGTCTGTGCCATGGTGTATGTTAAGTTGGCAGACATGGTTTTGGTATGTGATAAGGGTCAACCTAGTGACAATATCTAATCTGTTAGCCTATTCTACAGGGCAAGGTCTGACAAAGCCCTTTGTTCTGTGGCCTGGGGGATGGTACCTCTGGGATATCTGGACTGACTCAATATGGTTTTGCCATTCTTGGCTACGACGGTCCAGCCATTTTACAAGCCTATGTGCTATACTGTGCTATAAAATGTTTGATGTGACCAGACACTTGTGTAATTGTGTTGCTAATTATCCTCCGCAAGACACTACCTGAGACATTTCCCTCCTTATACTATCATATTATGTCTTCCTCATGTGAATCACATGGGTTTACAATTCAACATCTCAAAATCCTGAACAAATGGTAGAAGGCAGTGTTTTGTGGTAGGTGGAAAGTAGTTAAAGAACAGTCTTCAGAGTGAATCTGTGGTACATAAAGCAGTTCCTTTAGGAAGAGGTCACTTGCTGGCAGTGGTTGATGTCTTGCCATCTGCACCACCTGGATGCTTGGGTGGACATCTCCCCCTGTGCAGTGGGATCTGCTGGTACAGAGGCAGGGGTGCCTGAGGTGGGTCCTTCCCCTGACATGACCTCCCTTCCAGTATCTGCCACAGATGTTGAAGGGGTGTTGTGTTGCTCACAGACCCTGATTAGGGTACAACTGATCTCCCTGAACACCGGTGTTTGAGAGGCCAAGATGATGTTGGAGGCATTTCTATTTTTTCAAGGTTTCCTGATGGAAGTCCTTCTGCAGCTGCTTCATCTCCTGGAGTTTGGCAAGTACTTGCTTCATCACACCTTGAGATTGTTGGTAGGCTCCCAAGACTTGGCTGATGGTGTCCTGGCCAGGACCATCCCCAGCCACCTCATACTGCAGGCATACACCATCCCTCCCACGCACCCAACCCCCATGAGCTTGCACCTTTAGCACAGCTTGCCCTCTACTACTGGTTCTAGACCATCATTGTCGGAAGTGTTTTGCTGGGACTCAGGATCCTGGACTGGGGGGTACGAGATGTTTGAAACTGTCCTCAGGACACAGGTTTGAGGGTGACAGGCTGTCTGAGATGTTGAAGCAACAGGGCTGGGAGGAGTGGTTATGTTCACAGTGAAGCTCACTGGTGTAGCCTAACCAGGTTGCCCTGATGGGCCAGAGCTGTCCTCAATGTCCACACATCCAGGAATGGTGTCCTCACTGAGGACTTCATCCATGGGGGTAGTGGCAGTCCCTTCAGTGATCTTGGTATTCACAGTGGCAGCTAAGCCTGTTGATGTGAGAGATACAATGTTAAAGGTTGTATTGTGACATCTAACTCCAATAGTCAACAGTGTCATTTGGCTAGGGTCATGTACACATTGGATTAGCAGATTTCCCTCATTTGACAGGTACACATTTTAGTAACATACCTATACCATTTCAGTTAACTAGCTTCAGAATGTCTGAGTTTATTAGCACTTGGGAAGTTGGTCATAGACTTTAGTGCCAGCAGTGCAGGCTAAACAGTGGCTGGGCTGGATGTGGTTAGGTAATTTTAAGACTTAGTTGACTGTCATTCAGACAGACCCAGAACCTTGTTTTATATGTGATAGTTGTCATCATGTGGTCAGTGCATTGTGAATGTGTCTGCTGTCAATACCGTACATATGATGCATCTTGGGGCCTTTGATCTGTTTCAATGTTTTTGCACACACGTTGAGCTAGCCTGTCCACAATATTTTCCTCTTGGCATAACTGCTCAAGATGAATCTAGGTTGTAACCACATAACAAAGTGTACCATGATCTGTATCTCGGTCCCTCCCAGGTGGATAAACTTCATTTGTGATTTCACAGACAAATACACAATGTCATATGGACACTGGCCTGGTTAATGGAGTTACAGGGGCTGGCCGTCCTGGGATCTACAGTCAAGTATTACAGTCAAGTACTACATGCAGCATACATAGGTCATCCTCTCAGTTGGGTACAGTTCAGTGGCTGAGTAGTGGGTAAAGGGTAATTCGAGCAGAGGACACTGTTGTGGCTGAGTTTAGTGACAGTACCAGTGCCTTCCGGCCTAAGCATTCTTGTCAGTGCTGTCCACCCACACACTATACAGACGTCATCCTCTCAGGTGGACGCATTCCAATAGGGAGTTGACACACAAGGTAATTTTGAGTAGGATATACTGTTCTGGCTTTTGTAATAGTGGAACAGTGCCTGCTGGTAATTGTAATGCTGTAAATCCCAGTACTACACATACTATACAGAGATGTAGTTTCCCCAGGTGAGTCTATTTCACATGTTAAGGGCCAGACAGGGGGCTTTTGACAGGTGGGCACTGGGCTGTTGAGTAGGTTGACAGTGAAGTTGGCAAAAGGTGAGCAGTGAGCATGCATGAAAATATGTTTAAGTGATATTTTTGTGTTGTGACTTATCAGACTCCTCTCCCCCCGGTATTCCTGTCAAGCCCTCAGGATGCAGGATGGCTAAGACCTACTCCTCCCATTATGTGATTTGTAAGGGAGGAGGTGGGGGACCACCACCAGTCTTCTGGACATGCATCTGATGCCTGGATGCCATGGAACTGACCTTCCCTCTGAGATCCTTCTACCTCTTCCTGATCTTGTCCCTTGTGTGCGGGTTGTGGCCTGTAGCATTCACTCTGTCAACTTTCCCTTGCCACTTTTCCAATTTTCCTGGCAATAGTAGTGTACTAGACTTGGGCTCCAAATAGATGTGGCCCCACTCTAATGATTTCATCCACGATGACTCAACGCATTTTCAGTGAAATAGGGATTTTCTGGGGTAATATGGTGGTGGTAATCAAAAAACTGACAGGTGGTTGGAAATAAATAGGTGACAGGGAATAAATGGAGTAAAGAGCTGCAAATGGATGTGGTAGGAGTGTGTTCCGGGTGTGGGATATGTGCTTAGTGAGAATTGGAGGGGTGTATATTCTATGGTTTTTATCTTTTTTGATAATGCACTCTGACTACAGTGTGTTGAGTTGCAGATGCAAAGGATTGTGTGCAAAGGAGTGTGTTTTATAGTGTGCTTTGCAGTTGTGTTGGGTGTGGCAAAATGTGTCAGCTGTGTTGTCCAATGTGGTGTAGAGTATTACATTGTTGACCGCAAACCGCCGTGGTTTGGACCACCACAGCCATGGCTGACCACCACTGCAAATTTGCACTTGTAATACGTTCAGTAGTTGGTTGATGGGCTGTCGGTGCTGGTGGTCAAACCACATATTTCCTGCCCTCCAAAGTACTGGCAGTATAAGTTTTTTGTCAGGCTTTTGCCAGTCCTGCCTGTGCAACTCATAAAATGGTAGTATGTATGACCGTCAACATGGTGGGCATTTGGCCGTCATTACTATGGCAGTCTGGTGACCTGACAGCCAAACTCATAATGAGGTACTTACTTCTTTTTGAAAAACTTCTACTGGAGTCTTCGTTATGCTGGCACCCTCTTGCATTCTCAAACTGGCTTAAGCCTTTATTCCAACCATCCTTAAGATTTATTTCCGACCTATCCTCATTTCTTGCTTAGATTTCTTACTAGGTGACTTTGAAATATTTCATGTTTAAGGGCGAGGCAATAGGAGTTTTTTATGGCACGTGTTAGATCTGACAGCCTTAGGGGTGTCATCGCCCAACTTTTTGTCTCCTTCCCTCCATTTTTCTGACCCTGTTTTTTCTAGCTTTAGGACTCTGTGCACTTTACCATTGCTTGCCAGTGCTAAAGTGTATATGCTCTCACCCCTTAACATGGCAACGTTGGTTCCTACCCAATTGGCATATTTAATTTAGCTGTAAGCCGCAGGTAAAGTGCACTACATGTGCCCAGGGCCTGTAAATTAAATGCTGCTAGTGGGCCTGCAGCACTGATTGTGCCACCCACAGAAATAGCCCTTTAACCGTGTCTCAGGCCTGCCATGGCAAGGCCTCTGTGTGTAGTTTCACTGCCACTTTGACTTTGCATTTAAAACTACTTGCCAAACCTTAAAGTCTCCTTTTTCTGCACATAGGTCACTCTTAAAGTAGGGCCTAGATAACCCTTAGGGCAGGGTACTATGTAAGTAAAAAGCAGGACCTCTTTTTTACATGTCCTGGTAGTGAAAAACTCCTAAATCTGTTTTCCACTACTGCAAGGCCTGCTTCTCATGTACTTTTAAGTGGCAGATTCTGATCTGGAAGGAGGTGCCCTGTCATGTTTAGTATTGCCAGAACGGTAATAGAAAATCCGGCTTGCTGGTGAAGTTGCATTTAATATTATTATTTTAGAAATGCCACTGTTAGAAAGTAGAGGGCGATTCCAGCCAGGGAACCACGACTGTATGCTGATTGCTGAATGCTTCGCTACAGATGCTAACGCAGACCACAGGCCTTTGCTCAGGTATGGGGGTTGATGTCTTCCCAGGGGAACCTCAAAGGCAGAATTAGAGCTTAACATGCTGTGCTCAAATTACAACTTGGATAGGAAATAGTCCATCGATCATAGTGACAACATGATTGCGTTGTTTTTATGCTTCACTCTTCTCGTCACAGTTTTAATACTGTCATGTTGTGTCGTCCTGGTTATTGTAGCTCACACTTTGCTATCAAAGATGCAGTTGTTTTATTAAACTCATTATTGAAACATATACTGCCTCTGTTTGTCATTTATATATGAGACTGAATTGTAAATGAGAGAACCGGATGCGACCTGAGTGACCACGACTTCCCTGAGAAGCCTAGCATGTCATGCGCTCGGCTGCCCAATCGTCACTATCCTTTGGTAGAGATGAGGCACTGCTAGTTAGCCGGAGCAAAACTCGGACTGGAGCGACAGGTGTAACCCACAGTGGGTCGGACTCAGTCTCCCACACCGCGGGCGATTCTGCCGCTCAAAATCCAGTAGACTCATTAGAACGCCATGTTGCTTAGGCTCTTATTATTCTAATCCTGAAATCCTGTCACTCATACAGGAATTTAGTGTTGCACTGGAAACAAAGATAGACTCAATGTCCATGGACATAAATCATCTTAGACTAGACCTCCACAAGGTTGCCAAGTGAGTCACTAACACTGAGGAAGAGGTCACTACCTTAGAGAGGCACGTTAAAGAACTCCTGCCAATGGTTGCAGGTTTAAAATGTAGCTGATATCTTTCTTGAGGAATGGATTACTACTGTGCTGAAGCACAAATGACTTTCAAAAATGTTCTCCATATAATGAACGCATAGAGCCTTGGTGCCTGTGCCCCGCCGTGGAGCACCACCCAAGTCTGTTTCTTCAATTACGGAGACAGGGACGCAATTCCCTAACACATATGTGCACCTGACCCCCACCCCATGCAAACAAAACCATTCAAACATTCCCTGACTTTACAAGGAGGGCCCAGGACCTCCAGAAATCAATCATGGCAGTTAAGCGACTAATGAGGGAGCACAATATTAAATACAGCCTACTGTTCCCAGCCAGGCTCTGCGTTTGATATGAGGGCAAATAGCACTTTCGTGATTCACCACAGGAATGGTTTGAATCCTTAGGCCTGTGACCTAGGCAACAACCTTTGGAATGGAGAGAACTGAGACACAGGGGCCCGTAGATCGACAGATGAATATCCGGCATCCAACAACCAACCTGGGCCTGTAGCGATAGTGGAAAAGAAGCACATCCTGATATGTCCAGACAGCGCTCTGCAGACAGAGACTGTGTCATCAGACACGCAGAACTCCTTCTTGCTGCTGTGTCTGGTCTAGGAGACACAAAGTGATGGAACTGTGATGGGATGAGCCGGAGCCGCCTAGTGATAGATAGCGTCACATCCTATAATACAGGTATTGCTGCAGACTGAAGTGCCAGCCCGACACTTTTATAGACTAATAAACTTCCCCTTTCCTTAAGGTGACTAAACATTTCTTTTTTGCTTGATATTAAAATGGGATGGGTGATCTATACTTCTTAACTGGGACAGAATTGGGACTGGGCCAGCGTAGATTGCTGAGCTTAATATGGGGTTCCGATCTGCATGGGTCTTGGTTTCCTGCTATGTTTATAGTTAGAATTGAAAGGATACGGAGGGTAATTGGGGGTCTTTGCTACCCCTTGACCGTTAGTTATTCTGGGTGGGATGAGTGAATACTGCCCAAGGGTGGGTAGTAGGAAGGAGGTTTAATATTATTTTGCTCACCTATATGTTGTTATTTTTAGTAAGTTGGGGAGGGAGGTTTCAGGTATCTTAGAAGTAGTAAGCTGGATCTTAGCATGAATCCTTGAAAAGGAGCGTTATTCACACTAACTGTTATTATATATCATGTCTAGGAGGATTGAGTATAAACTGTTGACCTGGGTTGTGAAGTGTTTTAGCAGTACACCGAAACGAAATAGAGTGCATGCACATCTTGAAAGACATGGTCTAGCAGTGGCGTTTCTGCTGGGGTCACACCTATGGGGAGATTGTAATAAATGTCTGAAGAGAAGATGGAGGGGACTAATCTATGCTACATCCTATTCTGGCATTGCTGGGGGGCCCTAATATGGGTGGCTCCTGGGATTCTGTTCAAGTACACACGAGTAACCCTAGATGGAAATGGTAGATATGTTATATTGGAGAGTACACTAGATGATGGTGCCTTTATTGGCAAGGTGTTGGCAGCCGCGCAGGTCTCCTCGACAGCAGAGGTTATCCTAGCAGCAGACTTAAATTGAGCATTGGATGGGCAACTGCATAGGGACGCCCTTGACATGGCGCTAAGCCTCATATGACATCGCCTCTTAAACAGACTCTGACAAGTTTGAGTCTCGTTGATATCCGGTGCATGCAGGACACACATTCACTCACATATTCCTGTTACACGCCAGCAGTGGATACATACAGTCATCTAAATTACTTCTTTATACATGCAACAGTGCCACATAAGGTGGTGGACACGCACTATTTACCCGCTACATATTAGATCATTGCCTTTGTTTGTCTCATACTCTCTGGAAAGGCAGCGGCCTAGGGTACTCTTATGGTGGCTGAATACAGACTCCCTGATGGATCTGGCCTTCATGAGTACACTATCAGAGGTCCTTTCCAAATATTTGGAACACGACTGGGACAGCACAGTTAGTAGGGCCTTGGAGTGAGATGCTATGAAGGTAGTGCTTCAGGAGCATGTTTCAAGCTACCTCAGTCGGTATTTGCCAGATGTTGGAGGATGACTTGACACAACAGGAGGCGACACTAGAAGTGCTCAAGAGATGGGTGACAGCCAATCCTAAGATCATGGGAGACCGGGACAGACAGAGGCACAAGGTGTGTGAACTGTGGAAACAACTACAAAAATATATACAGAGTTCAGGCAATGACAATGGTATATGGAGGGGACAGGAGGACTGCTGGCACGATTGATAAGATCAGAGATTGAAGCCTATCCCAATTTGGTGGTAGGGGATCAGCAGGATGAGTGGTGGACATGCAGCAGGCCACAAATATCGCCACTGCATCTCATTTGCAGGAAGTATATAGGGAAACTCGACGCAAGACCATAGATCTACCTATCTTGCAGAGCTGCAGCTGCTACACCTCTCTCTTCGAGGACTGTGAGCAATTAGCTACCCCCCAAATAACAAGAATTGCTCAATGCGGTGACCTCACTAAAGTCTGCTAAGTTACAAGGAGGCACCAGGCTCCCTGCAGAATTTTATGAGCTCTTCCCCAACTCACTGGTTGATAAATTATTGCCAGTTTGTACGGAGGTACTAGAGAGAGGCCTGTCAAGGATCATGCAAAAACTAGTAAGTAATCATGTGCAAATAAGTGAACATGTAAAATATTCACTTTGAATTATGGTTGGATAACATAACATTGTTACATTTTAGGGAAAATATACAGTGATTACATATTTGCATACTTGCCTCTGTATTTGCATTAAGATATATGTGAATTTTTTTGCCAAAAGGGAAGTCAAAGCAGTGTACAGACGTTCATTGCAGTGGTGCGAGACAATGAACTACATGCTTGATGACTCATATCCAAAGACAGCTGCCGCATGAGCCAGGCATCTGACTCATCCCACTGCGGCAAGATACCAACTATAACAAGCATTTGCAATGCAACGGGTCTCGCGTTTGCTCATGATAGAGCTGATCGCGTTGTAAACTCCTAACCCGACTTTTCATCTATAGGCAAAAGTGCTTTTATGTACGTTACCTGAAAAAGTTAAATTAACTGTGTAAAGCGCTCAACTTCTGCCAAGCGAAATCACGCTACGGAAATAGAGAAAAGGTAGTCCACGATCCGACAGAAAACAGCGAGCCTCGCATGTTTTCTGTACTTGGTCACTGCGCTCGAGGAGGCCTAACCACCGGAAAAGGCATGACGTGTGCATGCCTTCCACTAATGAAAACAAGCAGATTTTACTAGGCAAGCCCACGAACCAATCAAACACACTGACCTGACGTTGACAGGGCTCCGAGCCCTTTTCTAATAACTAAAGCGCCTTGCTTCGATACGCATGCGCGAGCGCATGCAATGCAAGCTCGACCCTAAAAACTCACCCCAGTCAACAAACCTTCCTTCACATTCCTTCTTCAAGGATTTTGCATCCTCGTCCAAGCATTTGGATTTAATAATCAGAGCTGAAATCTTTACTTACCAGATGAAGCGTTCCAGACTTCAGTTGACCTGTAAGGAAAGAAGAAAAGCTTAAAAGGTAATACAAAAAAGATGCAGCACGGCATTAGTTTACTATGACAAGACATTTAATTAGCAAAGGCGATTACACCAACATAAGAACTAAAAAAGATTGAATGCTGATAACAGACCCAAAAAAGCATTAAGTCACCAGGAACATTTCAAATAGTTCCTTTACCACTCGTGGTAAAAAGAAGGATTTACAAAACTTTTGCCTTTTATGAATACCGTGTTGAATTATTTCATGTTACAGCACTATTTCTATTCAAGTTAATTTGCATAACTTCAGAGAAAACCAAAAAAAAAGTTTACGGAAGTGAGTTCACATTTTGCAGTTATAAAAGACACCCAAGAAGCTGTATGTATGGGTATGTGATATTAATTTATGTACAAAAGAAGTAGTAAAACATTCATGTGTGATTTGTGAATTGGCAATTTAAATATTTTATTGAATATTGTTTTAGATGCCATCTATGATCTCTATCTCCAGCCCACCTATTTCTGGTGAGAATTAACCTTGAAGCTATCCACACTGTAGCCTCCCAATTGTAAGCAGATACCTATATCTTTGCAGGGCTTTAGGGAAAGTCTAGAGTAATAAGGGCTGGGAGGAGGTACTAGTGTGAATAATTCTTAACTAGACATAAAGCTAAATCCCCTTTTTGTAATTTCTTTTAAAATGTCGTCAATTAAAATTAAGCTGAGAGGACATCTTCCTGGAAGGCTCTCCTCCCTGAATCTTACCTACACTCGGGAGCTCACATCTAATTCTGAGAACCAGGTAGGGAGTTAGGAGGTGGGTCCCTATCGTCTCCGCAATGCCTTGGGTGCTGCTCTTCTCTCCATGTAACAGTGTACCATAATCACTGCCAAGGCCTCCACCCAGATTGTATGAGGCAGGCCCTTATTGTACTGTTACAAAGCCGGGGAGGGACCCCATGGAGGTGGGGAAACAACCTTAACAACTACGTTTGAATTACTACTTGCTTTAACAACGAATCTTGAAGAACTACTGGGTCTTAACAACGAAGTTTTGAACAATTACTGGTTTAACAACGATTTTACCTTAACAACTAGTGCCAGAACAACGCATTTTAAGGAAAGTGAATTATTTTTTGATGAATTTTAAGGTGAGTTTTGTGTTTTGTTTTTTATTTGTTTAGGGTTTAATTATTATATGTTTAGTTTTTTAAAGTATATTGTGTGGATTAAGTAATGGATTCTATGGGTTGTGGTTGTTATGGGTGGGGTATTGTATTAATACTCAGGTATTATTTTAAGTACTTTTGTATTTTTTATGTGTTGTAATTTATGTTGTAGGTTTAGGGGCGGGATATATGGGATGTAGGGGTTATGGGTGGGGAAGTGTTTTAATACTCAGGTATTAATTTAAGTACTTGTGTTTTTTTATATGTTGTAATTTAAGTTGTTGGTTTAGGGGCGGGATATATGGGATGTAGGGGTTATGGGTGGGGAAGTGTATTAATACTCAGGTATTATTTTAAGTAATTGTGTTTTTTTATATGTTGTAATTTATGTTGTGGGTTTAGGGGTGGGATATTTGAGATGTTGGGGTTATGGGTGGGGAAGTGTATTAATACTCGGGTATTAATTTAAGTACTTGTATTTTTTTATATTGTAGTTTATGTTGTGGTTTTAGGTGCAGGATATATGGGATGTAGGGCTTATGGGTGGTGAAGTGTATTAGTAATTGGGTGTTAATTTACATAGTTGGGTATTTTATTTTTGTTTTGTGAAATTGGTCTGGGGTAGTATATTCATATTTGAGTATTTTATTAGGACTTTAAGTATTTTTTTTCCTTTTATTAAGGGTATATTGTGGATTAATTTTTGGAATGTATGGGTTGTGGTTGTTATGGGTGGGGAAGTGTGTTAATACTTGGGTATTAATTTAAGTAATTGTATTTTATTAAATTTTGCAATTTATGTTGTGGGTTTTGGTGTGGGATATATGGGATGTAGGGGTTATGGGTGGGGAAGTGTATTAATAATTGGGTATTAATTTAAGTTATTGTATTTTATTAAAATTTTGAATTTATGTTGTGGGTTTAGGGGTGGGACAAATGAGATCTAGGAGTTATGGGTGGGAAGTATATTAGTAGTCTGGTAATATTTATTGTATTTGGTTATTTTTTTTTATTTTTTTTATTGAAAGTATATTTAGAATTAGGGGTGGGATATAGGGGATGTAGGGTTTATGGTTGGGGTATTGTTCTTATGATTAGGTTTTTTTTTCTATGTTTGAGGTTTTTTTTTTTAAAGGCTAATTATTTTTTGGGGGATGCAATTTGGTTTATTGGTGGATCATGATTTGGACATGTATTGATAGTTTATAATTTTTTATTATGGGTGAATTATTTCTTTGTGTTATATTTGTAGGTTTTGTATTTTTTTGTTGTTGTTATTGAAGGTGTAAAAATAATTGTGTTTAAAAATAGTTATGTTTAAAAATGTATATTTGATTTTTAAATAGTATAGTAGTTGGTCTAGTAGATTTTGGAATATAATAATGTTAAATTTTTTTATTTTAAATATTTATTAGATTTAAAAAAGAAATTGTGATTTTTAAAATTTGTAAAAATGTTTTTTATTTTTTATTTTGATATTATTTTTTTTGATCTGATGTAATTAATATTATTCATATTTTTTAATTATTTTTTGGGATGTATAATTTTATACAATTATTAATTTGTCTTAATATTATTTCTAAAAATTAATTAATTAAATAAATATTTGTAGATTATATATAGATTTTTATTTTATTTTTGGTGTTAGAAATGTTTGCATTGCAATAATGTTTTTTTTCATGTAAATTTAATTTTTTTAAAATCAAAATACCATTCTTTTTTTTAATATATTTTTTATTTTGAACATAATCAAGTTTAAAAAATGCAAAAAAAATGTTTAAAATTATTTTTTGATATTTACAGATGTATAGAATTTTTTATTTTTATTTTTTATATTTCTTTATCTATTTTCTGTGGTATTTTCTTATTTTCCCTATTATAGTCTATGAGTGAAATAGTCCGTTTTCTATTTTCAGTGCTATTCCATGTTTACATTGTTTGACGTCTTCTGTATTCAGTCGGTGGAGCGTCGCGGTTAAGATAGGACGGAAGAGGAGACCTCGTTCAGGTAAGTGGGATTATAATTTTTTTTACAGTATGCAGTAGGGTATTTTTATTACAGAAATAGTTGTCGGAGGTAGTTATAAGGTAGGTAGTAGATTTTCGGTGTTTGTTATGTTTCTTATGTTTAATTATTTGTTATCGTATATTTTTGAATACGATAGTGGTTTCATAAAAGTAAACACATTTGTTTAGCAGTGTTTTATCTTACAAATGATTATACTGCTTTTGTAGTAGTTGGAAAGAAATGTATATTTTTTTGATAAATTTAGTTTTGGGATTTTTGAGGGAGTTAGTTGTTCGGTTTATGATTTTTTTTTTTACTTCATTGTAATAGGTTTTGTGATTAATTTTTTATTTTGTGTTAGTAGTATCCTTTATATTGTTTTCATGTCTTTTTCTTGATAGTTAATGTTTTAATTAATGATGTGGCTTTGGTTAGTAGGTGATTAATTTTGTTACATTTTTTTGGTAAAAAAAAGTATATTTGTTATTTTACGTTTTTTAGATATTTCTCGAATTTCTGGTTTGGTAAAGTATTATATTTTATTTCTTTCATTGTTTTTATAGTATATAGAGTTTTTTTTCTTTTCATCCATGCAATATGAATATTTTTTATTTGTTTTTGGATGACTAATTTTATTTTATTTTTTTCTAAGTATGAGGTGCTTCTTTCTATATTAATGAAGAAGATTTATTCAGCATCACATGTTTGGATAAAAACATGAAAACTTGAAAGGTAAGAATAATTTTTGTTGTGTAAATTTAGTGTAAAAAAAATCTTTAAAATGCCAATTTAATTGATGGTGTTTGGTCTTTTTTAGAACTGGCAAGTAATTTTTCAGTAGGTTAGTGGTTGTTAGTAATGTAGAATATATGCTAGACTGTTGAGGTACTCTGATGGTGTTATTGTATCAAATTGTTGTATTTTTGCCAAAATTATTTCGGTAATTTCTTTGCTTTTTTTACTTGTGCGTGGGTTCAGGCTACCTGACAGTGATTGAGCAAGTCTCATTTCTTGGAAACTTTGTTCCTTTTTCAAACTTTCCATGAAATGATACAGGTTTGGGTGGGGTTTACCTATTACTTTATTGAAGGAGTTGTGCCATCCTTCAATGGCATAATTAGTCTTTGCACCACCTTCTAAACAGGTTTGGTAGCAGTTCCACCATTCTATTGGAAATCTTGGTTTTCGTCTGCGACCAGATCTGTTTAGGTGTCCAATCCAGGTTTCTTCTAAGTAATTTAGTAAGGGTTCTAATTTGTCTTCATTTTGTGTATAATAGTTAGACTCTGTTATTGCGGTGTAATACTCATCTACTTTTGTAGGTGGTACAAAGCATAATGCTGTGAGTTTTTTTAATTCAAATTGTAGAATGCAATCTGAGAAATATTCTCTACTTAGGGATGATTTTTGTATTCTACGCCAATATGCTTGTGAAAAGTGGAAAAAGCATCCTTGAATTTGGGTTTGTGGATATATTTTTAGTATTGTATTTATCATTGATAATTCGAAATCTACTATTACTTTTCTAGGTGTTTTATTTAATGTTTTGTTTTTGATTGTTGATAAAAATTCATTGTATGTAGAGGAATGTTTATCAGGTAGTAATGAATACACTAGGGGGATTGTAGTGTTATTTTTTGTGGCATGTATGGTGTAAATTTGAGTGAATGGATGGGGTGTAGATTTAAAAGTTCCATCCATCATCCAAATTTCACTATTTTGTAGGATTAGTAAATTGGATGTTGTGCTGAATATTAAAATTCTTTTTTGAGGGTTTTCGTTGTCGTGAATGAGGAAAGTTTCTTTGGAGAAGTTAATTGTTAGTTCTGGGGGGATGTTAATGTCTTCATAGGTTTGTGGTGTTATATGTTGGGGATTACTTGCCAGTCTTTCTCGTTGAAATATTCTCCTAAGGTTTGGTACAGAAGGCATGCTATCAGAAATCTGTACTGGAATATTTTGTACTACCTCCCTTATAACTTGTCCGCAGGACTCATTGGAGGTATGTGCAATGTTTTTTATTTTTTGTATGTTTTCTCTTATCTCAATTTCTATTGCAGAGGCAGAGTGGTTGTGATCTGATGTCTTAACAACTGTGTTTTCTAGAGTTACAGCTCTGCCTCTACAATGTGAAGAGTAGAATTGTACACACCTCCAATGGCTCCTGAGGTTGACAACCTTGTCTCTGCAATAAAGATAACCTTCATACTTTAGTAGCTGGTTTCCGGTTCTTGAGGTTATGTAACTTGCTTCTCCTTGCGATGCCATTTGTGAAATATCTGTAAATAATATAAAAGAAATAGGTTAAAAGAAGTTTGCAGTTTTTATTATTAAATGTGTGATGGATTTAGTTTACTACTTAGTAAGTTAATTAATATATAATGTGTTCTATTTGTAAGTGTTTGGTGTAGGTGGTTTGTTATCTTTTATATTTGGTGATTGTGTGTTATTTATTGAGGTAATTAGGTTAGTGGGGGGTTTTAGGTTTTGGGGAGGGGGTGGGGGTTAGGAGGTTTTAGGTTTTGGGGTGGGGTTGGGGGGGTGGGGCGTTTTTGGTTTTGGGGAGGGGGTTGGGCTGAGGGGGTTTTAGGTTTTGCAGTGGGTTTGGGGGAGTGGGGTGTTTTTGGTTTTGGGGAGGGGGTGGAGGGTCAGGGGGTTTTAGGTTTTGGGATGGGGTTGGGGGGGTGGGGCGTTTTTGGTTTTGGGGAAGTGGTAGAGGGTGAGGGGGTTTAAGGTTTTGGGGTGGGGTTGGGGGGTGGGGCGTTTTTGGTTTTGGGGAAGTGGTAGAGGGTGAGGGGGTTTTAGGTTTTGGGGTGGGGTTGGAGGGGGTGGGACATTTTTGGTTTTGGGGAGTGGGTGTGGGGTCAGGGGGTTTTAGGTTTTGGCGTGGGGTTGGGGGCTTGGGGGGGTGGGGCGTTTTTGGTTTTGGGGAGGGGTGGGGGGTAGAGGGTTTTCGGTTTTGGGGTGGGGTTGGGGGGTGGGGCGTTTTTGGTTTTGGGGAAGTGGTGGAGGGTGAGGGGGTTTTAGGTTTTGGGGTGGGGTTGGGGGGGTGGGATGTTTTTGGTTTTGTGGAGTGGGTGTGGGGTCAGGGGGTTTTCGGTTTTGGCGTGGGGTTGGGGGTTGGGGCGTTTTTGGTTTTGGGGAGGGGTGGGGGGTCAGGGGGTTTTAGGTTTTGGGGTGGGGTTGGGGGGGTGGGGTGTTTTTGGTTTTGGGGAGGGGGTGGGGGGGTTAGGGGGTTTTAGGTTTTTGGGTGGGTTGGGGGTGGGGCGTTTTTTTTTTTTTTTGGGAGGAGGTGGGGGTTAGGGGGTTTAGGTTTTGGGGTGGGGTTGGGGGTTGGGGCGTTTTTGGTTTTTGGTTTTGGGGAGTGGGTGGCGGGTCAGGGGGTTTTAGGTTTTGGGGTGTGGTTGGGGGGGTGGGGTGAGGGATGTAGGGTGAATGGTGATTATTAGTAATGCTTTTATTAAGAATGCTTTTACAATGAAATATTGTTGTTAAGGCATTTGTGGTAAAATTATTAGTAGTAAGAACAAGGTTGGTGTTCTGTCCTTGTTGTTAAGGTACTAGTTATTTTGGAAGTTGGTGTTTTGTTGTGAAATTTATTTATGTTTATAGTCCAGCAGCTGTTTAGAGGTAAGTGTTTGGTGGAGTTGTAATAGTTATTTTTTTTATATAATATATGTACTGTGTTTGTGAAGTGTTTTTAATTTTATTGAATTTATGAGTTTGGTGTTAAGTTAAGGGGTATTTGAATAAGAATGTTTGTTTAGTTTTATTTAACTAGAAAATCTGGTTGTATGTTATAATGAAAATATTATACTTACTTTAAGTTTATTTTGTTATTTCAGATGTTATTTTTTTTTTAATTGATTTATTTCACTTTTTTATGTCTTCTGGTGTTTGTTTGGGTTCTTGGAGTCTGTAAGAAATCAGAAAGAGTGTATTATTTAGTTTATTCTTTTGTTTTATTAATTATTTAGTTTTTTTGATTTAGAAGTAATTTTTTTAGTAGGTTTGAAATTTGGTGAATAATATTTGGATTTTGGTTAAATTTATTAGGTGAATTAATTTTTTTTTTTAAACTAATTTGTAGATTTAATTTTTTATATATATATTTTAATTTTATTATGGTATTCGTTATTTAACAATTTTTGTAATGCAATTGTTTATGGTTTAGTGAAATTGTTTTTGAATAATGGTAATGGTTTACCTTTGATGGTGAAGGTGTGGTGTTTATCTTTTTGGTCAGATTCTTGATATTTATGTCTGTAACAAAATAGTACGAAAGGTACATTAATTATATATTATTTTAGCTGTGGTATAGGTTAGTAAATTTCTTTTTATTTATTTATGGATATTTTACCTTGTTATCTCAGTAGATGGCGGTGTTGGATAAATTATATTTTAATTCTTTTCCGTAGTGATATGCTCGTCTTCTCTGTAAGTTGTTTGGTGTAGTAATGAGTAGAAAATGGAGGTCGTTGGTATTTATATGTGTTTTTGTAAGTATTGTTTTATTTGTAACTTGAATGTGTTTTCGATGTGTTTTTTTATTATGAATTTGTTTGTGATGTTAGATATAGATAATTGTGGAGTGTATTTGTTTTGTAGTTTGTATTTTTTTTATGTTCGTTCTCGTTTGTTTAGTAGAGGAAGTACTTCATGGGTCATGTAGAATGTGTTGTAGGACTATCGTTTTATGTAGGTTTTTTTTTAGTGTTGTGTTTGTTTTATAATTATTTAAGTATTATTTATTTTGATTTAAAACGGTGTTTATATGTTTTGGATTTTTGTGATGTTTTGTTTTTTGTATGTAGGAAATATATTGTTATTTTCGATGTCGTTTTTTTTTACGTAGTACTGTAGTGGTTTAAGATTTTATTTATTAATCGTTATTGTTTAGTTGTGATATTAATTATTAATATTTTTCGTTGTTTGGAGTTTGTTTTAAATATATTAGGTGTTTAGGCGTTTTCGGTGTTGGGTAGTATTTGTTTGGGTATTCGTTGTTTGGCTAGTCGTTTGTTTGGGTAGTAGTTATTTTAGGATTCGTTGTTTAAGTATTCGTTATTTGGGTAGTAGTTTGTTTGGGTATTCGTTATTTGGGGGACTCGTTATTTAGGTAATATTTTTTTTGGGTAGTCGTTGTTTAGGTAGTAGTTATTTGGGGAGTCGTTGTTTAGGTAGTCGTGGTTTACATAGTAGTGGTTTAGTGGAATATTCGTGATTTAGTGGTTTTTCGTAGTCGTTAAATAGGTGTTCGTTGTTCAGGAATAATTTAGTTAATGTTTTTTTTCGTTGTTTATACTTTGTTGTAAAATAATTCGTTTTATAGGTTTTTTCGATGTTGGGAAGTCGTTGTTTAAGTAGTAGTTGTTTAGGTAGTAGTGGTTTAGTGTCATATTCATGGAGGTGACCTCTTACCGACCACTCTCTATGTTAAATGTAGACCAGAAGACCCACAGCTATGTCTTGGAGGCAAGACTGCTTTCACATTTCCCACACCCAATTTATGTTAAGCAGTCAGGATTTATTCCACAGAGAAACACACTGCACAACCTGCATCACCTTTCCCATGTACTACAGGCAACACAACTGGAGGACGACCCTTATGCGCTTGCCTTTCTTGATATTGAACAAGCTTTTGATTTGGTACGCTGGGATTATTTGTGGAGGGTGCTGGACAGATTAGGGCTGGGGCTCACCTGTAGTAATTGGGTCCAACTGCTTCATAAAACTCCACGAGCAAGGTTGAGAATGGGATGGTTCATCTCAGAGACATACGACTAACAAAGAGACACCCGACAGGGATTCTCCCTGTCCCCACTGATTTTTGCCATTACAACGGAGCTGTTGGTCTGTGACTTAGGCAAGGCCTACATGGATAAGGAATACAGACTGACAATACAAAGCATATAGGTCCAGATTTAAGAAGGCCTAGTGTCATCTAGCGACACATAAACATAATTTTGCACGCTAATGTGGCGTTACATGGTCAAAATTTCTGTGCCGTATGTACAAAGTGGTGCAATGCATGCATTGCGCCACTTTCTAACCCCTTGCGCCACATTATGCCTGCACCAGGCATAATATATGCAAGGGGGGCATTCCCCCATGAGGGGGCCACACAAATGGTGTAAAGAAATCTAAGAGATTTCTTTCTGTCATTTTTACCAGCATTTTTCATGCCTGCTCAAATCAGGCTTTAAAAGAGGGCATTCCATTGCTTTCAATGGGCCCCCTAATGTACTGTTCAGGGTTAGTGTCAACATTTTAATTACAAATACAAATTAAATGCAAATTAAAGAGTTAATTAAGAGTATTCAATGTGGAGTGAGCTAGACGAATGGAAGCAGATGGAAAAAAAGAACAAAAGAAACCAGTGGGAAAGCCACCTCACCTTGTTTCAAATTTTGCATTGAAGGAAGTGATATTCATGTACCTTGGAGTAGGAGTGATCTTGTGTCATTCACTAATGATTTTCCAAGGCTGAGAGAAAAAACAGTGGAATGGTATCAGCAGGTCAAGAGATTTGTGAAGATTTCACAAGTTTTGAACACAATATTCGACTTGATGGTACAGAGTGACCTGTGGGCAGAATGTAAAGGGGCTAGAGAGGGAACCTGAGAAAAATCCAATAGCAAATGCTCCTTTACCGTGGGTGGGTGAGAACCAGGTTCAAGTTTCAGGGTTTGCACAGCCCTATAGCAATAACCTTGTACAGTCACAGAATGTACAGAGACCGAGAATACATTAATGTGCCCCAAGCACCATTGATGCAAATTCCACAAGCTTCAATGCCGCAACAAAATGCAAATAGTTCCTGCTTCTATTCAAATTAAGCCCCAAATCTAAACCAGAATTCCTTCCAGAATCAGAATCCATTTCAGCAGTTTCCTTTGTTCGATGCCTTAAAGGGCTACAACTCTGACCAGTCACAATGACGGAGCCTGAGAGGGGAGTAAGAGTGCATACTTGGCTCAGTCCTAGAGGAGGACCAGAGTGGTCAATTTGCAGAAGGTGAGGTGAATGCCATCCCATGTTGTTCCTGATCAATACTGGTGCTACTCTGTGTGCCGTTAGAACAGTGGAGGTCCAATTCCCACTCCTCCCAGGAAAAAGAACCCAAGTTGAAGGATTTGCTAATCAGCAACTGACAAACCTTGTAACATAAGAAGTACCTGTGAAAATAAGTTGGGGTCTGGGACTTTTCAGGAAAGGACATTTGTCTCATAAAAAAAGTTGAACCAGTTCACAAAAAAGTAAAACCCAATGTTGAGTATGTAAGAACTGAACAGTACAATCTGATCCCCGAAACAATTGCTGGGATTACCCCAGTGATTGAGTCAATGATGCAACAAGGCTTATTGAAGAAAATATTAGGGAGTCAATGTAACTCACCCATTATGGGTTTGCGGAAGTGTAGTAGCAAGTATAGCATAGTGAAGGACCAACGCTATTTCTGTTCCCTGTTGTCCCATGTTACTGAATCCAGCTGTGATTTTGTTTTAAATTCCATGTGAGTCTGAGTGGTTCATTGTCATCGATTTGTGTAGAGCTTTTTTCTCTGTCCCTTTGCATGAGGATAGCCAGTACCTTTTTGCTTTTCAGTTCCAGAATTGTGTTTTTTTGCATGGTGCTGAATCCCACAGGGGTTTTCAGCAAGTCCCTCAAATTTTAATCAGATTTACAAAAAAAACCTTGGGTCTCTGATCATGCCTTGTAACTCTGTCCAAATACAATATATTAACATGCGTTTGGTGATGTTTGATACTCAAGAAGCTTGCAAATGAGACACCATTGCATTACGGAACCAATTGAGCTGCAGTATTGACAGAAATAAGTACTGTATCTTGAGCATCACATTGAGAAAGGTGCGAGGAAGGTGACTCTTGAAAAAATGTCTATGATTCTTAAAATGAATCTACCAGCCCCCAAAAGGGAATTCAGTATATTTTTGGAAATGGAGGGCTACTGCCATCAGTGGATACCCAACTTTTCCCTATGGCCAAGCTTTCCAGAGGCTGACACATAAGGATGTCTTTGATCCAATAACACAGGATAACAACTGTATGATTGCCTTCCTAGAGTTGAGAGAAAGTCTAAGAGTGGCCCAGCACTGGGAATGCCTGATTACACTTTTCTACAGTGAGACGGAGGGCTGCACTCTCTCAGTGCTTACACAGATTCATGAGAATATGAGATGTTCTGTGGCTTAGTTTTATGTTACTCCTGACCCTGTGTCTGCAGGACTGCTCAGTGGTCTTCAAACCCTGGCAGCAATAAGTGTTAGCATTGAATGATGTGTGAAAGCATTATGATGGGCTACCCTTTCCACATGGAGATATTGTTGTCACATACTCACATCCAGCATCTTACAACCACCTATTTGACAAAGAATGAACAGATTATATTAGCAGCAGAAAATGTTACCATTAGAAGATGTGCTACAATGAATCCTGCTACTTGTATGCCCCTTCCAAAGAATAAAAGTGGTATTGGGGACGTTGAATAGGATTGTCTCAGTGTCACCAAACTGTGCACCAAGCTGAGACCAGATATATTCAGTGAGCCACTGGTATAGTCTGATTACATACTATTGTGGATGGGTCTTGTCTGAGTGACAATGAGGAAAATTTGATAGCTGCTTATGCAGTTTGTACAATCTCAGGAGTAGTCAAAGCCTCCTGGCTTCAAGGGGTGTTCTCTGCACAAGTGGCTTTATTGATAGCTCTGACTGGTGCTTGCTGTGTCTCTGACCAGCTGAGAGTGGCTATACTTATTGATAGTAGGTACAGCTTCGGTGTTGTTCATGATTTTGAACATTTGTGGTCACAAAGAGGGTTTATGACCTCATCTGGTTCCACAATTAATAATGGAGAGCATGTCATGAAACTCCTTGAGGCATTACAACTGCCTGTACAAATTGCAATAGTGAAATGCTCTGATCACCTCAGGGACGATGGTTATGCAACTGTCGGCAAATGTTTTGCTGATGAGGATGCCCGATATTCTGCACATTGGTCACAAACATTCACAGATGTATAAGTAAATAAGTCTGAAGGTGAGACCAACTATAACATTTAGTTGTCAACAACTGATACCTGGGAGGAAGTGAAAAGATTGCAGGAAGAAGTGACAGAGGCAGAACAGCAAAGCTGGGGCAGAGCGTGATGTGTGAAAAAAGATGATGGTATATGTTTTTTTTTAGATGACAGAGCAGTGTTGCCAGGCAGCATGCTATTGACAAGGGCAAGACATTTTCATGAACCCGGTCTTATTGGGAGGGAAGCCATGGTACAGTTGTTTAAGCAACATTGGTTTAACCCATGATTTAAGTTGGTGACTTAAGAGTTGTATAAACCACATCAGGAGGGCCTGCAAATTGAATGCAGCTTGACTTCTTCAAAATGACTGTGTGTAATGGGCTATGATATGTCCTAGTGATTGTGTGCATCTTCTCACATTGGTTGGAGACCTACTTGACCAGGAGAAATGACAGTTTCATTGTAGCTAAACTGTTGTTGAGGGAGTGGATACCTAAATTTGGTTTCCTGACTTCGCTGGAGTCAGACCAATGAACTAATTTCAATAAAGAGGTCCTGAGAATGCTGTATGCAACATTGCAAGTGGAGAAGGGACTACATTGCAACGACCAGAGGCTTCGGGCATTGTGGAACAAGTGAATGGCAAGTTGAAAGACAGATTAGCCACGGTGTGTGCATCAACATCTTTGAAGCGGCCAGACGCTTGTGCTGGTGAGTCTTCACAGTATTCCTGACACAAAAACAGGATTGTCCCTTCATGAGATAATGGGGAGAGCCATGACATTGCCTGCATTGCCTACACATGAGCTTGTGAACATTAAAGATTACATGGTGTTTGACTGTTGCAAGGGACTAGCTGACGTGATCCATTCTGTGTCCTGCCAGGTTGAACCCGTTGCCGCCACATCAAGCCTGGAGCACTTCCATGACCTCAGTCTTGACCACGCAGTCTCAGTGAAGAAGCATGTTAGGAAGGTGTGTCTGGATGGCATGGACCATACGACATTATCCTAGTGACCAACTCTGCTGTCAAATGTGACGGTCTTCCTTAGTACCTTCATGCAGCTCACACTCGTAGAAAGTAGTGTCATATGGATGATGTAGGAGAACCTCTTCCTGAAGTGCAACCTACAACTGAGAGACAGTTAGAAGAGGGTACACAGGGTACTGAGACTTGGCAAGAGGCTCTGACAACACATCCTCAGCCCGAGAAGGGGGTCTTAATGAACTGGCACTTGAGGATTTTTGGCCTGAACCACTACCTTAGTCAGACTCAGACCCTACTGAAGGGCCAAGTGCTATGTCATACCAAGCAGAGACCGAGGACAGTTGGCCGAGAAGGTTGTATAACCATTGTAATTGAAATGCATATCAATGGCTTAGTTAAAGTCAGGCTACCTCTGCTGATTAAAGACGTTAATTCTGAAATGCATTCTTTGATTTACTTGTTCTTTCTTTTCAAGAGCATTTCAAGGCTTCAGTAGCTCGAAGGAAGAAGTATAACTTGTATATTAGTTTCACTGATAGTAAGGCCTGAGAAGAGAAAATTTTGGCATGAAATTTGAAGATTTTATGAGTAGCTGAAGTCTCCTGTTCATCGTGTATCAGAAACATAAGACGGTCAAGGTTACAGAGACTGCTTGAATTCTGTGGGATAAGAAACTTAGGTTATGGTATAAATTACTGAGATGGATTTGAAGATCATTTGTCCTTGGAGGGAAGGGAAAGATAACATTGATCTTGAAGATTCAGGCCCTCATTATGACATTGGCGGTAAATCCCACTTACCGCCATGCCGACTGCGCCAACATAACACTGCAGATATCCGCTACCCATATCATGACACACACACACCAATCCGTCAATATTCAGCCACACACAAAAGTCTGCCACACCAAAGTTCAGTGATAAACTGGCGGTATCAAAACCCACACCATTACGCCAACAGAACTACGCCATCAACATTATGACGCACGAATCACCAAGGCGGACATTCAATGGCGGTAAACCATTGGCAGTACATACCGCTGCGCTCACAGTACACATACACATACAAAACAAAACCACATTGGACAATTCAAACTACACACACCTGACACACATACACAAACCACACCCACAGACCCACACCACCAAAAAAACACACACCCACATTACCCACAACCCTTTATGACTACAAACAATTGCCACAAGAGAGATAGCAAGACCACAGCCACACACCACCATCACCTATACACCACCCACGCACCCCACATCACACACCCCAACACATCACCCTACACACCCTCACCCACACAACTCATAATACAACCTTGGCACCATAACGATACCCCAGGTTCTCTGATGAGGAGCTAAGAGTCATGGTGGAGGAAATCATCTGGGTAGAGCCACAGCTATTTGGAGCACAGGTGCAGCAGATATCCATTGCTAGGAAGATGGAGCTATGGCGGAGGATTGTGGACAGGGTCAACACCGTGGCACAGCACCCAAGAACATGAGATGACATCAGAAAGAGGTGGAACAACCTACGGGGGAAGGTGCATTCCATTTTAGCAAGAAATCAACTCGCTGCACAGAGGAATGGCGGTGGACCCCCACCTCCTCCCTGACATCTTACAACATGGGAGAAGCAAGTCTACCAGCATGCCATCACATACCCTCACCCTTACCCTCACTCCCATCACTCCACCACCTCCCACACACCCCACCATCACAACCCACCCATCCCAATGCCAAGCCCTGCATGTAACAGCAATTCATGGACACCACTCAAGGACCTGTATGGACAACTATCACCACAGAATACACAACAGAGACAATCACCTAGCCCACCAAATAACAAGAAGGCAATCACAACCATAGAGAGCAACACACCCATGCACAATATGTCACACACAGAAACAATAACACTACTTTTACATCCCCACAGGTACCCCAGCCAATGTCCCCGGAGAAAAGGTGCCAGAAACATCCAGTACCCCCCCAGAAAAGGTCCACAGTAATGATCGCAGCTCTGGTCACCTGGATCTGGATGACCAACCTGGCCAATCAGGGACCTCTGTTCAGTCGGTTACCCAGGCACACTCTCACACCACCACAGATCCTCCCCTCTCAGGAAACACCACTACAGCACCCACCCAGCAGGCCATGCCTCTCTTCCCAGGACACATCAATCAGCAGTGTGTCCACCACTACAGGGACCCCAGGCCACCCCACAAACCCAGGACAATCGGGGACCTTGGGTCAGTGGCAGTGGTCACACAGTTCAGGGGACAGAGGCAGAGGACCACAGGGAAGCTGGGAGGAGTGCTGTGCGACAGGGGGAGGACAGGCCCAGGATACCGACCCTCCAGGAGGCACTCACTGCGATCCTGGGAGCATACTAACACTCCCTGGATATGCTGGGCCAGATCCTGGACAAGTTACAGGAGAACATGCGGCTTTAGGAGGGACCGTACCTGGGGACTAGGGGGGACTTGAAGGCCATTAACACCACCCTGGTCTCCATTGCAGGGGTGCTGGCAGACATGGCCAACATTAGGAGGGAGGCAGTGGCACAACAGCAGGCCCCTGACACAGGCCAGAACACTGAACAGCCCTCCACCTCCGCTGCCGCTAGTGGACAGGAGGCCCCGCCGCAGGACCAACAGGCCACCAGCACCCGTTCCCCTGCAGAAGGAGAACCACCCCGCAAACATTCCCTGCGATCCAGGCAGAACACAGAGACCATTCTCAAGACCAGGAAATTAGATTTCCTGATTGTCACCCTTGTGTACCACTCTGTCACCCTGTCCACCTTGAAGTGCCATTGCTCCCCTTCCTATGGTCCCTTGGACAATGCACCTCTGCTACAAATAGACTGGACTCTAACCTGGACTTTCCTCCATCATTACCCCAGCTCATTACACTACCCCCTCTTTTTCAGAGCACTGCAAAAAAAACACTTTGAAATAATACAAGTATGGAGTATGTCAAATGATTTCAAAATGTATTCATTTAACAAGGTTCAAATATTGCAACTGTACAGTAATGTTTACATAGGAAAGACCTGTAGTTCTCTGCACTGAACACACCAGGAGCAATAGCGGGGCAACAACATCTGCAAAAAGAGATGACAAAGGGTATAGTGAGTGGGCATAGAAGTGCGAATTCACAGCCTACCAGTGACAATGTGAAACCATAAACTGTTAATGGAAAGTTAAGTTAGACTGTCTTACTGTCCACAGGTTCCACTGCTGCCACACGGCCATCTCCAGCCTCCTTCTCCTGCAGAAAAGGCACTTGGCGGCGCAAGGCAAGGTTGTGCAACATACAGCATGTCACGATGATCTGGCAGACCTTCTTCAGTGAGTAGCACAGGGATCCACCTGTTAGATGGAAGCACCGAAACCTTGCCTTCAGGAGGCCGAAGGTCCGTTCTATAATCCGTCTTATTTGCCCATGTGCTTCATTGTAACATTTTTCTGCAAAACAATGTAGCTGCACATGTGTTTAATCAGGGCAGACAACACACTGTTCAGCACTATTGAGAACATTGGATGTGACATTCCTGCTGCCAAGCCCACTGTCACTTGAAAAGAAACAGTTGCCAGTAAATGGAGCACAGATAGGGGGGATCTCAGTGGGGTGACAGATAGCAGATATCAGGACATGCTCTGATTGGGCACACAGCTCTGTGATTGTGGCCCTGTAAAGTCTATAGGTGAGTATGATGTGCCTGTCCTCCATTGTTGCCAAGTCCACCAAGGGTCTGTACATGGGGGGATGTCTCCATCTCCTATTCAGCCACAGCCGTTGCAATCTATGGGGCAAAGGAGTGGTAGTTGGTCATTATCTGTGCATTCTAACCACAGAGCAACGCATTTTGTGTTTGTTACATTAATGTGGTGGTATATGTCCATAATTTGTATTTGTGTACTGTGATGCAGTTAGGATATATGCTGGGCCATGTCTGTGATAATGGGGATGGGAAGGGGTATGGTGGGCCATGAGTGTTACAGGCAGGACGGTCTGACTTTTACCTTTCCCTGTGTGTATTTTCTCTGCAGGTCAGCTCCCATCAAAAGAAGGGTATATGGCGTGCCATCGCCAAGGACGTGCGGACCCTGAGGGTCTGTGGCAGGCAGAGCACCCACTGTCGGAGACAGTGGGAGGACCTGAGACGCTGGGCACGGAAGACCGCGGAGGCCCAGCTGGGGATGGCATCCCCATGAGGAAGGGGTGCCCGTCGAACCCTGACCCCCCTGATGGCCCGCATACTGGTGGTGGCCTATCTGGAGCTAGATTGGCACTTGGGGGCATCACAGCAGCAACAAGGGGGAAAGTACAGTGCCCTTCATTACTACTTACGCCTGGTGGGGTGGTCTCCGGGTGGGGGATGTGCGTCTGTGGGTGCCCATAGGCCAGGCCAGACATTGTACATCCCATGTTCGGCAGGGTTCCTATGTGAAAGTCCTCCAACCAAGCTAGTAGGCATCCACTACTGGGCAGGGGTCTGTGGGTCTCAGATACGGGACCAGTGTAGGAAAGTACCATCTTGCCTGGCATGTTACCCCCATTTTTACTTGTGTGTCAGTTTGTTTTTGCCTGTGTCACTGGAGTCCTGCTAGCCAGGACCCCAGTAAGTCACCCAGTTGATGGACTGTGGCCTTGCACTCCCCAGGACAGTGCAATGGGCATGTTGCCCACTGCAGAGGCAGTGGAAAAGTCACCCACTTGAGAGACTGTGGCCTTGCACTCCCCAGGACAGAGTAATGGGCATGTTGCCTCCTCCAGGACCAGTGGCGTTGTACCATCTTCCGGCTGAGGTGCCCCCGTTCCCCATCCCCCTGAGGTGCCTGGCTATTTTTGACCTGATGCCCCTGCAGGGTTCTCTCCGTGTTGTTGCAGGAGTGAGGTGGGGCCTTGGACTTTGTGATGTGGTCCTGTGGCCCACGGACATTCAGGACTGGGTAGTGTCCCATACATTGTAAATATGTATATACTTGTATATACTTTTTGATTTTGATGCACGTATTTCACCTATATTTATCTTATTACAACCTTTTTACTCTATAGTAGTTGTCCTTGCATTATTCCTGAGGGGTACGGGGTGGATATGTTATGTTACTGCATCTGGTTGTGTGTGTGGTGTTAGGGGTGGGGGTGTTGCATGTTGCGTGTGTGTGTGTCACTCTCCTTTTCCTCCCCCGTCTCCTGTGTGCTAGGCGGCTGTACTCACTGGGGTCGTCTTCGCCAGCGTTGGTGTTCGTAATGGAGCAGGATGTAAAACAACATCAGAAAGACATGCAGCCCGGGCTCCATGGTGGCGTGGTTGTTCCCTGTGTCTCCAGAGGTGAGTCGTTTACCTTCTGTGCAGTGTTTCCGCCAGACTTTTGATGTCGTTGGTACTGCCCCAGAAAAGGTGGCGGATAGGTGTGTCATATTATGGTGGCCAGAACATTGTATTCAGCCTGGCTGTTGGCGGTTACCGCCGTGATACCTGTTGATTCTGCCCTGGCGGTTGGTGTGTTAAAGTGGCTGTCTGTCTGAGCTGTTTCCGCCGTGGTCATAATCCTGCATGTATTACCGCTGGCCTTTTGGTGGTATGAATGCCACTTTCACCGACTGCCAGGGTTGTAATGAGTGCCTCAGTTTCTTTTAATTAATGCTGAGGCTGTTAGAAGTTAAGGCAGATTTCCTTTGACTTCAGCGGGTATAGACCTCTTTGCTTCCCATATTCCTGCAAATGTGAGGCTTTATGCTAAGCACTTACTCCTTTTGGAAGACTTTTACTGGAGTCTCTATTCTGTTGACACCCTCTCGCATTACCAAATTGCTGTAAGCCTTTATTCCAACCATCCTTAAGATTTATTTCCAAAAAATCCTTATTTCTCACTGAGAATTCTTACTAGATGGCTTAGAAGTATTTCATGTTTGAAAGAGAGAATAGGAGTTCCTTTAGGGGCCATATATTTCTAATTCTCAGCTTCTGCATTGCTGTGATTGTAATTGCTCAGTATCTAAATCTTATGAGACTGAACCATTTGTGATATTTTACCTTTTCAGCTGTAATGATGTATCTTTTCAGTATTCTAATGCCCTGTATATATATCCAATTGATTATTTATTGGGAATAAATCAACTTAACTACAATCACTGATTTATGGTCCTTATTGTGTGGCCAAAATGGCTTCACTGTTAATTAAATTTTCTGATATTGCAACGTTCATGTGCACCTCAACCAATGTAGAAAGGTACATTCGAGAAGAGAGTAAGTTCAGGCTCTTGCATGCACTCAATAGAAAACTTAGGATGGCATGGCCTCAGCTTCAACTTGTTTCAGTCTGGAATTAGGTTAGTCACTAAAGAAGACAATTCTTTTCTTAGAGGATAGATTAGTGGTTGTACCTTCAGTTTCTTCCTTGTCAGCCTGAGGCACTCCCATGACTCTTTTAAAGTCTTTTAAGTGGATTGAACCCTGATGCTGGAATGCTTGCAGCTGTGAACCCGCTATTGGGTGTCTGCAGTGGTGAGTTGCCCACATGCAATATTCCCCAAAGACCGAGCACTGATCTTTGAATAGTCAAGATCAGGCTGACCACAGTATCCATAAATGAACACAATGGTGCCATATGGTCTTTAGACAGCTCAAGAACTGCATAATCAACAATACCCCACCTAAAGGAACTTTCTGGAACATGAGTGCTAACAGAACCCTTCATGTGAGAATTCTTAAAATTATATCTTCTGGGGGATGATGCCTATAAGACTTTCTGGAGTCAGACTGGGATTACATAACACAAACTCTCAAACAGGGACAAAACACCTACGCTGGCCCTGCAGCCTTCTACATACTCAGGGGTGTGGTAAGGAATACAAAAGAATTTCATATGTTTTTAACCACACCATGCTTCCTGGAGCACTACCTTGGTCTATGGGAAGATAGGATATTCTCATGGGTGAGCAGTGTTGTTCTTGTGGGTCTAAAGTGATGGGGACCTTGCTATACTCTGGAGCTCTCAAATTACCCAGGTCCATCAGTGAGTCGTTCATTCAGTCTCAGTTTTTGTTTTGCATTCTAACTCTTGAAGTCCTGTTTGTTCCATTATAAAAATAGGAAAACTCATCCAGAATGCAAAGCAAAGATCTACATTTGATGAGCTACTTATGCATTGACCTGTGAATGTTGGGATTATTGACACCCTCAATAAGGGGCCATACAACATGTTGGGCTGCACAGATTCCTAAAACATGTCATGTTGTGGCAGAGTTCTAGCAGAGGAGCCAAGGCATAAATAGGGGAGTTTCAAGTACCAAGACCCACCCTTATGGATGGCACCCCTTCATTGTGACCCAAATTGCCTGCCTATTTATTGGTCTCCGCCTGGGGTTAAAGAGACAGTGTTCTCATCAGAACCAGGTTCACTCAGTCCATTGAGTAGATAAGTAACAGTCCTTTAAGCAGCTCATGCTGAGCCTAGTGCCTACTTGTCAAAGTGTGAGGCTACTCCTCAGTATTGTCCAATTTCTGGGTGATTAGCTCGGGAACCATCATCCCAAGAGGCTTCCTCCTTCACCAGGGTCTCCACACAGTCACAAGCCAACAATTCCACTCTGGTAGAAAAAGTAAGATTAGGAAGACTTGCCCACTCGCCCTTACTTACTTCTGTGCCCTAAGGGAGCCAGTCCCTTTTCCATAACATTTTAAATCTGCCTTCCCATTTAAACTATAAGCTAGACATATTCTGCCCCCAGCACCCTGAGTCAGCTCCACCACCAAAAGAGCTAAAAAGAACATTCATACATAGCACCACAATCCAAGTATTGGCATTTACACCAATGATGTATTCACTGCATTCAGTTTTTTACAGGGATAAGGGAGTTGGTGGTCTCTGTACACAGGAAGCATTCAACATTAAATAGCAAGCCTGCTATCTGTAATTATAGTCTAGTACACTATCTATTTCAGAGATACATGTGTCACTTATATAATCCTGGTGAGGGCAGCCATCATTTAATTCTTCTAAGGTTGATAAAATGAGTACCAATGAGTTTGATACCAATGCGTATTTTGCTAGTGTGTATACAAAAGGAGTTTCACAAAACAGATTATTTAATATTTTGTCTATTAATAAATATCAAATGTTTCTGAGCCGCCCATGGTTCACTGCACCAGTGACACTTTCTCCTGTTCTTATATCTGCTGTGAAAAAAGCAGATTTCCATTCACAGTATGAGCAGCTAAGAACATTCATACCTGAATACAGAGCATTAATGTTCCCAATTAGGGCAGTTGGTGGCCTAAACCTAAGTGCAATATCAGAGAAGAGTCTCAATATAATACTTTAAAAGACAGAATGAAATTCCCAGTCTTTTCAAGGCAAGGTGATTTCAGCAGCAGGACAGTCTCATTAATTTTATATAATGTTTGAACTTCGACCAAATTAGGCAAGAGGTGCCATTTTCTCTAGGGTGAGCAAAGGAAATACATTTCAGAGTGAAGGTTAAGATTAGACATTTGCGTTATAGGTATACCAGATGAGTCCAACACTGAATGCACCACTCCCTGTTCTTGTGGGTTCATTTTAGCACCTTTCTTAAGCACACCTATTTTAGCTTAGGTCTGCGGCCTGTGCCCTTTTATCTAGTTACATGATTCATTTAATTTACTCCTTTTAATTCATTTTAGCATGGCTTGCTTCTAGCGGGGATGTTTTATTTTACTAATCAGTTGCTATTCTGTGAAAAGTGTTTTTTTAGTTCCTTATACAATATTTCACGCTGTGCCTCTGCACAAGGCTGTACCTGATAGTTTAATCAAATATAACCACCACAAAAGTACTGAGCCAACTCTTGAAACTTTGACACATTACCATGTCAGGTCTGTTCTCAGGACACAACATGTTTTGTTATAAAAACATCACACAAGAAGGTTAGAGAGGTCATTTCAGTCAGAGGAGCCACCCTACGATATGTGCCACTTCATTGCAACTTTGCTGACCTCAGCCCTATCTCTACAGCCAACCGAGGAGATGATAGGCATATCCCTATTTTCAGGTATGGGCGTGGATGTTCCTTCTATGGACTAGTACTGAAGGAAAGGAGTGATCACTGCTGTGGTCTCATGTAGATACTAGAAGTGTAGGTAGGAATTTGTAGATACATGTTTATTCCAATATGCTGGCATTGTTTGTTTCTCACTTATGGTTACAATTTCAACTGTGATATTTTCATCCTCCTAATAATCACAGCCCATATATTTTATCATGGATGACAGTCTTTTTAATAAATGCATTGAAAACTGTCCTGAATCTCTTTGTCTGCCTTTGCTTGTGTGAGATTTGTGCAAATTATAGAAAAGGGCATGTGCTGCCAACCACAACTTCCCTAAGGAGTCATAGTGTCATGTGCCAGGCTGCCACAAATTACCTTTATGTTTTAGGTCTTGGTGAGATGCTGCTAGCTATATGAAAGTTTTAGGATTACAGCTACCAGATGGTGTGGGACCGACTCACTCACCTACACGCGGTGTTACTGCCACCCGAAACCAGCAATCTTACCTCCATGGTAAGAGTCCTACGACATGACACCACCAACAATAGTAAGGCACTCATTTTACAGGTCTCCCGAGTAGCTCTCACGCACATGTAATAAAGATACCCTAATTACCATAACACAGTGACATCCATGGTGTTATGAAAAATCCTCCTCAGCCAAATAGAGAGTACCTGTTTTAGGATGTAGGGTGTTCAAGCTTCAACCTTAAAAAGATTCCCTTGTTGGTGTTCCTAACTCTGATCCCTATCCTTTGATGTGGCTAACGCGCAACCAGTAAGTAGCCCAGAAAACTGTACACAACCCGTCACATGGTTTTTCTTAGCTAATGGACTAACCAATGAGGATGGAGATGTTATGTTCTTGGTGGAGGCACACACCCAGTACAGAACAGAAGTATTTACTCATGGGTCACTTTTCCTACAGTCAACATAGACTCAAATAAACTTCACACACATAAACTAGCAAATGTACCGCAACAATACAGAGCATACCAGTACTTAGAGATACCTTTAACTTATCAGGAACACCATGATTGGTTTAATGGCACCCTCAAACATTTATTACAACCAGTTAGATCAGTTCCCTTAAGCAATGATGGACCTAAATGGCCAACATTGACTAAATATACACCACATCCCAATTTACAAGCATTGCAAATAGATGATGTATTTTCTTTATACAATGACCTCGTAACTACATATAGACACTTAATACAATTTGCAATGCCCCAGCATGCACTGCTCCAGCTATAAATCAATTGGCTGTCACAGGAATAAATGCACCCACTGAGCGAAAGAAGATTTTGTTCTGGGTTGCATAAAAAAGGAACCAGCTGGAAGCAGTGTTTTTTTTTCTGATACAGGCTACTCACCTGAACTCCAAGTGTCCCTATTGGGTGACAATAACTCCCCAAGGGGGACTGTTGTGACCGCAGTGAGGGGGATACACTGCTGCCACACAAGCTCCATAGGGGAAATGGGTTTGGGAGAGACAGAGGAAGAAAATATTGGCCCGTGATCTATGGATCCTTGTTAGACTTAGGTGGTCATTACAACCCTGGTGGTCGGTGTTAAAGCGGCGGTAAGACTGCCAACAGGCAGACGGAAACAAAATTGCAATTATGACCGTGGCGGAAACCGCCAACCAAGACAGCCATTTTAACACTCCAACCGTCACGGCGGTACAAACAAACAGCGCGGCGGTCACCGCCAACAGACAGGCGGGAGACAATGTATCACCCTCACTATTATGACAGGCCAATCCGCCACCTTTTCCGGGGCGGATTCACCGCGGATAAAAACACAGCGGAAACTGGAATCCCGAAGGGAAAACGCTCACCTCTACACACCCCACGAGGAACGAGGATGCCATGGACCCGGAACTCCAAATTCTCCCTGCAATAGTCTTCCTGCTCCTCTACCAGGAGCACGAAAGCCGGCGGGGAAGACCACGTTGAGTACTGCACCTACGACACAGGGGAGGGGGGAGAGAAAAGAGAGTGACACTCACACGCAGCACGCAACACCCCCACTCCCACCCACTACAACACACACACTAATGCATATCAATACATCAGTTACACCCCCCAAACTCCCCGGAAGAATGCAAAGACAATAGAAAATGAGTGTAACCATTGTAATATATTAAAAGCAAGTAGGCAGAAATATATAAATACACCATGTTCATAATATATACCAAGCATAGTAGTGCTCTAAGAAAGTCCGTGGAACACTGGGACCACACGGTATGGGCGAGGCCCATACAAGATCCCCAACCATGATGGAGAGAACACTGCAGGGGCATCAGAGAACAACTAAACAGGCACCTCAGGGGGAGGGAAAGGGGGGCACCTCAGTCGCTTGAGTGCACGACATCAAATCCACGAGGGGGCCACATGCCCACTGTTCCATCCTGGGGAGTGCAAAGCCACAGTCTCTCAAGTCTCTACAGTGGGTGGGTTGCCCACTGTTCAATCCTGGGGAATGCAAAGCCACAGTCTCTCAAGTCTATACAGTGGGTGGGTTGCCCACTGTTCCATCCTGGGGAGTGCAAAGCCACAGTCTCTCAAGTCTCTACAGTGGATGGTTTGCCCACTGTTCCATCCTGGGGAGTCCAAAGCCACAGTCTCTCAAGTCTCTACAGTGGATGGTTTGCCCACTGTTCCATCCTGGGGAGTGCAAAGCCACAGTCTCTCAAGTCTCTACAGTGGGTGGTTTGCCCACTGCCATATCCTGGGGAGTGTAAAGCCACAGTCTCACAAGTGGATAACAGTCTCCACTGGTTCTGGAGGGGGCATGGTGCCCAGAGTGCTTTATCCTGCTAAGGACAGAGGTAGCGGATGACAGTCTCCCCTGGTTCTGGAGGGGGCATGGTGCCCAGAGTGCTTCATCCTGCCAAGGATTGGGGTAGTGGATGCTTTTCTCCACTGGTTCTGGAGGGGGCATGGTGCCCAGAGTGCTTCATCCTGCTAAGAACAGAGGTAGTGGATGACAGTCTCCACTGGTTCTGGAGGGGGCATGGTGCCCAGAGTGCATCATTCACCCCGTGACGGACTCAGTTGCGTCAGTGCCCTTGCCGCTCATGGGCCAGCGGTGCTTGAGACGACGGTGCCCTGTTCAGCGGTGCTTGAGACGGCGGTGCCCTGTTCAGCGGTGCTTGAGTTGGCAGTGCCCTGTTCAGCGGTGCTTGAGATGGCAGTGCCCTGTTCACCGGTGCTTGAGACGGCAGTGCCCTGTTCAGTGGTGCTTGAGTTGGAGGTGCCCTGTTCAGCGGTGCTTGAGACGGCGGTGCCCTGTTCAGCGGTGCCCTGTTCAGCGGTGCTTGAGACGGTGGTGCCCTGTTCAGCGGTGCTTGAGTTGGCGGTGCCCTGTGCAGCGGTGCTTGAAATGGTGGTCTCCAATGCAGGATCTCAGCTGCTGGCGGTCCTTCATGGCCCAGCGGGGCTTGTGCTGGCGGTCCTTCATGGCCCAGCTGGGATTGCGCTGGCTGTCCTTCATGGCCCAGCGGGGCTAGTGCTGGTGGTGGCCTCCTGGGCAGGCGGGCTAGTGCTGGCGGTCCTGTCCTGGGCAGCTGGGCTGGTGCTGGCGGGCCCCTCCTGGGCAGGTGGGCTAGTGCTGGCGGTCCTGTCCTGGGCAGCTGGGCTGGTGCTGGCGGGCCCCTCCTGGGCAGGTGGGCTAGTGCTGGCGGTGGCCTCCTGGGCAGCTGGCCTGGTGCTGGAGGTGGCCTCCTGGGCAGCTGGGCTGGTGCTGGCAGTGGCCTCCTGGGCAGCTGGGCTGGTGCTGGCGGGCCCCTCCTGGGCAGGTGGGCTAGTGCTGGCGGTCCTGTCCTGGGCAGCTGGGCTTGTGCTGGAGGTGGGCTCCTGGGCATCGGGGATGATGGCAGTCTTCTCCGCCGTGCTGCCATTCCCAGACTTGCCGGGTTTCTTGTGGCCCTTCCCCACCTTGGAAGGTGTCCCAGCTGACTCCACATTCCCACCGGGACCTCTGGGAGCGGCTTTGGTGGCTGGAGTCTTCCCCCTCTCCCGCTGGGCACTGGCCAACTTCTGATGCTTCACAGGTGGGGGACTGTGTGTGCTGTGGCTCCGTGCCACACTGGCTGCCCTGGTGGCCGGTGCACTCCAGATTCCGGTGACTACAGGCACCACTGGTCCCGGAGATGTTGTGGCTGAGGTGCTAGTTCGGGACCTAGGAGACGGACGGGGTGGGGGAGGTGTGTGAAAGAGGTCAAGCGTGGACAGGAAAAGTTTTTGGGACACACTGGGACAGGTAGCTGGAGGGGGTTTGGGAGTGGAGGAAGAGGTAGTGGTTGTAGGAGGTGTACGTTTGGTGACTTTGGGTGAAGGTGCATGCGCTGGAGGCTGTCGTGAGGTGGATGGCTGTTGGGTGGGTGTGTGCCTGCATTTGTGTATCTTGGGAGGGGGTTTCACAGACACACTGGGAGAGGACACAGGGGACGTGTGAATGCTAGTGGGGGTGGTGACTGCACGTGAGCGGGTGTTGTGGTGTGTGTGCTGGAGAGGGACGTAGTGGCTGTAGAGGTAGTGCATGCAGGTGTGAGTGTAGACGAGACTGGGAGGCAGGAGGGAGACGAGGAGGAGGGGGACACAGTGGAGGCAGTGGATGTTGGTGTGTCTGCATGTGTGTGATGCTTGCGTGAGTGCCTGTGGGATGTGTGGTGCTTATGTTTGCCAGAGCTTTTTTTGTGTGTTGACGTGTGTGCATGCTGGTCTGTAGGTGTGCTTGGGATAGGCTGAGGTACAGGGGATTGGGTCTGGGTGGAGGAAGTTGGAGGGGAGGCTAAAGACGGGGACAATGGCTGCCATCAGTGATGAGGCCAGAGTCTGAAAAGCCTGCTGAAGGGCTGTCTGACCAGAATGAATACCCTCCAGGAATGCATTTGTTTGTTGCAAATGCACTTCTACACCCTGGATGGCATTCAAAATGGTAGACTGCCCAACAGTGAAGGACCTGAGGAGGTGAATGGCCTCCTCACTGAGGACAGCAGGGGTGACTGGGGCAGGGCCTGAGGTGCCTGGGGCGAAGGTGATGCCCACCCTCCTGGGTGAGCGGGCACGGAGCAAAGGCTGAGGGGCTGCTGGGAGGGCAGTGCTGGTAGGGGGGGTGACGGCTGTACCTGTAGATGCGGGGTACACAGATGTTGCTGCCACCACAAGGGAGCACCCATCAGAGGACGAGTCCGTGTCGCTGGTGTCAGCTCCTTTCCCCGCCATGGAGCTCCCCTCGCCCTCCGTCCCACTGGTGAACTCTGAGTCCATAGTGTCGTCCTCCAGGGCCACGTGGGATGCAGCACCCTCGTGCTCCGGTGCCATTGCTCCTCCGCCTGATGATGCTAATGCACACAAGAACAGGGAGACCGACAGAAGAAAGACGTGTTGAGTGCATGCATTTCCGCTACTGTTGGTGGACACGACAGACACAGAAGCCCCCTGCACTACGCCGCGCTCTTGGGGTCCACTGTTCAATTGCTGGGAAATGGCCTACAAGGCTATGGAGGACATCTGCACACATAGATGACAAAGGGGCATGACTAGGTGTACATGGCACTCTACAGAGGTGGGGTGGGGTGCCACATGGCCTGCCTTACGGAGGGGCCTTGCCTACGCAGTTAGCCCTGGCCTAGGGAAACCCACAGCCCACCTCCCCCACCCAGACACCTCCACTGCGCGCAAAGTCAGCAGAATGAGAGTGTACTCACCCCCTTGTGGCTGCTGTGATGCCTTCAAGCACCCATCCAACTCCGTGTAGGCCACCGCCAGGTTCTGGAACATCAGGGGGGTCATGGTGCGACGGGCACCCCCTCCCACGTTGGGAGGCCATCCCCAGCTGAGCCTCCACCGTCTTCTTGCTCCAGCGGTGAATGTCCTCCCATCTTTTCTGGCAGTGGGTGCTCCGTCTGTGGTAGAGCCCCAAGATACGGGCGTCCTTGGCGATGGCACGCCAAATATCTTTTTTCTGGTGGGTGCAAACTGATTGGCCCCAATCCCTACCCTTGCCATGTGGCACATGCATTCACCGTCTTTCATGCACGCAGCTCTCTCCCCCATTCCTTCTTACATCCAGCCCTCTCCACACAGGCATAGCCCATACGACATGCTCCCTGTGTACTTACCTGTTTGTCTGGAGGACCGTAGAGTAGCGTGTACTGGGGGAGGAGCCCATCCACGAGCTTCTCCAACTCCTCCGATGTGAAGGCAGGGGCCCTTTCCCCAGACACTCGAGCCATTGCCTCTTCCAGACCGAGGTCACAGCAGCACTTGCAGTGTAGGTCCTCTCCTGTCGAAGATCAGGTATCGAGAGATTGAACAGATACAACATGGCGGTCATGTCCACGGGGGTGTGTACCATGACCACCGGCGTACATCGTCATTGGCTCCTGGGACCCATAGGGTCCAATGTTAACCAATGCAGCATTGCGCCGCGGTCTTCAACCGCCTACTGCGACGGTGTACAATGCCAGCGCATTTACCTCACATCCCATTGTCCCACTGTACAGGTCAGGCAGCCGCCATTTCAGGGGCCACTATGGCTTCATTTTCAACTGCGTCACACATACCTATGCCTACACTCTACACACATACAGGCCATCTTTTGTGTATGAATGGTGTTCTGTGTAAACTGTGGGTACGTACCTGTAGGAGGCTGGAATGGCTTGTAGTGAGTACCAAGGGGTACTTGCACCTTGCACCAGGCCCAGTTATCCTTTATTAGTGTATAGGGTGTCTAGCAGCTTAGGCTGATAGATAATGGTAGCTTAGCAGAGCAGCTTAGGCTGAACTAGGAGACGTGTGAAGCTACTACAGTACCACTTAGTGTCATATGCACAATATCATAAGAAAACACAATACACAGCTATACTAAAAATAAAGGTACTTTATTTTTATGACAATATGCCAAAGTATCTTAGAGTGTACCCTCAGTGAGAGGATAGGAAATATACACAAGATATATGTACACAATACCAAAAATATGCAGTATAGTCTTAGAAAACAGTGCAAACAATGTATAGTTACAAAGGATGCAATGGGGACACATAGGGATAGGGGCAACACAAACCATATACTCCAAAAGTGGAATGCGAACCACGAATGGACCCCAAACCTATGTGACCTTGTAGAGGGTCGCTGGGACTATTAGAAAATAGTAAGGGTTAGAAAAATAGCCCACCCCAAGACCCTGAAAAGTGAGTGCAAAGTCCACTAAAGTTCCCCAAAGGACAAAGAAGTCGTGATAGGGGAATAAGGCAGGAAAGACACAAACCAACAATGCAACAACGATGGATTTCCAGTCGAGGGTACCTGTGGAACAAGGGGACCAAGTCCAAAAGTCACAAGCAAGTCGGAGATGGGCAGATGCCCAGGAAATGCCAGCTGCGGGTGCAAAGAAGCTTCTACTGGACAGAAGAAGCTAAGGTTTCTGCAGGAACGAAAAGGGCTAGAGACTTCCCCTTTGGTGGACGGATCCCTCTCTCCTTGGAGAGTTGTGCAGAAGTGTTTTCCTGCCGAAAGAATGCCAACAAGCCTTGCTAGCTGCAAATCGTGCGGATAGCATTTTTGGATGCTGCTGTGGCCCAGGAGGGACCAGGAGGTCGCAAATTGGACCAGGAGGTAGAGGGGACGTCGAGCAAGACAAGGAGCCCTCTTAGCAGCAGGTATCATCCAGAGAAGTGCCAGAAACAGGCACTATGAGGATACGTGAAAGGGTGCTCACCCGAAGTTACACAAAGGAGTCCCACGTCGCCGGAGACCAACTTAGAAAGTCGTGCAATGCTGGTTAGAGTGCCGTGGACCCAGGCTTGGATGTGCACAATGGATTTCCGCCGGAAGTGCACAGGGGCCGGAGTAGCTGCAAAAGTCGCGGTTCCCAGCAATGCAGTCTAGCGAGGTGAGGCAAGGACTTACCTCCACCAAACTTGGACTGAAGAGTCACTGGACTGTGGGAGTCACTTGGACGGAGTTGCTGGATTCGAGGGACCTCGCTCGTCGTGTTGAGAGGAGACCCAAGGGACCAGTAATGCAGCTTTTTGGTGCCTGCGGTTGCAGGGGGAAGATTCCGTCGACCCACGGGAGATTTCTTCAGAGCTTCTAGTGCAGAGAGGAGGCAGACTACCCCCACAGTATGCACCACCAGGAAAACAGTCGAGAAGGCGGCAGGATCAGCGTTAAGGAGTTGCAGTAGTCGTCTTTGCTACTATGTTGCAGTTTTGCAGGCTTCCAGCGCGGTCAGCAGTCGATTCCTTGGCAGAAGGTGAAGAGAGAGATGCAGAGGAACTCGGATGAGCTCTTGCATTCGTTATCTAAAGTTTCCCCAGAGACAGAGACCCTAAATAGCCAGAAAAGAGGGTTTGGCTACCTAGGAGAGAGGATAGGCTAGCAACACCTGAAGGAGCCTATCAGAAGGAGTCTCTGATGTCACCTAGTGGCACTGGCCACTCAGAGCAGTCCAGTGTGCCAGCAGCACCTCTGTTTCCAAGATGGCAGAGGTCTGGAGCACACTGGAGGAGCTCTGGACACCTCCCAGGGGAGGTGCAGGTCAGGGGAGTGGTCACTCCCCTTTCCTTTGTCCAGTTTCGCGCCAGAGCAGGGCTAAGGGGTCCCCTGAACCGGTGTAGACTGGCTTATGCAGAATTGGGCACATCTGTGCCCAAGAAAGCATTTCCAGAGGCTGGGGGAGGCTACTCCTCCCTTGCCTTCACACCATTTTCCAAAGGGAGAGGGTGTAACACCCTCTCTTAGAGGAAGTCCTTTGTTCTGCCATCCTGGGCCAGGCCTGGCTGGACCCCAGGAGGGCAGATGCCTGTCTGAGGGGTTGGCAGCAGCAGCAGCTGCAGTGAAACCCCAGGAAGGGCAGTTTGGCAGTACCAGGGTCTGTGCTACAGACCACTGGGATTATGGGATTGTGCCAACTATGCCAGGATGGCATAGAGGGGGCAATTCCATGATCATAGACATGTTACATGGCCATATTCGGAGTTACCATTGTGAAGCTACATATAGGTAGTGACCTATATGTAGTGCACGCGTGTAATGGTGTCACCGCACTCACAAAGTCCGGGGAATTGGCCCTGAACAATGTGGGGGCACCTTGGCTAGTGCCAGGTTGCCCTCACACTAAGTAACTTTGCACCTAACCTTTACCAGGTAAAGGTTAGACATATAGGTGACTTATAAGTTACTTAAGTGCAGTGTAAAATGGCTGTGAAATAACGTGGACGTTATTTCACTCAGGCTGCAGTGGCAGGCCTGTGTAAGAATTGTCAGAGCTCCCTATGGGTGGCAAAATAAATGCTGCAGCCCATAGGGATCTCCTGGAACCCCAATACCCTGGGTTCCTCAGTACCATATACTAGGGAATTATAAGGGTGTTCCAGTAAGCCAATGTAAATTGTTAAAATTGGTCACTAGCCTGTCAGTGACAATTTGAAAGAAATGAGAGAGCATAACCACTGAGGTTCTGATTAGCAGAGCCTCAGTGAGACAGTTAGTCACCACACAGGTAACACATTCAGGCACACTTATGAGCACTGGGGCCCTGGAGAACAGGGTCCCAGTGACACATACAACTAAAACAACATAAATACAGTGAAAAATGGGGGTAACATGCCAGACAAGATGGTACTTTCCTACACAACCCCCCCCCAAACGAAGGACAATAAGACTAGCCATGACCTGATGAGTCTTCATTGTCGAAGTAGAAATATCTGGAGAGTCCATCTGCATTGGAGTGGCTACTCCCAGGTCTATGTTCCACTGTATAGTCCATTCCCTGTAGGGATATGGACCACCTCAACAATTTAGGATTTTCACCTTTCATTTGTTTTAGCCAAAGTAGAGGTTTGTGGTCTGTCTGAACAATGAAGTTAGTGCCAAACAGGTATGGCCTCAACTTCTTCAGTGCCCAGACCACCGCAAAGGCCTCCCTCTCAATGGCAGACCAACGCTTTTCTCTAGGCGTCAACCTCCTACTAATAAAAGCAACAGGTTGATCCTGGCCCTCAGAATTAAGTTGTGATAGGACTGCCCCTACTCCTAATTCAGATGCATCAGTCTGGACATAGAATTTTTTAGAGTAACAAGGACTTTTCGGGACAGGTGCAGAGCACATGGCCTGCTTCAGCTCCTCAAAAGCTTTCTGACAGTTTGCTGTCCATAATACCTTTTTAGGCATTTTCTTGGATGTGAGGTCATTAAGAGGGGCTGCAATGGAGCCATAGTTCTTAATGAACCTCCTGTAATACCCAGTGAGGCCTAGGAAGGCTCTCACCTGAGTCTGAGTGGTAGGGGGAACCCAATCAATAATTATTTGGATTTTCCCCTGAAGTGGTGCAATCTGTTCCCCACCAACAAGGTGTCCCAGATAAACCACCTTACCCTGCCCTATCTGGCACTTTGAAGCCTTGATAGTGAGGCCTGCCTTTAGCAGGGCCTCCAAAACTTTCCATAGGTGGACCAGGTGATCATCCCAGCTGGAGCTAAAGACAGCTATATCTTCCAAATATGCTGCACTGAAAGCTTCCAGCCCTTGCAGGACTGTGTTCACCAACCTCTGAAAAGTGGCAGGTGCATTCTTCAATCCAAAAGGCATTACAGTGAACTGGTAATGTCCTCCAATGGTTGAAAATGCTGTTTTAGGTTTAGCATCTTCTGATAATTTGATCTGCCAATACCCTGCAGTCAAATCAAAAGTGCTTAGATACTTGGCAGATGCCAGTGTATCTATGAGCTCATCTGCCCTGGGTATAGGGTGAGCATCAGTTTTGGTTACCAGGTTGAGACCTCTATAGTCTACACAAAACCGCATTTCCTTCTTTCCATCTTTGGAATGGGGTTTTGGTACAAGTACCACAGGAGAAGCACATGTACTTTCAGAGTGCTCAACCACTCCTAGTTCTAATATTTTCTGTATCTCTTGCTTTATGCAGTCCTGACATGGTCAGGCTGCCTATAGATCTTACTTTTGACAGGCAAGCTGTCTCCAGTATCTATAGTGTGCTGACACCAAGAAGTGGTACCTGGCACAGTAGAGAAGAGTTCAGAGAATTGATCTAGGAGATTTATGCAATGGTCTTTCTGCTCAGCAGTAAGACAATCAGCCAAAACTACACCTTCCACAAGAGCATCTTGTTCTGTGGAAGAGAAGAGATCAGGTAGAGGATCACCTTCTTCTTCCTGTCCCTCATCAGTTGCCATGAGCAGGGTGAGATCAGCCCTGTCATAGTAGGGTTTCAGGCGATTGACATGGAGCACCCTAAGGGGACTCCTGGCAGTGCCTAAGTCAACTAAGTAGGTGACTTCTCCCTTCTTTTCAACAATTTTGTAGGGTCCACTCCATTTATCTTGGAGTGCTCTTGGGGCCACAGGCTCCAAGACCCACACTTTCTGCCCTGGTTGGTACTAAACCAAAACAGCCTTCTGGTCATGCCATTGCTTCTGGAGCTCTTGGCTGGCCTGAAGGTTCTTACTGGCCTTTTTCATATACTCAGCTATCCTTGATCTGAGGCCAAGTACATAGTCCACAATATCTTGTTTTGGAGCTTTTAAAGGTTGTTCCCAACCCTCCTTGACAAGTGTGAGTGGTCCCCTAACAGGGTGTCCAAAAAGAAGTTCAAAGGGGCTGAAGCCCACTCCTTTCTGGGGTACCACCCTGTAGGCAAAAAGGAGGCATGGTAACAGGATATCCCATCTCCTGCGGAGTTTTTCACGGAGACCCATAATCATGCCTTTGAGAGTTTTGTTAAATCTCTCCACCAGTCCATTTGTTTGTGGATGATAGGGTGTTGTGAACTTGTAAGTTACACCACACTCCTTCCACATGGCCTTTAAGTATGCAGACATGAAATTGCTTCCCCTGTCTGATACTACTTCCTTTGGGAAGCCCACCCTGGAAAATATTCCTAGGAGGGCCTTTGCCACTGCAGGTGCTGTAGTGGTCCTTAAAGGAATAGCTTCAGGATATCTTGTGGCATGGTCCACTACCACCAAGATAAACCTATTGCCTGAAGCAGTAGGAGGGTCAAGGGGGCCAACTATGTCAACCCCTACCCTTTCAAGGGGAACCCCAACCACAGGCAGTGGGATAAGGGGTGCCTTTGGAGTGCCACCTGTCTTGCCACTGGCTTGACAGGTTTCACAGGAGTTAAAAAATTCCGTTGTGTCCTCAGACATCCTAGGCCAATGAAACAGGGGAACAAGCCTGTCCCAAGTTTTCATTTGCCCCAGATGTCCAGCTAGGGGAATGTCGTGGGCTAGAGTTAGGAGGAACTTTCTGTACTCCTGAGGAATCACTAACCTCCTGGCAGTTCCAGGTTTAGGATCCCTTGCTTCAGTGTACAAGAGGTTGTCCTCCCAGTAAACTCTGTGAGAGTCACTGACATCCCCAATAGCCTGTTTGACAGCTTGCTGTCTGAGACCCTCTAATGTGGGACAGGTTTGCTGTGCCACACTCAGCTCCTCTCTGGCAGGCCACCCTTCACCCAAAAGCTCAGCAGTGTCTGCTTCAAGCTCCTCTGGTGTAGGTTCTGCACAGGGAGGGAATTCTTCTTCCTCAGAAGTTGAATCCACTGTAGAGGGAGGGATAGTAGGAAGTGGTTTGCTTCTACTAGCCCTAGCTTTAGGGAGCACTTGGTCCATTGTTCCAGCATCCAAGCTTCCCTGTCCTTTTTGCTTTTTGGCCTGAGCCCTGATTAAAGCAAAACTATGCCCTGGGATGCCCAGCATTGCTGCATGGGCCTCCAACTCCACATCTGACCAAGCTGATGTCTCCAAATCATTTCCTAGTAGACAGTCTACAGGTAAATCTGTGGCTACCACAACTTTCTTTGGACCAGTAACCCCCCCCCAGTTGAGATTTACAACAGCCATGGGGTGGCTAAGTGTGTTGTTGTGAGCATCGGTTACTTGGTACTGGTGACCAAGTAGGTGTTGTTCAGGGTGGACCAGTTTCTCTATGACCATAGTCACACTGGCTCCAGTGTCCCTATAAGCCTGAACCTCAACACCATTTATTAGGGGTAGCTGCTTGTACTTATCCATATTAAGGGGACAAGCAACTAAGGTGGCTAAATCAATAGCCCCCTCAGAGACTAACACAGCCTCTGTGGCCTCCCTAACAAGGCCAACCCCAACTAAGTTACCAATAGTGAGCCCAGCTACTCCCTTGGATTGGCTATTAGTAGGTTTGCTCCCACCACCACTGTTATTAGTAGGGACACTAGGTGTAGCAGTAGGGGTTGTAGTGGTAGGAGGCTTGGTGCTTTTCTTTGGACAACTGGGATCTGTTGTCCAATGGCCTTTTACTTTACATAAATAGCACCATGGTTTCTTTTCTTTGTTTTGATTAAAGGAGGATTTGGGCCCACCACCCCCACCAGAGTGTTTTTGTGGGCCTGATGAAGACTCATTTTTAGATTTGTCCCCACCCTTGTCAGAAGACTTACCATCCTTCTTTTTGTTGCCATCTTTGTCACCCCCTGTATGAACTTTTCTGTTCACCCTTGTTCTGACCCATTTGTCTGCCTTCTTTCCCAATTCTTGGGGAGAGGTCAGATCAGAGTCCACCAAGTATTGGTGCAACAAATCAGACACACAATTATTAAGAATATGCTCTCTCAGGATCAAGTTATACAGGCTGTCATAATCAGTAACTTTACTGCCATGTAACCACTCCTCCAAGGCCTTCACTGAATGCTCAATGAAATCAACCCAGTCTTGTGAAGACTCCTTTTTGGTCTCTCTGAACTTTATCCTGTATTGTTCAGTGGTTAAGCCATAACCATCCAGGAGTGCATTCTTAAGAACTTTGTAATCATTAGCTTCATTTTCTTTCACAGGAAGGAGCCTATCCCTACCTTTTCCACTAAATGATAGCCATAGGATAGCAGCCCACTGCCTTTGAGGGACATCCTGTACAGCACAGGCCCTCTCAAGTGCACCAAACCACTTGTTAATGTCATCCCCCTCCTTATAAGGGGGAACTATCTTATGCAGATTCCTGGACTCATGCTCTTTTGCAGGATGACTATGGGGAATACTGCTGCTGCCACCATGGGTTTCAAAACCCAACTTCTGTCTTTCCTTCTCTAGTTCTAAAGACTGTCTATCCAAATCCAGCTGTTGCTTTTTAAGCTTCAGTCTGGTTTGTTCCACCCTCAACTTATTGAGTTCCCTCTCTAACAATCTGTCATCAGGGTTGGTGGGAGGGACATTCCTAGACACAGAAGTATGATGGGAATGAACAGAAGGAGACCTGTCCCTTACAGAGGGCACCCTAACAGCTTGGCTGACAGTGTAATGTGCGAGCACATCATCTGGATGATGTGACTCCACCTCAGTACCAACTATGCTAGACTGTCTAGTAATGGGCAGGCTAAGAAGTTTCTTTCCTGAACCTTTTCCTGGGGGAGTCCCTGGATCAGATTGTGAACCATTAGTTACTTTTTCAACAGATGGGGCACTTTTAGCCTTATCATGTTCTCTAAGCATGTTAAGTAACAATTCCAAGGAAGGATTCTTCCCTACACTCAAACCTCTTTCTACACAGAGACCCCTTGCTCCTTTCCAGCTAAGGTGGTCATATGCAAGTTTGGACAGATCAACATTTTGGCCTGTGCCAGATATTTTTAGAAAGAGTTAAAGTGATAGAAAAAGAGAAAAAAGTTTGTCAGAGCTTTTAGAAAGACAGAGAAAAAAACTTTTAAAACTTTTTAAACTTTTTAGAACTTTTAGAAAGTTTAGAAGTACTTTTCAGCACTTTAGAAAAGAGTGAAAAGAGGAAATGCAAAACTTTTTAGTTATGTGTACACACACTGAACTTGTTTTGTATATTTTTCTCTTA